>NC_133407.1:137653750-139116875 GCF_049350105.2 Macaca mulatta | reverse complement strand
CAAACAAACAAAAACCCTCAAATACAAATTGTTATTTATGGAACTTTTTATGACTACATGCAGAGACCTAATAGATTCTCTTAGCTACTCTGCAATATGAAATGCTGATTTTTTTTTTCTTTTCAGGGCATGATTTGAAGAAACATCTTTAGAATCTGGATAGCACACAATTCACAAATGATTATTTGTTGGGGATAAGGAGAATGCTATAACTCTTTAACGATTCCCATTAATTACTCAGAACATTTATTAGTCATTGTGAACCTAATTCATAATCATTCAGTCTTCAGAGAAAAAAGTGAAATGCATAACTCCATAAATTATGCATGTCATTTTACAAAAACCTAGAAATTATGCTCTCAATGCTTCTATGTAGATGACGGGTTCCCACTAAATATTTGCTAGATAAATCCTAAGCCAATAATGAACTTCTCATAAATCTGAACATCATGAAACAAATAGCAGTGTAATCTAAATCTTTGTCACCATATAAAAGCATCATGAATACTAAGCAATACTAGTAATAACCATCATCTTGATACAATATGTATATCTGAAAAAGACAAAACAAATTCGGAAGTTGAATGAAATTAAAGGCAAACATCATATTACCAACTATAATGGTTTTCATGGATACCTTATGTATCAATTCATGAGGCAGTGTATCTAATACACGCCATGGTAATAAGAAACGCATTCCTAATAATGATTAACACCAACAAAGTTGGCCAGTGGAGCCAGTAATATTAGAATGCATTAGTGCAAAAAACACGAGTCGTGTATGTCATGTATAGAGAGAGGCGTACTATAGATGGGTCACTTAAAACACTAAAGCATGTATGTAACTTAGTAATTTGTCTCTCAATGGCTCTGATCTTTCACAGATAGACAATAGAAGTTTGGAAGTGTTATCAACCTTGTTAGAGCTCTTTCTTTCTTTCTTTCTTTCTTTCTTTCTTTCTTTCTTTCTTTCTTTCTTTCTTTCTTTCTTTCTTTTTTTTTTTTGAGATGGAGTTTTTGCTTTTATCTCCCAGGCTAAAGTAGTACAGTGGTGCGATCTCGGCTCACTGCCACTTCCACCTCCCGGGTTCAAGTGATTCTCCTGCCTCAGCCTCCTGAGTAGCTGGGATTACAGGCAGCTGCCACCATGCCCGGCTCATTTTTGTATTTTTAGTAAGAGACGGGGTTTCATCATGTTGGCCAGGATAGTCTTGATCTCCTGACCTCGTGATCCACCCACCTCGGCCTCCCAAAGTGCTAGGATTACAGGCACGAGCCACCACACCCGGCAGTTAGAGCCCATTTTAAGTGCTAAAAACTAAAACCAAGTAACTATCTGGAAATAATACTCTAGACCATACATATTTTTTTTTGGTTAATTTAGCAATATGTTTTTCCTCTCAGTGCATTGTACATCTAATTTGCTAAAATAAATTTGACTTGAATGTGTATTTAAAAAAAAAAAAGATGTCACTGAAGAATGCTTCCCAGAAAATGCTATTTAATAAGTTGAAAATCACATTAAAAAACAATTTTACCTGAGTACTTTCCACCTCTGTTTCTCTTCACAAAGCAAACAGTTAACAATACTAGTGTGAGAAGAGCAATTGCACACATCAGTCCAATAAACCAGCCTTGAGTGGAGATGTCATCATATAAACCAGCATATTCTGTTGTAGAAAGAGAAGTCACAACATTGTACACTAGAAACAGTCTTGTATTCTGTAAAATTGGGGAAAATTAGACATCATTTTTAAGCATACCAAAGAGTATCAATTTTTTTAATGACCCCAGAAGGAATGCAATGTGAAGGACATGTTAATGGGAGAATACTGATAAATCTTTCCTTCTTTATTTAAAAAGGGACTTCTTTGAGTTGTATTTGATTCTGAGGATGAAAAACCAAAGAAGGATAGTGAAGGCAGAAGTTAAACTCAGAAGCAGCAAGGAGCAAGCAAAAGCGCAAGCTGCCTTGGTTAGAAGCAGATGACCATGGAGCCTGGTGGTTTTGTTTTGTTTTGTTTTGCTTTTTCTTTTTAGATTGTGTTATTAACATGTGTTAATAAGCAGGAGATATTTTTAGGCAACAACTCTAGTAAAAACAAAATAAAGGATAAGTTGAACTACTGTGAAACATTTTTCATTTTGATAATTTAAAATATGTCTAAAATTGAAATTATTATTTTCATTACTAATATACTCAGTGTTTTCATGTTTAATATAGGACATATGCAACACTAAATATTCTACAGGACATAGATTGACTAAGACTTTCCCAAATATAATCTCATTTCTCACCTCTCCCTCTTGTCTCAATTACATCTTGAAAAATGCTATCGTTATCACCCCAATTCTTAGTCATTAGGCGAACTATATGTTCAGCTCCCGGCTCAAATACCTCTATTGGGTGAGTCTTTTGAGTAAGATTTACTCCTTCTGATATCTTCCCGATACCTTTACCTAAGAAATGTACACAGTTAAATCATGTGAATTGTAGTCATGGAAAAACAGGACATAAAAAGTAAAAAAATATATATTGTTACTCGAAGTGAATAAGAAAGTCACTTATATATTGTCTCAGTTTTTGAATTACAAGAGATCAAGAAAATCAACATTTCAACTTCCTTTTTTAATATAATGAAATTGAGTAAATGAAATGAACTCAATACATGGCTGTTTAAGATGAAATGGTACTGTAAATCTGCCTGGTCTCATGAATGGTTCAAAACCGTAGACTTAAAAAAATTATACAATATGATTTTGTGCAATTTGGATTTTCACAAACCTAATGGGAAACTGAATATGGCCTTTTGACTTACAATTGACAGCATATAACCTTATAATCATAACTAACTATATATTGCTTTTTTTTTTTTTGCCTTGGTCTTCTCCATAAATACTGATGAAACAGCATTACAACATGGTCATATATTAAATATTTGAAATTTATAGAAGCCCAAAGTGCGTGAAGTGCAGGCTTGTAGGTACATACCAATGGAATGGTTTTACTGACATTTTGAAAGTGGTGTGGGAAGTTATTACTTTTCAAAAAATATTAATATGTCAATATGTTAATAGTAGAATCTCATAGTAGAAGATAAAATGAATCAAGTTTAACAAAAATATACTAACTTCTTATCTTACCACCAAGTGTCTTAAATATTTTTGCATGTGATCCATAGTTTTGCTGGGAATCAACTCAATATAATAAATATAATCCAGAAAATGTTAGCAGTGTTATAAAATATGTTTCTTACTGAGACTACAACGGGTTATGAAATTCTATTTAAAGTGGGTATATGTTACAGATCAATATTTCATTATGCATTTTCATTATAGAAAAAAATTAATTATATAGTTACTAAATAACAAAAAGGTTTTATTAAAAATTATGCCATGAGAGAAATAAGGCCAATTATATGAGCAAAGCCTTCAAGATTAAGCATCATTGAAACAGAGTGCAATTAATTTTGACCTTGAAAAACAGAGATATTAGTAAAACGTTAAGTAGTGCAAGCTTTTGAAAAACAGAGTAAAGCAAGTGATTTATTCAAACCACTAATGACACAAAAATAATATTTCTGATTAGCTCCATCTTTTCTACTCTTAGATTATGGAATACGATTTATTTGAAAATCAGAGTGACAACCTGAAAACAGAGAAAAATGCTTGTCAATCAAATCCTATTTTTTGAACAAGCGCCAAATGACCTTGAAATGAGCTACATAGGCGGAGCGAGAAGAAAGATGCATAGTAGTAGGTTCCAGTTTGCACAAGTGATCATTTTTAGAGTGCTGAGTGATAACAAGATGTATCTTCTCAGTAGAAATATACATTTTTTTCAAAGATTATGTTGAACTCTAGTAGAAAAAGAGATTGTAATTTTTTTCCCTGTACATATGGCAAGACACGCCTATAGAAGAGAAATCAGTGTCAACTGGGGAAGGGGGCACTTAGCTGGAATACTGAAAATGCAGATTCCTGAAAAAGAGCACAAACACGCTAGTAAGAAACATTCTTAAATTCCTGACACGTAAGACAGTGAAGAAATGTTCTTTTAAGATACGCAGCAAATTAGTTACATTTTTAGTTTGAAGAAAAGATGCCACATCAGTTGTAAAATCACATGAACAGCATTTTCATCCTCCAAAAACAATTTCTCAAGCATGAATGCAACCAAGCCCAAATTTTCCAACGTATGTACTAGAATGTGCAATGCTTGTAAGGCAATTCTGTGAATATTTTTTCTTATATGCTTCAAATTGGCAAGAATGGGATCAGTATTTCACAAGCACATTATGGTCTTGGTTATATCAAAATAGCAACCAACTCCATGCCTTAAATTCTGTTTTTAAGAATATGGAAGTTGCATGTTTGGAGTACTACCATTCTGACTTCTCTTCTTTGTATTGGACACTTGATGTCAGTTTCAATGCTTCAGAAATAACCATCTTTTAGTTACTGCGAAGTTTTCAATCCCCATCTTTAAATCTAACTTTTATGAGCAGGTAAAGTCAGTGAAATGAGTTTTTCATTTCACTTGGTGTTCAATTCATCCTTGGGAATACTTTGTGAGTTTTAGGGAAGTAATTATTTGAATTATACACTTTTCCCACATAAAGGGGTTTTAAATGTTTAAGGAATCCAAGAAAAACATAAGCTTGTTATTAGTCAGATATAGCAGGCACAATAAGATGTAAAAACAAACCAATAATAAAGGTCAGAGCATAACCATTCACACACAAACACAGTGATTTACAGTCATTCACAAGTTTGAATATATTTTAATATACATCTTCAATAAATAATAGGCAGTTGAATTTTCTTTACTATGTTTCCCCTTCGTGATGTTTCTTTCATTGATTCTACCATTTTTCTAATCTACAATTTGGAAAAGCATCCCGAACACAGTCTGACACATAGTATTAGATTGGTGCAAAAGTAATTGTGGCCTTTGTCATTACTACTTTTAATGGAAGGACCACAACTACTTTTGCACCAACCTTAATACACGATAAATACACAACTCTACTTCCCTTTCTGCCATCTTCTACATCCTTCCTTTCTTTCTCCAATATCCTTCCACTCCTGAACAGCCTAAGCCCTACCTAAATCTCTCTTTGTTTAACTTAGTGTGTACATCAGTTTCTCTGATCTGATTTATCTGCGAAGGTCCTATTGCTATTATAGAAAGCTTAGCAAGAACCTTGCTAAAATCATAACTGGAGATGCAGTTTTGGAAGGGAAATGGTTAAAGGTGGAAAAAAATAGAAAAGTGTAATTGAATTAGGACAATTGTGTTACAAGTGAAATCATAGATTTATAAGCCATTTCCCAGCTAGTTGCTTGGCATCAATCATCAGACAGTAAAACAAAATTGACATATGAATCAATGTATATAGAGTGAAGGCATGAAAGTGAGATGTATTAGATCTGTAATGTCTACCAAAGCAAGAGCCACATGTTTTTCTGTATGGAAACATTTCTAAAAGAAAAATATACCTTTACTAACCTTTTGAATAGCTTTGTGACCTTATGTCCCGCTACTTTAATTAAGTAAAATTATAGTTCCTGACCTTGTATACACTAAGCTATAATTTGATTAGTATTGCGCAGAAATCCATAAATTGAGTCAATGTGAACTTTCCAAACAAGATTAATAAATTCTGCCTCTATGTCAGTGGAAAACAGAAGGTCAGACAGAGTGGGATCACAATCATTTCTAATTTACAATGACTAGCACGGTGCTTTCCTTTCAGCACAGCTGTTTAAAAAGATGCAGCCTCTTTTTAAAGCCCCTGTTAAAAAGAGAAGCCTCATGTACTTACTCCCTTCTCCTAAGGTGGAGCTTTCCTCCGTGATCGGTTTTCCACAGCCCCGTGAAGTGCAAGCCCTCAAGTAGAATTTGTACTTGGTAGTTGCATTCAGGTTTGAGAGGTGCCAGCTGGGTTTTGATGGAGTTGTAATGTTAATATCATTTAATTCTCCAATCTCGTAGGTGTCATTTACTAAAAAACAAACATGAACAACAGCTCAAATGTATTTAACCATTCAAGTTGTATTCTTCATTATTTTCATTTCTCCTTATGCTTGTAGTATGTAAAGATACATTAATGATTCATAACCATCAACTCATTTAATCCTATGAGGTACGTACAACTACTATGACTATATCATACATGACAAAACTGAGGTCTCACAAGAATAAGGGCTTTGCTCTGATCTTGAATCTGTAAATTTGCAAACTGGAATTTGAATCCAAACCATGGCCTTTTGACCCCAGAGAAACATCTTTAATCCCTGTGCTATATTGGAGCCAACTGCTCCAGCTTCATAATACCTGTTAATAATAATGAATTTTCCCCATTGCTATATTTTCATTGTATCTTTGAATTAAGTACTTGTAATTTCCTTTTGCAAGAATAATTCAAGATGATAATTTATTTATATCTTCTATCTTCTATGGCTTCTAGTTTAACATATGGCACCAAATAGCTACTCAATATACATAGAATCAATAAATGCAAGAATATATTAATTATTTAAGAATATCTACTGTGTACTAAGTACTATGCGAAGTGCTAATTGTAAAAAGCTGAATCAGATAGCTTCTTCCAAAGAATTGCAACCCAGCAAAGACATGAGATTTGTGTACCCAGCAAAGACATGAGATTTGTGTAAGAGCGTGGCGTATTATAAGATTACTGTAACATTAATCCAAGAGATAAAATACATCCAAGATAGTGCAGCTGTTAGTGGCAAGAAAGAATATAGAATAAATCCTCTTGACTCTCAGTCCAAGATACCATAGATGTTTAAAAAATGCATTTATTATTGACATAAAAATGCCTTCCTTGGTCCATAAAATGCAATTCAAATCAATGAAAAAAAAAACAAACAAAAAATTTGGCATCCAAACATTGGAAAGAAGGATGTGAAATCATCACTCTTTTAGATTTTTTGAAAACATAATTGTGAATGACCACAAAGTCAATTAAAAAACTACTACAATCAATATAAGAATTCAGGAGAGTATACATAGAGCTCTCATACATATAAATTGCAACAATTTAGACTATTTAAGAGCAATAAGAAAAAGGTAAACTACCTAAAATGTCTTGATCATTTAATATTGAGAACAAAATAATTATATATTATTTTATTTTAAAATCCACATATCAAGCAGTTCAGTAATCATTACAATTGTTAATATTTCAACTTCTATATTCTAAGAACTTGTTTTTAGACAAACTTAAATGTTACATATGGATCAATATGAAGGTTGGAATTTAATTGAGTTTCTTATTGTTAGGATAAGGAGAAGATATATATTTACCAAACAAATTGACATTTAAAAGAATCTTCAAATATTTCTTCAATTCTTACACCTTTTTTGAAAACCAGTTCATGGAATAATATAAGGTTAAGAGTTCAACATGTAGAATTGGACTGATCTTGCTTTGCATTCTTAACGCTTATTTTACTGCTTGACTCTGTATGAGTATATTCTCTATATATCTCAATCCCTTCATTCATAAAATAGTGATAGTACATATCTAATAGATTTCTTATTTTAATGAAACAATGTAAAGAGATACACAAAAAGAGCAGGATTAGTACTCATCCTGCTACACAGCAAGCACTCAAAAGTGCTAAAGTCTACTTCTGTTGGGATTAGGCCTTTATGTATTTAAACATATGTGCTAATTTCAGCAGAAACCATCAGAAGCTAAAGCAAATATATGACCTGGGTTGCTGGAAGTTTTGAGTTGATGTGAAAGTAGCACAACAGGGCTATAATCAAGTTGACTTGTAAGCAGTGTATGCTGGGTTTCTGTATTTCTGGTGCTTTGAGAATTGAAGTCTTGAAAGTCTAAAATTTTCACGATGGGATGTTGCTAAAATTTTCTATAATGTCAATCCCCTAAGTTCCATTTTGAGATGATGCTTAGACTTGAGGACTGTTCAAGATGGGAGGCGCTACTATTAAAAATGACCTGATTTCATCTGAACACATTCACGTTACTCTAGTTGCATAGCAGCATGTGTGCAGAGCCCATTCCGAGTAATGATCCAAAGACAATTATTTAGTCCTCTCAATATCATCTCCATGAAATAGCAAGCAACTCATTGAGAATTTGATAAACACAAGTATATTTAAGGTTGAGTATGGGAGCATATATCTGAGACAGAAGAGGTAGTGTGCTTTGAATCTCCATCACATCACTCAATAACTCTTTTGCATGTTTCCTACTTCTCCAAACATCTTATATATAAACATTAAACGCATGTTTTGTGTACTCATCAGCACACTGCTTTTTTTCTAAAACAGGTGAGCAAACCTTTCCGTAAAGGGCCAGATGGTAAACATTTAGCCTTTGTAGGCCATGTAGTCTCTGTTGAGATGACAACTTTGCCACTCCAGGGAGAAAGCAGCTGTAGACATACATAAATAAGTGGACATGGCCATGTCGTCATAAAACTTTATTCCTAAAAACAGGCAGCAGGCTGAATTTGGCATGCAAGCCAGTTTACAAGACCCTGGGCTACAAGGAAGAATGGCAGCTTACAAACCATGGCCTTAAGTGATCATTAGACTCCCAACATAGCAAACAGAATACTCAATCAAAAAGTGGAATTTAAGAAGTTAACTCCAATTCAAATTTCTACTTACTTATCTGATATTGCAAAAGATAGCCAGTTAAGTTTCCATTTAATTTCTTAGGTAGTCCCCAGGATAAAGTGGCAGTGTCTTTATCAACTTTGATGACCTTGAGAAAAGTTGGCTGTTCAGGTACTAGGAAACACAAGACCAAAAATAAACTCATATAAATTAGTAAAATTCAAAAAAGCCCTATTATATCATAAATTTTATAGAAATTGACAAGCTCACGCATCTGAAGTAAATATTAATTAACTACTAATAAAGAAGAATGTTTGTTTTATTTATTTATTTATTTATTTAGAGACGGAGTCTCACTCTGTGGCCTGATCTCTGCTCATTGCAACCTCTGCCTCCTAGGTTCAAGTGATTCTCCTGCCTCAGCCTCCCAAGTAGCTGGGACTACAGGCGTGCACTACCACATCTAGCTAATTTTTGTATTTTTAGTAGAGACAGGATTTCAACATGTTGGCCAAGCTGGTTTGGAACTCCTAACTTAGAGTTATCCATCTGCCTTGGCCTCTCAAAGTGCTGGAATTTACGGGCATGAGCCACCACGCCTGGCCATAATGAAGAATGTTTAATATGGCCATGGATCACCTCCATTTTTGACATGACTCTCCATTGTTATCCTCTCACCTCCTTCTGGTGTTTGAAATATATAAGGCTCACTTTCAGGACCAGCTCCTTTAGAGTTATAGGCTAAAACTGTTAGGTGAAATTCACTAAAGGCATCTAAGGAAGGAACCATTCCAGAGTTTCTTTGTCCTGAAAATCTTAGAACATTCACTTCTTTGGGATGTGTTCTTCCATCCAACAGACTTTTTGTTTTCCACCAATTTATCTGCAATGAAAACAAAAATCTTTTAATATGTGCATCATGGTGACAGATTCTCTTTGGCTTCTTCTGAAATCAGTTCTTATTTATTCTCAGATACCAATTCAACAACAAGAAGAAAAACCATGATAAAAACCTGATAGCCTTTCAGACGTCCATGTACTCTGTCCTTTGGAATTGTTGACCAGGTAACTTTAACTAATGTACTGTTTATAACGTCCACCCCATGGATCACTGGAGCTGTATCAGGATCTGTTAATCGTATAAGATTGATTAGTTTTCAATAACCTGCACATGTGATTATCAGGACCCTTTTCAAAAATTTTCGTAATGTTTCTTCTGGAGAAAGCACTTTTATGAAATTCATTCCAAATGGAACCAAAAGAGTTTCTCATGACAGATAAGTTTATCAGTCCAAATAGATTTCCCAAAGAAGAGGACAGCCTATATCACACTGAGAAACAAAGCCCTCCAGATAGATACAATGTGGGCAAATAAAACCAGAAACTATTCTGTGGTCATCTTGGTTTTGGAAGCAAGTGAATTAAACTAGTAATATAAATAAAATTGGTTGGGAATCTTGTTAATCAAATATTAATAACAGTCAACATTTGAGCATATGCTATACGTCAGGCACTGCTCTAAGGGCCTTACCTCAATTGGTTCATACAACCCTATGAAGAGGATATTACTATCTCTATTCTATAGGAGTTCTTACTACAGAGGAATAAGCTAAATACAGAGCAGTCAAGACTAATACTATTTTAATTCATATGTGTTATGTGTTTTTTGTGCTTTTATTTGGGTAGAATTTAGACAGCAGGTGAGTAATGAGTTGGCTATTTCTCATTCTCAACCTTCTTCTACTTTTGGATCAAATTATTCTTTTAGATGCTGGAAAGGCAATGAGAATAACCCCTAATATTATTCAAAACATTAGCAATACAGAATGCAGTGTTTTTTCTCCTTCCAATAACCTATTTGCAACAGTTACTGTGGCATCAGAATGTGTGTGTGAGTATAATTCTATATATAAATCTGGGTGTATATCTCATCAGTATTAGGAAAGCTCCGGACATGCCACTGAAGCCCAGGGCATGACAGCAAGTGGCTGTTAGGGGATCCTTGACAAGTAAGGGCAAATATACTTGAAAATCTTATGACAGTTATGGGGCTTTAAATGATTGCAGTGATAACTCCTGGTCTTCGATTTTCAATGTAGGAAGAGCTTTATAGGAAACTGAATAAAATGGAAATTTTCAACATACTTCTTGGTACTGTATACTGATCAACTGTCCTCCAGTCAATCCTAAGATAGAAATCATGTGTTATGTTTCTTTTTATCTCCTGTGGCTAATACAACCTCTTTGCATGCAGTAGTTGTTCACAAATATTTGTTGACAGAAGTACAATATATTTGAGAGCAACAGTTATTGACATGCTTAGCAGTTTGAGTGCATCACTTACAGTCTTCTCCAGAATAGAGAGTCACTGACTGAGGGGCAGGCCCAGATCCTAGTTGATTGATAGCCTGGACTTTGACATCATAAGGGGCGTAGACAGCAGGCGTCATCACCCGCAACGTGTGGTTTGTGACTGTTTCTTCTTCCCACTCCACTGGGGCTCCCTGTGGCTTCCAGGTCACTCTGTACTCTAGGCCTGGTCCATTCTGCTCCATGGATTTCAAAGGCTAAAACAGAAGGTGAGACTCATTCAGTCTGATCACAGATGTGTTGACTCAGAGATGGTGGTGAACCACCGTAAGTGGTATAAGGAACAATGCAATGGAAGGATCATTTGTTGAGAGATCTTAAATCCCCCTTCTTGGTTTAGAGACAGTTGTGAAAAAGTTTTGTCATCATATGAGCTTAAGTATGAAAATTAATCCCTTACCTCCCCAAGTAATGAGCAGCCTACACATCAGATGCCTGGATTATGTCCTTATGGTAAAGTCTAAGTTTTCACACATGAAGGAAGTTACAAAGAAATGCCACGAAGTGTTTTAGCTTTTTGCTTATGCTTTCCACTACATTCCACCTTTCCATTTTCAAAAAACAGACAAATAAAAAATAATATGGCCACGAATTCTTTGGTTGTGAATGGGATTCTCCCATGGCTTTTTGAAGAAAACTCTTTTTTGTATTTGGTTCTCTCCTTCTTCATTTTTCTTCCATAAGAAGAGACAGATTATGTATATATTTTTGGAGACTATGCATGTTTATACTTTAATACAAAGAAACAGTAGCTCCTCTTTCTAATAATTTCCCAGCTCCTTGACCATTCTTTATTTTTCTTTAAGAAAAAATGCCTCCCTTATCCACTTTATTTTGCTGCATAGAAATATTTGGAGGAATAATTTCTTTCCTTTTTTTTTTTCCCCCCCTTAAGATGGAGTTTCACTCCCGTTGCCCAGGCTGGAGTGCAGTGGTGTGGTCTCGGCTCACTGCAACCTCCGTCTCCCGGGTTCGAGTGATTCTCCTTCCTCAGCCTCCCAAGTAGCTGAGATTATAGGCATGCGCCACCATGCCTGGCTAATTTTGTATTTTTAGTAGAGATGGGATTTCTCCATGTTGCTCAGACTCGTCTTAAATTCCCAACCTCAAGTGATCCACCTGCCTCAGCCTCCCAAAGTGCTGGGATTACAGGCATGAGCCACCGTACCCGGCCTGGAGGAATAATTTCTAGTATGGGAAATTGGTTATTTCCACTTTAGTTTTTAATTGAGCAACAGTTTAACTTAAAAACAATAATGTGGTTTAAACTGCCTGTTTAATTTCAAAGATAATGGGATTGTGCATTGAAATGAATCAGTTATATAAAATATGTTTAAAATATGATTTTAATCCTAAATTTAAGGTTCACTTATATACATAGTAATTTTGTCTGGATATGTGAGTGAGTCAACAATGTCATACATAGTGTTCTTACAGAATCTGTAACCCTTCACAACTTAATCTAAGTTACTAAAAGACTTCTTAGAGGCATTGCTTGGAATTAAGTTGATAACATAGTGACATATAAGCAAAATAATTTTAAGTGTATGCCTATTCCAACATGAATAAACTAAACTAACTGGGAGAAAAAAAATTAAAACAAAATGAAAACTTTCTGAGATTTTTCTGCAGACCTTGCTTATACTTCCATTTGTTGGAAAGTTTTGTTCCAAGATATTTTAGAGTGTGAAATGGATATAAATTCACCAGGGGCTTTAGCATTGCCCCAGTGAATTAGGCCATGAGTCTGTAGTGCCGTGCTGCAATGTGGAATGAGAGTTTCCTTCAGTCTCTACTGATAATAAGTGTGCTTAAATAATATTATTCATTTTACACGTTTTGCTCCAAAGAAAGGAGTTAAATTTAATAAAGTTCTCTGACAAATTTTAAATAAATAAATAATAAACCATAACACTTTAAACAAAAATATTTTAGCTATCTTATCGGCCTTTTTAGTACCCCGGAACCCAAATAAACAGCCTGAATGCTTTGTATTTGACTTTGAGGCAGTGCCTACTGAACCTCAGATGTTTCCCAAATCATCTCTTCAACAAAGAACAGAAGGAGCAAGGGCAGAGTAAGCAAGAAGGCCACCAGCCTTCCCTTCCCTCTGCCTCTCGTGAAATAGCCCACGAGGAAGGAGTCTCTAGAAAAGAGGTTCTTAACTTGCGGTGTAGGAATCTCTAGATGGGGTACATGTGTATCCTTTAAAGGATCTGAGAAGTCAATGATATCTTTAGTATGACTTTTTGTGTATAATTTTCTAGAAAAAGATCCTGTACTTCCAACATAGTTTCAAAGAGATCTATGAACCAAGCAAGGTTTTAACTATTAATCTAGAAAACGAAAGACTTCTGTCCTGCCTTAATTCTACTTTTTAAAAAATTTTTGAACATTTTTATTTATTTTTAATTGAGAAATAAAAATTGTATATACTTATGTACAACATGTTTTGAAATATGTATACATTGTGGAGTGGCTAAATTGAGCTACTCAAAATATACGTTACTTCATATACTTATTTTTTATGATAGAACACTTAAAACCTAGTCTCTCAACAATTTTCAAGAATACAATATATTGTTATCTACCGTAGTTACTAGGTTATACAATATTTCTTCTAATTCCACTTAATTTCATTTTAAAGCCAGTAGATCTTCTTATTATACTTGTAATATAAATAATAAAACCTAGATCCATTAGGAATTAACTACCTTGGATGTGATCATATAACCATGTAACTAAGGATGTTCCTGCTTCTCAACATTAGTGGGGTTTTTGGGCTTTTGGTTTTGTTTTTGGTGTCCTTTAAGTTTGAAATGTGTTATTGTATTGAGCAAAGCTAAAAATTCACATACCTATGCTTAAGAACAATGGAAACTCTCAAGCAAAAATTATCCTGATATAGGTATTTAACAGATGAGGTTGCAGTAGACTCTTTTGTCCTGTTTTGTGAGTAGAACATTATGATGTTGGAACACTCAAAATATATGAGTGAGTCATGACCCACTTAATATAGGAAAAGTGAATATTTGAAGGTAATGCTAACTAAAAAACCTAGTTCTACCATTCAGTTAAATTGTATTGTTATTTGAATTCAATCATATTTAATGTTAAATGTAAAACATAAACAAATAAGCAAAAAATAGGGACATCCAGTCTGTTCCTAGTGCTCATCTTCATTGTTAATTCTTTTGGGAAATATCAGCTTTTTTTTTTCCCAAAGTATGTCTCTCTGATCATTATCATGTAGATAGGAATTATTTTGGGTACGTCTCTGGAGGGGGTCTGGTAATTCATTCACAATGCTATCTGATTGTGAAACTGGGAAAAGCCTGGAGTCTAACTCCTTTCCATAGGATGATCCGTACAGAACAATACTTAATGAATGAATGTTCTTAAATTTCACTGGCTGTGTCAGTAGTGACTAGATCTCTGACATATCAAGATAATAGGAGACACCATGGGACATATTGGGAATGTAACTGTCAGCCTAGATCCAATTCCTGCGACTACTTCCTTCCTCTAATCAATTAACTACTAGGTTACATGTCATTTGCTCCTCAAAAACAAATTATAAATGCTTTTTTTTTTTTTTTTTTTTTTTTGAGACAGAATCTCGCTCTGTCACCCAGGCTGGAGTGCAGTGGTGTGATCTCAACTCACTGTAACCTCCACCTCCCAGGTTCAAGCGATTTTTCTGCCTCAGCCTCCCAATTAGCAGGGATAACAGGCATGCACCACCACACCTGGCTAATTTTCATATTTTTAGTAGAGAGGCAGTTTCACCAGATTATCCAGGCTGGTCTCAAACTCCTGACCTTGTGATCTGCCCGCCTTGGCCTCCCAAAGTGCTGGGATTACAAGCGTGAGCCACTGTACCTGGCCATAGATGCTTTCTTATTATAGCCCCATTCTTACAAGAAGAGAGCATTAATAATCAATCTTGTGTATCTTCGGGGTAATAAAAAATGACTTGTGAGTGAGAGGAGCAGTCAAAAAGACTGAAGATTTCTGGCCTTTTTTCCATGTGACTCAGCCCATGGCATCTGGGTGAGGTCATTAAACTCTGAGATTCCCAGTTTCTCTGTATGACATATAAGACTGACGCCATCGTGAACCACAGCCCTCCCAAAGGAGTAATGAAGATTAGTGAGTTAATGTTACTGGAACATGATGTGCTTCTCTGAGGAACTGATCGGCAAATTCACAGTATTATTGTTACCTAACTGATTAAATTATCTATTTTATGAAAATTTCTATGGAACTTAAGGGAGGATAAGACAGATATACCCTAAAAGACTAACATCATTTTAGATTATAAATTAAGTAATTATCAAGACTATGTGGTAATAACTATTTATAACCACAAATTCAAGGAAAGAAATAATATTCTTGAATATATTTCATTTCTATGTATTACCATTTTTTAAAAAAATTCCACACTTTAAACTTGTAAAACTTAATTTCACTGAAGTGGAAATAAAGAGCTAATTTTGATCTAAAAAATATTGACTAAATATTTGCAGGTATAGGCCATTTGATTGTGTAATGAATTCAAACACTAACATACGAGGATAAAAAGCAAACTAAACTTTGTGCATTTTAAAATTCTTCCAAGAATTATACCTGGAATGAGTTGTGGAAATAAATTAGTATATTTCAGCGTACATTAAAAAATGTTCTATGTTTACGCAAAGTTTTGTAAACTCAATGTTGGAGGCCTATTACTCATCAGAATGGCTGAATGATAATTTCCTTTTAGGTAGGTCAATATACTCATCATGAAATACATCCAAGTAGTAGAGGTAAAATAAAATTCCTCACTGTTACAGAAGAAATTTGGAAATGACCCTAGAATAATTAAAATTATCTGGGTAGATGTACATTTTTATGCAAAATTCAAATGGTGAAGTCTATTTAATAACATTTAACAGAGATATGTAAAGTAGGAAAAAGTGAGGTTTGGAGTCCAAAGATCCTCATATATAAATCCTAGCTTTGTGGATTTCTGGTTGTGTGGTGATGGGCAAGACATTCATTATCCTGGATGCCATCTCCAGGTCTAGAATAAGGCGTTCATGATGCTTTCTTCACAAGATCATCCTCAGAATTATTGGAAAGGAGAATACAAAATATCTACTGGTGTTTAATGAGGGGTGAATATTCTTTGGGGGGTCATCAGTTTGATATGCATAACATCTAGTAGATTATACTAAATTAATTAAAGATTTTCAGTATCTTTTTAATGGAAGAGAATCTAGAATATTGTTAATTAAACTATTAATAATTTGAAACTTTTGGTAATGTACTACAACTAAATCAATCTGTATAATCTTCCCTAAATTGTTGACTAGTGTTAAACTCGGTTTCATAACATCATTTTAATCACAATGATCTTTAAAATTTACGATGATGGTGATGACTCACAAGTTCATTTCATTTCCAAATCTTATCTTTGTTCTTAAAAAAATGTTGTGCTATCATTGTAGTTAGCATGCAGACCTAAGAGGAAGAGAAAAAGAGCACAAAGAAATATATAACATATTAAGGAATACACACCTCCCACTTTATAATCATCTCTTTTGGCTGAGAGGCTTGAACCCTTATGTTTTGTGGATTCCTATCTGGAGCTGAAAAATTAAAAACATTAACATTATTTTTCCTTTAACCCATAGGTAAGTCATCATATCACAACTCGTCCCCCCAAAAACTACAGATAATTAAATAAGTTTGATTGTACTTATTAATTTATATCTGGTCCAGTTCCTAAAAAGATTTAAGGTAGCTTTTAAATATATATTTTGTTTAAAACAGTAAAATAGTCTTTTTGGAGTGAAATAATTATTATCCAGTGGAGAGTAGATGGTTTACTATATATGTCTGAATTTTGAATCTGCCTTTAAAATTTTTAAAACTGCTTTCTAAAATTCTGAACTTGCTTTATAAAAATATATATTTTAATTTAAGCCTGCTCTATTTTTTCTATTAGAATTGTCATTAGAAACATATGTTGTGAATATTTGCCTTTAGAAGAATAAAATAAACACCATGTATTAATATCAGCAGCCAAGTTTTAAGGGCATCAAACAGAACAAAACCTGTAAAGTAGTCATGAATATTTTTAGATGGATTCATTTTATTAGAAATAGCTAAATGTGGAGTTTAGTGCAAAGGCTGACATACACTAAAATCACACAAGTGTTATTTCTATCTGATTCAGTTATAACCTTTACTTGCTTTTACTCAATCCAAAAAGGAAATTATATCCTAGAGTATTTATTTTAGCCAAGGAAAAATAAAATATCATGCTATGACCACATTGATGATCAATAACAATTCAGTAATACAAATTCTAGCACAGTCATTCTTGAGATTTTTTCAAAAGCATCTTGGAAATTTAGATTGATGTTGAAACACAAGAAAAGACACTGAATGCATAAAAATTAATAATGTTAGATACATATATACTGAACTTTAATTTAGAACTTACTTGATGATATCTGGTTAAATTTGATGTTTAGCCATCAGAAATTACTGAAAGTAATTTTTTTTCATGTGTCACTCCCCTAATTTCCTGCTTCTATCTAACTTGTATGTAATCCTTCTGAGACACGTGTGCTTTGAATATTTTGTGTGCTGTTTATACAACTATTAACGCTATTTGGAGAAATCTAAAATCCTACATTATCAATCTTTTTTAAGATGTTCAAAGATGGGGACAAACAAATATTTTGTTAGAAACCTGATGTGAGAACCTGCATACCTGCTGGCGGTGTTTCATGATGGTCTGACGGCTGGCTAGGTTGACTTCTCCCTACTTCATTCACGGCTATGACCCTGAACTGGTATCTCACAAATGGAGCCAAAGGTAAGATAACTGTGGTTTTCTTTCCTTGGACTCTGGTCAGTTCCTCCCACCTTCCAGGATCTTCTTTGTTTCCTTCAAATTCAACAATATACTCTGGGAAAAACATTAAAACAGGGAAAAAAACATTAGAATATATGGAGTATGGATAAGTTACACCAAAATTTATACCCAATATTAAAAGTTCAAAAGGATGTTATAAGAAGAATAATCCACTAAGGATGGTTAAAAAATGGCTTCACTATTAATTTTGAGTATCCAGAGTAATGAAAACAGTTATCCCAAGTCTTCCTACCGCTAATATTGCTATTGTGGTCATCTCCAGCTTCCCAGCTCAGCCGAACACTCCTGTTCTGTCTTTCAGACAAGTGAAGGTTTTCTGGTGGATCTGGAACATCTAATTAATAAAGGAAGGGAACATGTAGATAATTGCCTTTGTTTATCTTATTCCCTTCCTCACACACATTGCCAGCTACCCTGAGACAGAGCAGTTACCACTCTCTTAGGGACCTGGGGAGCCCCCGACATATGGAAGTGAAAGGTGGAGTTTCAAGGCTAATTCAGGCACCTAGCTAGCCCTAAGAAGTAAATAAACAGCTCGATAAGAACGAAGGTAATGTAGCTTTAAACCACAGCCAAGGAAGCTAGAGTCACAGGGATGTTTGGTTCCCCTATTGAAACTGAAGATAATGTCTTAATATACGTCTCTAAGTTGTTTTTCTGGAACCCAGACTGTCACCAAATAAATTTGCTGGCACGGAGACCTCAGATAAGGGGAAACTGAAGTCTGAGCTCTGACCATCATTTGTTTTGTAAATTTCTTCCTGAGGGGCCTCAAGGGAGCCACATCCATGAGCCAGAGCCAATCTTCATTTTGGCTGACTCCCAATTTTTAAACAAAGCTTCTCTTCCTTAACCAATTGCAAATCAGAACATCTTTGAATCCACCTATGACCTGTAAGCCATGTCCCATCCCCACTTTAAGATATCTCACCCTTTTAGGCATAAACCAATGTGTAACCTCAAAGTATTAATTTACTTTTTTGCCTGTAGCATTTGCTTTCCTGAAATTTACTCCTGCTTTTAAACACCGTCACCTGCAAGCCATTGCGGAGGTTGGGACTTAAGCGTGAGCTGACCCATTCTTGTTTGGTGCCCTCCAGATAAATGTTCCTTTCTCCCACTGCAAACCTCAGTATAGACACCTGATCTTACTCTACTGGGTTGGTGGACCCCAGTTTGGTTCCATAAAAACCCTTTTTTTCTGGGCCTATGTCTCCACTATGTTCAAACGCATCAACCTCTGGGGTCTGGGGTTCTTTGTAAAATGCAGCATCTTCACACGTACTCCCCAGTGGACCATATTACCTCCCTCTTCTCTGATTATAGTCTCAAGGGGTTGTCCTTGACCAGGGACATCAGAATTCTTTTAGGAGTAGTTAATAACAATGAAGATTCCTAGGCCCTATTTCTGGCTTACTGAGGAAGGTGGACCAAGGAATCTGCATTTACAAACAAGTTCTTTGGATGGTGATTAGGCATACTCAAGTTTGAGAAACATGACGTATCTCAAATGAATCATTTCTATTGGTCCAGTTCATATTTGTTTATATGCCTGATTCAACTCCAAGAGTAGGGGTCATATTTTATTATGCTTTGCGTTGCCCGCAGTGCCTCACACATAAATGTCTTGTAACTAAATAAATCAGTGAAAAAGATATTATTACTTCAATCATGCATATAATTATTATATTAAATCAATAAAAACTAAGTCCTATGGCTATAGAAAAAGAGAGAGAACATGAGCTCTGCCTTTCTTTTTTGCAACTGTGTTGGATTTTTATCATCATTGATAACAAAGAATTTTCATTATAGCAACTTTGATACCCTCTTGACCTGGAGTTCTCAAAAGGAGTAGGAAGGCAGTTTATATCGGAAGAGGGAGATTTGGCATTGTTAAATGTTGTGACAGAAACTGGAAAATTAAGTAAGTAAATGATCACAAATTTTCCAGTGCTAAAGAAAATGAAAATTTCTGGTACTTTGAAAATAAAGCAACAATCTTATTTCTAAAGGCCTTTACTCTTAAAATTTGATTTGAATTCTCTCAAGTATTGGAGGATTTTTATCTTTTTGCAGAAGAGAAAGGGAAGGTATTATGTAATGTAGCCTTTCAATGGGCTCGCTCTTCTCCTAGTGGAAAGCACCGTCTATTGCTCCTCCTGAATATTTGCTAATTGTTAGAAATTTACATTGACAAAAAGCATTGTTTCAAATTCAGAATAGAGAACATGCTTTTTAAAAACTGTGGTTCATGACTGTGTCCAAACATTAAAGCCTTAAATAAAGTTATTTCTTCAACAGGTTTGAGAATCTCTGAGCTAGGAGAACTTCAGCTTCTCTTCAGTATTTACTGAGTCCACTAATTTCTGAAGTTTCCTGAAGTAAACTAAGGCTGCATGTTACATCTGTCATTAAAATCGGGCTCCTCTGAGAATCATATGGAGCTAGAACTGATGAACTTGCAACTGAGACTTTTTTAAAAAATGATATCCTGAAAGCATATTTATGTCAATGCTTTTAAAAATAACTTTTGATTAAAGTGGATCAAGTATATGCTTTTAAAAATTGTTTTCCAGGGGGAAAACATAGTCTTTTAGAAACCTCATATGTGTCTATATAATTATTTATTATTGTCAATTGTTGAGAGATGCTTTGGTTAATCAGAAGTTGGTCTAAAGAAAAACGAATATAAATTTTGAGCAATAAAGTTCAAAATTTATTTTTATTCAAATGTTATTTTTATTTTTATTCTGTAAACATTGGTAGATTAGTGCATACATAAACAGTACATATAATCATAGGCAAAATTTATATAGAATTTTAAAAAATTAATAGTTCCAAAAACGGCAGCCTAATTGCAAGAATGATATTTTAAATTTGAGAGGAAATTGAGAAGGGAAGCACCAAGCAGTAGGGGACTCAGTCCCTTTGGTGGCTGCCATTGTTCAAAATACTTAGGGACAAAGCACACGGAGCCTGAACTCACCCCTCAACTCACTGGGCCTGGGAAGAATTCCAGTTTATCTGAAGCTCAACTACTTTATCTGATGAATTATTGTTGAAATCATCACTAGGGGATTAAACGTTTCTGTTTGGAGAGACCTGAAAATGCTCAAATACCCATGGCCAAACATTTTGCCTAAAGGTACAATTCTACTGAGCCAACTCTACAACTCTATAAATCCATACCTTCTACGAGTGGAAACTGCGCTTTTATTTTTAGAACCCAACTTGATGGCTATTTGTTTCACCTGAGGAGGGGTGGCCATTCGCTTCACTTGAAGAGATCCAGCCTGTTGACCCATTTTTTATCAGCTTGTCTCAGAAGAGACTGAATTTTCTCCCGCGGTCTGTACCACCACCTCCCTTGTTCACAACCTAACAGTGGGTCCCAACAGCTGGAGTGCTAAGGATACAAAGGTCTGTTAATAACAGTGATTAATGTAGACATATGTAAAGAAAGGTAGGCAAAAAACCAATACTTTTAAGGAGTACCTGCAAACCAAAGGAAAGACTAAATGGTGGCCACTGAAACAGAACAAATATCTGTAGATGTTAGGGTCCCCCCAGAAAATTAATGAATAACTTACACAAATTTAGGATAGTTCCAAAACATTTTAATAAAACATCTTTTAAAAGATGTGGGCAGGATGTTTGGTAGGTTGGGTGTGAGAGAGACTTGAAATATTTGTGGTGGGATGCAGCTGTTAGAGCCCCATCAGAAGGAATGGTGTGAGGAGACCCTGTCTGCAGAAGGTATGACTTTGGCAGTGGGACAGCCAGTCCACGGGATGGAAGTAGGGAGAATCAATACAACACTCCAAATGGCCCTCCACTTACTGAACCAAATAATAGCTGGAAGGCAAGTGGTTTGCTGATGTTGTCCTTACAAGCAACCTTTCTAGGTCAAAGAGCTGGTAGAGAGTGAATCTGAAAGGGAAATTTTGGAAAACATCCAGCAGATGATCTAAGAGCTTTAAACATTGGTGATTTCGGGGGTAATTGCATTGATTACACTAGTGAAGTGTGCACACTGTTTCCTAATTAGTACTTTCATTAACAACAACAACAAAAATCAAAGACATTCCTTTGCAGAATGCTGGAAGTTCCTCTCCGTCTTTCCGGGAACCCTGGGAACTCAGTCTGTGCCTTTAGGTTAGAGATGACCACCGTGCATCCACCTCTCAACCCCTACCGAGATCCTCCAATCTAGCCCACCTCCATTCCTCAGCCCCATTTCTTTGCACACCAGGAAAGAGTAGCTCAAGAGTGCTAGGAACTCAAGCATGCTTTATTTTTCTTTCTGCTGATAGCACCACTTACCTCCCACTGCTATTGTCAAATTAACACACGTAGGGAAAAAAAATTAAGCATTAGTTAATTTCTTTTATATGAAAAGAGGAGAAAGGATTTGAAATTGTGTTGCTTTTGAAACAAAAATTTCAAATTAACAATATATGTGCAGGGGCTCAAATAATCGTTAGCTATATTGACCAGGAACAATGGAATTTAATCAGAAATGTAGAAATGAACAGATTTCTCATTAGTTAGTGCACTTACCAAGAACAGTTACTTGAGTTATATCTGCAGCACTATCTAGAGCAGTAAGAGCTGAACAGCAGTAAATACCTTGGTCCTCTAAAGTTACATTAGATATGGTCAAATTAGCTCCATCAATAATTATCCTGTCAGAAAAAAAGTGAGTACATGCTGAGAAGGAAAACAATAGAAATAATAGAAACCCGATCCTTTTAAAAATGCATATTCCTCATTGAAAACGATCTAAGAGTGAAAACCAAATTTATGCAGTACAAATTTGATTAGAGAATGCCACAGTTGAAACCTGGAGATAAGAATTATTCTAGCATACACAAATGTCTACATAGCCATAAACAAAATCACATTAAAAATTATTACGAAATCTAACCATCTGTTTGCACGAGTCACTGATGGAACCATGTGTTGCCTAGCATTATACCTTACAATGGCCAAGATATATTTGAGTAATTCTTAAGGTATGTTTAGGGAACCACCTATATAGGCTCAATTGGAGTGCTTCTTACAAAGGCAGATTCCTGAATTCCATCTCCATTCCACAGAACCACAATACTTGAGATGGAATCTGATAATCTCAGTTTTTCACAAGTTTCTCCTTTCTCTGCCCCTCCACTCCCAAGTAGACTGCACATTAAGATCTGATAGCAATTAAAGCATTCATATGCTTATTTGAACAGTAGATGGCAGTGTAGTACTTCTTTTTGCAAATCATTTCACCTCGCTTTTTATCATTTGTTCTTTTACCAATTTGCGATCAGGTTTATTATGAGAGAATTGCTTCTTTATAAATTTCACCTTTTACCCTGTACCTTTGTATTGTCGACATAACTATTAAAGTATTTTTCAAGTTCCACAAAATGTAAAATGTATTCACAATAATTAGCATTTGGTTGAAATAATTTAAATAGTGTCATCCTTGTGAGGAGGAAAGGAGGCTCACATAATTAATATTTTTAATGTACATTTCATATAAATGCTGAGAATTTTGAATTATATAAATCCACTTTAAATTGCAGAGGAATGAAGCATAGTTATTTTGATTATAGACAGAATCAGCCCTTATTCCTACACCAATAATAGAAAGATTTGCCAACCAATATTACCTTGAATTGTTAATCAAGAATCTCACTATAATTCTAGACATAATAAAACTTTGACATGAATTAACATCTCAGGTCATGTTAGTCAGGTGTCCATTTGATTCAATATTAGAATATTGCATATCCTGACAATTTTTGAAAAATTTACCTTATTAGATGAAAGAATACACCTTAATAACCCCTTGAAATAGGGCCTTTGTGCCCTGCACGAGAGTCCATAGTAGCTGAAATCTTGCCAAGATTTGAACCCTGGCATGGGTGCTTCAGGCCAGAGAAGAAAGCTACTAATTTTTTGGCAAGTCATCGTTGCATTATGCCTTGTTTCCAGTCTCACAAATGTACCTTAGGTGCCTGAAATTAATCAAGGTTGGGTGCCTCACTAGTCCTCGAAATATGGTGGGTATGGTATACCTAAAGAACTTATTAAAAATATAATGTTTCAGCCTCAGTCCAGGTTCCAAATCAGTACATTTGGAGATGGGGCAAGGGCCATTGCATTTGAACATGAAGCCTAGATAATTCTGCCACACATCAAAATCTGACAACTATTTGCCTTAGCAGGGTCACACGACGTTGTGCTGCAGTAACAGACAGCTCCAAATTCTCCATGCCTAAGAAAACAATCACTTATTTCTCCCTCACATTATGTTCCCATCGTAGGTCAGTTGGATTCTGCTTTAAAAAGCTGCATCATTTCTACTCTCATAGCACCTGAAATCTTAGAAGCAGCTAAAAAGCATCTTCACGTCTTTGTGTCCCAATCTTTTCCTCTGTTTGCCTTCACCTGCTTAATTACCTTGCCTGAGAAATTTATCCACTAAAACCACTTCATCTGCAGCATCCTGTCTGCTAGTCCCTAATCCATGTTAGCAGCCAGTCTTGTCTTACCCTGTTCAGCTGAGTAATATCCGTGTTTCACTGAAGGCACCATGACAAAATGATTCTCTCTTTGGAGACCTGTGTTTGCGGCTCAGTTCCATCAATTATTGTTTGTACAACCTTGAATAAAACATTGAACCTAATTCATCTTATCTGAAAAATGGGGATACCAATATTTTCTTTCTCTTCAAGAGAATTAAATGAGGTAAAGCACATAAAGTGATTAGTGTATACAGCCTGGCAGAGTATGTGCTCAGAGAGTGTTACTAATAATATTAATTAAATGGATGTCATTCATTTTTGGATTATCACTAATCACATTTCTCATGGTTGATGTTTTAATGTCCCCAACTCCCATTTCTCCTGCCTCTCTGCTTGAACAAATTACCTTCTTTCCTAATTTGTTAGAAAGAAACCTTTCACTATGATTGTCTTATAATCTTTGCATCTTGAACTTCTCCCCTCCCTCTTTCATTTGCCACTATTTCTGGAGGGAAAAAAAAGCAGCTCCTATTTGGTGCCAAGGAAAATCCCTCCCACTGGATTCTCAATGCCCTTTCCTCCCACGCCCTCCTAGTTATCAGTATATCCCACTTTTCATGCTACAGTGGTCTCTCCTGCAGGACTAGGCCCCTCACTTTGCCTACAGTTATGAACAGTCCCCACTAACTTTGTTAAGCACGGTATAAATTCTAAAAATGGTTTCATATCCATGCTCCATTTCATTTTTTTATAACCATAGTGTATGGTCTATATCTTATATGGTCTATAGCCACATGCAGGTTGGAAATCCACAGAAAATTCCTTGGGGGCATTTCAATCTACCTAATAGCATTACTGCAAGGACTAAAGAGAGAAAGCGTGTATGGGAAGTACTAACATAAGACGAAGCCCCATAGGTCTAATGGTTCAGAGTGGCAGTTCCCAGCACCTACTGCATCCCTGCACAAGAAAGGGGACAAGAGAAAAGAGAAGAAGGGATTTTCACTTCTCACCAAGTATATTTGATTAGAAATTTAACCTCTCTTTAGGTTAAAGCTTCTGGTCCTCTGCATAGTAATAAGAAAGTGTCTCAGCAGAAGGTAAGAAGTATGAGGTTGCTGATAGAAATTTAGCGGATACCTGTGACTTCTACTCCCTGCTATAGCTCCATGCCTGCCCTTGGCAGCAGCCAAGGCCAGCCAGCAGCCGTTACTCCCAGCCTTCCTCGCTCCTGGGGCCTCTTCTGAGCTAAAGTTATTGTCCTTTATCCCTGCTACTTGTTTAGGGAAATTGGCAGAACATCTGTGTCACTTGCTCAATCCACTCAGATAGCCAGAGGTTCATTTCAGTGTCAGCTCTTGCATCCTGCGGGAATTGTAAAACTGGGCCGCATGAAAAGGCTGCTTAGGGTTTCTGGGTTCAAAGCCTAAATGTACATGTCATATTACCAACAAGCCATGGGTATCTGATTCCCTTCTTGACTGGAGCCCGGAGGTCACATGGAAGACCCCGGAGGTCACATGGAAGACCCCGGATAGTCAGGCAGTAGTAACAAAAGAGGCAGAATTTAGGCATATCTGAGCAGTTGGCAGATCAGTGGAGACCTAACCTGAGACTCAAGATCTGTATTGCAAAGCATAGCCTTTAGATGGATATAATTAATCTTGCGTTTCAATGAGAACTGATTGTAATACATACACTGCCTTTCTGCAAATCTTTGTATATATAGGAAGGAGGGGAGAGAATAAATTAAGTACTAAGGCTGAGACCAATGCCTTCGCATAGAGGTGGCTCACACATAAATACCAAGGTAGACCAAGTAAGCAACAGAAATGAGACAAGTAGAATGAAGAAATGGCTAGTGGGGGGAGGGGGGGGTGGGGAGGGGAGGAGGCAGGAGCAAGGGGCTGTGTTCAGAGGCTCCCATGGAAAAGAACCATAGTAAGTGTGTGAATCCTTCACTGGCAACCAAGGTATCCAGGTTTCTCTTATCAGAACTGACTAGGAGGCTGGCAGGATCCACGGAGAGGAGTGAAGAACAGTGTGGTGCAGTGGTCCACCTGAGAGCCACAGTGGGGCAGGGGAGACCCCTTCCCCCAGCCAAGGGAGGCAGTGAGTGAGTGTGCTACCCAGAGGGGGATACAGTGCTTTTTCCACGGAGCTGTGCAACGCATGGATTGGAAGACCCTAGTCACAAACTCAAGCCATTGGGTCTAGTGTCACAATCCTGGAGCCCCACAGATTCTCAACAGCCTCTCAGCAGGAATCTGCTTAAGCCTACTGAGCTCCTGGAGGGAGGGGAGGCCAGCCGCACAGCTGCAGCTGCCTGCTGCCTAAGCCATTTGAGCTCCTTAGGAGAGTGGCAGCAGCCAGCACTGGGAATCACAACTGCCTAACACGCTAAGCTCCCTGGGTGAGGGAAAGGCAACATTCATGTCTATAGCTCCAGGCTGTGCTTTTTCCCCTGCTGGAGCCAGGGAGGCTGGATGGCTTGGTCCCAAGACATGTCCCCCACAGCCCAACACACCCACTGTGGCAGACTCAATGCCTCTTCAGGCCTGAACTTGACCCATCATTCCTCCTTGGATGGGGCTTCCCTGCAGGAACTCCAATAACTCCAGCCAGTATCAGCTCTTGCATCCTGCGGGAATTGTAAAACTGGGCCACTTGAAAAGGCTGCTTAGGGCTTCTGGGTTCAAAGCCTAAATGTACATGTCATATTACCAACAAGCCATGGGTATCTGATTCCCTTCTTGACTGGAGCCCGGAGGTCACATGGGAGACCCCAGATAGGCAGTAGTAACAAAAGAGGCAGAATTTAGGCATATCTGAGCAGTCGGTAGATCAGCGGAGACCTAACTTGAGACTGGAGATCTGTATTGCAAAGCATAGCCTTTAGATGTATATAATTAATTTCGTGTTTCAGTGAGAACTGGTTGTAATACAAACACTGCCTTTCTGCAAACCTTTATATATATAGGAAGGAGGGAAGAGAATAAATTAAGTACCAAGGCTGAAACCAATGCCTTTGCATAGAGGTGGCTCACACATAAATACCAAGGTAGACTAAGCAAGCAACAGAAATGAGACAAGCAGAATGAAGAGGCTCAGGGACAGAACCCAGATGTCCCTGGGCCTGAGCCCCTAGGGGGAGGGGTGGCCACGGTCTCTGTAGACCAGCAGACTTAGTCTCTCCTCCTGGTAGTTCTGAGGAATCCAGGCAGCCCAGATGAGTAGGTTTCCCCCTAGTGAAGCACATCCCCTCTACCAAGGGACAAAGTGCTTCATTAGACGGGTCCTATTCCCTGTGCCACCCAACTGGGTGAGACCCTCGAACAGGGGTTGTCAGACATCCTGTATAAGAGTGATCCTACTGGCATCAGGTTGGTGACCCTTGAGGTCTGAGATCCCACAATAAGTAGCAGGCACCCATCTTGGCTGTTCTCCACCCTCCTTGAGTGACATCTCCAGACACAAGAGTGAACCAGATGAATAGGACCTGAAGTGGACCCCCAGCAAACTGCAGCAGCACTACAGAAGATGG
The DNA here is from genome assembly GCF_049350105.2 of Macaca mulatta. Taxonomy (NCBI): domain Eukaryota; kingdom Metazoa; phylum Chordata; class Mammalia; order Primates; family Cercopithecidae; genus Macaca; species Macaca mulatta. Next base: position 139,088,889 of record NC_133407.1, on the reverse strand, counting down.
AGCTGATTATTGAAAGAAAAAAAAAAAAGAAAGAAAGAAGGAAAAGAAAGCAAAAACAACAGAATCAGCAACAAAAATCTCCCACAAAAACCCCATCCAAGGTCAGCAGCCTCAAGATAGAAGTTAGACAAATTCATGAAGATGAGAAAGAATCAACGACGACAAAAAAAAACCACTAAAAACTCAAAAGGCCTCTCCTCCCAATGATCACAACATCTCACCAGCAAGGGCACAGAACTGGATGGAGGATGAGGCAGCTGAATTGACAGGAGTAGGCTTCAGAGGATGGGTAATAAAAAGCTATGCTGAGCTAAAGGAGCATGTTCTAACCCAATGCAAGGAAGCTAAGAACCTTGATAAAAGGTCATAGGAGCTGCTAACTAGAATAACCAGTTCAGAGAGGAACATAAATGACCTAATGGAGCTGAAAAATACAGCAGGAGAATTTCATGAAGCATACACAAGTATCAAGAGCCAAAGCTACCAAGTGGAAGAAAGGATATGAGAGTTTGAAGACCACCTTGCTGAAATATGGTGTGCAGACAAGACTAGAGAAAAAAGAAAGAAAAGGAATGAACAAAGCCTTCAAGAAATATGGGACTTCATAAAAAGACTGAACCTACAATTGATTGGCATACCTGAAGGAGATGGGTAGAATGGAAACAAGCTGAAAAACACACTTCCAGATATTATCCAGAACTTCCCAAACCTAGCAAGACAGGCCAACATGGAAATTGAGGAAATACAGAGTACACCACTAAGATACTCCATGAGAAGATCAACCCCAAGACACATAATCATCAGATTCTCTAAGGTTGAAATGAAGGAAAAAGTGTTCAGGGCAGACAGAGAGAAAGGCCAGGTCACCTACAAAGGGAAGCCCATCAGACTAACAGTGGACCTCTCAGCAGAAACTCTACAAGCTAGAAGAGAGTGGGGGCCAATATTCAATATTCTTAAAGAAAAGAATATTCAGCCCAGAATTTCATATCCTGCCAAACTAAGCTTCACAAGTGAAGCAGAAATAAAATCCTTTCCAGACAAGCAAATGCTGAGAGATTTCATTACTGTCAGGCCTGCCTTGCAAGATCTCCTGGAAAAAAAGCACTAAATATAGAAAGGAAAAACCAGAACCAGTCATGCAAAAACACACCAAAATATAAAGACCAATGACATGATGAAGAAACTTCACCAACTAATGAGCAAAATGACCGAACAGCATCATGATGACAGGATCAAATTCACACATAACAATACTAACCTTAAATGTAAATGCACTAAACAACCCAATTAAAAGACACAGACTGACAAATCAGATAAGGCGTCAAGACTCATCTGTGTGCTGTATTCAGGAGACCCATCTCACGTCCAAAGACACACATAGGCTCCAAATAAAGGGATGGAGGAAAATTTACCAAGTAAATGGAAAGCAAAACAAAGCAGGGTTTGCAATCCTAGTCTCTAACAAAACAAACTTAAAACCAACAAAGATCAAAAAAGACAAAGAAGGGCATTACATAGTGGTAAAGGGAACAATTCAACAAGAAGAGTTAACTATTCTAAACATATATACACCCAAAACAGGAGCAACCAGTTTCATAAAACAAGCTCTTAGAGACATACAAAGAGACTTAGACTCCCACACAATAATAGTGGGAGACTTCAACAACCCACTGTCAATATTAGACAGATCAATGAGACAGAAAATTAACAAAGATATTCAGAACTTGAACCCAGCTCTGAACCAAGCAGACCCAATAGACATCTACAGAACTCTCCACCCCAAACCAACAGAATATGCTTTCTTCTCAGCACCATATCACCCTTATTCTAAAGCTGACCACATAATTGGAAACAAAACACTCCTCAGCAAATACAAAAAACCGTAAACCATAACAAACAGTCTCTCGGACCACAATGCAACCAAATTAGAACTCAGGATTAAGAAACTCATGCAAAACAACACAACTACATGGAAATTGATAAACTTGCTCCTGAATGACTCCTATGTAAATAATGAAATTAAGGCAGAAATTAAGAAGTTTTTTGAAACCAATGAGAACAAAGACACAAAGTACCAGAGTATGTGGGACACAGCTAAAGCATTTAGTGCTATAAATTTCCCTAAATGCCCACATCACAAAGCTAGAAAGATCCACATGTTAACATCACAATTAAAAGAGCGAGAGAGGCAAAAGCAAACTAATCCAAGAGCTAGCAGAAGATAAGAAATATTGAAGGAGATAGAGATACAAAAAATCCTCCAAAAAATCAATGAATCCAGGAACTTTTTTTTTAAAATTAACAAAATAGTAGACTAGCTAGACTGATAAAGAAGAAAGAGAGAAGAATCAAGTAGACACAATAACAAAATGATAAATGGGACATCACCACTGACCCCACAGAAATGCAAATTACCATCAAAGAATACTGTAAACACCTCCATGCAAATAAATTAGAAAATCTAGAAGAAATGGATATATTCTTGGACACATACACCCTCCCAATACTAAATCAGGAAGAAGTTGAAGCCCTGAATAGACCAATAACAAATTCTGAAATTGAGGCAGTAATTAATAGTCTACCAGCCAATAAAGCCCAGGACCAGATGGATTCACAGCCGAATTCTACAAGAAGTACAAAAAGGAGCTGGTACCATTCCTTCTGAAACTATTCCACACAATTGAAAAGGAGGGACTCCTCCCTAACTCATTTTGTGAAGCTAGCATCATCCTGATACCAAAACCAGGAAGAGACACAACAAAAAAAGAAAACTTCAGGCCAATATCCCTGATGAACATTGATGTGAAAATCCTCAATAAAATACTGGCAGACTGAATCCAGCAGCATATCAAAAAACTTATCCACTATGAACAAGTCAGCTTCATCTCTGGGATTCAAGGCTGATTCAACATATTCAAATCAATAAATGTAATTCATCACATAAACAGAACCAAAGACAAAAATCTACATGATTATCTCAATAGATGCAGAAAAGGCCTTTGATAAAATTCAACATCCCTTCATGTTAAAAATTCTCAATTAACTAGGTATTGATGGAACACATCTCAAAATAGTAAGAGCTACTTATGATAAACCCACAGCCAATATCATATTGAATGGACAAAAGCTGGAAGCATTCCCTTTGCAAACCAGTACAAGACAAGGATGCCCTCTCTCACCACTCCTATTCAGCATAGTATTGGAAGTTCTGGCCAGGGCAATCAGGCAGAATAAAAAAAAAAGTGTATTCAAATAGGAAGAGAGGAAGTCAAATTGTTTCTATTTGCAGATGACATGATTTTATATCTAGAAAACTCCATTGTTTCTGCCCCAAAACTCCTTGAACTGATAAGCAACTTCAGCAATGTCTCAGGATACAAAATCAATGTGCAAAAATCACAAGCATTCCTTTACCCCAGCAATAGACCAGCAGAGAGCCAAATCATAAATGCACTCCCATTCACAATTGCTACAAAGAGAATAAAATACCTAGGAATACAGTTAACAAGGGATGCAAAGGACCTCTTCAAGGAGAACTACAAACCACTGCTCAAGGAAGTAAGAAAGGACATACACAAATGAAAAGAAAATTCCATCCTCATGGATACAAAGAATTAATATCATGAAAATAGCCACACTGCCCAAAGTAATTTATAGATTCAATGCCATTCCCATCAAACTACCATTGACATTCTACACCGAACTAGAAAAAAACTACTTTAAATTTCATGAGGAATCAAAGAAGATCCCATATAGCCAAAACAATCCTAAGCAAAAAGAACAAATCTGGAGGCATCAAACTACCTGACTTCAAACTATACTATAAGGCTACAGTAACCAAAACAGCATGCTACTGGTATGAAGACAGACATATAGACAAATGGAGCATAACAGAGACCTGAAAAATAACACCACACATCTACAATCATCTGATCTTTGACAAAACTGACAAATTCAAGCACTGGGGAAAGGATCACCATTCAACAAATGGTGCTGGGAAAACTGGCTAGCCATATGCAAACAACTGAAACAACTGAAACTGAACCCCTTCCTTACACATTATACAAAAATTAACTCAAGATGAATTAAGACTTAAATGTAAAACCCAAAGCCATAAAGACCCTAGAAGAAAACCTAGACAGTACCATTCAGTACACAGGCATGGGCAAAGACTTCACGACAAAAATGCCGAAAGCAATTGCAACAGAAACCAAAATTTACAAATGTGATCTAATCAAACTAAAGCATTTCTGCACAGCAAAAGAAACTATCATCGGAGCAAATAGGCAGCTTACAGAATGGAAGAACATTTTTACAATCTACCCATCTGACAAAGGTCTAATATTCATAATTTAAAAGGAACTTAAACATATTTACAAGAAACAAACAAACAACCCCATCAAAGAATGGGCAAAGAATATGAACAGACATTTCTCAAAAGAAGACATTTACATGGCCAACAAACATATGAAAAAAAAGCTCAACATGACCGATCACCAGAGAGATGCAAGTCAAAACCACAATGAGATACCATCTCATGCCAGTCAGAATGGGGATTATTAAAAAGTCAAGAAACAACAGATGCTGGTGAGACTGTGGAGAAAAAGGAACACTTTTACACTGTTGGTGAGAATGTAAATTAGTTCAACCATTGTGGAAGACAGTGTGGTAATTCCTCAAGGATCTAGAACTAGAAATACCATTTGACCCAGCAATCACATTACTGGCTCTATACCCAAGGGAATATATATCTTTCTACTATAAAGACACATGCACATATATGTTTATTGCTGCACTGTTTACAATAGTAAAGACATGAAACTGACACAAAGGTCCATCAGTGATAGGCTGGATAAAGAAAATATGGTACATATACACCATGGAATACTATGCAGCCACAAAAAGGAATGAGATCCTGTCCTTTGCAGGGACATGGATGAAGCTGGAAGCCATCATTCTCAGCAAACAAGTGGGAGATGAACAATGAGAACACGTGGACACAGAGAGGGGAATCACACATATCAGGGACTTTTGGGGGGTGGAGGGCAAGGGTAGAGAACTTAGGTCAATAGGTGCAGCAAACCACCATGGCACATGTATACCTATGTAGCAAACCTGCACGTTCTGTTCCTTGTATCCCATTTTTTTAAGAACATATAAAGAAAAACAAAAATTAAAAAAAAAGAAATTTGTCATAAGAAGAAAAATAAAGAAATTAGTAGTACAAATCACAAGAGCAAAAATGGACTGTGCACTTGGTATTTTCTAAGTGCTCTGTATGTTAATGTTTTCTAAGTTCTTGGTATTGTTAACCCTATAATGAAAGTACCTTTTTAATACTTTTAATTCAAACTATGTTATGGGATTTAAAACCAAGGCACACAGATGTTAAGCAGCTTGTCTAAGTTCAAAGATCTAATAAGTGACTGAACTGAGATTTGAATCTGAGCCATTGAGCTTCAGAGTTTATGATCTTACCCATGGCACTGTTGCTGTCTCATGCAAGCAGCACATGTCCTATCTAAAAATTTTCAGATTTTTACTTTTACAGAGCAATAAATTACAAAACTATTGAGAGGTGAGATTTGGCTCCAACATGGTTAAGTTTTAATCCTTATTTAGTAACAATGCAAAAGCATGCAAAGCTGACTTTGACATATTTTCAAAAGAGAGTAGACATTCAGCAAATGCTGACTTTTTATTTCTTTGATGTACTTAATATTGTCTAGTGCTATTAAGCATCCATTCACACTTTCCTCTATATGTTCCCTTTTATATTTTGTCTATATTCTCTATACAGAGTTTGGAAGACTCAAACGTATGCTTCTCAGTACTTTCCGGCAGGAAGAATCCCAGATATACTTTAGGTTTTGCTAGTTAGTTAAATAAACTCATGTGAGATTGAAAAGTAGAAGGAAAATGGACTCCATCTTCTCTGGGCCAGTGGAAGCAGATAGTGGTTCTGGCAGACATGAGAGTTGGCAGGGGCAGGACTCACGAGTAGTACCAATGGGGTGAGGTAGTCATGAAGATGGCAGCAGTTTCCAGACACCTGGATTGCAGCTGCAGTGCTTTGTGATCAAGAACGTAGAAGACTAGTGTGCAGCTTCTTCTAGGCCTAGCTCCTCCAGTCTCCTTTTTTGCAAGCATCCAAGCCCATGCAGTTCTCAGTCTTTTTTTTGCAAGCATCCAAGCCCTTGCAATTCTTCCTCAGTTACTTAGAGTGGTTTCTATTTCACACACTAACAGAATGGTACATGTTACATGAAAAGTCAGTAGCAAAAATAGGATGATAAATATATGATAGGAGAGTGAAGTGACTTGAAGACAGAAATATTATTCAGTTTTTGTTTTTATTTCAGTATGAATACTTTTAGAACTTTTTATTTTTTATTTTTTATTTTTTTTTGTTTTGAGACAGAGTCTCACTCTGTCGTCCAGGCTGGAGTGCAGTGGTATGATCTCAGCTCACCGCAACCCCCACCTCCTGGGTTCAAGTGATACTTGTGCCCCAGCCTCTTGAGTAGCTGGGATTGCACGTGCACACCACCATGCCTGGCTAATTTTTGTATTTTTAATAGAGACGAGGTTTCACCATGTTGGTTAGGCTAGTCTCGAACTCCTGGCCTCAAGTGATCCATCCACCTCAGTCTCCCAAAGGGCTGGGATTACAAGCATGAGTCACTGCGCCCGGCCTGGAATTTTTCTTTCAAATGCAAGGTGTTCAACCCAAGCAAATATTATGACACATCATAGTAGTTTACCTACCTGCCATCTTCTGTGCCATTAATTTCAAAGGCTTCTCCATCTTTACTCCAGGACAACTTCAAACTGTGTTTCAAATGTAAGTCACATTTGCTCTCACAATGCAATTCAAGCATATGCAATTTGGGGATACGAGGATTCTTAGGAGAAACTCTAAGTTGTGTAGCATCTGTTTTTACCAAACAAAGATATTAGTTAGCACTAAGCATAGCTTACTTTGTTATTAAGTGCCTGCAATTTAAGTAACCCAAACTGTCACCATAACAGTCCAATCCTCATGCAGGGTTTCTCCCACTGTAATTTCCTAACATTGTATGTCATTATTATTTTCTTTCCATCCAGGCTTGGACATCTGACAAAATTTAAGTGGAAATATCAATTAATAGTTTAGGAATTTCCCTCATTATTTCTTGGGCAAGGGAGTAAGCAAAGTATGAGCAAACAAATGTCTCTAGAATTTGAAAACAACATAATTTCTCCTTCAAGTGCTTCTGGATATGTAATCAAAGCACTGTAAAGGAAAAGGGATAGTTGATTCTCTGTTAGCATGTTTATTATTAATTCAGAAACCTGAGGGTAAGTGTTCAAGCCCATGCATGGATGAAATATCAACATGAAGGTGGGGAACTAGAAAATAAGCCTTGGAAGGGTAGGGCCTGTGCCTGTTTTGTAACACTGTGGTATCCTCAGAGCCTAGAAGGGAGCCTATATATCATAGGCATTCAATACATATTGCTAAATCTACTGTTGAATGAATTACAGTGAGTGATAATTTGAAACAAAAATAAAGTTGTGGTTATCAACATTATGAAACTCAAAGATTAGTATATGGTTGCCTTAAAAAATGTTTGCTTCATTATGATTGTTTCAAAACATGCAATCCTTACTCTTTAAGGCTATGTTAAAAGTAAGTATACTCTTAATGTGGCATTAGGCATTTTGGGGGACCTCTCACAGACCAACTGTACAGGTTGACCTCCAATTTCATAATTATACTCTGATATTTGCTATGTACATTTTCCTCAAGGAACTGGTTAAAAACGGAAAGTGTTAATAAAATTAATTGTTATCCCAGGCACAAAAACTTGAAGAGACTATTAAATTGAATTAATTTTAACTGAATTATTTGACATCCTACTTCTAATTCTAAATATAAAGCCAGAAATTCATTTAATAATAATATAATTTAATAAGCACTTCTCTATCAGGACTCTGCTATGTAATGTATATTCATTGTGGCATTTTATAATTATAACAACTTTATGAATATTAATACTCCCACCTTACACAGAACGTAATTTAAGGTTAAAATGAAATTAAACCATAAGACCAAGGTTTCCTAACTGGTAAGGTGCTAAATCAGGATTTAAACCCAAATCTGCCTGAGATTAAAGCTCATGCTTTCTTTTTTTTTTTTTTTTTTTTGAGACGGAGTCTGGCTCTGTCGCCCAGGCTGGAGTTTAGTGGTGATCTCAGCTCACTGCAAGCTCCGCCTCCTGGTTTCACTCCATTCTCCTGCCTCAGCCTCCTGAGTAGCTGGCACTACAGGAGCCCGCTGCCACGCCCGGCTAATTTTATTTTTGTATTTTTAGTAGAGACGGGATTTCACCATGTTCGCCAGTATGGTCTCGATCTCTTGACATCGTGATCCACCCATCTCGGCCTCCCAAAGTGCTGGGATTATAGGCGTGAGCCACCGTGCCCGGCCAATGCTCATGCTTTCAATTACTATACTATATAGACTCTCACTTAACTCCATTCCCAACATGACTTTTGTATATGTAAAAAAATGTGTCCTTAATCCTTCATTGATATGATTTGTATATAGTCTTTGCATATAAAATAGACACTACAGCATATTGAAAATTTGTAAACCTGTCCATGTCTCTGGCCACTAGCAGTTTTGAGGTCCATTTTGGGTGAAGCGCTGTGTTGGGCAATAGGAATGCAAAGTTCTATTTAGATTTGAGGCTTCATGCTCCTTACAGCTAGCTGTGTTGCTTAACCTTAATATAGGTTTACTTTTTGAAGTATAAACACAATCATCATCATCTTCAGTGACTTCATGAGGGCATCCTGAAAAGTATACATAACATTTGAAAATGTAGAAGACATAAGATATAAGTAGATATTATGAGAGAGTATTTGTGTGCTTTAAAAATATAGTCTGTCGGGGTGGCACATTGATTTACTTAGGGCACAGAGAGACAAATACTACAAAATAAGAAAAGGATGTAAGACCAAAGAGAAGGAAAAAAAAGGGATGAAAAAAGAAGGAAGGAAGGATGTATATGGGAAAAGAGAAAAAAAGAAATGTCAAGACATCAGTGGATACAACAGCAGAATATGTATGGAGCAAAAAGGCATCAGTGAAAACAGATGATGAAACAACTATGCTCTCCCTTTTCTAGGTGGAAGGGAGAAGCGGGCTGGGATATTGACATGACACAAGAAACAGAAGTGCTTCCTACTATTACTGAAGGACCTTTCTGTTCTTTGGGTTTTCTTGAGGATTCTCTGAGCAATATTAAAATCAAAATATCGGTGAAACCCAAGAAACTATCAACAGCTCCCAGGACTGTGCGCTGAAGTGAGAAGGAATAATACAAAGCTATTTATGACCCAAAAAGAGGATCAAAAATCCTCCTCATTCTGTCATGCCTCAATCATTATAAAGTTATGAGTTTGTGAAATCTTTAGCTCAAAAACTTGATTACTGGTAACATTACCTTGAGTTGGCTTTTGAAATAAAATATAGTTACAGAAATGTGGTGTAGTGTGGTTAATAGGTCATTTTTAAATATTGACAGCCATCTGTCACTAAGGACACCTGGCTCCCTCTTAAAATAGGATGAAGCTGCACACATATCATTGGCATACCCTGTAATTCTTGCAATAATCTTTTAGATGAAACCCAATCTAGGAATTTTGAAAAACGTTTCAAAGAAATTTATCAGGCACTCCAACATAAACTGTATTATTCCATTTGGGCAAATGAAGACAGACTGAACCCACGTGACAATTCATGCAAAGTAACAGTGAAATAAAAATACTTCTAATATCCAAATTGGCTGTGACTGCAGTTTTTCCTATAGCATTTTCTACCCAACATGAGTATGACCCAGCGTCTTCTTCAGTGGTTCTGTTGATCTGCAATGTGCCATTGTCATAGACATGATACCGCCTGCCCTCCAGGGGTTTCGCTTCTTCCACCTTCTGCCTATGGACAGAGAAAGCATACATCCATTTGAGGTGAGGCAAAATTGCATACTCTCTTTAATACTAGTCAGTGATGTCATTCAGCCTAATCACCTTTCAGCAGCTTAGCAAACCTTATGAAATGTTCCACTGGGTTTCATATTTTTCTCAAAATGGACCATGAATGTATATCTTATCTACCCAAATAGACTGCAGCTAGAGAAAACCTAAGTCCATGCTCTGTGCTTCTGCTGTATTTGTCATAGCTACCAGCACCCGTTTGCATGTATCCTCAGAGCTTAGTAAATATTTTCTGGCTTATTGATGGTGAACTCTTTAGTTAATGATCACTCCAGGGTACCAAATGGGAAAGCTAGTAATTGAAAGAGATAATGAATCTGCCAAACCTCCTGCTGTCCTGGGAGAACATTGGTCATTCAGAAATATTATAAGCCAGGGAGTCTCTAGCCAAATAGACTGTGGACATGGATTACATTTACCCTATCAACCCCAGAGCCATTTCCTCCCACATTCATCCATTTCCAAGCATTTGCTGCCACAGCTTGATTTATCCTGTACATTTCACAATAAGTGACTGCTTGATTTTAAAACAAACAAACAAACAAACAAACAAAGGATAAACTGTGGATGCAGTCCATGCAGGATCCTACCAGACAAGGACTAGGCTGAGGTAAGCAAGAGGCTTGCCTCAGATGCAAAATTTAACAGGGTGCCAAACATCTCAGTAAGCAAGGTGAATAATATTTCAATGGAGTGTTTTGAAAAATCAGAATAATTCAGAAAACCCATGACAAACAAAATATATACCATGATTTAAAATAAAGGTAATATCTGACCCTATAAATGTATGACCTGGTGTCACTCATCTCACCCTGCCCTACAGACCAATGACAAAATTATTCAAGAACTATTTAACCACACTTTTTCAGTAAAGTAACTAATAAAGTAGATCCATACTGATAATGTCTTTGGACTTGTGATACCAATTAATCCATTGAAATTAAAATCGAAATGAATGCTGGAAAAGTCTGAAGCACACGCATTTGGAATTAAATGCGAGCTAAGATAATTATTTAGATAATCCCAAAACAACAACAATAGGGTAAAATATGACCTTGTGGTACCCCATAATGAAAAACCAATTCTACCTTTAAAATTGTCTCTAGAATCTCTTCAATTCTCTGCTTTTCTTTATGAACACAAGTGGCTCTCTGTATGTCTCTATGTGAGAAAATCCTAGAAATCTAGCCAATGTTTTCAGAAGAGGTAATTTCCTGAAAGGTAAGTTTGTTACCTTATGTCTCAGAGGCACTGAGTACATGTAACAATATAGACCCAATGCAGCCTGTCAAATGATGGATGAAGAAACAAGGTCAAATCTACAATTTACATTCTCTTAAGAAAACTGTGCGCTGCTGGCTTACCAGGACACGACTGCCTCAGGTGAAGCAAAGAACTCGCAATGTAAGAAAGCACTGTACCCAACCACTGTAGCATAATTTTCTCCATCTTTGGTTTGTATCAATGGACGGACATCTATTTGAAAATAACATAAATACAGTTTTAAATTTTGGTGGAAGAAAGATGTGCAAACTAAATTTTTCTACGTCCTAGCCATATTAACACGAATAGAGAACAGCGGAATATTATGGTGGGTGTCTGTCTTGAATTATAAAAGTATCCCAATTCAATACATTTTTGAAAGTATAATTTCAGTGTGAAGTCTAAAACTCAAATGTATGGTGAAAAGTGCTTTGATTTTTTTTCCCCCATATATTATGTGTCAAGAGTTAACTGGTACTTCTAAACATGACCTCGACTATTTTCCTTAAGAAAATAGCAAGTTAAGTCAGCTCCCAGGCACACTCACCCACAACATCAACATTGGCACTGGCAAGGATAGTTCCGTGGACATTGGAGGCTTCACACTGGTACACAGCAGTATGATTCGGTTGAAGGTTGGTAAAACTGATTTCCCTGGGGAAGACAACATCACCAGCAAATGGATGATCTGAAAGAGATTAAAGAATGTCAGTTTGATAAAGAACAGGACATAAAATATTTATACACCATTTATTAAATGTGTCACACAGTATTTATATTTTAAAACCAGTTTAGGGTGACTAATAGTTCATTGAAGTCAATTCTTTAGGCTTTCTGAACATCGACTATGAACTTTTCTTTCCAGATCCATTTGAGTTTTCAATCCTTTTTCAAGTTAATATTTAGTAACAGAACATCTGCTCATCTAGAGCTCCCAGACTTTCCATACCCACATGCATAGTACTATTCTGGATTATCCATTAGGCATTCAAGACCTATGATGAAGTGACACTCTGTTACTCTTCTGAATTTAGATACTGTTGCTGCCTGGCACAAGACACAGGGTCAACACATCTTGATCTCCCAAGTTACCAGTATTGGCTGCTATTTTCCCCCTTGACACTTTTGTTCCCATTTCAGTTCTCTGCCTCTCTACGGTTTTCTGATCTGCACCATTCATTTCATTTGTCTTGCTTCACTATTTAACCACTTCATGTACATTCCTTGTATATTTCATTTTCCCAGTAAGACTAAACTCTTCTTGAGAAAAAGGGCCAGGTTTTCTACTTTCGGGCAATAAAACCTTCCACACTCCTGATCCAAGCATAATTCTGGAAATATCTCTTGGAAATGAGAATACCTAACATGAGACTGGGCACGGTGGCTCATACCTGTAATCCAGCAATTTAGGAGGCTGAGGTGGGTGGACCACTTAAGGTCAGGAGTTCAAGACCAGCCTGGCCAACATGGCAAAACCCTGTCTCCGCTAAAAACACAAAAATCAACCAGGTGTGGTGGTGTGCTCCTGTAATCCTAGCTACTCTGGAGGCTGAGGCAGGAGAATCACTTGAACCCAGGAGGTGGAGGTTACAGTGAGCCGAGATCATGGCGCCACTGCACTCCAGCCGGGCAACAAGGTGAGACTCTGTCTCAAAAAAAATAAAATAAAATAAAATAAAATAAAATAAAATAAATAAAATAAAATAAGAAGAAAAAATAAACAAACCCTAACATTTCTGATGCATTTATTAAGGACCAAAAACTCTATTGGATGTGGCACATGCATGATCTCATTGACACTGCTCAGAACTCGATGGATCAGCATTTATATGGCCATTTTAAAGGTGAGGGAACTGGACTGCAGAGAAGTTGAATGACATATCCCACAGCATTTGGCCATTTTTCTGACTCTAAAAGCCCTATCCTTGCTATGACGCCATTAAAAAAAAAAAAAAAATCCAGTGGGAAGGAAAACATTAGCTGGAAATGTCAAGGGATGGGCACAAATGCAAAAATTTTTAGTTTAAAGGACATTACAACATTAATAATCAATCAAATTCCATTTTTCTCATTGTGTCCCCATTATACAAGATAATGACTATAGTAAGTTTTAGGTTCTAGAAAACATGAATATTACATATTAAAATAAAAGACTTATACATCTTTTTCTGCCTGGGAGTCCTAAATGAATATTTTTTTCACTTGACTGTGAGCTTCCTGAGGGCAGGACCTCACTGTGAGGTTGTGCAGCATGTCCCCAGTGCCCAAAGAGCAGCTACCACAGAAAATTCAGTCAGTAAATACTTGTTGGAATGACTTAAAATGTTAGGTTGGGCAACCTTTATTCCTGAAAGGTCTCTGTAAACAGGCAAAACAATAGCCCCTGAAAGATGTACACATTCTAAGTCCCAGAATGTATGACTATGTTACCTTAGATGGAAAAATGGGACTTGCAGATATGATTACGATTAAGGACATTGAGGTAGGAAAATTATTTCCTACCCCTGGATGACCCAAGTGGGCTCAATATAATCACAAAGCTCCTGAAAATCAGAAGGCCTTTCTTGGCTGTGGCCAGAGTGAAATGTGACCATGGAAGGATGGTCAGAGTGATGCAGTGTAGCTGGCTTTCAAGATGGCAGAAGGGAGCCAGCAAATGTGGGCAGCCTGGGAAAGCTGGAAAAAGCAGAGAAAGGAGTGCTCTCCAAGCACTTCCAGGACATGGCCTGCTGACACTTTGATTTTAGCCAAGACTCGTGTTGAACTTTTACGGAAAGGTAAAATAGTATATATGTACTCTTTTAAACTCCTAAATTTATAGTAATTTAATTTGTTATAGCAATGTTAGAAAACTAATACAATCCTATTGAACAATTTATCACTTATTTCTTGCAAATTAGCAAGATGAGTAGCTCTTCCAAGTTTTTTAAGGCTAAACTCTCTAAGAATGCTGCAAAGCACTGAGTCTGTAATCCCACTCTTCACTACCACACTCCACTCAGAGTCCTAAGTCTTTCAGAGTTACCCCCATCCTCCCATATAGTTCTCCTTGTCCCATCTGATCCATGTATGACTCTGAATTAACAATTCATTACAAAGAAAAGAAATTACACTATTTAAATGATACTTTATTTAAGTAAGTAAACATTGCTTAAATCTGCCTGCTGGCATGGGTATGGAAATTGTTGTGTATTGACAAACGCTAACAGAAGCTCCCAGGATTCAAGAAAGCCAAATCTTTATAAAACACACTAGTCCTGACATACTTCAGAAATTCTTTCTCAGTTTTGTCTTTGGTCAACCCAGTGAGAAATTATCAACAAAGTGGATGAAACTTCAGCTCTGGAGTTAATCCTTCCTGGGTTCGGTTCCTGGTTTTAAATGTACCTGGGTTGCATTCTCCAGTAAGTAAGGTAACCTCTCTAAGCCTCAATTGCCAATGGAGAATAATAGAATCTATTTTTCAAGCTGCTACGAGGTTCAGAAATATCATATGCAAAGCATGTGAAAAGGGTTAGGCCGATAATCAATAATAGTAATCATTTTAATTTAATTTTGAGATAACATGGGGAAAGGATATATAATCCCTAAAACTAAAATAAACTCAAAGAGATTTCAAATCCTTTAGCCAACCCACTGTCATCAAATATCCCAACCTATAAAAGTTTATGACCTGTTTGCAGGGCAACAGGGAGAGCCATGACCAAAAGCTGTGAACAGAACACAGAGCTTGGATTCCAGCGACTTGTCTTTAGTTTGAAGTCTACCATTATTCAGCTGTGCGGTCTTGCATAAGTTTATTTTCAGCCTTGACCTCCTCATCCATTAACAAACCTATTGACTCGATTTTGAAATAAATCCAGAAGCTAACCACGACTGCCACCAATCTAGCCCTGAGCCCAGAGCCTTTCAGACGGCCTCCTACCTAGAATCAATCACACAGTCCATTCTCCATTCAGAGGCCAGGAAAATACCTTGTAAAAATGTAAATTAGATTGTGTCACTCTTCCGCTCAAAATCCTCCAAGAGCTGCCTAGTGTATTCTCAAAATCCCAAGGCCCTACTTCGATGTTCATCTTTACCTAAGCTCTGGCCCCTTCCCCTGCTGGTGGATCTGGTGGCCTAGGGCTGCCCCTTGCACTCCCTCAGCTTCAGCCACACTCACCTCTTTTCTCTTCCTCAACACACCTCTCCACTGAGAAAGCACTTTCCCTGCTATTTACATGGCTGACTTCCTCACCTCCTTCCGATCTCTACTCAAAGTAAATTACCACAGGGGTCTTACTATTATTATCTTAAAATAAGATCGCAACTCTGGGTCCTGAACCTCTTTCAGGCTTTACCACACCACAGTACACACTCATGTATTGTTTGTCTAATGGCAGCAGAGCAAGGATTCCATCCATTTTATTCACTGTTGTATCTCAAGCATGAAGTCCAGTGCAGGGAACATAGGAGGTACCCCATAAATATTACTGAATGAATGAATCAGTTAAATATGAATAATAGCACCTCCTTTACAAAGTTCTTTTAAGGATTCTAAGTAATTTGTGAATGTCTTTTGTAAACAGCGAAATACCATCCAAATATAACATTTTATGATTTTGTATTCCGGAGAATCTGCGTTCCTTACTTTTGTAAACTGAACATTCATTATGAACAAAAGTTGCTTTCATTTCCCTTTGTCTACCCAAAACCTCATTGTTACTTTTCATTTCTTATTCTGTTCCCTAAAGAGATGAAGAGAGAAATCCAAATCTGAAGATAATAATAATGAGGACTAAGGTATCCTAAGTGTCTGTTATGGGAAAGCAATACCAACCAACCATACCTTATGGGGTGCTGTTTTTGTGGCAGTCCCCGTGCTAAGCATTCTCTGCATGATGTTTCCTTTAATCCACAAAATAACCCCGTGAGTCAGTGTTATTTTTATCCCAATTTACTGGTGAAGAAACGGGTTTGAAGAGGGTCAGTGATACTCCCCGTCATGCAGCTAGTAAGTGGTAGAGCCGACATGCAAACACAGGCAGTCTGGCTCCAGAGTTTATAAACCATCACAGTGCTCTACAGATGAATCACTGCCCTAGGCAGCTGGCTACATTTTTTTTTTTCATTCAATCACAACCAACTGCCACCATCTCCATTCTGCAGTTTAAAAAACATAAGCTTGGGGCGATTCAGAAAACACCTCAAGATGAAACAGCGGGCAAGGTGCGCATCCTAGATGGGACCTCAGGTCTGTTATCTACCAACTGGCTTACCCTTGACCAGCGCAGGCCCCAGAGCAAAAGGATAAATGGAAGCCATTATTGTACCTGCTCTTAATTAAGCAATTGACACATAAAAATATGTTCTGTCCTCCTTCCTGATCAAGGACATCCAAAATAATCTGAGCTCTAGGTTCCAGTGGAAGATTTGGGGACTCCTTGGAGCTCTATGCTGAGCATGGTGAAATGGGAAGAGTTGGCCCTCAGTGCTGGGCCATTCCTGTCTTTCCCTGCCCAGCCCATTTGGAGTGGGCTCAAGGTGGACCGGGCATGGGAATTTTCAGGTCTTTGTGCTTGAGGTTGGTAGTGAACAGGCAGTAATGGGACCAGGTTCAGGCTTGGGATGCCACAGTTTCCCTGAGGATGCTTTCAAATCATGGAGACAAGCAGGACCAGAGGGTGACCAGAGCAAGTCCCTTAAAAGGGCAGAGCCCAGGACAGGTGTTGCTGCTGTCTGAGCCTAAGGGAGGTCCTGACTTTTAAACTGTGCCCTCAGCCGCTAGGCTCCCGCTCTGTTTCTTCTCAGGGAGAGGAACAATAATTGGCTTTTTTCCTTGGATGCATCCTCTTTCTCATTCAATTTTCTTTTTAAAAATTAAAAATCTTTATTCTTACATATAATTTATAAAAGGGCCCAAAAAGTATAAATATTATTTATGGCTATTCCATGAATATCAAGTCTCAACAACCAAATTGCTTAGAAAGAAGCAATTTCTGATTTGCTCATTATATCTGTCCTGCTAATCCATTTACCAACTTCATTTTACACACATGTCTGACCATCATTAATCCCATCAAACCAGGGCCTTCAGCATTGCATTGCAATTGGTTTTTAAACTTACTGTCAATTGGGGAGCCATTGACTCTCCACTTGATTGTGGGTTGAGGTTCTCCTTCAGCCTCACATAACAAGATGCCATTGCTCCCAGTGCTATACACAGCACTCTGAGGCTTCTTTGTCCAGCGAGGAGGCTCTGGATATAAAGTGAAGAGCTCATGAGAGATGTTATCTATGTCAAAAAGTCCAAAAATGTTAAGGCCTGTATTTCTACTTTAAACCAGCAGAGGGCAGACACCACAAAAGGTTTCATAGTAGCTCTTTTTGGTAAACTTGATCTGCAAAGCAAGGTGGGAGCTACTTTTGCGTTGTAGGGTGTGTGTGTGCGCGTGCACGTGTGTGTTTGTGTTTAATTTGGACTCAACATGTATAATAAATCGACATACTAAAAATAGTTATATACAACCACTTTATTTAGCTATACAAGTAGCTACCCAACTAGGAAAAAACTGAGGGAAGAATAAGCAGATGGTGAATTTATTTCGAGCTGACTACAGGTTATTTTCAAACTGCAGCATGGCATCTAAAAAGGTGGATACACAAGAATTACATTTTAAGAATTTTAAAAATAAAACTAATTAAAATGTTTAATGTTTATTTCGAATATTTCTTAATTAGTGATCTTATAGCATTTATATATATAATCAATTTGGAAAATAGTATTTCCTAGATTTTTTTTTTGTAAGAGGGGAGAGAGAGAAGCCCAAAAGCAGTGTTTAGTTTTCTGCAGTCAAAGCAATTAAGCAAAAGGTACCTTAAAATTACCTGTATCTTTCTATGCCCTAATGCTCCAGAATTACAATACTACAAAGTATGTCAGAAATAGATGACACATTTTACTTGACTTCAAACATTATTTCCTTGTTTTATAACTTCATGAATATTGCTATATCAGGGGTAAATAAGAGGTTTAAAGTGTGGATGGTTTGGATAATTTAATTTCAGAGAAAATTGCACAAAACCTGCAGGTAGCAAATCTCATCAAATGTAGTTTGGTTATTTCACCCAAAGATATTTTAGATTTCCATTTTTAGTCAAAAAGAAAAGTCTTCAAAGATATATGTATGTATACAATGAAAAAAAATCAGTAAAATTTTTCTAAGTAAAGGAGGAAAATGAGGATTATGTAAAAAGGAAATACCTGTTAAGTTCACTATAAGAAACAAATGTATACAACTAACCTTGGCAAGTTCAAGTTCAAGCAAGATAAATGCACTCCACAGGGTGTTGACTTAATTGTTAAGTTCCAAGTTAAATATCTGTATTCATAAGCTGTACTACCTGTAGATATTTAGTCACTTGGTTTAAAATACACTAGTCCAAATTATAAATTGCAGATCACTTTCTGAGGTGAAGGTTTATTTTTGTCTATTTTGCATTTTTTGATGATATCCTTACTTTTTTCTGGTATTTTAATACAAGCAATACAAAACTAAATATCTGTAAGTTAGAGAAAAATATTCCATGAACATGAACATTATGGTATATCATATTTATAGTAGAAAATTACAACAATTGCTTTCAATGTATGCAAAAATAAAGAAAATCAAGCAATGATGATATTTCTGTAAATCTTCATGAATAATTACTATTATCATTAGGACATTTACTATTAGGACTATTAGTAATATTAGTATTACTGAAAGAGGTCCCAAATTATCACCTCATCCAATGCTTTCACCTTAAAGAGGGCTGAGCTTTGGAGAAGTTGCCTGAATTGGCCAGGGCCACCAGCAAAGGAAGCTCCAGTTCCTGTCCTTGCCATTCCATAGATACATACACAGCAACTATGGATGAGCAGCATTAAGACTCTGAAGTCATGTGATTTTGTTTCTAATTCAGTGTTATCTTATGAATTTGTACCGAAGACAGGAAAGAAGGTTAATTCAATTTATGCCTCCAAGTCCAAGCTCCCCCTATATTTATCAACTGACTCCAGAAGTTCTGAACATTCGCTAGGCTTCATCACTATACTTTACCTTCACCCTTCTGTATAAGCTTTCTT
Source organism: Macaca mulatta (assembly GCF_049350105.2). Classification (NCBI taxonomy): domain Eukaryota; kingdom Metazoa; phylum Chordata; class Mammalia; order Primates; family Cercopithecidae; genus Macaca; species Macaca mulatta. Next base: position 139,069,469 of record NC_133407.1, on the reverse strand, counting down.
TGTAATTGCTTGAACATTTACTTTGATGCTTTTCATCTGTTTCTCCTATAGAAGTAAGCTGGTCCTGAGTCATGTAATATTGAGAGAGATTTCAAGCTTGTCCTACTCAGAAACAGCTGCTTCTTGAGCCTTAAAACGAAAAATTCTGAGGAAAAAAACCATCCTCATAAAAACCCATTCTTTTAGCTATTATCCTAAGATATATGGTAGCAGGTGAAAATTGCTTATGTTGAAACTTTATGCATTTTCTCATAATTGTAAATACAAAAATAAGATGATAAATATCTCTCGTGTTGCTGGAAACAGAGATGCAAATGTCTGAACATTGGGGCTATATATTAAGCAAGCTAAATAGAGATGTTCATCACTAGGAAAAAAGCAAAATAAAACAAACTTGGTACCTATAAAACATACAGCACAGTGGTTATTTTTAGTAAAACTGTTTCTTCACAGGTTCTTATTAAAATCTATATTCCAATAAACAAAAAATTGTTAGGTTCAACAAAAATTGGATTTAACTGCAACATTTTAGAAATAGATTTGTTATTTGAAAAAAAGGATTTCTCAAGTATATTAATGGCTGAGTTGCATTTGATTTTATGACAACCTTTGAAAATGCAAAAACATTTTGGATTATACTATGGTTCTATAATTATATACAAATGCTTTCCTATTTCACTTACTAAAGTTCAAAGGCTTTAAATAATTCAAAAGTTGACAACATAAAAGTTATTTGTGGGAGCTTATTTTTAAATAATCTATTGAAATGTGATGTGATTATATTTTGATTTCTGGATATAGACTGTTTTAGATGTCACTCTAATATATCTCTTTTTATTGAATGTGTAATTAATCATATCCTAGATATTTAGAATATATAGTTGTACCTAGTCAAGACATCCTGGCTGCTTTTGCTCATACATATTATAGGATTTGAAGTACAGCCTGATTTCATATTTAGGATGTTGCAACCTAAATTACAAGCTCACAGGATTTGATTATGTTTAGTAATAGGAAAGACATTGCACATACAGAAAGAATCCAACCCAATCCATGATTTTACTTAAGCACAATGGGTGTTTTCAGAATGGAGTAGATTTTTCAAAATACATAATAGCATTGCTATTTTCTCACATGGCAAATCTCTATTATTTAATTTGGGCTTCTAAAAAAGAGACAAAAAAAGAAAAGGAGAGGGTGCAGGAAGGCAGAAAAAATTGAATAAACACAAGTTCATCCATCCAGATGATTAACAGTTTTTATTTATCGCTTCCACACTTTAGAAAATAATAAAAAAAAAGACATCTTAAGCTCAATTTGCTTTTCACGTGCATAGGTAAAGAGAAACTCCAAAAACATACAACTGAAGGTACATTTAATAGTTTCCTACTAAAGAGAGAGGATTAGAAGTTCCTCATAAAATATCATTTACATCTCAATAGTGCTAATAGCTGTTTTATGAGTAGTGAGAACAATTTGTTCTAGAAATCTATATTCCTTTGGAATCGTATAGTCAACATCTTAAATTGCATAATTAATTTTACATCTTTGATTTTTTTTGTGCAACCCTTGCAATTCTTTTGAAAGGTTTGGTTTTGTAGTCAAGAAAACTGTGGCCAGATTGTTAAAATATTCAGCTACCGTAGCTATGTTCCAGCCATCTGGAAGGATTTCTAATAGTCAGCAACTTGGAGGAGAATCTAACAATTAGATATGTCTAGTTCGTGGGTGTGTGTGTGCTGGGGAGGGGAGGAAGGGATTACAGAAAAACACCCCTGTTGCATGATGTAGCCAAATTACATAGAAACATCAAATGATGACTAAAAATATACATAAAATAAATCTTTCAAACTCCTCTTCTCTGAATTGCTTTGTGAATAATTTAATGTCAGAGGAATATATCACTGTTTGCCAGATGTTGACATTAATGTATAATATTGGGCTTTCTTCTATCTAAGTTTTGCTTTTGTCAAGTCAAAGAAAATAAAATTCTCAACTTTGGTTTTCTGTTCTTCATACCTTAAATAATAATACACATTATGGAGTAGGCTTGGAAATACAGTGTTATTCCAAACAGGGGTATGACTAAATCAACTATCTTAACATCTACTTGGGAGGGGAATTTGTGTCTGAGTACCTTTTTTCCCCCCATTAGTTTAAACAACAGGCCATTACTTAGGTGTTCCTTGTGTAAACTAAAGCTTTAAGAGGTGAACTTTATTGGAATATTAATGGGTGCCCTAGAGCACCAGTTCACTAAATTGTAGTCTAAAAAGAATAATTCCTTGCAATAGTTAAGCTTACACTGCACTAAATAAGTACAAATGCAGTAATCATTCCATTAATTTGATCAATACAGTCAACTAAATTGTAGATAGAAAGCCTCGGTGTGATTGGATCCACAGAAAATAGTCTGTGTCAATCACATTCAGGGGACTAGACAACCTTCACATCAGTCAAACAGGCACAGCCCTAATAACTACATTCCACATTTAAATGATATCATTTTTGCCTACTTATTCCTATAAATGTAACTAATGCCAATAAAACCTTGATTGATCAAAATCTCTGAATTTACAGAGAGAAGATGACTTCAATATAATGTTGTTGCACTTTCTGAGAGAATTTATATTATAGCATAGTCTATTCTTTTTGGCCTGTAAGAAACATATTGAATTTATCATCTGAACCTAAGATATGGATTACAAAAATGTTATATCCAGGAAAGAGCTAACACAACAATTTGCCTGCGTCTTTCATTTATTTGGTGAAGAGCCTCAGGTACAGAGAGTGAAATAAATGGCAAAGGGCACAGCAAGTTAACTGCAGGATTAGGAAGCAAAATCCAAGCTTTCTTCCAGGCCCATTTTAATACTTTCTTTCATCATAATCCTTACGGCTGCTTTTATGATTTAATAATATGAAGTGTATATGTGTATTACAATAAAAATAATTTAGGAGACTAGCTTTAATGACTATTTGAATAAATCATGTAAACTGTCTGTGTTTAGCCACTAACATGAGATCTTTTCTTGTCATTTGTCCCTTCTATGTTGTTTTGGGGCATAAATGACCAACATGCTTAATTAAAGTGTAATAGAATTCAGTGCTCACACTACAATTAAAAGTTGAAACTGTTGACCTGTTTTAACATGTATGATTTAGAAGCAAGGCCTACTACATGTATAAAGTTACTTTTTTGAAAAGCAGGAAAATAGACAAACATGGGAAAGGTACCTTCTACTATAACATGAAAATCATGAGTGGCTGTTCCCAAGAAATTGCTGGCTGTGCAGCGATAATTTCCTTTGTCCTGGTAGGAGACATTCTCTATCTTCAAAGTCTTGCCATAATTTTCTTTTGTTTCTCTCCCCTTTGGTAAGTCACCACCAATTTTGTTCCAATCAACCTGTGGAGTTGGCCTGTAAAAAATAATTAAATAAACAACTTTTTTTAAAAGTGGAAAGTAAAATACAAAGAAAACCTCAGGACCCATCCTTTATCAAGTTGCTTTTACATATGTGCTCATATTCCACTGAATCACATCATCCTTACCAGTGGACAGTGACACCCACCACCATCAATAGTGAACACTGGTGTTGAAGCGAATCTCTTTTACTGAAAGTTCCTCTAATAGTCTATCTCCTTGGAAACCTTCTCTCTCCTCTATTACGGGGGCTAACTACATGTAAGTGCTGACTAGGTGTGGCTGGATGAAGGATAAATAATTGGAGCTCATTGAAATAATATTACCAAGATATTTTCCAAGTGTGAAAATCTCCCTGTGGGTGGTTTGAGGCAGCCAGTGATAACAGCCCTATTCCCTGTTTGTGTAAAACACAATAAAGTAGGACCTAACAGTCAGCAGAGAGAAGTTTCCCCTTTAATCCTATGATGCTGATACTGGAGAATGTGGCTCCTGTGTGAAAGCTAAATGTGTTGATTAGACCCACGAATAGCCTATTCTAGGGCAAGCTGGAGTCTGTAGCACAGATGCTCCCTCCTGGATCACGTTCTCGCCCTTGTGGGGAGTAGAGGAGAGGAGGAATGAACCAAATCTTCCCTTGCTTAGTAGTTTCAAAAGATTAGCTCACCCAATCAAAACAAACAGGAAAGTAAAGACAAAACAAAACCAGCGTGATAACTTGTTAAACACCAGCGTGATAACTTTCCCCACGTTAGTAAGGAGGAAAATAGGACTGGGGAGTCAAGGCAGCTACATTAAGAAAAATCCCTTCTCATGAAAACTAGACAAGTGCAGAGGTCATACCCTTTGTGACTCATTTGATTTAAGAATTATGTGGAAAGCAAAAAGGGTTGATTCTAACTGAAGGATGATTGTCCTTTTCTCTTCCCCAGTCAGGCTCTGTAAGTGAGTAGAAGAAACAACTTTGCTAATTTTAGTGATACTACACTTTTCCTCTCCATATTTCTTCCTATTATTAATAGCTGTAGGTTATTTGGTACATTCTAAAGATGGGCATTATTGTAATCATTTAACAGTAAGGAGTCTGAAGCTCCAATAAATTAATTTCTTAAGGTCACTGGAGCAATAAATGATATACCACAACTTATATTTGTCTACTCTAAACTTGTTCTTTTTTAATCAGTGTGTTTCATTATTTTGTGCTTTTCAATCTACGCCCTTCCTAACGCTATAGTCTTAGAATATATGCTTCCTGTCAAATTGCCCATCCATTACTATGTAATAATAGAGCAATTCTTCGAAATCGTGTGTGTCAATATTCTCAAATTATTTGTATTGATAGGTTGTGGTTAAAATAATTCAGTTATTTATGCAAAAAAAAAATGGAGGTAAAGATGAAGACTCTTTAATCTACATATATCTACTCTTTTCTCTCTTCCTTCAAGGCTCAAATACTAATGTGCTGTGCAGCCTGGAACAATAATCTTATATTTTACCAAGCTAAGAACACATGGCACACTTGTGTAGGACACGGTAATGATGCCTGGGCAGACAGCTGTGAGAGTATATTGGTTGCTGGCTTTCTGAGCACACCACCTAACAGGATGCATAACCCAAGTCTCCTAACTGCTGGCTTTTCACTCCATCTGTCAAAATGACAATTTTCCAAGTTATAGGCTGCTCTGGAACTCAGTTCCCCTAAAACAGGAAATTTTTCATGAGTCCATCCTTTAATAGAGCAAGTAACTCACTTTCAGCAAGACCTCCCGGACTCCCCAGTCTTTGGGTCTTTGAAAACTAGTCTAATTTTCTAATACCATTTACTTGAAAGAATAAAGTAAAATAATTATCTAAAGTATTATGTGAAAATGAGATATAATCTAATCTCAGGATAGGTCTATACCATGGCAAAAATTTCCAACTCTGTTCTTGCCAATTTTTTATACCCCCTGCCTTTTTAAAGAAATTTAAAGAACATTTACTAACAGCATTTGAGCAATGGGTTTTGAGGGAAAATACATTGCTTAATACCTTTTTGCACACAAAATACACTACCTCATAATCTAAATTTTTTTTTTCAGGCCCTTGTCTGGCCAACTTTTATTTGTATATTTCTCTATTTATAAAGAAGTATCTTGTGAAAGAATTATACCTACTTTAATTTACAAAACAGAAAAAAAATCTATTTGAGCAGTGCACACGAGTCCACCTATGGCAATTTTATAAGTTTTCCCTCAAAACACATTTGTTCAGATACTGTTAGTAAATGTCCCTTAAATTTAAAACAAAAGGAAATAAAAAATATTTTCAAGAATATAGCTGGGAATTTTTGTCAAGATATAGACCTATCTTGAGATAAATTATATATCGTGTTCACCTGACACTTATAATCATTTTACTTTATTCTTTCAAGTAAAATGTATTAGACAATTAGACTAGTTTTCAAAGACCCAAATATAGTGCTTTACACAAAATAATAGTACAATATCTTAAATATAATTATTTTTGTTACTATAGGAGGTTAACGGCTTGAAAACTCCTTAGAAAAAGTTTTTGTTGTTTTTTTTTTTTTTTTTTTTTGAGACGGAGTCTCGCTTTGTCGCCCAGGCTGGCGTGCAGTGGCCGGATCTCAGCTCACTGCAAGCTCCGCCTCCCGGGTTTATGCCATTCTCCTGCCTCAGCCTCCCGAGTATCTGGGACTACAGGCGCCCACCACCTCGCCCGGCTAGTTTTTTGTATTTTTAGTAGAGACGGGGTTTCACCATATTAGCCAGGATGGTCTCAAAAAAACTTTTAAAAAATGTATCATCTTCTGAGAGAGGACCCAGATCAGACAGGATTTCCCAATACAAAACCAGTATGAGTAAAAAGAGACTACTTCAGGTGAAAATCCTTAAGACAGCACATCAAGAATTTTCGTGTCCTCACAACAACATATATTTTCATCCACTCTATTTTTATATATTCCTTCATGACTCTTCATTTTCTAAAACGCACATGAGAGTATTTCATTATTTTGAAGACATTCTGTGCAGTTGCTAGTCAATCCAAGAGGTCAATGATGGCGTTTGTGGGAAATGAGAAAAAAGAATTACTGAAAGGGTCACCCTGCCCAACTCAATGTAGTAATGAACTCTGCAAGAATTTAATTTCTACCACTGTAAACACATACAAATACAACCAGTAGAGCAGGTTGTGGCCATCATGATTCAAACTCAACATGAGACTTTCCTCTTCTAAAATAATACACATACCAAACATTCCAGACGGAGTCTGTGTCATAGTACCTCTGACTAATTTATGTAAAGACACATGGGGAGTTTACGACAGACAAGCAACTTTGATATTTTTGGTGGATGGAAAGAGAAATTTACCAAGCTTAGGGGTTGTAAAACCATTAAAATCTGCTCCATTTCTAACCCAGTTGTTCAGAATGTACTCTAAATGATGAATGAATATGATTTTTTGAATTTCAAATCCTAGTCCACTAACTACAGTCCCCAAGCCCTCAGCTTATGAACAGATTATATTTCAAATGAAACGCAGGTGCTAGGAAGATGGAATGCATTTTCCTAAGGTATTCTCAATGGTAGGGAAGAACCATAAGTTCGGAAGGATAGTGGTAAAAGTAGGAGAGACCCTGCATGATTAAATATTAAATAAGATGGTCCCTGTTTACATGTACTTAACAGTAGTTAATAAATGGAACAATTTTAAGAGGTGACCAAGTGAGGTCCTTTAGGGTTTTCTTGGAGGATTTTAAAAAGTGCATTGCGGGCCGGGCATGGTGGCTTATGCCTGCAATCCCAGGACTTTGGGAGGCCAAGTCAGGTGGATCACAAGGTCCAGAGATCAAGACCATACTGTCTAACATGTTGAAACCCCATCTCTACTAAAAATACAAAATATTGGCCGGGTGTGGTGGCACGCACCTGTAGTTTCAGCTACTCTGGAGGCTGAGGCAGGAGAATCACTTGAACCTAGGAGGCAGAGGTTGCAATGAGCCGAGATTGTGCCACTGCACCCCAGCCTGGGTGACAGAGTGAGACTCTGTCTCAAAAAAAAAAAAAAAAAAAAAAAAAAGGATTGCTTTTTCAGGTGTAAAGAAAGTTCACTTAATTAGATATTGATGTAAAACTCTCTTAAATTACGTGGTCTGGACCTCCATGTGTGCAAAGGGCAGAAGGGTAAAAAGAGATAAATAGGGCTCCTTGAAACCTGAAAAGGAGCAGATTTAGTACGTAACATAGCAAACAGGAGTGGGGCAAGATAGTATAGCACAGAGAGCAAACTCAGCACCAAAAGTGAGGGGCTGACTACCAACAACCTCATGCTTCTTAAACTTAACTAAGGAGAATGTTGTCATCATCCCTGCCATCCACAATATCATAAATTGACAGAGAGATCTAATTTTATGAACCTCAGTTACTGCCTGAAGTCTGTAGAGTGAAGTACAAATTACTGCCTCCAGAGATATAACAACAGGATTTATTTTTATTATTTTATTTTATTAATTTTAATTTTATTTTATTTAAGATGAGGTCTTCTCTGTCGTCCAGGTTTTAGTGCAATGGCATGATCATAGCTCACTGCAACCTCATCTTCCTGCTTCAGCCTCTTGAGTACCTGGAATAACAGTCCTGAGCAGAATATTTGCAGTGCCTGGCAGAATTTATTTCTTTTCAAATAAATAATTTTAAAATATCTAGGCAAACACAGTCTTAATGTGCTTGATGTCTTATTCTTTACAGAACTGGATGGACAAAGTCTTGAGTGAGAGTCAGGTTACTCACAAGCCTTCAGCAAAACACTCAAGCAGCAAGGTTTCCCCTTTGAGGATGGTAATTGAAGACTCACTGCCACTCTCAGTGGGAGGCAACAGCAGTTTGGGTTTTCTTTGCTTGATTGAATTTGCTACAAAATAGAAAAGAAAAGTCAGAATTTTTTCAAATTAATATACATAAAATTCTGTGACACCACATCTTTCTTAAAACAAAAAATCCGACACATGAGTGTGTGTGTGTGTGTGTGTGTGTGTTCTATGCACATTTAAATAGACTTCCATTTAACATATTTCCATTTAGACAGACTCCTCTTCTCTCTTAGCATGAAGCATGGGTTTTCCCTCATGTGTTTTTACTGAGTGTAGCACTGCCAAATTTTATAAATGTTATTATTTATACCATATCTTCTAACTCAGAAGGTCAAACAGAAGTCCTTAATAGAAAATCTATGATTTTATATTCTATACTTTAATCATGTCATGTGCAATGACTTTATGTTTATGTTTTTATTTAATTTAAATTGCCTAAGAATTTCATCAGATTTCTGCTAAAAACAGCTTCCTCACTCCTGCACCCAGAAATTCTCACTGAGGAAGGCTGTGGTAGACACTAGGCATCTATGAATTTATCAAGCTCTTTCAGCAATTCTACCTGTGGTCTCAGTTCCTTAAAGAAAACAACAATTTTAGGAAATGATTAGCAAGCATCCTCACTAGCTGCATATTGAAATGTCCCATTTCTTATTTTCTTGAGAATATTTTCAAATACAATGGCAAATTAGGATACTTCCATCTTCAAAGGGACTTAAGCAGTAGACAGTCTTGTATACTTTGTATTTTTTGGAAAATAATTGCTGAATATGTACTCTATGCAATGATTTTTTCATTGAGTACTATGAAAATATAGCACTATATATGTTTGAGCTATTAATCTCAAAGGAAATGATGTTGGGGATGAATCAGTCCACCTAAAAACTAACGGTTCTTCAAAAGGAGCTTACATCCTGCTCCACTGAAGTTGCAAGGATATAAGATATCTAAGTTATCACTGGTCCACATTTTATAGAGAATATTTGCTGCAATTATGTAAATGACTCTTCTCATTATAGAGAACTCGCCTGCTATACAACTCAGATTTATTCAGGCATTTTCCATAGAAGACAAGTTCTGGTAGACATTCTATGGGGGAAAGAATTAAATAAAAAGATCACATAGACACATGAGCTTGAAAAATGCTACAAACTGGTTTTTTCTCAGAAAGTCACAATGTACAGTTGCATGCCAAATATTTCAAGAAGGCTTGCAAGGAAAAAATCCACTTAACTTTCTTAAACTCAGTGTTTTCTCTACTTCCTTTGACACTTAACCATTTCTTTTCTTTTCTTTCAGCAAAAGTATCAACCTTATATAAGAGACATTTTAGGAGACCCAAAATAATTACTCCATTAAATATCTCTATCTATTCAATGCATTATGTATATTTCATTATATTTATATAGTTATATATTTATAAAAATCACTCCCTTTGCATATATTTAAGAGGGAATGGGGGACAATAGAACCCTCTAAGTTAAGATGTTTTTCTTAATAACAGTATTGTAATAAACTTAAGAGGATATTAAAGAAAAAATTCAAAATCTGAAATGACAATGAGCTATAAACAAAAGTCAACACTCCACATGGGTTCAACTTACCCTTGGAACCAATTTCTGTGGATGAACTTGAGTCATTAGCATGCTTTACTGAAATAAAAAAATGGAAGGAAAAAACACAAACATAATGGTGGATGCTGGTATCAATAAAGAATGAAAAGTCATATTTTTGTCTTAGAAAAATTACAAAATGGTGTAGAACCATGCTTCACTAGAACATTGCCTTTGGGAATATAGTTTTACATAGAAAATAATTATAGTGAGTTTAATCTTGAATTACCACAGATGAACCCAAGTGGAGAAAATTCAAGTCATAGCTCCAATAAAGAGAACTGAGGCTACTAGAAGAACGTTATAGTGAAGCCCTGGCATGGCGTATCTACACATAAAAATGAAAAAAATCACGGACCAAATTAAACAATGAAATGGTAATGCCAACTTTCGACTATACCAGGGCCAATTATTCAGTCAGTAAACTGTTGTGGATTATTTCTTCCCTTTGAATCTGACGGTTCTTCCTCCCTCTAATTACTTTTCCCATTTGGGAACCCAGGCTGGCATCTGCAGAATCAAGTAGGGAAAGGAGCAATTCAAGTAAGTTTGCCAATTTGGTGATAAAAATTTCCTTTTTTTTTTTTTTTTTGCCTCTGTTGTTTTCTCCCCAATTTTCAGTCTGCCAGTTTATCCAAGATCACAGTGAATCAATGCCCAAGATTTGCTTAGAAAACCCTGGAATTTCATTGTATATTTCACCCACTGAAAATGACAAGATCCTGCAGACGTCAGATGAAATACATTTGTCCTGTGAATTGAGATTTGATTTCCTGGCTGTGAGAGACAGAGCTACTGTGAATCTGCAGCTGCAGATGTCTATTTCATCTGGATGAAGTCTCTAGAGTTGAACTGAACAATGGCGGGAAATATCAACCCAGATTTAAACGGCTTCAGCCAGAAGGAAATTACAGACACATTTGCATTCAGCATACATGATGAAACAATAAATTATTTGGACTTACAACTGTTAACTGTTAGTTTCATTGGCATTTTCTGTACAATAGTCCTTAATCTTGGAAATGCAGCAAAGCAACAGTAATCATTGCGACTGTCTTTTTCTTCCACGTTTGCGAAGTATAGATCTCCTTTTTGGCTCATGTATACTCTTTCATCTTGTTCGATGTGTTCTAATTCTGAAAAGAGATATCTTGCCATTGAAAAGGGCAATTGTCCCTTATTGTGCTTCATCTTCCTTTTTCATTTTCTTTTATATTATTATTTCATTTGATTTTTCCTGTTTGCTCTTTAATTCCTGTCAAGTCTGGTCTTACTACAGGAACAATGAGCAAAAAGGAAAACAAAACAAAACAAAAACAGCAGGAAAACCCTTGGGAGCATGCTTTTTACCATTAACCAAAGAAGGCCGCTAGTAGACAAACAGTGGTAAACTGTTTATCATCTCGGTCTCTACCTCTGCTCTATGAATCTGAATTGGCTTAACTGAAAACTGGTCAATGCGGACAATGCCCTAATTATTTTCTGAGAATCACGTTTATTTAAAACATGACTTAAAAATAAAAAACAAAAAGCTCTCCAAAAGTTTTATCTGTGATATTAATCTACCTGTTCTGGTTGCAGCCTGGAAGGTTCTAGGGGAACTGACGTCTGGAACAATTGGCTGTACCTAAGAGTAGCTTCATTTGCTTTCTTCTCAGTGCTGTACAAATAGCATTTTTCTCTATGGTTCACAGTGAGAAAACATGTAGAGAGCATTGCTAAGGCATATACTAGAAGTGGACTTTACAAAGCTAGAATTTCAGATCGGAGTCAGCAAACCTTTTAGAAAATTAAGCAAAAAAGTTAATACTAATTTATCAGTAGGTGACTGCAATTAGCAGGTAGAGCATTACTAAAATAGAAAGATGAAGCTAGCAACACAAACCCATGCCATCCTCAGCTTTCACATGATCTATATTCCAAAGGTAAGTGCACTGTTTGAAATATAGAAAGTATTGTCTTTCATAGACAAACCTTATAATATTAGTAGCATCTCCTCTTCAAATATGAAAAAAAAAATAAGAGATCTTTATTTTTATTTAGTCTTTGGATTCATTATGTTATTGATACGATGGATAGAATTAAAATATCCCCCTTTTTTGATGGAACAGAGCATTACTTACCAATATTCATCCAATAAATATGTAAAGGTGGGAGGCCTTTGGGAGGATTGCATGGGAGGACAATTGGATCTCCCTCCTCCACTTCAAGAGGGTCAATTTTTTCTTTGGGGAATTTTGGAACACCTGGTGTAAAAAATCATTTCAATGTGTTATTTTAAAATTAACTTTGACTATAACAACAAATATCTTAATGCATTCTTTTTTTTTTTCAAAATTGGGCAATTTTAATAAATTATATGCTACAGATCCTGGTTCTTACGTCTCCCCTGCAGAGATAAATACTATAAAGAAACTGGTGTGCATCTTTACATAACTTTAAAAATACTTCTGCATTTTGAAACCCCAGACAATAATATTTTTGTTATGTGATAGCAATAAGGCAATAACATACTTGTGCATATTTCTCTGGGCAGAGATATAAACCCAGAGTCACAGGATTTTCTTGCTTTAGCTTTGATAGATGTTAAATCTTTTTCTCCAAACACTGATTTCACTTTGAGCAGTTACATACCTCTAACTCTCGCTTTATTGGGAAGGCCTTGAATGTAATTGGCAAATATTCCATTCAGTGCATTAACCACACTAAATAAAAACTTCTAAGCCCATATGGAGAAAATGGTAAGAATACAATGAAAGGCCAAATTTGACCACTTTAAGTTGCAAAAAGAGCCATCCGCATTGAAATTACTCCCAGTAAATAAAAATTTAAATGAAATGGAATTGATGTAGGAAATAAGACTTGTAAATATTTCAGCCTATTGTTTCCTCCCCACACTGGAGTCAATTTCTTAAAAGAGCAATGCAGTTATAATAAGAATATAAGTCAGAATTGTGCAGAATTTGAAATCTGACACCAAAGTTTCATATTTTTATGGAAGTATTGATTTTATAAGGATATTCAAAATGTATTCTTCCTGAGCATTACATTGATGTCTTTCAACTTTTGTTGGAGAAATTTCTATTATAGAATTACACAGTCTCTTGTGGAGGAGAAGGATCTTAGGAAGGTGTTTATAACAGTCCCGACTTGATGGAATTCATTAGAAGGTATTCTATTTGTTTATTTCATTCTTAAATTATGATTCACAGCCAATTTTCATTGTTCTTGGAAATCTAAAGGTTTACTAATTTACCATAAATTTTCTTATTGAGAAGCTTTGTGCACTTCCTATATATTTGTCCTATAGCCCCTTAACCCCCATCCACGCCTTTAGAGGTTGAGGGAATTTGCTGACATTTCTCTTATTGATGCACCAGCTGGTTACAGTGAATTGCTTTTTGTCTAAATTCAAGGACCTTTCAAGGCTTAACATTGCAGGGGGCGGTGTGGTTATTACACTGCCTTTGCAATTTCGGAAGGCAGACTTTGGTTCTCTTTATACATTCAGCCATGTGATAGTCTTTTAGTGGATTTCCTCTTGCTCAACTCATTCTCATTCCATGAGATTTCTTTTAGAAAGTCTCTGGAAACATTTTTGAAATAGCATCCATCTTTGAATCACATTTTTGCTATAGGTAGCATGAAATTTCCCTCAAACAGCAGGAATGTGTGTTTAGTATATTCACTACATTAAGAGCTTGTAGATAAAATATCATGCTATCTATTTGGTAAAGCCTAGGCTTTGATTGACAGCAAATGTTATGGAAAACATTTTGCAGAAAGTACACCTTATATACATAAGGCATAGTAATATACAAAACGTTTGTGTACCCAAATCTCCAAATTCAAACCACTTGTTTAGTTTTATTCGCTATATCTGAAGCCCAGTAAACACTGGCATTGAAGTTATTGGTGCTGCTGGGTAGTTGGTGAATCTATACTCAGATACAAGATCTTGGCGGCAGAGGAAATAAAATATGGATTAGAAAATGGAAAGGGCATGTAATCCACTTCGATAACAAGCAAACTATACAGTGCCTAATATGAATACACAGTTCACTGGATAATATCTATTGTAAAGTAATTAATTAATAAGATGTATAAATCCCTAATTGGAGAGCTGCTCCCTGAGAGCATACAAAAAAATCTCGCAATTCGAACAGATAATACTGCCAGTGAAGCATTAGCATCCTTGCATTAAATAAATCTAGATTATACAATTCTAATTCTGAAAATGTAAATTTGTAATTCAACTGGCTTCTAAGGCACCAACAATAAAAAAGAAAAGAAAATTTAGAACTCTACCAAAACTGTTATCACATGCCATAAATCTTCAGAACAGCTTTCAACTAAACACAAAATTAATACTGGAAAACAGGGATGCATACTTATACATCAATAAATTTAAGGTTTTAGAAGAGATATAAATGGCATTACTTTTTCAGGATTTTTTATGTCTTATCCTTTGACTTTGAAACTATTTAGTGAGTTTGATGGCATGATAAAAGGTGAAAATTTTAACATTCACAGATAAATGCGAAATTTAATTACTATAACACAACAGCAGACATGAAGTTAACTTCAATTCAAATAAAGAAATGGCTCCATTTAAAAATAACTCCAACCAGTGGCATTTACTGTGTTTATCTCGTGATAAACATTAGCATTGTTGAGTTTGGACAAATGTAATACTTTTTAAAAGTAAATTAAAAACAGTAATTTTTTTCTGTACATGAGGTGACTACACTCCTTTATCTTGCCAATATATTTCACATGGGTACTTCATCAACACCAAAACCAAAAATCATTTAACTTTGGTTCAACAAGACGGGACTTGATCCTCAATGGCCTCTCTGCAAAGGGATCAGAATCAACTTGCAAATAACAGTCTAGCTAAGCAGAACTTCAAGAATGTTTGGAAATCCCATTGTAACCAAGTCTAGATGAGATCAATTTCCTTTCTATCTAATGCCACTATTAATTTATTTGCATCAGCAAAGCAAAGCAAGCACATCACAGCATGTATCTCTTCACTCTTCTCAATGAGGCTTTCACATTTATTATTCAGTGTCATGGACAGATTTCTAGCAACAACTAACACCAGGGGTATAAGTGACATTCAAATATATTCACATGTAGGTTTTTGAAAACTTTCCCAGTTAAAATCTGTCATGGAAAAACTTTCCTACAGACAAGTTAGCTGCACGTGAATCTTATTACCAGAACTATCAAGGCAAAACCAACTGCAAATACAAAATTTGCAGGAGCTCTAAGTCTTCAGGTGCTGTCAATGAGTTTTGAAAACTCATCATCACAATTATTTCAGTGTAATATATAAAAAAAAAATAACATTCCTGAAATAAAGAAGTCTTCTGAAAACAGAATTTATATCTATAGAATATCCTGTAGCATAAACTAGGTTCTAGCGCAGGCACTAGAAAACTAACTGGTTACAAAGATTCAGACCAATATCTTCACCTTTCTGTATCTCATTTTGTTTTCCTTTGGCGTCTTAGAATCCTTTGAATTCATCTCTCTAGACTCCTCAAACGCCTCACCAGGGTAGAAGCTTCTTAAGGGTAGGAATATAATAAAACCTAAGCTGTGTAATCCCATCATGCCAACATGCCTAATAGTGAAGAGTAGTAGTGAAATGGCATCAGGGAACTTTAACTAAAAACAATTCACGCTAATTAATCATTTTGATGAAAAAAAAAACAAAAAAAAATCGCTGGCCTCTTAACCGCTACCATGTTATGCAACACTACAGATTATCTTTCTCTGGCACTCAAGGAATAAAATAGAAGGTTTCCTTATATTTTCCTATTTCTAGATGATACTGTAATCTAGTATCAAGGTATTTTCAACAAAGAAGTACAATGCCTTTTTGCTGATCTATAGGATGTGTTACCTGAGTCATCAAAGTATAGACAACACCATGTGGCATCACGTTATCCATAAACACTGAAGTTAGCTGCTTGGGCCTGAGTCCTGGCTTCATCTCTTCCTACATGATCTTTGAATGTGCTACTTAATATGTTTCAGTGTCCTCATTCATAAATGGGAAATGTAATAACACCTAACTCATTTGATTTATGTTGAAATTTAAATATTTCACATGAATCGATTAAAATAGGACCAAGCACTTAATAATTATTCAATACATGTTGGCTACTCCTCAAATATTTTCACTTTGCATGGTACAGCCAAATGCATAGAGACAAGGTGGGCAAAGGAACAGAATTTTCTTCTGCTGCTGCTCCTGATTTTCTCTATAGCCTGCATCTTAACAGCTTCTGTGATTTTGTGTAATTATTTGAAGTAACATTTTCAGAGGAGATGGAAGGACAGAGGGAAGAAAATGCTGTGCTTTTCATGTAGAACCTATGATTTGCTTATTGAATTATTTCCCCTTTTTCTATCATTGGATGAATCTTCCCATACCAAAAAGCTTTATCTATTTTGACTTGGCACTCTGTTTATAGGACTGGCCTGGTGAGCTTTCGAGTGCTGTACATTTCACTTAAAGATGCTTGGCAAATTGCTCACAGTCTGCCATCATTGTCACAAATGCATGCTACTGAGTGCACATACTTTATCACCCCTAACTCCAGTTTCCGTCAGTAAAGAGATTTAATTGATTCCCATTTCCTGCAGAGTACCCCATTAATCCACTTAGGACTACAGAGAAATAACACTGGCTTTCAGTCCATGAGCTCATAATGAATTCATGCTAAGGAAGGACACCCAATCCAGCCCATTTCATTCCAGGCATTCACATACTTTGGTGAATCAGAGTAAAATCCTCAAACTTAATTAAAGCTTTAGAATTCAACGTTGCACCCTTAATTGAACAAATTGATCTGTTTTTGCTGGTTTGCACTTAATAGTAGGAGAATTTAGCATAGGCTACAACACCCAGGTTTCCTACACTCCCACTCCAAAATCAGGACAGTAAAAAGACAGAGTTTATCTTTCGGAAATTGTCCTGAGGAATCTGAGGAAGTTATGTTAACACAAATGTAGAAACCTAGCACATGAATATTTCTAATTAGTTTTCATTAAATTATTATACAGAAGATTTCATCCTTTTTGGCCATTTCTTAGACTATTTTAATAGGATGTGCAAATTGCATTGTTACTTTTATTCATTCTTTTATTCTTCAGCCTATCAACCAATAAATCAATCAAATAAAGTATAGTATGCATTCTTGTGACATCTACGAGGCAATGCAGAACAGGAAGGATATGATAGTCTGGTACATTTTCTCTTTCTTAAGGATCCTAATTAATACATATGACAATTGATAGACTGTCCCAAACAGTACACAACTAAATGTTTTAATAACCCCAGAGAATTTGCAGCATGACTATTTATAATAGCCAAAAATGGAAATAATTCAAACGTTCATCAACTGGTGGATGGATTAACAGTAAATGATATCCACGTAGTGAAATACTGTTCAGCAATATAGAGGAACAAACTACTGATATATGCTACAACAGGGATGAACCTCCAAAACATGCTAAGTGAAAGAAGACATATGAAAAACACCATATACATGATTCCACTTATATGAAATGTCCATTTCTGGACATTTAAAGAGGCAGAAAGTTGATTGGTGGTTGCCTCAGGCCTGGAGGTGGGAACAGAGAGTGACTGCAAATGGGCACAAGAAATCTTTTTGTGGTGATGGAAAAGTGTTAATACTAGACTATAATGATATTTCACTAAAAAAAAATTGCTAAAAAGTCATTGGCCGAGCATAGTGACATGTGCCAATAATCCCAGCTATTCAGGAGGCTGAAGCAGGAGGATCACCTAAGCCCAGGAGTTTGAGACCAGTGTGGGCAACATAGCAAGACCCCATCTGTAAGATAAATAAATAAATAATGTATAAAAAGTATTAATTATACACTTAAAACAAGTAAAATTTATGACATGTAAATTATACTTCAAAAAAGTTGTTTATAGCTGGGCATGGTGGTACATGCCTGTAGTCCCAGCTACTGGGGAGGCTTAGGTGGGAGGATCACTCGAGTTCAAGAGGATGAGGCTGCAGTGAGCCGTGTTTGTACCACTGCACTCTAGCCTGGGCAACAGAGCAAGATCCTGTCTCAAAACAAAAACAAACAAACAAACAAACAAAAAAGTTGTTTAAAAACTCAGAAAAAAGAAAAAAATAATCTAGGCTGGATTAGGCCAGTAATGCTAAGTGGAGAAATCTGATTTGTGCACTGAAGGGTGAGTAGTATTCAACAGTCAAATTAGGATAATTTCTATTATCATTTTAACCTTATTGATAGTTGGATAATGAAGGCAAGAGAGTAGCTCCCTTCTTTTCAAGATCCAATCACCATATGCATGCACAGGATGTACATTTCTGGAGGACAGTCTTTGTTTTTATTCACTGTTAGATCCCAAATTACTAGAAAGTGGCTGGTGTATTATGGGAGTTTCAGGATGATTGTTGAATAATTCACTGACAAAATCCCTATGCCATGTCTTGGATAACACATTTAGTTAAATAATTTTTTAGGTATATAAAAATGGTACATTCTGTTTCTTTGGTGGTGGTTGTTGTTTTTTCTTTCACTCTTTCCCTAGCAAACTTAACTGCAATGTTGTTAAAAATAGAAAACTCAACGTTGTATACAAAGGTTTCTGTTTGTTAACAGGAGATTGAGAAGTAGAAACTCTAACATTTGAATCACAAAGTTTCTATCAATATATGAGAAGAACCAATTCTCTACAGTTTAAGAGAATAATCGATTAAAGATTGTAGGAAGCTTTAAATTGTCTCTGATTTATAAACTCCTAAGGATTGGGTTGGGTTACTATTCAATATATAGATGGCTGCAGAAAGCTGTCAGATGATGAAGCAATTTCTGGAGAGGCTGGAAATGATGCATAAGAAACCTAATTTATTTTGCTCTTTTCTGCAGCAGCAGCAAAGAAAAAAAAAAAGAGCAATTATCCAACAACGTAGCTCAGATCCAACTCCCATCTCTTAATACAATACTCATATTCTGGTCAGAATTATCCTTATATTGTTCATGTCTTCACTTGGTCTGCCTAGATAATGACAGAAAAAAATTGAAATTCTTTAATTGCAGAATCTTAAACCAAATCCTGCCATTCTTTTCTTTGCAATAGATCTAGCTGCTTCCTTTTCTTTTGTGTCTCCATAGCAACCACTAGAATTTAGGTTAGGAATCACCCTCATGACTTGCCTCCTACAACAGATGTTTAATCTGTCTCTTTCTCTGGTCTTAACTTATTTCAGTTAACTATATAAATGTAATATGTAGTTTCACTATTATCAACCACAATTTTCATGACAATACTTTCTAATCCAGGATTCATGGACATTTTCTATTTATTGTCAATTCAAATCCAAACTCCTGAGGACAATTTCCAGGTTGATATGTCACTGCTCTGATGCTAAAATATCTCAGTAACTCAGAAATGTCCACTTGAGACAAATCAGGATGCTTCACGCTTACTCATTTTAAGAATGTAAAATGATTGTTTATAGAATAAATGTAAAAAACACAAAGAAAGAAATACAATGGAAATCCATTCACTGACTACCCATTTTACAAAATAGGAATATCATCATCACCTTTTTGTCTGGTGCTGGTCTGAACCCCCACTTCCATTTTCTGATTTTCACTTCCATTGCAGGCAACTACTGTCAGGAATATTGTTTTTACCATTCTCTTATTTTTCATTATAATTTTACCATAAAATTATATCAGTCAAAATTGTAGTCAGTTTTACGTATTTCTTTCTTTCTTTTTTTTTTTTTTTTTGAGATGGAGTCTCGCTCAGTCGCCCAGGCTAGAGTGCAGTGGCGCCATCTCGGCTCACTGCAAGCTCCGCCTCCTGGGTTCACACCATTCTCCTGCCTCAGTCTCCCGATTAGCTGGGACTACAGGTGCCCGCCACCACGCCCGGCTAATTTTTTGTATTTTTTAGTAGAGACGGGGTTTCACTGTGTTAGCCAGGATGGTCTCGATCTGCTGACCTCGTGATCCACCAGCCTCGTTTACGTATTTCACTTTCTCCAAGATTTACTTTTATTGCTCGACATATTCTTGACGTTTTTTTCACTATTGTGTAGTATTTTTGATATGAATAGAGCACAATGCATTGATCCATTCTACTTTGAGTGGCCTGTTGTATTTTTTTCCAGCATATTTTTAAATCCAAACAATGTGACCACAAATCTTCCTGGTATATATGGACAAGAGGCACATGCACATGAGCGAGGGAATGGAGTTATTGGGTCATAAGTAAGAGCATCTTCAACTAAGGAAGGGATTACAAAACGTTTTCCAAAGATCAAGCAGTAAACTGGACTGTCATCGGTAGTGGATAAGTATTCTCTTGGCTGTATATTGCAACCTAAAATTTTTATTCTCAGATTTTCTGATATTTCCTAATTGGGTAGAATCAAGTGCTTTTATCACTAGGGTTACAATAGGTCTATTTCTGGTAAACTAATGATGTTGAACACATTTTCACATTTTTATTGGCCTTCCAGTCTGAGGTTCAAGTTTATATATGCTGCCACTTCGTCATTTTTATTTTTTCTAAAGATTTGTAAAATTATTTATGAATACATACTATGTTTAGTTATATGCGTTGTCAATATTTTTTTGAGTTGTGGCTTATTTTTGTTTTTACTTTCTTCCTAGAATCTTTCGATAAAAGAAGGATCTAAAATAAAACGTAGGAGAACATATTCTTAATGATTTCCTTCATGAGGCTTTAATATGACTAAAGAAATCACCCCACGCTGGGCATGGTGGCTCATGCCTGTAAATCTCAGCACTTTGGGACACTGAGACAGGAAGATTGCTTGAGGCTAGGAGTTCAAGACCACCCTGGGCAACATAGTGAGACCCCATCTCTACAAAAAAATATAAAAACAAAAATTGGCCAGGCACGGTAGCACTTTCCTGTAGTCCTAGTTACTCAGAAGACTGAGATGGGAGGATCACTTGAACCTAGGAGTTCAAGCCATGAAGCCATGACTGCATCACCGCACTCCAGCCTGACCTGGAGAGAGTGAGTTCCTGTCAAAAACAAACAAGCCAGAAAGAAAAAAAAATCTTTCTCTGTATTTATGACCCTGATGATAAATATATTGTTTGAATTGTCTAACTTTCTAAAACGTTTTTTCCTTTCATTGTTCAGGCTTTTATCCACTCTGAATGATTTTTTATATGATACGAGGTACAAGTCCATATAAATGTTTCTCTGTGTGAATTATCAATTGTTCCACAATGTTTAGTTCAAAGTAAAGAGAGCGGGAGAGAGAGAGGGGGAGAGAGAGAGAGAGAGAGAGAAATCCATGCTAACATGCTAACTCCCTCAACTGATTTTACATATGTGAGGGTTTGTTTCTGGGTTTACTATGCTATTCTGATTTGTCTAACCCTGCACAAAGCCATAATTGCTTAATTTCTAAAGTGTTATGCTGAATCTTGATTTCTGAAAAGAAGAAGTCCTTATGACTTGTTATTCTTTAAGAATTTCTACCAAATTTTGCCCTTTGCTCCTCAAATATATTTTTGAATCAGCTGGTCACATTCCACAAACAGAGAAATAAAAACCAAACTATAGGCGTTCTGATTTCAATTCTTCTATATATCAACACATCAAGAATAAGCATTTTAACTGTATTGGTTCTTCCAATAAATAGAAATAGCTTACTTATTTTGTATTTATCTAGATCTTTTTAATGTTTTTTAATAAATATGGATACTTTCACTACAAAAATTACATACCACTTTATTGAATTTATTTTCTGCTTTTATACTATTTTCTCCCTTCACTGTAGTTTATTCTGTTGCCTTAAATTAACTAATTCATTTTTATCCTAAAATTATGTTACCTAATAAGCTAAGATCATTAATTTTCATACTTTATATTTTTCTAATATGTATTTAAAATGATAAAGATCCCTCTAAATAATGCTTTCACTGCATCAAACATGTTTTCTTATGTAGCATTTTTACTGTCATCACTTCAAAATATATTCTATTTTCCTTACCATTTGGTACTTGACCTGCGACTCACTTAGGAATATATTTATTAGTTTTCAAAGATAGAAGTTTTTTAAGTTTTCTATTTATTATTGATTTCTAAGTTAATTGCATTTTGATGTTTTCCTCATAGACCAAATACATCATCAAATATAACCTTTTACCTTGTGTGTATGAAAAAACTCATTTTGCTGTTTTAGTTACAATATCCTATATGCTTTCATTAGATGGAGCTTGTGATTGTACTTTTAAATCTTCTATGTGCTTACTGATGTTTTTCTCTGCTTGAGTTAGCAAATAATGAAGAAGATATGTTAAAATCTCATTATTATGAATTTATCTATTTCTGTTTGTAGTTCTATTTTTGCTTCATGCATTTTAATATTACATATGTCTAGTAAATTAATTTCCATGAAGGCTTTTACAAATAAAATCTGTTGTGACTGATAATAATATGGTCATACCTACCTTCATTTGGAAAGCATTTATCTGGGATATCTTTTCCATCTTTTCATTTCAACAATTCTGTATCCTTATGGTTTAGATAGACGTGTTGTAAAAAGTTTATAGCTTTTTTTTAACTCAAAGCATTTATTCTATTTACTTTTATCTTTGATTTGTGATATATTTGAATTTATTTCTATCTTTTTCTTTCTGCTTTCTCACATTATTTTCTCTCCTTTATTTTTTTCCCCCGCCCCCATCAACCACATAATGTGATAATACTTTTTTCCTATAATTTTAGGATAAATACTCTATAAGTTTTACGATGCACGCCTTATTTCTGAGTCTAAATTTGACCTATATTCCTTCCTCTAGAATTATATAAGGACTTTAGGATAATTTTAATACAATGCCCTCCCTGAATTTTTGGGTTAAAGATTCTTCATCATTTGTTTTTCTGAAGTTTGTGGGCATTCTGAACCCCCAGAAACAAATGTTCATATTTTGCAAGTCCTAGAACTTTCTTTGAAATACTTTCATGTCTAGGACTCTAAAAGAAGAACTTCCTAATAGAATCTGGCTGACAGTTTTATACTTAACAATTTACCCTATAAAAGCTTTGGCTAAAATTGGGTAATGGTGGATATCTTAAGAACAGTGAGAAAACATGATCAAATATAAAAGGTGGTCATGGATATCCCATGAACATAGGGCAAAGAAGCTACCAATAAAGTACACTACCTCAGGGAACAATTACTGATAAATACACCACTAATAGCAAAGTGTCTTGCAGTTTTACATAATTTTTATTTATGGTTAACATTAGCAATAGTTGGTTCTCCTCTCCTAATGAGCATCATTATTGATGTTAGGTGGGACTATGCAACTTGCTTTGCCCCACCTAACAAAACGTGAGTAAGGAGTTTGCCTGTGTAACTTCTTGTCAGAAGCGTTGAAGAGCCTGTATACAATTTTTCATGTTCCTGACCCAGACTCTTTGATCAAAATGGCATGTTTCACAAGAGGCAACCACAGAATGATGATGTCTTCATTAGCTGAGCTCAGCCAGAAGGCTGCAGGAAAAACAGTTGCCCTAAAGAGTTGCCAGGCCCACAGCAAATTGCTTTATCAAGGAATAACTTCGTGTTTACATAGAGGTTTTGGGATTATCTATTACTGCATTGAATTTAGCAAAGTTTAGCTAATAATATGTTTAAATCTCATCATATAAGGCAAAGCAGATATTGTATTTTTCCATGTTAGATATAAGATTACTGAAACAGAGTCAAATTATGTTGTTTTCTAAGGTCATTCAATTTTAAGTGTCAAAACCTGGAGGAAATTTTTCCTTATAAATAAAACACAAGACATATATAAGTTGATTTAATTAATAATTGCTTTATTTCATTGGAACCCAATATAACTCCTATTTAACACTTCACTAGAACATTTGTAAAATGAAATTCCCATTATAGCACTTACTTGGAACTATAAATTCTATTTCTTCTGACATAGCGATTCCCAGTTTATTTGAAGCAAAGCAGCGGTATTTCCCTTGAAAGTGAGATATGTGCCCCTCATTTGGGATCCTGAATGTTCCTGAATTATTAGATGTAATTATCCGATGGTCAGTGAAATGAAAAGGGTTGCCATCCTTAGTCCACGTAAATCTAAAAAATAAAACTAAACTTAATAATCCTGAAAAATAATAACATATTTTTAGAGTACTTATTAACAACTGCATAAAAATGACAAAACCAAGACAGTTTATGATAAAAAGTATGTACTTAATGGAATATAACAGGATATAAATAAGGGTCTCAGAAGAATCTGAGAAATATTACTGTCCATAAAAAAGCTTGACAAATGAGAAGATTAAAATTGAAATTAGCTTTTGCTTTTTTAAACTAAAATTATTTGCTTATTTTTTCATTAGAAAGGTAACATAAGATTATTATTAATATTCTGGAGATTACAAGAAACATATATAATTTCTGTTCATGTATGTGTGTGTGTAAAGAACTCACTCAAAATCCCAAAATACACAAGCTATTATTATTTTTGATAATATTTATTTGATAAATATTAAATAATATTTATCATTTGATAATATGATATTTATTACATTTGATAATATTTCCTATTAGTATTTTTAGAATTTTTTCACATATTCTAACCACACTGAATATACAATTTGGCCAACTGGATTTTTCCATTATTATAATGATACTAAAGACAATTTTTATAGCTACCTTATCTTCTGTCATATGGTTACTATTTTAATTACTTTTAACCATTTCAATGTCTTTCCTTTTATGAACAATATTGTAAGAAAAAACTCTATATATTTATTCTTTGGTACTTGTCCAAATATTTCAATATGCCAATTCCTTAGAAATGAGATTAAGAAAGCAATAATTAAAAACTTTTTTATAGTATTTGATAAATGTTGCAAAATTATATTCTAGAAGAAAAATGTACACAGTTAAATTCCCACCCCAGTATGCTAGAGTGACAGTTCTATGCACGACGACATTAAAAGTCTCTTTAAATCTTTATCAGTCTGATAGACAAATAATGACTTCTCAATTAGACTGTACTCAGCATTGTATATTGGAATTACCCATGTAAATTTGGGTATATTTCAGGAAACCATATTCTTACACTAATCTATGTGATTAGTCTTCCAACAGGAATAACACACCTTCACGGACATGTATTCTCATTAAGAGTAGGCCTACCCAGCTACCCTCCTGACTTATCTTACATCTCTCTGTGTGTTTTACATTTCACTGTTGACAAGTGTATGGTATTACTTTTTGACATAATAATTCAGCTAATTAATATTAATATATCATGATATTGATCAATATATTCATGCTGATTGAATAAACTACCCTTCATTCCATTGTGATTCTATTTATACTTACATATATTGATTGAATATATTCCATTTAGTTAAACATAGAAATAATTATAATTTAGCATGTTAATGGGTCACTAATGATTATTAAATATCAAATTATCAGGCAATAATAATAGTCATGATACAATTGAAAATCATCAGTTTTCATCAAATATGTATATTCTTAATGAATATAAGATAATCATGCAGATTAATAAAAGTATGTAGCTTTGCTTTCCATTTTAGAATCACGTAGAATTTTAATATTGGGAATTCTCCCTTCTCACTTCAATACATGTACATTTTCTTCTCCCTCCCCAAAAATAGGAGGTATTTCAAAAAAGTTCATCAGTGATTATGGTCACCTAGAATAACAATTATTTAATTATAAAATAAAATAATACTAGATAGTAGTATATCATGCAAATAGTACTCTGCCACTTGAGATGACAATATTTCTATGACAGCTTAAAAAAAATCAAGTAACAACCTATCCACAGAATAAGATGTTTAAATTTAAAGACATATAATTATGAATATGTGTGGAATGATGTTTACAAACTTTGACTTAATAAATGCTACATTTTACTAAGTAGAATAAAGGATCTTCTAGTTTTTAGCTACCTTATTTATTTGTAGACTAAGGGACTGTTGAGTATTTCTGCTGTACCAAAGATTACTCTAAGTATTTTAATAACAGCCCTTAGTTTATGGTCAAAATAAATTCAACTGGCAGAAGAACATATGTAAAATAACCAAATTTTATTTCTGTTTGCATGGATATTATTTTTTTGTAAACCCTTAGCTTTAATCATGTGTAGATTCATAGTCCAACAAGTTTATGATGGTAAGAGTATAGAACAGCATAAAGAACAGTGCACATTTGAAGAATCACTTAGTTTGAAAGAATACTCACGTTGGTTCTGGATTTCCTTTAGCTTCACATTCAATTTGAAAATACTCATCGAAGGGAAAGGCAACTTGGACTTTTGACTGTTTTATGATTGTTGGAACCTGTTGAACTAAATATTAAAATATGTACTTAAAAATGCACTATTCAAACACTGGGCAAGGTTAACTTATAACGAAAACAATTTAAACCTCTTTTATATACTGATAAGTGAAAGGATGGTACAAAAGTGAAAATCCGAATAAATCTCACTCTCTCTTTGCAACATGTACTTACTTCTAAGGAATACACTTCACTGCCGTCATTTCATGTTTCAGTATATGTTTATTTTATTTAAACCCAGAATAATGTAACAATTTTTAAAGCAGAAGAAAAGTTGCTATGTCATCACAACTTAAAATATATATTATTAAAATTATTGGCATTCAATCTATGTTAGCATGCATATGGATTTTTACTTGGTTCAGTCACTTTGAAAGTTCTGTTTGTAGTCTTCCATGCTTCTATAAACACATTAGAATTAATGTACTGCTTTTACATTATTTCTTCCCATTGACATGCTATATTTTTTAATAATTCTATTACTGGTTATTAGATTATTATCCATTTTTTTCTTTCCTGGTAAAGTATTTCAATAGGCATTTTGAGTAAATAGATTTTTCCTTTATTGAATTACTGATTTATGATAAATTTCCAGGCATGGACACAAATGGTAATTTCTCTGGGTAAATTGTAAATATCATTTCACCACAGACTATATACACAAATAACAAAAATACAGTGGTTCTCTATATTTTTCCCACCAGTGAATGCTAGCATTTCAAAATAATAAAATAGTTTAGCATTTATTACAAAGAAAAATATAAACTCCCTATTCTCTTTATTTTAATTTTCTTTTTTTTTTTTTTTTTGGTTAATAAATATTCCTTCATGGGCTTGTTTAGTGCTTATTCCTCATTTATAAGTTTTTATTTTATAACATTTTCTCACTTATCTATTGGGAGCTTGAGTTTTGCTCCATTTCCTTAGAAAATTTAACTTACTAATAACCTTTATTATAAAATAATAACTAATGCATAATAGCATTAATAGATTCTTTATATTCAAATATCCTCTCATCTTGTGACAAACTGTGTTAGTGTTTGATAAGTAATCTACCAAACAAACACAATTTTAAAAAGTAGGGAGTGGACCACACTTGGTGCCTCACACCTGTAATCCCAACACTTTGAGGGGCTGAGGTGGAAGGGTCGCTTAAGCCCAGGAGTTCAGGAACAACCTGGGTAACATAGGGAGACTCTCTTCCCTACAAAAAAATGTAAAAATTAGCTGGATTAATGTCAAGCCCAGGAGGTTGAAGCTGTTGTGAGGTGTGATCAAGACACTGCACTTGAGCCTGGGTGACAGTGAGACTCTTTCATAAAAGTAAAAAAAAAAAGTAGGAAGTGGTTTTGCCTCTCACCTAGTACAGCAACGAGATTACATTTCTGAGAATTGCAACTATAAAATATATTTACTAATGCTGGAAATACAACTTGGATTAAGCTTTGAAATAAAACATAGAGCATGATGTGTGTAAAGATCTACTGCTGATGAGCACTCAATATTTTTCGAAAGGAGACATCCAGTTTGAGTACAGTTCTTAGAATCTCTGATAAAAGGACAGGGTTGATTCATAAGGAAATGCAAACTGTTCAGCAGCAGTGACCTGACTTTGGCAAATAAAGTATGAGAAAAGCAATTTGGAGACAGGCACAGAGCCTAACTCAAATAAGTACTATTCCACAGTAGAGTTGCAAATGAGACCCCACAACCTGTGACATTGGACCAGGCCCTGAACCCCTCTCTGTTTTCTCATTTGTAATATTAAGGATATAGCCTAGATAAATTGCTCTCAAATGTATTGGTCTCAGGACCCTTTTGCAGTCTTACAAATTACAAGACATCCGTTCACGTGGGGTATAGTTAACAATATTTACTATAATAGAAATAAAAACTGAAAAAGTCTTTCAAAATGTTTACTTATGAATTTATTTAAAATAATTCTGTGTTAAAATAAATCACATATTTTATGAAAACCTTTAAATGTTGTGAGAAGAATGGCATTATTTTACATTATTGCAAATCTCTGTAATTTCTTTTTTCTTAATTCTTTGAGTCAGGGTCTCGCTCCCTCACCCAGGCTGGAGTGCAGTGGTAGGATCATTGCTCACTGCAGCCTAGAAATCCCAAGCTCAAGTAATCCTCCCACCACAGCCTTTTGAGTAGCTAGAACTACAGGCGATCTCTGTAATTTCTTGAGAAGGCGGATGGATTCTTATATCTGCCTCTGCATTCCATCTGTTGCAATAGGGTTGATTTGCTCAAAGATATAAAGAAAATTCAGCCTTACACAGATAATGTAGTTAAAAAATGATGGGAAATGTTATAGTCTTTTCTGATGATTGTAGATATTCTTTTTAGACAGAACACCAAAACTCAACAAGTGGTAGTTTTTTAAACGTTCATTGCAATGTGGAATCTAAACCCTATCAATCAACTTTTCATATTCTGTAACATTAAACCATTTTACTTTTTTAAATCTACAAATGATTTTGTAACATCATGCAGCTTTCATTTGGAAAAAATACCCTTCCACTGAGTTTTGTGTCTTCCAAATATTGATGCATTTAATTACAGAATATCAAAAATTGAAGTTTATTAGAATTGCCACTGATCTAATCAGCAGTATCAAATGTTGGGAAGCTCTCAAGCTTTCAGTGAACAATACATGTCCTCCACAATTCTAATGTTTTCTTGAACACTCACATTTTATCAGTGACTTACATATGGTCAGTTGTTTACCTTGAAGTGAATGGGCTCACTTGGTTCACTTTCAGGAAAATATCTGACCTCCCTCTATCTGAGCAACCGTAATTTGTCAGTCATAACTTTAAAGTGAAGATGATGTCCAGCTAGACTCAAGCAATCATTCAATCAAAAAATAGACACTTTGATACATAGCATAATTATTTTATACCTGTCTACTTCCCAGTTCACTAAAATGTTAGAAAGTATGTATTCCAAGGTAGTTCATTAATAACATTAATAATTTATAAGTGCTTCAACAATTATAATCTTAAGCAAAACTGTTTTTGTTTTGCTTTGTTTTGAGAGTTTTTTTACTCTGAGTATATGGACATTAAGTATCGTCTGACTACCAGTAAAGTTTGATGCCAATGCCAGGCTGGAATGTAGTGGTATGATCATGGCTCACTGCAGCTTCAACCTCCTGGGCTCAAATGATCCTACTGCCTCAGCCTCCCAAGTAGCTAAGACTACACGTGTGAGCCACAACATCCAGCTATTTATATATATATACACACATATATATACATAAATATATAATATATATAAATATATAATAAATATATATATACAAATATATATAAAATATATATATATATATATTTAGAGATGAGGTCTCATTACATTTACCAGGCCAGTCTTGAACTCCTAATCTGAAGCCTCCCAAAGCCCTGTAATTACAGGCATGAGCCACCATGCCCAGCCACCATTACTTTTGTATCATCAGAGCAAAGGACAATACAATGAAAATGAAAAAATGGCATCGTAGGTTTATTACAAAAACAGGTTGATCTCATAGACCATCTGGATGTATCTCTGGGGCCCCAATAATTCTGGAAACCACATTTTGAGCATTGACAGCCAGAGTAGAATAAAAACTAAATGCCTTTCCAAATTCTAAATTTTTTTCTATTAATTCTATTTTTTTTTCAATTTTCACTCTTGCCTAATAAATCTGATCAGTGAGTTTTACCAGCTTATGGATATTAGTTCAAGTTCAGTGTTTATCTACTGGATATTCATAAACCAACATGCAAAATAGCTGTATTTTCATTCACATTTACTTTGTTTCTGATTACTACTATTTCTGTGTAGAGCAAGACTTGAGCTTATTGCAAATTCATATTATTTAAATTTTATTGCACTTATAAATGGTGAGGGATGATACACAATGGCCACAGTCCCTTAGATATCAGCTAATAACTTGTGAACAACATGTTTATTAGAACATTATTCTTTCCTAAATTTCCTAAGGTTGTAAAGGCTCAGCAATACCTAATTATTTGGGGATTGGAGCTAATAACCTTTGGGTGTTTATAAGAATATATATTCTACATTATAAATCCTTTCCTCTATAATTAATCCAGTTATAGTGATGCCAGACTCCTTGACATTCAAATTGGATACCTGCCTTAGTTGCATTTACTTGTGAGTGCTCTAGAGCCCTGAAATAAATGAATAATATTCAGATGTTCTGAAAACATGTCATTAATATTTTATAACAATTGTTGTCTAAGGACATTATAGCATGAAAATGCATAAGTAACCGAGACAACCAGAATAAAAATGTGGGCCAGGAATTAATACAAAATTTCATATCCTTCACCACCGACAAAGTAAGAAATGATGAAGAATAAATTTGTATGCCAGAGATTATGGTCAGGAATCTGAATCAGGAATCTCAGTGGCATCTTTGTTGCTATTGGGAAGACAATGTGAAATTACTAACCTTTTTCCACAGGATTACCAAGAAGCTTGCTCTTAACCTGCTACTGCTTACTCAAACCAAAAGAATTCACTAAAGATGAAGGTACTTTAGTCTCCCGACCAGCATTTCTACAAAAAGGCTGGTCAGTGATGAAATCTAATATATTGAGGAGGCTGAAAGATTTCAGCCAAATGTAAAGCGGACTTTAAGTCTATATATTTGTAGGTCAGATAAGTGGAATTTCTTAAGAAATGGAAATGTCAAAACAGAGCTTACTTATCTGTTAAAAATAATAGAGAAGGGGTTTCTACCTGGGGGGATGGAACTACAATTGCAGTCCTTTCAGAAGTATATAATATAAAATAGCTGTATCAAGTAATTTAAGGTGGCCTTTAGAATAGTTTTTAAATACATTATATTATGTATAGTCAGAGAGTTGTTTCCTTCTCTATTCACATTCAGCCTGTCTGAGTACTTCAAAAGCAACGTTTTAGTTAAGTCTCAACACTTTTCTAACATTTATTAAATTTTATGAGCTCAAGGCTATTTCTCTAGAATTTAGAAGATTCACAAATATCACCTGCAATACTAAGATTCTAATAAACAACCCATACCTCTAATATAGTAACTCTCCAAAATATATACAAAAGAGACAATAGAGATTATTGCTGAACTATATGGATAAAAATGTATTAATAACCTCTCATGGGCCTTTCAGATCCCATATGCCTGTAATATAAGAAAAACTTGCGACAGACTTGATATACTATTACATACGTTCTGTTTGCAGATTTTTTTAGCTTTTTTTTTTTTTTTTTGTGACAAAGTCTCACTATATTGTCCAGGTTGGCCTCCAATGTCTATTCACTGGTGTGATCATTGCACGCTATAGTCTCGAACTCCTGGGCTCAGGCAATCCTCCTGCCTCAGACTCCTAAATAGCTGGGATTACAGGCATGTATCACCATGTCCTGCTGATGCTGATGTATTTTTTTTTAACTATTAATTACCATGACTTGTTCAAACTGATTTATAATGGTTAAAAATCTGCATCCATTTTACCAACATGTGTTAGAATATATATTTATATATTTCCATCAAACTACTGTCTAAGCTCTTAATATGAATGCACACTATATAATGCTGTAGGTTTTGAGAGTTGATATCATCTTATACTTTTACTTGTAAAATGGCTTATTATTTTGCTAATTCATTGTTTTCATTCTTAAATATAATCATTTTGAAAAAGAATACAAAGTTTATCCAATTCCTTTTTGACGTAATTGGTTGAATGCCAGTAATTTCTGGATCTTGATTAAGTAACCTAAGTATATAAAAGTGAAATTGTTGGTAATATTGCAGATAATCCTAGACATATGGAAAAATACTAACTTATCTATAGGTTATTATTCTCGTTATGTTCTAAGTTTGCATAAGGAACTAAAAGCCTGGGTTGCAAAATAATTACAGCAGTCATATATCAGCCACCCACAAAATGAAAAAGATAAATATGAATTCTCTTGACAGATTGCTAAAGAATATATAGAAATATGGAGAAAAGTCACATCCTCAATCCATAAGTATTCTACTTAAAAATCAAAATGCAAATATGAAATTCCATTAATAGGCACTGAATGCTGTAACTTTACCTGAGGGTGGTATTTCAATTGCTGTTGAGAATTTTAACAGGAAGAAAATTAGAGATATGATTAATCCTTTTCCATTTAAACGTGGCTCCATTGCTCTTCAGGAAGGAGATAACCCAGAAAGAATGAAAATCTTAATGTCTCCTCTTAACTTTTGGTTTAAAGCTGAGACCTTAGTTAACCTGGAAACTAAAAAAACAAACAGAATAGCATGTTAGTTCATAAACTCTAAAATTTCAACATAACAAATTAAATACATTCGCTTTTTTTTTTTGGTTTGGCAGTATATTTCCTCATTATGAAATTGTTCTCTCATAACTCTACATGAATGAAATTAGTTTTTCCTCTTTCTATGTAAAATAAAGGACAGTGAATATACACTCTATTGTAAACCACAAACTATTCCAATAAATCACATTTGTAAGTCAGAGGAAGTTTTACTTGGAAGGTATCATATTACACACATGAGTGGTTTTTCTTTTCCATTCTCAACTTTTATTTTAGATTCAGGAGGTATCTTTGCAGATTTGTTACATAGGTAAATTGAGTGCCACTGAGTCTTGGTGTATACATGATTCCATCACTCAGGTAATGAGCATAGCACCTGATAGGTAGTGTTTCAATCCTTACTCCTTCTCACCCTCCCCCGTCTAGTAGTCTGCAGTGTCTATTATTTCCATCTTTATGTCCATGTGTATTCAGTGTTTAGCTTCCACTTCTAAATGAGAACATGCAGTATTTGGTTTTCTAGTCCTGTGTTACTTTGCTTAGAATAATGACCTCCAGGTGCATCCATGTTGCTGCAAGGACACAGTTTTGTTCTTTATATGGCTGTGTAGTATTCCATGGTGTATATGACTGACGAGTGTTAATGGCTAAGAGAATAACTTCATTTAGTCAATTTTATTTAACAGGTGGTTCTTCTTTACTCAGTTCTTTGTATTAGATATCTATTCCCATTTGAGTCATTCCTAAGCATCACAAACACACATCATTGATTTTTCTGGTGAAATAGCTTTTCATCTTCAAAGTTTTCACACTAACAGAAGATAGATAGTTCCAGCAAGATCGAGGAAAGAAAAAAATAAAGAACAAATGAATAACCAGCCTTTTTAACTGAAATTTACAAATGTGAGTTTGGTTCCAGCAGAAGACAAAGGCATAAGTTGCTTCTCATTTAAA
The DNA here is from genome assembly GCF_049350105.2 of Macaca mulatta. Classification (NCBI taxonomy): domain Eukaryota; kingdom Metazoa; phylum Chordata; class Mammalia; order Primates; family Cercopithecidae; genus Macaca; species Macaca mulatta. The sequence goes on along the minus strand of NC_133407.1, from coordinate 139,035,854 downwards.
CAGAATATTTATTCATTCCAAAGTTTACAGAAAGAGAATAAGAATTAAGGTTTCAATTTTTTTTTTTTACTTTCTGTTATGATTTCATTTTTTTCTGAAACATTGTGATAACAGATGTCTAAACATTGTACATTGTCTATCATGTATTATTGAAGGTAATAATACAACAATTTACGCCAAAATGTGATAATTAGTCTTTCAGGTATGTAATTTTCTTTTGTTTTCTAAAAATCAATTACTCTATATGTTCACTTAGAACTGGTGAAAAAATTAACTAATGCAGAGATACTAAAGCCATTAAACTTATATTAAATTCTAAGTATTTTGGCTTTATTATTTCACCTTAAATTGCATCTTAAGAGATTATGGACCTGCATCTTTTGAATCTATGTACAGATTGGTAAAATTTAAAGTAGTAACTAATCGTTGTTGTTTTATAGTTTTAGGAGTCTTATGGAACAGCAATATTGTTTATGTTTTACTTTGAGAACAAAATTATATTAATCATAAAAGAAAATACTACCCTCACCCTCCAAAACACTTGTGAATCTTTGCCCTGAATTAGAGTAATGGCATTACTCTACTCTGCCTGACCTCAGTTGACCTGTTTGTAAAATGGATATTGAGAAAAATGACTCTTGTATGCTTCAGAATATTTTCTAATAACAAATAACTTATGCTTGTAATTTAACTTCTACTGGTAAATTTAACACATATTTTCAAATGTGTCACTATGTTAATTGACGCTACTTTTCTGATGAAATGAGTTATCCTAATCAACGAAATAAAACATAGAAAATGCTTTCATTATAAAAAGCAAAATATTGCCTTAACTACAAAAAGTGAGCCCTACATATTTGTGCAAAGTTGGGAGACATCAAACCATGTAGCTATTACTAATACAAAAATGTTGAGGAAAATATCAACGCCCTGTCCTTTGAATTTTCCTTTTCCTGGTTTTTTTTTTTTTGCAAACAGTTTGATAATAGTCATCTAAAGTCATTGTTTATTATATATCAATCTTTACTTGCAATCTAGTTATTATTTAATATTTGGTTCCATTAATATTCAGTGCTGATGGCTTTAAGAGCATCTTATGTATGTGTTTTGTGAGTTACCCTTTATTTGTAAGGAGCAAGACTTTCCAAAGTATTATGCTACTAGGAGATCATATTTCCAGATTAATATTTTACATCATCTCACCTCTGAAATAGGGAACAAGAATAACCAGATAGCCAAATAAGTGAGAACACTCTCAGTTTCCATTAATCTCCTGATTTAGGGCAGTAAGTTCAATGGTCTCTAATTGTTGTAGTAAAGTAGCTTACAGATACTAATTATTCAGTAATGGTGATCCAGTTTTTTGAATTTTAATAGTTTTAAGTGCATGGTCTTAACCCAAGAAATTCTCTCCCATAATGACATCATCACTTTTCAGAATATGAATAATGACTAATTCTAAATATGATCTTACCTCCTGCAGGAATTAGCTTCAATTTACCTGAAATTTGTATGTTCACAGGCTCTAACATAAAAATTATTAGAAATTTAAATGTGACCCCCTTCAAGTAAGACTCCATTAGCTGATGATGAAAGCTCCAAAATAGCTTTCAGATTGAAAACGGAAAGTCAGTCTTAATTTCATTGTCAGAATTCACAAAGGGTACGTTGCTTAGGAATGCCATTTTGCAACAGTAAGATAGCAATAAAATTATATTCCCATTTATCTTTCTTGAAACAATGGCATTTAATGCCTCATGCCAGGCCTCAAATATAATAGCAATTGTTGAAACTCAGGATGGAGCTGGCACTAAGACAAGAACTAATTTTTTTAAAGTTTTTACTTTCTATGAGTACATAGTATTTATAGGGTACATGAGATCTTTTGATACAGGCATACAATGTGGAATAATTACATCAGGGTAATTAGAGTATCCATCACCTGAAGCATTTATCATTTCTTTGTGTTACAAACATTCCAGTTATACTCTTACTAAAATATTTTTGAAGTTAAGTCACATGAAGCTGATGTCTGATAGCTTATATTAATGATATCAACTCAGATCCACAAAGGAATCTATTAATTTTTATGAATCTAGGCAAACTGGGTTAAATATTCCTACGATCTTAGCTCTTCCTTAGGAAAAATAAATCATCCCTGCCAAACACTTCAAAGGAAAAATTTAGCTTGGTGCAAAAGTTATTGTGGTTTTTGCCATCGAAAGCCACAATAACTTTTGCACCAGCCTAACAGCTCTCTCAACGTCACATCATACTGATATAGGGGTTAAGAAGAAATTACTTAGGCAGATAGTGAGGGTACCAGAGTCCCCTAGGTAAGGTTATCCTTTTCAATGAAAAGCTGTGGGGAAAAGAAAGATATCAGCCTGTTACTGTGTCTGTATAGAAAGAAGTAGACATAAGAGACTCCATTTTGTTCTGTATTTGAGATGCTGTTAATCTGTGACCCTACCCCCAACCTTGTCCTTGCAAGAGACATGTGCTGTGGTGACTCAAGGTTTAATGGATTTTGGGCTGTGCAAGATGTGTCTTTGTTAAACAAGTGCCTGAAGGCAGCTTGCTGGTTAAAAGTCATCACCATTCTCTTAATTTCAACTACCCAGGGACACGTGCACGGCCAAAGGCCACAGGGACCTCTGCCTAGGAAAGCTAGGTATTGTCCAAGGTTTCTCCCCATGTGATAGGCTGAAACAATGCTGCTAAAAGGTTTATGGAGATGTTTGCATATGCATCTCAAGGCAGAGCATTTTCCTTTAAACTTATTCATGTCACAGAGATTTTTGTTCATATGTCTTACTGCTGATTTCCTCCCTACAATGATCCTATTGTCCAGCCACTCTCTTATCTTTAAGATGGTAAAGATAATTATCAATAAATACTAAGGGAACTGAGAGACCGGTGCTGGCGTGCCGGCGTGGGTCCTCTGTAAGCTGAGCGCCGGTCCACTGGGCCCACTTTTTCTTTCTCTATACTTTGTCTCTGTGTCTCATTTCTTTTCTCAAGTCTCTGGTTCCACGTAACGAGAAACGCCCACAGGCGTGGAGGGGCAGGCCACCCCTTCAAAAGCAACCCCCAAATCATTTTCTAACAAAGAGCAGGCTCCAAAATAGAACTGCAGACATAGACCCTGGCAGTTTTGCTAATCATGCTCAAAAATGGCGGTTCCATCTTCTCTTCCCTTTGCCAGCCACATGTACAGTAAGGAGCAGACAAGATGGCACCGGTCAACTGGAAAGCCCAGTCACCTAATATGATTAGGGTACTTGGGGTAAGGTGGCCAGCCTTTTCTGCACACTATGTAAACGTCACACCTGATCGAACCCATCTGTGGGCCCTACATAAATCAGACACCACCTCCTCAAGCCTGCTTATAAAATATGGTGCATCCGCAGCAGGCCAGCCTTTTCCTCTGGGAAGTCCCTCTCTCTCACTAGAGAGAGAGCTGTTTTCCTTTCTCTTTCTTTCTCTTTCTTTTGCCTATTAAACCTCTGCCCCTAAACTCCTCATGTGTGTCCGTGTTCTACATTTTCTTGTCATGAGACAATGAACCCCAGGTATTTACCCCAGACAGTGCAGTCACTTCAATGCAATCAAACCTTCCTGACTCCCTCGGGTTCTCCAGTACCACTAGTGGGATAAGAATTAAGAATACACTGATTTCAAAACATTAGTTTAACATGGACAAGCGTGCATACCTCCTAGGGCAAGTTTCAACACAACAAAAAGGAAATAAAGTTCTTTGCCTCTTCAAAACAAAACCTCTAACATATACATCATGAGTATTATAAAGTGACTACATAGATCCCTCTGATGTTTTTAAAAGTGCTCCATGGTGGCAAATCTAGAAAAAACTTGCTCCCTTAATTTAAATTCATATTCTTCCTTGAGACATGGAAAAGAGAGATGGCTAAGTCCTTGTCCATTCTACTTGGCCTCCCAAGTAAGTGCCAAGCTACTGTGGCCACCTGACAGGTCACATGACAAAGTGATGTCTAGTGATAAGACCATGGGAAAATTAGTATAACCTGGGTTCAAAGTCACCATTACTAGATGACTTTGGGCAGTTTACCCAATCTTCTCACTCATCTGTACAAACTGGGGTGATAGTTGCTGCTGTATAGCACACTTATGAGATTTAAGTGAGGTACTATATCATTAGCAGAGAAAAATAAATAAAATTTGCTAATGCTAGTGATAGTGATGATCATTGTGTTGATAGCGGCAATGAGGATATAGTCCTGCCTACTAATATTCTGATTCAAGGAGCATGGTTAACTTCTGTGGATTCTACTAGAGTTACAAAATCATAACAACTTACAAAATAAAGGTGTATTCTCTAAAGTATATAGTGGTGAAATTATATTGATTGATACAAAATATTCTCTCCAAAAGTGCGAGAGCGCAGTAGATTGATTGCAAAAACTTCTTTGATTCTCTTCCCCTCTTTGTGGTCACACACTCTGTAATAAGACTTTATAGCTCCTCCCAAGAAGCTATTTCTTCTCTTCCTGAATCTGGCAGGCTTTTGACCCTAGAATCAGTTCTGGTCTAGGCCTCACAAGGCCTTGCACCTTTTTCCTCTTTCTGTCTCTCTGAAAACTCTGCTCAGCTATGTTAAAAAGAAGCCTGGGCTACCCCATTGGAAGATAAAAGACACTTTGCTTGCCGGGCGGGCGCGGTGGCTCGCGCCTGTAATCCCAGCACTTTGGGAGGCCAAGGCAGGCAGAACACGAGGTCAGGAGATCGAGATCACCCTGGACACTCATCCTGGCTAACAGATAGGCCGCCACTAAATGTAAAATGGCAGCCATCCTAGATGAGACTGCCCTACATAAACTGCCAGCTGAACACAGATGCTAGAACCAGCTGGTTAGTATCAGTCAAGACTGGCTAAGTTCAGCAGACTTTCTCAAAGAAACATAGACTTAGGAACAATAATAAATGTTTCCTTTATTGAATCAGTGTTTTGGGATGGTTTAAAAGGTAGAAATAACTAATTTAGGTAGAAGAGCTAGGATAAACAAGTCGATGCAATAATGAATATTGTTGAAGCAGATATATATATAAAATATATATATAATATATAATATATATAATATATAATATATAATATATAATATATATAATATATATATTATATATAATATATATGGAGAGAAAGAGAAAGATGGGGGAGGTTATGCTAATCTTTCTATTTGGGGGTACATTTTAACATTTTCCTAATATAAACATTTTTAATGTTTATTCAGTCTTTGGAAATCAGAAATCAGCTTAAAATATTTCAACAGCAGTAAGGAGATTTTTTAGGCAAAAGGTAGACAAAGTCTTGAGAGTGCCATACATCTAAAATAAAAATAAAAAACAAACAAGAAAAAAGACTTTCTTAAAGCTACCATACTGTATGCACCTCTTCTGTTGGAAGAAGATGAGAAAATGTGGGGTTTCTTTAAACATCAGTATGTATGTTCTGTATATTTAGTTTAAGCAACTAATGTAACTCAATGCTTTTTCTTTCTTGGTTTAAGAGTTTTGAAAGTTATAGCCCACCTAAAGAAAATGTAAGCCCATTTTATGGTACATAATCACTTAAGTCTTGGTAGCTGTTAGTATACACAATACCCCTTCATTTTTCTTTAATGCTTTGATCCTTAATTCACCAACTTTGCATTATGTTTCCACTGGAGACTGCTTAAATTCCATTAACAAGGCATAGAAAGGCAACAATGCATAAAAATGGTTAAGACTAAATTTTCAGTTTGGACAATTATAGATCATTCTACCGTTATAAATTGAACACTAAAACAAATTATATTAAAATTACTTTAAAGATCCAAGGCTATTGTTAATGTATTCTGAATAATAATCATTTCCTAATAATCACTTGTTTTTTTCACCTAACAGTCATGGTGTCATGTTTACACAAAACCTTTGGCACTATGGTTCTCTAATGGCTTTAATGAATAGTAAATGCTTTGATTTTCCTTTTGCAAATAATATTATTCAAATTTATAAGCTGGAATTTAAAAAAGAAGTTTCTACTTTATCCTAGAGGGAAATAGAATCTGACAAGTGTGATAAATGGACAAAAAGCAGCTTATAAAGGCAGCTGGTTTGACATAGCACATTTTATTTTAGTGATTTTTAAAAATCCTTGACATTTTTTCTCAATAATTATTCACAAACAGTTTTAGGTTAAATTTCCAAGAAGAAAATGTAACACGGCAAATTCAATGAACAAAAGGCGACTCTTATGATCACTATTTTAAAAACTTTTTCATTTCTATGGCAGCAACTACACAAAGCAGAAATGTCAGTGACAGTCCATCTGCCATTTTCATTGACAACATGGAATGTATACAGCCAAAATAAAGGAAAAAAAAATGCATGCTGTGCTGACATTCCTCTTCACTGAGAAACAGCATTAAGTTGTTTCTGCTACTATGAGTTCCAGAGATTGAAATTAACTTCATGCATGCAAAATCATTAAACAACATTTTTCTACTCAGGATGTTTGAAATAGATCAACAACTTTTATTATAGCCAGCAGGAAGAGCTATTTTATGACACTGGCATCCAAATTATAGTTTTAAAAATAACTCAATGGATTTATATAATAGTCTGAGACAGTGCTATAACTCGGAAATGTTTAAATTTTCTTTTCTCTCCGTGATAAAATGGCTTAAGAATCACTGAGCTGCGTCAAGCAAGATGTCTTATATAAAGCCTTTTGACGTTTTCATGATGGAGTGGATGTCACCTTCACTTCCCTCTGACCTCAAGTGTCACTTTATGAAACTCCTTTTTATGTGATTATCAGGCTAGGTTAAACTATTCCCCTGGTTTGGAATTAGGTCTTATGGGGAGGAGGTCCAGCAAATTTCCATAAGCCTGAAGTGTGATCTGAATCACTCAACATCTTGAAGCTGAGAAGGATAAACACACCCACAAAAATTAAAAGGCTTTTGTTCAATCACCTGCCTGGCTAATACTATAAATCAATTTACAAGTGTCATAAACACAGTAATCCTGAAATAACTGTTAATGGCTTTTTACTCTGAATACAAAGGAAACAGTGTACACTATAGCTATATCCATTCAAACGCTCTTTCATGTCTCATAATACTGCAGTGACAAGACAAAAGAATTGCTTAGAGTGTTAACTCATCATCCCTGCAGAGTTGGTGTATTTTTTATACAGTAGATCAAAGAAATGTTGACGTTATTATAAGCAAATTGATTTTATTGGGAAAATGTCAGCTTTAGTTAATAACGATGTGGGATAAACTAATATAATTAATAATATCATTTATTTAAATAACAAATTACTGTGGTTGAACTCTAACTGGAATATAATTGAATATAACCTATATATATATACAGGTTATATAAAAACATACATATATATGTTTTTGTTTTCCAACCTATACATCTAAGATTCTTAAAAAATAGTATACTGTAATGACATCTAATTCAGATTGATTCATAGTGGAGACTAAGAAAGAAAATTACAGAAATTCATGGTCATTTGGCTACAAGCATGGAGAATAATCCCAACATTAAGTTATTTTCTGAGTTATTTCTCAGAAAACAACTTATATACCTGTGAAATTCATATAGGGACTATTTTTCAAATTAAGTAAAAATCTCAGATGTACTAAAGTGCACAAAATCTCAGATGTACTAAAGTGCTAAGCAAACTTTTACATATGTATAAATCCAGGTAACCACTTCTCACATTTCTTAAGGACTCTCAGTCACTAAAGACATTCCACTAGCTTCACTCCTAGAGCATCCCACCTGGCCAACTCATAAGAGAGTAAGACCTGTTTGTGTTCCTCTAGCCTTTTGTATTACAACCAAGGTGCTATCTCTCCTCCAAGTGACATTTGGATTATGTGGGAGCAGCTTGGGTTGTCACATGACTGGGGAGGGCTACTTGCATCTAGTGAGCAGGAGCCATGGATCCTAAATGACCTGCAGTGCTCAGCACAGTCCTGCCCAAGGAAGAACAGTCCTACCTGAAAAGTGCAAACCCTCACTGTGACGGATACTGATGCTGTAGTATACTGGGTAAAAAAAAAAAAAAAGTTGTGTGGTCAATATATTATGGATATACTGTATACATTACTATTGAAGCAGTCATTTTGGAGTACAGTTTGATGGTTTCCCCCAAAAACTAAACAAACTCTCACACATGATCCAGCCATTGAACTCCTTGGTTTTTACCCAAAGGAGTAAAACATATGTCCATAAAAAACTCGTACATGGATGTTTAACAGCTTTATTTATATTTGCCAAAACTTGAAAGTAACCAAGATATTCTTTAGTAGGTAAATGGATAAATAAACTGTACCGTGTCCAGACAATGGAATATCAGTGCTAAAAAGAAATGAGCTATCAGCCATGAAAACAGGTGAAGGAAACCTAAAGGCACATTAAAAGTGAACAGGCCAATCTGAAAACGCTAGATACTGTTTGATTCTAACTACATGACACTCCAATTGTTGAGAAAGTAAAAAGACAAGTGGTTGTCAGGGGTTAAAGGAGAAGGGGGAATGAATAGGAGGACAGGATTTTTACGGCAGCGAAACTACTTTGTAGGATACTACAATTGTGGATATGTGTCACTACACCTTTGTCAGAACCCGTAGAATGTATACACCAAAAGAAACCCAAATGTAAAGTATAGATTTGGGGTGTTATTGGTATGTCAATGTAGGTTCATCAGTTGTAACAAATACAACACTGCTGGTGGTGTTGATAATGGGGAGACTGTGCATACGCAGAACCGGTAGTATAAGAGAAATTTCTGTACATTCTGCCCAATTTTGCTGTGAACCTAAAACAGCACTAAAAGATGAACTCTTCCTAGAAAGAAAAACTGTAATATGTGAAAGGAAGCAATAATAATATATGACAGATTTCTAAGCTATAACAAAAAATCAACTTCAAAAATATATTTGTAAATTAAAGAGAACATCCTCTTAACTCTTTTTCAGATTTTCGTCACTCACTCCCACCTTGGACACCTAAAATCACAGAAGACTGATAACAGCAGTGGTGGAATCACTCAGTCTTAAACTCCTGGCTCAAGTGAGTGTCCTGCCTCAGCCTCTCTAGTAGCTGGGACTATAGGCACCCACCACCACATGCAGCTAATTAAAAAAAAAAAAATTATAGAGGTAAGGGTCTCACTATGTTGTCCAGGCTGTTCTCAAACTCCTGGCCTCAAATGATCCTCCTGCCTTGACCTCCCAAAGTGCTAGCCACCGTGCCCAGCTCATGAATGTTCATATTTAAAACTTTATTTTCTCCTTCTCTACTATTCTCCTGTTATCAAATACTGTTCCCTCTATTTATCTCCTCTTTATTTATTTCACATATATATCAACATTGATCAGTACCATGGCAGGAATTTTCAAAAAGGAAATGAGGCACTTCCAGGTAAGCTGAAATGTCTTTCCCTTATTTTCCATTAATAGAACAATGACTCTCATTGAGTCTGGAAACTAATGATAAAAATTTAACCGTAACAAGAAATTTGGAATTTTTTAAAGGACTATATATATAATGTTTGATCACAACTTACAATTACGTTTAAAAGTAGAAAACTAATTAGAAAAAATAGGACCAAGTGCAGTGCCTCATGCTTGTATTCCTAGCACTTTGAGAAGCTGAAGCTGGAGGATCACTTAAGGCCAGGAGTTCGAGACCAGTTTGGGCAACACAGTGAGACCCCATCTCTACAAATATTTTCTTTTTTTTTTTTTTAAATTAGCAAGGCACAGGGCATGTGCCTATACTCCCAGCTACTCAGGAGGTCAAGGTTGGCGGACTGCTTGAGCCCAAGAGTTTCAGGCTAGAGTGAGCTATGATTCTGCCTGGGCAACAGAGTGAGACCATTTCAGAAAAAGGAAAGAAGGAAGGAAGGAAAGAAAGAAGGAAGGAGGGGAGGGAGGGACGGAGGGAAGGAAGAAGGATGGAAGGAAGGAAGGAAGGAAGGAAGGAAGGAAGGAAGGAAGGAAGGAAGGAAGGAAGGAAGGAAGGAAAGAAGAGAAAGAAAAGAGACAAAGAGACGGAGGGAGGCAGGAAGGAATAGAGAGAGAGAAAGGCAAGGAAGGAAGGAGGAAGGAAAGAAGGAAGAAAAGAAAGAAAAAAGAAAGAGAGAAAGAAAGAAAGAAAAGAGAGAAAGAGAGGGAGGGAAGGAGGAAGGGAAGAAGGAAGGAAGGAAGGAGGGAAGGAAGGAAGGAAGGAAGGAAGGAAGGAAGGAAGGAAGGAAGGAAAGAAAGAAAGAAGAGAAAGAAAAGAGAGAAAGGGAGGGAGGGAGGAAGGAATAGAGAGAGAGAAAGAAAGCAAGGAAGGAAGAAGGAAGGAAAGAAGGAAGGAACGAAAAAAAGAAAGACAAAAGAAAGAGAGAAAGAAAGAAAGAAAAGAGAGAAAGAGAAGGAGGGAGGGAGGAAGGGAAGAAGGAAGGAAGGAAGGAGGGAAGGAAGGAAGGAAAGGAGGGAAAGGAAGGAAGGAAGAAAGGAAAGAAAGGAGGGAGGGAGGGAGAGAGAGAGAGAGAGAAAGAAAGCAAGGAAAGAAGGAAGAGAGAAAGAAAAAGAAAAATAAAATATATACCTAAGTTTCTCTTTCCAACCAGCACCCAGCAATGGGCATCTCTCAGGACAACTGGCACAAGTACCAGAAGACAGGGGCAAGAGAAAGAACTGCCACAAGAAGCAGAAGTCTGAGCTGGGATGCCCAGAGCCAAGACAAAGATTGGCCCCCGCCACACCCACACAGTTTATGTGTGGGGAGGTAATAAGAAATATTGTGCTCTGAGGCTGTAAATGGGAACTTCTGTGGCTGGGAGTGTTGCACTCGCAAAACAAGGATCATTGATCTTGTCTGCAATGTCACCCACAGCGAGCCGGTCCGCACTGGTGAGGAATTGCTTGGTCCCTGGTGAGGAATTGCTTGCTGCTGGTTGGCAGCGCACCTTAGCAACAGCAGTGTAAGTTCCACTATGCACTGTCTGGGGCCACAAGAAGAGGGCCCAGCGGACTCCTGAGGAGGAAGAGATTTTAAACAAAAAATGATCCAAAACAAATTCAGAAAAAAAATATATAATGAAAGGAAAATGAATGCCCAAAACAGCAGTATTCTGGAGGAGCAGTTCCAGTAGGGCAAGCTTCTATCGTGCATTACATAAGGATGGAGCCAGCGTGACTAAGCAGATGGCTATGTGCTAGATTGCAAGGAGCTGGAGTTCTAACTGAGCCAAATCAAGGCCTGGAGAGGCAAACAAATGCTCTTCCTTCCTGTCTTAGCTCACGTAATAATGGTGTTTATTATTCTATTATATATATTCTATGATATAGATCTTATTATATATTATTATAACATATTATATAGTTCTATAATATAGATATTATCTATATATATTATCTGTCTCCCTATGTTTGCATGATTATCTATCTATCTATCTATCTATCTATCTATCTATCTATCTATATCTCCCAATGTTTCGGATGGTTTTAATCTACTTTTCCACTTTTTTGTGTTAATCAAATTGTTCAGTTGGATACCAGTAGTGAGCACACTACTTATAAAACCAAAATAAACAAGGGCTCACAATTTTTTTGTACTTGCCTTGTCTACATATTTGTAGGTGATTGTATATTTTATGAGGCAGTTGCCAGATCCTATTCATTCTTTTTGTGCTTACCTAGAATATAGGAAATACTCACAATAAATCTTCCTGAATGAATGAATGAATGAATTTCATGCATATGTCCACAAAAGAATATACTCTGCATAGATATAGCTGGTTGAGAAAATTCCGAATTCCTTCTATTTTCTCATTCATCCAAAGACAACTCAGAAATTAAACTTCTGAAATACTCATTAAAGTAAATATGGATTTGAATGTAAAACACTGAGCTAAACATTGCTGGGCTTGCCACAATACTTCCATAAAGGCTAATAGAACTTTACTCAAAGGCTAATAGAATATCACTCAATCTCATTCATTTTACAGTGTCTACTTAAGGCCAACAATATTCATAGGTTTTGGTGGTTCTTATAGGTGTCAACAAAAACGAATCATTAACTTTTCTGAAATTTACTTTAAAATACTTTAGCATAGGCTGTGTGACAATATAAAGGCTACTGAATTTTAATGCACCCCATAAATATAGTCAATCAGTATTCAAAAGATCTTAATAAAAACTCTTCTAAATCTCTAGTAAAATGTAGTAGCACTGGTTACTCCATGTACTTCGGGTACCTTTATTCTGTAAAGTATATTAAGTGTATAAGTATGGCTTAATCACTATAGTGGATGTTACCAGAATGAGCCATTAAAAAAAACAAAACAAGCAGTGTTGTATATATTGGTGGGTTTGCCAGAAATGTTTGCTCAGACACAAGCACCCTTGCATGAACAGGATATTAAAAAATCAAGGGAGCCCCATGGCCTAAACACAATTTCATTGCACTCCAGGCTTAGGATTTCATTCATTTTTGCAATAAGTGTTTTTTCCTATGACTCCAATTGAAAAGGTAGCTGAACCCTGCAGCTGGAACATCATCTCATCTGCCTCTAGTGAAGCTTTCTCGCAGATTTCTGTCACAACGCCTCAAAGGTTTAACAGCTGGGACTCCATCAAACTGACAGAATACAGGGTACAATTTTGTGATGTGTGTGTTTGTGTATGTGTGCATGCATGCTTGTGCATGTGTACACATACTTATAAGCACATGTGTACATTTGATGGCTAATACATATTTGCTCGCCTGGACTATTTCATCCTATGATTATCCTTGTCACATAGCATCTGGTAGCTAGCTTACAAGAGAAAACTAAAATCCTCATTTCTCTCTAGGACTTGGAAACTATTTGGTACCTATAAAAAGTAACCTAATGACCAAAAATTAGGTCAGGATGCAAATATGAAGAAACTACTATCTGCCATAAACTTTCTATATGAAAGCATTGTCAGAAAATATACTCTTAGAAATTTAAGTAAGTTATACCCCATTAGCCTTAACCTAAGGCCATTTCTAAGGTTGTATTTAAAGCATGAATTCCAACCATTGGTACTTGAAGATGATTTTATTTTTCTTAGCTCATCAAAAGGCACTTAAGGGTCTTGTAGTGACAGGGATGGTCATCATAATTATCAACTGCTAGTGAACATTAAGCACTTGAATATGACACTAATAGATTCTTTTAGAGACGAAAAGGCTGCATGATTAAGATAAATAGTTCATGGTTTGGGGTATCTCACTTTCGATTCTTTATCTCTATACTGTTTCATAACTATTCATTTTCTTGCATTGTTTCTGTTCTTGTTACCACATTTCTTTTTCCATTCTCTGAGGCAAATTTTTTGGTTAAAGATAATTAACTCGCTGAAAAATGCTAAAGGCCAAATAGTGATACAAAAAACTTTAGCCTTCTTTTCCCCTAAAATCTGTAGTTCACAGAAACATCCCTCTTGTCAATTCAAAACTTTCAAGGGGAATATAACAAAGCAAACCAACTATAATCAGAGAGATTTGGGGCATATTAAGAAAAGAATATTTATGCATAATCACATCCCAGAGGTTGTTTAAGTGGGATATTTTTATTCAAATTCAAAAAGGTATAGGTATTTTTGTTGCAAATAGTTAAATAGATGTATCAGTGCTTTGGATATGTTGGTAGAAATTTTAATCTTCTCACTATACAAATCGTTAAAAGCAAACCTATTCTATTCAAGCCATAAGATACAAAGTATGATTTCTGATACTTAAGATAAATTTATAAGAAATTCATAACTTCCTTTGGCTCATCTTCTGCTCCGGTGATGGCATTAGAGCTGTCAACATTGATTGATCATTCCCTGTGCTTTTATGAGAAGAATTAATGCCAAATCCTGGGTCAATGACCTAGATCCCTAAACCTTTCATATCTTGTCTTCATTTTCCATGAATAAGAAATAAGAACAGGAAGGCAATATCAGTTAATATGTCATTTTTGAACTGATTACCTTCTTCATTTGCATGATAACCAGTTAGATTCAATTTTCTGGATACAGTGGGCAGTTTACTTATATACATGTTTAATAGTCTTATGTGTTTTGATTCCAATATTGGTAATATTTCCAAGAACTACACAGTTACTATTATCACATACCATTTTTAATTAATTTGTTTTTACTTATTTTACAATAAAATATATTCTTATTGTAACAGAAAATAATGGCAAAGGAATGTATTCAGTAAAAAGTTGAAGATTATACAACCCCCTTCTCCCCATCCCTGCCAGAAAACATTTAAGATATGAACACTTCCAGACATTTATATTCATTTTGATTTATTTATATGTACATTTAGATTATATATAACATATAGTATGCATTACATATGTTGTATAAATGATATCCTATATCTATTATTTTTTATTAAGTGAAAAAGGCAAGTTATACAGTGTTATCTATAGAACAAACAGGTAAAGACCATGGGCTTTTCCTAGAAAAATCACAAGTTACTAGACATTCGAAATTCAGTTTGGAAAAAGGATTACTGAAGGAAAACCTGTGAAAGATCTTAAACTTCTTTAGCTATAAAGTTATAATTAGGGCAGAGGTCACTATCAGTAATGCGAATGTTCTTAATTATGTCAACATTCTTAACTAATTCATTTATTGGATATATTTTCTATTTCTAAGTATTCACTGTACTCTAGAACAATTTTCTTTTACATTATATTTTTGTGATTCCAAAGATAGTACCGCGGTAATTGAAATACACTGACTAGCAGGTGACTAAGACAAAGTGTTCTGTAAATATTTTGATAAAACCTGAGATTAACTAAAAGTTACTTTTAGCTGTGATACTTTCTTCCTTACTGTAGAGATTTTCCTTTGAATGAAAGAAATCAAACTGTCATTATTTTCTACTAACATATCATTAGCACAAATCAAGTATAACTCTAGAGATATGATGTTTTCTTAAATGTTATGCTTTGGCATGCAATTTGAATTCAACATAGCTAACAGTCAAAAAGGAAATAAAGTTTATCTGTGGCCAGATATGACTACCAGTATAATTTATCAGAAAGAAATTGATAAAATAAAAGCTACCACCAAGTCACTTAAGGAGCATCTTCTTTCCATTTAAAGCAGTGTTTAGAGTTAAATTTATAGCACTAAATGCCCACAACAGAAAGCAGGAAAGATCTAAAGTTGACACCCTAACATCAAAATTAAAAGAACTAGAGAAGAAACAGCAAACAAATTCAAAAGCTAGCAAAAGATAGGAAATAACTAAGATCGGAGCAGAACTGAAGGAGACAAGAGACACGAAAATCCCTTAAAACTATCAATGAAACCAGGAGTTGGTTTATTGAAAAACTCAACAAAATAGATAGACCACTAGCCAGACTAATAAAGAAGAAAAGAGAGAAGAATCAAATAGATGAAATAAAAAATGATAAAGGGGATATCACCACCAATCCCACAGAAATACAAACTACTATCAGAGGATGCTATAAACATCTATACACAAATAAACTAGAAAATCTAGAAGAAATTGATAAATTCCTGGACACATACACCCTCCCAAGTCTAAGCCAGGAAGAAGTCAAACCCCTGAATAAACCAATAACAAGTTCCGAAATTGAGGCAGTGATAAATAGTCTATCAGCCAATAAAGCCCAGGACCAGATGGATTCACAGCCATATTCTACAAGAGATACAAAGAAGAGTTGGTACCATTCCTTCTGAAACTATTCCAAACAACATTAAAAGAGGGAATCCTCCCTAACTCATTTTATGAGGCCAGCATCATCCTGATACCAAAATCTGGCAGAGACACAACAAAAAAAGAAAATTTCAGACCAATATCCCTGATGAACATCGATGTGAAAATCCTCAATAAAATACTAGCAAACCAAATCCAGTAGCACATCAAAAAGCTTATCCACCAAGATCAAGTTGGGTTCATACTTGGGATGCAAGGCTGGTTCAACATACACAAATCAATAAACGTAATCCATCACATAAACAGAACCAATGACAAAAGCCACATGATTATCTCAATAGATACAGAAAAGGCCTTTGATAAAATTCAACACCCCTTCATGCTAAAAACTCTCAATAAACTAGGTATCAATGGAACATATCTCAAAATGATAAGAGCTATTTATGAAAAACCCACAGCCAATATCATACTGAATGGGCAAAAACTGGAAGCATTCCTTTTGAAAACCAGCAGAAGACAAGGATGCCCTCTCTCACCACTCCTATTCAACACAGTATTGGAAGTTCCAGCCAGGGCAATCAGGCAAGAAAAAGAAATAAAGGGTATTCAAATAGGCAGAGAGGAAGTCAAATTGTCTCTGTTTGCAGATGACATGATTGTATATTTAGAAAACCCCATTGTCTCAGCCCCAAATCTCCTTAAGCTGATAAGCAACTTCAGCAGAGTCTCAGGATAAAAGTCAACATGCAAAAATAACAAGCATTCCTGTACACCAATAACAGATAAACAGAGAGCCAAATCGTGAGTGAACTCCCACTCACAATTGCTACTAAGAGAATAAAATACCTACGAATACAACTTACAAGGGATGTGAAGGACCTCTTCAAGAACTACAAACCACTGCTCAAGGAAACAAGAGAAGACACAAACAAATGGAAAAACATTCCATGCTCATGGATAGGAAGAATCAATATTGTGAAAATGGCCATACTGCCCAAAATAATGTATAGATTCAATGCTATCCCCATCAAGCTACCACTGACTGTCTTCACAGAATTGGAAAAAACTACTTTAAACTTCATATGGAACCAAAAAAGAGTCTGCATATCCAAGACAATCATGGGCAAGAAGAACAAAGCTGGAGGCATCATGCTACCTGACTTCAAACTACATTGCAAGGCTACAGTAACCAAAACAGCATGTTACTGGTACCAAAACAGATATACAAACCAGAACAGAATGGAGGCCTCAGAAATAACACCACACAGCTACAACCACCTGATTTTTGACAAATCTGACACACACTAGGAACGGGAAAAAGGTTCCCTATTTAATAAATGGTGTTGGTAAAACTGGCTAGCCATATGCAGAAAACTGAAACTGGATCCCTTCCTTATACCATATACAAAAATCAACTCAAGATAGATCAAAGACTTAAACATAAGACCCAGGACCACAAAAATTCTAGAAGAAAACCTGGGCAATACCATTCAGGACATAGGTAGGGGCAAAGAATTCATGTCTATAACACCAAAAACAATGGTAACAAAAGCCAAAATTGACAAATGGGGTCTAATTAAACTTAAGAGCTTCTACACAGCAAAAGAAACTATCATCAGAGTGAACAGGCAAACTACAGATAGGGAGAAAATTTTTGCAGTCTATCCATCTGACAAAGAGCTAATATCCAGCTGGAGAGTTTGTGGAAAAATAGGAACGCTTTTACACTGTTGGTGGGAGTGTAAATTAGTTCAACCATTGCTGAAGACAGCGTGGCAATTCCTTAAGGATCTAGAACTAGAAATACCATTTGACCCAGCAATCCCATTACAGGGCATATACTCAAAGGATTATAAATCATTCTACGATAAAGGTGCATGCACATGTATGTTTATTGTGGCACAAATCACAATTGCAAAGACTTGGAACCAACTCAAATGCCCATCAATGATAGACTGGATAAAGAAAATGTGGTACATATATACCATGGAATACTATGCGACCATAAAAAAGTTTGAGTTCTTGTCCTTTGCAGGGACATGGATAAAGCTGGAAACCATCATTCACAGCAAGCTACCACAAGATCAGAAAACCAAACACCACATGTTCTCACTCATAAGTTGGAGTTGAACATTGAGAACACGTGGACACAGGGAGGGGAACATCACACACCAGGGCCTGTTGAGGGTTGTGGGCTGGGGAGGACTAACAGGAGAAATACCTAATGTAGGTGATGGGTTGATGGGTGCAGCAAACCACCAGGACACGTGTATACCTATATAACAAAACTGCACATTCTGCACATGTAACCCAGAACTTAAAGTATAATAATAATAATAAAAAGTGTCTTCTTTCTGGAAAAAGACTACAGAAAAGCAAGTAATTTCCATGTAGTAATTGCACAGTGTAACTACTATATAGCAATGCTGCATCTCTTTAGAAGTAGTGATTTTCACAGCTAGAATTCTGCTTTGCTTCTCATACTTTTAACTAGACAATGCTGAATCTCAACAAAGAGCTACACAATTGCAAAAGAATACCTTCTCTGAGCAACCAAAATCACCACCATTAAGTGCTGAATTATTCAGTGAGGGATAATGGTACTCAAAATATAGCTGCTGGCTCTAACAAGTCACTTTTGCTTGTTTATTGGGTTAGAATAGCCAGTAGGATGTTGGCAATGAATTCTCTTAAGCATCACAGAACAGTTTCCTTTTGCGTTTTCCTGATATATATATATATCTTTTTTTTTTTTTTTTTTTTTTTTGGTACAGCCACAACTTCTAATTTACTCAGAGTTATGTCATCTGCCATCTGAAACACTAGGTGAACCAAAAATGTGGTCTGTAGACTAAGCCAGCCATGCATATTTGTGCATGAAGAAAATCCTATGGAAAGAACTTGATGAGGCTCAGCTCCCTCCTAATGTAGACACTCTGGGGTCTGAATCCCTTCTACCTCTGCTTTGATTCCTCAGCACTTCCTATCTGTATTATTCACGTAAAGGAAATTTGGATTAATATTTTTTAAAAAACGGAAACCTTCAATGGTGTCTCATTACTCAGAACATGGATCAAAATCCTTATTATTCTGCAAATTCTGAGTGGTCTGGACTCTACACATATCTCTCATCTCTCTTCCCCTTCCTGAGCTTCAATTACGTGTTCTTTTAACTTGCTAAACACTCCAATCTCTTGTCATATGCTTTTCCATCAGTCTGGAGTACCCTTTATTTTCATCATCTTTTGCCTAGATGGCAACTCCTATCCTTCAGGTCTTAACACAGCTGCACTTTCTTAGGAAACCATTCATATCACAAGGGTTTTTTTGTTACATTGCTTTTTTTCCCCTAGAAATAAGATGTTTCACATGAGAGCACTTATCTCAGTTTCGAATTATACATTCACTAGTGTTATGTCTCTTACTAGACTACAAACTCAGGAGAGCAAGAAACATTTAGGCTTTGCTCATAATCATCTCCTCATTGCCAAAGGTATTGCCTTACACAGAGTAGGCACCCCATGAATAAAGCTGTTTAAATAAATAGTGAGTACATATAAAATAATTGGATGCCAATAAAAATGAAGGAATACAGCAAAAATTGTAGCTTAACCACATTGTACCCTACCTCCTTGTAAGGTTCTTGCCATTGAATATCTTTCTCATTCACTCTCACAAAGTCATCAGAACCCAAATCCATGTCTTCTATCCCATCATCTCTCTTTGCATCAGATCTGGTTCCTGCCTACCTATAAGCTACCCCCATCTCAAACAAAAATCTTTAGCATTCAGCCTCCACAAACTCAGCAAATCCAAAGGTTCATTTATTTTCCTCTTCTGGCAGTTTCTATCTAAGTAGCCTCACTGCTTTCTGTAGTGATTCAAACTGACATCTTGGGTCCCCTCAATGGTCTCAACAAGTCTTATTAGTTTTAGTTTCAATCAATTGATCTATGATTGCCACTCCAGGTTCTTCTTATTACTCCATCTCTGATATAGTAAGTTTCAAACAATTTTCTGTAACCACAGATTCTCTAAGCTGCCATTTTCCATCAACTGGTAGCCATTTTTTCTTTCTGAAACCCAATACTGATCCTTTCATTTCCTATTAAAACTTCCAAGGGAAAGGCAGCCAACAACTTCCTGTTGAAGAGGTGCCAGGAGCTGTAGTCTCGATGGAATGGAAAGAGAAGGTAGTAGTGACCTTGTTTTGATATTTTATTTCCAAAGCAATCTCACTATTCATAGATTTATTTGTTCCTGTGGGTGTTTGCAGAGGCACACTGATATACACTCTGAATGATGACTAATTGTCCTCCTAGTGCTGTTTCACTGCTCACCTATCAGGTGAGAACAATGTGCAAGTTTCCAAGCCTAGGGGAGCTCACACAGGGTCATGGAAAGGGATGGGGGCACATCCCAACACAGTATCTAACCAGCTGCTGAACTAAATTCTCATTTATAAAGTCAAGATGTTATGTGCTCCTAATCTGTCATGAGTATTACAAATGTGTACCCAATATTGTACCTGGAACATAGTAATTACTCAAAATTGGTAGCTATTTTTATTATCATTCGTTCCTGTTGGGCTAATTTATCATCTGATGCAAACTTAATTTTCCAGCATTTTCCTAGAACAACATCCAAAAGGGAACCAATGGTAAGAATTTGCAGCACCCCCATGTCCATATGTTCACTGATGCTGCTAACTTTGCCCATCTCATTCTCTCCCCCTAAAAAGCCTTTTATCTTCTTATTTACCCAGTAAGTGTTCACTCATCCTTCAATATTTAATTTATATATTGATGAAACTTTCCACATTTCTGGAGGTCAAGTATGCTGCACTCTCATACCTAACAAATAGACTTTTATAAACACTCTTATAATATTTTTCAATTATTTATTTACCTGTGTCTTCTCTAAGACTAAAAACTCATGGAAACCAGGAATTCTCTTTCATTTCACCTCAGATAGTATCTGGCACATGGGAGATTACTCAATAAATGTCAGCAGAATAAGTATACTCAGAATTTGTACAAATTCCATTGTCCACTAAGACTCCACCATCCAAATAAGATTCAACCAGGTTATAGCACTTTAACACAGCATTGCTAATACTATTGTAAAAACAATTCCTGTTTATTGAGATACTTATTCTGTGCCACACACGTTATTTAGGGTTTTAGGTACATTATCTCCGGTGTTGAGTTTGTGTTCATCTTCTTATATGGCAAAAAAAAAAATTTGAAGACAGGGACTGTTTTGCTAATTTCTGTATCCATATCACCAAGAAGGTATTTAGGAGGAATATGGTCAAGTAGCAGGTCTGCCATTCATTCTCTTTTCACCAAGGCACCACTCCCTGGAAATAAACAGGGTAGCCCAGTCAAATCTCCTGTTAAACATGTGAATGAGAGACCCTCCTGGCAAGCAATGGCATTTAGAGACAGTCCTTCTCTATCAAATGCTCACTATCTAGCTCTGCTTATGATAAACAAACATGAAATCTATGCATTTATGGGCATGGTCTCCTGGAAAAAGCTATGCAAGTATCTGAAGATAAAATGGAGATTTTCATTACCTAATATTCCTATTGAGCAAGGAATGTAAACTGCACATGTCACCTAGAGATTTCCTATGGGCCCAGGGCATGCTCTGACGTGGAAAGAAAGCATTTGCGAGCCACATGAAGGTCAAAGACCTCTCTCCCTGGCTCACCCATGCCATGTGATTACCTATATCATTAAAATTATTAGTAAAGTCAGATATCAGGTCAGACCTGTGATCCATGGAGTTTCTTTTTAGCAATTTGACACATTGTATTATCTCAGGTTCCAGTAAGTGTTTTCTGAAAGAACACATTTTTATGCCTATTTATGACTAAAATTATAAGAGAGATCTCGTTGGATATACCCACATTCATACGTTGATATGTTGTCTCTTTCCTAAGTTATAGCTACTGAAAACAGTGAAGAGACTGGTTGTATATACACTCAGGTAGAAATAACAAGTCCACTTTGGCATGCATTAACACAATCACAGATGATTATCAAGATGGCCACCTAATATTCTCTACCCCTGTACCTTACAGCTATACCAGACCTATGGAGTTCATTTGTATTTTGAAGCCTAATCCAGCTCTATAATCCCTAGCCCACTGAGATGACCCAGATAACATTTCCTGCATCAGAGTAAAGAGTTCACAATATTAAAATCAATTTGGCTTCCTGTTGTTAACCAAGATCTGTTTCTTCAATACTGCAGAGATGAGGCAAGAACGGAGCTCTCTTTGAAGCTAACAAAAGCTTAAGGTCAGATCATCTCCATGGGATACAAAGCAAACCCAAAGAGAAGTAGCAGCCAAATGGTATTTGAAGTGTTCCATCAGGACAAGTACTTCTGTAATACAACCATTCATTCATTATTTGATATGGCTTTGTTCTCTCTTCACGATGTTTGAAGTACTGTATGATTTTAAAATATAACATGTTGTATATTCCATTGATTAAAAATAGCAATATTCTTTTGAGAATTACTATGATATTTGTTCATATCCTATTGAAAAACATTTATAATTTGGAGATCAATGTTACCCACAAATCTCATTTTACATGAAGCCTACCAATAATGCCAAAATATTCTAATCGGCAAAAGAGAGCAACTGTAGCAATAATACCAATAATAATAGCATTTTAATTTTCTCTCCACAAATTATGCTTTTCTGACCTCTTCTTTTTCCCTGTTCTTGCATCTGTGTCCCTCTATGTTCCTTTCTGTCATTATGTCACTGCTTATCCCTTATATGTATTTTTTTATTTTTATAATTTTTTTGAGATGAGGTCTCACTTTGTCACCCAGGTTGAAGTGTAGTGGTGCAATCACAGCTCTCTGGAGCCTCCGTCTCCCCGGCTCAATCAATCCTCCCATCTCAGCCTCCCGAGTAGCTGAGACTACAGGTGTGCACCACCACACCTGGCTATCTTTCCCTTGTATTATCTCCCCATCCTCTAACTAATTCTCTTTCCTAGTCCCTTTCCTTTGTACCTCTCCTATCTGTCCTCTCCTCACACACAAACTTCAGGATGTCCCCACCCTTCTTTCTATTGTTTGCTTTGTACATTCTCTCCCTCCCACTCTTCCTGTCTCTCTAATCTGTCTCCCTGACTTCACTATGTACTTTGCTGATATAATTACATGCATATATATTCCAACAAATCTAAAGAAATATATAAACATTGGTTTAACTATTCTCCTCTGATTCAAGTCTATATTTTCCCCCTTACAGTGTTTTGTTTATATGAGTATATAAAATGTGATACAATGTCTGCCTTCCACTTCTTTCCATTTTAAAAATAATTTCCCCCCATTTTTTCCAGGTGCAGGCTCATGGCCTAAGCTGGGGCATCCATACCACCTAACTTTCAAGCTGTTGTGATGAGTCCAAAATGTGACCCAAGTGTGGACAGTCACGGTGACTCCTTGAAAATTTCCAAAGCCTCTTTTCCTCTGTGGTCATGAAACTATGAAAGCATGAGTTAGAAAGTGCCAGTGACCATGGTTCTAAATTCATGAAGAAGTCAGTGAAGAATAATAATGAAATGATTACAAAGGGAAGCAAACAAAAAGTATGAGAGAAAGGTGACAGGATTTATACCCTAATATCATGTATCCCTAAGGCCAGTCCCACCTGTATTTTCACAGAATTTTGATATATAAAATAATAACTTCCATTTTGTATTAGGTAGCTTGAGTTCAGTTTTTATTACTTTCCAACCAGTGTTAATTTCCATGAATGGTATAGAAATCTGTATATGGAAGATAGGTCTTCACTCAATGATAGGCCAGGAATAATTACCAATTTAGGAGAAAACCAAGTATTTACTAAGTGCATATGGGATATTAAAATGAAGTTTCAGCTGATGCACCAAGAGACTCAAGCAGCATATTCCAAAGAATGTGCTAAACACAGCATTTACTAAGAAGGGGTCTGAACTCCTCACCACATCAAAAATATAAAACAATCAATAGTTAGGTTGGAATTACAGGAGTTTTTTTTTTTTTTTTTGAGAGAGACAGTTGTACTATGTTTCCCAAATTTCCTCGGGAAGAAGGGGCACCATGGTTCTCTCTTCCAAACTGAAACAAAATGAGAGAGACTTAGACTTAGCACACGACTGTTCAGATCTATGTACACTCAATCATCGCTTAAAACATAAGCCTGGCAACAGAGCATCCCTGTTCACTAGATAGGCTGTCCAGAATTTGTTAACTTGGAAACAGTTAATACTAAAGGAAGTACAAAAGAAAAGCCACAGTCATTGCTTGACTTTACAGTCTTTTTCCTGTGCTTAGAAAATTGTGTTTAATTGGCATTAGGATACTTCCCATTCAAATTACATATCCAAAAGCAGAGAACTGACCCTTCACTGTTTTACAGTCGTGCTAACTTTCCTTTGCATTTTTATTTGAGAACTCTGATGGAGATGGATGACTAAGAACAGAAGAAAAAAAAGAGTTACTTCCAAAGAACAAAACATTTTATCATTTTGCATCCATGACCTCTTTCTTAACATCATTTCATGTTACTTTTTAATGTGCCTTTGTTTGTTGTTGCTCTGATGGTGGTATCACTTTTGTTTAGGTCTTATCCATGTTAATCCTTCTCCTATTCAGTGCTTTTGGCCATTAGTCAAAGGGTAAGCAATGTTTAAGCAGCTGCTTCTTCTGTGGCTTCGGGACACTAGAAACTCTCATAATTAAATACTGTGTGCTCTTTGACTTCTTCCTTGGCCTTTTTGGTTCTGTGACTGTTCGTGTAAAGAAAATAGTTTTGCCTTTTATCACTCTAACATGTCCTCTGAAGAAATGTGAAATCAGTTCCTTCCCTAATTTTTTTTTAGTTTTTTTGTTTGTTTGTTTTTGTTTTTTTGGGAGGTGGGTATTGGGAGGCAAATCTTGCCTTACAAACAGAAATGCCTTCTTCTTTTATGGCTACACAAAAGAAGGAAGCAAAGAAAGAAAAGAAACAAAGGAAGAAAGGAAGAGGAGAGGGAGAAAGAAACAAAGTTTAATCTCTCTACAAATTATTACCATTTTAATAAGTGTAATTTCAATAATAAGTAATATGAACTATCTTAGAACAGCACTATAGTGTCTGGTACATAGTAATCATTCAATAAGTATTTGTTAAAGGAATAAAAGGAATAAATTAATGACATGTAACTATGTCAATTAGGCATGTGTTGCCATGCATTCTCACTGGTGAATAGCTCGAAATCTGAATTCTGGTCGACTGCACTTTAGAAGGTCAAGATGTATTCTACCCTGGGATGTGATGAATCAAACTTACTAATTATGTTGACTATATTAGTTTCCATTTTCTTATGGCCATGACTGTCCTGTTACTAATATAATAATTCTATATTTAGAAAAAAGGAATATTTTAAAAGGATTTAGTAAATGACTACCTTTCATAATCTAGGAACAATAGTGAATGGTGAAAAAAAAGAAAATGACAAGATTTTCTCTTAGACAGCATAGATTGTGAGGGATCTTAGTATAACTTGTTTGTGGTCACCGTTTTAAGAATCACAGTCAAATGTAATCTGAGCTTGTTTAAGCATGTGCAATTAAATAATATTACATTGGTAACTTGAGAAGGTCCTGATTAATTTACCTTCCTAGTTAACTCAATGAACTCAGAAGTAAACCCCTTGATTCTAGTATGTATGCATGTATGTATGTATGTATGTATGTATGTACGTATTTATTTTTAGACAAGAGTCTTACTCTGTCACCGAAGCTGGAGAGCAGTGGTACAATGACAGCTCACTGTATCCTTGACCTCCTGGGCTCAAGTGTCTCCAATCTCACCCTCCTGAGTAGCTCAGCCTACAGGTGCCTGCCACCACACCCAGCTAATTTTTGAATTTTTTGTAGAGACAGGGTTTCACCATGTTGCCCAGTCTGGTCTTGAACTCCTAGGCTCAAGCAATCTGCCTGCCTTGGCCTCCCAAAGTGCTGAGAGTACAGGTGTGAGCCACTGCTCCCAGCCTGTAACCTTTATTTTTAAAAATCTGAGGTGGGTGGATTACCTGAAGTCAGGAATTCAAGATCAACCTGGCCAACACAGCGAAACCCGCCTCTATAAAACTACAAAAATTAGCTGGGTGTGGTGGTGAGCGCCTGTAATCCCAGCTACTCAGGAGGCTGAGGCAGGAGAATCGCTTGAACCCCAGAGACTGGGTGACAGAGCAAGACTCCATCTCAAAAAAAAAAGTTATTCCCCAGTCTTTCCACAAAATAGCAATAAGAATCATAATTTAACACACATAGGTAAATGTATCCAATTATGTCTTCAAGTTACAGTGGCTCACAATCATCATTTGGAATCTTTGACAGAAGAACAAAAGTGAAAGTTGCAGGATACTGGGTAGTATCTTATCAAACATTAGAACATATGATGCTGGGCCTTTGATTTCTGAATAAACATGCCATATTCTTTTTGTTTATTTTATATTTGCTGCTTTTTCTCAGAAATACAGAGGGAAAGATTCAGTTAGGTTTTTTTGTTTTGTTTGGTTTGGTTTGTTTTTTGACAAAGCCTGCAGTGCAGTGGCTCGATCTCTCAGACCACTGCAACTTTCACCTCCCAAGTTGAAGTGATTCTTGTGCCACAGCCTCCAGAGTAGCTGGGACTACAGGCACCGGCCACTGTGCCTGGCTAATTTTTTGTATTTTTAGTAGAGACAAGGTTTCCCCATGTTGGCAAGGTTGGTCTCAAACTCCTGGCCTCAAGAGAACCATCCATCTCGGCCTCCCAAAGGGCTGGGATTACAGGCGTGAGTCACTGCACTCAGCCACAAGTTTTCTTTTGTAGTTTATACCTCAGCATTCTAAATTTGAATAAATGCATAAATCATTTATTATTTAAAGGAAAGACTTGATATTTATTTTATAAACTAACCTGAAGCACTGTGCTGTATCTATGTATTTATATCCAAATAACTGGTCAATAAACTTTAATTTGGTTTTTGTGTAAAAATCACGAGTTACTGGGAAAACTCATGAGTCGGCTTAATACAAACCAATAAAAAGCTTTGGTAGTTCACTTGGTGATACGTCTTGGAGATCTGTCTCAACCACATCTCATGTTGATATGTAATCCCTGATTTTGGAGGTGGTGCCTGGTGGGAGGTGTTTGGGTGATGGGGGTAGATCCCTCACGGCCGGGTGCTGTCCATGATAGTGAGTGAGTTCTCTTGAGATCTGGTTGTTTTTAAGTGCATGGCACCTCCCTGCCTCCCTCCCTCATGCTCCTGCTCTGACCAGGTGATGTGCCTGCTCCTGCTTCACCTTCCACCATGAGTAAAAGCCCTCTGTGGCTTCCCCAGAAGCCGAGAGGTGCCATGCTTGTACAGTCTGCAGAACCATGATCCAACTAAACCTCTTTTCTTTATAAATTACTCAGTATCAGGTATTCCTTTATAGCAATGCAAGAACAGCTCAACACACCTGTGAATAAGATATCAATGTTTGCTCATAATAAGATTTACCTACTGTGGTGTGGTGAATCAAACTTACTAATTATATTAGCTATAGTAATTTCCACTGGTGGTCTTGTAGACACTGTTTCTGACACTTATTTTTGTTTAAAAAGAGGACTTACTGAATAACTATGAAACCTGACTCTTGCTTTCCATAAGTAAAAATAATAAAAGGAAATACGTGGGAAAGTCAAGCAAAGCTTTGTGATTAAATATGTGCAGATAGCACAGCTAGCCCCTCAGTGCCTAAACAGATAAGCCCCATTCAAGCAGCAGTTGCCCTGTTTGCAAAAACAACACAGCCTTTGACAGTTTTGACTTAATGCATTTGTAATGAAAACAATATGTCTACCACGTAGATATTTTTATAGGATTTGAAACACGGAGTCAGCATTTCTAGAGAGTCTATTTGTGAGGAACACCTTTATGATTTCTAGAGCTTGTACAGAGCAGCAAAGAATGAGACACAAATAATAGGCAGTTTCTAACATTTTGAAATGTGCAAGAGGAATCGTTTCCACCTTTCCTTTTTCCTGGTTAGTGCTGACATCAAAATGAACATTTGGATTTCAGAGTGAGCATAGGTCCTGCCTTAGAAGGAATGTTTCCAAACACACAAAGGTTATATTTATAAGCTGAGCTGCAAGAGACAATTTTCCTGCTGTGAGGCTCGACAGGACCAGCCCAGTCAGCAGGATTTTAAAATCCTTCTGCAGACATACGTTAGCCAAGCTACTGGACTGGTCCAAGGCTCATTACATCTGCTGACAATCATTTTGAACAAATATAAACCAAACACTTCTGAGTCTACCAGTGCAAATATGGGTCAGTCAGTATTTCTAAAAATGAGAAAAAAAAAGTGATCTCTAAAAATCTCTTATTTGGAGAGTAATAGTATGTTTTTAATGAGAAATAACAATGTTTAGAAAAATATATTACTTGCCTGCTTATATGAACCAAATTACTTACTTTGTAGGTTTTATATCAGTGATCCTAAAAATACTATTATAGGAAAGTCAAGTAAGGCTAGAGTGATCAGGCTTCTTTATACTGGATATCTAATTCCTTCTGAGGTTATAAAAAAAAAAAAGAAAAACTAAAATCAATGTGAAAAAAATTATATAATAAAACTTACGCAATATGTTTTTCAAGTGACTACAATGATGAAAAGACCCGAGTAGAATACATTTGCAATAATAAGGAAACATAGTAATGCTAATATATATGATATAATTACGAGTTTAAGTTTGGTGTCTCCAGGATAAATAAATTCAAAAGGTTTTCCCCTTTATTAATAGCAAAATTAACATAGTTCCTTTTGTTAACCAACCTCTTCCTCTTTACCTTGCATTACAAGAGATACTAGTTGGCTACTCATAGTGAAATACAAATATTAAACAGGCAACCCTGGTTTACAGGGAAAAAAAAAGTCCTATATTAATGTGTTAAACTATATAATATTGTTTATAAATAAATTTCAATGACTATGTTAAGAATAATTAAAATCCTCAAAACGGAAAATAGACAACTTTGTGGTTTTAACTTTTTTTTTCTTTTTCTTTCTTTGTTTTTGTTTTTGTTTTTGAGACAGAATGTCATTCTACTGACCAAGCTGGAGTGCAGTGGTACATTCTTTCCTCACTGCAACCTCTGTCTCCCAGGTTCAAGCATTCTCCTGTCTCAGCCTCCCGAGTAGCTGGGATTACAGGTGTGCCACCACACCTGGCTAATTAAAATAGACAACTTTTTGTGTATGACTACAGCTCCAATCACCTTGTTGCCATTTGATGTTCTCAACAATTCCAAAATGTTCCAAATGTTCCAAACTCAGAAAGTTCCAAATGAGGACAGGGGTTTATGCATTCCTCCAACAAGCATTAACTGAATGCCTACTGTACTCTAGGAACAGGGCCAGTGTCAGAAGTAGAGAGTGATGAAGACATAGTTTCATCCTAAATTATGTTAGTCAGGCATGACTAATTAGAATTTGTCATTCAATTAAGCAAACAGAAACCAAGAGATGGAAGGAAATATTAAACCCAGGTCTTTCATTGGCTTCTGACGACTAACAGGAGCTCATTTTCTCTTTTCTAACCTATAATATAAATACTGTCTGTCCTCATTATCCACAGATTCCATATTTGCAAATACACCTATTTGCTAATATTAGTTTGTACTCCAAATTAATACTCACAGCATTTGTGTGATCGTTCCCCAACGTGTGCAGAGAATCACAAAACTTGAGTTACCCCCTACACATGTTGCCAGCTGAGATTGAACCAAGTGAAACTCTGCCTTCATGTTTCAGTTCTCTTACTATAAACAAGTGTTTTTTTCACGGTCTATTTAGTTCTTCTCATTTTTTATGTTTTGTTGTTGTTGTTGTTTATGATTCTGCTATTTAAAATGACTTGCTGTTTAAACATAATGCAGAAGTGCTCCCTAGTTTTCTTAAGCACAAGGAGGCTATAACGTGCCTTACAGAGAAAAAAAACTGTGTTGAACAAGCTTCGATGAGGCGTGAGTTACGGTGCTATTGGTTGTGAGTATAATGTTAATGAGCATACAATATGTACTAAATAAGATATCATTAAACAGAAACACATATAAAATAAGGTTATGTACTGATAGACTGATAAAAATGTGGCCAGAGTCGTGCAGGAACCAAGCTCTTATTTACTCACCAGGAGTAATTGTTCCGTATTTACTAATTCAGTGTTTGCAGAGACTTTATAGAACATAACTACCATGAATAATGAGAGATGGATAAATGTATTTAGTTTTAGCTAGATTCTATAATAGCCCTCATATGGTAAATTATTAATGGCAAAAACCACAATTACTTTTACACCAATCTAATATTTTCAGAATAAAATCACTCATCTTAATCCACAACAGGGAAAAAAGCAAATAATTTCAAGGATTAAATAATGTGTTATCAGTACGTTTGAGCACAAAATTAAATATGATATCAAGTTTTTATGTCCTTAAGATAAAATCCAATGCATGTAATTTTGCAAATGCATTTTTAATCCCAAAAATATTATATAGATGTTTGTTTCACAACTCCCTTTTAAATGAAAAACAGTTGTTACATTAAAGGAGTAAACCTAAGAAATTAAAGCAAAGTAAGGGATGCCAAGATATTATTTATTTCTCTTGAATTCTGGGCTTCTACTTCACACATTTTCACCTTGATCACCCTTCGCATTGTCATTTGACCTGTTTTCCAAAGGAAGAAATGTTGATTAATAGTATCTGAAAGAAAGAAATAGGGAAATAAAAAACAAAAAAGAAACTAACAAAACCAAAGACATAATGAAAAAAAAAAATGAAGTCATCATCTAATAACACTAAATAGATAAAAGTTCTAAATATTATCGAAAATATTTTTCAGTTGCACAATTAAGCTTGTCTCAAACTATATTTAATGATAAGCTGTCTTCACTATGTAAAGATGGTGTTAGTGGTCTCATTGATGTAATAACCCTTCACAGTCAATTCCCTGTGGACACAGCCTGACACATAGAGAATGCAAAGATGGAACGCATCCCGCCCATGCCATTCGTCAGGAAAATACTGAGATCCTTGACCAGTAGAGGTAGGGGGTTGGCAGAGGAGCAATCACATCCTCCTACACGGCCCCCCTCCTGTGACAAACAACATGTGTGAAACAGCAGCCCAGGGGTCGTGATAGAATCTGTGGCAATGGAACAGGGCCAAAAGATAGACTCAGAGGATCAGTAGATCTGTAAACTTGACCTCATTAGTAGCAAACTGTAACCAGTTGCTAATTACCTTCTGGATATATTCTACATTGTATATGCATGTATGTAAATTATGCCTGTATATATGTAAATTCAACATGTGTTTGGCACATAAAATTTGCAAAAATTTAATATGATGACTGGAGTTAGAGAGAGGAGAAAATAGATTAACTAATACCTTCTAATAGAAAACGAAGGTAAAATCTTAAAGCAGTGAACAACTTTCTGGTGAAAAATGCACTAATTGTACTTAGTGTATAAACTTGGTCACCTTAAATTAGCTTTGTTTCCTCCTGTATTCTGAGGAGAACATATTTCAGTCAGAATCCAAGTAAAATGAGGCTAGCTAAAGAACATCAGTGGAGGCCGGGTGTGGTGGCTAGTGCCTGTAATCCCAGCACTTTGGGAGGCCGAGGTGGGCAGATTGCCTGAGGTCAGGAGTTTGATATCAGCCTGGCCAACAGGGTAAAACCCTATCTCTACTAATAATACAAAAAAATTAGTCCGGCGTGATGGTGCATGCCTGTAGTCCCAGCTACTCAGGAGGCTGAGGCGGGAGAATCGCTTCAACCCAGGAGGCGGAGGCTGCAGTGAACTGAGATCATGCCACTGCACTCCACCCTGGGTGACAGAGTGACGCTCCATCTCAAAAAAAAAAAAAACAAGTGGAGTAGTGTATCTATGTGCTACCATAACAAAAATGATCATTTTTTTGGTATATTTGATGAAAACTCATGAATAATTCACCCCTTGTTTAGCATATGATCAATAAGTAACAATAAATATGAGCAACTGGGTGGCCCATGATGCTGCTCTGACTATAGAGTGGCCATTCTTTTATTTCTTTACTTTCTTTCTTTAATTTTTTTTTTGAGACAAAAATCTCACTCTGTCACCCAGGCTGGAGTGCAATGGTGCAATCTCGGCTCACTGCAACCTCCGCCTACTACGTTCAAGTGATTCTTCTGCCTCAACCTCCCAAGTAGCTGGGATTACAGGGGTGCGCCACCACGCCTGGCTAATTTTTGTATTTTTAGTAGAGATGGGGTTTCACCGTGTTGGCCAGGCTGGTCTCGATCTCCTGACCTCAGGTGATCCACCCACTTCGGCCTCCCGAAGTACTGGGATTACAGGTGTGAGCCCATGCCCAGCCCTACTTTCTTAATAAACTTGCTTTCACTTTATGGACTTTCCCCAAATTCTTCCTTGTGCGAGATCCAAGAACCCACTCTTGGGGCATGGATCAGGACCCCTTGCCAATAACAAAAAGCATTAATAGTTGTGATAAGTGCCTTGCAGGAGACAAACTGGGTGCTGTTATCTGGGGTAGGGTGGGCATAGACATCTTACACAGGAGGTTATGGAGCCTGTCTTGGAAGGGGATATCTAACTTGGAATCAGAATTATGAAAATGGGGGTAATAAACTTTAGGAATTATGTTCATTACATATTATGTTCATTTATAATTCATTACTGTAATTATGTTCAATCATGAAAGTGAGAGGAGAAAAAAAAAAAAAACTGCCAGAAACAAAATGCAGAAAACTGAATAAAGTCATCACAAGTCTGGAAACACTGCTCTCTCTCTCTCATTGCAACCATTTTTCTTTCCTAAGCATCAATGCAGGCGCATTTTTTTTCATAATTAGCAGAGATCATAGGAAGCAAAAGAAAAATATTGTTGTTGTTGGTTTTAGGTCACTTCTGAGGGAAATGAACATTGCTAATCATAAAGTTATGATTTATTGAGCATTAGCTATGTAATGTGCATATTATACATAGTATTTCATTCAATCCTCACAAACATTCTAGAAGACAAGAATTACGATCTCAATTTTAAAATTGAGTTAACTGAGGTAGGGTCTACATAGTTTGCCTGAGAGTACACAGCTGTGGAGGAGTCAGGCTTCTTCTCTGGAGCCCAGTGAGACTTGTGAGCCTGTGAATTTTAAGTACTAGGCTAGAAAGCAAAATGAGGGAAAGAATTGAAATGATTATCTTCTCTGACTTCCTTTATTCATCTGATCATGTTCCCACTGACTGTACTGAATTTTGTATGCAATTACTTAATTGCAGCATAAAAATATACATTGCCTCTTCTGGTGACACTACTTTTAAATGCCATTGGCATTTTGTAGAGAAAATGGTGGGAGGGACTTCATCAGATTTCATTTAAATGCTCAAGTCACCCAGCTGTCATAATGTCTTCCTCAAACAAGATTGTATTTTGTAATTCATCTGTTTCCTTTACAGCATTCTGTATTTCATCAAGATGTTTGACTTGCAATTCCAGTTTTGACCTGATCCAGCATCTAGCAGAAAAGGTGAAAGGTGATAATGAAACTTATTCTAATTATTTCAATTATGCTTGAAAACATGCGTAAGCATGTTTAAACACACAAATATGCTTAAAACAGCTTTTGATTTCCAGTGGATAAGCCTACTTTCATAAGGCAAGCATATGCAAAATAGTTTATTTTAGACATCTATTTATAAAGGAAATATTCATGAGAATAAAAATGCAGAATACATTATTTGATTCGTCAAACAATGATAGAATAGATTCTACAGAATTTTGTACTTAATTGCATTATCTACTACCAATGGAATTAGAAATGAATCCACGTACTCATAGCACAGCTATATATAATTATCCCAAGGTTTGATTAATGTCCTTAGATCTACTGGGGTTGGAGAAAAAAAAATAAAGATGAATAAGCATTTACCTGCTTTCTTTTAAATATATGAGGCCAGGAGTTTCCTCTGAACAGTTTTCTCTGGTCACCACCATCTCCCCAGTGACATGTAATGTCATGAAGATAGAACTGATATTTGTCTTTTTCAGTGAACAATCACTAGTTCTTATCACACAGGATATTTTAAGGTCTGCATGTCTCATTTTTGCTTTTCAATGTCTTACCAGTTTTCATGACATTGTCACAAAACAATGCCTTTACATTGGTAGGGCTATGCTCCCTCAATAAGAAATGTCAGACTTCTCACACAGTTTGGAACAGTTCCCAATGGTTTCCACACAAACAATCTAGTGTTTTTCACAAATATGGGTAGAGAAGCAAGTTGATATGCCACCAAATGATCATCCTTTTGCACTCCTAGCATAAACCTCATATGCTATAAGAAATAAGTAAAATTAATAAATAAACTATTCACATCTTTGCTTTGTTTTCCTCATATTACTCAATTCTTACCTTAAATGTTCACCTCAGAAAGTCCTTCCTTGTCCATTAGTCTAATGCAGCCCCCCGTCTTTCCCTCATAACTTCCTGCTATATTGTAAACAAAACACTTATTGGTGATATCTTTTCTTTAGTTGTGTGTTCACTTTTATCTAGTTCCACCAAAAGTCTGTAAGCCCTGATATTTCACAAATGTATCCCCACTACCTGGCAAAGTACTTAGTGGATAATTTGTACATAATAAGTGTTTGTTTAATAATAAATGAGTGGATGAATCAGTGAGGGAGAGTGTGACTATCTGGAAAATATATATGTAAATGCATTCATTCATCCAATAAATTCCCTACTATTAGTCATTGTTAAATATTTATTTTAATCATACATACTATGATAAAAGAAGGAAAGGATGCCTTTATACCAGTTGTTCTCAACTGTGGTGGAGGAGTGGGATTTTTCCCCTATGGATGTTTTTATGTTATCTGAAGACATTTTTGGTTGTTACAATTGGGAGAAAAATACTGGCATATATTGAGAGGCCAGGGATGATGGTGCTGAACATCCAATGTCTGTACCCATGAGGTAGTTACCCACGAAGTGAATGATCAAACCCCAAATTTCAGTAATGCCAACAGTTTACACTAGAGTCTGTATTCCTCATATGAATTTAATTTAACATGTATTTATTAGACAACTATCATATGCTAACATCAAATTGAATTCCTGTGAAGAAAAAGATACGTTAGAGACAGATAGATGAATAGATGGTTGACTGGCTACACTAATGAATAAAAGGATGGATGAAGGAGTACTTCATAGATGTATGTGTACATAGATAGAAAGATAGTAGTCACAACATTCTACAAAGCACTGAAATAAGCCATGTGTGATTGCTAATCTCAGGAAACTTATTATACTCTTGGTATTATCTAATCGTGTCTCCACAGAATTCGTTCTATTTAATAGCAAAATGTTGGATCACATAAAAAGATACATGCAAACATTAGGGGAAGACTGCAGGCTAATTTTTGCATTGAATGCTAATGATATTCATGAAGAGAATGGCTATGAGGAGAAAGTGATAATCAGGTTTTAGTTATGTACCGCATGAAGCAAACATAATAACATCTTTTTCAAATAAAAAGTTTGTGTTTCTTTCCCATAAATGAGGATCCCTCTGTCAAGTGAGAGATGTATTCACCACGTGAAGAGAATGGTTCTGCATGTGATTAGACAGAAAACTGGAATACAAGGAAATAATCAGAGCAGGAGCTGTTAGAAAACCACCAGATGCCCCAAAAGCAGGGCTTTTACTTGGATCACTGGCCACAAAATGCAAGTATTTTGTTTTCTTAGAGAGGCACTGTATTCTATACAGCGTAGTCCAGAAAACAGATAAAAAGTGGCAAAGGCAGGATTTATATAGAGAAAAATAGTAAGTTCCCCCAAGTCTTCCTCATTTCTATTGCAGTATGGAAGGATCCAGAGTGCTTGCTTTGCTGACACATCTAAAACTGGAATGATAAGAGAAGGTTACTATAGTGCTTCGGCAAAGATGACATGCAAATATTTGTGAAGCCATTCACATTTTTCAGTGGGATGACATATTCAGTGTGCTGAATGAAAAGGACAGTTAATCAGTCACAACCAGTCAACCAAGAAGTCTATGTACAGTAAAACTATTCTTTGAAAATTACAAAAATAAAAATGAGACATTCTTGGATAAACAGAAACTGAGATAATTTCTTGCTAGCAGTCTTGCACTGCAAAAAATGTTAAGGATCCTTCAAGCTCAAATGAAAGAACACTAGATATTAACCTCAATCTATACAAATAAATAAAGAGCACTAGTAAAGGAAAATACAAAAGAAAGTATTAAAATATTTTTGTAACTCTTCTATCCGATTAAAAGACAACTACATAAATCAAGAATTATAATACCATGTTAGTGGGCTTACACTGTATAAAAGTGTAATTTGTATGACAATTGCAGCCAAGGAGGAAGGAAGGAACAAGTACATATTAGAGCAAAGTTTCTGTATACTATTAAATTAATTTTTATCTGATCTAGATTATTTTAGTAAAATGCTAATTGTATTCCCCAGAACAGATACTAAGAAAATAGTTTTAAAAATACAATAAAAGAAACAAGGGAATAAAATGGCATGCCAGAAAATAGTTATTTAACACAAAAGAAGGCAGATATGAAGGAATCAAAAAACAAAGACATAGAAACACCAGACATCAATTCTGTCTTATCAGTAATTATATAAGACACAAATGAATTAAACACTAATAAAAAGTAGAGATTGGCAGAATAGTTTTTATAATGATATGATTATATCCTATCTAAAACAGATAAATTGTAGATTCAAACGTATTTACAGAGCAAAAGCAAAAATATAAGAAAAAGGCCGGGCGCGGTGGCTCAAGCCTGTAATCCCAGCACTTTGGGAGGCCGAGACGGGCGGATCACGAGGTCAGGAGATCGAGACCATCCTGGCTAACATGGTGAAACCCCGTCTCTACTAAAAAAATACAAAAAACTAGCCAGGTGAGGTGGCGGGCGCCTGTAGTCCCAGCTACTCGGGAGTCTGAGGCAGGACAATGGCGTGAACCCGGGAGGCGGAGCTTGCAGTGAGCTGAGATCCGGCCACTGCACTCCCGCCTGGATGACAGAGCCAGACTCCGTCTCAAAAAAAAAAAAAAAAAATAAGAAAAATATATAGGCTGGGCATGGTGGCTCACGCCTGTAATCCCAGCACTTTGGAAGGCCAAGGCGAGCAGATCACTTGAAACCAGGAGTTCATGACCAGCCTGGTCACCATGGTGAAACCCAATCTCTACTAAAAATACAAAAATTAGTCAGGTGTGGTGGCATGTGCCTGTAATCCCAGCTACTTGGGGGACTGAGGCGTGAGAATCGCTTGAACCCAGGAAGCAGAGGTTGCAATAAGCTGAGATTGTGCCTCTGCACTCCAGCCTGGGCAACAGAGTGAGACTTTGTCTCAAAAAAAAATTAAAAAAAGATATAAATTGGAAAAAT
This sequence comes from Macaca mulatta, assembly GCF_049350105.2. Taxonomy (NCBI): domain Eukaryota; kingdom Metazoa; phylum Chordata; class Mammalia; order Primates; family Cercopithecidae; genus Macaca; species Macaca mulatta. The sequence goes on along the minus strand of NC_133407.1, from coordinate 138,998,548 downwards.
AAAACAAATCTGGGGTAGCTATGTTAACATTAGACAAAATAGACTTTAAGACAGAGGTGGACCATCAACAAGAGAAGATTTCTGGGCTCTTGTAGAACAGGAGAACCAACCTGACCACAACTTTGCCGATAGTAAATCACAGTGATGAAGGCAAATAAGGAACCAGAAGATAGCACAGTACCCAAGCACTTGGATGTGAGGCCCCTTTCTATTGTACTCTTGGAGTTACGTAAATTCTCAAGTTTGTAGGCAAATTTGTGGGGAGCAGTAGTGGAAGAAGAATAACTATGAAATACTGTGCCATTACTAGGGAAACTATGTTACTTCAAGCAATTACAGGGCTTATCAACCTGAGTGCCCTTTAAATTTCCAACTGAATAATTCCTTGTTGTGGGGAGATATGCTGGGTGTCGTAGGAGAATTGAGGAGAATCACTGGTCTCTACCCATGAGAAGCCAGTAGTACAAGTCATTACTATCAAAAAATGTATCTAGACATAGTCGGATGTCCCCTACGGGACAAAATTACCCCACTTGGGAACTACTGGGTTAGAGAGTGTGATATCATTAATTAGAAATCCTGTAGCAAACCGTTGTAGTGTGTGTGTGATGTGTGTGTGTGTGTGTTTGGTGAATGTGTGTTTGTCTATGTGTTTCAACAAAGACACTTACTATTAACTTCTAAAACCAGAGAGGAAAGTTATTTCCACTCTATTACTCATTAAAGAAGAGTAGTGATTAAACTTACCACCCACCCAACCAACCAACCAAATTTTTCCTATTTCATCTCTACTCTTCACTGACTCCTTCTCAGAGAAAAAGTTATTTAGTTGGTGGTAGTCAAGGTAATGGTTTGTGATGGTGGAAGCTCTTCCATGAGTCCTACATCTTGTGACCACCCTTGAACATCTCCCTTTAAACAGTTTCAGGTTGTCTTTCTCAGGGCCTGCTTGATGTAGCAAAATTACCAGAAGCAGTTCTGAATTCAGCTTTACCAGCAATAAAATTGTTGTAGCACTTTAATTCTTATCTAAATTATTTTGTGCATCCTCAGTTTGCTGTTACTAATAAAATAATTTGCCACAGATTCTCTTTTCTATTAAGAAGACTGATGTTCAATTTTCTTGACATATTTTGTTAGAAAATGGTATAGATACCATCCATGACAGTGCACAGTCTCCTGAAAAACCCTTGCAAAATCCTTCATTCTTTTAGGTAAAAACTTTTCATCACTGTTACTGACACTAAAAAAAAAAAAAAAAAAAAAAAAAAGAAAGCCTATACTCTACTAAGAACTTTTTAAATATGAATTTTAGTTTTAAATTTTATTTTGATCCTGACTTACAAAGATATTACATGACACTTCACCTGAAGATCCATGCCTCCAAAATACTTATCTTTGCACATCTATATTTATTTCTTTTTATTTTCTTTTCAGATAATAGAAACCTGATTTCAGGACAACATAACAATAATCAGCAGTTAAAAAATACTCAATGTGAAAAAAAGATCTACATTTTCATACAGTGGTTTTATACCCAGGACGAAAAAATAAATACTTGTCAAGTAAAGGCATTAACATGTTTTCAAGTGACTTCTCAAGTGCAGTTTTATCCCTTGGCTCAGCATTTCATTTTACAGCATCTATTAATCAAGTCTTAAACAGCCTTTAAGTCCCCAGTCCCTACTTCGTATTACCTCCCAATCACCGCCCACTTCTCTCATTGTCTGTGGTACTACCTTCCCTCTCTCCATTGTTTCAATTCAGCTTTTTGCTCTGCTCCTTCAATCATCCCAACTCTACTATCCCTTGAGAAGAGCAGTCATCAATTTCCAAAACCACAAAACAAGGACTAATGTTTACACTTTCAAAGGAGATTCAGTGAATAAAAAAGACCATTTAAGAAATGCCAGGAAAAATTGATTACTCCAGAATTCAGAGCAACCAGTCCAGATTGTGGAAGAACAACACCATTTGTTCCCTAGACTTGGTAGTGAGAAAAAGGAAAAAGACTACTAAATTTATCTTTGTTGTTTGCTGTATATGAATTTTAAAACTCACAGAATCTAAGAAGCATTTACCTTAAGAAGGAAAGAGACTAGCTATAGAAAACAACTCCCCCCTCAATTAAAATAAATATTTTAAGAAGCTTAGGGAACTGCAAAAATATATATAAGAAGATCCAAAAAACAAAAGTGATGCAAGAAACCAGATACTTTCTCCATTGAGAAATCATTTGATCAAAAAACTTTTACTATTTCACTGGGCAGAAAGCCATATATAAATAGTGGACTATATTCTTTGTCTTTATCCTTAAAAAATAACTGCTAAGTTGCAGCTTTAAGACTTAAAGACTAAATTCAATTAATCTGTTTTTCTCAGACAGTGAATATTTGGCATCATTCTGAATATTGTTCTTCTGTGGGTCCCTTTTTCCTGTGTCCCCATTAGAATACTAAGATCTGAGCATGAGAAATACAGAGAGAAGTGAGAGGAAGCTCAAGGTTGCTTGAAGCCGTTTGAAAGGCAAGGGCAAGCTCACATCTGAAACCCATGCTTCCTGGATTTTTCTTCCACAATGTGGCTCACAATAATGTCATTTCTTGCTCTATGTCTAGGTTTGACAGAGTTCAGAAACTAAAACTTTGCTTCCTGTGTTAGATTTGCAGACCGCCATTCAGAAATTCATAAAATACCATCTTTACTGAATAACAGTGTGTGTACTTCTACAAGGACACTGTCTATTCATTACGTCCAGTATCCCAAATGTACCGTTATACTTCTTGAAAGGAACAGTAAACTTATTCCAAATACAAGTTATTCTCATCCTTTTCATGGATAATGCAAAAAAAAGCAGCACATCAAACAGAAAAACAGGTTAATTTTATGCCAGTCATGAAACCCTGTGACAGGTGCTGCCATATGTTGCAACAAGATCTCTTGGCTATGGGTCATTGCTTTGAGAGGTACTAACGAATGCTTGCAGTAGTGTGTGACATACCACTGGTCCCCTGGGATCCCATGCAATATCTCGTGACAGGTATGAAATTAACTCATGGCATCATGGTATTTTCCAAACATGACAGCTCCCAGATTAGTCGCCACTTAGCGCAATGGGGATTGTGAGGAAATCTGCAACAACTAGTATATGATTTCAGGGGGATCTCCTACGGGCCATAAGGAAAACCATCCCCAAAGAGAATGTCTATAAAGGTTAAAATCATAAAAGGCAGTTGTCAAATACATAGACAGCAAGCAAAGTAATTCTGTTGTGGATATTCTTGTAATTTTAATTTGCTTCCTGGCTAGATTTCCACAGAGCAGATAAATAAAGTATTCAGTATTATATTTTGAAGAGCTCTTTATTTCCTTCTTGAACTGGAACAAAGTTTCAGTCATGAGCTGAGGAAGTACTCGGCAACCACACTTCCTTCCAACTCACACACACAAGCACACAAACACACTCTACATTCCTGCCTAGTAAAATAAAATATGAATATCTAAATGCTAACTACATTTTATGTTTCTGTTACATGCACAGATGTGAAATCTGTGAAATGTAGCTGTGAAACTTCTTGTTATGGGAAAGAAAAATGCTAAAAGAGCAAAGCAAAACATTTGCATCATATAATAAAGGAATGTGTCACTGGCTAACTTTCCTGATTTCTGAGTTGAATCTCTTTCCAATAACAATTCCAAATGTCATGCCAAAGATGGGGAAAAGGGAAAATATGGAAAAGACAAAATAAGCAAATGTAACACTTAGAAATAAAATCGCATAAATATTTATTTTCCTTGAATGCCCAATATAAAAATTACATGTAAGTTCTGAATGTCACTTTGTTGCATATTTTTCCAGTATAAGGTAAGAGAAAAAAATCCTAAGTACAGCGATTATAGTTTAAAATGTAAGCAATTGGGCATTCTGAAAAGGATAAAAGTAACATAGAAATGAATGTGGTAGAGAAAAAAAAGAGAAAATATACAACATTCAATGCTGTGTTCTTCTGCCAATTGTCAAATTAAGGATATTAATGTTATGTGTTTTTACAGATATAGAATATTATCCTCTGGTTTCACAGTCTGTGCACTAGTTACTCATTCCTGGCTCTTTATTTTGCTTTTTTAAAAATAAATTTCCTTAAGAATGCCTTTATGGTTCCAGGATGTGTCTATTATTATATAATTCTAGCACTGAGAACATCTTAACATTTTATCAAATAATATCCTTTAGCTTTCAAGCAGATGCCTAATATTTTTAAAAAATCTATAAGCATTTAGTTTATATATTAAATGACTTTTTGGAATGAATACTTAGGTAACAAACACTACATAACACATACTGTGTATCAGGCAATGTTCTAAGTACTTTATCAGAAATTCATTTAATCTTAATAATAATAATCCTACGAGGCAGGTACAATCGTTATCTCCAATTTTCAGATGAAATAATTTGGGTATAGAGAAGTCATTTGAAAAGTTACCAGCTGGCCGGGCGCGGTGGCTCAAGCCTGTAATCCCAGCACTTTGGGAGGCCGAGACGGGCGGATCACGAGGTCAGGAGATCGAGACCATCCTGGCTAACACGGTGAAACCCCGTCTCTACTAAAAAATACAAAAAACTAGCCGGGCGAGGCGGCGGGCGCCTGTAGTCCCAGCTACTCGGGAGGCTGAGGCAGGAGAATGGCGTGAACCCGGGAGGCGGAGCTTGCAGTGAGCTGAGATCCGGCCACTGCACTCCAGCCTGGGCGACAGAGTGAGACTCCGTCTCAAAAAAAAAAAAAAAAAAAAAAAAAAAAGAAAAGTTACCAGCTAATAAGTGGAATACTTTGGAATGGAACCCTGATAATCTGGCCCAGCGTCCATTCTCGAACTCCATGCCATGCTGCCATTGAAGTCCTTTTGAGATCAGTGTACAACTCTTCTAATCAGGAGATTTTCCTTGGAACTGAAGTTCCTCTTACCTCTTATTGAAACGACATGGTCAAGACAATTGAATCACTGGATTCCAACGATGCTGCAAATTTTATAAAACACCAGCTTTCTTCCAAGCAGGCTAAACTCTGCCATTTCCTATCTCCAACTCCCCAAAAAAGTCTGAGAAGAAAGGCTATAACACTCTTAATGTTGTGACAATCCCAATCTTCAAAGCTCAAGGCAATTCATTCAATATATTTTACTGAGTATCTACAATGGACACAAATCATATACAATATGATTGGTGGTGCAATATAATACTTTTAAGATAGTGGTAAATTAAACAGACGTGATGATCTTTACCTTCACAGCATTTTAGACAGGTGGGAAAAATATATTTTAAAAGTAATCATGGCAATGAATATATAATATTTATCTTAATTTTTAAAAGAATAATATAAGCAATAATAATTTAGACTTAAGAGTCCAACAGATTTTTAACCTCAACTCCTCTAATTATTAGTTTTTAGAACATAAATTACCTTCTCAAACATTCAAATTCTCAGTTTTTTCATCTGTTAACAGAGTTTTAAGGATTAAATCAGATAAAATATAAATTACCTAGCAAATTGCTTGGCACGTAGTATATATATACAATTAATATATTTAATCATGATTGCTAATAATATTTAAATTTTATACAAGTTTATTTTTATGTAAGTTTATACTTGCACAAGCATACTTTTCAGGCTGAGATCTATTCTTTTCAACAACTAATAGGCTTTATTTTCAGAAAGTAAAGATTTCTCGTTATAGAACAATAACAAGTATATTGACTTCCTCATTGAAAATTCTCATGAATACATGAAGTTAGACTCTTGGGAAAAAAGGCAAAACATGTGGACCCTACATGTCTACCCTTCCCTGCCTGTGATGTCATGAAAACCATCTGCTAGCTTTCTCTGCAACAAAGCAGTAAATATTTTACTATAGGTAACAAAACTGTGTCAGTCCAGATAGCACCTAAAATCATTCAAGAGATATGGCTTTGTTCTATAGAGATGTGGTAAAACTAGGCCTACCGTTGCCATCAATATATAGCAAGAGGAATAAGAAAAGAATATTATGACATTTAAAATAAACCATACACAACTCGAATGCGAGTAAGATGTTTGCTACTGTCCTGCAAATGAGTGATTTATTTTTTCAATCTGACAATGGAAATCTGACCAGTAAATACAAAGTTTGAATAAATAAATTATTTTAAAGTAGCAAAATGCCTTCATAACATGTTAGTAGATGCTAGGTAATGAGCCACACTGCGACTAAGAGCCTGACCCTACCACTTAGCAGCTGTGTAAACTTGGGCAATCACTCACCCATTCATTTAAGGGGCAATTTCATCACTAGTAAATAGGTAGACTATCCCTAACCTACAGGCTGTTTCAAGAGTGAAGTTTCAACTGTGTGCTGGTGCCATGCTAGACAATGAAGTTACAGTGGTGAGTGGGACCACACTGGTATCCATGCTAACATAATTTACTGTCTAAATTGCTTAGTTAGAAAAGAGAGATACTGCTTCTTGTCTCATAAAAATATTGAGGGTAAGTTATATGCATCCACTAGAATAATAAATGAAGATGCCACCAAGATCACAGTAGTATATACAGAAAGCATAAGACATCAGAAAGATTCAGTAAGACATCAATAATGTTTCTTGCACACTAGCAATTGGGTAAGTCATGTTATAGATAAAAGAAACAGAGACAAAATTGTGCATCAGTTTTGACAGATATACCTGTATTTCACAAATTGTGGGAAAAAGTTATCCAATTATAGATGACTTAGACGCTCCTGAAAAATGGTAGAAATTATCTTATTTACATTTAGAGCATCACACTATGTACCGCTTACAGTGAAAAGAAGCTATGGATAAGTGTCAGCCTACAGCTCACTAGAGTAAAAAATTAAACCAAACAACAATTGTGCCAGAATGTTTTAGTACAGCATCTGAGATTAGAATATTGTCGGTTAATAACTTTTGCCAGAACATTCTAGTACAGCATCTGAGGTTAGAATATTGTGGGCTAATAACCTTGAAAAGCGGTTATTTCCCCATTTAGGTAATCTGAACAGTGGATATATGTATTCTGCTTATTTAAAGACAGTTGTATTCAGCTTAATAATTTGGAACGTTCTTTTTTTGAGCATGGTTCAACTTAAGCGAACACATGTCTATTAAAATAGTAAGATTTCTGAATATTATCTGGAATGTGTGTGGGGTGTATATGTGGTATGCATTGTGTGTGCATGTATAATGTTTTAGAGTGACCAGAAATTGCATGAGGTACTCTGTCTAGATCTGCTTTTAACAATCTATCCAGAGATGGTGACTGTCATGAAGTTATCACTGAATTGAGATTTGGGAGGATGTATAAGTTAGTTAGTCAAGGAGGGAAAAAAATATAGTGAACACGACAAATGAGTACATGCAAATTCTCTGTTTTCAGACTGGTATGGAGAACAGAAACTAAGGAGGAAAAGGAGGTCAGTGAATGGAAACTGGTGAAGTGAGAAGAGATTTAGTCAGAGTGGAGCCTCCCTGCTGTTGAGTCTATTTCACTGAGGCTTTTTAGGCCATGTAAGGAGCTGATCTTTACCCAAAAAGGAACATGAAATAATTAACACATTTTAAGCAGAATTATGGTTTTGTCAAATTTGTATCTCAGAAAGAATTATCTGGTTACAGCATGGAAAATTACAGTATAGGCAAAAGTAGATTAGAGTAGTTAGGAAACACATCTAGTAGAAAAGTAAATCTAACATAGGCATATCACCATCCTACCACCTCTAATTTAAAAGACAGAAGTATTATAACTTAAAAACAAGAAGCATTCATAAGAGGTATATACCCTTATTCTTTAAAAGAAGTCATTATGATAGAAAACATAAATATGACATCAAAATTCAAGATTCTGATAATTTCATGACATTTACATTTGTCCTTGCACAGAAAAAAAATGAGAGAGAATAGAAAAAGAAGAATGTGAATATACTAAATACAGCTCCAAGAAAATATTGATAAGGCTTAATAGCAAAACAATAAAGGACTGGAGGAAACAAGTCTTGAATAAGATTAAAGAAGATAACACGGTGGCTAAGAGAAAAATGATTAAGTCTAGGAGTGATAATGGTCTTTATAGAATTAAAGAGCTTAAGAGCTTGTGGAAAAAGACAGCTAAACTAAAACATATTGATTCCGGTTCTTGGATAAGGAACTCTCCTTTGGCCCAGGTGGGGCAAACTAACCACTTCCCAAGGGTGCAATAATGTGGGCAGAGAAACAGCAAATTCATTTTGGTCATGAATAATTTATTGACCTGTTTCTAGCTATCGCACACTCACTGATGCCAACAAGACTGAAAAATGCACAAAACTTCATAAAGTGCTGAATGTACTTCAACCTCCTCACTGTTTGTGAAATACCACCAAGCTCCCACTTTCCTAGGGTCTTACACCTACTGTACCCTTCACCTGAAGACTTTCCCAGATACTCACAGAGATCAGTCAAATCTCGGGTTCAAAGGCACTGCTTCAGAAAGACCTTCCTTCATCATCTAGTTTAAACCAACTTACACCAGCTTAATAGGAATGATCACTAGGTGACACTTCATTATCTCTTCATTGATTTGGCTGTTTGTTATCTCCCTAGATTAGACTGTTGCTCTCATAAGGGCAAAACTTGGTCTTATTCACCTCTCTATCCCTAGCACCAACTGTCTGGCAAATATGGGAGTTTAGTAAGTATTGGACGAGTGAAAGACTGAATTAATAAAAGGATGAATCCATTTGGGAGCAAGTGCCAAGGAGTCATCTTTATGATTATCTCTGGAATTTACAATACAAAATATGTCCATTGCTGCTTTGAACTATTCCCTAACCCTGTAACTTATTTTACATAATGTGAACAACTCTACAGCATTTCTAGTTATAAGATCTAAAATTCCCTTTTGCCTTAGATTTCTTGCAATTGAAAATGCCATGGCTAATAGGCTAATATACTAGCATACTCTATTAGCCATCTGAAGACAGAATATGGGTCTTATTTATCTTCCTATTTCCAAAGAATGGAAACATAGTCTCTCGTTAAGAATGGACCTTGCCTTCCTGAAATATTTCTGAAAGAAGACTTGAAATTGATGAAATAGAAGTATTTCTATTACTAAACCTAAAACCTGGAAAAACACTATAAAATCTATGTAAAAACAACAAAGCACACCATAATGACAGGAATACAAAAAACACAAAATTATGAATTGGAAATATGTTTGTCACTATACTTAAGAGTTGGAAGAAGACAATAGCACGCCTGCAAATATGACAAAGCACAAGATAATAATAAAACAAAACAACAACTACAACCACCAACGTAAACCCCTGCACAGAGCAGGCACCCCAATATTTTTGGCATTGCTACATGTGCTTACACAAATGTAATGTGTTTCAAATAACAGTAGCAATATTACAATAAAGCACAAAAATGATGAAAATTTAAACTAATTAATTGAAATAAGAATTCCCTGTATTGATAGCAACAGGTAAGATTATTTATATGAATGTTATTTATAATAGAAATATAAAGGCATTATTTTCCCAATTCTATTAAATCCTGCTACATTGCAGAAAATGTCTACCATGTGATTTTACAGTCAGCATGTATCAAAAGAGTATTTTATCACAATGTGATTTTTAATAGCTAGAGATATGACTACCAAATAGAAATGTTACAAATACATGATCTCCACTTAACATGAAAGATGACTTTTCATAAGAGTGCTTCAAACATCACTTGTATATTTAATGGAAGAACTAAGATGCTTCCCCAACACACAATATCCTCACCCACATTCATCAATGTTCACTTTTATTTCCCCTTCCTCTCTCTGTGGCTTCTCTGAATCTATTTGTCAGATAACCCTATCACACATTTCCTGATTTCTACAGCTTAGCATGAAAATATCAGCCTTCTCTGCTCTACACATTGGCTTTCTATTTATGCCAATGTTCGTTCAAAATTACAAATCTTTAGCAGTTTTTCTCCACTCATAAATGAAAGCTTCCAATATGCAAATCTTCTTCATTATATCTTGTGAGAAATTCTCTTTGGATACATCATGTAATAGGAATAAATAATAAGAACTACTATGTATTAGACACTGTCTTTTCATTTAAATTTACAAAAGTTCAATGATTTTTTTTTTTTGAGACAGGGTCTCACTCTGTTGCCCAGGCTGGAGTGCAGTGGTGTAATCATAGCTCACTGAAGTCTCCAACTCCTGGGCTCAAGCAATCCTCCTGCCTCAGTCTCCTGAGTACCTGGGACTACAGGCATGAGCCACCCACCTCACCCCATTAAACAATAGCACAATAAAGTAGGCATTTTTGCTTTCATTTTGGTAAGAGAAAACTGAAAATCATGAGTTAAAATAACTTGCCCAAGTTCACAAAAACTTTCCTTCGCCCTCCCCACAATCCTTAGAAAATGGAACTTTGGCCAAAATATAAGAAGTTTTTATTGGATTGGAGCAGAATTTTTGGTTTTTCATAGGGTGATAGATTTAAAACATGTCCGCAAACTCTTTGGCAACTTCCCATTGAGAGATGAGGTTTATATCTCTCTCCTTGAATTCAGGCTGGCCTTAATGATATACTTGTAACCAACTATTCTGTGGTGTGATCAAAGAAAGCCTTCAACTGCCTCTTGGTTCTGTTAAGATGCTTGCTCTAAAAAACCCAGCAGTCATGCATGATGTTCAACTACCCTGAGACTGCTGTGATGGACAGGTTACACATGTGTACACGCTCAAGTCCACAGCTCCAGCTGAGCTCCCAGCTGGCAGCAAACATTTACTACGAGCCATGTGGGGAAGCCATGCTGAACACCCAGCCCAGGTGAACCTTCAGATAACTGCAGCCCCAGCTAATGCCTTGACTGCAATTGCATTTAAAAGTTCTAGTAAGAACTGCCCTCTTTATATTCTTAATCCACAATATCGTGAGCAAAATAAATGCTTGTTTTTGGCCACCAAATTTTGGGTAACTTTTTATGCAGTAACAGTAACTGGAACAACAGATAGATGTCTAATCTGCTTGGTTCAATGGAAACTTCAAAAACAAGGCAAAGTTTATTCTTTTGCACCCCCATCCCCCACCCTTTCTGCCTATACCTGGGATCTGTCAATGACAGTGCTTCCAGGTCCAGGTGGTAAAAATACCAATCAGGTCTCTGTATTCTTCCCTTCAACCTCTCTATCTATGATTGCTTAGAAATAATACTGAGTCCCAGGGTTTAAATTCAGGAAAATAACATGTGAAGTCTCATAGAGTTCTCTAATCCAGCTGTAACTGGTTTATCAAAGACCCTCACCTCAGTAAAACATTAGCCTGAAATAGTTCCATTTTTTTCTTCAAACATGGTTTTTCACACTATTTTTTGCCAAATTCTCCTGTCCCATGCCTTCATGCTTTTGATTCTTCCATAAACCTCAAGTCACTTTCTGTCATTGAAACTCAGTTTGATTCAAAATGTTTCCCCCTTCCCCCCATTTCTGGCCAGAACTATGGCTGGAAGGAGCTGAAATGAAAAAAAGACTATTGTTTCCTTTCAGATTCCCCCTTCCTCTTTAGCACCTTGGAATTATCACATCTCTTCTAGCCTGGCCCCTCTACTGGGTCAGGTTCTGCACAGGTCTCAGGTACTTCCACCTTCATCCCACTTTCTTCCAGCTTCCTGGAGATCTCACTGCCTCTTGCTGCTGATGTCACTGTACCCTGTTACCAACCCCCTTAGATGAGGTACCAGCAACAGCTCAAGCCCAACTGCTTAGTAGTGGGTATATTTTGGCTGGGTGTGGTGGCTCACACCTGTAATCCCTGCACTTTGGGAGGCCAGGGCAGATGGATCACTTGAGGTCAGAAGTTTGAGACTAGTCTGAACAACATGGTGAAACCCCATCTCTACTAGAAATACAAAATTCGCTGGGCATGGTGGCGCATGCATGTAATCCAAGTTACTTGGGAGGCTGAGGCAGGAGAATCGCTTGAACCCAGGAGGTGAAGGTAGCACTGAGCCAAGATCATGCCATTGCACTCCAGCCTGAGCAACAAGAGCAAAACTCCATTAGGGGTGTGTGTGTGTGTATATATATATGTGTGTATGTGTGTGTGTGTGTACATATATATAGAGAGAGAGAGAGAGAAAGAAAGAGAGAGAGAGAGAGAGAGAGAGTCTTTTTTATCTACAGAACATTCATGTACCCCAGCTGGGCCCAAAGGTAAGAACGCAGGTGCTCCACTGACCCTCCCTACCATCTCTCTCCATTTTTCTCCTATCTGCCTCACATTGGCACAGAAATAGATTCGGAAGTTCATTACTGATTCAGTTAACTAAACAGGGAGCATTTGCCAGTCTCCTTCTTACAGGTGCACCAGTCTGTACAAATGATTAAGTTGGAGCCTTTCACTTGACTTGAGATGAGAAAATCTCTGTAGAAGGAATCCCATCTGATCATAAATGATGCACATTCCACAATGCTAGAACATTTCAAAGAGCTATTCTCCTCCTTCCTGCCTCCAAAACTTTCTGTGCACAAGCTGAGCAGCTGGCTGATGGTTGGGGAAATTGAGTTTTCTTCTTTCAACTCTTGAGAAGTTCCTGAGAAAGGATCCTGGTCATAATTTTTTACTTCTCTCTTTAGTAAATGGTATACTAGGCTAATCTCTGCATGCAGCTGTGAACTTTAGTTACCAATTTGAGAGTAACAACAACAACAAAATACAAAACCCCACTCAACATCCTTTAACATTCATAATTACTAGGGAAGCGTAAATAAAGCCAGTATTTTGCCATCTGATTCAGCTCTGCCTTTAACCCTATATTCTCGAACATTGGAAGAGAGGTAGAGTGAATTATTTCTTAAACCTAATTCCTAATAATTGAACTCAGGATTTGAACTCAAATCTAACTAATTCCAAAGATTTTTTATTGTTTTCTGTACGCTAATAAGACTAAGATTTATAACTGCCTCAAAGTAAATTCTTATTCAATTTTGCAAGATATATTTATGGCATGTGCAATAATATTGAGGGAAAGAAGAAAACTGTGTTAACTGAAGTAGAAAATCTAATCCAAAATATGTACTGAAAACACAAGCTAGTCATTACTTTTTATTTTATTTTATTTTATTTTATTTTATTTTATTTTATTTTGATAGGGTCTCGCTCTGTCACCCAGGCTGGAGTGCAGTGGCACAATATCAGCTCACTGCAGCCTCTGCCTCCCAGGTTCAAGTGATTCTCCTGCCTCAGCCTCCCAAGTAGCTGGGACAACAGGTGCCCACCACTACGCCTGGGTAATTTTTGTATTTTTTAGTAGAGACAGGGTTTCACCATGTTAGCCAGACTGCTCTCAAACTCATGACCTCAATAATCTGCCCATCACAGCCTCCCAAAGTGCTGGGATTACAGGAGTGAGCCACTGTGCCCGGCCTAGTCATCATTTTCAGCACATTTTCTTCATCACTGCCATAACATCTAAAACACTTCATGCTTTATTATTCCAAATTATTTTACTCACAGTTTGATGTAAATATACTACGAGTTTTAGAAATCTACTTTCATTTTTATATAAAGGATTGTATCTATTGAACATGTGTTGGGGCAAAACACATTTGAAGCAAGAATAAACAGAAAATGTGATAATGACAACAAATGTGAAGTAAATAAACTACCAGCTGTGAAATGAAACCAAAGCATGGTTTTTCATAGGAAAGAATCATCATTTTAGAATTGATCATCAACAGAAAGCTGATCAAACTCATTGCTACAAATGACAATATCAAAGCAAATGCATTTCTATGGTAATTGTTACATTTTCTCCTGCAAGAAAATGCTGCTTAATTTGCTTTATGTTATATTTTGGAAATAGTTCACATTTTAAATCTATTTCCTTAAGAAAATACATCTTGAGTCTTAGGGAGAATATTTGTTGCCCAAAAACTGTATAATCTTTCACATTTTTATTGAGCTTCATGCAACAATTTAGTGAAGAGAATCAATGAGAACCTGGCCTTACCTTTGAAATACACACACAGTTTAATTGGGTGTTAATGTTAAAATCGGTAAAGATAATGAGATATAATGTATAAGGTGATTTTACATCCTAAAAAAAGGAATTTTACAGATTTTGCTTTTGGTTTTTGTTTTTGACTAATAAAATAACATAAAATCAATAATCCTCACAATTTTAAGAGAACAGCTACTAGAAAACTTCTTAATACTAACATTTCAAAGGAAGTGAATGCAGTATTATGAAGTAAAATATAAATGTAAAATAGAGGAAAATGAATAATTCCACCTCACCCCCAAGGCCTCAATCACCTTATGGTGGTTAATTAGGATCTTATGCAGAGGAAGTTGCTACGAGGGCAAGGAAACAAATTCTCATTAAATTCTGTGCCCACAGGTCACCAGGGAAATGATGGTGAGACTCTTCAACTTAGCATAATTTTGAACAGAGATCTTGCTGCCAAGTAAAGCTGCTTAACAAAAATGGCATGGCTTATTTGTTTAATTTTTCAATAGGCATTTATTTAAATCCTATGGTGTACTGTGAAAAAGCACAAAGTAAATAGAGCGTAGGGTCCCTACTACTGTGAAACAGGAGATACATACAAGAAAAAAAAAAAAACAGATAAATGCAAGATATGTCACCATAGATTCATCAACATAAAAAATAATAAGGACAAATTATGCAGGTAAATGTTATGGAGGTACTGACACATGATTTGTGATCAGCCAGCTTCCTGCAGACTTGATTCCCAGCATTTCAAGTAAGAGGAGGGTGAAATGATTTCCTGCACCCTCAAATAATTAGGAAATCTCTTCAGCTCTTATTAACTATTGTTGTAATATCACAACAACAAGTGTAAATAATTGCATCTTAAAGTGCCCTCCACTGAACTTTGGAAGTGCAGCATTGCTAATCTGGAGAACATCCATCCTTAACCACAATAAATTTAAGAATCTACAGTGTGCTAACATTGTTCAGGACAATGCCATTTGCTCTTGCTTTATTTACTCAAAATCAAATGCAAGTTTTATTTCATCTTTAACCCTTTGATGCAGGAAAACCACACAATCACTGTCAGACATATTGCAAAGTAAGCCTCTGTTCTGTTGCTAGCACCAAAGCTGGAGCTTCATGTTTTCACAGAAGAGAAACAGTGGCCACAGAGCAAACTTGTACCTCAGGAAAGGAGTCAGTTTGCTCATAATTTTTATCAATTCCAAAGAAACTTAAATCTAAGTAAGAACATCATGCCTGTTGTGCAACTAGAGCTTCAAAGTGAGTCCCTAGCCCCCTTCTAACCAGATTGTTTCCACTGAATCCTCCCCGTGTAGAAATTGTATAGCTTTCCTTGTTAAAGAAATGTCTCCATTCGTCGCTTGCTGGTACATCACTGCAGGTCCCCATCAGAGCCACTTGTAGGTCTAAAGGAACAGAGGCTTAAGCTGAGCTGGCTGCTCCTGTTGTTGTCACAGCTATAGGACCAAGTCCTGAATAAGCTACCAAATCCTTCAAAGTGCGAGAAAGATGGATCCTTCTTCTGGTATATATGCTTAACCAAGGATACTGTACAACAAAGTTGGCCATGGTACTGACTTCACCACATTTTACAAATCTTCTGAGAGCTGCCCCCAATAATACCATCTGTCCCTAGTGGGTTAGCCACACAGATTAAGAACCACTGGCTTCAAAACCCCACCCATCCATTTCTTTCTCTCTGCATGGAATTGTTTGTTTATTAGATGGCTTGTTATTTTTGACGAAAGTTCAAAAGGTTTCCAGAATTTGAATACGGAGGAGAAATCTCTCCCATCCCAGAAGACTCCTAGGTTGTTTATCCCAATTTACTACTTCACTCTCCATTCCACTCCCACCTTACAAAAACCATTGAGTTTTTAAAACCTTGGAATTTCACCTTATTAAATTCCCTGCTTGACTGTAAATACAAATTCTGACATCTTCCACACATTCCCCACATCTCGCACCCATAGGTTTTTGAATGACTATGAAGATCACAGATCATTGTATAGAATTCTAGAAACATTTCAGGTGCAGACCTACTCCTTCTCTTTACATATCATCCCTCACTGAAACTGCAGAATCAGATCAAACAGGGTTAGAATTTCAGCTCAGGTTAGAATTTCAGGGTTTTTTTTGACTAAAACATTAGTGTGAACCTCAGTTTTTCACCTGTAAACTAAGAATAATAAGAAAGCACAATTCTTTGAGTTACAGTAATCAGTAAGTGATATGAAAATATTATCGCAAATGTTCATTGAGTGATATTATAGAAATGTTGTAGCAAATTTTATTGAACATTTAGTCTGTGCTCTAAGCACTTAACCAGTGTCCTCTGATTTAATCATATAACAACCTATCAGGCAAGTATTTCCATTTTATACATAAGGTAGCAAATAATGGAAGCAAGAATATGAACTTTAGCAGTTTGTCTCTGGAGCCCTCTCTCTTAGCTACTTGTTAATTAAATAATACATCCTATGAAAGTAAGAAATAAACACAGCACTTGGCACACAGCCAATATGCCTAGTAAATGGTTGTTGCATTAGCAGTAGTAGTGTGGGAGTACTAGTGCACATTAGACAGGTTTGATGTCCCAATGATATGATGTAACATCATTATTAGCAAATTTACAAACTTTGTTTTGTAAATTTTACTACTGCAGAGGGTTACTGCAGAGGGTTGTAGCTCTCCTGTAGTTCTTTCCTAGTGTTCAAAATAAAGGCCCTTCAAAGTGGTCTCTATGACTGACTAGGAAGCAATGACTGCAAAGGAATGTTTACACAGTGTTGTAGATGTCTAATTCACTAAGTACGCTGGTCTTTTATGCAAACAGTCCGTTGTGAAAGAGACAGAAGGTCATTGTTGTCCAGAATGACACATTTCTCCTACAACTCTAAGACTATTTCATTAATCAGATGTCCTTTGTTAAAAGACCAAGGATCTTTCATTCTAAGAGTTAGATTTTGACTATTGACCTCTAGCTTCCTAAACATTTCCAAATTCTGAATATGTCAAAGATGGGAAGTGAGAATTTACTTCTTCAATCTTTGGGTTTGGAACACAGTAGGTCCACAATATGTATCTGTACCATGTACAAATGATACAGACCAGGGGTATTTTGTTAGTTTGACAGTCCTCTGCTATTTCTTAAAGAGATGAATTCCCAGCAAGTATTCTCATTGTTGTTCCTTTAGAGTATGGCTTTCAAAACTAATTCTACCATTCATATATGTATATTAAAAGAAAAAAACAAAAACTACATAGTCCTATTCCTACTGAGTTCTTATTTCTACTGGAATGCAGAATAGGATATCTACAAGTTCTTCTTCAAAATGGGTCCCTAAGTGTAGGGAAGAAAGCAATAAAGGCAGGGGTTATGAACAATATCATTTACTGTGTGGGCTTGCTTTAAAAGTGCATAAAGAAATAATTCGTATCTCCTATTCATGTGACAGTGAGTTTAGTGTTATTTGAATAGAGTACATAAAAAGACTGCTTCAACTCATTTAACTACTAATTGGTTATCCTTACAGTAAAGTCTAAATGACAGAGTCAGAGCAAAGTACCCAAGGGATAAAGAAATGTCAAACAAAAAACTCCAAGGCATTTCTGCAAGTCTAAAACTGTGATAGTGCAGTCCATCAATATTATCTGTCTTAGATAAGCAGATCACTGGAAAGAAACACACAAGGAAAGGTCATTCTTTTAAAACCAACATTAGCTTTTTGCACTACTACTATTTGGCACAGTACATGAATATATTCAAAAGGCATAGCTTATACAATTGTTTGTAGCTAAGAACAGTGCAAAAATATGTGGCATCATTAAAATCACTCTTCCAACATTCCCTAGGCCAATACAGATATGGTGAATGTTCTCTGAGTTCGAAGAGCTATAAAAATCTAAAACTAAGATATGCAAAAGCAAATACATGCATATATCAAAAATTTAATATAATTCATGTCTTTGGGAAAACTCACTCTACATCAATTATGTCAATAAATCAAAGCTAGATGCAGATGCAGATATAGAGATACATGAATGATTTGGAGCAGTGACAAATGCAAATGGAAATGAGGGACATTTTATGATGTCTTATGTACCACATCTCATCACTGTAAGTTTCCAGTAACAAATGAACATTTCATTTCCCTTACATTATTGCTTCTTAAAAGAAAAAATGACAAATAAGAAACATGTCACAAGGATACAAAGAAACAGTTGGCAAAATTCAGAACCATCAGGTACAAATGAGAAATTTTCAGTTAAATGTTCAGCAAGCCCTTGGCTTTTTTTTTTTTTTTTTCCTGATTAATCTAAGAGCTGCAACTCTTAATGCACCTATATCACCCTGGGGATGAGATTGAATTAGCTCTTACAAGTGGCAAGGAGTTCACTTAATAAATCACCAGCAGTCTCGGGGAACTTGAGTGGACAGAAGGTAGGGTCAATGAAGCGGCCTTGCCTGCGATGGAGCTTCAGTGCTGGCACATCTGGATTCCAGTTGAGTGCAACTGATTTAGCAGAGAAATCTTCAGAAGAATCTACTCTCCAAATTTCCCTCACTTTGCATAGCACTTGAAGTGGTCTTCATGTTTCAAGGCTATTCTGAATACTTTAGGGAAGGATCCTCTTGAAATAGCTAAACAAGTTCATTAGGAAGCTGTCATTAAGGATTAATACCTAATTGTAGTTCACCTGATAGTTGAATGGGACGAAGGAAACTCCAGAAACCCTAGCAGGGCCAAACTCACAGGTGTGTTTTGTTTAGTTTGCATTTGCACAGTGATGTCTTTGAAGGTTTGGATGAGCTCCCATGTCTTAAACATTATGAGTTTTAACATTAAAATGCTGATTTCTGTCCTTTCTTCCAAAACCTAGAAACTCTGACAAGACTAGTTCTGCTTTGGCACACAGCAAAATTCTTCCAGAGCTGAGTAGAGCTTTCCTGCTTTAAAACAGTCCTGTTTTTCAGTGCACCAGTCCTCACCACTCCCTGTTGTCTTATACCTCTCCTAATGCCTCATCCCTTAGCATTTAAATGTATGAACTCTGCCCTGCAAGTACTATGTAGATCTAGGCTGTGAATACACTCAAGCTGCTAAAATATTCTCAAACTCAATTATTGACTTAAGGAAGTTATTAAGAATATATGTTGTTCAGTCTCTTTCTACTGAAACATTGAAGATTGAATTATAATCAGTAGTAATTGTACTTCACAATTATCTTTTTACTCAAAATTATTTCTACTTATAAATACCAATAGAGGTTTTGGAGAGCTGGTTGCTAAGTCTGTGGCTTATGTTTCTATATACTCATTCTATCTTTGTGTTTCAAATCTGACAGTTATGTTAATAATCAAAGAGTCATATAGTTTTTAAAGCTGGAATGTTTCAATATCATTCAGCTCTAATTCATATATTTTACAAGTAAGATCTTAGCTCAACAAGTTTGTGACTTTTTGAGGCCAAACATGTAGTGAATATAAAATTTAAAGATGGAATATGATTTCTTAACCTCAGCCCAATGCTTAATTTTAGTAGCAACTGGCCTTATTTTCTTCCACGATGCTTCATAAGAGAAAAAATAATACTATTTTCTGAATTTGAGAAGGCTCCCTCTCCCTCCTTCCTTACTTTATTTTTCTCTTCTCCTCTTTCCTTCTTTCTTCCTTCCCTATCTTCTTCCCTCCCGCTCTTTATTTTTCTCTTCTTCCTTCTTTTTTTAAAAAGACCAAATACTTTACTTGGAGGTAAAAAAATAAATTAGTAAACATCATGCTAAACAGATCGGGGCTAGCTTCACTAAGTAATTTTTGTGTTACTTTGATTACACTTAGGTTACACAATCTTGGCTCTTCTTTTTGTGCAATGATCAAAGGTAAAACCATAGGGTGTGCCCTTCTGACTAGCTGAGAGGCAGAACTAGTGACTATAGCATTATTTTAAGGTTTCACAGCATAGGGCATCATTCAGAAGAATCTCATTTATGTCTGCAAAAAATCAAGTAAAATTAATTTAATAAACAATAAATAAGGCAGACGGAATGACTTCTCAAACTGTCCAAAAAAAAACAGGCTAATTTCTGACAATCTGATGGTTACAGAGCTGCTGACGCCTTGTGGAAAAGTCTGAGAAAAATAATTTCATTTAAAAACCATTTGGCTTCCTTAATCTTATTTGTTTCTCATTGCTCTCCTCCTTTATTTTATTAGTAATGAAATTTATAGGAAAATAAGAGTTTCTCCTTCCAAGGAAGGTTTTTATGTAGACTTTTTCTTTCCACCTTTAACTTCTAAGATTAGCATTTTGAACAAATTTCCCAAACTACACCCCAGCTATGTCAATTTTGTAGCTTTTTGAAATGATCTACCTGGGTCTTGTTTGGTAAGCTATGGTAGTCTGCAAGTGCCTGTGCTTGTATAAATCAGTTGTCATGCTGGTATTGGAATGTTATTTAGGACCTGGGAGTGAATCTTCCACCATGA
Organism: Macaca mulatta; assembly: GCF_049350105.2. Classification (NCBI taxonomy): domain Eukaryota; kingdom Metazoa; phylum Chordata; class Mammalia; order Primates; family Cercopithecidae; genus Macaca; species Macaca mulatta. The sequence continues at coordinate 138,977,996 of NC_133407.1, read as the reverse complement.
CATCATGATAGTCCAAACAAGGTTTGAATAAGACCCTTTTACCTCTGTAAATAATAAACCTACATGATAGCAAATTTTATGTATTAATAGATAGTGATCTCCAGTTGGCCAGTAATATGCAGTTGGCTTAAAATATGCAGTCAACATAATTATATTCTAATGTCTTGATACAGACTTACATTTTCCTTTAAGAATGTAAAGGAAGATGGCCATTTTTTGATATTTCAAACATTTATTTATTTATTTGAGACAGAGTCTCACTCTGTCACCCAGGCTGGAGTGCAGTGGCACCATCTCAACTCACTACAACCTCTGCCTCCTGGGTTCAAGCAATTCTCTTGCCTCAGCCTCCTAACTGGGATTACAGGTGTGCATCACCACACCCAACCAATTTTGTATTTTTAGTAGAGACAGGGTTTCATCATGCTGCCCAGGTTGGTCTTGAACTCCTGATCTCAAGTGATCTGCCTGCCTTGGCCTCCTAGGGTGCTGGGATTGCAGGCATGTGTCACCATGCCCAGTTGATAGTTCAAAAATTTACTCATTACACTTTATTTCCAGTGTGTGGTGCACTGAGATTGTGTGCACTTTCAGTCTTGCTAAAATTTTAGAACACAGACAAAACACTAGAAAAGTAAGTTAAATGGGCCCCATGACCTGAAATTCTAATTCTGTAGGCCCAGCTTGGGATCCAAAAATCTGAATGTGCAATCACATTCCAAGTTAACCTTTTACTTATTATTCAATTGTTCATTTAATAAAATCATTGTAACAAATATAATAGCAGTGGTGGAAAAAAAAAAGAACCTGCTTTCATGAAGCCTTATAATACATAAATAAAAAGATATAAAATGCTTGGAAGTAATAAGAGCTATGAAAAAATAATAAAACAGGGTAAAGCAGATAGCAAGAAATGGTGGATGAGATAACAAGCAATAGGATATACAGGAAAGGCCTCCCTGATAAGATGATGCGGATAAGTGGCTCAAGGACCAAACTTTGAAGAAATGCTTTTTAAGAAACAGCCTAAGGAAAAATAAAATTGATGCCTAGCTTCTCAGCTTGAACTTGGGGTCAGACACTTCATATATTTTCGAATTTCTAGTTTCTCTTTGTGTTTAACAGTTTGTTCATATTTCTCTGCAATTCCTATCTCCTGCCCAACCTCCGTGATATCACACACATACACACACACACACGCATGCACACACACACACTACAGCTACACATACTTTTATTAGAAAGACATTTGCTGGCCAGGCATTGTGGCTCATGCCTGTAATCCCAGCAATTTTGGAAGCTGAAACGGGCAGATCACTTGAGCCCAGGAGTTCAAAGCCAGCCTGAAACATGGTGAAATTCTCTCTCTACAAAAGAATACATGCACGGTGGCATGTAGTCCCAGCTACCCAGGATGCTGAGGTGGGAGGACCACCTGAGCCCAGGAAATCGAGGCTGCAATAAGCCATGATAGAGCTACTGTACTCCAGCCTGGGTGACAAAGGGAGAACCTGTCTTGGAAAAGAAAAAAGATGTTGGTATACGTTTAAAATAAAGGTGTGTGAAAACTGTAGTTCCTTTTTTTAAAAAAAAAAAAGAAGAAGAAATGACTTAGTTAATAACAATGTGATGAAATTGCTAAAAAGTTAGTAACCTTAGGGTACAGATAAAGAAGTATGAGATCTAGAACAAGAGCTGCAATTGTCTCACTTTCTTCATTTGTCTCACTGAAGCAACACCTGGAAAACCGTATCCAAGTGTAGGTGCTTCTATTTAAAACTGATTCTGACAAGCTGAGCTTATTCAAAGGCAAGGTCTGAAGATGGAAGAAGAGACAGACATTATCTCATGGATGGAAAAATTGAAGGAGCTGGAAATGTTTTCTCGAAGAAAAAATGACTCAAGTGAGACATCATATCTATCTTCAAACATGTGAAGGTCATAGAACAGGGTTTCGATTTTAATTTCCATAGTTTCACAGGGAAGAACTGGGGAAGACAAATGAAAATTCCTGAGAGAGAGATTTGAGGCTCCTACAAACATAACTCCACGCTTGGACTTGGAAGCCCCAAGAGGCAGACACTTTATTAAAGATGTGGAAGTAGACGTTGGCGACAGATTGCAATGGCAACACCCTTCAATACCCCTAAGAGTGGTTGAAGTGAAGGACATCCAAGGTCTTGTTGACTAAAACAACCTATAACACATGACTCATAATTCTATGATTCATAATAATGTGATTGATGTCCCCATGAAACAATATTCTTTCTTAATCTGAGAGGCCTTTCAAACCAGAAGTCATGTTGCTTCTGCCTGGACAGCCAGCCATGGGGGAGCAAGTGAACATTTTAAATTGATGCGGTTGGACTCCATCTCAAAAAAAAAAGGGGGCCCTGCAGGTGTTTTCAAGGTTTGCTCCCTCCTTTTGAGGCTGTCCTCTTTCAGTCTTCCTGTATCACCTCCCATGTGGCCCCACAGTTATGTAAACACATCCAATCCTTAAAACATGCTGCCTCTTCCAGAGCCATTCAAGCTGCAATCTCCAGATTCCATCCTTTCCATCAAGATGAGACAATGTTAACAAAACAAATAAATTCAATGATTTCTTCACCTATTTAAGTGACATGATTATGATTTTTTTCTATCTGTGCACTACTTGCACTTATTTTTAATTGACTTACTTTTCTATTTAAATTAAAATATCTTAATATGTTCTCCACTGCTATAAATGGGAAATCAACACTACTTTACATGAAAAATACATGAATTGAAATAAAAACAATTTTAAATAGACCTGTGGCCAGCTGCATCTCTGATTTTGAGGTTTGCTGTCTCTTTATCTAAAAGAGAGCCGGGCCCAGTGGCTCACACTTGTAATCCCAGCACTTTGGGAGGCCGAGGCAGTGGATCACCTGAGGTTAGGAATTTGAGACCAGCCTGGCTAACATGGTGAAACCCCATCTGTACTAAAAATGCAAAATTAGCCAGGCATGGTGGCACGCGCTGTAATCCCAGCTACTCGGGAGGCAGGAGAATTGCTTGAACCTGGGAGGTGGAGGTTGCAGTGAGCCGAGATGGTGCCACTGCACTCCAGCCTGGACTACAGAGAGAGACTCTGTCGAAGAAGAAGGAGAAGGACAAGGAGAAGGAGAAGGAGAAGGAGAGAGATGAGATGGTGTTAAAAATTAGTTATAAAATCATGATAGTACAAAGCCAGCCTTTGACTCTACCTGAAATATTGAAAGAATTAAGGGAAAGATAACTAAAGATAAAAAAATATTGCTTTATATGAGTCTATATTTCATTATACCTTAGGTTACCTATGATCATTTGATATCCCTTCAATATTATCTATCCCATAATCTGAGATATACTGAACTAAGAAAAGCTAATGCCTCTATATTTGAGGTGACATGAAGCCATACCCACTAAAGATACACAGGTGGACAAAACTTTAAGGAATAACTAATTAGAGAATACGAGACACCATGGAAAATCCAAGGAGGAGGTATCTTTAATCACTTACATATTAGGTACCCCCTTGAATGGGAATTTCCATGGAAAGGCAAGCACAGAAATACACAGACTTGTGTCTTTGCTCCTAAGCAGCCCCCTTTTGCCCAGCTCCCAGGGCTGGTAAAATAACATTGTCCGATTCAAATCATGCCGTCACTCAGTCATCCAAAGAATATATTTAGTAACTACTGCATGCTAAGCATGCTCCCAGGCACTACAAATTCAACACCAAAAAGATACATATGAATCCTCCCCTCATTCCCAAATTTTCATGGGAATTTTGTGGGCCAGGATGACTAATACAATACCCTAAGCCATGGTTTCTCAACCTCAGCATGATTGGCATTTGGGGCAAGATAGTTCTTTTTTTGCATTCAGCTGTACTGAGTGTTGCAGAACATGTAACAGCATCTTTGGCCTCTGCTGTAGTGGCATCTTTGGCCTCAACTGACCAGGTGCAAGTCTCTCCCTCATTAGTGCTGACAGCCAAAAAATATTTCCAAATGTTACCAAATGCTCCTGAAAGGCAAAATCACTCCTGGTTGAAAACCACTACTCTAAGGTCTTCTTCTCTGGTCCAAACCAGAGGTGCTGAGTTGTACAACTCTAGATAATTATATTTATATTTATTCTAAGTTAAGTTACCACTTAGAGTGGTGCAATAGCTGTACATCACTCAAAAGGAGGAACTCTGCTTTACCATGCTATAAGTAAAACTTGTATGCTATGGTAATATACAATAATTTGGAGATTTCATGAAGTGCCAGAATATAGACTACCTATCATAGTTGTATTATATTTTAAAATTTCATTTATCAGTATTGTTTCGCTTTCATGTTTCGTCTCTTTGTCAGGTACACTTATGGATACACAGAGGTATGAAACCTCCTTACTTTGCTTAGAATATCTTTAGCTCTAAGCAGAACTTAAAGTGAAGAAGTAAAGGCATTATTGATGGGTGCTGTAGATGATTATAGGTAACTCACTATTCTTTGGGGAATGGGAACATGAATCCCAGGAATTTTAGAAAGTTGAAAGTGTGGAAGTATGCAAGGTAAGAGATACCCTGAATCCACAGACACCTTCCTTTTAGATAGTGTAACAGACAGATGGTTCACAACCCTAGTTGTCTTACAGGACCATGGGTAGACATTAAAGAGAGCAACTACCACAACAAACGAAACAGCTACCTGGGCTCCACCCACTGAGTTAGAGTATCTGTCCAGGGATCCTTAGATTTAAAATATGCCATGGGCAATGGTTATAGGCAGTCAAAGGTGAGAACTACTGTTCTAGGTTGTCAAGAAATACTAGGAAAAAAAGCTATGCAAGAAAATAAAGCTTGAAGTACACATATGATCCATTTATCTTTATATTTTTCAGATTTTAGATACCAACCTGCTTCCATTGAGCACAGACACTTGCCCAAATTAGAATAAAAATCCTTAGCATTTAGACTTTTTCCCACACATACAGCAGTACAGTTTAGTGTATATGTATGTATACACACACACACACACACACACACACACACGAAGACACCACCAGTTTTCAAGCAAAAGGTTGTCAACAGTGCCTATCTGTGCCTCTCTGTGACTAGAAGTTACTGAATTCTAAGTTATTTGAATGATCTCTAATTGTAAGTCAATACAGCATAGAAATCATAATCACTTAAAATGTCTGGAAAGGTTTTAATGATCACATGAAACTCTAAGAAATCTTCCCTGTTGCCTTTGAATCCTAGCAGCTGGGACTCCAGTCATTTCAGTGGATTAAAAAAGAGACTTTTTAACTACAAACAACTGACTAACAGCATAACAACTCTAGCTCAAAACACCCTTTTGCCAGAATGCAACCACTTTTTGAGACTATAATTATATTAGGAAACCAGTGAGCAGGTTAATAATGAAAGGGTATATGAATAACATTCTGAAAGGAAAATTAATCTTTCAAGTCTTGAATTCAAATACAAATTCATGCAGTAGAAATGAGCCCCAAAATTCAGAACAATTGTAGCTAGAGTTGGAGATAGGCAAATCTTGGCATCTGAGGAAAGGGTAGGGACAATAGGAAATACAATTTTGGCTTTTTTGCACGATGGTAGGATTTGAATGCATCCCTTCAAAAATTCAAGTGTTGAAACTTAATGGTCAATTTAATAATATTAACTGGTGGGCCTTTAAGAGGTGAGTAGGTCAAAAGGGCTCCTCCCTCATGAATGGGATTAAGGCCCTCATAAAGGCCTTATAAGAGTCTTCATGCAGGATTTAGTTAGCTTGCCTTTCCACTTTTCACCATGTGAGGCATGGCTATCTCCACTCTGAAGGAAACATCACGAAGGCCCTCACAAGGTGCTGATGTCTTGATGTTGCACTTCCCAACCTCCAGAACTGTGAGACATAAATTTCTGTTATCCACAAGATATCCAGTCTGTGGTATTCTATTATAGCAGCACAAAAGGACTAAGCCACGCAGCTTATAGGCCCTGCATAGTCTGATGTCTGCTGCCCTGACAGTCATCTCATCACCAGCTCCCTGTGCCCCAGCTAAAAAGCTTATCTTCAAGACACTAGAAAATACCTAGCCCTTTCTCAAATCATACCTTGGAACTATACTTCTCCCAGCTTCAATGGGTATCAGCCCATTTTACCTCCTTAGAGAGGCCATGTCACTAGCTTGGGCAGAGATATTTGAAAGTTACCATAGCAGGTTGGTTTCCCTGGGAAGAAGAGTCTTGTTTATTAGTGAGGGATGTGAGATCAATTTTTGGGAAGGGGGTACCCTACAGGGTGTTCTGAAGCAGGAATGATTCTAAGAGTTATCCTGAGCTGAGCTGATGATGTTGGGCCTTTATAGGCATTAGATGTGGGCTTCCCTGGAAAGGGGACATGACATTGTACAAAGGAGTACTCTCTTCCACTGAGGCAATCCCTAAAACAGAGCTGACATGTAAGTGCAAGCTACTGGACACACCCCAGCAGCTGGGGAAGCATCTGGTTCTCAAAGGTCGGTCTGAGCAGAGAACCAGGAGGTCACCAATTTGGCTTTAGCTCATTGTCCCTCCATTTGTGCATTTGTGAAATGGAGATAGTACCATCAAGTTCGAAAGATATATCATATCTAACATGATGGCTAGCTCAGTGTAAGTTCTCAGTAAATATTAAATTTGTGTCCTTTTCCAGTCTATTCAGGAAAGAACACAGATGCAATTTTAATTCAGGAGCACTTTTAGAAAAGTGTTACTTCTTTTCTCTTTTTATCCATTTATTGCCCAATATTTACTGAGAACCTAGTAGGTGGTAGAGGTTTTCTAATAGCTGAAGAAAGAATGCTGCAAGTTTTTGTTCAAATAGAGCTTACATTTTAGTAATTGGGAGAAAGAAAATAAACATATAAATAAGTAATAAGATACTGTTGTGAGTAATACGTGTTAACTTGAAGAACAAAGAAATGTGTCTTTTAAGATGTTGTATTGTTGGATTATATTAGTGGGTCACAGGAACCCAAATCAAACTAAACTAACTTAAGTTATGGAACTGTATTGACCCACATGGAAAAACTACAGAAAAGGCAGAGAAGGAACCAACTACCAGGACCCCTGGATCCAGAAACCCAAACATCTCTGCTTATTCTTGTTTCTTTCTTGCTTATGTACTGGTATAGTTATCTGATACCAGCTCTGTTACTTCAGCATCAATTCAATAAATCCTTAGGGAAGAACTCTAAACAACCTAACTTACATTAACTGTCCCATCCTCTACAACTATGGTGCTAAGGGAGCATAATTGGTTCATAGTGAGATATGTCACGGCCATGGCTAGGGCAATAAAAGTATTGTTAATACTAATATTGAGCTTTTACCATGTATAAAATGTAGTACAATTAGAGAAATGTGTCTATTAAAAATAAACTCTGTAAGTACTACCATCTCCTCTTTACTGATGAGAAATTAAGGCTCATAAAGATTAAGTAGCTTGCAAAAGCACACATTATTAGTAAGTATGGAAGGTCAAATTCAAGCCCACTTAAATCACCTCTCCAAAGCACATGTTCCTAACTACTAGGTAATTAGACCATGCTACGTTGATTTCTATACTGTTATATTATAGTAACTATAATTATTTAATTACCTTAATTAATCCATGCTAATCAGTCTTCCACCCAAAATGAAAGCATGATAATTGGACATTCACTAATGAAAAGCATATCTATACATAGGCTAACAAAATGGGAAGTATTATAAGAAACAAATGGAAGGGTAAATCAAAATAAAATACCATTGAATGCTATAATCATTGAGGACAATCAGACCATGAGGCATTTAACCAGATTTAATTCATGTCAGTACTCTTTCATTCGGTTGGGTAGGTTCTGTCTTACCTTGGAAAATCAGTAAGGCAATGCAAAATAAGAAGTTAGAAGATATGAGATATGAGATCTAATTTTCACTCGATAAATATACAATCAAACTTGAATAAGTCAATGGCCCAGTTTTCTAACCTGTAACGTAAGGACAATAGCACCTGGGCTGCCTATTTAATATATTCAATATGTGTTTCCTAAGGTAAAAATGAAGATAAATATGAAAGCACTTAAGAGTACTTATTATACAAAACATAAGAGTGAGGTTGTAAAATACCAAAATAGAAATATATATATATAATATATATATAAAATGTATATATTAAAAATATATGTAATATCTATAATATATATAAAATATATATATATATGGATACTTTCTTAAATCTGTGGCTCTACAAAGAAAGATTAAATGTTTACCATAAATATAATCAAAAGCAGGCTTTGCATAGCTAAAGCAATAGTAATTTAAATAAAACATAAATAGAGTCAAGAAGAGGCTCCAATCAAACTAAATATTTTTATGTTTAAATAAGTAACAAGGTGTTAAAAATAGTTTTCCTTTTCTAGATTTAGAAATGTAATAAAATGTTACTTCAGTCACAAGAATCTTCAAAATATTATTTTATATTTTATAAGAAACGAGCAACACAATTTTCTGGTGGTCTCTAAGATTGTGGTTGTTGGAAAGTTTAACCTTATGGTTGGGTTATTATCATTTGATTTTGCAGTCCTTGTATTTCAATTTCCAACTCAGCTGGCTATATTTAGTTGAAAAACTGAATTTGTTTTAAACAGGACTGTAAAAATGTGACAATTACAAAAAGAATGATTTGAGAAACCAACCATAATGGGAAATTAAACTTCCCACTGAAACAATTTAAAGGCTTTTTAGCAGAAGAAATATGTGCTATAAAATTTAATCTAAGATAATAGAAACTTCTAAGTGTGGATTAAAGAAATATAAGTAAAATTGCTAAAGGGTGGAATTATGCCTCTTTTAAAAAGTCTGTTTTCCAAAAACAACACTTTTTCTAACTTTCCAGGATATAGGCTTCCCATGATATCTAGACTGAAATTTCCAGCTTTACATTTGCTTGGAAAATCGTGGAAATGTAGAGCTGGAAGAAATCTTGAAAGCATTTAATCCAACATCCCTCATTTTACCTCATTTTAAAGAAATGTGAAGTTGAAACTCAAAGAGATAAAATGGTTTGCCTAATATGACATTGCAAATCAACCCTATGATGATGACATTGATAACAAACATTACTTGAGATGATTATTATCTGAGATAAGGATTATGAGTCCACTTTACAGATTAGCAGCCTCAGGTTCAGAGAGGTTGACTAGTTTGTCCAACTCTTCAACCAAAAAGTTACTGAGTTAAAGTTGGAACTCAGATTTTTCTGGACCTAAAATCCATTCTCAGTAAATTATCTACAGCACTGTCTGTACTCTGTCTGATAGGTGGACTAATTTTTCACCTCCCCAGCACAGATGGATTCCACATCTATTTCAAGAAAAATGAAAGCATTCTACTAAAGTTCCCAATCAAATGGATCATTCTAGTGTTACTTTCTGATTTAGTTTACTTCTCATCTCTGATCAGGCATTTGTTGCTCAGAGAAGCCTTCTCTGACCACCACAGGTCAAATCACCATGTTGTAGCACTTATTAGAGCAGCAATTTTACATTTGTTTGCATTATAACTTGAATAACATGTCTGCTTTATAAGAATATAAGCTTCGAGAGGTTAAGAACTGTGTCTCTCTTTGTTTGCTACTGTCTCTTCAACCCTGTGGCTCTTAACAGCCACACAAAAACAATTGTTAAATAAATGCCTTTGAAAATGCTTAATTCCTACAAACTAATAAGGCACCCTATAATTAGACAACTAGAAAGACATTTCATGAGACGATTACTTTCATTTTCACTGTCATTTTACACATGGCACAGGTTTAGAATGTCATAAAATATACAAAGCAAAATCATAGGAGAATATAATGTATAGGAACTGAAAGAGATCAGAACATGTCACCCCAAAATACACCACTTTGGCATAAGGTTTACTTTGAGCTGAAGGCAGTCAGGAACAGCAAATACCGAAAGAGCTCTTTGCCTCCCCACTATATGCCTAAAAGGAGGACATGCATTTCCTTTTGTGAGGGTCTTCCCCTTCCCACTGCTGTACCAGGAGGACAATCACTATCACTGGAGATAGAAACTCAGTACTGAGACGGATCTGCACAGACAAATCTTACTAAAAATAACCCTAATCTTCCACTAGTTTTGCCCATATACTTAACTTCCCACAATTAACTGCTCCTAGAAGCCTAAATCTCTTTTCCTTTGTCTTGTCACTTCTACACAATTCATCACCCTTAGTTAAAATGATATACAAACCTGGTCTAATTGCTTTTTTGAGTTTTTCACTTATTTATTATGACATCCTCTCTGCATGTAAAGATTAAATTACTAACATCAAATAAAATTTGTGGCTTGTAATCCTAGCAATTTGGGAGGCTGAGGCAGGAGAATTGCTTGCGCTCAGGATTTCAAGACCAGCCTGGGCAACATAGTGTGACCCCATTTCTATGGATATAAAAACTTAGCCAGGTATGGTGATGCATGCCTGTAGTCCCAGCTGCTCAAGAGGCTGAGGCAAGAGAATCATCTGAGCCTGGGAGATTAAGGCTGAAATGAGCTATGACTGCACCGCTACACTCCAACCTGGGTGACAGAGTGAGACTTGTCTCAAAAAATATATATATGTTTTTTTCTCCTATCAGTCTGTCTTTTGTTAGTTTAATTCACAGGCCCCAGGTACAGATTCTAGAAGAATAGAGAAACAGGACTTTTTCCTCCCCATATAATATTCATACACAGTTAGGGAGCCAGCTATACTCACAATATGTACTGAAACAACAAAATTACATAAGGCTTGATAAAACTGGTTAACAGGAAGTTAACAATTAGTATGTTAGTGTGGACTAAAGTCTGTGACCAACTTAAATTCAATAGGCAATAGTCTCTCAAATATACAATTATTTACCTGCTGTTTGCAGTTGTGAAGAGAATCTTAATGTATGCATTTGAAGGGCTACAAATTAAGGGAAGCAACTGCAGCAAAAGGCCCTGCCTAATAATGTCTGTTTGCAAATAAGTTACTTAAGCCAATAGTGCCAGTTTCTCACTCTTTCAAAGGTAGAACTCAAACATGCCATAATAAAATTCATTTTCATTTTTCGAATAATGCATGCTATCCTTAAGAAAGGTAGATTATATTGCACAGGGTTCTTAGTGAGCTTTGATATGTTTCTTCTTCTTTTTTCCCCCTTCTCTCTGATTTTTTTCCCTCCTTTAGGGTGGGGATGTTGTGGTAAGTGTGAAGTCACTAATCTTTGATCTTTGTGCATGAGGCTTCCTTCCACTGCAAATCAATTATGACAGACTAAATTAGCCTTTGATCGGAGGCTCTGATTTACTTTTTAATTCCCTGCTTCATCACTAGGATCTGAGATGTGTCTGCTCTTTGCCCTCCGCAGTTGTGTTGGTGATAATAGTGATATATTTCACTGATTTCCTTTCCAAGGCCTTAAATATCTGCACACGTGTGCAGTCCAATAAAATCCACTGTTTAGAAGAGATGTCTGTGATTTGTGTCAATGTCTTACATGATATTTTTCTCCAACAAGAATTGCCTTAGGGCAAAAGTAGCATTTTCTTGAGGAAACACAATTTTCTCCTTTCATTGGATTTTGCTCTAAGTTATTTGTTTGGTTGTGCTACATATTTTCATGGACGTTTTATATGTGCAGTCTGTCATGTTGCTACTCGAACAGTCCTTTTAAATGTCAATATAAGATTAAAAGTGTCTGCTTATTAAAGAGATCACCCAAGTTTTGCTGAGTTTCAGTATCTTTTATTCTTTAATAATTTAATGGTCATTATGGTCAGTCTTTTATCTGCAATGCAATAGCAACTGAGCAACTGTTTTCTTTTTGATGAAATGAATCTGCCTTCTAAATTTGCAAAGAAAGAAAAAAATTAACTTAAAAAAAGGCTATGAAGACTGAGCTTGAGCCTATTAAAACCTTACAAACAAAAACAAAGAGGGACAGAGGAAACTTTTGGAAGTAATAAATACATGTATTACCTTCACTGCCGTGACAGTCTCATGAGTCCTTGGAAATGTCCAAACTCAGCAAATTGTACACATTAAATATGTCCTTTGTGTATCAGTTATACCTCAATAAAATTATTAATAAAAACCAATAGGCTGACAGTAACAACAAAAACCTGCAAAATGATCACAGGCCTATGCTTTAAAATGTAATTCTTCATATAGTACTTATTCTATAATCTTTTGATTTTGAGATGTAATTTTCCTAGTGACTTAAAATCTACCTGTAGCATTATAATGAAATATTTGTATACCTCAGCTTCCCTTTGGAGAACTTACTGAATTTCATGCCTTGGAAATTACATTTATTTGTGGACGTGATTTGAGTAAAAGCAACTTCAATGAGACTCCAGTTGAAACAAATGTATTTTTGGCACCTCAATACCAAAATTATGTATGCAATTTGGAGGTAATCCAAAGAACAGCCGAGAGAGGATGAAGGGAATGGGGTGTTTGGCTAAGGAAGAAATGTGAGGCTTCTGACTGTGCCCAGAGTGGGTGAACAACAATAAAGGAACATAACAGCCCATAAATATTTAAAAGGTATAAACATCAAATATGGATAGGAATGATTAATTCTGGGACAAGGGCATGGAACTAGTTCGGATGCACTCATATCTTCGTATCAGGGGAAAGAAAAATAAAAAGGATATGGGTTAGCATCATTGTTGAGGAGCATAAAACTTTGATTATTTATGCACAATGTTCTAGCATCCAGTGGAATCTTTTATCATCTCTGAATGCATCTGAAGGGATGTTGAAAATCTATGTGTATTTATTTAACAGAGGTGAACTTCCTGACCAGGGTCCCACTTGCTAGGTGGGGCCATCAGAGATCTGAAAGTTAAGGGAACATTAAGACTCATCAGTAACCATGTTTAAGTGTTAATGGAAACTCTTAGCAAGACTGCCAAGATAACAGGATCCAGAGAGGCAATCTCAGAACTTCTCAGTACAGAAAGTGTCTAAGAAGTGATCTATCAGGAAAATCTTTCCCTCCTTCTCTTCCTCTCTTTCTTCCTCTTTCTCCCTACCTCTACACTTACAAAGCATCTAATACGCCCCAGGTTGTGTTCTCACAGGTAATGATGCAAATAAAAATTTAACTTGCCCTCAAAGATATGTTCACAAGACCATTGTGTAAATAATTAATTTCAACTGAGTGTGAAGCATGTAAATAGAGCTGGAAGGAGGCAGAGGTAAAATTAGTCAAGCGAATTGCATTTGTGCAGAACGTGCAGTTCATTGTCCAGAGAATGTTTAAAAAGGAGGATTTGGTTAATCGTGTCCTCCTCAGGGTATAGGAGCCAAACCCTGGTGTAACTAAGCATTTGAGTGGTCTCTGACAGTAGATTTGTGTATCACTGGAAAATAATCAATATCTTTATAAAAACTTCACAGACCACCAAGAGAAGGCAGCTATAACGTCTCATAGAATAGAACTTTACTAAGACTTAAATGAAAATACTATTCTCTCTTCTCTACTCTCTTTATGTCTTTGACATAAAATAAGTCATCCAAATCCATAAATCAGTATGAGATGCAGTATGTAGAGATAAGTACCATCAAGCAGTCTCAGCACATGTTTTATCATGATCTTCTGCAGCAAAAATGTAGTCTCTGCCATTCAACTATTTAAGCCTTCTGTTAAGATGCATGGATAACGTCACCTTTGAATAAATTATACATAGGTAGAGCAATAATTGAAATGTATATATAAATCTGTATTCATCTGATAGGCACAAACTCAATCTCATAAGATTTCTAACAGTTAAACTGCTTATTGTGCCCTAAGTTCAGATAAATTTGGGTGTTGAAACACATAAAAACAAAATTAGCATTCACATATTGTAATCTAATCAGAGCTTGAAGAGTATTTTACTCCATTGTTTTAAAATTCTTGAGAGGCTGGGTATTGTGGGAGGAAATTTCCAAAAGAGAGATTCTCAAAAGAAAATTGAAGATTAGGTAAATGCCTGTTCGTGTGTGGGTGTGGGTGTGGGTGTTTTATGACTATGATTCCACAAACCCTTCCTGAAACCTGATTGCTGATTTCCCTAGCACAATGAAAACTGATAGTAAGGGAACTTATTTTGTTGAATTAAATAATGATTTCATCAATCACCACGAGGAACACAAGAAATAAACATAATTCAATAAAATACAGGAAAGAATGCAGGGCTTTGAGCAAGAAGGGTGTTTTACAGGTTACCATCCATTTTCATGATGTCAAGAGACACAATTATTAATACATCATCATGACACAACCACAATTACGGTTCCTCACGGTAGTATGAAAATCTCTTTTTTAAAATTTAATACCCTGGGTATTATATTTTGTTCATTACTATCTCAGAAGATTTACCTATGTTTCTTATGAATTAGAAATTCATATAAAGTGAAATCATAAAAGGGTTTTCATGGAATAAATGTATCCCATACAATCATCATCAAAGGAACTGATTAATCAGATTTTGGGAAGAGTTTTCTCTAACGATATTAGAATATACTTCAAACCATTTTTAATGTTACAAGAGACTTGAAGATGCCCTGTGGTGAGAAAGCCTGTATGGAGAACCCCTTTGGGGAAAGTCCCAAAGCGAAGATCTAAAAATAGTGGAGAGCAAAACCACTCCAGTGGATGAGAGAAGAGAGCAAATGTTTTTCAAAGCACACAGTTTCCTCATAGACTGATTCTTGGTATAGCCTCCATTCATTTAGAAGACCACTGGGGGTTACTGGGAACCAGGTATGCTAACAATGACTCATAAAGTCAAGATGCTCTATCTCTTTCCACATTGTCTTCATTATTTTATATTTGTATTAAGGTCTCATTTGCAACAAATGCATAGAAAAAAATTGTTCATGCACCAAGTAACATCTTAATTCTTCTGGAGTGCATATTCTCTTAGTGACATAATGTGCTCTTGAGAAAGTAAGAAAATCACTCTTTCATCTTTGAGAAAAAAAATTACTACTCATTTTTGTTTTACCTCCAATCATTTTGTCTTCAAAAACTAGTTGTGATACTAATTATTGGCACTTACTGAACCAAACACAATGGTATGGACCAAACCCAGTGCTAATATGCATTATCATAATAATCTAATTTAAGCTGCACCTGTAGGCGGTTACAACTATTATTCCAGTTTTATGGTTTATAACATGGATCATAAAAATAGCTAAATAACTTAACTAGAACTACATCACTCTGTGTTTGGCCCTCCCTTCAACGTGGACTTTTCTCATTGTTCCAAACTCTTTGAAATTAGTTATAATTCAGGTTAGTGTTGCACAAAGAATTTGAAAAAACTCCAATCAAGGACTCAGGTCAGATTTCAAATGGATTCAAATTCAAGGAACAGTGACTGAAGCTGAAAGTCGTTCAGACTCTGAAGCATGAGCTCTGTTTACCCCCTGAAAATACAGGTTTTCTCATTGAAACTTCAAGCCTCCTTAGAAGTGAACCTTCTCAAATCCCAGTGACGAAACTATTTTTCTATTAAAAATTACATTTTGATAAATATTATACATATTCCACTTTCGACTATGCTAACAGGTCAGCCAACAAGAAAAACAACTTTAAGGTAAGGGTTTTGCTCTTTCAAAAATAAGCCAGCAATTTAATGGAACTCAAAAAACAAAAAAACCTTCACTGTACGATACATCTGGTCCATCTCTACGCTAAGAATGTAGTGAAGACATAAGTTCTGCAACGTCTCCTTGTCTTTATTCTGTGTGACTCCTGCACTGTGTACTGCAATAATTAAATACAATCAAAAATGCGTAAAACAACTGATTAAGGAAAATACTCTTACCCGTAAATTAAGTTCCCCTTAGTTCCACTGTGATTTGTTTGCAGTGTGAAGACAGGATTATGGTTTGCAGTTTACAGGACCTAGGGATAGATTAGAAAGTTGTAATTTTGGAAATAATTATCATTTAAGGAGTCACTTTTAAATTAATTTTTACGTTTTCTCTTTAAAAAAACAGATTTAATTTTTCTTTCTCCCCACACTCCTCAAAATTTCCACTCAAATACCTAAGCAATAGTATTACTGTGTTGCTAAAAAACGGGTCCTGTGAATTTCTGTCAAGGAACAAAAGAAGCAGAGAGGGCAGGCATGCAAAAGGCAGCCACATAATTACACTTCTTATTGAAAACATTATCGATGTGTCTTCTGTCATGAATTCACGTATTTTGCAACAGACCACAATTGTAAGTATTTCTACAAAGCAGTTCTCCTGACCTGTTTGGCACAATAGCTACTTGCATCTGTCTGATGCTGTGACTAATCTGTCAAAACAAAATGATATAGACCATAACGAGGAGAGCTTTGTCAGGAAGCATTCAAAGATCAGACCTCTGAACTAAAGAGTGAATATAAGCCTTCAACTCAAGAGGTCATCTCTCACCCTGGTTTGCCAAGCCACCTATCTCTTAAAACAACAACATGTGAAATGAGGGGACTGATTCAACCAATATATCCAATCCTTTTACTGTTCATTCCCAGGTGTCTCAAGGATTGGCTCCCAATCTCAAAAAGATTGCTTAAGCTTGTTTTTGAATGCCATCCCATGAACACACTTTTTAAAAACTAGATTTTCTATTAGGCATCAGAACAATCGGAATAAGTCAACATTTTTTTTTTGCATACCAGCTGTCATAATTTAATGACTGAACATCATTTAGAAGAGCTAAATTCCATGTAATAATTCTGACTCATTCTGGTAGAAGTTACGGATTAAGGAGATTTATAAAACTACATCTTTGGCCCTAAGAAAAGGAAGATGGCTGAAAAATTCAAACAACTCATTTCCACTCTGTGTATTATTTGACAATCTCTTTGGCCTTATTCCAAAAGCTGTTGCCAAGAAGTTATAAACAGATTGCAATGTCTCCGGAGAGAACCTCACACCAATACACTGAGAAGAATTCCACCCTGGCAAGTATAAGAAAAGTCGTCACTGCTTTCCAGTTGACCAAGTGACACACTGCACAGACTGTGCCCTTAATACTTTTGTTTAGTAACCTCATTTCAGCCCCATAAGGCCTACTTCTGACACCATTATTATTACAAACAGAAATGTTTATGGATGACTAACCATGCACGAAACTGCGTTTAATATGGCTTCTAACCAATGGGTCCATGGTACACATTGTTTTAATATAATTGTGTTCACTGACTTCTGCAGGCTAATAGAAGTTTACCTAAGTAGAATAATACAGAACCTGGCTCCCACTTTGTTGTGTGTAGCATCCTGTGTGTGTTACAACAGTCTCTCAGTGGGGAAAAGAAATAATGCAATGTTTGCATATGTTGATTCAAAATGAGATTTGCTGACCCTGCTGTTCCATTTGCCGTGGTGAATGTTAAACGTCTTAATCTAGAATGTTCTTTATCTCAGTGATAAAGAATGTCATGCATTCAGGATCTCCTACAGCCATGGTACCACTGTTATTGTTCTAACATTAGATCTGTCTAAGACATCTCTTCAAAATCCATCATGTCATGAAGCCACATCAGGTGGCTCTTCCCCAATGGGTCCCCATTTCTTACCCCTGTTAAGGACACTCATGACAACAGAGATCAGTACTTGTGCTGAATTACCCACCACACTCTCACTTAGGAATTTCAAGGCAGTTGTTTGGCATTAGGCATGGAAACTGTAGCTATAATCAAACTTATTTGTATGCTCACAGAAGCAGCCTTCGCCCACAGGGCTCTCATCTGCTTCCTTCAACTTTGGTTCAGAAGGCACCCACATTAATCATGTATGTAAGTTCCTTGCTACGAATCTAATCTTTCTCCCTCTCTTTCTCTCTCTCTCTCTCTCTCTCTCTCTGTGTGTGTGTGTGTGTGTGTGTGTGTGTGTGTGTGTGTTCTTAGTGTTTACTGTAAACAAAGAATTATCTCTGTATTATTTTATTTTATTTTAATTTTTTTTTTTGAGATGGAGTCTCACTCTGTCACCCAGGCTGGAGTGCAGTGGCGCGATCTTGGCTCACTGCAAGCTCCACCTCCTTGGTTCACACCATTCTTCTGACTCAGCCTCCCAAGTAGCTGGGACTACAGGTACCCGCCACCATGCCTGGATAATTTTTTGTAATTTTAGTAGAGACAGGGTTTCACCATGTTAGCCAGGATGGTCTCGATATCCTGACCTCACGATCCACCCCACTCGGCCTCCCAAAATGCTGGGATTACAGGCGTGAGCCCCCATGCCTGGCCAGTCTCTGTATTATTAGGTTTTCTTTCGTTCCTTCATGTTGTAGGTGCATGATCTCTGGAAAGAGGTACACAGACCATCCTTTAGAATGCAACAAGAAATATTGAAACATATATACATATATATATATACACACTCACATGTACTTATGATTTTCATCTCATTTTTAAACATTTCTCTCCTTTTACCGTTTTCTCATGATAAATTTTAGCATACTAGTGTCTCTACAATTTAGGATATACATATAGTGGAGGGATAGGCTCAAACATTAGATAAGGGTGTATACACAATATACTGCTATAATCAAAGAAAACATCTTTCTAATTTTTTTATATTAACATGACGTACAATCCTTTGAATTTATTTACTCTAGAAAGCGTTTACCCTTTCCCTCACCACCATTGACATAGATACTAACAACTTATTCTCTATTATTAGTGAAAAGTTGTGTGTTTTTTTCAAAATCCCTTAGTTTCTTTTACTTAAGAGATACAAATAAATATACCCACCAAATGTAAAATAAGAATGGAGAAGAATATTAAAAAGAAAATATTAAAAAGAAAGTAATTTAAGGCAAAACAACCATTTGGGTCCTTATTGGTTGTTTGCTTCATTACTAAGATTTGAAAAGTATGACTGAAAGAAAACGTAGTGTATGCACAATAAACTAGTTAAATTAAACTCTACTGACTTGCGGCAAAGTAAAAACAAAACAAAACAAAACAAAAAAACAGAGAGGAAGTGTACTGGAGTGTACTGGAAGGAGAAATAGAACTTGCTCAAGAGCAAGATACAGTAAAAACTGGGTTATGAGGGTACACTCAGCAAATAACCTACCCATGGCTGGTGTAATATGGGAGCTGCGGATCAGTGGAAGTCAGGGTCACATGTTTTCTGAATATGAGCATGTTGTGACTCTGAAGTTATCAAATATTTGAAAGTAGTACTTTTCACACAACATAGCCTCTACAGCAAACCTATGACTTCATTAGATGCTCAGCAAGAGAAATGATGATCTCTTGCCATGCTGGAAGAAAAGTTGGCTTCACGAGACATTTTGAGACATGTCATTTTATGACATGGCTCCTTTCTAAGCTATTTATAAGGTAAATTTCTCCTTATGCACTGAATTGACAGCAAATCATAAGTAATTTGAAACTCCATCTAGACAAAATTAACTAAAGGCCTAACAGCTGTAAATATTCCTATTTACTTTTATTCTGTATTCAGTATAAGAAATCTTGAGTTCCATAAGGGCATATATTAGCTGTACCAATGTCTCTGCCTGGTACCATAATAAAATGTAATATATACTCTTTGGATAAGGCCATAATCACCAAAACAGCATGGTACTTATATAAAACTAGGCACATAGACCAATGGAACAGAATAGAGAACCCAGAAATAAACCCAAATACTTACAGCCAACTGATCTTCGACAAAGGAAACAAAAACATAAAGTGGGGAAAGGATACTCTATTCAACAAATGATGCTGGGATAATTGGCAAGTCACATGAAGGAGAATGAAACTGGATTATCATCTCTTACCTTATACAAAAATCAACTCGAGATGGATCAGGGACTTAAATAAATATAAGACCTGATCCTATAAAAATTCTAGAATATAACGTCAGAAAAACTCTTCTAAACATTGGCTTAGGCAAAGCCTTCATGACCAAGAATCCAAAAGCAAATGCAACAAAAACAAAGATAAATAGGTGGAACTTAATTAAAGAGCTTCTGCTCAGCAAAATAAACAGTCCGCAAAGTAAACAGACAACCCACAGAGTGGGAGAAAATCTTCACAATCTATATGTCCGACAAAGGACTGATATCCAGAATCTACAAGTAACTCAAAAAAATTAGCAGGACAAAACAAACAATCCCATCATAAAGTGAGCTAAGGACATGAATAGACAATTCTCAAAAGAAGATATACATATGGACAACAACATATGAAAAAAGTGCTCAACATCACTAATGATCAGGAAAATGTAAATCAAAACTACATCTTGATACACCACCTTACTCCTGCAAGAATGGCCATAATGAAAAAATAAAAAAAAATAGTAGATGTTGGTGTGGATGCAATGAAAAGGGAGCACCTCTACACTGCTGGTGGGAATGTAAACTAGCACAACCACTGTGGAAAACAGCGTGGAGATCCCTTACAGAACTAAAAGTGGCTCTACATTTGATTCAGCAATCCTACTACTGGGTATCTACCCAGAGCAAAAGAAGTCATTCCACGAAAAAGGTACTTGCACACCCATGTTTATAGCAGCACAATTCGCAATTGCAAAAATGTGGAACCAGCCCAAATGCCCATCAATCAACAAGTGGATAAGAAAATTGTCATAAATATATATGATGGAATACTACTCAGCCATAAAAAGGAACAAATTAACGGCATTTACAGCAACCTGGATGGAACTGGAGACTATTACTCTAAGTGAAGTAACTCAGAAATGGAAAACCAAAAATCATATGTTCTCACTCTTTTTTTTTTTTTTTTTTTTTTTTTTGAGACGGAGTCTCGCTCTGTCACCCGGGCTGGAGTGCAGTGGCCGGATCTCAGCTCACTGCAAGCTCCGCCTCCCGGGTTCATGCCACTCTCCTGCCTCAGCCTCCCGAGTAGCTGGGACTACAGGTGCCCGCCACCTCGCCCGGCTAGTTTTTTGTATTTTTTAGTAGAGACGGGGTTTCACCGTGTTAGCCAGGATGGTCTCGATCTCCTGACCTCGTGAGCCGCCCGTCTTGGCCTCCCAAAGTGCTGGGATTACAGGCTTGAGCTACCGCGCCCGGTTCTCACTCTTAAGTGGGAGCTAAGCTATGAGGATGCAAAGGCGTAAGAATGATACATGGACTTTGGGGACTTGGGGAAGGGGTGGGGTGGGGGTGAGGGATTAAAGACTACAAATTGGATTCATTGCATACTGTTTAGGTAATGGGTGCACCAAAATCTCACAAATCAGCATAAAAGACCTTACACAACCAAATACCACCTGTTTCCCAAAAGCCTATGAAAAAATAATTTTAAAATGTATATATATACTGTTTAGATGAATTAATGAATGAATGCATTAAAGCTACACATATCAATTAATAGTAGTATTCATAGTTCCTTCACCTTACAGTCACAGGTATGAATTTCATACTTTCGTAGAGCAGGAGGGAGCACATTACCAGCACAGTGTCTGTCAAAAAAGATGCTACAGCAGAGAAAAAAATGACAGAGACACTGAAAATACAGCGAGTGTGCACTTACTTGCTGTGTGATCTTAAAAGCTAATCATGTAGCCTTTTAGATCTCCAATTGTCTCCTTGGTAAATAAGGGATGATAGTTATCTGTTTTGCAGAATGGCTTGGAGGAATAGTACTAACATGCAAAAATTGTTTAGCACAGGGCTGAGATCTAGCCGGTGCTCTGTGAAAAGCAAGGGGCAGCTGCAGTAGCAGCAGCCACATCATTGTCCTGATTGATGATGTCCAATGAAGCTGGGAGGGACACTTGAGATCAGTCTCCAGGTTCCCCCTACTTGAAAGTCCCCACTCAACTCAGCCATCAGGAGGAAATTACACAGTACCCCGCATGGTGGCATATGAACCTTGACAGCTGCTGTATAAGCCACATGTGTGAGCAGCTACATGCCTTATTCTCACAAGACAAAAAAAAAAGGTTTTTGTTTTTGTTTTTGTTTTGTTTTGTTTTTAGAAGTCTTGCTCTTGTCACCCAAGCTGGAGTGCAAAGGCCCGATTTTGGCTCACTGCAACCTCAGCCTCGTGGGTTCAAGGGATTCTCCTGCCTCAGCCTCCTGAGTAGCTGGGGTTACAGACAACCGCCACCACGTCCAGCTATTTTGTTTGCATTTTTAGTCGAGACTGGGTTTCACCATGTTAGCTAGGCTTGTCTCGAACTCCTGACCTCAGGTGATCCCAGAGTGTTGGGATTATAGGTGTGAGCCACTGCACCTGGCCAGAAAAGCGTTTCTTTACAATGTTTTATGCAAGACTTTTAGTTCCTTAAGTCGAGGTCCGGGAAAAGTGATCTTATTAATTTTTGCCTTCCTAGTACTCAAGCACAATGGCTGTCAGATTGCCAAATACTGGTTGCTTAATACACATACATTGACAAAAAATGCCTATTCTACATATATGTGTGTGCATTTGAGATCAAAACTGGCTATTTTTTAATTTTTTTCCTTTTAAAATGTATCTGATCTCAATTGATCTTTAAACACTGGAGATTTTGAGTGATTTTTTAAATTGCTAGAAAAGGCTGTGAGCACCTCAGCTTTTAGTCAATATTTAGGTCAATATTCTTAAGAAACTGGGATGGAAAACACGTTTTTTTTGGTCATCAACTAACATTTACCTGACAGGAATCAGCTCTTGATTCAAATCATGCAGGCCCAAACCCTCAAAATGTGTGCCAAAATGCTCAATACAAATTTGAATGACGATATCTTTTAAAAAGGAAAATGATACATGAGGCACATAATATTCCCTAGGTTATAAGCTACTAGTACTGCAAAAATGAACACACAAACAAATTCTTCAATCTGTCTAAAATAAAATAACGTACAATAATGTAAAAACTAGACAAAATATGATAAGCTGTTAATGTTTGCTTTTGGGAATTATTTATCAGCAAAACCTTATACAGGCAATGTGAAGATGTTCAATTTTTTTCTAAGAATACTTCTGAAAGAGCATTCTAAATGGAAATAGCCCCTATTTCTGATCACGAGTTTTAGCATTTCTTTACTAAATCACAGATATTGACTCCCTACTAAACATCATATGTGATTTTTTTCTAATATCAGTTGAAGATATATTATATGTCAGACATCATATTTAACAATTTAGGTATAATCTCATGTAATACAAGTACCTCTAATTTGGGTACCACTAACTTTAATTTTACAGAAGATTAAATGAATTCAAATAAGTTAGGTATCATTTACAAAGTTACAATGAGAATAAATGTCAGCACCAAGATATGGACCTAATTTGTGCAACCTCAAGGCCTGTGCTGTTATCTACAGTAGACCCTCTTTCTTATTGCATCACTCATCTAAAGTACCTTGAGCATCTTTAAGGAATCCAAAAGGATTTTACCTCAGTCTTTTACTATTTTTAAGATATATTCAACTATCTAAAGGAGGCTGTATTTAGCCTCTTTTCACACTGCTACAAAGAACTTCCTGAGACTGGGTAATTTATAAAGAAAAGATGTTCAATTGACTCACAGTTCCACATGACTGGGGAAGCCTCAGGAAACTTACAATCATGGCAGAAGGTGAAGGGAAAGCAAGGGACATCTTGCATGGTGGCAGCAGAGACAGAGAGTGAGTGGGGAACTTCCACACACTTTTAAACCATCAGATCTTGTGAGACCTCACTGACTATCATGAGAACAGCATGGGGGAAACCAGCCCCATAAGCCAATCACCTCCTACCAGGTCTGTCCCCCAACACATGGGGATTACAATTTGAGATAATATTTAGGTGAGAACACAGAGCCAAACCATATCAGATGCTAACAGCGTAATAGAGTGATATCAGCAAAGAATATTCCAAGGCAAGTCAGAGGTCCTAACAAGTTTGATTCCTAGCTATGTCAGTAACACTCCCTATTAATGACGTGTTTCCTAACTAACTGGGGCCTCAGAATCCTTATGCACAACATGAGAATTTTAACTGAATGCTATTTACAAGTTGTTTTTTTTTTTTTTTTTTTTTGCTTTAGAAGTCTATGATTTTTTTTTAAACTCTCTAATAATGGGACTGAAGGAGGTACAGAGAAAAGCACTGTATTATTTAAGAGGCTGGGGCCATGGGACTCACACAGAGGAAGATTAAAAACATTAGAAATCTTTAGTGTGGAAACATGAATACACAGAACTGATAGACTGAAGTAAAATCTTAAGGGACACAGAAAATGTGACTATCACTATGTTTTCTATAACCTTGGGCTGTCACAACTTGGAAGACAGGAGATCCTCCAGAAATAAACTGAGGGCAAATCATACACAATAGAATTATATTACTATAATAGATCATATATGTTAAAGAAATAAATAGCTTCCAAAAAAGGAGAGACATAGTTTTGGCCAATGCAGGCAGAGTTTATTGATAGAAATGAGGATATGCATTTCATCGCTACTGTCCAAAACATCATGGAGAACCAAGACACATTCTCAAGAACACTTCCCCACTTCCTTTCCCTATAGAAGGCTGACCCAGAAGGACCTGGGTCTGATTGATGATATCAATAACACTCAGACACTTGAGGGTTTTGATCCAGCTCCACCATGTAGCACACAACAGGTCATCAATAAATATTTTCTTGAATGAATGAATAAGCTCTGCCACTTACTAGCTGTGTCATTTTGGGAAAGTTAATTAACTCCTCTTTTTTCCGCAGTTAAATGTGGATATGACAAAGCTCCTGGGAAACCAGCTGTAGCTAATTCATCATAGCAGAATACCAAGCAGGTGGAGCAGGGCCTGAGGCCAAAGGCTGCCATGCAAGGTCCAAATCTCTTACCATTCATTCACTAGTCTTCCCACCACGAATGCTGAGGCAGCCAAACAATCCTTGAGGCCGTGTTTCAAGCATGTTGCATAGTCAAACCTCAAAACTCAGATCCTGGCACCAATACCAAATCATGAAACTTAAAAGCCCCACCTGCCAGAGGCCAGATGCCCTCTTCTGGAGGTGTTAGTCCTCTGTTTCCCACCTTGGAGTATGATGGTAGAGGCATCTCTTGTTTTCTCACTACTATCAAAGATAGTATATCAAAAGAAATGTTTGAAACAGTCTTGAAAGCAATAAGCAAAAATGTCAATGTTTTAAGTTAAGAATAAATCAAATAGATAATCTTTTAGATCTCAAAGAGGACCCAGTTCCTACTTTATATTACTTTCTAATGCAGTTGGAGATGGCCTCCTCTGGAAGTAGAAGGTCACTAAAATTTGCGGTAGTAATTCTGCAAACCATTTATAGAGAAGCACTATGTTTTTCTATATAGTCCAAAATGTATGTGATGGTAGACTCAAATATCACCTTGAACTAATACCTGATCAAACCAGTTAATTGTGGGCAAGTTAATACCAATGTCAAGCTTCTTTGGTAATGATAATGGGATACACTTATACAGGGCTAACTATAGGCCAGGCACTGTCCTAATTGCTATACATTTTATTAACTCATTTTATCCTTACAAACCATGAGGGAGATACTGTTTTGCTTTTTTTAAATGTCCTCATTTAACAATGACCGAACTAAGGCATAAAGATGTTACATATTGCCTAAAGTCACATGACCATTTCTCCAGGATGGAGTTTTATAATTTTGATAACCTTAAATATTGCTGTAGGTGTTACTGCAGCATCAGTACACCTTTAAAGCAAACTCTTGTTCTTTATGGCTGCAAGCTGAGTGACACAAATATTTTTAATAATGTTTAGAAAGCAGAATTGTAAATCATGAAGTCACATTGAAATACATATGAAAACTGCCTGGAAGTCTCTTAGGCTTATTTAGGTATGAAAAGATGTTAACATCACTATTATGAAGCCTTTCTGTCCCAGAGCATTGTACAAAGCGTCTTTGTCTATTCGTCCAATAACATATTACTTGACTATTCTGTGTCTGGCACTACACTCAAGGCACATCCATGAATGGGGAGCCCTGTGTCCCCAAAATAGAAACTTGTCTAAACATAGACAATCTCAGGATATTACTCTGTTTCCTGCTTGAGCCATTATACCTGCTACTTTGGACTGAGTATTTGCTCAAGTGGCTTTAAACCCCTAACCACCCTCTAAGATCCTTGCATCACCAGCATGGAGGCCTCAGAATCCCATCCTCTCCCAAAGTAAACCAAGAGCTAAACGTTCTGTTTTCCTTTAAATATCACTAATTTTCAGTACTTGTCCACACTCCCCAGCTATTTTCAGGGCTGTCTTTGTATTTTAGTCTTGATAACTACCTAAGGTCTCATGCTACAGTGAACCTTGGAAGGCAATAAATAATTTTCAAGTAGTTTCACTCTTTCACCGGCAGAAACTCACTTTCTACCCATGAAGTCAGGTTGGAAAGGATTTGTAGGAGACAGCAATTGGTTAAGGTGGATAATTGTGGGAGTTTTGTTTTATCATAAAAGTAACAAATGCTCACTCTAGATATTTGGTAAAATACAAATATATATGTATACATACATACACATATACATATATACACACACATATACATAATAAAATGGACATCATCTATGAAATAATATTTTAGTGTATTTCCTTCTCCAATTGATATATTAATATTCAACCAGTGCTATAGCTACACTCATATACACACACATATACACACATACAGATATGTGTATGAATATATTACACATGTAAAAATCATATGCTGTTTACCTCTACATAACATTATGAGCATTTTGACTTTTTAAAATATCCTAACATAGATTTTTATGTTCATGTGGCCAGTATGCATAGATCTAGAAATCTAAGTTTGGATTAAGCATATTAATATATGCCCAAATACCAATGGAAAAATCTTTACTGATTGTAATTTATAACAATAAAATCTTGGTAACAATCTAAGTGCCCATAGAGAAATAATTAAATATGTAGAATATAGTTATGTATTAGAAAAGTTTATAATTTTAAAAAGTTGTATTTTCAAAGAATATTGAATGCTGAGACTTTGTATAATATTAGGTGAAATAAAGCACTACAACATTTTACATAGGATGTGAGCTTTATTTTGCTCATACAAAAAAAATACTATGCAGCAATGTCTACATGAGAAATAACATTGGAAAGAAAAATATCAAATTGCTACCATTGTTTATGGGAGGAAAGTGGTAAAGAAAGATTGAAGATGACTTAATTTAATAGATATATTTCTAATGATCATGTGTTACACTTTTTTTTTGCATCAAAATAAACATGCTAAGAAATAAAAACACTATTTTCTCCAAAGCCACATAGTTATTTGGTTAGGTAAGTAGCCCAGTTTAGCAAGCTACAAAGGAAAGAATGGCATTCCTGTTGGGGTTGGGGGCTGGTGGTATACAAGAGCAAGAGAGGCAACTCAGAAGCCTTAAAGAGCAGGGCATTGTCGGGAAGATATATGAAATTTGGGAGGCTGAAGATGAGGTGTATGAGGGCAAGCAATAGATAATAAAAAGAGATGAGGCTGAAAAGCTGGATTGCACAGAAAGTGAAGAGCCCTAGGTGTCATGCTCAGATAATTAAACTTTATCTTGTAAAAGAAGACCATTGTGGATTTGTAGTAGGAAATGACAAGATCAGATTTATGTGTCAGGAAGATAACTCCAGTTTGGTATCTTTGTATTCTCAGATGCCTTTAAGGTTTCAAGGAGGCTGGATGTCTTCATTATGAGAGATTCATTATGAGAGATTCATTATGAGAGATTCATTATGAGAGAAAGAAAAAGAAAAAAAAAAAAAATCAGGAGGAAAGAAAGGACCAAACTGATTTTGCCAGAAATGGTTTGAGTCCAGCCCTAACCTTAGAGAACAAATTTTAACGGTTCCTTGGTTTCTTTTAGAAAAAGGTCTTTGAGTAGAGAAGGGAGTGGAGTAATGAGAAAATTCTAGACTAAAATGTAAAGTTAAATGAACAGAACAGCACCATCTCAGGCACTTACTAGTTAGCCATTGAGCCTTGAGTATGCCACAACCTCCCTGAATGTCTCTTTCTTCATTTTTTTTTAAAAACTGGAGTTAACAACCCCTGATTCATTTCACTCACAGGGTGGCAATGAGAATATATAAATGGCAAACTGTGTAACACAGAAAATGTCTAACCTAATGATAATTATTATTTTATAGCTACTCATGAGCAAATAGAAACTTCGATCTGGAAAAAACATCTAAGTACAAGCATCTAACTTATAAAACTGTGAAAATAAATAGCTAATCAGCAGAGCATAAATAAATGACTCTAATGACTTTTTAAAAAACCTAAAACTGTTACAAACGGGCATAGTAAGATGTTCCAAAAATGAAGTAGGCTATAGTTATTGACAGGATCTAAATGTTACCTTAATTATT
The DNA here is from genome assembly GCF_049350105.2 of Macaca mulatta. Classification (NCBI taxonomy): domain Eukaryota; kingdom Metazoa; phylum Chordata; class Mammalia; order Primates; family Cercopithecidae; genus Macaca; species Macaca mulatta. The sequence goes on along the minus strand of NC_133407.1, from coordinate 138,949,601 downwards.
AAACTTCTAATTTACTATAACAATATGCTAATTATTGTAAAGTACAAGGGAGAAAAGGTACAAATTCAATGACAATTCCCAAAATATTGCTAATAAAAATGAAATAAAAATAACTCAGTACAAAGAGCTCCAGGGACAGTGTACAAACACACTGATATACAAATACAGTTGTGTCACTCAAAATACCAAATTAATAATGTGTAACGACACGCCAATGTACAGAATGAGATCATGATTCTCCTGTGCCTCCTCACAGTGAGGTCAGTAATGGTAGACACCAAAACCTTCTCAGTTAAGGAGATGAATATATCAATTCTAAGCATAACGTCTGGTCAACTATCAGTTGTTGCCATGACTTGCATTCCTGCCGAATACTGATAAGTACATAAATCAAAAATAAGGAAATCCAGAGATATTTTTAACATGAGGAGAGTCAAAATATTGGAAACCATTCATTAAAATAAAATTTATGTTGGGCTAGGTAAGCTGAAAATATAGTTGAGTGTCACACCAAACACATTTAGAGGTTAAGAAATAAGGTCTAGGCCGGGTGCGGTAGTTCACTCCTATAATCCCAGCACTTTGAGAGGTCGAGGGGGGAGGATCACTTGAGGTCAGGAGTTTGAGACCGGTCTAGCCAACATGGTGAAACCCCATCTCTACTAAAAATACAAAAAATTAGCCAGGCATGGTGGTGGGCACCTGTAATCCCAGCTACTCAGGAGGATGAGGCAGGAGAATTGCTTGAACCCAGGAGGCAAAAGTTGCAATGAGCCAGGATTATGCCACTGCACTCCAGCCTGGATGACAGAACGAGACTCGGTCTCAAAAAAAAAAAAAAAAAAGAAGAAGAAGAAGAAGAAGAAATAAGGTTTTAAAACATATACTCCCAATTGAAAATTTCAATTAATATAAACTTCTTTTTTTATTAAAACCAACACTTAACAGAAAATATAGTTAATCCAGTCTTACTTTGCAAATTTTGAAACTTAGTTCGCCTATGGGCTAGGCCTGCTTCAGTTCTCTAGGAAATTGTACATATGCAATTATCTACTCAGTTCAAACAGGAAGAGATAAAAGTGGCAGTGGTAATGATGAGGGTGGTGGTTTTAACAGAAAAAAGAGAGGAGAGGAAAGAGGAAGGAAAAAAATCTGCCATAATTATGGGAAATCACCAAGGTAATTATTTTTATTTTTTATAAGTATTGTGGAAAAGTATTCATATCGCCAGTATGCATTGTCCTTCTCCTCCCAGGGAATTTGAAAGGTAGGTATTTTACAGCACAAGATTCCTGTTAGACAAAACCGATAGTAAATATAAAGCAACATATAAAATTCACCCTTCTGGTACTTAATACTAAAATAGTAGGACTCCCACTTAATGTGAAAGGAAAATTGGTTGAATTATCAGGTTAAGGGGTTCTTAACCCCATTAGGATCACAAACACATGTGAGCATCTGGGGAAAGCTAAGAATTCTTTCTCCATAAATATGCACATGCCTTCATGAGCACAATATACTGAACACAATAACAACAGTCTCAAAAATCACCTCTGATCTGGGCCATTCAAACTACTCAGACAAAGTTGAATTGAAAAAAGAGATTGTTCAGCCTTAATTTAGAGCAATAAGATCTGTTGTAATTGCTTACAACAATTTATTGCAATCTACCTATAAGAATATGAGTCTACATTTTACCTCAATATAACGAAGATTTCTAAAATAAACCCTTGAAACAACTATTCATGTTAATTTTACTAGGTTTATTTATGAATGATGAAAAATAAAATTAATTTACAGACTAAATTACTTCCTTAGTGTCATACATAACAAGTGACAAAGGTCAAGTGTGGCACCCAAGTATCGTGATTCTAATTCTAGTCCTTCTGTAACAATATTGTAACCCAATCGCTCTGTCAAAAAAAAAAAAAAAAAAAAAAAGGTTTACACTGTATGAAGGTGGATGTTTAAAAAGGCACAAAATAAAGTCAGTCTTTCACTATGAAAGAAAACCATAGTTTTTTCAAGTCATCAGCTGGTGGTTTGTTGTGAATGTGCGAACAGGCTATGGATGCCGAGCCTTCCTACTTGGGATTTTGTCAGTGTTAAGCCTTTGCTTTCATCTATTCCTGTTTAATGTGAATGACACAAAAGCCAGAAAGAGTCACCACTTCCTTCATCTCTTCACATAATCCAGGCATCATATAGGAGCTTAAAAGAGACGTTTTCTTCTCTTCATTATGTACTGAACGCTCAGAATTTATTATACAAGAGTTCCTTTGATCCCTCAGAAACAAGCCCTTTTTGAAGCTCTGGTAACAGAGTGTTTAAAAGAGTTCTTCCAGTGGGGGCCAGTTGGTCACTCAGGACACATTTTGAGTACCCACTTTGAACAGAACCTTATTGGGCCTTTATAATACTATAGAAACTCCTGGGGATAAGGAGGAGAGAGGACCCACCCTAAACAAAACAAAGCAAGAGCTGCACAAACAAGGAGATGTGACTCTTCCCCTTTGAGAGACCACGTGCTCCAGAGGGAGCGAGAAATTTTATCTCACGAAGGCTGAGATGAGGGAAGAGGTGGTAAGGCACAGACAAATAACTGATTTTCAAGTTCAAGACAAAAATAATTTAAAGATTAAGTTCTAAACTGTGCATAGTCAACATTTTGTTTGGTTTTGTTTTTTCAAAACCACGTATGAGAATATCAAGTCCAGCTATAAAGATTCCACTGAAACCTCAATAGGCATTTCATAATCTCACCAAGAGCGGATAAAATGTAGTAGCTAAGTGTTGAACTACGCTATTATGTGGAATATTCAAACAAAAGATTCCTTCCTCTAATTCTTCCAAATACACAAGTATTTCTGGAAAATACTAAGATACATATTGTGGAAAATGGACTGAGTTCTGCATAGCCAACACTTCTTTGAACATTCGCATTCTTTTGGTTTGAGGAATGCAGTATTGTCAGGTTGTTGCCTGCACTGATTATTCACTTAGCATATCTGGAGTGGCTGCAACTGAATTTGTTTCTGTATTTTAGCAAAAGATTTGTGGCAACTTATCAACGGGAGCATGGGGAAACGGGCTGGTCAGAGAACCTTTTGTGAATGCCATTTTCTCCTGCCATTTTTTACACATCAGTGCTCAAAATTAATGAAGTTACCGAAGGACATAACAATTAGGAAAAAAAGATTATGAAGGATTTTTAATAAATCGTATTGGGCATAAAACATGCTAGCAGAAATTATAATTAATAAGAAGTGAAATGTAACACCACCTTAAAATAGAAAGCAGAGTCCCCTTGGAAACAACACATGGGGCTAATGCAAAAATCAATGTTCACTGTGCTGGTTGCTTGCAAAATTACACAATTAATCCTGTGTAAACTAACCTATCAGCAATGCACACTGCAGGGTTGCTGATAACTATTAGGCTGCACAATGTATTAAAGAAAGAGAACCTTAATGAGATCCCATGAGAATCTAAAGATTTAAATCAGTTTTTTTTTTTTTCCTTCTGTAAAAGATCATTTTTACTCCACTTAGTGGACAATACTTTTCACATCTGATACACATATGGTCAAATCCACCATTAAATCAATCATTAGGAACCAGGAGACATTCTATTTTGAGTTTAAAATATGCTATTGAGCTGATTTCAAAGTAGAGGATTTAGAAATCTACATAAGATGCCACCTTACTTATCTCTCTCATGACGTTGATAGAAATCCATTGCTATCCCATATTACTGGCCTCTCACAGGGGCTAATGAGCCATTATAAAATTGCTGCGATAACACACTCTATACCACGTGAAGATATGTGGTCTCATGTGCATTCAATTTATGTTAGTTATAGTCTGCATTATTCCACAGAAGAAAATAAATAGAGATGGAAAGTAGCCATTTAGGTGTAGTTATTTAAAAAATATTCCCTCTGCTGTGTGTGTGTCTGTGTGTGTTTGTACACATATTTACACTGAGTGTATGCAAACATGACTACATCCATGTGCAGGGATCCCCTTGAACACTTAATATCTACGTAAAAAGTTGTGCACAGTTTAAGAAGGAAATCGTTCAAATATTTTTCTGATGGTTGGAGTAAGCCTTTAAGATGTTCTTGGTGAAGTTTTTCTAACTCTCAGATTAAATGTAATCCCATCTGAAAGCATATCACCTGGGCAAAAGATAAAAGATTCTTCAAACATTCCCCTGTGTTTTCATTACACACTTAATCGAATTAAAATTGTCTTAAAAATATGTTATTTTTAACACTATACATTCCAATAACATCATTAACTTTGGCCTTAACTTCCGAGTCCTGGTTCTTTCATTCCAGCTATGGTCTTGTTGTAGATCAATTCCATTAGGCAGTGTCTGCCTCTATCGAAAAGCTGTATGCCAAAATAAATGAGTAGATGAATGGGTGATGGATAAATCGATAGCCAGACAGACAGACACAGAGATACACAAATAGACGGATAGATAGATGTAGGTGTTAATTGCAAGAAGCACAAGAGAGAAAAAGAGGAGTGCTGTCATCATCTCATAGTCTCCCTTGACAGACATTTCTGGACTTCCTTCATATTGGCTCCACTCCTGGAAACACACAGCGCAATACTGTACCAAAATCACTAATGGAAGTGCAAGCAGTGAGTGCAGGTATCTCAAGGAGTAGAAAGATGTGAAGAAGTAGGAAGAGGCAACAAGAGGGAACTCCAAGAGGAGAAAGAATGTAGAGTACAAAGAAGAACAATTTGCCTGAAAAGCTGAGAGCTACTGGTAATAAAGAAAGCTGACATTTCTTCTCTGACATGTCAGCATTAAATCTGTAGCACCTGTCTGTGCACAGATGCTATTGTCTCCAGAATTCAGTCTATTTCTAGTCACTTTTGATTTCTATGCATGCCTTTTGTCTTTGTTCTCCACATGCATATAACCTATTGTCTTTGAAAATGATATGAGCCTGATCGCCCTCATTTTCATGTAACGGTCATCGAGGATGTTTGAGAAAAGACAAGGTTTTCTGTTCATATGTTTGTCTTCCCTCTTTTGCTCAGAGTCACAATGCTCTTTAATACTAGGAACGGACATCACTGGAGCTTGCACACAGGTGTATTTGTATTCTAGATCCCAACTTTAGATTTCCTTCACCAGAATAAGATATCATTTTTTGTTCCTTGTGTTTCTTTTTTATATAGCTTGTCTAGAAAATAGTTCAACAGAAAACAGGAAAGGAACATTTTAAAAACTACTCTCTGCTTGGGTTTAATAGATGGACATTCATGGGTGTAGTTACTAAAGTAAAAGTAAGATGTGCATGGGATGGAAAGAGGAGGTGGATAACATTTATGCTTCTTTAAAACCCTGTTGAAATCAACAATTGCTACTTTTTTTTTTTATCAAGCATAAACATTCATTTTACCTACAAAGACTCCTAGTGAGATTATTTACCTGAAGTAATAGGCATAAATTAATCTGCTATGCATTTCAGCTTTTAGTAAAAATTTTCCATTTTCAACAAGAAAATATTTCGACAAGGAATAATATGCCCTTTTTATTCTGTTTTCAAAACTCTCCTATATGAAGTCACTTAGAAAAGGATCCTTCTTTATCAAACTGTCTGCTAAGCGTTGAGAAGAAAGGCAACATTTTGGAGAATGATTAAAAGATTAAAAGATTGGAGAAAAAATAAAATATATAAGTACTACAGGTCGGGCACAGTGGCTCACGCCTGTAATCCCAGCACTTTAGGAGGTCGAGGAGGGTGGATCACCTGAGGTCAGGAGTTCAAAAACAGCCTGGCCAACATGGTGAACCCCCGTCTCTACTAAAAATACAAAAATTAGCTGGGCGTGGTGCGTGCTTGTAATCCCAGCCACTCGGGAGGCTGAGGAAGGAGAATCGCTTGAATCCGGGAGTTGGAGGTTGCAGTGATGCAGTGACCCCACATCACACCATTGCACTCCAGCCTGGGTGACAGAACAAAACTCCGTTGCAGGAAAAAAAAAATATATATATATATATAAAAACATATTATGTAATATATAAGTATATATATTATATTATATATTATATAATATATAATAGAATACAGAATTTTCGGCCTGGCATGGTGGCTCATGCCTGTAATCCCACTTTGGGATCGGCATTTTGGGAGACTGAAGCAGGCGGATCACATGACACCAGGAGCTCAAGATCAGCCTGGCCAACATGGTGAAACCCCGTCACTACTAAAAATATAAAAAATTAGCCAGGCGTAGTGGTGCGTGCCTGTAGTCCCAGCTACTGGGAAGGCTGAGGCACCAGAATCACTTGAACCTGAAGGTGGAGGTTGCAGTGAGCTGAGATCATGCCACTGCACTCTGTCTTGGGTGATGGAGCGAGGTTGTCTCAAAAAGAAAAAGAATAAAAGTAAGATTAAACTTTTTTTTTTTTTTTTTTTTCCATACAGATTCTCACTCTGTCGCCTGGGCTGAAGTGCTGAAATGCAATGGCACTATCTCGGCTCGCTGCAACCTCCATCTCCTGGGTTCAAGTGATTCTCCTGCCTCAGCCTCCCTAGTGGCTGGGACTACAGGTGCGTGCCACCATGCCTGGATAATTTTTTGAATTTTTAGTAGAGATGGGTTTTCACCGTGTTAGCCAGGATGGCCTCGATCTCCTGACCTCGTGATCTGCCCACCTCGGCCTCGCAAAGTGCTGGGATTACAGGCGTGAGCCGCTGTGCCCGGCCATAACCTATTCTTAACTATTCTTCTCTTTGTTTTAGGTATCTAGAAAAGTACAGTTATTGTTTAGTTCCTAGACAGTGGTGGTTTTGTGTGTGTGTGACTATAAGTGTGTGTATACATGTGTGTAAGTAATTGAATTGTGTTTGAGCCAGCTTTCACTTTTGCTTAGAGAGTTGTCTCATAAAGAAATATAAAGATGTGTTTTAATAATTAATTTTTAATTAATTATCGCATACTGTTATTGGGCTTGAGGAAAATAAACATTAACCCAAATTCTGCCTTATTGGATGTCTCTCTGATTTATATTCATTTTCAAACTTCAAAATGTTTAAATATACTATATAACTCTAAGGGTCAAATAAAGGATAGTTTGTGCAACATTCATCACTCATTATTTATTATCTACCTACAGAGCTAGACTGTACACTCTCTGAGGGCAGAGACCATTCTGAGTTGTTCATAATTGTTCCTAAACATAACAGAAAACGTGTTACATACTCAGTGGGCAATAATTATATGTTGAATGAATAAAAGGTTCATTAACATAATCCTCTAGTCTGTAAGTACCTAACACAGTCCTTTTGAGTTCTTTTTGAGATGGAGTCTCACTCCGTCACTCAGGCTGCAGTGCAGTGGCGAGATCTTGGGTTACTGTACCCTTTGCCTCCTGAGTTCAAGTGATTCTCCGGCCTGGCCTCCTGAGTAGCTGAGATTACAGGCATGTGCCACCATACCTGGCTCATTTCCTGTTTATAGTAGAGACGGAGTGTCACCATGTTGGCCAGGCTGGTCTTGAACTCTCGAACTTAGGTGATCTGCACGCCTCGGCCTTCCAAAGTGCTGGAATTACAGGCATGAGCCACTGTGCCTGGCCTTGAGTTCTTTTAATTGATATTTTTCACTTTTCTGTCCTAGCAAACCCTCAGTTTGATGTAGCTGACATGAAAACTACCTTCGCAAAATTATGACAATAAATGTATTAGGCCATTCTTGCATTGCTTTAAAGAAATACTTGACACCAGGTAATTTATTAAAAAAAGAGTTTTCATTGGCTCGTAGTTCTTCAAGCTGCACAAGCATGGCACTGGCACTTACTTGGCTTCTGGGTGAGCCTCAGGGAGTTTTTACTCATGGTAGAAGGCAAAGTTGGAGCAGGCACATCATATGGTGGAAGCAGAAGCTAGAGAGGGACTTAGTTGGGGAGGAGCCACATACTTTTAAACAACCAGATCTCCTGAGTACTCACTCTCTACCGTGAGGACAGCGGTATATGTTCCCATGACCCAAACACCTCTCCTACCAGGCCTAATCTCCAACACTGGGGATTACATTTCAACATTAGATTTGCTGGAGATATATATTCAAACTATATCAAAGAGAACTCTGACATAGCTGACTCTATCTTGCTTCTGAACTCCAAGCTGTCCTTGGTCATTCCTCAGCATAGGCCAAGCTCTCTTTGGGAGAAATTTAGTTTATAGTTTAACCTTAAAACAAGGATAAAAATAGCCATTCCCCAAACTACCCCCTCCTTGTTCAGGGACCTAAACCACCTTTGTAAAAGTAATAAAAAGCCACAAGACTAGGATTATGGGAAAGGCCTGAACTCTATTACGATGTAGGTATAAACAATAACTAGCCATTGTCCCAGAGGTTACAAGATTTGTAACCTTCCCAGTTGCTCCTATAGGTAACATCATCATTGTCAAAACCTAAGATTGGTGTTTGAGGTATTTTTCAGACTCTTGCATTTGGGCGGCCAGCTGACTCCACCAGGATCTGCGACTCATACCAAGGAACTAATTCAACTAGTCCTGGAGCTCCCACCCAAGAACTGACTTCATGTAAGAAGACAGCTTTGACCCCTATGATTTCATCCCTGCCCCAACCTATCAGCATTTCCCATTCCCTAGCCCCCTGCCCACCAAACTATCCTGGAAAATCCCTAGCCTCTGAGCTTTCAGAGATGCTGATCTGAGTAATAATAACTCCAGTCCTTCTGCATGGCTGGGCCTGCAATTACTAAACTATTTTTCTACTGCAATACCACTGTCTCAGTGAATCTGCCGTATCCATGCAGTAGGCAAGAAGAACCTGTTGGACAATTACAACACAATTTTTGATATTTCACATGGATCTAATATTAACAACTGCAGTAAATATATAGCAAGTCTATATGCCAAAATAATGCTTTATTTAATAATTGCAACAACCTTCTGAGATAGGTCTTATTCTTTATACAGTTATAGTTCTGACAATGTGCCAAAACTGACCACATTTTGAATAGTAAATTACTGTAAGAATAAAAGATAGTATAGTCTTCACACAAAAGTTATCTTACCACCATTAGATAATACTTAGAGGACATTTATCTTCCAATATTAACTTCATAGTGCAAATTTGTATTCCTATAACACTTCACTTAAGTATCATTATTTTATATCAGATAGGGATAGTGATGGGTGATGACATTTCACCCAAATGTCACTTAATTTTATGGATATTTCAACCAGAAAAGGGTTGAAAGGGTGAAGCAATTCATTAAAATAATGATCCCAAAGATGTTCGTGTCCTAGTTGCTAGGACCTGAGAATATGTCAACTTACATTGGAAATGTGCCTTTGCAAATGTGAGTAAGGTGATTTCGGATTTTGAGATGGAGATATTATCCTGGATTATGTGAGTGGGCCAATGTATAACAAGTGTCTTTACACAAGAGAAGCTGGAGGGTCAGAATCTGAAAAGGTGTTATGAAGACAGAGCCCAGAAAGAAAGGGAAATTGGAAGATACTATACTGCTGGCCATAAAAATGAAGGATGGCACTAAAAGAGCACAGAGAATTTCACCCCAAACTATGGCTCCCTGATGTAATGAATACTTTGAATTAAAATTCCTTAGAAATCAATATGCCATATTAGAGACTTTTCCCCTATCTTCATAAAAATAGGATGGATTCACCAAAAAGAACAATTGTTTTTCCTTCCCTTCCCTGTTATCTCATTATCTATTTCAAGACAGGAGTGGAAGAATGTATTCAGAACTGGCACAGCCTTTCTACAAAATAGTGACTGTCTCTGAGGTTCATTCAACTTCCAAATCAGTTACAAGTCCATCTATTCCTTTTCCCAAGGATCCATTTACTTTTCTGTAGTAATCACGTAATGTCTCTCAAAAGAATTACCTATATTTCCCATCTCCCCCTGCTCTTCTGAAAGGAGGTTATAGAAGTGTTTGCGTTTGATTGGGTAATTAGGTAATCACTCTGTGATTCTCCCCATGCATACGGTTAAATAAATTTTATACCTTTCTTCTTATTAACATGCCTTATTGTGAGTTTATTTTTCAGCAAACCATCCAAGGGCAAGAGGGCAGCTTCCTCTTAGCCCCAACAGGACTGTGAGTCAGAGTGCAAGTGGCCTCCAGAAGCTAAAAAAAAAAAGGTAAGTAAACAGATTCTCCCCTAGTGCTTCTAGAAAGGTACAGCCCTGCTGCCACCTTGATTTTAGTGTGGGGAAAAGAAAGATCAGACTGTGACTGTGTCTATATAGAAAGAGGTAGACATAAGAGAATCCATTTGGTTCTGTATTTGAGATGCTGTTAATCTGTGACCCTACCCCCAACTTCGTCCTTGCGAGAGACTTGTGCTGTGGTGACTCAAGGTTTAACGGATTTTGGGCTGTGCATGGTATGCTTTGTTAAACGGTGCCTGCAGGCAGTATGCTTGTAAAAAGTCATCACCATTCTCTTAATCTCAAGTACCCAGGGATACCTACACGGCCAAAGGTCACAGGGACCTCTGCCTAGGAAAGCTAAGTATTGTCCAAGGTTTCTCCCCATGTGATAGTCTGAAATACGACCTCATGGGAAGGGAAAGACCTAATCGTCCCTCAGCCTGACACCCGTGAAGGGTCTGTGCTGAGGAGGACTAGTATAAGAGGAAAGAAGGCCTCTTGGCAGTTGAGATAGAGAAAAGCATCTGTCTCCAGCCCGTCCCTGGGCAATGGAACATCTGAGTGTAAAACCTGATTGTGGGTTCTGTTTACCGAGAAAGAAGAAAACAGCCTTAGGGCGAAAGGTGGGACTTGCTAGAGCAATGCTGCTCTTTATGCACTAAAAAGGTTTATGGAGATGTTTACATATGCATATCAAGGCACAGCACTTCTCCTTAAACCTATGTCACAGAGATCTTTATTCATGTCTTACTGCTGACCTTCTCCCTACGATGATCCTATTATCCTGCCACTTCCCTCTTTCTATGATGGTAAAGATAATGAGCAATAAATACTGAGGGAACTCAGAGACCTGGTGCCGGAGTGGGTCCTCTGTATGCTGAGCGCTGGTCCCCTGGGCCCACTTTTTCTTTCTCTGTACTTTGTCTCTGTGTCTCATTTCTTTTCTCAAGTCTCTCGTTCCACCTAATGAGAAACACCCACAGGTGTGGACGGGCAGACCGCCCCTTCATTTAGGACTTATAAACTCCAGATCTCTAACAGAAAAGGGTATGTTGGTTTAAGTCACTAAATTTGAGGAACTTGGTTATTACCATAATAGGAAACTAATACAAGTAATATAACATAGAAATGTGTAGTTAAGAACTTACATTTTAATTTTGGGGACCAATATTTTGTACTTCTTTTGAGTTCATACAAAATATATGCTGCCTTTATTCTAATTATTTTGTAAGGAAATGAAGTGATATTATATTCATAAGCCTGAGTTAAAAGTATGCTGCTTCTTACAGAAACCTAAGTCATAAAATCAAATTTATGCCTTGAATGTAGTTATAGTTTTTCTGAACACATACAATATTTGTATAAATTGAGTCAATACAACACTAAGGCACAATGGATTAATATCTTGGATAAGTTTAGGTGTACCACCTATGTTCTTATAAACTTAACACTAAATGAATGATTTAAACTTTTCAATGGTGTGCACATGTATACTTCAATGGTAAGAACACATAGAACTGATAAGAATATTGGAAGGATTACATGAAATGTCAAGTACTATTAATGCATAAGTCCTTGAATGACTGTTAAGTACTGGGGTGCTGCTCATGTGAATTCCCTGTACTCTTCCTCTTTTAAGGAACTACTTGGGTTGACTTTTTGTCTGATCTTTCACAGGGACCATTATATTAAAAGTAAAAGGGATGAGATTTCTCTTGGATCTAAGCAAATGATTCTTTGAATAAGTTTAGTGTCTGCTACACATAAACACTCATAGGCTCACCTTGTAATCTGGAGCTGAAACAAAAGTTGATAACGATCTTCTGTGATAGTACTTCAACAACTGAGGGTTCAACATGCACTGATTACTATTGTCTTAATTTTACAATGATGATTAGTGTCAATGAAAAGAGTCAAATTCTGTAAAATATTTGACGAGATTTATTCCGAGCCACATGAGTGATCATGGCCCACAACACAGCTTCAGGAGATCCTGAGAACACATGCCCAAGGTGGTCGGGCTACAGCTTGGTTTTATCCATTTTAGGGAGACATAAGACATCAATCAATGCATGAAACATGTACATTGGTTCATTCTGGAAAAGTGAGACAACTCAAAGTGTTGAGTGTGGGATTTCAGGTCTTAGGTAGATTCAAAGATTTTCTGATTGGCAACTAGTCCAAGGAGTTTATCTAAAGACCTAGAATCAATAAAAGGGAGTGTCTTGGTTAAGGTAAGGATGTTTGTGGAGACCAAGGTTCTATCCAGATGAGGCTTCCAGGTAGTAGGCTTCAGAGACAATTGATTGTAAATGTTTATCAGACTTAAGAAGGTGTGGGTTAAAACATGTTCAACTTTACTAGCTGTTGTGAAATTCCTCCTCCAAAAGGAGGTTATGCCACTTTCCACTCACACCAACAGAGCATGAGTGTTCTCATTTCCTAACACCTTCACAAGATTCTGTACTACATATTTTCATTGTTGTAGCCTAATAAATCGTAACATTTTCCTATTGTGAGTCTTTTTTGTGATGGGGTCTCACTATGTTGCCCAAGATGGAGTGCAGTGGCTACTCACAGGTGCAATTATAGCATTCTACATGCATGGGTGTAAAATCCTTTGAATGTGAGGACTTCTTTGTTTATCTGTGGTGGCAGGGCAGATATCACAAAAATTAGGCATGGACCTTTTTTAAAAAAAAAAAAAAAAAGGTCATCAGCTATCGTTAGCGTTAATGTATTTTATGTGTGGCTCAAGACAATTCTTCTTCCAATGTGGCCCACGGAAGTCAAAAGGCTGGACACCCATGCTACAGCCTCAAATTTCCAGGCTCAAGAAATCCTTCCACCTCAGCCTCCTGAGTAGCTGAAACTATAGGTGCACACCACCACTCCTGACTTCATTGAAATGTTTAAAATCATATCACTGAGGGTATAATTTACATACATCACAATAACCAAAGTTGTAAAAGTACAATTCAATGAATATTGACAAAGGTAGACTGGGTATTAATACCACCACAATCAGCACAAAATACTCCCATCATCTAAGTCGTCAACCACCCTCGCCTGTCTTTGAAACCAATGATTTTATTGCTATCCCTTCAGTTTCACCTTTTCCAAAATATCGTATAAAAGAAACCCCACAGTATGTAACCTTCTTTCACTTAGCATAATGTTTTTGAGAGTCATTTATTTTGTTGCATATATCAGTAGTCCATTTGTTTTAGATACTGAGTATTATTCAATGATATAGATGAACTCCAATTTGTTTCACTGTGATTTCAATGTGCTTTTCCCTGACTATTCATGAGATTGTCTATCTTAGTACATATTTTGGCCATTTGAGCTTTCTTCTGAAATGTGTTCTCTTTTATTTAACTTTCATTTTAAGTTCAGGGATACATGTGCCAGTTTGTTACACAGGTAAACCTGTGTCATGGGGGTTTGTTGTGCAGACTATTTCATTAAGCCTTGTACTCATTAGTTATTTTTCCTGGTCCCCTACTGCCTCCCACCCTTCAACTTCAAGTAGGCCCCAGTGTGTATCGTTCTTCTCTAAGTGTTCATGTTTTCTCATCACTTAGCTTCCACTTGTAAGTGAGAATATGCAGTATTTGGTTTTCCTGCATTGGGTCCTGCATTGGTTTGCTAAGGATAATGGCCTCCAGCTCCATCCATGTCCATGCAAAGGACATGATCTCATTCTTTTTTAATGGCTACATAATATTCCATGGTGCATATGCACTACATTTTCTTTATCCAGTCTGTCATTGATGGGCATTTAGGTTGATTCCATGTCTTTCCTATTGTGAATAGTGCTGCAATGAACATGCATATGCATGTGTCTTTTAAACATAATATAATAATTTATATTCCTTTGGGAATATGTATAGTAATTGGATTGCAGGATTGAATAGTATTTCTGTCTTCAGGTCTTTGAGGAGTCATCACACTGTCTTCTACAATGGTTGGCCTAACTTACACCCCCACTAACAGTGTATTTTCTCTTCCTTTTTCTCCACACAACCTCACTTGCATCTTTTATTTTTTGACTTTTTTTTTTTTTTTTGACAGAGTCTCACTCTGTCGCCCAGGCTGGAGTGCAGTGGTGTGATCTCAGTTCACTGCAAGCTCTGCCTCCCGGGTTCATGCCATTCTCCTACATCAACCTCCCGAGTAGCTGGAACTACAGGTGCCCACCACCACGCCCAGTTAATTTTTTTGTATTTTTTAGTAGAGACGGGTTTTCACCATGTTAGCCAGGATGGTCTCGATCTCCTGACCTCGTGATCCGCCCGTCTCGGCCTCCCAAAGTGCTGAGATTACAGGCATGAGCCACTGTGCCCAGCCTATTTTTTGACTTTTTAATTAAAACCATTCTGACTGGTGTGAAATGGTATCTCATTGTGGTTTTGATTTGCATGAAATGTGTTCTCTTTCTTTGCCCATTTTTCTTTTGTGTTGTCTTTTCCCCTATACATTTAAAAAAGTATTATTTTGTTCTTTATGTCATTCTTTATATAACTAGTAAATCATATCATTTCACATAGATTTGAATGTTAGCATCCAAAGCTTAAACTTTAATTTTTATAGAAGAAGAACACATTTAGCAGCACTTGATATCATTAATATATGGGCCAAAACTTAGGGAAGGAATTTGTGCTAAAGTCAACATAGTTTATATTCTATTCAGTAAACCTTTAAATGATCAAATGGTTCCTTCTTTGGAAAAGAGGACATGGGTAACATCTTCTGTACTGACTTGAGGAAACTTAAATATGATACATGAAAATATAGTAAGGAAAAAGATATCAAAAGTCCATTTGGTACCATTATCATGCCATTTTAATCAACACACATCATGCTTATGATCAATAATTGAATGGAAACTGTCTTTTGTCTTCTAAAATGTAACTGCTGTTAAGAATTAATAAGCAGGTTCTCTAAGTGCAGAAAGTATTCAGGAATTCTTTCTGCAAGAACACACCCTCATCCAATCCAGAAGCTCCAAAATTTCACCCACCCCAGTCCTGAGTTCTTTTTGGAAATCACCCACCCACTCTACTATTAAGAAACCTGAAAACACACGTATCTTAAACCTTGTCATCTCACAGCTGCTTATTCTTTGGTTGTTTCCTGTGGAGGTTTCTTGTGCAGGAGCTGTGGCTTGTAATTTACAACAGCCCCCAAAGCACCCATATCACCTGAATAGAAGTACAATAAATAAAATAATAAAACAGCCTTGCTCATATAAAATCCCTGTCTCCCCTGTGGAATACCAACTGGTCCTCCTCTCCATGGCAATCTACTCTGCAAGCAACAGCCAAGGTTTTTGTTTGTTTGTTTTGTGTGTGTGTGTGTGTGTATACAAAAATTACATCAACTAGCTTAACTGTTGGAATTCCTTTGAAGTTCCTATACTGCACATAAATCCATGTTGTTGTCCATGACCTACAAGGCCTTATGTTATCTTCCCTAAGCTTACCTTGTGCCAGCTGGTTTCTCCCACGCTCACTGCACTGCAGGTTCTAGCCTTCTGTCCATTCCAGATCGGGCCAAATCTGATTCCTCCACACCGCCTCTCCACTTGCTTCCCCTCTGCCTGGAACTCTGCTCTTCTGGCTCTTTTCCTGTTTTCCTTCTTCCCTTTCTGGCTCAGCTTAAAAGGCACCTTCTCAGATAATCCTTTCTAAAGTAAGTTTCTCCTCCCATTTTTCTCTATCACAGTCCTTTGTTTCTTTCCTGTAAAGATTTTATGTGTTTACTCATTTATTGGCTAACATTCTTAGTAATGGCAACTCTGCGAGGGCAGGAAATCTGTCTTCATCACAGTGCCTGGGATTTGTTCTCAGCTCAATAAATATTTGGTGCATGAATAAATGAATGAATGGCTTCTTAGAATCAGAGCTACACATGCACACACACGTATACGCATATACCCTTTGCTTGGAGAGACCTGTTTTCTTTCCCTGTTTTGTATCTGGGAGCACAGTTACAATCCCATGGGTAAATTTTTTTCCTGATATTGTTCTTTTTTCAGCATGAATCTATTAATAATCAAACCAAATTATTCAGGAACTGCACAGAACGTAATTTCTTCTCCAATGCACACAGGACCAAAGGGTGGGGGAAAATCGAGCTACTGAAAATTTCCTTCCCCTGCAGACTTTTAAACTGCTAATCAGCACAAGCAGCTTGTAGCAGACTGAGCACAAAAGGTTGCTGAAACGGCACATAACTAATTCCAGGTGATTTAATATCTTATGTTGCCTTAGTGAAAATATTGACAAAGAAGAACCATAAGATTTGGAGTTTTTCTGCACTGCTGAATTCAGTGCTAGCTTGTGAGCTTCTATCATGGCATTTCCATAAATCAGCATTGCTTAAGGAAGTAAGTCTGGGTGTGCCATCCAGAAACCACTGCCAAATTGGACAAATGCTAGTCTTTCGGTTTTGACTGGCCATATTTAGCAGCCTTTCCTAAAAATGTAGAGTTCACTTTGGCCATGGCATCGTATGCCTACAGAAGAAATAAGTCTACCAAATATATTGCCAATATCCATGGGCAGTTGGCAGTGATAGGAGAAATACGAAGTTTAGATACTTTTGGTAAAGCCACATCTCACACAAGACATATGGAAGCACAGACTTTTTTTTAATAGACAGGGTTGGTGTAGAATTGACTCTCCTAGGGTTCAAAGGCTATTCTTTCCTTCATAAAAGTATTCTGGTACAATGTTTCAGAATTAACTCTCAGCTTTATGAAAGAAAATGTTCATTTTAATTCTTCTGATCACATTAAAAAAGAATACACAAAATTGAAGACACTTTTTCAATTATCATATAAGAAAGTCAAAGTTAAAATCACAAGATAACAAAAAGGAAAGAGAAAACTATAATATTTAGAATTATTCTGTTAAACACTCTTCAAGATATAGTTTCTGGATTTTTGAACCCAAACTGCAAATACCAGTAAGTCAATTTCCCCCACAGCACTTCAATTTAAAATTGTACCATCAAGACATCAATTTTAAAATACTATCTGATTAGTTTTATCCCTTCGAAATACAGTGGCATTTTTTACACATCATTTTTGTTTACATTTTTGCCATATTTTGGGAGCTAGGTTTGTATCCTATTTTCTTATATTTAAAATATTCCTAATAACATATGTATTCTAACTCAGAATATTCATTATGCCAATTTCCAATGGTTTAGGCTGGCAGTTGGCAAATTTGATGAAACTGACTGATTTGTGGAAGTAGTAAATAAAAAACACGAGGGGAAATGCTGAAAGTGAAAAAAATTCAGAAATCACAAAATGGTAAACTCAGAAATAAATTTCACTCTTGAATCATTCAAAAGATACAATGTACCTTTCCCAAAAGTGAGGCTGTAAAGCTCTTGAAAGAGCTACTTCAATGCACAGAGCCATTTTATAATTAATCACCTAGCATGCAGCCAAGAAATAGATGTCATTTTGTGCTGCAAAAAAAAAAAAAAAAGAGCAAACCCATGACAATTTTTGAATTCTGTTTTTCATTGATACACAATAAGTATACAAACCTATGGAGTACATCATAATGATTGGATACATGTATACACTGGCTTTAGCATAACCATCTCCTGAAACATTATTTCTCTGTGGTGAGAACTCAGGATCCGCTCTTATAGTTATTTTGAAATACAAACTATAATACTGTTTACTATAGTATGTAATGTATTACAATACTTATAAAGTATAGTAATGTATAGGGATACACTATAGAACACCAGAACTTATTTCTCCTATCTAACTGTAATTTTATGCCATTAACCAATTTCTTCCTATCCTCCCCTCCTTGATACATTCCAGAGTCACTAATAACTCTGTACTTTTGTGCCATCAGCTTTTTCAGACTCCACAAATGAGTGAGAACATGGGATATTTGTGTTTCTGTGCCTTATTTCACTTAGCATATTGTCTTCTAGATTCATCCATGTTACCACAGTGACAGGATTTCATTCTTGTTATGGCTGAGTACTATTCAATTGTGTATATATACACCACATTTTCTTTATCTATTCATTTGTTGATGGACACTTAGGTTGATTCCATATCTTGGCAGTAAATAATGCTGCAATCAACATGAGAATCTCTTCAACATAGTGTCTCTTCAACATACTACTTTCAGGTTTTCATTTTGCTAATATGAGAAAGCATAGCTTAAGATAATGGATTCAACACAAATGATGTGATGAAGATTTGCAAAAGAGCAGTTATGTGTGTATGTGTGTGTGTGCACATGCTAGGCATTTAAATTCTCTGCTTTATAATCTCTAAATTATGCCTTGTCACTGTTATCTCATTAGGCATACATAATTAATCTTTGCAAGGAATAATTCCAGAAGGCAGAGTTATAATATTTCACATCACTGTAACTATTGCTTTATGCTCTCTCATAACATGAAGACTTATTCTTATTGAACTTTTAATAAGTTGTATCTTCTGTATTTGTAGATATAAGTGAAAAATCTACAGCACTCATAGAAAGGGATACATCATATAAGGGCTATCAGAAGCAAGGACATCTACTACTAATTAATACCAAGGGTATTCATGTCTATATTTTTCTAAAAAGTGAAGTTTCTTAAAATCATAAAAGTAATTAAAATGCAATGTGTAAAACAGATGTAACTAGTCAATTATTTAAGCATTTTCCTGGCCAATAAGAAAATAATATCGATAATGTAACACATAACACTGATGTCTCTTAAAAAGGTAGGAAACATTTTCACTCAAAAAATGTAGGAAGATTACATGAATACAAGAGTTAAAAGAATCTGATATTTCACAGTCAGATCCTAATATCTGAAGTCCTTATTATTACTTTTCTCTTTTTTGTTTCACATGCATATTATGCCTAGAGAATAGCCTTACCTGATCTCCTAGGACTGAAAACCAGGCCCTAGAAGGGATGAGTGGATGGAGTTAGCAGTACTCTGAAATGTAGAGAAGAAATTAACCAAGCTGAAAAGTAAGGAAGGAGCTCTGTTTTTCTGCTGGGATCAGCTGATTTCTTGGTCATCTCACAATTGAAAAGCACCTCAATAGATTATTGGCACCAAAGAGCCCTATGATGATGCTGGATATCACTGCCCCCCTCAATCTTTCTGCGAAGGAATTAAGCCAACATTAGGTTGACTCCCCAAATGTAGTTACGGTAAAGGTATCCATATTCCACCTATGTTTGGCTTTCTCTAACCTGACTCAAATTAGCGAGGGCTCTTGTTTTATAATATGTGAGCAAGCCTTTCAGAACTTGAGACAGGTATTCAAATCACAGTTTTTCACATCAGAAAGTTTTCTCAAATGGTGCTAGATTATGGATATGTGGAAAATATTGCTAAAAATTAATTGCTCATTAAATTGGGATTGAACACTTATTTTGCTTCAGAGACATAATCATTGCAATGGAATGCCTTTTTTGAAATGCAATTTCTTCTTTGTCTTCCAAATTCTACCTCTTTCCTAATAACTCTTAACAGTGCACAAGCTGGAAAGAATCTTTCTCTATCCTAATCTCCCATAATACATTATCTATACATTCCCATGGTATTTTTCATCCTCTATTTTGCATTATACTTGAGTGAGTTCTTTAATTAGATTGGAGGCTCACAACATTTTGAGAGTTCCAGACCCCAGAAAAGGAATTTAGGTCTATTTTAACAATATTTTATGGGCATATATTCAATGGTAACAGTAAGCAACTTCAGGCCAGAAACTGTATCTTTTTCATCCTGGAATTCATCTATCCAGCAGTGATTTTCACTCAGCAGGAGCTTCATAAATTTTCATTTAATGTTCAAAAGTGGGAATAAAACTGGAGAAACAAAGAGGAGGAGCATGATGAATTTTTCTTAGGGGTGGTTATACCCTCCTTGCGTTGGGCTGCATCTCCTTGAACAGTCTGGCAGTCCTGAGATGATCCTAGATGTGTTCTGAGCAGGACATAGGTGAATGCATCATGGGAATTGCATTCCCTGTGAATTATTTTTCAATCATTCTTACTACAAAAAGTTGAAAGTCTCAAGTAGGTGTTAATAGAACATTAATAACAATTTAACTTTTCTAATCTCCCTATTTTATGAGAGAGCAAGATTCAAGCCCAGAGTCTGGGGCAGGCAAAAATATCTACCTAAAATGCAATGACTTCAGGTTGCTTTCATCATAGTAACATTTGCTGTTACTTTTCGTTGTTTGCCACTGACATTGGTGTTTCATTTAAGGTAATAAAATAAAACCTTCATTTTAAGTTAGTGTATTTTTTTAATAAGCCAGTTAAAATCTTAAGTGAATTAGAAGTTGGCACAAAGATATGACACAAGTATTGAAGATAGTGAGTTTAGGGGAATGTCTTCTCAGAGAATTGGAGACTGTCGAATGGCTGGCTGTCTTAAGAAGAAAGGACAGCAGGAACTGTGTGTGAAAAGACAGGAGCTCTGAGAAGACAGGAGCAGTGAGCTGTTGAGTCAAAGGAGAGGGTCTCTAAGGATACAGGGATGGAGAGGGGAATAATGAAGGCTGAGTCCAGCTGAAAGTGGAAACGAAGTGTGACAGTTACTTGGCCTGCAAAGCAGTAGGGAGCCAGGGGAAATTTTCAGGAAGTAAGTGACATCATGGTCAAAGTGACAAGCAAGAAAGGGAATTTTAGCAGTGATATTTAGATCTTATTGGAGAAGAATGACTACACAAGGCAGAAATCCAGTGAAGGAAAGGTTCAGGGGTCTAGTGATTAGAAGGCTGAACAAGGAATTTTCCAGAATGGTTAGTGAAGAAATAAATCTCAGTGTATTGAGGGGAAAGTTGAAGCAGGCTTTGTGGTAGTGTAAAAGCAGAGAAAGGACATACGTAGAGTATAGGAAATGGTAAATGGCTAAAGCAAGACTGTTCACCAGTCTTGCTTTATTGCCTGGTCATAATAAAAATGTATTATGCTATATAAAAATAGGCTATGGAAAAATCTGCGTGCTTGGGTTCCAGTATCCCCAACAAGTTTTTTTAAATGCAAACTCATTGTAGAAACCTCAGTTTACTACCATCCCTCTCAGTTCATTCTCACCACCAGCCTCTACCACTCTGCATTTGTTTTCCTGAAATCTAAAACAGCAGAATTTAACATACATAACATTTTAGGTTATGTCATGTAAAAACGAAACTTGTCCAGAAGATTGAATTTTCTGAATAAGAAACTTTTTATCGGTGGCTACATGACTTGTCATAAAATAACTTAAGACAAAATTGGACATCCAAGTTTCAGTTCCACTCCCACACATTTGTTCCATTAGTTCCACTGAACTTCACTGAACAAGACTAATACCTATCTTGCTTAAATAGCTAGCTACTACAGATATCAAATTAAATAATATATAGACATTATATCTTTCATTCAAAAGCAATTTATAGCATTACCAATATAGAACTAAATTCATCATAGCACAGCATTTTTTGGTTGTGCATATCGCGTTTTGCCTGTTGAAGTGTTTTTGAATTATGAAAAATATAGTGCAATGCTCTGTAAGTGCTTTTTGGCAAGACTGGTGGGGGGAAAACATCTACTCATGTCTATCAGAAGGATGGGATAATGCTTCAGAGGCAGAGGAATGATAGTATGTATGGTTCCCAAGGGCAGAGAGAAAAATGGCCAAGCCACAGAAGGAAGAATGTGATGGTAGGATCTGGAGAAACAGAGAAGTAGAAGCAATGAGAGCACAAACTGAACTCAAGCCAGACATGGCAGCAGTTCTTCATCCACTTTCAGAGAGCATTTGGAGAGGAATAAGTAGCTCAAGAAAGCTCCACTGCTGTCTATCCCCACCCTGCACCCTGCTCTGTGCTCTCATAACACTGCAGGAAGATCTGAGAATAATGGTACCAGCCACGTGCTAGTCTTCGTTCCATTATAGTCATACTTTTGAGAGTTATAGGTATAGGATCTCTGCAGCCCGATGTACCATCATTATTTCAGGACACAAAGCCTGCTTCCTTTTCCATCTGTGGCTGTAATCAATAAATAGAAGGAAATGCAGGAGCTGTTTTCTCTCCCTCCTCAAGAGTGAAGCCTTGAGTAATCTAGTCAATTCCTTGTTTCCCGACATTTGGGGTTCACCGTGGCCCTTTTGACTCTGCTGAGATACTACTGGTTCTCTTAAACCCAAGTCACTTCCCAGATAAAAGGAAAAGAGTAAGGATAAACCTAAATAGATCAGAGGAGAAAAGCATCGGAAAAGCCCACTCTGCTAAAGAATCTTAGCCAACAGTGTTCACAGCCAACTGGACGCCTCCTTCCTCTCACTTTTATTCTCTCTCCAGACAAAATCAGGGCACTTCAGCCTTGCCAAAGTTGACTCTCACATCACTCTTCTTTCTCACAGTCATGTGGGTCTGAGATCTCTAGGAAGTGTAGGGAGGGGCAAACAAGTGTTCCCTTGGAGCAGAGGGCTCCATATTTTTTCCTTCTTTGTAAGCAGTCACGTGGTGAGTGAATGGTATATCACAATGGGTTTAATAACTCTGTTAATTAGCATGTCTTTCTTAATTAGTATTTCTTGCTACCTTGTCTACTAAAAGTTGGATGTGAGCTTCCTTCAAATCTGAACTGTCTGAGGACTAGCCTTTACGTTTCCAAGTTAGATTCTTAAATCCCGGAGTCACTGTGTGAAAAGTTCAGTGACATTTCTGGAAGGACCAGGAGAGAGGCCCTGTGACTTCTTGGACAGAAAGAGGGGCCCAGCTGAGCTCAGCCCTCCTTGCCATTGCATCAGTCATGTGAGGGAAGCCATCCTGGGGCCACCAGCCCACCGCAGTCACTCTCTGAACACCACCATATGACCTCAGTTGTCATCAAATGGAGCAGAAGAAATCACTTAGCAGAGTCCTGCCTAAATTTCTGACCTACAATTCATGAGATTTCATAAAATGTCTGTTTGAAGTTACTGTTTAAAGGTACGCGTTAGTTTGCCATTCAATAATAGGTAAGTGGAACAACGCGCCTTCGCATTTTACCCAAATTGTTACTTTGCTACATTTCAGAATATTTTTCATCATTTCTCCTCTTAGCTACACGCAAACTTTCAGGTACTTTTCTTCCCAATAACAAACAGCTTGTGTATATTCCTACAGATACCCCAAGAATCTCATATGCAAAATACATATCTACTGAGGTCTTAAACAGTTTTAAGCCTTATGGTGAATTCCCCATACACAATTAAAACAAATGATGAAAATAGCACGAGCTCAATTTCAAAAGTCAATGGAATGGTGATGGTATTTACAAAACAGTCTCCCTAAGTGATAGTAGTAAGAAGTATACTCTGTGGCAGACTTGGAATGGGCAATACAAAATCCTATCTGTAAACAACAGCACCTACCTTGGATCATTATTAGTGCATTGTTTGTGAAAGAAACCCTTTAAAAGATTTGGGTTCTGTTCAATGAGAACACTTGGACACAGGGTGGGGAACATCACATACCAGGGCCTGTCACGGGGTGGGGGGGGAAGGGGAAGGGACAGCATTAGGAGATATATCTAATGTAGATGATCAGTTAATGGGTGCAGCACACCAACATGGCACATGTATACATATGTAACAAATCTGCACATTGTGCATATGTACCCTAGAACTTAAAGTATTATTATAATAGATTTGGGTTCTGTTAAGAATTTGTATTTAACATTATTGAACAACTAGACCACTAGGAAGGATTGGTTCAATATGATTTTCAGATAAATGATCTGTACTCCTATAGGTGGTATGTCAATTTATTTTTCATTTTAAACTACTTTATAATTTCTTAATGACTCAAGAGCACCCATATGGTCATTTCTGAGTTGTCTTTTTCTAGACTTTCTATCTCTCTCCCTTGCTGAAGAAATATTCGATGTAACTTCTTTTGTCTTAGAATGAATTTGCAGAATTTCTCTCATCTGCTCCAACTTGCAGTTTATACTTTGTCATCTGCTAAAATAATACAATTATGAATATTAGAATGGTTCTAAATTAAGAGCAAATACTCTCTGAATGAAGAAGCTCTTTCCATAATCAAATGTTTATATTTTAGTGAATTTTTGCTAAGAAAGAGATCTAGGATGCTTTGAGGCTTCTTTTGTTCAACTTTTAGATATTGGCCTAGCATTTGAATACCTTAAGTAGCTGTTGAAAGCTGAGACATCTCATGGTAGTCATTTATTTACTTTATATATATTTTTTGTTACTTTTATTTGCAGTACCGAAACGGCATCAGAGGAAAATGAGCATTGTCTTGGCAATATGTGAGAAATATTTACACTACACTGTACCATCTGATATTTTAGGACATCTGTATAGATCAAAATAAATCAGATTGAATGGATTTAATATCATATATTGATAACAATAATTACTGGCTATAAAACTACCCTGTCTAATTCAAGGTCTTCAGTTTTATTTTTTAATATTTTTGTACATGGGATAGCTGCAGAATTACCTCCATTTTCCACTTCAGTTTTAGGAGTAAGTTGTGAACCCCACCCTCATGCAGGTACACACATAAAACCACCCAAATTAACCAGTTTCATTAATGGTACCGTATTCAAATAACCAAAGGGATACTGGAATGCAGTCTTCAAAGATAATAAACTGCAATGTAAATCTGGTTTAATAAAGGCCAAGAACTAAGCCTTCTGTTCCCTTCATAAGGCATAGAAACAATAGTGTAGCCCAACTAGTCTCCCACTGAGGATATAGTCTAGCTTTCTGCCGAGACAATCAAACAACCCAAACCTAATATTTCAATGAACTTGGGAAATGATGACACACACTTTTCTGCCTCTCCTCGCCAGTTCTGAATTTGGAGGGGCAAAGGAAGTGGAAGGCATGCTTAATTGAGGCATTAAATACTAGGCTGTGGCAGATTGTTTTACTGTTAAATACAGTAATGAGTTTTTAATGGCTGCTGTCCAAAATTACACTGCAGAAAAGAAAATGGTTTATTAGTAATAATAATAGCTGGCACCTTCATCTTCAAAGCACGTTACAAATATTAGCTCATTAATCCTCCAACTGCCACTGGGAGGCAGCAGTAAATGTTTCTTTCCTCAGTTTACAGCTGGTGAAACAGGAAAACAGAAGCTCATAACAAGTTTTCAAAAGAAGATTTTGTGTATGGAGATCAATTTCTGATCTAAACCACTCATATCAGTTTTTATACTTGATTGGATGGCATTCACTCTGATGACTGCCAGCCCTTTTTTTGAGGGGACAGTGATTAAGGTCAAATCCAATTTATTTGAACTTGACTCAGAAGTGTGCAAGAGTTGCACCTGAATTGCTCAATGCTTGGTCCTTTAATGTTATTTCAAGCAAATCAATTGTGTTCAAAATCTATTCAGCCCAAATCAATTACATGCAGAAACTTGTATGCATGGGAAGTGCAGACTGTTGAGACCCCTTGAAATTTGCTCCTCTGAGAATTGCTAGAGGTCACGAAGCAAAATGGGGTCAAGGTCAAATTTAAAAAGGCTTGTTTTCGCTATCTTTATCCATTCACTCAGATCTTCTTTATAGAAAATAGTATATGTCCTCAAATTAGTGAACAATAACAAATAACCCAATATAGCCTGTTATTCATGCAAATATAGGTGATAGATATTAAAATTGTTATTATTTGTCTACATATTTACCCTTGTGGGCAATGTTTTCAGTTTTTTGCCATTGTATAATGCCATAAACATTCTTTACATCTTTAAATCCAATTTTAATCCAATGCATGAATTCTCCACTATGTCATCAGATGCATTTTATAGATTTAAAAAAATCATTGAATTTACAACACAGAAATAAACGTACTTCTTGAGAAGCCAAGCTGTGTATTCCAGAGAAGTAGGTATGGGTCAAGCAAAAGCTTTATAGAAAATCCATTGTGTATAATCCAAGGAAGTGGGATCTCCTGTCTAGCCAAAGCAGGAAACAAACTTATTCTTGCCGCTTTCTAGTACACAAAAAGGAGCCTTTTGGAGCCACTCAGCATCTGAGAATGCTATTTATATTATGCATATTTTAAAAATACATGAACATTTGCTTGTAAATATCCCAAACAAAAAAGTCAAAAACCTCTTAAAACTCCCAAATATATTGGCTGTGCCTGAAATAGAGTTGCCTTTTTTTCTTCCAAAGCCTTATCTTCATTGACAGCTGCTAATAAAGACAGTGCCATCATTATGATCGGTGTCATTTTCAAGCCATTTTCAAGAACAGCAAGGCTGAGATATGGCATCTGCCATTGCCAACAATTTCTATTTTAATCTGGAATAGCAGATACTCCACCTTTGTGGAAATGCCAACCATGAAATGCAATTGGTTACATATAATACCCAGAAGTGAGGGAAATCCATGAGTATTCATATTATAGAGTATCAGAAACATTTCTGCTAAGAAATAAAAAATGATAATGAGGAGGTAAAGTTTCATTTGCACATATCATGATGCCCAGGGTCTGGTGCAGGAAGAGTCAGAGCATCGAATGCTTATATGACTTGATTTTGGAGAGAATACAAATGTCTTCCTCCTGTAACCTCCAACTCCTGGGCTCAAATGATCCTCCCACCTCAGCCTCCCAAGTAGCTGGGACTATAGGCATGCCAGACCACACCGGCATAATTTTTATTTTTATTTATTTATATATTTTTTGTAGACATGGAGTCTTGCTATGTTGCTGGTCTTGAACTCCTGGCCTCAAGGGATCCTCCAGTCTCCACCTCCCAAAGTTGCATTAAGGTGGTTTTGTTTCTTTGTTTGTTTGTTTGTTTGTTTTGAGACAGAGTTTCCCTCCGTCACCCAGACTGGAGTGCAGTGGTGCGATCTAGGCTCACTGCTACCTCTGCCTCCCGGGTTCAAGCGATTCTCTTGCCTCAGCCTCCTGAGTAGCTGGGATTACAGGCATGCCACCATGCCCAGCTAACTTTTGTATTTTTAGTAGAGATGAGGTTTCACCAGTTGGCCAGACTGGCCTCCAACTCCTGACCTCAAGTGATCTACCTGTCTCAGCCTCCCAAAGTGCTGGGATTACAGGCTTGCACCACCATGCCTGGCAGTTTTTAAAATCTCATATTAAATGCCACCATTCCTGGAATAGGTATGCATTATCATCTAATACCTCAGTAGGATTCCTTTATGTCTACTTTTCCACATATTTACCTGGGATAATGGGACACAGAACAGGTAAGTTTGGATGGACAACAGGAAAGAATATTAGTCAATCAAGATTAGCTGGAGAATCCTGCTAATCAAGGGGGCACTGCTGGGGTTGGAAATCAGACACTTCTGAGTTTGAATTCTGACTCTGGCACTGCAAGACATACTGTGTGACATTGGACAAGGACCCTTCTGTGTCTGCATGACCCAGCTTACAATGGGTGTTATGATAATAGTACTTTCCTCAAATCACTATGTGGGGATTGCAAAACACATAATAAACACTTGATAAATGATCAATGGTGGCTATTTAAGTATCTGCCTGGCACAGTTTCAGTCCTTTCTCTAGCAGAAAGTGGTGATCAATAAAAGCTTTTTATAATGACTGGTCACAATGCCTCATAGGACCTACACACACACACACACACACACACACACACACACACACACACACACAAAAGAACATGTATCATAGAATTCAGGATGCTTTGGAAAACTCTATCTCCTTATCTTTGTCCAGGACTACATTCAACCCTCAAAATATAACTTGTAACATTTTCAATCTTTCCCCTAGACAACGCTCAATTTATACAGTGACTCTAGATTTCCTTAAAAAAAAAATTCACCATCAGTTATAGAATGTTGCTCTTTTCTTCCATAGAGGAAATCTGGTCTGCTAATGGTGGCTCATGCCTGTAATCCCAGCACTTTGCAAGGGGGAGGTGGGAGAATCGCCCAAGGCCAGGAGTTTGAAACCAGCCTGGACAACATAGTGAAACCTCAACTTTACAAAAAAATTTTAAAAATTAGCCAGGCATGATGGTGTCTGCCTGTAGTCCCAGCACTTTGGGAGGCTGAGGTGAGAGGATAACTTGAGGCCAGGAGTTACAGGTTGCAATGAGCCAAGACTGTACCACTGCACTGTGGCCTGGGCAACAGAACAACAGAGAGAGAGAGAGAGAGAGAGAGAGAGAGAGAGAGAGAGAGAGAGAGAGAGAAAGGAGGGAGGAAGGAAGGAAGGAAGGAAGGAAGGAAGGAAGGAAGGAAGGAAGGAAGGAGGAAGGAAGGAAGGAAAGGGAGAGAGAGACAGAGAGAGAGAGAAGGAAGGAAGGAAAGAAGGAAGGAAGGAGAAAAGAAAAGAAAAGAAGGAAAGAAGGAAGGAAGGAAAAACCTGAGCAACAGAGTGTGCTATGAACTGGGTTACAAATTAGGATATCTAAAATTTAATTGTAATTGTCACTACTGTAGGCAGTGTGGTGAAATAGGAAGCTCACTATTTGACCTTGCATCAGTTTTTTTCATCTATGAAATGGGCTAACAACCTGTTTCCTTTTGTTCACTATGTTATTGTAAAAGTCAAATGAGATGACATGGAAAAATTTTCTGAAAAGAATAAAGCACTCAAATAATGCAAGATATTATGATTTTTTTTAAATAGAAATCTTCAGAGGCAATCTTCTGAATGGATGGAAATGCAGCATCCAGTATCAGAGTCTGTATTTATCTTCCCCCTGAACCTTTTTCACATGAGATGTGTTATTTCGTTTGAACATAACCAATATGTAAGGCATCCCATAATAAGCTAATATTCTGTCACTTTACAGTTTTTAGCAAGGTTTTCAATGCAATAAAAAATCAAATTTCCAACAACTTTAACAGCAACAGATCACCAAAATCTCCACATTCCTTTTATCCACTTACATTCTGTTACTCTGGGAAACACATTGCTTAGTCCCTGGAAATAAAAATTCCTCACATTAGGATGCAAATAGTGCATCCTGGTCTATTCCTTCATCGTCCTTGTCCTGATACAACTATATCAAAGAGGAAGGATACTTCCTCCAAAGATCCAGGCATCCAGGTTACATGAGTTTCAGCTGCCAGACTGACATTTGAGGGTATCTCCACTTTCCCAGGCATCATAACTACAATCCCTCCCACTAGAATCACCACTTACAGCAAAAGCTTTTGTTAGGGAGGAACCTCTGCTAAAAATGCAAACCCGTTACCATAGAAGCTGGAATACATCTTTTACATTATTCTATCTGCTTTGTCAGCTCTCATCTTAGAAAGCATAGATAATGCAACGAAATGGACAAATTTGTTTTGAAGTTTAGAAGTCTCAGCTGAAACACACCACTGAATATGAGCATGCCCACCTCGGGCAATGAAAGAAGGGAGAAAAAAGGAATGACAAAGAAAAAGTGGTGAAGATTCTCCTGAATACAAACCTACTGATTCCCTACTTTGTACCGTTTTTGTCAATTCTAGCTTTCGCCTTCCCCATTACTCACACTCCACAAATGTAAAGCCTTCAAGATGTGCTAGCTATTCCTCATGTACTTCCCAGATTCAGACCCCTTTTCTGTCTTCCTCCATCCTGCTCTGCTCTGGGAGAACTGACCTCCACAAACCACTTAATAGGCTCGCTTGCTTTCTTACTGCCTTGCTCAAGAAACAGCTGGAAATCTTGGGGCAGAAGCAGAGCACTGTCTTGTGATTTGACAGTAGTTATGTTCCTCTACCAAAAGCCATAGGTCCTACTTGACAGCCCTCTCCCAGAGCTACTGCTCCCACCTCCTTCCAGGAGCTTCACCTTCCCATTGTCCCTCAGGACAAGGGGCAGTAACAGCTCCAGATGTGCTTCAGCAGCCCTTGTGGGTTTCCCCTAATCCCATCCAAAGAGATGTGGGCCCGTCTTTAAGGTCCCTTAATTACCCCTTTGGAGTATGCTCTATATAAAAGAAAGGAACAAAGTGAAAGTGAGAGGAAGCCATGTTTTACCCAGCGAAAACGTGCCTTTCAAGAACATCAAGGGGACAAACCACTCGGTTCTAGCCTGTGGCATTCTGCCACCTGGACATTCAGGTCCAATACTGTGAGGACATCAAGCCTTTTAAGATAAGCCAGAAATATGAATTTTTACATGAAATCTCCAGTATTTAAATGTTGGCTGAAATTTGTCTTAAACATTCTTTGAGCCAAATAAAATACTTATACAAGCTGGGTTCAAAGTCCAAGGGACATTGGTTTGGATCCTATATAGACTATGGTGCCTCTTCTTAGAAAGAAAAAAAAATCTGTTTTTCTTTACACTGCACAATTACAACCAAAAAAGGATGGAAGTCTCATTTTTACAGCTTTTTCTTACACAGTACTTTAGTCCAAAAACAATAACTCCACCTACCTCATTGGAAATCTGCAGGCAAAACAGAGAAATATTCAAAACCCCAAAGTCACAGGAATCTTGTTATGTGGGCCTGTTCTAAATGTATGAATCTAGTAGAATCATTTAATTTCAGTGTAGCTCACTCCATTCATCTGCAAAATCAGGATAATTACTTCTTTCCTACCATCTTCACAGAGACATTTGGTTGAAAAATGAAATTATACACAGTAAATGAAAAGCACATTTGAGATCTTCAGAGAATAAAGTGCTATTTAAACCAAGAAGATTAGTAAGAAAAACCTCAGAAGTTTGCCAAAGCATTTTCTCTCGTTCAGCCACATTTCATGACACCAAGGTAACTGTGAACCAATGCCTTAGCCCAACACGGTCTTATGGAAGATGTATGCAAATCTAAGGTGGTGGTTCTCAACTGTGATGGTACATTAGGGTATGTTAGAATCTCATTAGAAGTTTTCAAAAATCCAGATTCCTAGTCACCATCCACAGAGATTGTAATTGAATTGATTTGTGTTGGCAGTTTTAAAGAACTCTCCAGATGATTCTAATTTTAGCCAAGCCTAAGAACAACTATTGAGAAAACCTTTTAAATATGTGAAACAATCATTATTGGTATATGCACATATAACTAATGTAGGAATCAACAGTTTTCCATTTGACACCACCATTGATCGTGGCTCACACTTATTCACATACACAGTGATACACACACACACATATACACTCTGTCCCTCTATCTTTGTTCATTCACATACTGAGCATGATATAGAAGAATAATTATCACTACAATAAAAAACCAAAATTTATTGAGCACTTAATAAGTGCTACTAAGCTGTCTGCATAGATTGCCCCATACAATGTCCACAATAGCTAGGTATGACTATTTCCCCATTTCTACAGAAGAAATTAGTCTTAGAGACGTCAAAATGACTAAGCCAGTGCCACACACCTGCAAGCTGACAGACTTAGATTTTGAACCCCGGCAGCCTGACTTTTATAACCTGGGCACGTAACCACCACACCAGTTTGCTTCCCGCTGTGCCAGATGCTTTAAGAGTTTACGAGATGCATAAAAGGAAAAGTGTGCCCTCAAGGAGTTTACAATCTGAGAAGGGAATTGTAATGCACACTAAAGTTCATAGGTTGTATAGGAAAATGGCACAACTGTAGTCCCTGGAGTTAGGAAGAGGTGAATCAGAAGATGGGCAACAGAGCTCCTACTTCCACAACTATAGGGGAAATAAGATGCAAACAAACATTAGAAGGGAGAATGTTATAAGACTACCAGGAGAAGAAACCCTGGTCAAAGCACAAAATATATTTATATATTGGCCAAGTTCAACGCATTTATTATTCTTATCATCATCTGCCAGTATCATTTGAATCAGATATTTATGCCCACCCTAAATTTACCACATTGTCAGTTCAATTAGCAAACTATGAATTTTGAGATTTCATCTCACCTCAAACTCCAGTTGTGATTCTTATTGAATTTATGTATATAAGTATCACACACACACACACACACATACACTCACACACACCCGTAATAATTTAACTTCCAAAGAGATATACAAGTTGTATTCTTCCGCTAGGAATAAATTATGTGAAAGTGAAGTCAACATTTCAGGGAAAAGCCTTAAAATTGAAAACAGAATATGTCCCTTTGTATTTTCATTATGTAAACATAATGAGAAGGTAAGCAGGATCATTTTTTATCCACAACACATAAAATCTCAATTAGTTATGGTCTATTTGTGCACTGACTTAAAACGTTCGTTAACAAAACAGAATTTTCTAGTTTACTGGATAAATATACCAGAAATTGCAGAATAATGTCAGGTTGCCAAGCAACCACAGCTCTACTCTACTTTGTGATCAATCCAACTCATTCATCGAGCTTCCTAACCCAGTGATACAGAATTCCAACCAATTTGTTTCTTGGGAAAATTATAGTGACTTTCAGTAACACAATAACACTTTTATTCTCAGAAGATAAACTTAAATCCCTTTTGATCAAAGGGATGTGTTAATTCATTATTCTCTACGTCGTGCTAATGAGAAAGCTATAATTAACTAACTACACTATTGCGACACACATAAAATAAACTGCAGTAATTAGTAATGTTTAAGGTGTTAAGCAGCCTCCCAAATTAGAAAATACAGAATCTTTCCTCAGATAAAGATGTACAGAAAAAAGAAAGCAGCATATCTAATTAAATTGAGAATTGTTTCCAGTCTCCCCCAAGGGGTGAGAGGAAAGGCATGTGATCACCAAAATATAAGAGATTTCACTTTAATAGCAGAGAAAATGGCTCAATGCCAATTCTACTTGTAGGTAGACATAAAATGATAGTGAATAATGTAATCTTTTCTTTGAAAGAATGCTTAGCACAATATTTTTCCAGGAATGAATAGAAAGAATATTATGCTTTCACTCATTAGCTGTGTTAACTTAGCATATTGTATGTAAATCACCATAATAATTGCATTCTCTTCAGAATGAATTAGTTAGAATGAAACTGTAATCAAAATGTTCATAATTGAAAATATAGTATTCTCAATCTTGGTTTGAAAAAATAACAAGGAACACTGATTGAATCAGATAATACAGTACATCACTGAAAACAACCTTAGTACAGAGAGATGTTCATTCTCTTGATTATACCTTTGCATTTCAATTAGGTCCCCAAATTCAGGACTCAACACCTCCCAATCTGTCATGTTTTCAACTCTTACCATTTGTCTCTGGACTAACTTAAGTATTCCAAGTGTATGACTGCTAGATTTTTAGGGAAAATACAAAATGGTGAAAAGCTAATTTTATTGTTTCTAAAATGCATTAGACTCTATTGCACTGTTGGCTGTCATAAATCAAAGGGCAAAATAATTTCCAATAAATGAAACATTTAATGCCAAAGCTCCTGGGAAACAAAATGTAAATGATCACATGAATTTCAGACAAGCTGTCACACTAATTCCTCAAGGTACCTTTTAAAGATGACACATTCATGGTGAGGATGAGAGGGTTGTCTTGCAAAGCCAAACACTACTACCTGAAGTGATACTCTCAGTATTTCCTGACAATCATTCCTTCAAATCTGACACCATTAGTCCCCCACTATTACTGAATTTTCCTTTATCAGTTAAAAATACAAGAAGCTTAAATTAGTCTTGATCATTACCTCATTACCCTTATTTTTCTATAAAAGCGAGTCAGGCTAAATTATTTCAACAAAGCAATTTTGGGGCAAATAACCTCCTATCTTCAAAGATGTCAGACGCGACTATAAAATCAGGTTTCTATCCAGCAAATGTTTTTCTGGGTGAGCTCTATTTTGTAAAGGTCACTAAGGATCTTTGTGATGGTGACATCTGTCAGGCTT
Organism: Macaca mulatta; assembly: GCF_049350105.2. Taxonomy (NCBI): domain Eukaryota; kingdom Metazoa; phylum Chordata; class Mammalia; order Primates; family Cercopithecidae; genus Macaca; species Macaca mulatta. Next base: position 138,915,624 of record NC_133407.1, on the reverse strand, counting down.
TACTGGCCTCAAGTTCACCAAGAAATGCCTTTATTTTAATAATCAAATGATTTTAAAAATATATTTAAAACCAATTCAAGTAATGAGATGAATTAACTTAAATGTAATAAGTACAGTATGTGCAATATCAACTCCTCTTAGACCTACAGCTAGGCCCATGCAGTGTACAGTTTACTTATCAGCAGATAGATTGGAGGACCTATATAACCATGAGGAATCAATAAATATCTATAGCCTTTTCTTTAAAGAAAAGGATTCATAAGTCTACATTCAACAGATAACAATCTGGAAAACATATATTCATCATCATAGTCTTGTGCTGCAGTGAAGTGGGTATAAACATGCCCTGAAAGAGATTTTAATGAGCAGCCATAGCCAGTACTCACACCCATCCAGTAATAACTATTTGTCTCCATTGATTTGCTCACAATATTCAGGAGCTTGCAAGAATGATTATACACTACGTTCTGCCACTACTATAGGTAAATCCACTGCAGCACTTAAGGCCATAAAATGGAAAGCCGGGGTATACATAGGCTCTGTAACTAAGTTAAATTATGACAGCCAAATGGTGATCCCTCACAAAGAGACTGAAATTAAGACAAATCCAACTGCAACATCTGCAGCTGAAAGAGAAAACACGAAGATTTAAAAAAAAAAAAAGTGGGATAAACTTTTTATTTTCTTGTCACCAAAAGTTTCCCCTCCATCTAAGCTTCTAAGCTTCTCTCTCCATCAATATACTGAAAAGCCAACTTCACCAGCAGTTGATCAGTTTCTCTCGTCCAATCTGCTGCAAGTCAGATCTTTGTAGGAGATGGACTGTGCAGTAAAAATGTTCTTATTTTAATTAAGATTATTCTCCAAAATTAGAAAACGCAGATTTTTGACTTCAACGAAAATGCAGAGAAATGAGAATGCACCATATGTAACTAAACTGAGGATTAACTAACAGTAATGCCATCGACATCAGTAACTAACTTTTGAGTGCTTATTATGCATCAGGCATGGTATTAAATTACTTGTATCATCTCATTCCAGTCCTGCAACAACCCACTATAGAGGGTACTGATAATTTCCATATTATTGAGAAAGGGAAACTGAGGCGCGTAGTTAAATGGCTAGTCCAAAGTGACACATCACAGTGATGGTGAAGCTGGAATTCGAAGCCACGTGGGCGCCCCTGGAGCCTCCTCCTAGAGTGAGCCAGGTGGCTCACCAGTTGCCCATCTCCACGCGCACGCGCAAATCTCCCCACCCACTCCGAGTTCCAGCGGGAGCGCGCCATCGCGCACGCTCCTGGCCAGCCAGCCCCTTGCTGGCTCTGGGGCTGCTCCGCGGCTCCCACCAGCGGGACTGGACCCCGGCGCCCTTCGAGGAGAGGCTGAGCCTGGGGCTCCTTCCCCGCAGGGCCACCCAGCCGTGCCGACGCACAATTGCCCTCTGCCGCTGGCCTGCCACCCCTTCCCCTGCCCGCCTTCCCGAGCCCAGCAGCCCGAACGCCCACCCTGCGCTCGACCCTGCGCGCCGTCTGAGGCGGGGGTACCTGGGCTGCGCGGCTGCGGCTCCTCAGGCTGGTGGTTTTTCGCAGGAATTCCCCAGCACTGCTCCTGACTGAGAAAGTGTGGCTCGCAGCGAGCCCGGAGAGTGGGAACGGAGGGGCTGGCTTTCCCCAGCCTCCCAGCTCCAATCCCTGCTCTCCAAATTAATCACTTTCTCCGTGCTGCCTCCCCACGCACACTCACACTCAAAAAAAAAAAAAAAAAAAAAAAGCGAGAGAAAGAGAGAGGCACAAAGAGGAAGAAGGGACCATCCGTGACTGGCATTTCTAGCTCCCCGGGCTCCGCTACCAGGAGCCATGGCAACCAGGCCCCCGGCCTGCCCTCGCCCCCTCGGCGCTCTGGTGAGGTGGAGCTCTAGCCCCTCTCTGGTTTTTCGTGCCCCCCAACCCCACAACCCCGCGGTTCATTGATTCCCCTCTTCCAGGCTGGCGGCATTTTCGGATCCCCCCTGGGATCTAGACTCCTCTCCTGAGAGTAGGAGCCAGACAGGGGCAGTGGATTGGGAGGGGAACTGAGCTCCACACACTAGGAGGTGTCTGGGGCGTGAGGGGCGTAGTGGGAGAGGCCGAGACTGACCCCCAAACTAGCTAGACCTCGGATCCCCACCCGAGAGAGGACGGGAATCTACAGTGGGATCTGGAATCCTCTTCAGAGAGTAGCGAGGGATGGAGTAGGAGAGGCTGGAAATAAGAGGGTCAACCTACCGGCGACCAGCGGGAGTGAGTGGGACCTGGCGGATTCGGGGACCCGTTGTGCTCCGTCCGACTGACCCCGAGCAGTCTGAATCCAGCCTCGGCCACCCGGGGGCGGGGCTTGAAAAGGGGGTGTCTCTTCCCGGGTGAATGCTGAGGGACCTCGGACCACCCCCACTTCAGACAAGGAGCCCTGACTGCGCACCATTTCCTTTCCATAACGGGTTGACCCCCTCCTCCCGGGAGCAAACCCTTAACCCTTCCTCCATGGGAGACCCCCCAGGGCTGGCACAAGAGATGCAAATTGACCCCCACCCCTGACACACCTGCGTCGCTTCCAGCACGAGATCTGTCCGGTACCTCCCCTCGGGCAACTTCTCCCCCAAACTGGTTGGGAGCTGGGACAGGAACGGGCAGGGTCCAGTAAGCTCTGGGCGGATCCAAGGGAGTTTCTTGCCGGCCGCTCCCCGCTGGTCCGCACCCGGGACTGCCCACGGAGGTCCCGCCTGTCCCCTCCCGCTGCTGGCGCTGGCCGCGGGAAGGCTGGACCTGTTCTGGCTTGCACCGAGATCCACGCCCTCCTGCCAGAGGCTGGCTCTCGCCTCTCCTCCCTTCCTCGATTCTGCGCCGCCACCCCTCACCCACGCCGCTTATTTTCCCTCCCTTTGCACACTCCCATGGGATAGGGAGAGTTACAGGCTTAAGACTTTATCTCATTGTGGAAACCAAGAGACCAAGCCAAAAACTTTGGTCGTGCTTTTCAACATCTCTGGTCAAAAGAGGTAGGATCTCCGCTTGTTTATCTGCAAAAGCGACATTTAAAAGAAATGCCCCCCCCCGCCCGCCCCCCGGTGGTTTCACTCAGTTGATATTCCATACACAGGTCGCCAATCTGGTTTTCTCCCATTGCTGCATGTTAGAGGGGTGTGGTGCCATGTACGTATTAAAAATGATCTTCTTGCTTTCCTTCATTTAAGGGCGTGGTGGGGCTTACTATTGAATTTACAAAATATGCTACAACCATCCGGTGTCAAATTGTGCATACACAAATTTAGAGACCCTCTACTATTTTTACAATTTTTGCCCTAATACAGAGTCCATAATTTTACCATATTGTTTCATAACGTTTTTCCTGCTTATCCTTTATTAATTCACTATTGGAGAAGAAAGCCTTCTGTACTCATATTCAGTGCTAAAAGTCAGTTCTGATGCCTTATCAATCCACAAACACATAAAAATATTTTAGGATTCCAAAATTCATATGGAAAAATTATAATTTTTAGCACTATTTTTGATTTATATGCCACTTCAATTTTTTTTTCCATTATGGTGGTATTTTCCAAAATTTTTACACAATACCACTTTTAAAAATTCTGTTGAATGCAAGTCCTCTTTGTTCGTAAGAGAATTATTGAGTTCTAATTTTTACTCCACTAAGGCTGTGAGATTGACCTTACAGCCTCGTTTTGTTCTCATCTAGCTCATTGAACAATGAGGATATTTAGCTCCCCTCAGAGCTCCCCTCAGAGTTGGATGAGCTCCCCTCAGAGTTGGATGCCACCACCGGGAGCAGCAAAAGCGAAGGCAACTCATGATTCTGTCTCAGAAGCAATCGAATAAAATATTTTGAAAACGAGTAAATGGACTTTTAAATTTTAGTCATCGCTAACCTTGGGGCCTCGATTCTGTCAGTTCGTGTGTGGGCACAGTTCTTACTGACTGCTTTGGCAAATTGTGAATGCAAGTGAGGGCAGGATGTCCTAAGTTTAAATTGTACTGCTGGAGTGGTTTTCTTTTGCCTGGGGCATCATTATTCACGTGGCATGTTTTCTGAAGCAGAAACAAAGATAGAATATTAAATAAAATTCCAGCGGGGGGAATACTCTGCCTGTAGAAAAGCATTTCCAAGGTCAAGGAACCACAAAAGAAAGACAAGAAAGCCAAGTTGGTCTCAGGAGTTTACCATCTTCTGGGTAAGCATCACCTGAGCATGGGACTCAGAACTCCATTTTGGCCAGATGAACAGAGTACTCTTAAATATATAGCTCCTTCCTTCTTGGTGGACAACAGAATCGTTATTTTAAAAAAACAAATATTTATTGAGCACCTACTATTTATCAATTACTGATCTGGGTGCTAGGGTGCAGTAGGAAACTCAATAGACATGGCCAATTGCTTTTGTAAAAAATCAAATACCCTCGAAATATATTAGATAATACCAAGCCACAATACCCCAAACAAGAAGATGGTCAGTTCTTAAATGTGAGTTTTTATTGAAAGGGAGATAACATACTTCTAAGCTTCTGACATTGCATGTAAATGAAGAAATAATAGCCACACATAGCTTATTAGGGACAGTAAGGAAGTCAGCATGTATGCAATACGTGTTACCCTGGGCAACCAAATTTTAAGAAAGAAAAAAGGGAGATAAGGAAAATGTAGGGAAGGAAAAAAGAGAGGAAGAAAGAAAGGAAGGAAGGAAGGAAAGAAGGAAAGAAAAGAAAGAAAGAAAGAAAGAAAGAAAGAAAGAAAGAAAGAAAGAAAGAAAGAAAGAAAGAAAGAAAGAAAGAAAGGGCAAGCAGGCAAATGATAAACCAAGAAAGGAAATAGTATTTTTTAAGGCAATGCAAAAGGAAGACAGATGACCTAAATTTCTACATCCAAGAAACACCTCATAGCTGTCATCTCCAAGGATGAGTTCATATTTTTGATACATTATCAAAAGCAAGCAACACATCTAGGCTTGCCTGGCCCAAGGAATTCACAACTCCATTGCCTGAGCTTCCAGTAAGGCTGGAACCAGAAGGCAGCCGCCAGCCAGAGTGGATGCTTGCTAGAGATACCTTCTGCTGCTGCTTTGGAACCTTCCCCTGGCTCCCATTCTACTGTCTGACACTTTGTTCAGATCGATTTCCCATTCAACATACAATCCTAATCTATCAGGCATCCCGCAGTTGCACATAGGTGCTAGAGAAAGAACATATACTTACGAGTCATGTGGAAATTTGATTGCCTTAGCTTTGAAAGGTGTGAATTTTCTCTCTGATAATTGAGGAAGGCCGTTTCAAATGAAAATACTAATATCAAGTCACAAAAAAGGGGAGAAAAGGGTACTATCATGAATAGAAGCAGAAGGTGAGAGAGATAGGCCAGTCATCTGGAAAAAGATAAAAGGTATTAAAAACTGGGGCATTTTTCAGCTTTTCCTGCTGATTTACTGCCTACCTCCCTCCTGAACCATCATTTGGTATCATTCCCAGAACTAGGGCCATTGAAGTAGTATTGCCTTTTGGCAAATACAAGTAGCTAGTGATATGGCATCATTCCTAGAAAAATTGTTTAGCAGAAGAGCTGGAGTTTTGAAAATGGCATTTCAGTCTAGCAGTTCCAAGTAGTCCAGATCAACAGGGGCTTTCCGGCCAACTGCTGTAATAAAAAAAAAATAATAATAATAATAAAAGCAGGAAGCAGGATGTTCCACTGAGGAATAGATCCTTCAAAAGCAACCTTGAAAGTACAAAGCAGCCACTTCAGCTTAGATATTAATAAAGCTAAAAAGACCATATTAATTCTGCAGAGTTATCCTGACAGAGTCAATACTCCTTTAACTTGTCCTTTAATACAAGACCAAAAGGATATGTATTAAAAATCAAAGGGCAATAATTCTGGAACAAATAAAAAGGTAAAATCTTGTATTGCATGCCATGGATCATTAATATGTGTGATTCAGCCCTGGGAGGTCATGAAATCAAATGCTTTTACTGGATTTCTTTTTAAAGGCTAAGAAACTTTGTGGCCATTAATAACATTATAATTATGTAGCCAGGATAATGTTAAGCATTTTCAAATCTCACGCTTTAAGGCATCCATTGATTACTTGTGCAGGTCAGAAGGATTTCCCATCCTCCGATCAACAATGCCTACAATGGATAGTTTTCTTTCCTAGTGATGGTTTGCTCCAAAGTCCTATGCAGCCAAGTCTTATCTCAAAGACCTGTAAACTGAGTTACAGGATGAATTCCTATTTGTTGAAGAAAGTCCTCCTATGTTTGGAGGATGAGAATTTCTCCTAAACTTCTCTATTTCCAACATGGTATGAAATCTTTTCAATCTGGAAGGGACCTCAGATAACATAATCTTCCATAGCTTCCTTTTATATCTGAGAAGAGTAAGATTCAGAAATTTTATCAGAGTTGTACAACTGGTTAATGGCCTAGAATGTATTGAAAAAAATCTCCAAAGTTTTAATCGTGTAACATTTTACAGGATGAAAAGCCACTGCCATATTTGAAGATAATTTTATTTATTATTATTCTGTTGCAGCAAACAAGACAAATATTGAATAGTGAGATACTGAGTGATAACCAGGAGCATAAGGGCTGATCTTTTTACAGAGACACATTGCCAAAATTAAGTTTGTCCTTTTCTGTTTTGTTGTTGTTGTTGTTATTGTTGTTCGTTTGTTTTTTTGGTTTTTTTTTTTTTCCAGTTGTTTTTGAACGTATGTTTTCCACTCAATGTAAAAGAAACATGTTAGAGAAAAAGGAAAGACTAACAAGAACTTGTGGCAGCCGCAGGTTGTTCTCCACTCCCTCTGGCACCACTAATCTGTTTTTTTGTTTGTTTGTTTGTTTGAGACTGAGTCTTGCTCTGTCGCCCAGGCTGGAGTGCAGTGGCGCCATCTCAGCTCACTGCAAGCTCCACCTCCCGGGTTCATGCCATTCTCCTGCCTCAGCCTCCCGAGTAGCTGGGGCTACAGGTGCCCGCCGCCACACCAGGCTAATTTCTTTTTGTATTTTTAGTAGAGACTGGTTTTCACTGTGTTAGCCAGGATGATCTCGACTTCCTGACCCCGTGATCCACCCCCCTCGGCCTTCCAAAGTGCTGGGATTACAGGCTTGAGCCAAACGCGCCCGGCCCATACTGTTCTTTTTCTCCTTCTGGACACACGGCCACCAACCTAAAGACTAAATGTTGACTTAGTTTGGTTCTAGGACTAGGTTCTCACCAAAGAGACAAGAGGAAAAATGCTGTTGGCAACTTTCAGCTCATCTACTTAAAAATAATCTGGATTCACTTCTCCTTGTCCTTTTGACTAACCCACACTGTTAAAAGGCTCATGTTGAGGATGACAAAGAAACTCCACTCTGGCCTGAATTCCTACATGACCCTGAGGATCAGAACCTACGTACTACCACAAAAAATTTAACGTCCCTTTTCAATTTGAGCCAATCTCCTTTGGATACTTTTATTATAACTGCTTAAACTTTACCCTAACAAATGCAACTGTAATCTCTGTCATCAGAACAATTTCAGAAGAATAGTCAAGAAAAATAAGAATGGAAGCTACCATGAATACCTGCTGTTTTTTGCTTGCCAAGCATTATCTCCATTCATTTAGCCTGGTTGGACCTAAGGAATAATATCTCCTGTGGTTATGTGGCTGAATTGAGGCTAATTCCAATGCTTTCTCGTTACCCCTGGTCTATGTGACACAGGCATGACAAACCAATATTTTCTACTCCTAAGTCTATGGGGACTAAAGCTATGAAGGGCATCAGACCCAACAGAAGCCAGTGAGAAACCTACCTTGGATTTATGCATGAGTTACCAGAAGAAAACGGGGTTGCTCAGCAGGTATGACATAAGGCAGGAGAAACTCCCTTCTTCTTATCATCACTTAGAAAGAGCCTTCCTGAGAATAAAGTCACTATAGAGAAAAGAGGAGAGAGATAGATACTTGACAATTATATTTGAAGACCCAGATCTTCAAATAAACTGAAAGGTTATTTTTTATTAAAAGCTGAAACTGGAATGCACTTGACCTTGTAGCTAGGTGAGACAAAAAAAAAATGTCTCACGTAAAATAGTTTCAACGGTTTCCTGTTTCTTAAAATCATTCTTATTCATGATATATTTCTAAGTAAGATTACTCTCTTGTTAGAGGTTATTTAGTAAGAGATGTATACAGGGCAAAATAATCTTCCTTTCATAAATTAACCTGACTGATTAGTAGTGACTTACTGAAACACTGTGTCCCAAGGATCCTGCCCCTGCATCTGAGCTGAGCAGGAAAGGTTAAAGTGACCTATTAATGTATAATATCACTGATATTATACAAGAGATAATTCCCATGTGTTAAGTATTTACTATTCTTGCTTTAAGATATTCCTAAGTTTTAGCATACATTTAAACATGGGTGGGGACTTTATTCTTTTGAACTGTGATATAACAGGACATCATTTTAAGATATTTTTATCCATTTTTTTTAAAAAGCCATGGACCAATTAGCCCTTTCCATGCATTGTTTAGGAATCATATTTCATGCTTTCAATTAACTTTATTTTCCTGCAAAATAAACAAATTCATTAGCAGACATGTACTTAAATCACAGATTGCTAGTATGTGATGCACTGTGTTAACACAAACATAACTCAGTTTTTTACAAGCATTGCATTGGATTTGTTTTCTTCCAGGGGTTAAATGAGACCTATCAATTTATTTTTTTCATGTTGTTTTTCAGAATATGATAAACAGACAAACCTTCTTAGGCATTCATAGCACTATGCCACAGTACAGTGAGCCCACAGCAAGGGTTCCAAATCTTCTGTTTATACTGACATGAAAAATTTGCCTTATCTTATAGGAATTAGTAACTCTCTCTTATGCCATATCCTTTGTGTTTCTCACTTAGATAGTTTTGTGCCAGCTCATACTACAACATTTAAGGGCACATAAGCAGACAAGAGCTTTATATATAACACTTGTATTGCCCGTATATCAAGTAGAGTTTTCTCCAAACAGGAAACACTTATTGACTTAGATTCCTTTTTCTTTATCTGAGTGTATGCACAATAATACAAATATAGAACACATTTTCAAATATTATTACTTGCATATAGGAGCCATCTTAAAAGTTTCCTAAAATTAAACGTTTATACACCATTGCTGGGAATGTAAATTATTTCAGCCACTGTGTAAAGCAGTTTGGAGATTTCTCAAAGAACTTAAAACAGAGCTACCAATTCAACCCAGCAATCCCATTACTAGGTATATACCCAAAGGAAAATAAACAGTTCTACCAAAAGACACATTCACTCATATGTTCATTGCTGCACTATTCACAATAGCAAAAACATGGAATCAACTTAGGTGCCCATCAACAGTGTATTGGATACTAAAATGTGTTACATATACACCATGGAATACCATGCAGCCATAAAATAAATAACAAAATCATGTCCTTGTGAGCAACATGGATACAGCTGAAGGTCATTATCCTAAGCAAATCAAGGCAGGAACAGAAAACTAAATACCACGTTCTCGCTTACAAGTTGGAGTGAAACATTGAGTACACATAAACATAAAGATGGCAACACTAGACAATGGGGACTAGTAAATGAGGGAGGAGAGGAGGGGACTAAGGATTGCAAAATTAATTACTGGGTACTATGCTTGATGATCCTGGGTGACAGGATCATTCACACCCCAAACTCCAGCACCATATAATATACCCACGTAACAAACCTGCACATGTACCCACTGAATCTAAGATAAAATTTGACATTATTTTTAGAAATTCCTAAATTTAAGCAGAATTTAAAGTCTTAAATATGAATAAAGGAGAAAATGTGATGATGAAAGTCTCAAATATTTCTGGGTATTTAAAATATTCTGATACATTTATCCAAAGATGAAGTAGAGAAGCTAACAAGCATAATGAATATATTCAATATGGATAATAATGAACAAACACAAATCAATTAAATAACTTGGTACTATTTTGCCAAAGAAAAAATAGTAAAGCCAAAATCTAATGGCATGACACAATTGTAGGATGAAAGCCATATTAAATATCATTAATGTATGCAACCATTTTACAAAAAATTACATGTTATTTACATTACAATTTAAAAACAAAAATAGCAATTATATTGAAGAGGTTTAAAGAGGTACATAAATTGAGACCCAGGTATTCCACTTCTAAGACTCTATATAATGTAAGTAAACTGAAATATAGAAAACTCTATATTACCATAGATATTCAATGATAAAATAAATTATAAATATCTAAGAACATAATTATTAGTTTAAATCGTATGAAATTACCATTATCTGAGAATTTCTGACCTGGAAAAATAAAAATTTCACATTGTTTAAACTAATAGATTATTCTGTAATCCTGTAATGAAGCAGCCATTAAAATTATGTTTTCAAAGGTTTGTAATATGATAAATCTTTCCAATGTGAAGTTATAGATTTCAAATACTGGGTCCATTCAGAACCAACCAACCCTAAAACTATGAAGTATAGGCCAGGCGTGGTAGTTTATGCCTGTAATCCCAGGATTTTGGGAGGCCAAGGCAGGTGGATTACTTGAGGTCAGGAATTTGAGACTAGCCTGGCCCACAGGGTGAAACCCCATCTCTACTAAAAATACAAAAATTCACTGGGTGCAATGGTGCACGCCTGTAATCCCAGCTACTCAGGAGGCTGAGGCAAGAGAATTGCTAGAGCCTGGGAGGCAGAGGTTAGAGTGAGCCGAGATCACGCCACTGCACTCCAGCCTGGGTGACAGAGCGAGATTTTGTCTCAAACAAAACAAAACAACACAACTATGAAGTATAGACAATATATAAAACATAAGTACCTGAAAACACTGGAAAGTAATCCAAAACATGCAGATAGTGAAGGGGCATACAACTGGAAGAAGGGAACAACACTGGGTAAGTTTCCTATTTCACAGCTTTTAGGGAAGATCAAGACCCAGTCTGTCCATTCTAGGTGGATAAAATGAGGAAAGCAAACCTGCAGTTATTGGCTTGAAGAAGCGAAGGACAGAGCTTGGGCAACCAGAGCAACTGGGAAATATTGAGGGGAAATAAATCAAGGAGAAGGCCCCATATTCTCTGTGTAAATGATGCCCAATCCCTGGCTATCTTCTGAAATATGCATCAGTGGGTGCTCTAGACTGAATATATGTGCCTGCCCCCTAATTATATGTTGAAACTTAATCCTTAATGAGATAGTATTTGGAGATGAGCCCTTTGAGTAGTAATTAGATCAGGATAGTGGGGCCCTTATGACTGGGATTAGTGCCTTCATGAAGGAAGTCCCAGAGAACTCCTTCACCCCTTCCATCCTGTGAGGACAATGGGAGAAGGTAGCTGCCTATAAACCAGGAAATTAGCCCTCACAAAGCAACAAATCGTTCAACACCTCAATTTTGGACTTTCCAGCCTCCAGAACTGTGAGAAATACATTTCTGATGCTTAGAAGTCACCTGGCTTATAGTATTCTGTTACAGCAGCCAGAACTAAGACAGCAAGATAATTTCCAAACAGTCTGCTGAGGTTAAAAGAATTGAATTGAGATTTCAACAACCATCCACTTCAAAGGACACTATAGTTTGATTTCTGCTACATTTACTGCCTGGTAGTCAAAACAGAAGTTAATATAATTTGGAGAACATGACAGATTCTGGAATCTCTACAATGACCAGAAAACAATTCAAAATGACTCCACATATGATAAAACCAGACAATGTGTTCCATACTCAAAGAGAACACAATGGAGATGACCCCTGAGATTACCTACTAAATATTGGACTTAGCAAACAAGGAATTTAAAGCACTGTTGTAATTGTGCTTGATGAAAAAAAAAATTAATATTTTTCAAAATGAACCTAAAATTGAGAAACCTAAACAGAGAAATAGAACTATTAAAAAAGAACCAGAAAGCTATTCTAGGATTGAAAAAATAATATCAGAAATTAAAATTTTCACTTAGCTTAACAGCAAATTGGAGGTAACAGAGAAAAGAGCTGGCATACTTGAAGCTAGATCCATAGAAATATTCCAACCTTAAAAACAGAGAGAAAAGATTGGGGGTGGGTGGGAGTGGAATTGAATAGAACCTCAAAACATTTTACATGTGTGTAATTGAATTTTCAACAGAAGAAAGAGAGATGAGGCATAAAAATATATTAGAGAAATATGGCAAAAAAATTTATCAAATGTGGTGAAAATCAAGCATTAATAGATTCAAGGATCCCAGCAAACCTTCAGAAAGATAATATTAAGAAAGCCCCACCTAAGTACATAATAATCAAACTGCCAAAAAACAAAAATAATAAACCTTGAAAACAGTCAGAGAGAAAAACAACACATTGCATACTGTTTATAGCAAGTTAAAAGTTCTGAAAGAAAAATGAACAAAAATATCTTATCAACCCAGAATTCTTTATCCAGTGAAAATTTTCAAATATTTAGGTAAAATAAATATATTTTCAGATAAATGAAAACTAAGAGGATTATCATCATTAGAATTACACTATATATAAGACACACTAAAAGTCATTTTTAAGGTTGAAAGGACATTATACCAGATAGAAACTCAGATCTTTATAAAGAAGTAAAGAGCATTGAAAATGGAAAAGATGTGGGTAAATATAAAATTTTTTCTTTCAATTTACCTAAATTATATATGATGGTTTAAATAAAAAAGGCTGTACTCTTGCTTCTGATAAAACTGAGACAATTTCCCAACTCCAGAGAAAAAGCACATGATCACAATACATAAAATATCATTTCATATATGAAGATTTATTTCAATAATCCATAATTCTATAATAAATATATTATCTCTCACAATATTGATTTCATCTACTGTTTTATGACTTGAACAACAAAGGCAGACTGCAGAGATTTTATAGAAAGATCAGCGTAAATAGATAAAAATAAGAATCCTTTTCTCAGATCTAAATTTTGCATTATCTCTCTAGGAAGAGATCATTAAATTATTATTTTGTCATAGGACTCTTTACTGATGAGAATGCAAAACACTTAACCATTTGCATTTGAAACAAAGTGAAATAAATATAGCTTGCCTACTTCAAAATAAAATAACTTAAAATTTATCTAAATTTGAATGAACTGCTTAGGAGGAAGTACAAAAAAAAACATTATGCCCAACTTAATGTGTTTTTTTTCTATTATACATGCCCAAAGAAAAAATGTTTGTTGTGGAAACAGCTAGAACTGATTAATTGAAGAATATCTTACACACAAGGTAATTAACCGAAATTCTTATACATGAAGCATGTTTTATTCACTTTATCTAATGAAAAAATACACTTTGCTGCAGATTATTCTTTTATTCTCAAAATTAGACTCAAATATAAAAGTTGAATTCCAGCTGATTATTAGGTGAGGACCAGGCACCTCTTTGGTTTTTTAAACCAAAGGTGATTATTTTTAAATCAAAGGTGATTATTTTAAACCAAAGGTGATTATTAGGTGAGGACCAGGCTCCTCTTTGGTTTTTTAAACCAAAAAAGATTTTATAAAACTGGTGTTTCATCAAATAATATGTCATGTCTGTTTTTTTTTATGCAGAAGAAAAAACATTTTAAATATTTATACTTATCTAATAACCAATTAATTGTGAAAGTATATTGCCTAATGCACTTTTGTGAGTTTTCAAGGCATTGGTAATTGTTAACAGTTCAATTTAAAAAGAGAGCAGGAATAAATAAGCTTGTGTTATATTCATAAACTTGTTTTCTTTACAAAGTAAATATATGGAGGATATTATGCTTTATAACACACATAAAATATCACAAGTCTAATGTACATACAGAAAACACATTTTTCCTTTAAATGCTACTCAAATAAAATACAAATTAAATTTTTTTTTTTTTTTTTTGAGACGGGGTCTCGCTCTGTCACCCAGGCTGGAGTGCAGTGGCCGGATCTCAGCTCACTGCAAGCTCCGCCTCCCGGGTTCACGCCATTCTCCTGCCTCAGCCTCCCGAGTAGCTGGGACTACAGGCGCCCGCCACCTCGCCCGGCTAGTTTTTTGTATTTTTTAGTAGAGACGGGGTTTCACCGGGTTAGCCAGGATGGTCTCGATCTCCTGACCTTGTGATCCACCCGTCTCGGCCTCCCAAAGTGCTGGGATTACAGGCTTGAGCCACCGCGCCCGGCCACAAATTAAATTTTTATAACCTGATCTTCTCCAGCAATTTAGTTATGTATTTAATTCTCACACCAAATCCAAAATTTAGCTATAGTGAAATCCTAAAATGCTTACCACGATATGAAATGAAGCATAAATAACAAGCTTTTGAAAATCGTAAAACCACACTAAAATTATTTTCATTTGGATAAGCTAATATATTTTCTAGGAGTAACTGGCAAAGCCTTACCAACTAATTTTTACTCAAATGATTTAGATATCAAATTCTGGTGCGAGATTTTGAAGGAGATAGCTGGCAATTAACTCCTCTCAAAGTTTGTGAATAAAGCATGGCATATGTTCCACACTTGATGAATTACACACATCCACTATAAGATCTCGAAAAGAAAGGCATTCCCATGCCAACCTTGAAACCCTCAACAAGAATTTATTCAAGCCATAACTCTACACCGATGACAGAGCAAACCAACATAAAATGGGGACTTTACCAAAGGAATTGTTTATAGAAGGGTCAGAAGACATTTCCCATAAAGTGCTGTGGAAGCCCAGCTGTTTTGTTCTGTTTTATACTTACCGTAATAAACTCTTTTCCTTTAAGTTATAGGGTTTTCTCACCACCATGTGATCGAAGATGTAAGGTGGAACAGCCCCTTGTTAGAATTATCTCAGAGAGGGAAAATACAATATGTTCTCTGAAATAGTGACTGTGGTTTTGTTCATATCCGTTGGTAAATGAATTAGTCTCCTTGGGAATTGGTAGTTAAATGGAATTCCAGTCGTGGAGAGCATCACCAATTTTGTATTTACTACTGTCAGTAGGTGTAAGCTTGTATATTAGTTCAAGATGGATGACTTTGTTTTTGCTCTTGATTCCCAGGAGATTGAACGTTAGTAAAAGGATACAGAAAGAGTTGTTAAACAGGACAACTTTGGTGCATATTAAAGTCAGAAAAGTGCATTAGTAAAGTCAGAAAAGAACAGGCCTAAAACATTGCTTCCATAATTAAACAGAAGTAATGCAAAGAGAAAAAAGAAAAAAAAATTAACCACAGAAAATATACTAAAAATGCCTCATCTAGAAAACATTTTTAGACCTTTATTTTACATTCTTTCAGTAATAAATAACCCTGCCAATAAAATATGTGGTATTCTGGGGTCAAAGTGGTAAAGTAAATTTACATAAAGGTCATTAAGAATTTAAAAGAAATAAGAAAATATACACAGGCACACAACTGCCAACCAGATCCATTTTGTGAACCTCAGACTTTGCAAGCATTTCCTGGGCTCTACAAGTAAAGAATCAGGGGAAATTGTATTTTTGAGACCACTGTTTATGCAAATTATGTTAGGAGAAAGGGAGAGCCTATAATACCACCTAAATCTTCATTCATCCGTTCATTCATAAGTGCATATGTACATAGGTAAAGCATACCTAATCTGCAGATGGTAAACATAGTGCCTCTCTTTGAAAAAGAGTAAGTTATTTTCTACATATTTGGAATAAATGGAACCTTAGTATGTTCTAACATTTCCTCTGAGATTAAAGTAATAAGCATTAAAATATCAAAGAAAATCTTGCATACAATAAAGAAGCAAGAGTTCCTTTCAGTGTCTAAAGTTGGAAAGAATCCCTACCTTCCTAACAGCTTAATCCTTACCTAGAGGTGTCCTGTGGAGAGTTTCGGTTTGGTCCATAATAGGGATCCCTTTCATCTCAAATGCAGCTCTGATAACAGTACCGCTTGAAGGATACTCAGGAAGTAAAGAGAAGTGAACATCTTGCTATGAGCTGGAAAGCACAGACAGAATCCTCCACCACCCTGCCAGGGCAACTCACCTGCCCAAAGACAAAGGAATCTTTACTGTTATAGGTACATGCAACCCACAGCAGGTAAAATGCATTCCCTAAGCCTGTTTCGTCTTTCCGTGACACATCACTGCCATTACAGACTGATTCTTCCAAATAATTTCATGAAGGCCCTTAGTAAATATAGGCTTGACATAGTAGCTGGCAAAGTTATGAACAAAATTTATTTTATTCTGAGACAGAATCTATTTTAAATAGCTCACTGACCTTTATAATCACAGTTTTTGGTCAAAAAAAAAAAAATCAAAACCACTAAAGTAGAGCCAAATAAGATGCTTCCATTTATATTAAGTAATTTCTTCTCACAGTGCAGAAAAGAGTGGTGATGTTCATACCTAAGCACAATTCTACTAAATAATCAAGTTCCTAATCATTGTGAAGACTGCACCTCAGAATCATAATCAGTTGATTTGGAGTTTAATTTACTTTTACAGTATTACAGATGACTTCGTTGACATTTGTAGACATTGTAACACAACACCACAGGCATTTTTAACCACAAATTAACCTCAGTCTAATGGTAGAGAGCATAGCCATGGAATAAAGTGACAAAATAAATGCACCTCCACAAAAGGGAGTGATTCAAAAAATCCTGACTTCTGTGCTCAATCAAAACAGTTACATTTCAATAAACGATCAAGTATTTGCTGGATATCTCCTATCCTCAAAATAAGACTATTCCACTTGGAAAAATGCAATATTTAAATGGGAAAAAATACTACGCAATTGACCTTAACAGAGGGCAGGCAAAGCATGTGGAAAGGAATAAAGGGTTGCTATGTGATTTCAAGTTGTTTTAAAACTGATTTTATCAGCCGGGCTTGGTAGCTCACGCCTGGAATCCCAACACTTCGGGAGGCCAAGGCAGGCGGATCACGAGATCAGGACATGGAGACCATCCTGGCTAACACAGTGAAACACCGTCTCTACTAAAAAACATTTAAACAAATTAGCCGGGCATGGTGGTGGGCACCTGTAGTCCCAGCTACTTGGGAGGCTGAGGCAGGAGAATTGCGTGAATCTGGGAGGCGGAGCTTGAGGCAGGCCGAGATCACACCACTGCACTTGAGCTTGGGCGACAGAGTGAGACTCCGTCTCAAAAAAACAAACAAACAAAAAACTGATTTTGTCATATTACTTTTCAGCTCCAAAACCTAAACGGTTTCCACATTGTGAACAGGAGGAAGTTCTTCACATGTCCTGGCTTACTATTAGAGGCCATCAACTCCCACATTCAGTCTCACTCAGTACCATACATAAATGAAACCTGTCTTTGTGTTGGGTTGTTCATTGAACTGGCCCCAGAAGGGTCACAGTTCACCTCAGTTTCCCTGAATCACTGCAACTCCAGATAACTCTCATGTTGGCTTTTAATAATACATAGCATTTTCGTGGCAATGTTTCTTTCTGCTTTTATTAGTAATAATAATGGTTGATATTTATTGAGGGTTTATTAGATATTTGGCACAGTGCAAAGGCTTAGATGTGGCACCACCTAATTCATACTTACAAAATACCTATCAAGTGTGTACCAGATTACATCTGAATTTTACACATGAGAAAATGAGTCATGGGGAAGTTAAGTCAATTGTCTAAGGTTGTAGGAAATAAAGGATCCAAGACTTTAACAGAAGACTATTTGATTCCATAGCATGTGTGCATTATCAATGTCTACTCTCCTCCAAGAGAATATACACACTGAAAAGCTAGGAGTAGATTGATATTTCACGTATTTTTCATAGTAGAGACCTCAGACTGCTTGGCCCATGGTAGAGCATTAATACTCATTGAATGAATGGATAAATAGGTAGTGGGTAGAAGGAAAAATAGACTCCAAGGGCAGAAATTAATTCAGGCATGAGATCTAAGGACCTTATCAAAGAGACGGGGGAAGGGCAGATATTTTCAGGGAAAGACAGGATTTGAGAACTGAATAAACATAAGGGAAGAAGATGCAGGAGAGTAGAAAATGACTTAAAAATTTCAAGCCTGGGAAATGGGAACAATGATGGCAAGTTAGAAAGACTGTTCACATGTCAAATGTCATCAGTTTGGTTTGGAGTATACTTTCTCATGGGTGAGATATATTCCCATGGAAGTATCAGATAAAGAGTTGCAAGTGTGAGAGCTTAAAACAGAACCTAAGGATTGTGTTTGACTTGTTCTCAGGAGTTGTTGAGATTCCCCGCAAAGAAAGGGTTTTCATGAGTGTGAGTGTGGGGAGCAAAGGGGTACAGAAATAAGCTCTGTCTGCATTGCATTTATGAGTCAGAGGAAGAAAACCATCAAATTATATGAAGAAAGAAGTATCATAAATGTGGGAGATAAAGAGCAGAATACAATGAATGACATGAACACTATAGCAAAGAAGTATGTTGAGGAAGTGGTGTTTAACAATATTAAACAAATACAAACCTTTACAGCCCGTCCCCGCCCCGCCCAAAAAAAAACCATTGGTGATATTAGCAAGAGAAATGTTGGTACAACTTGGGTTCTAGTAATCATATTGCAGCGAGGATAGAATTACTGAAAAATTAAAATGCTAATAAACTAATATCAAGCTCTTACTAGGTTCCAAACACTGAGTTTAGTGGTCTGTATATAGATTAACTCATTTAATTTAGACAAAACCAAACAAATCTTTGAGTTTAATATCGTGCTTTTGCCAACTTTTAGGAATGAAGACTTGAGGACTGAGGGATGTAATGTGAAGTGCCTGAGTCACAAGGTTAAAGAATGAAAGACCGGAGAACTCAAACACCTATCTGTCTGATTCATATGCTTTGTTGTGCAGTTTGGCAGATGGGAAAAACTAGAGACAGAAATATAATGAGAAGACACCTACAATGTACTACAATGTAAAAGAGATTGGCCAGTATAGAAGGACAGAATGGAGGCGATAGCTAAAAATTAGTTGATTAGAAGATTCCTCTGGATTTAAGAAATCATGAAATCAAGAAAAGTTATCTTTACGGGCAAGAAAAAACAACCCTTCTTCTGAGACAAATCAAAATAACAGAAATTAACTGTGACATCTCCTAGCTATATTCTACCACTTTCTTGGGCTCCTCACTTCTTCTTTACTTTCATAATCAGCTCAAGTAGTTACCTTTGATTTTTAAGATCAGTTTTTACAAAGTAACTTAGGGCTTTTTTTTTTTTCGTCTCTGTAAATGACACTTCTTGTACTTTGAGCAAGTAAATTAGAGCATGAGAAAGAGCAAAGCCACTTTTTTTTTTTTTAAGTCCCATGATACATGTGCAAAATGTGCAGGTTTTTTGTTTGTTTATTTGTTTGTTTGAGATGGAGTCTCACTCTGTCGCCCAGGCTGGAGTGCAGTGTAGTGGCGTGATCTCCACTCACTGCAACTACCTCCTCCAGGGTTCAAGTGATTCTCCTGCCTCAGCCTCCTGAGTAGCTGGGATTACAGGTGTGCGCCACCATGCCAAGCTAATTTTTATATTTTTGGTAAAGACAGGGTTTTGCCATGTTGGACAGGCTGGTCTCAAACTTCCTGACCTCAAGTGATCTGCCCACTTTGGCCTCCCAAAGTGCTGGCATTTTAGGCTTGAGCTACCACGCCTGGCTAAGGATGTGCAGTTTTGTTACATATGTAACCATGTGTCGTGGTGGTTTGCTGTACCTATCAACCCATCACCTAGGTATTAAGCCTGGCATGCGTTAGCTATTTTTCCCGATGCTCTCCACTCCCCAGCAATACCACCCTCCCCTAACAGGTCCCAATGTGTGTCGTTCCCCTCCCTGTGTTCATGTGTTCTCATTGTTCAGCTCCCGCTTATAAGTGAGAACATGCAGTGTTTGATTTTCTGTTCCTGCTTTAGTTTGCTGAGGATAATGGGCAAAGCCACTTTTGATGGTGCTGGCGGTGAGCTAGGCTCACTGCCCATGCACAATTACCTGAGCACAAGCATGAAATACTTGCAAAATGACAAATTACCTAATATACTAGGAAAAGGGTTGGCACACCATGGCTGTAAGCCAAATCTGGTTTGCCTTTTTTAAAATTTTGTAAATAAAGTGTTATTGGAAGGGCATGCTCATTTATTTACATATTGTCTTCAGATGCTTTTGTGCTACAATAACAAGAGTTGAGTAGTTTCAACAGAGACCATATGGCACCAAAAGCCCAAAGTATTTATTTTCTACTCCTTTACAGAAACAAATTCTCAAAGCCTGTTCTGGACCTTAGGGAATGCTAAGCAATCTTTATATTTTTGAGAAGAAATTTCTAAATCCAGATGGTCTTTTGAATTACCTTCATAGAAATATGCCCTATATTGAATTAGCTACTCCTTTCTCTTTCCCCATTATATATAATTCTGCACACTAAAAGTCTGGTAGCCCATAAGGCAAAGTTTACTTGTACAAATTAATATTCTGTTCGCTTCTTGTTCCCGGGGACACAGCTCAGCTAGACTTCCCAGGATGCCTTGCATCTGGGTAGAATTATGTGACTGAGTTCCAGCCAATAGAATATGGGAGGAAGAAATAGGTCTCACTTCCAAGAATAGCCATAAAGCCATTCTTCAAGTTCTCTCTCTTTCCATCCATGTGGCTAGAAGCAAAGGAAAAACATCAGCACTACAAGAAAAAAGAGGGCAAGCTCTTCAAGTTAACTCTAAAAAAGAGGAACCAACTTGGATGTTTATAGTGAATTCATACAAACAAAAAATAAATTTTTATGTTGTGAAGCCATTGAGATTGAGAGAGGGGCAGAATTTCTTTTTATGGTAGCTAACATTAATTATCTGATGAACATAATATACAAGGTGTGTGTTCTCCCCAAAAAACAATTATAGCATTAAACTTTTAATATTTTCAACATAACCATCAGATCACTAGGAAACCATTATTATCTTAATTTACAAAGCCTGAGTCATGTCAACCTGCCTGTGATTATACTAATTATCTGTGTCTATCTAAATATGTTCCACTTTTATTTTCTCCATTTCTGTCAACACTCCATTGATTTCTCAGGGCTGCCATAACAAAATACCAGACTGGGTGGCTTAAACAAAAGAAACTTATTTTCTCACAGTTTTGGAGGCTGGCATTCCAAGATCAAATGCTGGCAAAGTTGGTTTCTTTGGACACCTCTCATCTTTACTTGTAGGCAGTTATCTTCTCTCTGGCTTTACATGATCTTCCCTATTCGCCTGTCCACGTTCTAACCTGCTTTTCTCATAAGGATACCAGTCATATCGAATTAGCACCCACCGTAATGAGCTTATTTTAACTCAGTCACCTCTTTAATGACCCTATCTCCAAAGACAGTCACATTCTGAGATACTAGGGATTAGAGCTAGTACCAAACTTTACGTATAAATTTTGGGGGAACACAATTCAGCCCCATAACAGGCATCAAGAATCATCCAGTATTTGACTCTGAATGATTTCCTTTGCATGGCCTTATATATTTATTTGTTAGGTCTGGTTAAGTTTATTCTATAATTACCTTTCATTTCTCTTCCTTCATTCTTATTTCTAGTGCCCCCTAGCTCATGGCCCCATTTCACTTTGTCTCGACTTTAGTAACAGTCTTCTAAATTTTTTTCTCATATCTACTTTCCTACGTATTCAATCCATCTTACTAACTTCAAAAATTAGCAAAGATTTCAATTGCCCTATGAAATAAAGACCAATAAAGACTTTTAGGTCTGTCATTTAAGAACCGATAAGTTTGTGTTTCAAATTGTGCTTCTAGTCTTATATCCTAATATTTGCTTTCATTCAAATTTGACTGTCATCATTTCCTACCAACACCACGTTTCGGTATGGAGACTGCATATATGACAGTGGTATCGTAAGAGTAAAATACTGTATTTTTACTGTACTGTCTCTATGCTTAAATATGCTTAGTAACACAGATGTATACCATGGGTTTACAATTGCCCGCAGTAGTCAGTATAGTAACCTGTTGTACAGTTTGTAACCTAGGAGCAATAGGCTGTCCCATATAGCCTAGGTGTGTGGTAGGCTGTGCCATCCAAGATAGTGTAAGCACATTCTGAGATGTTGCACAAGAATGAAATTGCTTAAGGAGGCATTTCTCGTGTCATTAAGCAATGCTTGACTGTACATTTTTCTCTCAAGACTACACCTTGTTTTGTTAACACTCAGCACTTAATTTTTCCACTCCTTTCTCCTGAAACACTTGTGTTGTCTTCTTGGTCTGTTTTAAATCAACAAATCCTTTAATTCTCTACTAGAATGCTTCTGATCCCCAAATGCATTCCACAGAAATTTTCCTTGGAACTTCCATGGCAACTTGAGTTTCGTTAATACTAATAGTAGTTTATTTTGTGTTATTATTGTTGTAGTAATTATTATATTAGGTACTGTGCTAAATGCTTGACATATTACCTAATTTAATCTTCACATGCATCCATGATATTGACACTTATTTTTCTCATTTTGCAGATATACCAAATGAATCTTAGAGAGTTTGAGTGTTTTACCGAAGGTCACACAGCTGAAAACTTACTTAAATCTGAGTCTGTCTGCTCTGATTCAGGTACTTCTGCTCTGATTCAGGTACTTTAAAAGACACAGTTTATTACCTCTGCATATTCATACAGAAACCTTTTCTAGTTGTGAATCTCTCATTTATGAACTTCCAAGGATATAAAGAAAACTACATTGCAAACAAGAGAACACCAACTCCGTAAGCTGCCAACAAATGGTGTATGATGGAGACTAAAATGGAGTCTCCTCCATATTGTAGCCTGTGGGTCATCTTCACTTGAGGAGAACCAGGTCTTAGTCACCTTTGTAGCATATTTGGTGTCTAATACTTAGCGTGTTCTGCATATTTGCATACAACTGGCCCTCTCTATTGGTGAGTTCAGCTTCTATGGGTTCAATCAACTACAAGCAGAAAATATTGGAAAAAATATGTCCATGCAGAATATAAACAGATTTTTTTTTCTTGTCACTATTTTCGAAACAATGCAGTAGAATAATTTTTTTTGTTTGTTTATTTGTTTGAGATGGAGTCATGCTCTGTCACCAAGCTGGAGTGCAATGGCGCGATCTCGGCTCACTGCAACCTCCGTCTCCCAGGTTCAAGCAATTCTCCTGCCTCAGCCTCCCGAGTAGCTGGGACTACAGGCGTGTGCCACCATCCCAGCTAATTTTTGTATTTTTGGTAGAGAGGGGGTTTCACCATGTTGGCCACAATGGTCTCGATCTTTTAACCTCGTGATCCTCCTGCGTCGGCCTCCCAAAATGCTGGGATTACAGGCATGAACCACCGTGCCTGGCCTTAAATAGCATTTACATTGTGTCAGATACTATAAGTAATCTAGAGATTATTTACATTATGTGAGAGGATGTGCATAGATTATATGCACATACTGCAGCATTTTATGTCAGGAACTTGAGCAGCTGCAGATTTTGGTATCCACAAGAGATCTCTGAGCCAATCCTCCATGGATACCAAGGGACAATTGTACTACTCAAAATGTATGCACAAATCAAATGGAAAATGATGATTGTTATCAACTTTAACCAAGCAGACCACCATGTTATCATATATTATAATCAATGATCATTTATTTAAAATAGAAGGGAAAGGAACTATTACCCAAAATTTAAATTTGTGTTGTGCTTTCTCTCATGATAATTTCTCTCTTCTTATGTAGGGTGTCAGAATTACATAATTTCAAATATGATATGCTTTTTTTCTTGTTACATGTTAGCAGGTTTTTTAAAGTTATTCATTATATAAACTACCTATCTGTAGTTTCCTGTTTTTATATGTCTATATGAACAAATTGGAAACTAAATATTGTATTAATGAAGTATCTGCAACATCAGTTAATTGTGTGTTTATTTATTTTTAAAGTTATTACTATTTATTTTATTGCCATGACTTAAACCATATCTATACCAGTAAAGTGGATAACTGAGGTAGTCATCCAAATAATTTAAAACCAATCAATCTTAGTACAAAATACACAAGCAGTTTCAAGCAGTTTTTCTTTTGTAACTATCTTGTTATTTGTACTCTGAACTTCACCTCACTTGTGTAGAAACAACATTGTTTTTAAGTCAATATTATTATTAAGTTTGGATCATTAATTAATAAGATATTTTCAATCTTTAGAAGTAAATTACACAGAGGCAGCAGTCATACACATAAGAGGCTGACTGTGATGAAAGACTAATTTTATCATCAGCGAAGTAAAAAAAAAAAATCTAAGAGGTTGTCCAAATTGATTTAGTTAAAACACCAGAACTACATTTGCGTACATACAGTTTGAATTTCACCCTTTCTGTGGTGTTCTGTGTCTTAGCAAGAGCTCAAAACTCAATTTGTGAATCAAAACTTCTTTTCCCCAGGTATATTCTGGGAAGTCTATAGAAGAAAAATTATTCCCTAGAACCAAAGAAAAAATATTTACACTTCTAATGAACTGTCTTGACTTGACAAAATAAATGAATATGGGCAGAGATGTATGTGGCCTATTGTAGTAACTTTTTCAAAATGAAGAAACGCTTATGATGCATTTAGAAGGCATGCTGGTAAAAGGCAAATGAGACCTAATTTTAGCTTGAACTGTTGTGAAATGAATAAAAAGTGATTATGTTTGTTCTGATGAGTTTAGTAGCTTGGATTCTGACCTCTTGAGAAAAATAGCATGGAGCATTCTAATGTATTTTTCTTAATCTAATGTAGAAATGACATTGAATGATGGTTCTTAATTAGTAGCCCCCTTTTCACCTGCATTTGTTGTGATGCCCCCACATTTGCCTGTATAGTCTATGAAATGCAAAGCTAAGCCTCAAAAGACATGCTCCTTATTTTTCTCTGCAGTAAGTAAATGAGAGTGACAAATTTAAATTGGTTCTGTACAAAGAAAGCAAGCAATGTTGTCCCCAATTTTCCACATGTATATATTACAAGGTTGTACAAATGATGGAGAATGAACACATCTAGTTCCTTTATAAAATTAAACTAGTCTTGAATTTATTACTCATCAGATGTAGAATATTTAAAAATACAGCAGAGAAAGCATGGCAGTGGATGTTGACCATTTTGAAAGGCTTTGTGCAATAATAGCAAGAGTCTATGCATATTAGTTCATCTGATGTTTAATGATGCAAGGAATAGGTGTCAGATTACTTTCTCCTTATTGCTTAATGAAACAGTCCATTGCCCAACATTCCCCTCTGTGAAGCAAGAAAGATAAAAGAATATAAGATTCTGAAAGTCTCTCCTCAATTAACCTAGTCTGTGATTCTTAACCTTTGGCTAACATGGTCCCAGACTCTGAAGCATTTATTTCAGTTTCCTTGAATCTTTTTGAGTAAATCTACTAAAGACCTCAAAAAGACGTAGACTATTTTGGTAGTAGTTGGGGTCAGGGAGAGGGGAGAGGGGCTTGCTGTTCTGACCCATGTTTTAAGATAACTCCATAACAGAAATTGAATTCAACGTTTAGAATCCATTCTAGTTTCTTATCTTTAAAACCACCTAGAGATGGTAATTTGGAAAAGCTGGATGGATAAATGGAAAACCAGATTCTGATTTTCTCAGGAGAATCAGGCTGGTAAATCCCTGCTGGATCATGGAAATTAAGCATTTCCCCAGACCAACCTTTTATTTTGCCCTAGGATAACCTGATCAAATTTCTTGGCTTCATTTTCTCTATTGGACTAGCAGTAATGTGAAACTGCGGAAGCCCTGTCAGATCTAAAGCCAATTTCAAAGGAAAGCCAGTTCCTTAGGGGAAAGGCTGCCATGCAAAGGCAAGATTGTGCTAATAGTCAAATCCCATCTTCACATGCCACCAACTGTCTTAAGAGAAAATGATATAGGGAGAGAGAAATAGAGAACCAACCTAAGGAAAAAAGCATAAATGAGAAAGAATAACATAAAATGAAGACAGGGGAGAATCAGTGCCAAAAGCAGTGAAAAATACAAGCTCTTAAATGTGTTAGGAAATGTATTAACCTAGGATCCACAAGCTAAATTCAGACTATTTCTTAACAAATAAATTTAAGCATACTTCATGCTGATTTTCATGTGAAATAATTAGTTCAAGGTGATATTTCATAATACCTCTCAAACTATTCTAGTCAGAGGCATATTTCTGCATTTATTTTTGTAGGTATAGATATACCTACAAAAGTAGTGTATATATATACCTAATAAGTATATATATACCTTTCTCTATATATATAGAGATGTATGTATATATACACATACACACATTAGGTGTGTGTATATATATACAATCACACTTATTTATAAATATAAATAAGTATATAAGTATATACATATAAATATATACACATATACACGTAAGCGTATATATATACACACTTTATATACCTATAAATATATAGGTATATAAATCCAATAAGTATAGGTATATAAAGTGTGTATATATATACGTATATAAATCCAATAAGTGTAGGTATATAAAGTGTGTATATACACACAGTTATATGTGTATATACACACTTATTTAATAAAATAAAAATCACTAGGAAAAATAGCTATTTACTTTGTGACATGTAATACTGTAATAATTAATTTTCAAATACTTTGTAATTTTGGAGAAAATTTAGCTAACCTTTTCTAAGTATTACCTTTTTATAGTACAGGTGCCTATAGATTATTACTGTTGTGGATTATTTTAAGTATTAATTATTAGAGACTGTGTTATATTGAGTATTACATTGTATTACATATTAAGCATTATTATGAGAGATGTTAGGAGAATAAATTTTTGGCATTATACAAATATGTATGTTGAGCAAAATATTATTCTTGAATAAAGATATAGAATATAAATATTATTATGGTTTTGATTTGCGTTTCTCTGATGGCGAGTGATGATGAGCATTTTTTCATGTGTTTGTTGGCTGTATGAATGTCTTCTTTTGAGAAGTGTCTGTTCATATCCTTTGCCCACTTTATGATGGGGTTGTTTGTTTTTTTCTTGTAAATTTTATTGAGTTCTTTATAGGTTCTGGATATTAGCCCTTTGTCAGATGAGTAGATTGCAAAAATTTTCTCCCATTCTGTAGGTTGCCTGTTCACTCTGATGGTAGTTTCTTTTGCTGTGCAGAAGCTCTTTAGTTTAATTAGATCCCATTTGTCAATTTTGGCTTTTGTTGCCATTGCTTTTGGTGTTTTAGACATGAAGTCCTTGCCCATGCCTATGTCCTGAATGGTATTACCTAGGTTTTCTTCTAGGGTCTTTATGGTTTTAGGTCTAACATTTAAGTCTCTAATCCATCTTGAATTAATTTTCATATAAGGAGTAAGGAAAAGATCCAGTTTCAGCTTTCTACTTATGGCTAGCCAATTTTCCCACCACCATTTATTAAACAGGGAATCCTTTCCCCATTTCTTGTTTTTAAGAATGGCAATCATTAAAAAATCAGGAAACAACAGGTGCTGGAGAGGATGTGGAGAAATAGGAACACTTCTACACTGTTGGTGGGACTGTAAACTAGTTCAACCATTGTGGAAAACAGTGTAGCAATTCCTCAAGGATCTAGAACTAGAAATACCATTTGACCCAGCCATCCCATTCCTGAGGATATACCCAAAGGATTATAAGTCATGCTGCTATAAAGATACATGCACACGTATGTTTATTGCAGCACTATTCACAATAGCAAAGACTTGGAATCAACCCAAATGTCCATCAGTGACAGACTGGATTAAGAAAATGTGGCACATATACACCGTGGAGTACTATGCAGCCATAAAAAAGGATGAGTTCGTGTCCTTTGTTGAGACATGGATGCAGCTGGAAACCATCATTCTCAGCAAACTGTCACAAGACCAGAAAACCAAATACCACATGTTCTTACTCATAGGTGGGAATTGAACAATGAGATCACTTGGACACAGGAATGGGAGCATCACACACCGGGTCCTATTATGGGAAGGGGGTAGGGGGGAGGGATAGCGTTAGGAGATACACCTAATGTAAATGACGAGTTAATGGGTGCAGGACACCAACATGGCACATGTATACATATGTAACAAACCTGCACGTTGTGCACATGTACCCTAGAACTTAAAGTATAATAAAAAAAAAAAGAATATAAATATTACTATTTAAAGATCTCTTATTTATTTATCCAGTATAATTGTTTGAGCAAAAGATTCATAACGTGAATCTAAGTGAAACAAGGTGTATTGCTGATATAGAAATTACTTAAATTATTTTTTATACCTCTAATAAACATAAATTCAAGCTAAAATATAGCAAACTTTATGATGAAATTATTAAGAAAATTGTTCACTTAGGAAACTTCTCAACATACTTACTTTATTCTAAAATTCTCAAATAACTAAAGATAAAATAAAAGTTTATTTTCAATTGTTTAATATTCCAAGCTATGCAACATGCAGAAGCCAAAAATCATAATTTTATGCCCAAAACCCACTTATGTCCTCATCCTTAGACCAGAGATATTAAGATTTGCAATTATGTATCTTTGTTATTCCCCTATGTGTGCTTTTGCAAAGAAGCTCCTGTTTCCTTTGTTTACACTGAGTGTGGACATCTAGAATACCAAATCATTATAAGGAAATCACTGCCGATTCTTCATTGGTCATTATGAGTGTCCTAATTAAGTGGAACAATAGTAATGATTCCAAATTTTCTTCTATTTCAGCATCATTTCCATTCTTAATTCATAATGGCTATGCAAACAGAGTCAAGTATTTAATTAAGAAATGATCAGCCAGGCAGGGTTGCTCACACCTGTAATCCCAGAACTTTGGGAGGCTGAAGTGAGTGGATCACAAGGTCAGGTGTTCAAGACCAGCCTGGTCAATATGGCAAAACCCTGTATCTACCAAAAATACAAAAATTAGCTGGTCATGGTGGCAGGCATGTGTAATCTCAGCTACTCAGGAGGCTGAGGCAGGAGAATTGCTTGAACCTGGGAGGCAGAGGTTGCCGTGAGCCGAGATTGTGCCACTGCATTCCAGCCTGGGTGACAAGAGAGAAAATCTGTCAAAAAGAAAGAAAGAAAGAAAGAAAGAAAGAAAGAAAGAAAGAAAGAAAGAAAGAAAGAAAGAAAGAAAGAAAGAAAGAAAGAGAGAGAGAGAAAGAGAGAGAGAAAGAAAGAAAGAGAGAGAAAGAAGGAAGGAAGGAAAGAAGGAAGAAAGGAAAAAAGAAAGAAAAAGAAGGAAGGAAGGAAAGAAGGAAGGAAGGAAAAAAGAAAGAGAAAGAAAGAAAGAGAAAGAAAGAGAGAAAGCGAAAGAAAGAAAAATAAAGAAAGAAAGAGAAAGAAAGAAAGAAAAAGAAAGAAAGAAGGAAAGAAAAAGAAGAAAGAAAGAAAGAAAGAATGAAAGAAAGAAAGAAAGGAAAGAAAGAAAGAAAAAGAAAAGAAATGAAACCCCATCTCTACCAAAAATACAAAAAATTAGCTGGATGTGGTGGCACACGCCTGTAGTCCCACCTACTCAGGAGGCTCAGGCAAGAGAATAGCTTGAACCCAGGAGGCGGAGATTGCAGTGAGCCAAGGTCAGGCCTCTGCACTCCACCCTGGGGGACAGAACAAGACTCCATCTCAAAAAAAAAAAAAATTATTTGGATAATTCTCCCAAAAGAAATACCACACAAATACTTGCAGAAAGAGAGATTCAGTCTTGAAGATCAAATTTGTCATTCAAATTAATTAATTTTATCAGGGAATTCCTCATTCTATGGCTACATGGTATAGTGGAAAGACTATTCAATCATACTATTTTTATTGCAAATAACAAAAGCTTCAGCTCACACTGTTTTAATGGAAATTTATTGTCTCATATATTTGGAGACTCCAATAGTATATTCTGGCCTTGGGGCATAGTTGGATCTACAGGCACCAGCAGTATCTGTTGGCTATAGTCTCTTTCTTCATTATATATATAAGAATATATAAGAATATATATAAGAATATATATATTCTTCATTATATATATAATGAATATATATAATGAATATATATATATACACACACACATATTTATTATTTTTTTCCCTTGCCATCATTGTTTGTTCAGACATTCCCCATGCAATAGGTGAGAAAACAAGAGACCCATATTCAGCTACAGACCCATATTCTCCCATCTTAGCAACCCGTGAAAAAAAATGATAACAATAGTAATAACAATAAAATAACAGCAGGTATTCACCTATAAGAAATTAGTTCATTGGGAGGCCGAGACGGGCAGATCACGAGGTCAGGAAATCGAGACCATCCTGGCTAACATGGTGAAACCCCGTCTCTACTAAAAATACAAAAATTAGCAGTGGCGGGCGCCTGTAACCCCAGCTATTCAGGAGGTTGAGGCAGGAGAATGGCGTGAACCCGGGAGGCGGAGCTTGCAGTGAGTGGAGATCGCGCCACTGCACTCCAGCCTGGACGACAAGCAAGACTCCGTCTCAAAAAAAAAAAAAGAAAAGAAAAAAGAAATTAGTTCATGCCAGGACATTTCCAAGTTCTTTAACACTCTTTTACTAATCAAATTAATTTATGAAGTGGATGTATTATTGTTCATATTTTAAGGATGAATGTAAGTCCATTAGACTTTTTGCTAAGTCCGTTAGAAAATTTGGGAAATCCCTGATCTGATTTTGGTTCAAATTCTTATTGCTGACAGAATATATACCTAAGGCAGATTTTATATACAATTGGCCCAGCTTAGTTCACATTCTACCCTTATGGCCAGGGAAAGTGTGCAATGTTCTTCAAAAAGGGAGGAAAATATCCTAAAACTAAATATCCTAAAACTACCAGTTCTTTGTAGGTTAACATTTGAATCTGGTTGCAATCTACCTATA
Organism: Macaca mulatta; assembly: GCF_049350105.2. Classification (NCBI taxonomy): domain Eukaryota; kingdom Metazoa; phylum Chordata; class Mammalia; order Primates; family Cercopithecidae; genus Macaca; species Macaca mulatta. The sequence goes on along the minus strand of NC_133407.1, from coordinate 138,884,695 downwards.
CATTTCAATGGCTAAGCTTGGGTTCAATAAATAATTATTGACTATCATAACTTAAACATTATGAGAAAGGGATTAGTAATTATTAAATGAAACAGTACTAATTAAATATTAGTAATTTGGTAAATAATATAGTGCCAATTAGTAATACAATTTGTACTGTAGGTTACAGGAACCTAACAAGTACACAGAAAGAATTATAAAATGCAAAATTGTAAGAAAATAGGCAGAAACAAAGGACAAATGAATATTAACAGAAGACAGGATTGCATGCAATAGAAAAAAAGTAGTGATAATTGTAGCTAACTTTTATGGAGAAACTATTATGTGCCACACACAGTTAACCAATGTGTTAAATGCTTAGATTTTTGACACTTTTCAGAAGAAGAAACTGAGGCTGGGAAAGAATAAGTGGTTCACTCAAGGAAACATAGCTATGCAATTACCAAACCTGGGTTCAACCCAGGTCATCAGACTCCATAGTGCTCTCTCTCGATGGCTCTACTTGCTGAATAAAATAGAATTTGGATAGCATTTATTTAATTTAGTCAGGAAAATATACACCCTGAACTAATGGGATTTTTAATATCTTATACATTTAAATGGTTCTTTAATAATGTTCTGCAAATCTGTAATTTGTAACTCCAATTCTACAAAATGCACAGACACATTTGAAGTTATATCTATAGGGAAAAGAAATTTCTTTTGTATTTTATCTTATATTTAAATTATAATCTTAAAAGAACAGAATTAGTTTTAAATCAAATTAATGATCACATTAATACAATCCAGGCAATATTCCTGCAGCCCAGTATGAAATACAACCGGGGAAAGTGCTGTCATATATCAAAATAAAAACACATTTTGCTAAGTTGGTAGGAATTATGTTCTATCTTATTTCATAGATACTGTTTAAACACCAAAAGGTCTACTTTCAGATTGTGACATGTCTCCTCTAACGTCAGATAAAAATGGTAAGAACCACCCTTTGAATTTTCAAATGGATCTTATAGTTTATCACCTCAGTGTTCATTTGATATCTGTTAGTACCTTTGCTTTGCAAGGCTGCAACTGGGCACAATTCAAGGTCATTCACTCGGCAAGTAAGAGCATGAAAAGAGAGTACTATACGCAGTGAACTTTAAGAATAAGTTCTGGTTGAAATTTACACATCCAGAGACAGACTATGTGTTTGTGTGTATATATAAGCGTGTGTGTGTGTTTGTGTGTCTGTGTATAAGTGTGTAGACAGTAGACTCATATGGATGAATGCATACAACTTCCTGGAGTTTCTTGCAGTTTTACTCACAGTTTTTCAATTCCAAATTACCTTGAATTCAGGATGAATAGAATTAAAGTAGGGGCTGGACGCGGTAGCTCACGCCTGTAATCCCAGCACTTTGGGAGGTCGAGGCGAGTGGATCACTTCAGGTCAGCAGTTCAAGGCCAGCCTGGCCAACATGGTAAAACCCCATCTCTACTAAAAATACAAAAATTATTTGGGAATGGTGATGCATGCCTGTAGTTCTAACTACTTGGGAGACTGAGGCAGGAGAATTGCTTGAAGCTCAGAGGTGGAGTGTGCCGTGAGCTGAGGTTGTGTCACTGCACTCGTCTGCAGTCTGGGCGACAGAGCAAGACTCCATCTCAAACAACAACAAAAACAATTAGGTAAAAAAGGACTGTGTTTTAGTGGTGCTACTGGTGGGAACACTTTGGCAAATGCATATACACAGGTCTAAATGTACCTTATAGATTATACATAGATTGTATATAGATTAAAAAATAAGAAATACTTGTGAGTAAAAGACAGCAAAGTATCCTCTAAGGAAAGGTTGGGTACACTGACAGGGCAGAAATCTCAGGGTTTTCTAGAAAGTGGAAGTCTTCATTGAGCCCAGCCCAAGTGGCCTAGGGTCCAGTTTTATATGAACTCAATGATACCTCTGGCTTACTTAATTCTCAATGGCCCATATAAAAAGAAAGGGCGCAATGCTCATCTGAGTCCACAGCTACTAGCCAGGCTGTGAGTCTTCTTTTTCCCCTACTTGCCAACCTCAGACCACTAAATTCCTGGAGCTGCCCCTTTACTACACAGTTTCAACATAAAATGCATTATTTTGCACCTCTCGACGAAGAGCAAGGTAGAGAACAATTCTGTAGGTGACATTAATACTGGGGCTTGGATTAACGATGCCAAATCTGATTTACATTGTCTTTCCCCAGACAGACAATCTAGCATTCTCCATGCCCTTTTGCCGCAGTTGCACATTAAGCTGCATACTTTAGAGGTTCTCTACAACAACTCCCAGACCACTTTCCTCATCAGTATTCGGCGGTATCTTTTCCCTTCAGCAGATGCACATTATTTTCTTCTCCCTTTGTTCTTATATTTATTGTTCTAAGGTTTATCTGCATCAACTGCCTTTGCAGTTTATTAGCCTGGTTTCAATAATGACCCCTAATCCCATAAAAGTATACATTTAAATTGCTTGATAGCAAAACACACCAGCCTGTTTATAGGAAAATTAAGAAACAGAATTTATGAGAAATGCTAAAAAATAAGACATCATTCTTCAGTTGGGTAATCAAATATTGGCAGGATTTTTTTAAGTTGTAAGGTTTATGGTGGAATCTTGTTTTAGCCCTTTTAGATAAGATATTTGATCCTAGTGCATATAAAGGCATTTTAGTTAAAATATATACAATAGCATCAATTTGTTTTTAGAAGAAAAGAAGTAATACATTCTTGCCTTATGAAATTATTGGAAGACTGCTTTTACTTGAAGCTCTGGAATATAATTTTTTAAAAGGCAATCAGTTACAAAAATATCATGGAATCAATCTTGAATGTAAATTCTTTTCACTTTCTTAACATGAAAATGTGAAAAGCTTGATGAAAATCAAAGAACATGAGATGCTGGTTAAAGATAATAATCTTTTCATTCTGGGCTCACAGACTGTGCCAGGGAGAAACACTGCAAACAAAAGCATTATTCCCCAGGCTTCCAAATAAGGAATAGACATAATTACAGTCCATGGGTTTACTCAAGTGGTGGTCAATGTGATTCACCAGTTGAATTCTGGCTCTAATTGCCATTACTCAAACTATGCCTATTTATCCCCAGACAGGGCAAAATGACTGCCTTTGTAGCCCAGCTTTACAGCCGCACATTTGGGGCAACCAACACTTGCAATTGTTTTCTATTCATGCTTCCAAGAATACAAATTACGCTAAATGGTGAGAAATAGTAGGATGAATAATGCTAAAATTTTAAGCCAATCATAGTATGCATCCAGCTGTCCATCCATCCATGCATCCATGCATCCATCCATCCATCCATCCAACATATATGTGCTAGATATTGTGCTAAATGCTGGGAATAAATGATGAAGAAAAGAAGGCATGACTCTTACTTCCAAGAATTTTACAGTCTAGTTTGGGTGGGGGGAGGGGAGCTGGTGACAGGAAGAGGTGACAAAAATTCAATCATCACCCAAGTGTATTAAAAAACTGTAACTGTGACATATGCAGGGAGAGGTGCAGGTGCTGCTAGAGCCTACAATAGGGGAGTACACCATAGTCAGAAATCTTAGAGAAAGAGTCCCAGAGGGAGTAGCACTTACAACACTGAGCTAATATGAAAAGGATGAGAAGAAATTAACGAGGTAAAGGTGGGAGCAAAAAGAAACTCAGGCAGAAGCAAGAGGATGGGTAAAACCCTGGTGTGAGGGAACATTGGTGCATACAAGGAACTGAACAGGCAGCTTTGCTGAAGCACAGATTGTGAAGATTTGGCATCAGAGTGAGAATCCAGATCCAAAAGTGTCCTGTGGGTCATGGTATGGAATTTTGTTTTACCCTCCATGAAATGAGAAGATATTAAACTGCTTTAAAAAGGGGACACACGATCAGATTTGTATTACTAAAAGATCACTCCGGCTTCAATGTAGAGAATATATTATAGGAGAAAATCAGAAAAATCCCGTTGACAAGAAAACAGCGGGTGATCAGGCAATTAATTATCATGTCGGCAGTATTGAAACTAGAAAGATCACAAAGAAGATATTCTTATACTGAACTGACAGGTCAGGTTGTGATCCTATTGCTCTGCAAGAAAGATTTTAACTTATTTTAGGAACCTAATGAGGTTGGAATCCCAGTTCTCTATCAGTCTCTTTGTCTCTGTGATCATGACCCTGGCCCAAGCTGTCATTGTACTTGCTTGCATTATCTCTATCACTGTCTAAGTGGTCATCCTGCCCCACTCTAGTCTCCATTCAGTCTAGTGTCGATAGAGTCACGAAGGCGAGCCCTTTAAAATGTGTTAGATCATGTCACGCTCCTGCTCTTCCAATGGCTTCCATCTAAGTTGGAATAAAAGTTAAAGTTGTCCCGAAATGGGCCCTAATATGTGGTTGCACTCTCTCCCTCCTATCCTGCTAGGTTGTCTCTAACCTCATGCCCTTTCCATCTGTCTCCCTCACTCTCTTCTTTCCAGCCATCCCAGCCGCCTTGCTATTCCTTGAATAGGCGTCCTTGTGCCTAAGGATTTGAGCTTACTGTTCCATCTGACTGCAGCACTTTCCTCCAGTTATCAGTCTGGCTGATCCCTCATTCTTTCAGAGTTTTACTCAAATGCTCTCCTTCTCACAGACACTTAACATGGCTAGCTTATTTAAACTTGCACATGCCCCCATTTCTCAGGTTCTTGACAACTTCTTCTCTGTCCTTTTCTTCATTGTTTCTCCAAAACAAACATCAGAATAATTGAAAATATGACTTGCTTTATTTGTTGCTTTTATTTCTTATTTGTCCCCTCCCATTAAGTTTTTTTTTTTTCTCTCTCTCTTATTGTTTTCTGAATCCTCAGTGTCTAGAACTGCTTGATTTATCTTGGGCCTCCAACACATACTTGTTAAATGAATGAATTTGGGCCTCTATCCAATAATCCTGTCTAAGAGGACAAACCAGGACATTTCTTCTTCACATATTTTGTTGCTAAATCAAAGCTGACTTGTTCTCTAATTAGATTATGTCCACTACACATCAGCTACATTTCTTTATGAGATTCATTTGTTCATTCGAGATGCATTAATGCCACAAGCATTTACAGGGTGTGAACTATGTAGTAGACTCAATGTGTTAAGCTGAGAATACAGTCATAATCTGCAAACTCTGTTCTCAAGTATATCAGTTCAGGTAAGGACTCACATATAAACCTCATGTGTAAATTGGTATACAAAATGTTCCTCTTGGAGGTCATCTTTGCTATTCCTGGACAACAGTGGAGGAAGTAACTAATCAACTTGGGCTTTTAGGAAAGACTCCAAAGGGGGAACTATTTTGATCTAGCTCACAGTCAGCAGGCATGCTCCAGATTCCAGATGTATTTAATGTGACATGCAGAATGTTCCCTTCCCCCATGAAAATAATTTAAAAAGTAAAATTTGTATATACAAACACCGTGATTTTAAAATTGGACACTTTACGTTAAACTCTGGATTTCTAATTACTGCTAGACATTTTTAAAAGAGAGAGATAAAAGATACGATGGTTGCCAGGTTTGGCGGCTCATGCCTATGATCTTAGCACACTGGCAGGCAGAGGCAGGAGGCTTGCTTGAGTCCAGGAGTTTGAGACCAGCCCAGGCAACGTAGTAAGATCCCTTCTTTACAAAAAATAGACAAAATTATTCAGTTGTGGTGGTGCATGCCTGCAGTGCCAGCTCTTCAGGAGGCTGAGGCAGAAGGATCTCTTGAGCCCAGGGGGTGAAGCTGCAGTGAGTTGTGATCATACCATTGCACTCCAGCCTGGGCGACAGAGCAAAACTCTGGGAAGAAGAAGAGAGAAGGGGAAGGAGAAAGAGAAGGAGGAGGGAGGAGGAGATATGATGGTACTGTAGCCATTTTCCCTATGGTCTTGATTAAAAATGGATGTAAATCATTTTCACTTTCTTAACACAAAAGTGAAATAATTATGTCTCTATCAGAATTTAGAATTTAGAAAGTGGATCATTATGTCTCTATCAGAATGAGAAGACAAAGGAATGACCAAGAGCAGAGAAAACATTAAGAAAAGCAGGCTGGAGCATATATCCCTTGTTGCAAGTATGATTTCCATGTGTTTAATATGCAATCGCCAGCACATTCCTCTCATTTACATTATTTCCCTGGTCCCTACAGGCATCTAAGATTGTATGATATGATGTAGACCTTGAAAGATGAGTCGCGAAGGACATTGCAGGCAGAGAGGAAGCAGGGAGGTAGAGAAGAGGATGCATGTTCCGAGATCTTGAGTTACTGGAAAGAAGTGAGCATAGAAGAAGACATGGGGAGCAAGGCCAGAGAGGAAAGTTGTGGCCAGATTATGACAGTCCTTTTATGAAATGCTAAAATGTTGACAATACCCTTTGGGGAAAAACTGAGGCAAATGTACAAGCTGTGAGATGAATTAATTATCAATCCTGTCTGGATTGTGAACTAAAAGGGAATAAATAAAACTGAAGATGAAGATCTGAGAAATTTTCTGTAGATTTAACAACATGGACTTGATTACAACTCTTTCAGCTGCTCAAAGGTGTTTGCTACTTTCTGGTTCATGAGCATGCTGTGATAAAGTTGAAGCTGTGAGAAATACGATCTTGAAGTTATCTGTGTATTATATTTAGTAAACTAGCATCAATTTATACTTCAATTTGCAAACTTAAATTGAGATACAGTAAAGAGTAAGATACAAGGAAATGGAGGCATGGTGTGGACAGGTTATTGATGGGTACTATTTTCAAGTCGTTCTCAATCTCAGGCTTCCTTGCTGCTCCTAATCTGAGGTTGGAGGTAAACACTCACCATCCACCTTCATTTTTAGTTAAGGGAGCCAAAGTGATCCAGTTATATAAACAAAAGTCTTCCAGAGGGACTTAGAAAAAAAAATACTTGCTTTCCTAATAAAAACAAGAGGCACAGACCTTCTCTTTCTTCCATATTTCCCCTCCTTCCTATCAAATGCCAACAGTGACCAGCAGTCCAGAAAATGTTCAGCTACTGCACCTCTTTTAGTCTTTTTTTTACGTGAGAAAAATAAACCTCTCTTCATTTAAGCCAATTCACATTCCTGGCTGTGGCAAGCAATCTCTAAGATGTTAATCAAGGTTCTTCACTTCTTGGTATTCAAATCATTTTGTGATCTCCGTCCCTCGAGAGTAGGTTAGAGCTGGTGACTTACTTCTACTGAATAGAACATTTCTAAAGTAATGGGATGTCACTTCCAAGATTTAGATTACAAATGAAGATGGCTTCCATTTTGGGAGCCCTCTCTTGCTCATTTATTTTAAGGGAAACCAGTTGTCATGTTGTGACCTGCTTTCTGGATATGGAGAGATTTATACGGCGCAAAACACTGGTGTCTTTGGCCAACAGCCCACAGGGACTGTGGCAACCCAACAATCATATGAATGAACTTAGAAGCATATTCTCCCCCAGTTCAACCTAGAGGTGACGTCAGCCCCAGCTGGTACCTTGATTAGTGTTTTGTGAGAGAGCCTAAGCCAGAGGGAGCCAGTTAGGCTGTACCTAGATTCCTGACCTACAAATTGTGTAAGGTAATAGATGTTGTTGTTCTAAATTCCTGTGTTTTGGAGTAAACTGTTATGCAGCAATGGATAACTAATACATCAACTGGCAGAAAATACTTATATGGGGCTCTCAAAAAGATCAATTTCATCAGAAAGAGAGAGGGGCTGGGGCCCCGGAATTGATAACATTAAGTGTTCTCTGGGTGATTCTAATGTCAGCCATCTTCAGAACAACTGCTTTAAGCTATTGTGTGATTGGTTTTCCTGCTTCTTGCAGTTGAACAAATTCCTAACCATTATGACTTCTAACATTAACTATTATATTAAATGATTTGTTACTCAACATTTCTTTATGTAATTATAGTTTTATTTTGCATTTAGCAAAATGATTAACTTCTTCACCGGGATAGCCGTTGCCTTTATTTTTCTTGGTTGTCGCCTTACCTTGTTATAATTAAGAGTGTTAATTTTCTTCACCTATTATTAATTTAACATTTCAAATCTTGAAGCAGGGGTGTGGAGATGGGAGGAGAAAAAGCCTATTCTCTTTTTATAACGGCTGTATTTGTTTATGTTCTTAGTCTTCTAAGTTCAGAATAGTAATGGAAAAAAATTAAGTGATGGGACTATGTCGGGCACTACATAAAGACAGCATAAAAACTCTGTGATTGTCTCTTCCAGTCTGTGAAAAGACACCATAGAAACCACAGCTTGATCGTGAATCTCATTTCTTCGCTCAGAATGTGTGCATGCTCCGTTAACATCAAGTTACTGTGTTTGTGTAATTCGTGAGTTTTTACAAGGGAGTCAAGCAAAGGTTTTCTTTTTTAACTTTAAATCATTTTTATACACTTGAGGTAGTACTTACTGAAAGTACACGGGCCCTGGATGCAGAAAGACCTGGTTTTGAATTCATGTTTCTTCATTTACCAACTAATTCATATTGGATGAGTTTTTCTTTTATGCAGGCCAATTTCTTAATTTATAAATAGAAATAATAGCAAATACTTCACACAATTATTGTGAAATTTATATGTTAAAACATAAAGCTCATATATATCTTAGTGCTTAGATAATGCCAATTGTTAACATTATTGTTGGTGTATTTATTTTTAATAAGTAAAAGAATAATTACATGGTTTATTCACCAAGGATAACAATAATAATCATTCTCTTATTTATAATTTTATGGAAAGCTCTTAAAAGATGGGGATAAAATGTTTATAAAATCACATCTTTGTAGAAATTATTGCCTTGTAAAAATCTTCTGTTTAAATCAGGAGCATAAACCTTGGACAATTTTGGGAGTGGTGCGTAACAAATGTATATAGTTTAACATAAGAGTCAATGGATACCTTTAAAACTATAAGAGAAGCTGGTAGGAATTAACAGGTACTGTAAATTTAAGTGAGGCAAGGGAGCTGGACTAATGAGTCCCATGAACATATTTTATTAGAATTTATGTTCATTCTGCTTGAATCTTGCCAAAGCAAGTTTCCCACAATGGAAAGTAAGATGTTTAACTGAGATTACAGTTTAATCACCAAAGCCACTGGAGCTTTTGCAGGTAACATTCTATAAGAATTTCCTGAATTCATTTTGTATTTCATCATAACATTAACCACAATCTGGACTGGCTTACATAACGACTGTAGAGATAAGAGTCGGGAACGTTAAGCAGTAATAAAACACAAAAGAAAAAATAAGAGAAAGAAATATGAAAATGCTGACATTGTAAGAGAATCAGGGTATACTTTAAGTACCTGGAAATAAGACTGGAGTTAGAATTGTCCTCGGCACAAGAAGAAATCAGTAAAACAGAAACATGATACTCTCATGAAGCTTAGAGTCTAACGGAGAAGAAATACAATGAATCATACAAGTGTGTTCAGTGTAATAAAAAAGAGGTATAGGATTCAAGCTGTAAAAATGTATAGTAACCAGACCTAACCAAGGCTGGGGGTTAGTAAAAGCTTTCTAGAGGATGTGACTTTTAAATTCACAAATCTGAAGACTAAAAGGCTATTAATATGTACATATGGAAGTCATGGGTGCTGTGACAGCCTTTTGCTATATAAAGAGTTACTAAAATTAGAGGAACTTTGAGAGAAATCTTGAAGATTATTTACTGTAGATAAGGATCATGAATGAGATGCAGAAGACAGTGTCGGGTGAAAGTTGGCATGTAATGGATAGAGCTACAGAAAGAGATCAAAGTGTCAAAGTGCAAAGGCTTCTTTCTAGGTTTCTGTGATCCAGTAACCAGAAAAAGAATAGATGCAAAGTAATCCTTTACCACCTTGACCGTGGTAACCAGGATGTCCCTCCAGTTCCCTTCCTATGAACAGTGATCTGGTTTCAAAATAGCATCTGCCCCTCTGCTTAGAACCTTTTGATCTCAAGAATATTTTATTTGCTAAGAGTTTTTCTGTCTACTCACTGCAATTTTGTACAGGTGGAATAAAAAGCTTTGTAAATGTAGGCATCAGAAGAGAGGCATCAGAAGAGAGTGCAGCTGGGCATAAATTGGAATTAAGGAATAAGACGAAATACAGCAGGGCACTGACTACAACTTGGTATGGAGTTCATCAAATCCCTGAGCCTCCAGTAGAAAATACAGGTCTTGTAGTGCTTACAAGACCTATACAGTGACCCAGAAATTATTCCACAATGTTTATATGTAAGAACCAGCTTAATTAATAGTCTAGATTACTGGAACACTGAGATTAAATAACTTGCAGAAGGTCAACATGTACGAGAGCCAAAATGGAAACCTGGAAGTCTCACTTTAGTATCTATGCTCTTAAACATCTCAAAGGCCAGGTTTTGTTGTTGTTGTTGTTTTGTTTTGTTTTGTTTAAAATAAATAAGTGGCTGATATGTGGGCTGGGGAAGCAAGTAATAATTATCCATGGTGATATGAGAAGCACTACAGGACTTTAGCAGCAAACGAGGAGAGTCATTTGAAAATTGTATGATATTCTTGGGCTCCATTAGACACCTGTGTGAAGTTCATGTCTCCTGCAATTCAACTCCCCCTGGTCCCACACAGAAGTTCAGTTCCGTAGCTTTGCAAAGTGGATCTGCCAAAGGCAACCCTGAGATTCTGAGGATCAGGGCTAGGTTATGCGGGGCCAGGTCTCTAAAGCAGGTGAGGATACTATTAAAAGAAACGGACAAAGTTTGTCCTTGATATGTTCAATTATAAATTTGAGGGGTGGACTTAAGAGGCACCATTTCATAATACCCCTCTAGAACCCTGGGATCTACAGCATTGCTCTTCCTGATTATTCCTGATTTATAGTGTTGTGCCAGTCAGTGTGATTATCGTCATTATTTTCAATGTTGTTGGCCTCACTGCATCACGCATTTTGCCCCATCATTAGAAAAATACATCTGCTTTGCTCACCATTGTAGACATGCGGTCTCACAGAGTTAAAGTTCAAAGAATACTTATTTTTTTAAAAAAGTATCTTAGTAGATAGAAATATTTATTTAAAATCTGCATTAATTCTGGTAGGTTGTTTATAATACATGATAAAGTTAAACACTCAAGAACATACAATATGAATTTTTTAAAAGAAGACATTTGATATGTGCTTTAAAAACACATGGTGGGTACATGTATGGGATGTCAGTTTTCTGAAAAATGGAATAGTTCTGGATATTGGTTGCACAACAGTGTGAATATATTTAACATTACTTAAAAACAGATAAAGTGATACATTTTATATTCTCTGATTTTTACCACAATTAAAAAGATTTTAAAAATACATTGTCTTAAGAAACATATGTAGATTAATGCTAAAATAAAGACCCCTGGTTAATTAAAAAACAAAACAAAACAAAAACACATAGATTGTTCAGAAAAAGCATATGCAAGTCTATAAAAGATGATTCCCTTACATACTGTGAGAGTAATTTCCTTTTCTCTGCATTTCCTGCTAGATGTTTGCTGCTAGAGTTTTCCTTGCCTGCCTTCAAATTTTTCCCACCTACGAAATGGGAATCATAATCGTAAAAACTTTGCTTAATATTCTTAGGAGAAAAGGTCTTTATCCTTGGAAGTATTGGTGGTGTGTATTGGGAAAAAAAATGCTTCGATTATATACATTTTATTAATTTCTTTTGAGATAGGGTCTTGTTCTGTTGCCCAGGCTGGAGTGTAGTGGCACCGTCTCAGCTCACTGCCACCTCTGCTTCCCAGGCTCAAGCGATCCTCTCATCTCGGCCTCTTGAGTAGTTGGAACCACAGGCACACGCCACTGTGTTAATTTTTGGTATTTTTGGTAGAGACAGGGTTTTACCACTTTGCGCAGGCTCATCTCAAAATCCTGAGCTCCAGTGATCCACCCTTCTTAGCCTCCCAATGTGCTGGGATTACAGGCATGAGCCATGACAACTGGCGTGATTGTAGAAAGTTTAGAAGACTATCTTTGTGTACGTCAATCCTAAGCTAAAGTCAAGTTCACAGTTAAATTGGGTATGTTTAAGACCATTTCTTACATGTGGTGCCAAGTTCATTTTTGCCACTGGTGGCCTGCCTCAGGGGAAATTATCTGCTGTGTGAGTATTTTTTGTTACCTCTGACCACCTCTGAAGGCTTTCACACAGAAAAGATTAAAAATGAAACAAGGCCAGGTGCAGTGGCTCACACCTCTTATCCCAGCACTTTGGAATGCCAAGGCAAGAGGATCACTTGAGCTCAGGAGTTCAGGACCAGCCTGAGTAACATAGTGAGAACCTGTCTCTACAAAAAATTAAAAATTAGCTGGGCATGCTGGCTAACTACAGTCTCAGCTACTCAGACACAGCTACTCGGGAGGCTGAGGTGGGAGGATTGCTTGAGCCCAGGAGGTCAAAGCTGCAGTGAGCCATAATCAAGCCACTGCACTCCTGCCTAGGTGACAGAGTGAGACCCTGTCTCAAAAAATAAATAAATACATACATACATACATAAATACATAAATAAATTTAAATAAAAAGAAAATAAAAAATAAAAATGAAACAAAACAAACAACAAAAACAAGCACAACATTGTTGACCAGGCAAGACCACTGAAGTTGGAAGCATACCATCTTCATTAGCACCCAGTTGAGTTTATGATCTAATTCACATTCTTGCCAAGTTTCACTTTTTCTTTTTTCACCAAACAGAAGAGCTCTTCAAACCTGATTGAATTGTTTTTTTGACAAATGTATTCTGACATCCGAGGTAGCTGGCAGGAGATTAACAGGGTGTCATTACTTATTTTGCCAGAAAATCTTGATGCTCATTTTTACCCTTTCTTCCTTTCTTTCTCCCCCCACCCCTTTTATGCATGCAGACTTATACACGGCACATACATCATGCACACACAATACATGTATATCATAGCATGTGTGGGTATTCACTGAGAGGCTGCCTGTGCAATGAGATTTTAGGAACTCTCGGAAGGGCTCTGTTTTCCTGACTTCATGGACTGTAATGCTTTCATGCTCTCAAGATTGCCTTTATAAGAAACCATACCTTTATGTAAGTAACATTTATTCCAACTTTATTATTCATCATGATCTGATCTAGGTCTTGGGTGAGAGGACTCAGGGTAAAGAAGGCTAGGAAAAGGAAATCCACAGGCAGCAGTGCCCAAGGGTGTCAGCAGGATATAGAATATAATCAACAGTTTAGGAGACATTAAGAAAGGAAATATTTACTGATGTGTACATAGGTTAAAGAAAACTAAAACGGATGTTGAGGCCTAGACCACAGCAATGGCAGAAAGCTGTTACAACTCTTAAGCTTGAAGTGTGGAGAGGAGGAAATAATATTATTGGAGACCAGAGTGAAATGAAATTTTGGAGCAAAGCCTGCCTGGTAAGAGCTTTAAGTTGTGGAGACATGCAAGCTCTGTAAGAAAATGCAGCCCAGAGACCTTGTCTCTACTAAAAAAATACAAAAAATTAGCCAGTAGTGGTGGTGGGCGCCTGTAGTCCTAGCTACTCAGGAGACTGAGGCAGGAGAATGGCTTGAACCTGGGAGGCGGAGCTTGCTGTGAGTCGAGATTTGCGCCACTGCACTACAGCCTGGGCAACAAAGCAAGATTCCATCTCAAAAAAAAAAAAAAAAGAAAGAAAAGAAAAGAAAAGAAAAAAAAAAGACAAAATGCAGCCCAGGGCAGGAAGGAATCAAGGGAAGAAACAGACCTACTCTCTCTGTCTGTACCTGCCAGTGCCTGGCGTTGACTATATCCTATGTCAGTGGTTTTCAAACTTTAGCATGCATCAGAGTCATCAGAAAGGGTGGTTGAAATACAGATTGCTGGGCCTCATCCACAGAGTTTCTGATTTACTAGTCTTGACGTGGTGCCCCCAAATTTTTAGTTCTATTTAATTTTCTCTTTTCTTTTCTTTTCTTTTCTTTTCTTTTTTTATAGGGGTGGGAGTAGAGATGGGGATCTTGCTATGTTGCCCAGGCTGGTCTCAAACTTCTGGCCTCAAGCAATTCTCCTGCTTCAGCCTCTCAAAGTGCTAGGATTACAAGCGTAAGCCACCATGCCCAGCCAAATTTGCAGTTCTAATGAAAAAAGTTTCCAAGTGATGCAGCTGGTGGTCCAGGAACTTTACTCTGAGAACTACTTGTGTACAGGAAATCAGGCAGCAAGAAATCCCCAGTGATGTAATATATTATATAAGAGATCAACCTCTGAGGCAGGAATAGAGCAGAGAAAGGGGGAGTGTGGGTCTGGGGAGAGCCAAAGGAAAACAACCAGGACAAAGAGAAAGCCAGGAGGCAAATACAATATAAAGTTGGCAGGTTGGATGTGTAAAATCTAGTGGCAGAAAGCCACTGGGAAGGCTTAGTTCTTTAAATCAATGTGGAGAACAAGGCAAGATCTCAATTCCCAGTTTGGGAACAGAGGGATGGATCGGATGTACCAAGAATGAAACAGCCACAATACAGTAGTAGGATGAAAAATGATGTATAGGGGGAGCCCAGGAAGTGAGTTACAAGAAAGAAGGCAGTAGGTTAATGCAGGGACAGTATCAAGTGTCCCACGATGCTCAAATACTTAACTTTGAACTGCTGATGAGGGATTTCTCCCCATTTTCCTGGTCATATGGTAAGATTGGTCCCTGTGTATGGTAGGGGAGATTTAACTTTTCCAACTTTTAATGTTGACAAACTGCTCACAGGAATTCAGTCAAATGAATAGGAACATATTACATATCATACATACAATTAATTTTGCACCATAGTTTAAATTAATGCTAATCAAAATGTAGGTAAAGGACCTGTAGCATCGGCATCACCTGGGAGCTTGTTAGAGCTTCAGAGTGTTAGGCCCTAACTCCACAGGTACTAAATCAGTGTCCCTGGGGATGCAGTTCACAAATCTGTAGTTTAACAAGATTTCCAGGTGATTCTAATGCACACCAGAGTTTGAGAAGCACTGGTCAAAACAGCTGGCCCTCAAATTGGTCACATATTGGAGCCACCTAAGATTATTTTTAAAAAATTCTCTGTCCTTATTCCACCTCCAGAAATTCTGGCTTAATTTCAATGGGAGGCTCTCAAAGATGGATACATCATCTCTTTATGCAGGACCTTTTGCCACTCCATCATCAAGAGGTGCAGTTTATTTCTCTGCCTCTAAAATCTGGGCATCACCATGTCAATTGTCTTGTCCAATAGCTTGTTAGCCACCATGATGCAAGCAGAAACTTGAAAACAATTGAACATTGAGGTGTGATCTACCTTTTGGCTACCTTTGGAAACCTGAAATCATGTGTTTTGGATAATAAATGTAAACCTGACTGGCTATTACAGATATCACATGGAGGAGAAATTAGATGCCCATATAGTTTCCTTGGGTGAATCTTCCCTCTCCAGTTAGATTACAAACTCCTTGAAGCCAGAAGAAACGTATAAACCGTTTTGACATCTCTGAAAGAAACCAGCACAGTGTCAGGCTGACAAAAGAATGCTTAATAAATATTAACTGAAATAATATTGAATAATTAGGAAGAGGGTGGTCATTAGTAACTTGAGTCAATTACACATACCCTTAATTATAATTACTATTAAAAATTGAACCAATAATTCTGGAGCTTCACAAATTATCATTTTACAGCAGACTAAATTTAGGAAATAAAAATTGTGTCTAAAGGAGAAAAAATGATTCACACTGGTATTTCCTGAGGGTTGTTTGCATATATATGCAAAGTATTAAATTCTGCTAAAGTATTTCCAGATATGAGTTTAATTAATCTGGTTCTGCATGCTCTAGCACTGTTTTTGAATAATATGTCTTGATATATAGTTTCTCTGCACTTCAGGTCAAATAATAAAGAAAATTCATTAGATAGCAGCTTGTATGCAACTAAGTGTACCTCTGCAAGAGAATTTTAATAATCAAAGAAGTTGCTGATGTAGGGATATGATAAATTGCTTTGCTACAGGGTAATATAAGCCTCAACTAGTATGATGAATACTTATGCTTCACAAGGAAAACTGAAATAATGCAAACGGTTTAAATATGTGTTCCTGATAAATGAAGACGATCATCTGCGAATATTCTAGAGGAGACACACTATGACTTTCATGTTAAAGTGAAATGTATCTGTAGAAAAAATGGCTTAAAGGAAGGCCTTTTGAGAAGGGAAACAGATGCATAAAAGTATTTAATAGCACCAATGTATTTGTGGAAATATCTTTGGAACAATGATTGTTAAAAATTCATCCCCCGATTTATGATTATCAAACTTAAGAATAATTGGTTTTCAAAATTCTTTCTGAATACTAATTTTCATGACTGATAATAAAAGAAGGTATTTAACAACTGAAATCCCTGGGGTTTAAAATTCATTAATAGACAGAACACTTGTTTCTAAGAATTCCCCGTATGTTGGTATTAAAATACGACCAAAAAAAAAAAAAAAAAACCAGTTGAAGATTTACTGTGGTTGTTTCTGTTTACAACATATAGGACAACAGTATCCTGAAATCTAACAGAAATGTGACCAAAGGCACCACAAATTTAGACCCTGAAGGGAGATGCTTTGTTCTTGTCAATGGCAGGTGGTGTCTCATATTCTTGTGGGAGTATTCCATTTTATATTAATTTACACTTTTACCTTTATTAATGCACCCACTCAGTTGATTTTCCTTTGTTGCACTCCTACCTTTCTAAAATTACTTTATACTTATGTTACTTTTAATTTTTTTCTCTTATCTGTGTTTGCTCTTAACATTATAAATGTTTTTCTTGATGCCGCCTTGGCTTCTTTCTGCAAGGGCTGTTGTAGTGCCCTTAATACTTCACATTTCCAAATAATTAGAAACTTCATTTGTATAAACACACAAATACACACACATATAAATATGTTTCATTTTTCAAGACTTATTTAGAAGTGTGGGTTTACTATAATCTTTCAAGGCATGATATTTGATGATTCTTTAGTTTTTAATTGTCTAACTTTGTTACCACTTGATTCAAATTAAAGTCTGTATCATTTCTCTTTTGGAGACTATATTGAGATTTTTATTTTTGCCCTCATAAAGATCATCTTTTATCATTTTAAAATGTGTTTTAAAATATGTTATTTATTACTTTTTAGAGTTAAAAACAATTAAGTTATACCTATTAGTTGGATGAAGCTTATTAATCCTAATATTCATATTCACTTCTTACTCAGTTATATTGTCAATTAGAGCATCAGTTTCTAAAAGGAAAATAATATTCATTGTGATATTGGCAAGTTCTTTTTTTTAGACGAATTCTCACTCTGTCACCTACGCTGGAGTGCAGTGGCACAATCTTGGCTCACTGCAACCTCCGCCTCCCAGGTTAAAGAGATTCTCCTGCCTCAGCCTCCTGAGTAGCTGGGATTACAGGGGTGAGCCCATGCCCTGCTGATACTGTCAAGTTCTTTTATTTTTATCAGTTTTGCATATAGTATTTCAATTTTATGTTTTCGTTAAGATACCACATTGTTAAAGATATATAAAAAATAAAAATTATGGAAATACTGAGAAGAAGCCAAAAAGGAAGTAAAAGCAATTCAAGAAAGAATTGTAGGCTGTTTGTGGTGGCTCATGCCTGTAATCCCAGTACTTTGGAAGGCCAAGGTGGGAGAAATGCTTAAGGCCAGGTGTTCAAGACCAGCCTACATTTTTTTTTAAGTATCCAGGTGCATGCCTGTAGTTTCAGCTGAGACTGAGGCAAGAGGATTGCTTGAGCCTGGGAGGTCAAGGCTGCAGTGAGCAGTGATGGCACCACTGCACTCCAAACTGGGTGACAAAGTGAAACCCATCCCCCCAAAAAAAAAGAAAGAAAAAAAAGGAGAAAATCAAACATTCTACATGAAATGGTGAACATGGCTGAAGTACTGGGAAAGTTTATTCTACTGCAGATAAGACCTGGTGAGGGATAGGGGTGGTGTGGTTGTAATGAGAAGTAAACCATCCAAATCCAAATATATGATGTGCTATACCATGATTGTGATATGTCAGTAGCCATCTGAGGCCTAGAACCATGTTTGGCAAAGAGAAACATTTTAATAGCATTAAATATTAATAACTGTTGTCGTTGTTGTTGTTTTTGAGAGAAAAGGTCTTATTCTGTCACTCAGGCTGGAGGACAGTGATGCAATCATGGCTCACTGTAACTTCAACTTCCTGAGCTCAGCCTCCCAAAGCACTGCGATTACAGGTGTATGCCATGGTGCCCAGTCCTGGTTTTTTGAAAATTAAATCCAAATTTTTATTTTTGTTTTGCTTTATTTCAACCAATGAGTTAGGCAGCAGCAAGGCACAGTGAAAAGTCTTGGCTTTAATTGCAGTTTCCTTACACTCCAGTCGTATGACCTTGAGTTATTTGTGTTCTCTGACCATCAGTTTCTTAAACTAGAAATACTAATAATGCCTTTTCTTTAAGGTTCTTATGAAAACAAATGACATGACTTGTGTATAGAATCTAGTGAAGTCGCCAGTCAGAATGGCAATTATTAGAATGTCAGAAAACAACAGATGCTGGTGAGGTTGCAGAGAAAAAGGAACACTTTTACACTGTTGGTCGGAATGTAAATTAGTTCAACCATTGTGGAAGATAGTGTGGTGACTCCTCAAAAACCTAAAGACAGAAATACCATTCAATCCAGCAACCCCATTACTGGGCATATAACCAAAGGAATATAAATCATTCTATTATAAAGATATGTTCACTACAGCACCACTCACAAGAGCAAAGACATGGAATCAACCAAAATGCCCATCAATGATAGACTGGATAAAGAAAATGTGGTACATATACACAATGGAATATTATGCAGCCATAAAAAGGAATGGGATCTTGTCTTTTGCAAGGACATAGATAGAGCTGGAAGCCATTATCCTCAGCAAACAAACACAAGAACAGAAAACCAAACACCTCATGTTCTCACTTAGAAGTGGGAGCTGAAAAATGAGAACACACGAACACAGGGAGGGGAACAACCACTCTGGGGTCTCTTGGGGGAGGGTGGGTAAGGGAGATCATCAGGAAAAGTAGCTAATGCATGCCGAGCTTAATACCTAGGGGATGGGTTGATAGGTGCAGCAGACCACCACGGCACAAGTTTACCTATGTAACAAACCTGCATTTCCTGCACGTGTATCCTGAAACTTTTTTTAAAAAGCGGGGGTGGGGAAGGAAGAAAGAATCTAGTGAAGTGAAAGTGTCTGGCACATAGTAGATACTCAATAAAGGGCTGACTCTATTGTTATTGTGATAGAACTAATAATGCTAATATGATTTTATTATTTTTAATGAAGCCTTTTAAGAGGAATTAGCATTCAAACTGTGATACGTAATTTTTAGTTATTGATTGCTGCCTAACAAAATCGTCACAAATTTAGATACTAAAAACAACACTCATTTATTGTCTCACAGTTTCTGTGGGTCAGGAATCCAGGGACAGCTCTACTGCATCTTCTATGTCATGATCTTTCACAGGCTGCAATGAAGGTTTTAGCCAAAATGGGAGTCTTTTTTAATTTTTATTAATTGTACTTTATTTTTTAGAGCAGTTTTAGGCTCACAGCAAAATTAAGCAGACGATACAGAGAGTTCCTTTCTACCTCTGTCCCCACACAGGCACAGCCTCTGCCACCGTCAGCATCCCCAACCAGAATGGTCCCTTTGTCACAGTCAATGAACCTACATCAACACATTATTACCATCCAAAATCCATAGTTTACATTAGAGTTTACTCTTGGTGTTGCACATTCTATAGGTTGGACAAATGTATATTGATATGTGTTCATTATTATAGCATCATATAGAGTAGTTTCACTGCCCTAAAAATCCCCTGGGCTTCCCCTATTTATTCCTCCCTCCCCATATTATCTCACATTTCGACAGGGAAGGATCTGCTTCCAAGCTCATGCGTTTGTTGACAAAATTCAGTTCCTTGCAGCCTGTTGGACAAAGGACCTTAGTCTCTTGTGGGCTGTTGGCTAAAGGCCACCATGCTGTCTCCTCTACAGGGCATCGCATAGCATGGCAGCTTGCTTCCTCAATGCCAGTAAGGGACCCTGTCTCTCAGCTAGACAAACTTTGCAATCCTATATAACGTAGCTACAGAAGAAACATCTCATCACCTTTGCTGAATTCTTTGGGTTAGTGGTCAGCAGTCCCACACACACTCAAGAAAGAGAAGAATATATGGGATATGAATAAAGCAGTATTTGGTTTCATGTAAAACATATCTTAAAATAATTAAAACTGTTCAAAGAAGGAATGGGCCATACTATGAGGAAGTGTTGGCATTGGCTAAATAGTTCTGTCAAAGATATTAGGGATTAAATGGGCCATGATGGACAATGAGGGTGGCTCATTTCTGAATTACCTTCCTAGTATGATATGCTGTCATTAAGATATTCCTGATAGTGCTTCACTAGCATTTTTCTTGAATCATTCTAGTTGTTAGCTTAAAGGAGACCAACGTCTTCTTAAGAAGTGGCTATTCAGGAAAAAAAAGAGTGAGACTGGCTGTCTAAATATCACCCTCTGCTATTCCTACACATTTGTGAAACTTAAACATTCTTATAAAATTCAGCTGTTTTTTTCCTGCTATGCCTTTGAGAAGTCATTGCATAAGCAATAACCTGATGAAAATATAGTTATATGAATTTTTTTAAAAAAACAATTATGATGTTGACAGAGGAGGTCTACATGGAGTCCAAAGTAATGAATTTCATGATTGTCATTCCACATTTAGAAAATAGTAGTTGAGCTCATTTTAAATATTTGTTGAGAGCCTAACCCATTTTGCTGAGATTCAGAATGAAGGCTTGGAGTCCCAGCCTCCCTTCTGATAATTACTTCTGTGTGACATTGGACAAGTTTCTTAACTACCCGGTACCTCAGTCTTATCCTTTGTAAAGTTGGAGGTAATAATATTACTCTTTAAATGGAGCTGTTTGGAGGATTAAATCTATTAATTTCTATCAAGCTTTTTCATGGCATGTCCTATGTGCTTAACAGGTACTAACTATTATAATACCATTTAGTCAGAATGGATTGAAAATAGAGGCAATGGTGGCTTTGGGAAATTACATACAGAGTTTTCTAACTAAGAAACTTTTGTGTGTATATATGTAAATTGCTATCATGAATTAACAAAATTCATGATTTACAGAGCACATACAGAACGATTCATTTCCCCTTTGTGGCAGTTTGATCATAATTTTTTTTTTTTTTTTTTACTCTTAACAAGAACCTTGTATGAGATTAAGATGCAAGAAATAGGTGGTTTCTCAGATTTTAATAATAGCAGTGTAATGAAGCCTTTATCTCCCAATTTAATTAATAAATTGTCCCCTTTTTATCCAAAAGCAGGAATAGCTTTGGTAAATAATCAGCCTGCCAATATTTGTCAAACATTTCACAGTAAATTGCTATCATTTGGATTACAGATGTATGCAGTTCACAAACTCTCTTCCTGGGTTTTCCCAGGACCAATGTGCAGCGAAATCAGCTCAAAAAGAACATGAGGATTTGGAAGAACTGATTTGAATATATTACAAGACATTTCACAAAGGTCCTAGTTTACATTCTTGCACAGACTTGAGCAATGCTAATAAATTGCCCTGGCTAAAAAGGCTGTTTCCTTTCCCTTTCCCTTTCTTTGTATGTGAGAATTTATAGATGAAAAATTTTACATTGATGGTGAGAGAGTTTCAGAATTAACCCCTGGTTTGAAATGCTGTAGCCTGCCAGTATGTCTTCACCACTTTCAGTCCTCTTGTCAACTGGGTGTCTTTTTCTTTAATTTGTGGAAGTCATGCTAATTACCATGAGGGTGTAGAAAAACAGGGCACAAGTGGGTTTGGACCTCACAAATATCTTTGTTCAGGACTAATTAGGTACTAATAGTTTCTAAGATATGCAATTTCATCCTCCATCTCTATCCTGCCATTCTTTTTGTTTTTGAGAGGAGGACAAATTTTTGAACATTTTGTACAACTATCAAGTCATTCCTTAAGAAAAATAGAGACAACCTTCCAGCAAGCACAAACAGACTTATTCCATGAACCCATGATGCCAGACAACAGAGACCTCTGCTAAGGTGAAGGCATTTGATTTACAGTGTCTCCACCTTTCTCTCTTCCCAGTGCCTACTACCGTAAATGCCCATTCAATCTTTGCCACTATTTATTTTGTGATGTGAGCACCTGTGTCTCAGCTACTAGACCAAGACAGCCAGCTGATTTCACATACCATTAAATAGAAAATAGACATCATTGTCTCAAGCTATAAATTTTTACACACACACATACACACATACAACACTTGAAGGTATAGGTTCTTGTCCAGTTAGAAGGAATAAGAGAGGAAAAATTGAATAAGAATGATATTCAATTTTTTTTCAGAATGCCTCAAGTTTAATATAGAGATGTGGTACAGCATAAGAATACTCTTGAGTCAGACTATCTGATGTTTTCTTCTGGAGGCCTTTGGAAAAGGTATTCAACGTATTGGTCCCTTAGTCTTTTCATCTTTAAAATGGGATTAATAATGGAGTCTCCGTGATAGGGTTGTTGTGATAATCAAATGTGTTAATACATGTAAAGTGCCTCGCTAGTCCATCAGAAAAAATTAATCAATAGTAGGTGGAAGAAATATGAATAGTTGTAGTAGAGTAGCAGCAGCAGCAACAGGAAATTGTGTTTATTGTCCTGAGTCCAGTAGCACATGTAATGTATACACTGCCGATGGAAGCCTTCAAATCACGAATGTCTGCCTTTCGTGTTCCAGTCTACCACTAAAATGAATTTAAAATAAAAATAAAATAAATGTTTTGTTCATGTCAATGGCAAATATTTCATTGAAATTCCTAATTTGTGGGTCATAATTTACTTTCAGGAAGCAGAAATATTCTTTGGCTCATTAACTGGGAGAAATGTTGCTTTCTAACCCAATATAAGAACTTAATGCTTCAGCTGTTAGTACGGCCACACAAACTCGTTCTGGCAGAGCATCCACGGTGCTTCACATGGGGTCCTTTTTTATTAGCACAGTATTTACCACTTGTGAACACAACACATGTAAAAAGAGACTTTTACAATTAGCCCTTTTCAGAACGAATTCTGAAGTTAATGCATTTTGAATGAATTCACCTGTTTTTTTTTCCTTATCCATATTACTCTTGGTGTAATGCCTTTTATATTAAAAAGAGAGTTATTTACTTGATTTATTTTTACTTTTTTCAAAAAGCAAGTAAAAAGCAGGGACTAAAATAAATAATGTAATGTATTAAGTAGAACTATTTATTGTTATTCTCTACCTTATATAGATTTGGGTACCTTGATTAATAAAGTACAATAATACTATTTGAATTCGGGTATTTCTATTATGAGAGCTAATGTCTGTCATGCTCTTACTATGAGGCAGATGATGATAAAGTATTCTTATATGTATTTCCTTAATCTTCTAGTAACCCTATGAAGTGGGTATCATGATAGTTCTAGTTTTACAGATGAAAAAATCTAGGGCGCTGAGGAGAAAAGCAACCTTGCCAACACCTCACCAATTGTCATAGATGGCCAGGATTTGTGTATTGGGTCTTGTCCTAATCCTCTCCCCCCACCCTTTTTTTAAACAAATATTCTGTCACTAAAAATAATAGCTTCTGACATTGTCCTCACATTTCTAATTTGTTGATTCTCCGTTTTTCAGATGAGGAGGTTGAGGCACAAATGGGTGAAATAATTTTTTCAAAGTCAGGAGTTGAACCCAAGCATTCTGGCTCTCCTGACTCAGCTGGGGACACAACTGTGTTCTGTTGATCAAGAACACCGTGTACTGTTGATCTGTTGATCAAGAAAGGTCTTTTCTATTTGGACTGACTTTTATTTATTGGTAGCAAAGTTGAGTCTTTCAGAAGTATGTTGTCTTCCAAGTGTTAGTCTACCTGTCCTGAAATGGCCACTATTAGGGTCCCCTATGTCATTTAAGGCAACGTCTCTTTGCATCTGACCCCATTAATACAGTTGCATCCATTCACACATTAGCATCCTTTAATACAACATCAGGGAATACTCTACTGTAGCTTTAGGAAAGAAGGTTCCGAGAAAATAGGTCACAGTACTGGTGAATTTAAACAAGTGATTGGTAGAAGAGACAAGAAAGATTGGAAACAAGGTTCAGTTTCTCCTCAGGTCCTGAGAGAGCACTGAAGTGAGAAGAGGGAAAGTAGCTAGGCAACCTAGGTGAATCAGGACCCAGAATTCCTCAGCAGGGAGCCAGCATGATTTGAGTCTACCAACTGCATGAACACCACAATCTCACTCACCTCAAATCCTCACCCATTTCTAAAGAGTAGCAAAGTCCTATTGTTCCATAAAGCACTTTCTCAGATAGTATTTCATTTCTTGTGCAGCAGTACCAGCCACAATACAAATACCAAATGAAGCCTATGGTACGACTAAAATGTTTTACATATGTTTAGAAGATTTGGGGGGCAAAGAATGAGAGAAAAAAAAGTCTTTTAGTTTTTAGTTGTAAAATGACAACCCTTCAAAATGGAACAATAACAAGGAAGTATACAGCGGATATGTATGTAGATTTGGAGACTGCTATTCAATGGTTGTTGAGAAAGACAGAGGGTTGTTAAATGTGGTTTTATTTCTTCATCAGTAATAGCTGGTCAATTCCGGACTATGATGAGATATCGCTTATGAATCAAAAAGTAACCCAAGTAGTCCAAGTAACTGTGATGGGGACAGCAGAGGGCCAGAGGTAAGTGAATGATCTCAGTGACTTTTTTTT
The DNA here is from genome assembly GCF_049350105.2 of Macaca mulatta. Taxonomy (NCBI): domain Eukaryota; kingdom Metazoa; phylum Chordata; class Mammalia; order Primates; family Cercopithecidae; genus Macaca; species Macaca mulatta. The sequence continues at coordinate 138,859,834 of NC_133407.1, read as the reverse complement.
TTTTTTTAAACTTACTGGACATGGCCAGGCATGGTGGCTCATGCCTGCAATCCCAGCACTTTGGGAGGCTGAGGCGGGAGGATCACTTGAGGTCAGGTGTTCAATACCAGCCTGGCCAAAATGGCCAAACCCAGTATCTACTAAAAAATACAAAAATTAGCTGGGCACGGTGTCACGTGCCTGTATTCCTGCTACTAGGGAGGCTGAGGCAGGAGAATCAGCTTGAACCAAGGAGGCAGAGGTTGCAGTGAACTGAGATCATGCCACTGCACTCCAGCCTGGGCGACTCCATCTCAAAACAAAACAAAGCAAAATATAACAAAACAAAACCAAAAAACTTGCCAAATATGTTGAGAGGAAGATTAAAATACTTCGCCAGTATTTTAATTCTATGTACACTTTTTCAGTAGGCTGAATTGAACTTATCTTTTCACCTTGTTTATAAAAGGACAGAGATCTTTTATGAGTTGAATTTAAATTAAAATGAAACATTACTGTAGTAAGAAGGCCAAGGGATTTGAGCTTTTGTCTCCTAATGACATATTTAGATAGGGTCTCCAAACACAATAAAATGAAATCACAAATCAAGAACTTCATAAGAAACAGTTATAATTGATAAAATAAACTCTTTTTTAGACAGCAGGAAGTTGGCACTAATCACATTCAAATCTAATTTTATTCTAAAATCTATGTATGTTTCATCCAAAAATCTCATTCAACAATCTAGGAGAATTAAACAGAAAATGACGCCTCTCCTTTTCTTACCTATTTTATTATTATTATTATCATTATTAATTATTCAGTCTAGGCACTAAAAAAGAAAAAAGCACTATGTAAATATATTAATAATGAGATAAACCATAAATCTTTTATACCTGCTAAACTCTGACAGTGATTAAATATTGAAATAGATTCACTTCACTGGAAATGCAAAATAAAAAAAAGAGAACAACAACAACAAAAAAAAACAAGGATTCTTGCAAAAAAAAAAGTGCTGGCTGAGAAAATTTCATAATAGTTTCAAAGCTCTAATAAGCAAATTGCCGTAATATAATATACTAAATGACTCATTCTGAAACATTATGGCTTTGTTTGATGTGACAAATTGTTTTATAACATGCTAGTGTCCATTGAAAATAAATCATATTACTTTATATTATGGCAGTATCTGTTTGCTCTTAATTATTATTTTTTTACATATGACAACAAACCAGTGTTGCAAAAATGAAGACTTGTTTCCTGATATTTGTGAGATAGATATCAACATGAACTATGGGAATTAAAATGTCTCCGAATGATGGCTTAGACTTACTCTAGTGAGTATATATTTTCATGGTTTAGTGTTAAAATGCACATTGATGTCTGCCATCTAAATGAATTCTTGACACTGAGCTGGCAGAATAAAAGCAACGTGAGTAAGTCAATACTCATTCATGTTACAAGTTCAAGAAAAACACATATTTGATGTTTTTTAGGGACATATGGGAACATCCAAGGTTATAGAAATGTTATACATGATTAAGTTTAAATGTGAATGCATTATGACATTCTGTTGTATATTGCCAATATATAATAATATATTTGGATAAATTGGATCTTGAAAGGATGTCTCAGCTCTTCCTCATTCTTCTCCCTTTCCCTCCCCTTCCCTTGTCCTTCCTTTCCTGTATATCAATTTAATCTTAATCCTTATGTAGAATAGAACAAAGCAAACATCTGTAGCAATAATGGGAGGGAGCCACATTTTTCTAGTGAAGGGTGCCCCAGGATGTCTCCGTAGCAGGAAATTCTGCAGGGAATGTTGAAGCCTGGCTGGGTTTAGAAGGCCATCGTGCAGAAGGGTGGTCTGATGGAGACAGTAAGGCCAACTAGGGTGATGACCGTGTTCACATACAGGGACACCAATCATGATGTCAGAGTAGGGCGTGGAGGGCATTCACGTTGGAGAGAAGGTAACAGCAAAGGCAGGATATTAGATGCAGAGGGATTGATCAAATAAGCATATCAATTAAAAATAATGGGATACAGTTTTCTCACCATGAGAGACATGGATATACAAATATGGTAAGGGGAAAAACTAGATAGAATTCTAGGATGTTGGATTGAAATTACAGGTATTAATGTGAACTTATGGTTTTCAATGTATATGTGACAGGGATGCAAATAAGTGTAGATAAAAACATGAATGAATGTATTTTGTATATGCATACATGTATTGCACAGCTGTTTTCACTCAAGGGCCTGTGAATGGTGACACTCCAATACCAATAAGCACATTTAGCACACAGATCTTGGCTTCTAAATATTATTCTGGAGCTCCATGAAGAAGGAGGTAAATCCGTGGCTGAGAAAGGGAAAGTGCAAAGTGATCCTAAAACATCTCATTATGCCAGAAAATATGAAAGCACTAAGAAAAAAAATGGTCAAGAGGTTAAAGAAGCCAGATAAAAGGAATTCTCATTGGCCAAATCTGAGACCATATAGCATGAAAATAAGTGAGCATAGCAACAGATTGTAAACAATTGGATAAAACAGGAAACATGAGTCCATACAAATATAAATAAAGGAATTCATTGAAAGTTTTATGAAGAATGAGCTATTCATACAATTTTAAGTATCTCCCAATAAAATAAATATTAATTATAAGGGGAAAAAGTAACTTTACATTGGGAAAAATTGGAAGACACCAACTAAGTCAAGTGGCCAAAATGAACAAATAGAGATAAACTAATGGAAATCACATGGTATGTCAGAATGCAAGGAGAAGAACACAGCATCACTTCAGTGATGTTCTTTCTAAAGACACATCATCTAAATCTAACCGTGAGGCACCATCACATGAACTCAGATTGAAGGATGATTTTAAAAATAACCAGGCTGTGATCTTCAAAAGTGTCAAGGTTATTAATTCAAGGAAAGACAAAGAGACTGCTCCAAACTCAACGATATTAAAGACACATCACTGCTAAATGCAGCTTGTGATTCCGAATTGGATCCTTTGGCTATAAAGGGCAATATTGAGACAACTGATGAAACTTGAATGAGATCTGAGGATTAGATGGCAGTAATTTTTCAGTTCTAATTTCCTGACTCTGATAAGTATGCTGAGGTGATATAGGGAATGTCTTTGTTGATAGGCTACTAGGTGGTAATATGGCATTGGGTTGGCAATTTACCCTCAAATGGTTCATGAGAAAGTTCTGTTACTGTACTTGTAATTTTTCTTTAGGTCTGTGATTGTTCCAAGTTTTTATAAATGATAAAATCTTTTATATCAGAACCTCCCACAATGCAATTTGCTATTCTCCCAATTTAAAGATAGTTGCAATAATTCAGATTGCTTTAACAATCTCTGAATTTTAATGGTATAATAGATTGTTACCACCCTAGAGAATTTCTATATAATTCAATTATTTTTCTAGCTCACTTTATATCTCACTGTGATGTATTTACACATTGTACCCTGGGACCTAAGGATAATATGGATAATCAATTGTTCAACAAAATGGAATGCAAGCCCTAAGACCGGATATGCCATTCTTATATTTGGTTTTAAATATGCTTATTTAATTCCATGTTAGAGTAAAATCAGATAAAATTACAATTATAGTCATGTATTCTCCAGAAGTTAACTAAGCCCTAAAGTGATTAGCCACAAAGAAATTTTAATGAGTTTGATGAAATCAGCCTTATAAGCAGCTGGAAATTTGGAGATCCTAGAAAATGATGGTATTTATTCTTAAAAAAAAAAAAAAAAAAAAAAAAAAATCCCAAGGAATTAAAATGCTTTGTCTGAGAGGAGCAGAGGAGTAACTGCCTGCCAGAACAACACAATTTGTATGCAACCGTGTTCCTCCACAGTTATCTCAGTTTTAGTGTGCGTGTGGGGTTCCCGGATTACAAAGCGGCTAAGGTAGGCATGATACTGTTATGTGAATAACGGTACTAAGACAGACAATATGGATTATTGACATTATATTTTACATAATGCCACATAAAACAATGGGCCTTGCATAGCAAATCTCTGCTGAAAAGGCTCAACCTTATTACATCACCATGGATCAGTGTGAATTTCTTTTTTAAAGCAGAGTTCTGACCAGGGTTGGGAGCCAAGTTCTTTTCTAACTGTGTTTATGCAAAGACTTCATTTCAGATACCTTTGGGCTGGAGCAGCATGTAAATTGTCAGTAAAAAATATTGCTAGCCTGAAGCTACCAATAGAGCCAGTTGTACAGCCAAATGTGCAGATTTGGCAAACCAGCTGTTTTCCCTGCTCAAGGAATTTTCGCATTGTGCTCCTGCTAAGCAAATCAAACAAGCATTACATCAGTGGCTTTTATATTGCAATGAAACCCGAGGCTTTGTGGAAATTTAAACAAAGCTTACTCAATACTTTTCTCTTCTTTTAATGATCATTTCTTCACTTGTTTCTTACATAAAAATTTCAAATATTGAGAATGTCTAAAGGACAAAATGTAATCCTACATTTTGGCATTTTCAACTACTATAAAGACAGAGGGAGAGGTAGGGAATGAGGCAGAAAGAAAGATGAGCTGGTTCTAAGAATACAATGTCTTTTCTTTTGTTTCTAAAATGATAGATCCACGAAGGCAGCTATTTCTGCTATTTAATTTACTATCATGGCATTCATCAGTGCATGAAAAAATGTCTGGTTGATTTCTGAATTTAAAAGTATTTATTTCTAGGGTAGACAAAGGTGACTTACATTAAGTTCTTATCATGGGTTTAAATCATTATTCTTAATTTGGGAGAAGTTTAATCCTGAGAGGAGGAAACCTCCTAAAATGAAAAAGAAAAGCTATCATTACTAATTTCTCAAAATCATGGCTTTGTAGTGGACTCCCCAGTCAGATCAGAAGACAGTCCAGACCAAACATTTCTTTGAGCATTATTCATTCTTCATTCAACAAATTTGTAGTATATATCTAGTATGTGTCAAAGAATGTAACACATGCTGTAGATATAAACACAAATGGACAACTTCTCTATCTTAGGATGTTTAGTGAAGGTAATTGAGAGAAAGATTCTGTAGTACAATGTGATAAGTACTGTGAAATAATGGACACCACAGAGGTGTGGCTTTTGAACCAAATGATGTTAGCATTCATAAATAATAAGCATACAGTAACATAAGAAAGTCTAATAAGAAACACAGCCAGACAAGAAGTCTGAATAGTTACGTTGCCCTAAGTATAAAAGTCCTCACGTGTGTTTTGCAAGAGATGGGAGAGCTTCTGTCTTTATTTGTATCATTTCCCCTGAGATTTCTGTCTACTTAGTAAGTCTATTTAGAAGGTCTTTGGTTTCTGCCCACTTGAAATCTTGCTAACAAAACCTTGTCATTTTTAAATTACCATTTCACAAGCTACTTTTTATTAGGCACTGTGCTAAGGGTTTTGCATTATCTCATTTATCTTTTAAAATATGCTGCAAGTAAACTATCTGACAAAGGTCTAATATCCAGCACCTATAAGGAGCTTAAACAGATTTACAAGAAAAGAACCAAACTCTTACATTAAAAAGTGGGCAAAGGACATGAACAGACACTTTTCAAAAGATGACATATGTGTGGCCAACAAGCATATGAAAAAACTCAACATCACTGATCATTAGAGAAATGCAAATCAAAACCACAATGAGATACCATTCCACATCAGTCAGAATGGCTATTATTAAAAAGTCAAAATATAACAGATGCTGGTAAGGTTGCAGAGAAAAAAAGAATTCTTATACACTGTTGGCGAGAGTATAAATTAGTTCAACCTTTGTGGAACTAATTTTTTTTTAGTTGTTGTGGAAATTGTTTTTGTGGAAAACAATATGGCAATTCCTCAAAGAGCTAAAAGCAGGACTACCATTCAACCCACTAATCTCAATACTGGGTATATATCCAAAGGAATATAAATTGTTTTATCATAAAGACACATGCATACGTATGTTCATTATAGCACTATTCACAATAGCAAAGACATGGAATTAACCTAAATGACCATGGATAGTAGACTGGAGAAAAAAAATATGGTACATATACACCATGGAATACTATGCATCCATAAAAAAGAACAAGATCATGTCCTTTGCATGAACATGAATGGAGCTGGAGGCCATTATCCTAACTAATGCAGAAACAGAAAACTAACACAGAAACAGAGTACCAAATACCACATGTTCTCAGTTATAAATGGAAACTAAATAATGAGAACACATGGGCACACTGAGGAGAGCAACACACACTGAGGCCTAGGTACAAGGAGGGAGAGGATCAGGAAAAATAACCAATAAATACTTGGCTTAATAGCTGGGTGACAAAATAATCTGTACAACAAATCCCTGTGACATAGATTTACCTATGTAACAAATCTGTATGTGTATCCTGCACTTAAAAGTTAAAAAAAAAATTAAGTAAAAAATAGTATGCTGCAAGTTAGATATTTCTATTCTTGCTACACAGAAGATGAAATTGGAATTTAGAATGCCTAAAAAAATCAACTTTTCATGTCTAGTAAGAATCAGAGGCAAGACTATATGGCGCCCCATGACCTTCAAAAATCAAGTAATATTAAAAAATAAAAAATCCGCTTCATGGTCATTCTGGCTCAGAATGACAATGTGAAACTTTGTTATTCTGAAGGATTAAAATGTGAAACTTGTCAGAATTAAAATGGAGTCCCTTGGGTCAAACCCTGACAAAATGGTGTCTAAGAAGGCCATGAAGGGACATGGGTTTCTCACACATGATTGCCTGATGACAAGAGCTATCACAAAAGATTCTGCCAAAACCACAACTTTGCACAAAGGCCACTGCAACCTGACGCAAAAAGTACTTCTGCAAGGACATCTGCCCAGCAACTGCCTGTCTTGTCTTAGACTGAGGCAATCCTGGTTATTCATTCTTGTAGCCAAGGATAACTATTTCAAAAACACTTACGTGGCGCTCATCATTTTACCTTTAAAGATCCTTGTCTTCCTCTGCCTCACTGAAAACACCCATGCATATTCCTATTGCAATGCTCATTCCTGAATAAACTTACTTTTGAAGAATCTCCTTCTGTTTGTTATTTAGATTGACATAACCAATAACTGTCATATATTTAGATGTTATGCAACCTAGGCAGTTTACTTACTGTGCCACTGCTCCTATAGACAATTATCACTATGTGATTTTAGTCAGAGCTTCTGTTTTAGCGAACTTAAGAACCACTGAAAAACACATTAAAGTGCAAACTTCTGAGCTGCAGTTTAATGTACTAAATAAAAATTTCAGGAAGAACAATTCATATAATTCCATTTTTATCAAGACAACATGTAATGCTAATGCAATTGTTCTGTGGACCACTTATTGAGCCACATCGATTCAATTATCTCAATATGACACTTGGAATCACTCAGATTATGGGAGAAATCTGATACATGGACTGAAATGCTCTCAATAGCCCCAGACTAGAGACCTTACAATCAACTTTAAAATCAGACATTATAGGATTCTTAATTTATTATTTCAACATATATTTACATAGCACCACCTCTGAGCCAAATGCTGACAATAGGAATTAAAGTGGGAAGCAGCTTGGACAAAGTGTCTGCTCACAGAGAGCTTACATTTTAGTCATAAAAAAAAAAAAAAAACCCAGAAAATAAATAGATATATGTAAAATGAGAAAGTGTTAGGTAGCTATCAGGCACAAAAGTAAATAAAACTGAGTAAAATGATAGAGAAAACTTTGGAAATGGGGCTACTTTTGATTGAGTCATTAGAGAAGATTTCTCAGAAGAAGTGGTACTTTAGTTGAAATCTTTGAGATAAGGTGAGGCCAGCTAAGGAAAGGCCATAAAGAAGGGCAGAGAAAAGAACTATCCTGTGAGCACCTCGGTGGGAAACAAGCTTGGCATGTGTGGGAAGCCGAGAGAAGGTAGTGTGGCAGGATGTAGTCAGTGAGGGTAACAGGGACACCAAAAAGTGTTAGAGAGAGAGGCTGAAGGAAAATTATGCAGCATTTGATTGCCGGTAATCAAAGTGTAATGGAGACCACCGGAGTTTTTAAAGCAAGGTAGCAAGACAGCTTGCTATACAATCCTTCAGAATAACAAGTGCAAAGGGATTTATTGCATTGGTTGAAACTGTGTGTAATTCATCAACTAAGAGGAGATCATGAGTTGATGTTTCTTCATGTCTTCCTTAGAGGCTAATTTATTCCAGTTTCTCTTATTAATAATGTGAGACACTTACCTTCATATATTGGTCCCGACCTTGTTCAAATCCAGCTGGATTTTCGAGCCCACCTGCTTAGAATTTTAGGACTTTCATGTTGTCCACACATTTCAGGAGTTCATAGGTTGCAATCGTGTTAATTCTTTCTGAGGATTTAACACAGAAAATCTGGTAGCTTGCTCCTTGCATGTCTCCGTTGGAACCTAGAACCATAATTAACCATGGCAAAACCCTGGGAAGATAGTATCTGGAAGATTCTTTATGTTAATGATTGATGATTTTGCTGTATATATCTGAAGCAATGGACCATGCCATACTAACTCGATAGAATTGCTTTGCACAAACATCAAAATTAATGACGTGAACCTGATTTTATTACTGGAGTCCTGAGTTTCAGTTGCCCTCTCTGGTGGCATAGAAGAGTGTACTAATGTGACCAGACTCTGTGAACATCTCAGGCCTTGACCCTTAACTGGGCTTACCTGGGCAGAGACATTCCAGGGAATCTTCCTGTGACTGTTGGAGAAAAAGCCTGTTCTGTGTGGCCTGAGACGAAGAAGGACTCTAAAACTATTCCCAACATCTATGGAATCTGCCTGATGCATATGTTTTCCCTACCATTGTTACTCCGTATCATTTGCTATAATAAACTTTAGCCATGAGAACAAACTGCTTTTGGGTCTTCTGCGTCCTTCTAACAAATAACTGAATTTGGAATGGAGTGGGACTGCTGAAACACTGCCTAGCATTTGTTTCAGCTGATGGAAAAATTGTAGTACATTTATGTCTTTTGATTAGGCTTGTTTCTTCTTTGGTAACTTCACTGCCTTCTTTTTTGTTCTTCCTGATAGCTTATTACTAGGATCAAGTTTTATATACAGTAGTGTCCCCTTATTCATAGTTTCACTTTCTGCAGTTTCACTTACCTGCAGTCAGCCGTGGTCTAAAAATATTAAATAGAAAGTTTCAAATATGAATTATTTAAAAGATTTAAATTGTGTACCATTCTGAGTAGCATGATGAAATCTCCAACTATCCAAGTCCTTCTGCCTGGGATTTGAATCCTCCCTTTGTCCAGCATACCCCACTGAATTCTCTACCCGACACTGGACAGTTAGTAGCTGTGTCAGGTATCAGACTGACTGTCTCACTATCACAGTGCTTGTGTTCAAGTAACTCATATTTGACTTAATAATGACCCCAAAGTGCAAAAGTAGTTATGCTGTCAATTTGAATATGCCAAATAGAGTCCTTAAAGTGCTTCCTTTAAGTAAAAAGGTAAAAATTCCTGACAATAAGAAAAAAAATCATATGCTACAGTTGCTAAGATGTATATGAAGAAAAAATCTTCTATCCATGAAAATATAAAGAAGAAAAAATATTTGTGCATGGTAGATACAGCGTTTAATACTATATCCAGTTATAGGCACCCACCAGGGGTCTTAGCACAGAACCCCTGCAGGAAAGAGGGGACTACTGTGTAGACATATGAGGAGATACAAAAACACACGGACATTAGTTGGCTTTATGTTTATTTGTACATATACATTTATGTATACATGCATTTATATATTATATATGATATATATACCACAATATATAATATAGATAATGTATACACATACATTTATGTATATATGTAAATTTAAGTATACATCATATAAGAAGAATGTGGCTGGCCTTTGCCCTTGGTTCCTGAAGGGGAGACTCTGAATCCTTGAAATTTCCCAAGTAGTAGAAGTTTCTTTGTTATTCATGTGTCACTGAGTTTATGCAAAGGAGATAATTCAGGTTAGGGACTGGTTACCAAAAAAAGGCAACCATGTGATTAGAGAGGCTTTGAGCTCAGGAGGCTAGAGGTGGCTAGAGATTTGGTTAAATCTGCTTTCCTATGCAATGAAAACCCAATAAAAACCCTGGACACCAAAGCTTACTGGAACTTCGTGGCTGATGAACACACTGATGTGCTAAGTGGGTGATGTGCTCTGATTCCGTAAGGAAAGTGCATAGAATCTCTGAATATTTGACACTCTAAGACCTCATCTATGTGTCTCTCCCTCTGGCTAGTCCTACATTGTATCCTTTAAAATAAAACTGTAATTATGACACCTTCCTCAGTACTGTGAGTCATTCTAGCAAAGTACTAAAGCTGGGGTAGGGGACATGGGAACATTCCAGTTTTGTAGCCAGTTGGTCAAAAGTACAGGTAGCCTGGGGACCCTCTAACTTGCTTTTGGCGTCCGAAGTGAGGGCAGTCTTGTTGGGGATCATGCCTTTTAATCTATGGGGAGTCTAACACTAACTCCAGGTGGTTAGCTTCAATATTGAATTATAATATTTTAGTATACATATATAAAGAGTGAAGGTCAGTATACTAATCAGGGTTCTTCAGGGAAACATAACCATCAGGATAACAGAAATATAAGAGGAGATTTGTTATGGGAATTGGCTCACAATGGTTATAGAGTCCAAGAAATTTTAAAATATGCTCTCTCTGTGCTGGAAAACCAGGGAAGCCAATAGTGTAATTCAGCCAAAGTCCAAAGGTTTGAGAACCAAGGGAGCTAATGGTGTAACTGCCTGTCCAAGGCCAAAAGCCTGAGAACCAGGGAGGAGCAGCAGGGGATGAGAGGCAGCTCTGGGGTGAGTCTCTGAGTTCAAAGGCCCTAGAACCAGGGGCTCTGATGTCCAAGGGCAGGAGAACATGGCTATCCCAACTCAAGAAGAGAGAGACATAATTGGCCCTTCCTCTGCCTTTTTGTTCCATTTGGACCCTCGATGGCTAAGATGATGGCTGCCCACATTGGTGAGCGGGAACTGTGTTTACTCAGTCTACTGAGTAAAATACTGATCTTCTCTGGAAATACCCTCACAAACACACCCAGAAATAACATTTTATCAGCTATGTGGGCATTCCTTTACTTAGTTAAGTCGACACGTAAAATTTTCATCACAATCTGGCAACGTGCAAGACACATTATCATTCTAAGAGAATGCCTTGTTGATAATGTCCAATATTTCACTTAATTTTAACTTATCCAAGATCTTTCAAGAACAATATACAATGAGGCCCAGATTGGCTCTGTCCATGGTAGAGAATTTTAGCCAGTGACTTTCACTTTGTATTTGAATTTAACTCCTAAGTAATTTTGTCTCTCGCTAAATGATACATATATAAGATGCCAAAGAAAGGGGTGGGTGTATAGTTGGTGTTCAATTCATGTGGGCTTTCTTCTTACCCAACCCTTTTGGTAGCTCAGAGTATCTCTTACTGGCACACATTCTGAGAAGGCCAATCCTTTGATGACTAAGAATAATTTCTTCCTTTAATATCTGCTCTGAAAATGTAATCCCCTCAGTGCAGATCCCAACCAGGCCAATGGAGTTGCTATATCCATAGACACGTGAATAATAAATAAATAGATTTGTCTGCATTCCCATTTATGTCCTCACTCTCATCCCCACAGCCCTATGTCCCAGGGAAAAGAAAGGCTTTTCTAGCATTGGGATAAAGAATATTAGAAGTTATTTTATAAAACCGTGAATACTTCACCAAAAAAGAAAAACTAGGTGTTAGAGACATGGGTTTTGGCAGAAAGAAGGCATTTGGGATTAACACACATGAATAGGAGTAGGCTGGTAAATTATAACCGATATCTAGGGGAAGGACTTTACCCATTATTTGGGAATGGTTCTCTTTGTATTAGAAGACAATTCTTTCAGGAACAAAAATTGGTTTCTTTGGAATTCTCCTTTCTCTAATTTTTTTCTCCTTTGGTGTTTCTACTCATTTGTGTGATTGGCCTAGAGAACAATTTATCATCCCTCTTTTATGCATTTGATTTTCTAAAGGTCACCTGGCAAGTCAGGGATGACATTGGGATAGTCTCTCGGGTAGCTTCTAATAATTGCACTTCCTCCCCAATGCTTTGGGTGTCTGGCACATTTGTAATTGACAGAGGATAACAATGCAATCTGGCTGGTTTCCAAGGCCACTCTCAAAAGAGAGTGGGATGGTATGAGGTGGCTAAACTGCCCATATCCATTTCTCCGCCATCAGAATGGCAGGCTGAGAGAGCAGAAAGAAAATACAAAATTCAAAATAAAGAAATTCTCTCACTGGGTCCTTGCTTGTTTCTTTAATTAAAATAAAATACGTGTAATTAACAATGAAGCTAGATACACAAGCTGTGAATAAGGATAGAAATATACATGCTGCTTAAACTCTCTCCAGCTATCTTTAGAAATGCACAACCTGTTTCTGTCTTTGACATTCTGTCCTTTCACAAGTGCTTTGTGCACAGAGAACTCAGCTTAGAGATAAAAGCTATGGGAGGGTGCACTGATATCTGAGTGATGTTTAACTATGCTGATCCAGGTAGAGTGCCTGTCTCCGGAATGATGCAGGGATCCCAAAGTGGAGAGAATTAGACCTATCACATTTGTGATTAGAGTGGGCAAGTAAGTATCAGTGATCTCCTCTCTTCAAATGTGGACAAAATAAGAAAAGTGCTATTTCTTCAGAAGCAGGTGTCAGCCAGGCAATTTACTAACAGACAAAGAAAATACAAAGATTGTCTTTGTATATCCTTTGACCATCTTGTATCGGCCTACTTAAAAAAAAAAACTTTTGCTGAGGCCGGAGAATGGCGTGAACCTGGGAGGCGGAGCTTGCAGTGAGCTGAGATCCGGCCACTGCACTCCAGCCTGGGTAACAAAGCCAGACTCCGTCTCAAAAACAAACAAACAAACAAACAAACAAAAAAAACTTTTTATTCTAATAACAAGGATTTTTGTTGTTTCATGTAAATGCAAGGTGTTATGTGGTGGTGGTGGGAGTGAAGAAAAAAATATTCTACTTCTGAAACAATTAGAACAGCTAATTAAACAGTGCGGATCTGAACAATTAGATTTTTTACAAATGCTGTAACTTCAGGTAAAAGATAAGTACACAAATTTGATGAATTGAACTTCTTTGAAATTTGATTGCAAAGTACTTTTGTATTTTAACTGTTTCCTAAATGTTGTACATTAGGGGTGGCTCCAATTCTCCACCCCTCCTGGTATGCATGCTGGGATATATGTCAAGGACATCTTTGCCTTGTGCCCTTGCAGTGACTCTGATTTGAACCACGTAATTCACATTGGCCAATAGAATAAGGCCGGAGTGAATATATGCCTGAACTGTGCCTAGACCTCAAGAGCTGTCTTGTGTTTCTGTCGTGATTTTATATTTTAGCTACCACCAGGAGAAGGACATTTCTCAGGCTAGCCCATTGGTTCCAGGAGATTATTGAGAGACATGAATCAGAGCTGTCTCACATAGCTACCCCAGCCATGCCGAATCTAACCAGAGACCTCAGCTGACCTGCAATTGCATGAACTCTAATAAGAAATAGCTGTGTTAAACCCCTGATTTGGGGGATGGTTTTCTCTGCAGCGGTAGCTAAATGACTCAGTAGCGGTAAGGCTGGTGTGTTGCACTGTTCTTGGTTTACCAAAGACAATATGGAGACCCTTAATGGAAAAAACGGCTTATTCAAAATCACACTCGAATCACCATCACATCAGGCCTCAAACTCATCTCTTGATTCCCAAACCCGTGTTCCTTAACTCCAAGAAGCCCTTCTGGAAACTGAGTGTAATGATGTTGAAAGTGTATTAAATGGCTGGGCACGGTGGCTCAAGCTTGTAATCCCAGCACTTTGGGAGGCCAAGGTGGGTGGGTCACGAGGTCAGGAGTTCGAGACCAGCCTGGCCAACACAGTGAAACCCCATCTCTACTAAAAACACAACAATTAGCTGGGCATGGTGGCAGGTGCCTGTAATCCCAGCTATTTGGGAGGCTGAGGCATGAGAATCACTTGAAGCCAGGAGGTGGAGGTTGCAGTGAGCTGAGATCATGCCACTGCACTGCAGCCTGGGCAACAGAGCTAGACTCAGTCTTGAGGAAAAAAAAAAAAAAAGAAAGTAAGTATATTAAAACTCAGACAGAAAATCTATTTTTGTGATCCAGCCCATTCTGCTGCCTTAGCCATCTTGCTCATGGGTTCAAGTCATGTGATCGATGCTGTAGGAAGCCAACTCCCACAATCTTTATCAGGGATAGTGCTCCGTTCTCTGTGAGGACATGCATGTCTTGCTCACAGACTAACACATAAGAATCAACTGGAGCCCCAAATTTGGGCAATGTCTGAAAAAGAAATGAATCATGGAAGGATGGTGAAGGGTTTCAACATTACTTTGTTTTCACCCAATTCAACACTTTCCTGAGCTGAGATCAAGAGTTATTAAACCTTGAGCTAATTCTTAGACATAGTAGAAAAAAATAATGTAAAAAATATTAAAAAGAAAAAAGAGTTATTAAACTTGAATGGAAATAGACAGGTTGGCCTCCTATTTAATATGCCTCTCTTCACTGCCTGGGGCTTGAAAAGTTGCACACAGCTGGAAACATTAATTAAGTCTGCCCTTGTAAGAAATTCCTCAAGGCCCTCTTGCAATGCCACTGCAAAGGTTTTATAAGTGTCAACCAAAAATATAGAGATGGGGCAAACTGAGGTGGCCTAATTTTATACGTGGAAGAAAACCATCAGAATTCAACTTCTCCTTGGACACCATTTATGTTGGGAAGAGGAGATGTTTTATTTATATTTATCTTATTTTATTTTTGCTTTTCTAAGTGCATTTGTAAAAGCAAACTCTGTTACTTCTTTCCTGCTGAGGACTTTGGGGACACATTTAGAGGCCGAAGCCAATAAAGCTACTTTAGCATCTTGTAATATATTTTGCAGATTCAGCTAATTGAGAAGGCCTCAGAGGAAGGCTTTTGATAATTGGGCTTCCAAAGTTGTGCGCACACTGGCAGGTAATATTCATGCACATAAATTTTACAATAAAAAGCTCATTGCTCTCATGTGTTAACTACCACCTACGTGCTGATGACTGGACTTTTTAAATCTAACAGAAGCCTTTTCCTGAGTCTCAGACTTCGATATTCAACTGCCTTTTGAAGATCTGCATGTGAATGCCCCCAGGCACCTTGAAATTAACATAGGCAAATCTAAATGTATCATCTTCCCCTCTCACTTTTTCTTCCTGGATTCCCTGTCTCAGTTAATGGCCGCACCATCCACCTTGTCACCTAAGCCATCATCCTAAGTATCATCCCTTGACTCATCTTATTTCTGCATTCTTCACCCTCTGCTGGCATAAAGCCCTGTCAATTTTACCCCCTAAATACTTGTGAAATCTGTCTCCTCATTTATAATTCCTGGCTTCCCGATATGTCTCAGCTAAAAATTTGCAGCTCCAGTCTTACACCTCTCAAATCTTGCTTTAAATGAAAGAAAACCAGGTCACTATCATAACCAAATGGCTGCCAGTAGGCTACTTACAAAAATTCAAGCTCCTTAGCCTGGCCTTATAGGGTCTGTGTAATGTGGTCATTAGTGCTCTCTCAAGTCCATGTACACAGAAAGGACTCCAGAGGCTGGTTGTCTGGGTTCCTCTCCCAGCTTCACTACTTCCTGGTTGTCTAATCTTGAGCAAATTTCTCAACATCTGTTTGTCTCAGTTGCCTCTTCTGTAAAATAGAGTTATAATACAACTTATATCAAAAGATTGTTATGAGCATTACCGGAGTTAATATGGTCAATAAGTTAGAGTATCTCTTGATAGATTAGAAGCATGCTGTAAATGTTTCTCAGTCCTCAACTTTCAGCTTCATATTATTCAGGTCTACCTGTAATTTCCTGAATGCACCACTTGCTTCCTAGGTTCATGTCTTTCCTTAAGCTCTTTCGTTTTTCTATATCAAAATTATTCTTTCTTTGCCTGAGTACCTCCAGTTCATCCTTCATTTGTTCATTGGGGTTACTGAGTCAAATTTTCATGCTTTCTTTCATTCATTCAATAAACTGCAGCATATTGAATAGTGACTCTGTATTTTGCAAAGGGCGTGCAAAGGTGGCCATAAACAATCATGCCCTGGCTTCGAGAACTTGTGGGTAGAGGGGGTGGAGAGATAGATAAACACAAAGTCACTTAATTAGGAAGAATGTGTGTTGTGATGAAGAAAAGCCTAGAGAATATAGGAATATACTGGAGAGGCACTGACACAGTTTGGAGGAGGTATTTCAGGTATCCTCTCCTCCAGGAAATTGTTACTAATGCTCAGACAAGGTTAGGTTTTCCTTCCCTGTGCTCTCAGGGCACACGTGGTGTATGAGTCAGTTTACATTGCTATAACAAAATGCCATAGACTGGGTGGTTTAAACAACAGACATTTATTTATCATAGTTCTGGAGGCTGGGAAGACCAAGATTAAGACACTAGACAATTCAGTTTCTAAGGAGGGCTTTCTCTTTGGCTTACAGATGACCAAGCTGTTTCTCACTATGTCCTCACATGGAATATCAATCTTTCTGTCTTCGTCTTACAAAGTCACTTAACTTGCCATGAGGGTCCCACCCTCCTGACTTCATCTAACCCTAATTACCTCCTAATAGCCTCATCTCCAAATACCATTACATTGGGTGTTAGGACTTCAACATATGAATTCTGGGGACAACACAATTGCAGTCCATAGCACCTGGTTAGGATTTCCTGAAAAACATAACTTAAGTTATTGCAAACATCTGTTTCTTTTTCCATTTCTCCTTTTAGACTACAAGTAACTTGAAGGCAGGCACTGCATCTTTAATCTCTGTGGCTCCAGAGCCAGATACTCTTGTAGACACATAGCAGTTGTGCAACAAATATTTGTTGAACAAGAATACAGTGTTCAGGTGCTCATTCAGAGTGGTGCTATATTGGCAAAATTTTGTTTTATATTTTAAGCTAAAACATATAATATTGGAGTATACCTTAGAAAGATCATAATGTGGATGCCTTAGAAATCCTATCATAATGTGAATGCCTTAGAAAAATGTATTGTATTCTTGAAATGACTTTGGGAAAATCATTTTCCCCTACTGACCCTCAGTTTTCTCATTTACAAAAATTAGAATCTTTGATCAAAAGACTAAAGTCCCTTTCACTTCTCTCATTCTGTGATTCTACCCTCTGGCCACACTCTTGGCTTCTTGTGATAAATATCTTTTCTTTTCTTGGTGTTCCTTCTGCAGGTTTTCTTCCTCCCTCTGTCACTTTCCTTCCTCAGTCTCCTTTGATGATTTCTTTGCAGTCTTCTCCCATCAGTAACGTGGAGAGTTCCAACTCCCTGTCACTTTTTTTTCTAACCACTTTTATTCCCTGAAACCACGAGGGGAAAGTAGGAGTAAAGGGCAGATCTTCCCCTACTGCCTGGTTTTGTAAAGACAGCTGTATTAGAACACAGACACACCCATTCATTTACTATTGTCTTTGGTTACTTTCAAGCTACAATGACAGAGTTGAGTAGTTTCAATGGAGACAATAGGGCCCACAGAGCCTAAAACATTTACTATCTGGACCTTTACAGAATAAGTTTGCCAACCTCTGCCCTAGGAGATTTCATCCTGTCCCATGGCTTTAACGTCTACAATCTAATGATTCACAAGTTTGTATCATTGACCTTGACCTTTCTCCTGAGTTCCACTTTGGTGAATACAACTGTCTACTCCATGTTGCCATTGATATTTAATAGGTATCTCGAAATAGTGCTGTGGTTAAGAGCATGACTTTGGAGCTAGATACATGGCTTTAAATCCTGTTTTAAGTACTAGCAGCATGGCCTTAGCAACTCACTAATTTCCCTGTACCTCATGTTTCTCGTGTGTACAATGAGGATGTTAATAATGGTGACATTTCATGAGGTTGTCATGACGACTTGTCAATATATAGAGAGCCCTTAAAGCCCTGTTTCATTATGGAATCAAATTTTAGTTGCTATCACCAACTATCTCTTTGCCTCATACTCCATACAGATTAACAGCAAGCTCTTGCAAGCCTATCTTTAAAATATTTGTTACTCAGCATCTACACTGTTAGTATCCTTCACCAAGCTACCATGATTTATCACCTATACTACTGGCTCTCCTAATTGTTATTTCTGCTTCATTTTAACACTGCCTCTGTGTTACTCAGTTCTCCACCCAGCAGCCAGAGCAATCTCTTAAATATCTAATTATATCACATTACTCCCCTGCCCAAAATTATCCAATATCTTCCCAACACACTTAGAATAAAATCCAAGCTCCTTACCATTGACCTACAAAGCCCTATGTGTCCAGTCTCCACATTTCTTTCATGACCTTTCCTCTTAACCCTCACCCGCATCATTTTTTTCCCCCACTTACCCTGCCTTCTTGGTCCTCTCCAAGCACAGAAAGTTTGGCCCTGTCTCAGAGCTCTTGGATTTGATGTTCCCTCTCTTGAAAATGGTTTTCCTCTAGATACCCACATAATTCTTTCCCTGTTTAGTTCAGCACTGCACCTAAATGCCACATCCTCAGGGCATTCCTTCCTGCTTGCGGTGTTTAAAATTGGCTTTCTATCATTCTTGGTTCTCATAGCCTGATTTTTTTTTTTTTTTGTCTCGATAGCATTTATCACTGATTCTCATTGTATTACTTATTTATTGAATTATTTGTTTGGTGTGTTTATTGTGTAAGCTCCAAGAAGAAAGTAATTATGCTTTTCAGTCACTACTGTATTCTTAGTGGCTAGATAAAGACATGTCTTTTGTGGGCAAGAAATAAATATGTATTAAGTGAATGATCACATCTTTGTAAAAGATTCAAGATTGTCTAAAGGGGAAAGGTTATGGAAAAGCCACAAGACCCATCCAATGAGACCTGCATCTATTTGTCCAGACTCATTTTTTTGGTGCTTATGATTCTGTTCTTCCTTTTCCTCATAGTTTGAGTCAAATGGAATTTTGGCCAGTTTACCATTTGTTGCATAAGCCTTACACTTTCACTTCTCTCCAATGCTGGTCATGCTGATCCTTTTGCATAGACAATTTGTAAAAGCTTCCTAAACCCTTCACTTCTTGAAAACTCCTACTTAATCTACAAAGACCTATTTAAGCATAACCTGCTTTGTTCAATTTTCTCTCAATACCTCTTACTTCTACTTACTGATTAGATAAAAATGTTTGCAACTAGATACCCAGTCTGATAACTTCCCTTGAAATAAAGAACAGTCATATAAAACAGGCCTGGCCAATGAGAAGTGTCGTAGTCTGAATTTCTCTAGAAAGCAGAGCCTGAGACAAAGATTTGTGTGCAGCAAACTTACTCAGGAAGAAATCCCAGAGATCATATATAAGTTCTCACTCACACAGTTCTTTTTCTAAGAAAGAAACAGAAAATTATGGAACCTGCAGATGGTGAATTTTTAAGAATGTTATCATTGTTGGCAAGTAGGGTACCATTACACTGGTATTATTTGAGGGACTGTATAGGTAAAGCATCACTATCACCTGCCCAAGAAATGAAAGGGAGGAGAATTTACTTATTGGCTTCTCTTCTCCACTAGCCAAGGATTGTTCTCATAGGTTGTTAATTTTTCATAGCTCCAGTCTGTGCATAAGTGGCAGCTTTCCTATAAGCTGTGTTCGTGATGCCTGGGCAGAAAGTGTTAGATACACAATGAAGCTAAACGGGGTGCTATTCGGTCACAACTTCATGACACTAGTTGCCCCTGTATTGACTAAAAAGATTTGGGAAGGGAAACAGATCCACTACAAGACGTAAGTGAAAGCTCTGCTGGGATTTTTGAGAAAATTCTTGCTTTCTTGTTAAAGGGAAAAGATCCATTTGTTTCTACTTCATTTCCTCTGTCTTCTCTCTGCCTTCAATGTGGATATGACTTCTAGTAGCCATCTTGAAATTCAGAGGAGCTAAGTCTTAGGAAAAGGCCAAGAGAAAAGTGGGGGCATCATTTCTGGCAGCACCAAGCTATTGAGGTGGTCCCTAATTACTGTATCTCCAATTCTTACACAAGAAAAACGAACATCTGTTTAATTAAGTCAGTATAGTTTGACTTTTGTTACTTGCAGCTAAATGCATTTCAAATTCCTTTCTTCAATCTGCTCATATAGCAAGTTTTTTTTTTTTTTGGCGTTATTATCTTAGCTACATTGCATTACATAGTAATTATTTTAAAAATATAATTACCTTCCTATGTATAAAAATAACTTGATTACCTTTGAATCCCCATCTCACAGGTACGTTTTACATGGTAGACAAAATAAAAGTTGCATAATGTACAAGGGCTGAAAACGTTTCCTATTCCAAGGGATACCTAATTTGAATAGAATGAACTTACTGTAAATAAGAACCCTTCCTGATCTTGTATGGGTATCCCACAGCATCCAACTCAGTGACATCACAGAAACTCGGAAAGATTTCAGTATGAGAAAGAGGTATGGGAAAATTTGCAAGGACTGAAAAGATCATTTCATTAATATTAACCATCTCTCCTCTTTATAAATAATTCAAACAAATTCAGATCTAACATATGTACATCTTTTAAAACCTCGGATCATTTATGGATTTCAAAGCATTATACTGCAATAGGGAAGCTTTAACATCTCTATAAGATGACAAAAAGAATAAACAGTTTTACACCAGCTGCCTTGAAAACTACTTTCTCTGAAAAGATTTTAGACCCCCAGACAAAATATTAAGCTTTAATCAGTGCTGGCCTAACCCTGAATGTTTTCTTGTTTTATTTCCTCCATCTATTTGTTATTATATGCACTATATTTTGCTGAAATTGAGACTATAAAATGACAAAAAGGACATCTTTGTTTTTGTGGTTAAAAAATTCTTCAAAAAAATGTCTTACAGTTCAAAATGAGAATTCACTATGTAGGAAGGCCTTACTTGCCCTAGTAAAGCCAATTTTTAGACATGACTCTAATCCTTCTTTCATCTCATCTTGCCATTTCTGAAATATGTCTGGAATAAAATTGAAAATGTGATTCCTCAGGGCTCAGATCAAGAGCCTAAGAGCAAATACTTTGTGATTCTACCTCAGGAGGAACTGATACACATTCGTGTTCTGTGTCTATGAAAAATTGTTGCAAGGAATCTATCATCACAACACTTTACTTTGGAAATAAATCCAAACTCCGAGGTGGATATTTCCACATGACAGTTTTTTTCTTTATTTCAAAAGTAATTGTTTTTATTGTGAAAAAGTAGTTAACATAATTATGTAGAACTAAGAACAAAATATCCCTATAACATTGCCACCGAAGGATGGCCACAATTAACATTTTAGGGTATTTCCTTATAGTATTTTTTCTCTGCATACATAATACGTAGATTTTTCATCTTGTAATATAAAAATGTTATCCAAATAGGATTCTATTAGATCTACTGTTTAATAAACTACATTTTAAACATAACCATGCATTGTGAACATTTTTCATGATCTGACATATTTTTTGAAAGACAATTATAATATCTGCATAGCAGTCTGCTGTTTAGCTGTACCAAAAATAATTTCATCTGTTAGATATATAGGTTACTTCTATTCTTGTTGCCAAGTTGGGCATAGTGAATATATGTTGCTTTTATTTTCTCCTCTTCATCATTCCTTTTGCTTCTGAAGATGTATCAATCACAGGCCATTGTCCACTTCTGGCTACAAACACTTTGGCTTAGCTAATATCTCATCCCGTGGGAAAAGTGATTGGTCTAAAGTTAAGAAGATAACTCACAGAGGTGAAATTAGCATCTTTCCTGAGATTGATATGTAGGTGGTGGCAGCAGGTGAGAGGGAAGCTACACTTTTTTCTTCATGTTGTATTCTAATTTGTGATGATTTGAGCCAGGAGTTCTCAGAAGCTTTCTTCCAAATTTTCTTGAAAGAAAACTACTAATAGTTGGGGAAAATAAGGATAAGGCACTATGGAGAGAAAGGTTGAGAAGTTAAGGAAGAAAAAAAGCATTCTAATTTTCTGAGTCAAGCTGTGCCTGAAGTTCTGTCTATTCCTGAATTTCTCAGTTCCATTCACCAACATACTCTTTGATTTTTTTGTTGCCATTTTGTTGCTTAAAGTAGTCTGGTCATTACTTCTGACGATATCTAAGTAGCAAAATACATTAATTTGCTAGGTTTTCATGAACAAAAAAGATTGTTATCTCATTTTTTGGCATTATTGTTTTGATGCCCAATTAGTAACTACAATTTTTGACACTATGCTGTTCTGAATTAAACCTGGAAAATACCTAGTTCATGAGTTGTATTTTTCTTATATTTACTTATTAAAATGGAAAAGGTTTTACACCTACAGACCATCATTTTAAGAGCCTGTTTAGTTCCTTAAGATGAGCCCAGCACATGGCTAGTGTACCACAGAATTGTAACGAGTTGATGAACAAATGATTGAATTTGCTGCATGAGGATCCCCAAGAGTTTCTTCTTGAAGGTTCATTGATTCCCTCAGGTTATGATCAAACACTATATCAAACACTGTGAAATACACACTGTTCTCTTTGGTGCTTCAATTTTATGCAGCAGTAAAAAACTTCATTGTATTTATTGCAATTTTTCAACATGAAATGTAAGCTGAGCTTCAAAAACATGAATTTTACTCCCAGGGAAAGTGCTATAAAGTCCCACTGAGATTTGAACATGGATGATGAGACTGCTTGCTAGGTTTTTGGTTTGGAATTCCAGCTATCTATGGAAATCCTGACAGTTTGACGAAAGCACAATTTGAAAGAGTTAGAAAGATTTTCAGCATTTTTTTGACCTAAGAGATTATATTTAACATCCTAAAGGTGGCATTTCTGGCCCCCCAAAAAAGGCATGTTCTATTTTGCTTCTCTATTGACAATCAGTGCTTGTCATAATTTTTTTTCTTTTCTCCATCGTCCTGGGAACTCTCAAGCTTTCCTGAGAGTGTTCAACTTCTGGCTGAGTTTAACTATGAGGCAAAAAAAAAGGTTTAGTTTTAGTCATAATGTTTAGGTTTATTTCAACATCAGAATCAACAGAGTCACAACAAGTAATTGAGGCAGGTGTCAAAAACGAGAGTAAACAAATGGCCAAAACAAGGAAGCTGGCAGGTATAGTAAACTATGATAATGGACCATTGTACCTTTTTTTTTTTTTTTTTTTTTTTTTTTTGCACACTGACCAACATTCCTATCAATGAAACCCATATTTTATTCCTTGAAATTAGTTTATTTGGGTATATTTCTCTCTTTCCAATGTTCTTCCTTTTTTCTCATGTTCCACTATCAGTTAGTTACACTGAATTAAATATGCCTTTGTGATAACACCCTTCTTGCAGGCTGCTATATGCATAGGCCCAGAGAGTGCCCATGCTCAAAAGAAAACTCAACTCTATAAAAGTTTCATTCAGCAAAGGCCAAGCAGGTGCCTACAACCTCAGAGGAAGATCATCCTTCAGCAGGGTATGTTGCCTCCAATGGCTCTGGCTAAGTGGGAACCATGGAATTCTTCTTTCTGGCAAGGGCCTTCTTCATCCCTTTTCCCCCTCAATACTAGAAGCCTCTATATTTCATCTGCTTTGAGACCACTGGAGTTAGTCATCATGCCCCTTTCCCTGTTTAGGCTGAATATTACAAGGTGTCCAGGTGCTTCATATTGTTGCTCATCCTCCAGATTCCCACCCCTAATTCCCATTGCCTTTTCTGACCCTTATCTCTCCCTCCCCATCTTTAAAACCCTTTCATGAGGTCATATGGAGCTCTAGGTCAATTATCAGCAAACTCATATCCTCAACCTCATCAGCAAACATTCACTTCTAGCTCACACTGAAATCTTTTCTCCTCTAATGGCAAATCTTTCTCTGCAGCACTCTTAGTGAGTGGTTCTTTTCTCTCCTATGGTATCATGGCATCTGGTGGCAGGATAGATGTCCTATCTCTCCCCACTGCCACTTCTAGACCATTCCTGTCCAAAGCATAAACAGTCAGCATTGAATGTTACCTCACTAGACTATATATCACCCAACATTCCTCTTTATTTTTCATCCATTCTTAAGTCATTATCATCTCTCTCTCTCTTTTTTTTTTTTTTTAGATGGAGTCTCACTCTGTCCCCCAGGCTGGTGTGCAATGGCACAATCTCGACTCATTGCAACCTCCACCTCCCAGGTTCAAGCCATTCTCCTGCCTCAGCCTCCCGAGTAGCTGGGACTACAGGCACCTGCCACCACTCCCGACTAATTTTTTGTATTTTTAGTAGAGACGGGGTTTCACCATGTTATCCGGGATGGTCTCAATCTCCTAACTTCATGATCCACCCCCCTCGGCCTCCCAAAGTGCTGGGGTTATCTCTCTTCCTTTGGGGATTGTTTTCTCCTGATACACTGTCACCTTCTTCAACACTACCAGTATTGTAATTTTTTATAATCTCTGTAGCCTCTCAGATGATCCTTCCAATGCCCTCCTTTTAATTTCTTGGCCCCTTCTTCTCCAGTGACCTTGCTCTTCACTCTGTCTCAGGCACACCATATCATTGCCATGTACTTAATCATGTTCTTTATCAACTGTGCATTGCACGCTGTTCTCTAGCTGCCTCCTTGTATGCCCAAAGTCTAGTAGCACTTCAACCCCTACATTGCTGTTTAATGCATCAATCCAAGCAAATTTTCACTGTCCTTTACTGACCCCCACCAACCATATTTTCTCTTACCTTCCTACTCTGCTTACACTTTGTGATCAGTTACTACTATAATTTACAACTTATCTTATTATAGTCAATTCTCTTGCAACTGCATTGCTCCTCTCACTCTCATGACAAAACCAAAACCCTGGTTAAATTTACCTTTCTGTGTATTCAGTGCCTCCTCTAGCACTGTCGAAGTTGTCTGAAGAAGACACAAAACGTCCTGATTGATCTTACTTAAAATTCATCCCTAATCTCAAGTTAGCCCTTACTGCTCCCTGTCAAGCATTCTAGAGATCCTTAGCCCTTTCTCTCTCTCTCTCAGACTCATTCAGTGCCTCTCAGACTCTAATAGACACAAGAAAAATCACCTGGGCACCCCATATTTAGTCTATCAGCAAATCCTCTCTCTCAGTTCTAACTTCAAACATATTCAGAATTCATCTCATTCTCACTGCTCCTATAGCCACCATCCCAGACCAAACCACTATACCTAGATATTGCAATGATCCAATTAATCTCCCTGCGTCCACCTTTACCAAATTTATTTGACATAGTAGCTAGAGTAATTCCTTTAACAAGTAAGTTAGAGCCTGTCAATCTTTTGCTTAAGCTTTTCCGGGGTTCTCATTGCAACCAGACTGAAAGGTCTTACTCTGACCTTCAGGCTTTGTTAATTCTGATTCCCGCAATCTTTCTAGTGTCTTTTTTTTTTTTTTTCCTAGTGCCCTCTGCTCCAGACGTATCAGCTCTTTTATGCCAGGAACAGCTTAGTGCCTTGGGCTTTATTGTTTCCTCTACTTGCAAGGAGCCTCCTCAATCCTCTGTCTGGCTCACTACATCAATGCCTTCCTGAATTCATTCAGAACCCCAATTCTCAGTAAAGCATTTCCTACCTAGCTTTTCTAAAATTTCTACCAACATATCCTGATATACATTCCTTTTCTGCATTTATCACTATCACTCAAGATGCATTATTTTACTTATTTAGTATATTGTCTTTTTTCAGCAGTAAAATGTAAGCTCCGAGAAGACAGTGGCAGAGATTTTTTTCATTACTGCTTCCCCATTACTTACATCAGTGTCTGGCACACAGTAAGAGGTTACAACATTTTTGTTGAATGAATAAATCACTTCAGAATTTAGATATAGCACTAGCACAAATAACTTAAAGTTTTGGCATCTATCTCTTTATTGGGGGAGGTCTAGACAAATGCCAATAACTGTTCAAGTCAAAAATCTTAGTCACCTGAACTTGAGCTAGATCTATTTTATGCATATCTCAATACCCTCCTTGCTTTCTCTTCTATTCTCTTTTGGTTTTGCCCTCTAGGAAACAAAGTGGAAGCAGAAGTGGCAGCCATAGTCAGCTTTACTGGAGGGGATGAGTTGTGAGAACAAATGAATTTGCTATTTTTCTAGCTCAAACCCAACCCCGTATGTATTACAAGAACCTCTCGACAAGCTATTCAAACTTGAACTCACCATCTACCTCCTATAGCCTTCATTCCCATGTCACCCCACACATGATCAACCAAAGAAACCTGCTCTGACATTTTACCTCCTTACTCATGGTCCCCTGGTCCTGTAGATGCAAACATTATCCCAGTGAGATCAACGAATTGTCACAAGCATGGGTTCTTATATTTGTGTAAGCTCTTCCATAGTCAATGAATCATCCAAGAATTTTATTTTTTCAAAGAATCATTTATATGTTTGTAATCAAGTTCTTTTTCAATCTCAATCTTACCAACCTTTCCAAATGAAACATTTGTTGGAACTTTTTCTAGTGAAAGTTTTCATTCGTTTATTTTTTTTCTGGCTCAGTTCCTAGCATTCCCATTATACCTTGTTAAGGAGACCACAGGGCTCCCAAATTGCTACTGAGTGCATAGTGTTTGTGTAATAAATATCATTTGAGAGCTTCAAGTGTGCACTGAATCATGGAATCTGAGGTTGTAAGAAATATTAAATCATCTTCCTCTGACACTCATCTGCTGTTGGATTCTTTCTCTAATGTTTCCTTTCAAACACCTCTTGAGATGGAGAACACACTGTTTCTTAAAGAAATGCAAGAATAGGCCTGTTACAGAGTTCTTTACTGTTGAGCCATAATCTCTGCCCTTTTTGTTTATAACATTGATTTTACTTCTGTTGCATGGCAGGGTGGTACAAGGGAAAAGTTTCTGGATGCAGAATAAGATGGCCTGGGTTTGAGTTTGATTGAACCACTTGATGGTGTAATTGTTTTTGACTCAAGACTTACCTGCTGAGTTTTACTTTCTGAATCTGTTCAATGAATTAAGTGCTTTAACAATAGACTTCAAACTGTATAATGGCTCAGTCTCAACAGAAGTTGAATTCTTAGTATATGATACTACAAAGTGGATTAACAAGTTGTTAGGGCAGCCCTCTTCCTTGCAGTCCATCAAGGATCCAGGCTGATGGAGCCTCCATTATAATTAGCATTGGTTTCCAAGTTTGTACTACAACTCTTCTTCATTCTCGTTAACCGAAAGAGAAAAAGCATATGAAAGCATTTGCATAGGAGGTGTGTGTGGGTGTGTGGGTGTATAAACGTGTCGCCTGTGGAAGTGGGTCCCAATTTTTCCACTACTGTTCCATTCACTAGAACACAGTCATATGGCCACAGCTGAGTGGGACTAGTGAATGTAGTCCCTGGCTGGCAGCCACTTTTCAGAGATAACATTATGGAAAAAGGAAATACAAACTTTTTTGGTCTTTGCCACAGCTGTCCAACAGGACAATAATATCTCACAAGAATGAGAAGCAATGCACATGTCAGTGTTTTGTGAAACAGTAGTTCTTAGTTTCCGTATTTTGCATGCCAACAGAATGAACTCCTTTTGTCTTCTATGTAGCAGTCTTAAAATTCTGAAAGTCAACCATCATATGTCATTTGAGTATTCTTTTTTCCTGGTTAAATGCCTCCCTGTTCATTTCACTATTAACCATAGGACATTGTTTCAAGCCCTTAAACAGCCATGCTTTCTTTCTTTGCACATGATTCAAATATAGTGTGCACACTTTGATATAACACTCCAGATACTGTGTAAGCAGCAGGGAGTAGAGAAGGTCTCTTTCTTCCCTTGTTTAAGAGTCTATGTCTCTTTTAATGTAGTTAATGATGAAGATAGGGATTGCAAGACACCTCATCATAGTGTTGATTTATATTGACCTTGTAGTTGAATAAAACCCTTAAGTATTGCACTATTATGTCGCTTTGCATTTCAAAGATATTCTACTGCCTTTTGTCTGAAAAAATATCTGATTTTCACATCAATAGGAAAAGCAACAAATGATCAAGAGAATTTAGGGCTTATCCAATGAGTAAAGCTTTCACAAAAATGTAAAGCCATGCAGCACAGTAAGTCTTTGCTATCCATTGTTCCTATTGAACCAATCAACTCCTTTTTATTTTTGTCATTATTTTAATTTTTAATTATACAAATGCAACATTAATACAATATCATTTTATAATAATTAAGGTATACAGGTAAAAAAAATGCTCTCTGTGGCTTTCCATCCTTAACAGAACTCATATCCTACTTACATGTGAACATAAGGATGTATATAGTTTTGTTAAGACTTTGGGCATAAGTTATATAATACTAAATGTATTTTTGCTTACCAATGTGTCTTAACCCCTCTTTATTAAGAATATTTGTCATATGGATATAGACAGTCCATTTAATCAATATTCTCTTAAAAAGTGTTTAAATTGGGTCTGATTTTTTTCTATTATTATACATGTTATTCTAGTGAACCTCCTGAATCTACTCTTTGTACACCTCTGTAACTTTCTTTTATATTTACATGTGTAATGGCTGAGCCTCTTTAATGGCTTTTTTATTTTAAGAGACATAGAAACATATTTTTTTTCTGAAAAGCTAAAACCCATCTCCATTCTCGCCAAAAATAAGTAGAAAGTATCTGCTTCCCTACAACTTCAATAACAT
Organism: Macaca mulatta; assembly: GCF_049350105.2. Taxonomy (NCBI): domain Eukaryota; kingdom Metazoa; phylum Chordata; class Mammalia; order Primates; family Cercopithecidae; genus Macaca; species Macaca mulatta. The sequence goes on along the minus strand of NC_133407.1, from coordinate 138,831,043 downwards.
AAGATTTGATGTCTCTTTTTCAATACAGCTAACGACTGAGATAGCCTTTCAGGCACTTTCATCATACTGTTAATTTTTACTATTCATTTTTGTTCCAATTTTATGAAAAAATTGTCTCATAATTTTAATTTACATTCCTCTGATGAGCCGTGAGTTTAAGCATCTCTTCAAACATGCTTTGGCCTGTGGCTGATTTGCTCCTGTTCATCCCAGGGATGCATGGCTGTCATCCCTGGGGGACTCAGTTAAATGGGTCAAATAAACTTTGATTATTGAAGGGTGATTTGATCTCCACCTTGTCATCAGGGTGTTTGCAGTCCCTGGTGCTGTGCCTTGCACATAGATGCTTGAGTAAGATTGGAGCCATAATCTTTCCCTTCCTCTTACTCTCCATGTCTAATTCACCAGCAAATTCTGTCAGTTCCAACCTTGAAATGCATCCCAAATTATGGTGTTTTTTATTTCTCTCCCTTTACTAACAATTTAATTTCCACATGAACAGGGGCTCTGTCCCTTGTGTTCATGTACTTATTCTCAGTAATTAGTAATCTATGCCTCTTAGAAACATTGCTTCTGTCTTTTGATTTTTTTTCATTACTTCTGTCATCCTAAATTAGGAGAGAAGAAGCTTTTGGATCTAAATTTTGAACACAAGAAAGGGCAAAAAAGTTAATGGATTCTCTCTTCTTTGCCTTCCAGAAAAAAGTAGCCCTCTATCTTTTTCTGAGCCATAATACCCATGGAGGATCACATTTTTATGTGGGACACAGTGGCAGGCAAAATAATGACCCCATATTTCAAAGAGGGGCAATCCATACCCTGATCCACAGTATGTGGGTTGTTACTTTGCCTGGCATAAGTGTTGTAGGAAAGGGGTCCTAATTCGGATTCCAAAAGAGGATTCTTGGATCTTACACAAGAAAGAATTCAGGGCGAGTCCATAGAGTAAAATGAAAGTAAGTTTATTAGGAAAATAAAGGAATGAAAGAATGGCAGAGCAGCACTGAGGACTGCCAGTTGCCCATTTTTATGGTTATTTTTTGATGATATGCTAAACAAGCGGTAGATTATTCGTGCCCCCCCTTTTAGACCACATAGGGTAATTTCCTGAGGTGGCCATGGCATTTGTAAACTGTCATAGCACTGATGAGAATGTAGCAGTGAGGACGACCAGAGGTTACTCTTGTTGCCATCTTGGTGTTGGTGGGATTTAGCCAGCTTCTTTACAACCTGTTTTATCAGCAAGGTCTTTATGACCTGTGTCTTGTGCTGACCTCCTGTCTCATCCTGTGACTTAGAATGCCTTAACCATCTGAGAATGCAGCCCAGTAGGTCTCAGCCTTATTTTACCCAACTCCTATTCAAAATGGAGTTGCTCTGGTTTAAACGCCTCTGACACAGGCAGTTTGCAGATGTGGGGAAGTTAAGGATCTTGAGATGGGGACCTAATCCTGGGTTATTCATGTGGGTTCAATGGGGTCACAGAGGGACCTTATAAGAAGAGGCAGGGGGGTCAGAGTCAAAAAGGAAGATGTGATGACAGAAGTAGATGTCAGAATGACACCAGGAAGGCCATGAGCCAGTGAATGGAGGTGGCCTCTAGAAGCTGGAAAGACAAGAAACAGATTCTCCCCTAGAGATTCCAGAAGAAACACAGCCTTGCAGAAAAATTTGAGAATTCTGGTCTCCAGAGCAGTAACATGAAGCCAATACATTTCTGGTAATTTGTTACTATAGAAACTGGAAATGCATATAGGTGCACACTCACTCATGAAGAGCTCATATCCCAGTCTGTAGTACACATAAGAGAGCCTGAGGGTTTTATAAAACCTACCATTTATTTTTTAATATTCTGACTCCTTTGTTGCCTGTTGATCCTCACCAAACTTACAACAAAGATGCTGAGAGCTGATATTTTGGAGATACTGGATAACTCTGCCAACTAGTTAGGTAACAATGTATGTATTATTCAGGGCTCTAGAGAGAAACAAACTGAGAAAGAGTGAGCGAGAGAGAGAATAAACACACACACAGAGAAAAACACAGAGAGAGAGAGTGAGAGAGAGAGAGAAAGGGGGAGAGAGAGAGAGAGAAAGGGGGGAGAGAGAGAGAGAGAGAGAGAAAGATTTTATTCTAAGGAATCGGCTCACAGGATTGTAGAGGTGCAAGTTAGAAATCTCCAGGAGCAGTGAGCAGGCTAAAGACCAGGGAAGAGTTGAAGTCTGAGGTCAAAGGCAGTGTGACGGAAGAATTCCTTCTTATTCAGGGGAGGGCAGTCTTTCTTCTATTCAGGTTTCAACTGATTGGATGAGGCCCACTATTGTGCCTTCATTATGGAGGGCAACTTGCCTTACTCAGAGTTACTGATATGAATGTGAATCTCATCCAAAAAATGCCTTCAAAGAAACATCTAGGATAATGTTTGACCAAATATCTGGGCACTGTGGCCCAGCCAAGTTGACACAAAAAATTAACCATCACAGTGTACTACATTTAAAGACATGGCTGGAGGCTAAGTGACAGAAATTGTGATCATAAGTGCTTCATATTACGCTGACTTTTCCTCCGACTTGCCAAGTCAATGTCGAATTACCTGTAAAGTCCTCTTCCCACGTGTATTAGTTAAACTTCTTTTGATTAGACAAAATATACATTAATTATTTTAAGTGAAATTCATATTAGAAGGATGCCAGCACTGTGCTGAGAACCAAGAGAATAACTGAACAACTGGGCATGTCCCAAGAAATTTAGTAACAAGACTGAACTCTGGAGCCCTGATATTAACGTAAGGACGCTTTGGTAACTTTCAGTCTCTCTATCTTTGACAGATGCAGGAGGAGGCCACGGACTCCCGGCAAAACTTCAACTTCAAGGCTAAAACAGTCTGAAGGCTGAAAAACTGGACTGCTGGCCCCAGATGAAGTCTGCCCTTTCCCAACTGGAGCTCCTGCCGGGAGCCCAGCTTCTTGAGTTCCTGTGTGGTGGGGCAGGAGCCAGTTCACAGGCTTACCTCGCACTCTGCTGAGAGTTTTTCTCTTTTCCTTTTTTGCCCAATAAATTCTGTTTTTCTCATCCTTCTGTGTGTCCATGAGCCTAATCTTTTCTGATTGTGTGACAAGAACCTGGATTTTCCTACAACATCTTCACTCAAAAATTTGAATTAGATTAAATTTAAATGTAACATAAGGAAACCTTATTTTCTCTGCCTGGATCAGATGTCTACCTCAGATAATAGATTTCAATAAGCAGGTCCATATAGCAGAGACACAGCTAAAGATAGCCTGAACCTGGGTGTCAGGGCTATTGTACCAAAGCAGAGGTCACTGGGAGATGGGTAGCCTGCTTAAGTGGGAACTGCATTCCATCAGATAGATTTGGCAGCTTCCAGGGTCTTGCACAGATGCTTGCCAAGATTCTTTGTAATAACCTGGGAATATGTGTTCTGCCAGGTACCACCGTGTCAATGATAAACTGGAACATCTGAGTTGTCAAAGCTGAATGATGTTCCATTGCAACACGTGAGAAAAACGCCTCTCTCCACATTTACAGTTTCACTTTGTATACATAGTCTCTAAGAGTTGCTGCTTCTACCCTAATATCTTACATGCTGTACTAGTTTTTCCTTAGATCTCCTTCCCCTGCTTTCCTTCTATGAGACTATTACATGAGGCCAAAAGGTGGGGCCAGAAGAGAAATCTGTGAGAGTTATTGCTAGTGGTTTCAAACTGATTTTCTCAAGTGACCAAAGATTTTTTTTTTTTTTTTAATTTTGCTGGTTCCAGAGTGGCATGCCTGACAGTCCTGTCTTATTATAGCTTCTATTCAAACAGACACTATGTCTCTTATGCAAATAGACTCCTGGGAGGATTGATCCACCATCCAATAGTCATCCTCAGACATGTCTGCACCCTAGTGACAGACAATTTAGATGTCCCTTGTCCCATTCAATAGTATTTTACCTTTGTACCATGCTTCCTATTTTACAAAGCAGTCCATATGTGCAATCACATTTGATTCTCAACATGAGTCTCACAGGGAAGCAGGCAGGATCGATGGTTTTACTTCTATTTTACAGACTCAAAAACTACGTCTTATTCAAGTTCACATAGCTGGCAAGTGGATTAGATCAGTCTCTTTTAAGTTCAACCCCACTGCTCTTTCTATTCCAGCCTACTATCTCCTTTAAAGGGGGATAGATTAATTTACTTCCACTTGAGAAATTATCAGGACAATGAGCTACAAGATGACAAACAATGAGGATTTGCTATTTATTATGCAGTGAAGCAGGGCATTTTACTCAGTGAACAGCAGGATTTCAATTGTTGCTCATTCCAATACCATGGTAACTATATTTTTTCTTTTTAAAAACAATATTAAATAATACATTATTCCTTGGTATACACATAAGTGCAGTATAGTATTTTGGCAGTTTATAGCAAAGCATCAAGGCCTCCTGATGACATGCTAAGGAATCAAATTGAAAACACTGGGTCTATATCTTCACATAAAAATGAAGAGCCATGAATTCTCAAGTGGATACCAATAAAGTATAGTAAGGCAACCACATTATGTACCTAGCTATTCCCATATGTACAGTGACACATGATTAAATGAAATTGACAATATTGTCTTTTAAAAATTATTAGCAATAGATCTGGAGTAATAGGAAACTTCTGAAATTATTCCACAGTGAGTTGCTGTTCCTGTGTCTCTCTCCTACCTATCATTTGATTTTTCATTTCAAAGCATTCACAAAGAAGGTATGACATTTTTTCATTTCTTTTCCAACTGCAAGGCATGTTGGAGTCGTTTATTACATTTTATTAATAGTTCAGAGTCCCAGGATTGGGATGATTGTTGAATTGGTGAAGGTGACAATATCAGACAATTTGCATTATATTTGAGTCTCATTACCAACTCAAGTTGGTGAGGCTGTCATCCATGAAGAAGGGCATTGCCTTGCATTTAGGAATTATTCAATGAATACAATTTTAAAAAGCCATAAAAATAATATACTTTTCAAATTCACATGCACAGACTTGTGTTAACTTGTCATATTTCAGCATCAAATTAAAACTATCTTTTGAAATTATGTCTAATTTAAACTGTAACAATTCTGTAGATATCTTGCATCTTTTTTTTTTTTTTTTTTTTGAGATGGAGTCTCGCTCTGTCGCCCAGGCTGGAGTGCAGTGGCCGGATCTCAGCTCACTGCAAGCTCCGCCTCCCGGGTTTACGCCATTCTCCTGCCTCAGCCTCCCGAGTAGCTGGGACTACAGGCGCCCGCCACCTCGCCCGGCTAGTTTTTTGTATTTTTTAGTAGAGACGGGGTTTCACCGGCTTAGCCAGGATGGTCTCGATCTCCTGACCTCGTGATCCGCCTGTCTCGGCCTCCCAAAGTGCTGGGATTACAGGCTTGAGCCACCGCGCCCGGCCGATATCTTGCATCTTAAAGTCCTTTTCTTGGAATAAAAATTCTTAAACATCTCCACATTGTCTATCTTAATTCTAGCCATGATTGAGAAGTCTTCCTATTAATTCATACGTCTTTATTTTTTACAGTCTTTTTGTTGTGCATTCTGCAAAAAGTACCCACATCTCTCTAGGCAGAGTTAGCTCTTTTGAGTTATTAAATTCAATAATAGTACTTATAACAACAATAGCAGCAGCAACAGCACTTACATTTAGACAGCACTTTCTATATACTAGAAATTGTGCTCATCTATATGCATTATTTCATTTCATACATATAGCAACCTTATGAGTTAGGCTCAATAATCTCCATTTTCTCCCCAAATTTGAAGAAGCTTGCTTAGAGAAGTTATCTAATTGGCCCATGGTTACGCAACTAGTGATTTGAACCAAAATTTGAACCCAAGCAATGACTGGATTTTGCATTATTTATAATGAACATGCCTCTGTCAAAGTTGTAGTCTTCAAACTCATATCATTACTATAGTTATAGGAGTTATTTAACATAGCACAAAATCTAACATCTAGATTATCCACTATTCACCATCTGGAATAGTGGGAATAGACCATTGCCTAGGGGAGAGTGCTACTTTTTCTCTGCAGCCTATCCCAGAAGGAATAGACAATTGTTCAGGATGAGAATGGTGTTTTTGCTTTGCAGCACAATTGGTCATTCCCATGGGCTAATATAATGCAAACTCAACCCATTTTCCAGAAAATAAAGAAGATTTAAATTCAAGATTCACAGAGGATGAGCTATCTTCATTGAAGAAGAAAAAACAGCATGCAAGTAGTACAACATCAAGTTTCAAGCCTGATACAACCCAGCTGTGTGACTCTGAACAAATCTATGCTCCTTTCAGAGTTGCAGAGTTCCATTCGTAAAATAAAGATGGTCTATATAACTCCCAAAGCCCCTTCCAGTTGTGTGAGTCTCGGCTACTATCTGGGTCAATGGTGCCAGTTACCCTTTGATATGGTTTGGGTCTGTGTTCCCCATCCACATCTCGTGTCGAGTTATAATACCTAATGTTGGAAGTGGGGCCTGGTGGGAAGTGATTGGATCATGGAGGTGGTCCTTCATGAGTGATTTAGCACCATCCCCGCAGTGCTGTTGATAATGAGTGATAATAAGTAATTGAGTTATGGTGAGAACTGGTTGTTTAAAAGAGTATAGCACCTCCCCCTCTCTTTCTTCCTTCTGCTCCAGCCATGTAAAGTCCTGGCCTCCCCTTCACCTTCCACTATGATTTTAAGTTTTCTGAAGCCTCCTCAGAAGCAGAGCAGATGCTGCCATTGCTTCCTGTACAGCCTGAGGAACCATGAGCCAATTAAACCTATTTTCTTTATAAATTATCTAGTCTCAGGTATTTCTTTATAGCAGTGTGAGAACAAACTAATACACCTTTTTATGGGGGTCTTTTTGGTAAAGATAGTGTAGATCTTCCACTTCTCAATGTTTTTACTTATCTGGTACTCTAGAGCAGTGGTCCTTAGGGGACATTTGGCAAAGTCTTGAGACATTTTGGGTAGTAAGGACTAGAGTGATGCTACCAGCATCTAGTGGGTAGAGTCCAGGGATGTGGCTATACATCATTTGTCGGATAAGACAGGTCCCCACACTGAAGAATTCTCCAACCCAAGATGTCAGTAATGTTGCTACTGAGGAACTCTGCACTAGATTAGACTTTAGTATCACTATGCATTGCAAAATGCTAACCTCATGTTTCTATATCTCATCAATGATAAATAACACTAATGTCTCTTTTTTTCTTACTCTGCTTTTCTATTCCTAGAATGGTGCCAATAACGCTATATAATTTGATATTTCTATTGCCATTTCTAATGTGTATTCCTTCGTCATACAATTATCATTAGGAATAAAAGTGCAGAGAATGACAAATCCATTGCTGCCAATTTTAGTTTTCCTCCTAATAGTTAAAAGAGATAGCTATAACTCCCTTTGTACCTGCTGTTTTCTGAACCCTGAATGTATTTTCTTTTGAAATGTGAATTTGTGGTCAAAAACTACTGAGGCTTAAACATTTCCCAGCCAGAGAATTTAACTCTGCAAGATATCACAATGGTGGTGATCTTAATGATATCCTATTTTACCTTGCACAAAAATGTGAATCATGAGTACAAAATGTCATTAAAACAAAATAACTTACACTTTGCAAAGTGTTTCTTCATTTTAAATTGGCAGCTAAAGACCCACTGTGACTATGAGATGAAGTAAATTCTTCCAACATGAAACAAATTTCAAACAAGGTTTGCTTTTCGTAGAATACATACAGATAAAATGAAAGCTGTTTGTCACTGTTAATGAAAGCAAGTCCTTGGTAGAGAGAGAAGCAAATGCCTGAAACATCAACCATGATGTTTACAGGGGAACGGCACATTGAGTAGAAGTCATTATCAATCAGCTGGGCCAAAAAATGTTGCCTTGTGCTTTAAAATTTGATTCATAATCTGTAATGTAAATACGTCTCAGAGACTTCTGTGAAATCTTAAGTTGTAGATATAAAGTGTTACAACATTCCTCAACTCCACAGAAATGCTGATCAGTTAGTCCTCCGCTAGTCACTCCTCTTTGTTTTGTTATGAATGACTGTAGTCAGGCTATTTAAAGTAACTGATGCATTCAGTTGTCAGTTATAAATGTCTGTGGAGAGTATCACAAATGAACCACAATTTGATTTAAATCTTTTTTCGTCTTAAGCAAAATGGTAGGATTTGAAAGAATACAAAAAGTACATCTGTTATCATGACAAAAGCTGGAGAAACAATGACGAGGAAGATTAGAAGGCAAAAACACCTGCAAATAGAAGTTAAAGACCTTTTAGTAAAGAAACAATGAGACAAATGCCCTTCTGGTAATGAACTCTGTGAAAACAAATCAGCCTGGGGGTTAAATAAGAAAGCAGCCAGAGCTTGCATCGAGTGTTCAAGTTTGTGATATTGATTTCCTCATAGCCATCTTTTGTAAAATACACTTAAAAATTTGGCTACATCCTGTATCTTGCAGTGAAGCTATAATTCATCTTTATTTAAATGCAGTTAAATGAAATGGAGTTTTCCTCAACCCTGCCCCCCTTTATTCATTAAAATATCAGCAAATATTGACTGCCTACTGTGTGCCCAGCAAGACCTAACAGTTAGTGCAGCATAGGCATACTAGTTATCTGCTGTTACATAGCAATTGGCCCTCAAACTTAGTGGCTTAGATAAAACACTCATTGTCTCCAACAGATTCCATGTGTCAAGAATTCAGGAGCAGCCTAGTAGGGTAGTTTTGGCTCTCGGCCTCTTATGACACTGTGCTCAAAAATATCAACCAGGGCTGTAGGATCTGAAGCCTTGAGAGTGGCTAGAGAATCAGTTTCCAAGATGTTCACTTACATGCTGCAGGTTGCTGGCAGGAATCCTCAGTTCCTCCCCATGGGGGCCACTTCATGAGTTGCTTGAGTGTCTTCACGACAAGGTGGCTGGCTTTACCCAGAGCGAGCAACCCAAAACAGAGTTAGACAATTTCTCTTATGACCTAGCATTAGAAGTCATGCATTGTAATTTCCATACTATTCCATTGGTTAGAGGTCAGCCTTAAAGGACTAACTACAGCAGAACATGAAGAGCAGAAGGAAAGGATCACTGGGCCATTTGGAGGCTGGCTACCATGATGTCTAAGATCTCATTCATATGTACAATGAGTAGATTTTTAGGATTAATACTAGAGATAAAGTCCTTTCTTTTATCGACCTTATGTTCTGGTGGAGAAGACAAAATAAACCAATATAATAATAAATTATTACATACAAATATTTGCCATTAAAAGATATGATGAAAAAGGCTCACTGGTTGGTGAAACTGGGGTAGTTTTTATAAGGTCATTAAGCAAATTCCTCCTCAAGAGATGTTTAAAATTGAGAATTCAGTGACAAGAAGGATTGAAACATTTGATACTCTGGAAATGTACTAAGGCAAAGAGAAAGCTTGTGCTAAAGCCTTAAATGGACACAAGCATGGCTTGTTTGAGACATAGAAAGGAGGCCAGTGTGGTTGGAGGGTTGTGTAAAGGGAAAGCTTGGAATAAGACAAATCTCTTAGGAATTTCAATTTCATTCTAAGTGTGATACGGAAAAAAATGGAAATAATGGAAAAAAATGGAAATAATTTGTTTCAAGCAAGAAAGTATTTACCAAGGTTAATGGACACATAGTTGCTTGAATGGGTGTGCATGTTTGGATGTGTATATGAGTGCATGGGTATGACTCCTGGAAGAGAGAATTGATAGCTGGTTTTGGCACCATGGACAGAGGTTCTTTAGTGAGCCCTAAGCAATACTGACCTGGTCTCAAGGACAATGTTCTGACTCTCAGTGTTGCCTTATTATGTTGCATTCCTTTAAAAAAAACAAAACAAAAAAAAAAAAACAAAAAAAAAAAAAACATGGAGCCTGAAGGAAACCATTTTACTTCCTCTATGGCTCACTCAAGCGTTAGAGATAATGCTGCTAAATGACATATTTCCATAAAATCAGTACATATGCCTATCATTCTTTAGTTTATCAGTCACCATGATGTCTCTCTTCTGCCTGTCTTCACCCTACACTCACTTTAAAAGAACAGATGATACACAAGTCTTCTGTATATTTTAAGCAACAAGTACAGTTACAGCACATAATACAATGCTTAGGAAACATTTGTTGAATGAATAAATGACTGATTAAACAAATGCATAGTAAAGCAGAGCTACTTTTCCAAGGAAGAATAAAGCGTCATTATGCAAAATGGCAGAAATGTAGACCACAATGAGACAAAAGTAACATCAGCTGTTTAAAATATGAGAAACAATTAAATCTACAATGTCTGTATTACATGTGCAATCTCTAAGAAACAAGTTATAAATTTGAATCCAAGAATATTCCTAAATATAAAATACAGGTATCAAAATGGACTGCTGTGGTAAGCAGCCAAGAAATACTCTGTCCTGGAGGCTACAGGCTTTCCAAATCTTAGAATCTTTTGTACAAGAAATTATTATTCAAGATGCAAGGACTTACATAAATTTATTGCTTCTAGAAATAGCTTTAGTTGCTCTCTTAGGCTTTATGGTTGGATGCTACATTGGTATTTTGCCAGTGAAGTTTATAATGACTGACTTTCTTCTGTACTGCCATCCCCATCCCTTTTCAGTTTCTTTTTCCTTCCATTGTTTTACCTCCTCTCCCAAATGACACTTTTCTCGTTTTTCTATCTGCTTTAAAAATTGAATTTAAAAATACATGTAATAAGAGGTTTTCTTTCAAAGCAATCTCGCCTCTTTGGAGAATATGTGTAATGGAAACATAACAAATGCGTAAAATAAAGGAACATGATGCAGTTGCACATTAGATATATGAGTATCATTTATTTTAGATTTTAACCATCAAAGCAATAAAGGTCATTGAAGGGTGTATGTGAAGACAATTAAGGTCAAGGGGATTTATTGGGGATTATTAGCTTTCCTTAAAATGGCACCAGACCTAATATTGAACTAGGATTGTAGAGTGGCAAGAGCCATTTTTAATTATTAAAAGTAATTTTAAAAGTAATTTCACATGTGGTTTAACAATCATAATTGGAATTTTGAGTTATGCTTTCCTTGGTAACAACCCATTTCCTTTGTTTGGATAAACCTCAGGCATGGAGAGATGAAATATGCTGTCCTTTAATAAGTGATACTTCAAGAAATTACATTTCACCGGCAGGCATTCGGCATTTCTGTAGCTGAAATGGAATTTCAGTAAAATACAATAGAGATTAGGCCCCATCATTAATACATCTCTCTCACCACTTTCTGGGGCTTCCGTAAACAAAGGCTATTGGCAAAAAGTCTGCATGTTCTTCATAGAAGTACTCACAAAGACCTAGTGAAAAGGGATGCATGGCTGTCATCCCTGGGGGACTCAGTGGGTATTAGGGAAGGTGGAATTCATTGCTTAACAGCAGAAGCAGATGTGTAGCAGCTCCTAGCAGTTTTTAGGAAAAGAAGGAGGTATATCAAACTAAGGCACTATATACCTCTTAAAGAAACACTTCCACCACCACCACAACAAATAGAATTGTTCCCGCTACTGCATCTATCTGGAATGAGCTTCTTTTCTTTATGTGCCTGGTAAGATTCTACTCAGCTATCAAGGCCCATTTCAAATGTTTTCTTAGGTGAAGCCTTTGCTGATTTACCATGAGCTGAATTTCCTCCTCTTTTAGGTTCTTACAGCCATGTACTTCATACTCCAGTGATGCTGCCAATTGACATTCACTCACTTACTCACTGTGCATCAACAAATACTTAACGAGTACCTACTATGGATCAGGACTGAACTAAGCATTTCTGTGCTGACCCTTACAATAGTCCTAGGCAAGAAGTTACTAGCTTTTCTCCCATTGAATAGATTAGAAAACAGAGGCTTAAAGAACTCAGCCAGTCAGTATAATCCCATAGCTAATGAGTATATAGGTCGCAATTTAAAGTCACATTGGTCTGATCTCAAAATCTTAACCTTTTTTTTCTTTTAACAGGACAGAGTCTCACTCTGTCACTCAGAGTGAAGTGCAATGGCACAAGAAGATGGGACCACAGGTGTGCACCATCATGCTTGCTAATGTTTTTGTTTTTTTAAAGCAAGGTCTCCCTATGTTGCCCGGGCTGGTCTCGAACAACTAGGCTCAAGTAATTCTCCCACCTCAGTCTCTCTAAATGCTGACATACAGGCGAGAGACCTCCCAAACCTAAACTCTTAACTAATAGGCTATACATCTTAACATGGTATTAGATAATTTTAAATTATATTACATTTATTATATTTTGTATATATTATATCCATGTATATTTATATATGTGTATATATAATATGATACATTATATCATAAATATGATGTAACATAAATACTACATTATATAGTGTGTTGGATCTGGCTTGTACTGCTTACAATAAGCAATGTCTTTCCAACTCCAAATTTAGTGACATTATGTTGGTAACTTGATATTGGTCACCGTGATGATAGCAAATGAGACAAATATGTGCTTTTTTCCTGAAGAGCTGGATGTAAGACATTTACCAACACTGCTGATTGTATTATACTATTTTAGAGTTGCTTGTGTAACAGCCCATATCCAATAATTTGCCCCTCAGGTGAAGGGGTTGCATTTTAATGTTATCTTTTTTAGAGCTGGTATATGGCACAGTGCCTCACACATAGTGGGTACTTGGTAAATTATTCTTGCACAAATGAGTGAATATTTTCCAGTGACTTTCACAGCTTTTGCAACATTTACTTCCATTAGTCTAACAGGTTCAATGTTTGTAATATCACTATAGTAGGTTGCCAAGGAATAAAACGCCTGAAGTCTGAAGTGCAGTTCTTTGCTTCTCAGCTGAATTGATTCACAGAGAAGAAACACACCGCATATCAAATACCTCACTCTTATTTTTACCTGCAAGATCTGGAAGGATGCTAGCTCTATAGGGAACTAAATGAAGTCTACAGCCCTCCAGACAAAGTGATTACAAATAGATAAGTAAAATACAAATATTTGAGTTACGTATGCATATTTGCCTTTATTTTATTTTACTTCTTTTGTTTTCTTTCTTTCTTACCTCTTGTCCTGCTCTTTGTCTTAATCTGGCTTTGAAGTGATCTAGCCATTAAAATCCTAGGTTCCTGTTGTAAAATAGAATCTTTTCCAAAATATAAAAACACAGTCTCACTCACTTCTTACAAATGATGATGAGGATGGTAATGATGAGGATCATGATGAAAATTGAGTCCAGAAACTTAATGTTTTCCTACAATGTATAGATTAAAAAAATTCTAGAAATCATTTTTATCCAAGATTAACACAGACTTTAGAATCTAAAAGACTGTTTACACATCCCAGCTCTGCACTGGCCAACTATGTGATCTTGAGCCTCAGTTTTCTCTTCTGTAAAAGATACAATGCACTTGCTTCAAAGAGAGATATTAAACAATGTATTGAAAGCATTCTGCCTGATTTTTTCAGCCTCCGGCCTACTTCTTTTAAATTAATATATTTTGAAGGAATGATTGAAGGGGAAACAACAAACAGCTCCCGAAGGTTTGAACATTTATCCACTTTCTTCCAGATCTGTCCAGTAGACATTTCTGTGACAGCAGGAATGTTATTGATCTTCACTGGACAATATGGTAGCCTTGAGTCGCATGTGGCTACTGAGTACTTGAAATGTGGCTAGGGTAACTGAGGAACTCAATTTTTAATTTTACATAAATGTAATTCATTTACGTTGAATGTTCACACCCGGCTTATGACTACCACGTTAAAGCATGGCTGCATTATCCACTGTAGAAAACTAGATTATAGGTTGGACTCAGAAAAAAATTTTCAGAAGGTATTGCCCACTTTTGGGATAACAAAATAAATAATCTTCTGCTAGAGAAGAAGCTCTTTTCTTGGTTCTTTGATCCTGATCTCACTCACGATATTGGAACTGCTTGTGGAATTTCTTGCTTTGGAGAGAAAACGATGTGTACTGTGATGATAGCCATCCTTTAAAGACCCCACCTGCCTACCTGGACATATTTAAGCTCCAAGGATTTCTGACAAGCATTGGGATCACCAATTAGGACAGGGTGGGAGGTGAATGGAGTTAGAAGGTCATGGGTGGCCAGTTCTGCAGTCATCAAGCCTTTTTCAGAGGTCAAATGTGGCTGCAGTTAAAGGTTGAGACAGTTATGCTGTGTTTACTGCTGAGAAAGTGACCCAGAAACCCCACCAGCTTCATTTGCTCTTAAGTATTCTATGAGGGGATATCATAAATTTATTTTTACATAGTGCCCTAATGAGGAGAAAAGATGCTACATGCATTTAAAATATGTTGTGCTTCAAAGAAGTGTTTTAAACATTGATATTTGAAAACATTTAAACCATTAAATCACAAAGCCCAGGATCCTTAGAAATAATTTAACTGAACCCATTTGTTTTCCAGTTGAAAAGGCTGAGAAGTGACCAGCTCAGGGACAAAAGATAGCAGCATAACTAAGACTAAAAGCCTGGTGTGCTGGGTCTCAGTGCTGGCTCTGCTAGACCCCATACAAGTTGCAAATAGAAAAAGGAGGGGAAAAAAGGATCCGTTTTGAAAGACTGCTGGAATGTCAAAGCACTTGTGGGCTAAGAAAAGAGTTATATGTAAATGTATTATAATGAGATACTTTGGAAAAGGGGGGTATCATTTACGTATTTTCCTTAATTTTGTCCCCCAGTCCTGTCTCCCCAGGCACTCGTGGCTTCTGATTCTCTCAAAAGACATAATACCCTGTTGGAGTAAATTAAGCAGGATGGAAAATGACATTAACTCTTTACACTCCCCGGAGAGGACATTTGGTAAACCCTTGCTTCAGAGCACTAATTTTCTTCCTGGTGTGTGGCTGATGCTCTGGGGGAAAAGGCGCCTGTCAGTGTGAGGGTGAGGTCAGGGACCACATTACTGGGACTTTATTGCTAAGGAGATGAGCTGAAGCCTGCTACATGTAAATCAAAGAGTTAACAATGGGCCAGGTGGCCGCTCTGGCTTTGTCATCTCAGGGTCACAACTGGACAGGCTACAATCTGTCATCTTCAGACACTTGGTTTTAGCAGCCACTGTATTTTGCAAACCATCAGTTGTGTTTCTGTAAAGCCCGCAACATGGTATTACACAGCCTGAAATCACTCAATCTTCAGGACTCATTCTACTCCTACCATCTAATCTTCTCTGGGATTAAGAAGACAAGGTGAGCTTGGAAATCTCTGCAGTCATCATTTCTTCATGTTTTTTCAATTTCCTACTTTGAGTCAGACACAATTGTGGACTCTGAACTTGACATTCACTCCCGGATTGGAAACTCAAAGAACCTCATTTCATTCTTACAGAAGAATTGCTTCAATATTACAAGAGAATATAAAACTCCTCTACTGTACTACACTTCTACACACTCACATATTTGCCCTTTTCTATAAAAAACAAAAACAAACAAACAAAAATACTACACCAAGACTATAGTAATACTAGAAAACATGAGGCTAACAAGAGACTATCTGAATTCCTAGAGTACTGTTTTGAGAAAACAAGAATTTACAATCCTGTGAGGGGAGTTGTGTGCATAGAAAACTAAAGTCAAGTAAGTGACTCAGTCAGTATTAACCTTCTGGAATCTTTATTTTCCCAGTGGCTGCAGGTTGACATGGAGGGACTCTGTGAGGCCCAGGCTTCTAGGCATTCAAGTTCATTAGGCATGCATCTCATTTTGGCAGGAAGCCACCGTCTTTAGGCAAAACCCAGTCACAGATAAACGGAGGGCAATCATCTCTCAACTAATAAATGCAAGGCTGCAGAGACGGGGCTGCCAATCTTGCAGAACTGGGAATAAAAGGGGCGGAGGGAGAGAGTGTGCTTTGGTTCCTTATGATCCCTCTGTAGAATACAGCCGAAGCAGGAAGAAACCCTAGCCAGTTTAGAGGCTGGATCTAAACTGCCCATACAAACAGTAACCATGCCATGAGTTTGGACTGAGTGGTGTATTTGTCCCTGGGAGCTTGGGGCGTCTTACAAACCCTTTCTTTCTCTTATAATCCCCATAGCATCCTTGGGAAAGGGAATGAGGCCAAGAGTGCACTACAAATTGAGTCACTGAGGCACAGAAATGCCCGGGGATGAAATCAAGTGTAAGTAATCTTAGGGAGGTGTGCAAGTACAATAAAACAGGGCATGAAGGTCCCTTCATCATATTTCAGACACAGCCACTGAGAAAAGGCTGGAGCAATGCAGTTGGTGTGCTTCAGAATAATACACAAAGAATACTTCACTGGCACCAGGAAGCAACAGAAAGAAATGGAGCAGGAGGGTGTCTAATCACAGGGAGTGGCAAAGCCTATTATCAAGAGCACCTAGAAAACTAGCTATTTTGGGTGGAATCTCCCAATTTATGTATATTGGCCACTCATTCAGGAGTTTCAAAACACAGGGCAAGCCAATCCAAACATATTTTAGGACGACCAGCAAGCCAGCAGTCTGTGACCTTTGGCTTAGGCAATTAAATACACCAGCTAGTAGTTCAAACCTCTCCTTTATCCTGCCTGAGACACAGTAAGACTCAGCCCCCTTTCATCAAGTTAAGCGTGACGGCATCTGGTTCATTTTGAATTTGTATGCTTGGTTAAAATACTACCACAGCAAGGTAAACTGGGCCCCAGAAGCCAGGATGGGGAACAACGATGCCTTGGAGAGGATGCTCTGATGAAACGGGACCCAGACACCTCTTTAGAAAGTCAATAACGAAGGTCTGTTCATACTTTCCTAATAAGGAGTCCAATTATCTAATAATTTGAACTTCTATCTCACTAACCCTCTCCACAAACTTCACATCGAATCCCCCTGCATGACCCACGTCTCCGCCATCCCTCTCAATCCCAGCATATCTGCCTGTCAAACAGCTGTCTCGGTATTCACATCTTTGCTTATATCCCAGAGAGGCTAATCTTTGGAATTTTTATAACCCAAGGGGGTGAGAGAAGGGTAAGCCGACTGATGAAATCCCTTCTGCGTTAATGGGTGATAAAGTAAAATCCAATCCCCAGGGACCATGATACAGAAAGCCTCTGGTGCTACTTTTATGTGGGTCATATATCTTAATAGGTTTTCAAGCAATTTAGAAGACAAGACAAAGCAGCTGGTAAGGGCCAATTTACAAGGCCTCAGTTCCCGAGCAACATACCCTGTGGCCTCTAACAAAAGCCCAATGGGCAAAACAAGCCTTTATCCCGTAGGAGCATACTCACACATCTCAGAAATTCCACTCTACCCAAACACTCATTTGATCTACTTTATAAAAATGTAGTTATCTTACGTATTCTCTGGCCCACTACGTCTGTTCAGTATTCATTTTCCTTCTTAGCTATTTCAAAATGGCCACTCTGCACCTGGTAAATGCTAGCTGCTTTCTGTGTGCTTGTTGTAAGGGGAAGAAATCAAACTGTGGATCGTCTAAATGAACTAGCAACCCCTGGACCTCTTTCTTTTTATTAGTGATTCCATGGCAACACTTTCACCAATTTAGAGGTAAAAAAGTGATCACTGATCCTGCATGTGATAATAATTTATCTCAGCAATTTTACATGATACAAAGCGAAGGCAGGCTGTGCTTTGAGGTGTGCCAGTGGGGTTCAGCTGCAAAAAACATCAAGACAGGGTAATCTACAGGGGGAGAAAATAAGTCTTGTTCTGCAAGGTGCCTTCTGCTCTGAAATACATTCAGGAAAATTAATCAGTCCCTAACATCGCCGTGTTACTCTCTCTCATTACAAATCAGAGTAAACAATTACTGCATTAAGCACTCTCTGAGAGGTTTTGAAAGGCCACTGGTGCTTACTGCTGATTTTCATAAATGATCTTCAAGGAGCTCCCCTGGGGATGGGAGATCTGCAGAGGTCTAAAGAGAGGTTAGCAAGGAATGCATCTCATTACCATGGTGATGAGATGCAACATGCAGCCTGCCTATAGAACGAGTCACCATGATTTTGGACTGTGGTTTTCTGATTTTCTGAAAGAGTGTTAAATCTTTATCCATGGCAGGCCCCCTGGGCACATTGTATTTCTCTTATGAGCACTCATCAGAAATGGGTGGATCCTTGAAGCCAAATCCTGGCTCTAACACTTAGAACTCTATAACCTTGGACAAGGGGTTGAAATAGTAATCATCTATATTTCATAGGGTTGTCTTGAGGATCTACAGAGATTAAAGCATTTTGAATAGTGCCTGCCCTGGAGTTGGCATTCAACAGTGGTCATTATTTTATTCGTCTACTTAATTATTTTGACAGGGTCTACCTTCCCCATTAACTGGAAACTCCCAAGGAAAACAAGGGTACTGCTTCTATCTTTCACACTGCAATACTCATGACACCTTGCAAAGTGACAAGTATATAGTAAGAACTTGGTTAATATTTTGTCAATGAATAAGCAAATGCATGCAGCGTGGCTTTTTTTCTTTGAAAAGGGGAGCCCCTCTGTCTGCTTTACTTATAGAGACTGAGGTAGAAACATGAGACTAGGATGGCCCACCTCTAAAAAGTCCAGCATTTCTCTTGATTCAACCGAGAAGCAGAATTGGAGACAAGAGACAAAATATGAGAATGTCAATGTGTTGTGACATTCTTGAGATGAGTATGTTTGGAGAGACTGAATGCAATGAACTGATAAAAGAGAGAGAATTCTTGGAGAAGAAGCTCTGCCCGTGTCTATAAGGCCTCTAAGGCCTGTCTACCTCTCTCCTGGAGTTTCCTTTTTTTTAAGGCACAGTCTCACTCCATCACCCATGCTGGAGTGCAACGATGTGATCAGAGCTCACTGCAGGGTCAAGTTCCCAGGCTCAAGCAATCCTCCCACCTCAGCCTCCTGAATAGCTTGGACTACAGGCACAGGTAACAATTCTGTTTAATACTTCTGTGGCTATAGCACACAGCTTGCGCTCGGACAAGCACCCCTGCACAGAGATACTTGTGCGGATACCCCACTGTATTAGTGAATATCCTTATCTCACCCACACATAGTTCTGTTTACTTTTGGATTAAAGGGTCTCTTACATTATTCTGTGACTGTGAATGAAAGTATAGGGTGGAATGTCCCCATGTTGGCACATTAATGTACCATCATAAGTTTTGAGTTTCCAAGCTGACTTATACTCTATCCTTAAACAGCACATTTTGGCCTTAGAAAGCCATGGCTGCTTTCACTCGAAGTGCTTTTACTGGAGTATGTAACTAAGGATGCCTAGGGCAGTTCTCAGTAAATAAAAGTTCTTCCACTTCTCAGTGGAACACAAGAGGGGTCAATGAATTACTCAAGTCATGCTCTCAGAACACAGAGAGAGTCATGGGTAGATTTATTTTTTCTGACCAAAATATTGTATTAAAGTCTGTATTAATTCAATTACATAGTTTGTTCATCAGTGGTGTTTGCTGAGTATCCACTATGTGTACCCTGCAGGGTCTCCTTGAAAAAGAAGCCCATAGTCAGCCAATAAGCTTCAAATCCCTTAGCTTGACATACGATGACACCAATTACCTGACCTCTGTTTCTCATTTTAGTTTTAGCTCCACACACTGCCACCTCCAGAACCCAATCCTCTAATCATTGGAACTAAATCTGCAACCTGAGTACGTCATGGCTAGCTACTTCAGGATTGGAGGACTTGAAAATCCCTTTTTCTTCCTCCTTACTTCACTGTTGAAAGAACTATTCCTTACTAAACATTATATTCAAACATGACTTCCTGACTTCCACTCCTCACCCTCTCTCTAATGTGTGTGTGAGAACATACATCTATAAAACAGTTATTAGTAGGCAGAAAAATGGCCCCCAAGAGATGTCCATGTTCTAACCCTGGGAATATGTTCTTAGAAGATGTGATTAAATTACAAATCAAGATGAAGAGATTATCCTGGATTGTCCAATGTAAATCACAAGGGTTCTTAAAAGTGGAAGAGGGAGGCAGGAGAGTCACAGTCAGAAAAGGTGTAAGATGGAAATAGAGGTTGCAGAGAGGACATTGCTGGCTTTGCAGAAGGAAGGGTGCCATAAGCTATGGAATACAGGCAAAATCTAGAGATTGAAAAAGGCAAGGGAACAGATTTTCTGTAGAGCCTTGAGAAAAAAAGCAATCTTCTTAAAAATTTGAATTTAACCCATTGAAACCCACCTTGAACTTCTGTCCTCCAGAAGGGTAAATTAATAAATATGTGTTATTTTAAGTCATTAAGTATAGGGTAATTTGTTACATCAGCAATAGGATTACTAATACACACCTACATTATTTTATTGATTTTCTTCCCACATCTTTCTCCTTCCATAGGACTGAACATTTCTTGAAGTAGTTAAAAACAGCCATCCTATATCAAAGGATTCCATGTCTGGCCCTGTGCTAAGTACATGGAAACTGATATTCAAAACAACCTATGGCATTAGATTACAAAGCCGTTGGCATTGAGGTTCAGTACCTGGTATTGGGCTGTAGGCTGCCTGGGTTCTCAACTCCACCACATACCTATGCTCTATGACCTCCAGCAAGTTATCTGTTCTCTGCCTCACTTTCTTCATCTGCAAAATGGGGATAATAATGATGCCTACCTTATAGGTATACAGTGAGAATGAGTTGAATAATTCATATAAAGAGCTCAAAACTGATGTCTGGCATATACTAAACATTATGTTAAGTGCTTACCTCCAGATATTGTCACCCTTATTTTAAAGGTGATAAAACTAAACCTCAGAGGCCTTAATGCACTTGCCCTGTAGAGTAGATATGGGAACCAAATTAGGCCCATACATTCTGCTTCAATGTATGAGAGAAACACATTTTTTTTTTTTTTTTTGCAGAATGCACCAATGAATTTATAAAGCTCACTATCTAATAGGAGAAATAAAACCTACAATAATCTGAAAGAAAAAAGCTTTGAGATTTCTGAATATTATCAGGAGATGTAAAAATAAAGGTGATGGAAATTTTGATGGAATTTTCCATTTTGATGGAAATGAGAGAGACAATCACTCATGTAATTTGGTAGTAGGCAGTGGCCATATCACATTAGAAAATAATGTATGGCAATGCCAGGAAGGTTGTATGCTGAGAAGATGATTGACTTGGAAGGATTAGTACAAATTAAAATAATTCTTCACCCTGGAAACATGCTGAAGAGTCAAAAATCAGAACCACAGATAACAGATTGTCACAGACTTCCCAGAAGGACTTGCATCTCTTTGTTAAATGTTTCTCTATAGCAGACGTTCTCAAACGTGGGTGTATCCCAATGCTGGGCCCCTACCTCCATGAACTGCAGATTCAGTAAGGTTGGGGTCTAGCTGGGTCACTTGCATGTTCTAATAAGTTTGCAGGTGATACTAACGCTGCTGGTCTGAAGACCGCACTTAGAGGCCCATTGATGTATGGTAATTATTTCCCCACTGCTTTCGTCCAAGATTACTTCCCAAAGACTCACAAAAGGAATTTAATTGTCTCAATCTAACATTTCATTCAGGGAATTGAAAGGGAAGTCCTGTCTGGGTATTCATAACAGCATGAAACCCATTAAAAGTACAAGACTCTGAGAGAGCAAATCAGCTTTATCTGAGAAAGCTTTTAAAGGACTTGCAACACCAAGGAAATAATTCTGAGGCAATATCTATGTGAGTCAAGCACTGGGTTCTCAATATAGAGGACCAGGGAAACATTCCATTCTATGTAGAGAGTGTTTCCTGGCTTAATTGAATCTCTTAGGCCTGACTCCCAACACTACCACCATCAATTTGTTCACATTTGAGGATGGGATTTGGCGGACATAACAGAGAAATCTTTAAAAGGCTTTTGGCTGGTTTTCTGCATTAACACCTTAGCAAAGAAACATTCTTAAGTGGCACAACATTGCAGCCTAAGTAGAGCAGGCTAATCAGCCGAAAAAGTCTCATTCCTAACACGGATGCAAACTCACACTTCTCCTCATTCATTGGATTGGGTGGGATTCTCTCTTAGGAGTATTAACATTCAATATAAGCAGTATACCAGGAGGATGAAGAAGGAGAGAGGAATGAACATTTATGCTATCTTTTCCTTCATTCCCTCTGTAAATTTCTCATTTAGCTAAGCAATAACTTTCAGCTCACATTTGGAAGTGAATGTATTTAAATTAGTGAAGTGAATGTATTAAAATGTATCTAAATGTATTTAAATGTATTTAATGTAGTTTAAATTAGGATAATGAAATATTTAAACACATCTATGTAAGAATAGATAGCAAAAAGTAAACTTCTGATCAAAATTGAGGAGAGTCATTGGGTGAGATGAGGGGAAAGCAATGCATGTACAGTGTTGCAAAAATCATCTAGTCATCTTTAAAATTAATCACTCATCAAAATGCAAAAGAAATACTATGTTTGAAGATGTGGGTCATCAAAAGATATAGGTATAACTACAGGGATATAAATGACCTTCACAACCTATTAATTATAAGTAACTATACTGTGAATACTCAATGTTTGGCATGAAATTCTTATTTTAAAAGTTAACAACAAAAATTTAATCAGCTCTTTAATAGGAAAATCTTAAATATTTAATTTTGGTAAAACAATTTCTGATGTATATTAGTCTGTTCTCACATTGCTATAAAGAAATACCTGAGACTGGGTAATTTATAAAGAAAAGAGGTTTAATTGGCTCATGGTTCTGCAGGCTATACGGGAAGCATAGCACCTTCTGCTTCTGGAGAGGCCTCAGGAAGCTTCCAATCATGGCAGAAGACAAAGGAGGAACCAGGTGTCTCACACGGTGGGAGCAGGAGCAAGAGAGAAGGATACCACAAGAGCTCACGCACTATCATGAGAACAGTAGCAAGGCCTGGTGCTAACCCATTCATGAGAAATTGCCCCCATGATCCAATCACCCTCCACAAGGCCTCACCTCCAACACTGGGGATTACAATTCCACATGAGATTTGGTGGGGACACAGATCCAAACAATCTCACTATGATTGCTTTCACCAACAAATTCTTAAGAGGATGGCGAGATAAAAGCAGTTGTAATTCAGTGTAAACCATGAAAGCAACATAAGCAAGTCTGACTCATACATTCAGTTTAATTGTCAGCAGCTCGGGTCCACAATGAGTTGTTATCCATCTGTACAGATAAACTGGTATTCATGACACAGTTTCTATCTTACTTTAGATGAATGGAGATTTATTTCACACTCAGTAAAAACCTGGCATACTGCCATGAAGATGTTCTTGTCAATAAATATGCCAGATCTTCTAACCATGTTGATTCATCTTTGTATTCCTCATAGCATCTTATACAGAAGGGTCCTGTTGTTACTAGCTTTGTCTTTGGACAAGTTAGCTTTATCTTATTAGTTATAATTAGCTATCTTAACATATGTCAGATACTCTTCTAAGTGCTTTAGAATATTAACATACTTTATCTTAATGACCCGATGAGGCAGGCATGATTTTTATTCCCAAGTTATGAATGGGCAAACTAAGGTATAAAGAGATTAATGAACTTGTCCAAGGTCAAGAAATTGGCAAGTGGGAAATACAGGATTCATTACCATGAAGTTATGGATACTTTTCTATGTCTCAATGTAGAAAAAAGGAGTATTTACTTTATGGAATTGTAAAGATTCAGTAAGTTAATTTTGTAAATCCTTTGGACCAGAACATGACCTATAGCAACTGATGAAATTTTGTTAGCTAGTAGTAGTGGTACTAAATAAGTAATTAACGAATGCATCTTCAGTGTGAAGCTTTGACTTTACAATAGCGAATTAAATCACGACAAACATAACAAAACAAGTAATTACATACCATTTAGAAGACTATCCCTCTTAGCACATAAATTATTCCAGTTCTTTATAGTCATATGTGTAATTACTTCTAATAAACTTCCTATTTGGATGGTATTGAGTAGTACATACACATAAAAAAATTATTGATTGAGAAGTTTTTAAGCATGTCTTTCTACTCAATTTGGAGTACTCAATTTGGAGTCCAGACTGTTGAGCTGTAAGGTTGAAAACAATATCTGAGGTTGTCAAATGGAGTGTGGATTGAACTCTGAGTGAGATGGCAGGTTGCAAGTGAAAGCAAAAGCAATTAGTTACCCATCATGTGGCTATTGATCTTTCTGTCCTTTTTGTTATCAGGATTTCAAAGGCGAGATAAAAGCAGCTACTTCAATACATCACAATTTGTTGTAAATATTAATAACCTTTAGAACATAGGGGCTGTATTTTTATATGAGACACAGACAGAAACTATCTCTATTCCCTGAAAAAGGGAAGTAATTGTCAAATTCAGATGATACTTTTCAAGGATGGGTAATTTTAAAAAGAAATTAGAAGAATGAAATGCCACTTGAAATAATTGAAGTGAATTTAAAATAACAATAAATATCCCACCTCTGCCACTCAATTTTAAAAGGCCTTTTGACCTTCATTTTCTACTGAGGTTTGAGAACAGATAAATATTTCAATCAAAGGGCTCATATCAGATTTCCAAATTCTTTATCATGCATGTTTGGGATGAGTATTGGAATACAATCAGATGCTTACAGGAATTCCTAATGAGGAAAGATAAAATGGCTTTTTAAAAGACCAGAAGTCCCATAAGCCTAATTTTTCAATTACTTGTGAAGTGTTCATCTCTAAGTTGAATATGTTTTTGAGGGATTCTATGAATTAGAAGCACTTATGTATTCTGCTTAGGCAATAAATCTATTATATCATATACATGAAAGTTTGACAAACTATGGCCTATAGCTGTTTTTGTAAATAAAGCTTCATTGGTACTTCACATTAATGTAAAGTTTACATTGATGTACTGTTTGAAGATAGCATGGCCTACAAAGTCCAAAGTATTTACTATCTAGCTCTTTGCAAAAAATTTGCCAACTCCTGATATATATTATAGGGATTGTTTAAAAAAAACAATTTGTAAATGGAGAGATATTTTGTAGCCATTACCATAGCTTGTAAAAGTTGTATATCTTTTGAATATAACTATCATAACTTTTATCTAGAAAAACTTTTTTTTAATTACAACTAATCAGTAAATTCAAAAGCTTTTACTTTCCCTCTAGTAATGTCACCACAGGATTCATCCTTAATCTCATTCTTCTTACTCTGAATTTGTACTCCATCAGCATGCCCCGCCGTGGCACCTTTCATAACTTTCAATATGTATCTCTAACATATCGAATTCCGCTGCTGCAATCCTACTGCAAATCGTCCTTATTTCTGGCTGGACTATACCTAGAGCATCTGCTGTGGACTGAATGTGTCCCCTGCAAAATTTGTGTGTTGAAACCCTCATCCTCAGATGACAGTACCGTGGGCCTTTAGGAGGTGATTAAGTCATGAGTATGGAGTCTTCAGGAGTGGAATTAGTGCCTTCATAAGAAAAGACATAACAGAGATGACCTTTTTCTCTGCCATGTAAAGACAGGACAAGAAGGTAGCTGTCTGCAAACCAGGAGGAGAGCCCTCACCAGAACCCAATCATGCTAGCACCCTGATCTTGGACTTCCAGCTTTAAGAATGGTGAGAAATGCATTTCTGTTGTTTAAGCTGTTCAGTCTGTGGTGTTCTGTTACAGCAGTTTGGACTGACTGACAGCATCTTAACTAATGTTTTTGCTTCTGTTCTTGTCCCTACTCCAGACAATTCACTATGTAATAGTCAACAAGATCTTTTTTAAAACTCAACTCCAATTATGTATGTCCTCTAGCTAAAAGCTTCCTCTACCTTTCCATTTCACTTATAGCGGAATCCAAACTCCACACCATGGGCTGAGATGGTCTGGCTCCCTTCTGCCTCTGTGTCTCTGCCCGCTTGCTTAGGATCCAGCCATACTAATTTGCTTTCTATTCCTCCAACAGGTAAATCTGAATCTGCTGCAGGGCATTTCTCTCTGCCTGAAGTAATGTGCTCCTAGATCACTGCCTGAACTACTCCTTATCTCTCAGATCTCACCTCAAACATGATCTCATCCAAAAAGTTTCTCTAAATCCTCTATCTAATGCACTCAGCTTCATCCTCACAATCCCTCTCAAACACATCATTTGGTTAATTTCCTTGAGAATTTATCATGATCAGAGATCCAATAATTTAATTACACCTTATTTTTGTTGTCTTTCTTACTGTGTTTAAGGCCTATGAGAGCACAGAGCATGGCAATTTGCTTTACTGCTATATTCACATATAGCAGTCTTGCACATAGTAGGGGCTCAGTTTATGTTTGTTGAGTACATACTATTTTGAGGAGTGGAGGAAGTTATGGTTAAATGAACAAAAGGATGTATATATTTTTACTCACCTAAAATCCAAGAATTACATATATAGTGCAAAGGGCAAAGGAGAAAAAAGTTTAATAAAATCCACAGGAGATTGGAGGATGAGAAATGTGTGGGTTGGTATAGGCAGAAAAGACCTTCTGGAGGAGAAATAGACTTGAAGGAAATTGGAAGGAAGGAATGGGTGAACTAAGACATGGATTAGTACTTGCAAAAACAGAAAAAAAAAAAAAAAAAAAAAAAAAAAAAAAGGAAGAACTCCAGGAGACTAACCAGATATGAAATTTGCAGAAATAACAGAAACTTTATTGACCATAAGATCAAAATTAATGAAGTGGCTGAAAGTGCATTGCACAGAAAGAAAGATTATTTCAAATCAAATTACTTAAGTACTGCAAACCCTGTACCAGAATCAAAAGATGAGATGAAGAAATTTTCTATCACCCATGTCATAATGTAGGCATTTGCAGATGATTGGTGAATGCTCCTGCAGTGGAAAAATTTGGGGACTGGACATTTTCCTAGGCATCCCTTTCTCTTCTCTCCTTCTAACTTTCTTCTTCCCCCCACCCCACAAGTTCCATGATTGCATAAGTAGTTTTCCAAGGGCTCTTACCTTTTCAAGGAGACAGATTGCCTGATATCTGGTCATTTTCTCCTTAATTTAGGAGTTCACAGTCTGAAATAGTGCAGCTAAATTCTCCGGGGTACAATAAATGTTTTGTTCTCGAAACCTGTAAAGCCATTCTAATGTGTTTCACACTGTGTAACCACTTCCCATTTCTCTAATGCTCCAGCCTTTTTGCTCTTCCTGGTACATTACCAGCATTTCCTGAATCTCTACAGCTGCTGTTTTCGCATTTGAAAATGCTTTCCCTTATTTTCTCTGTCCTCTCCACACCTTTTCCTACTCATATCCAAACCTATCATCATTGTAGAAAGTGCAAATGCTACTTCCTTTCTGAAAGCTTTTCAAATCTTTTTTATCCTACTTCCTTTAGTAATAGTTTGTAAGTGCTCGCTGTGGATCAGAAACTGTGCAGAAGTGTAATGTCTGCTAATATGTTATTGCATTTCATCCTGGTAAACACTTAAGCATCATGATCTCACTTTACAGATGAGAAAATTGAAGCTGAGAGAGGTTCTATAACTTGCCCAATATCAAATAGTGCTAAGTGTAAGAATCTAGGCTTTTATTCAGGTCTGTTTGATTCTAAAGTCTGTGTTCAAATGACTGCACTCAAAGGCCAAGTTAGTTGATGACTTTCTTCCTTAAAGGAAGAAACCGTGTCTAATTATTGATTCCACATCCACTTGCATAATGATGGTATCTGTCCATTCTTTTGATTGTTCTATGCTGATGCCATATTCATCATTAAATCTAAGCTGGGTGCAGTGGCACAAGCCTGTAATGCCAGCACGTAGGGAGGCCAAGGCAGGCGGATCATTTCAGGTCAGGAGTCCGAGACCCACCTGGCCAACATGGCGAAACCCAGTCTCTACTAAAAATACAAAAGTCAGCTGGCATGGTGGCATGCACCTATAACCCCAGCTACTTGGGAGGCTGTGGTGGGAGAATTGCTTGAACCAGGGGACGGAGGTTGCAGTGACCTGAGATGGTGCCACTGCTCTCCAACTTGGGTGACAGAGTAAAACTCTGTCCCCGCCGCAAAAAAAAAAAAAAAAAAAAAAAAAAAAGAAAGAAGAAGAAAAAAAGAAAGAAATTCATACTAGTATTTTAGGTATTGTGTATTTCTCTCTCTCTTTTCTTTTTTTTTTGGAAATGGAGTCTCCCTCTGTCACCCAAGCTGGAGTGCAATGGTGCAATCTCAGCTTACTGCAACCTCTGCCTTTCAGGTTCAAGCAATTCTCATGCCTCAGCCTCCCAAGTAGCTGGGATTACAGGCACCCGCCACCATGCCCGGCTAATTTTTATATTTTTAGTAGAGACAGGACTTCAGGACTTCACCAAGTTGGCCAGGCTGGTCTCGAACTTCCGACCTCAAGTGGTCCACCTGCCTCAGTCTCCCTAAGTGCTGAGATTCGAAGCGTGAGCCACCACGCCTGGCCCATACTGTGCATCTCATTCATCTCTATAACATTCCTAATGCCTAGAACAATAGAATGAATGCTTGTTTTTCTAATAAAAAAGATGAAATGATCAAATAAAAATTTACGTTATAATTTCTAATAATTTAATATTTCATTCTTCAAAGTTGACTGTGAAGTTTTTGAGAGTAGGGACAAGGTTTCAATTCGTTCATTCATTCATCCTTTATTCCTTAAACATTCATCACAGAAGATGCTCTTAGCATTTGCCAGAAATGATACAAGGTACTGGGAAGTAAAGAATAAAACAGATCTAGTTTTTGGAGTGAAGATATTACGACTTGTGTTCAAATATTTGTTCCTCTCTGTTGTGTAATGCAGGGCATCAGCATACGGTAATTGACAGTAATAAACTGAAAGGATCTTACTATATGTTAGGACACAGTGGAAGGAAAATGCAATACCAGAACACAGGAAATAACTTGAAATACAATATGAAACCTATTTTTTAAAGTTACCAGACCGAAGTTAGTTAATTGAGGAAACAGCTTAGATGAGAGAATCATAAATTAAATTATGCAAAGCTTTTACATATCATTTTTAGGTAGAAACATATAGAAATGGCAATACCACATCTCTGCAGATAGCTGCCAATGTAACCAAACGCTTCTTCCTGATAGTGTGCTAGCCACCCCTAGAGGTGTGTGGTCTGACCGATGGCGCCAATAAGAAAATCACACAATCACATATCTGTACATTTCAAAAGGTAGTTTTAGATATCATCAGGAGGAGAATTTCAACAAGTTAGACCAGGTTGAACTGTGGCAGATGAAATCTAGTTTCTGTGAAGTATTCTCTGTCATAAGATAAAAGCGTCCTGAAGACCAGGCTTACCTATTCTCATCTAGTCACACATGAGTTTCTGGTTGTCTGAGCACAAGAGGTAGATTATAATGACTCTACAGATGATATCTGTTGTGGTTCTTCTTTTCAATAGTGAGGCTATGAATGAATATGTAGAAGATAGAAATATTCTTAGAGAAATCAGTCTCTTTTCCTCCAACTCTCAAAAGTGAACTAAACATTCAATATTTATTCCTACAGTTGAACATGCTTCATATATCTTCTGATAGATTCAGGGTGATAAATATCATAGCTTAGGCTGAAAACCACTGAAAATGGTACCATGCTGACTCTATGCATATGTTTCTTTGAGTTATTCAAAAGAGGAAACGATTCGTTTATTTTTCAACTGATGAAAGCTGCTGACAAGTATAAAACGCTCCTACCAAGAGCTGCCTTGGGATACAGGGAAATCATATAAGGGAAAGCCCTGTCCAGGATCGTGATTGTTTTAAAATCACAATTCCATGAATGAAGCCTTAGTTTTTAGTTATTAAAAATGGCCTTTGTAGTATAATCCAAATAAATCAGCATCGTATGTCTCCTTCTCTCTGGAGGTTCTCCAGTTGGAGAGAATTACATCAGACTCCATATTCCGAAAGCCTGCTTCCCAGGTTTTGTCCTGCAAGATAGAAAGTGGCACTATCTTTCTGTGTGTCCTATGATGCAAGGTCCTTTTAAAAATAACAATGTATTGCAAGTTGGGTGTCACAAAATGTCTTTACATGATCCAATGTACTTGTCATTTTCTCAGTTCCCATATTATCAATATGGCAATAAAAGTCACCTGTATGTCTCAGTGAGAAATGATAATGTAACATTGCCCTATTCCTGGAAGGCTGTTGGGGCCTGTCACAAGATCTGGTTGGTTGGTCATCTCTGCAGACATGAGCTGTGGGAAGAAAGCCTTAGGCAATGCAATTTTACAGGGAACATATGGGCAGAAATTTACCAGATCCTTGGGGAGGGGCTTCTGTTACCCAGATGGTTGCCAAAATTCCTGATCCCTGCACTCTGAAAATGAGAGTAGGAGAGTTAATCAGATTAGTATGAATGATGATGTGGGAACTTCAGTGTGCGCCACCTCCCTGGTTCACAGACCTCTAATGAATGCCTTCATTATGGTCTACCTGGTTCAGAAGCTCTTGAGGTCATGGAGTTGTCAGCCTAGCACCACATCACAGTCCATTCATTTGTAAGTGGATCATGAACATGCACATATCTTACTGAGCAATGTCCAATAAAATAATAATGAAAATGACCTCTTCTTTTAAGTGCCTTGAATGATCATTTTTTAAGTGCTATGAAATAATTTTGGACAAGTATAATTTGTGCCTATAAGTAAAAACCTACAGAATCAGAACCAAGTTCACGATTTTGTAAAAATCATAAAAGAAATGAATGAAAGAAAACATAACCTGAGCAATTAAAATTTATTAAAAATTGGCGAATAATCACCTTGCCCATATTGTTTACCACTATGACCCCAGGATTTAGCACAATATTTGCTACATAAATAGCAATTAGTAACTTTTGGAAGAAGGAAAAATTAAATCTCCCTGGGCATTAATTGATCATTTTTCATTGGGAATTATAAATTAGCATTCTTCACTAAATTGTAAATATTTTTCCTTTGCACAAAGTCAGAAATCGGACAGTATTCTAATTCTCTATAATGTATAAAAAAGCATGTTAAACTGAGAACCAGGAATCTTGGTTACCCTCCCTGTCTTATGCTACTACTTAGCTGTGTGATCTCAAGCAACACAATGGAAAGATCTTGATTGGGCATCAGCCAGACTAAAAAAGCCACCTTAATTCTTCCCTGCCATTCGCCATTCTGATGTTTACTGTCCTTACCTATAAAGTGGCAATATGTAATGCCTGCATCAAAGAGTTGATGTCAGAATTAAATAATGTAGTGTTTTTTTCCATTTACTGAGCACAGTTTCCGGGACACAGTAGTATAAGAGAACTTGTGTAGAACATTCATTATATTCTAGGCACTGTTGTAAGTGCATTACAAGCATTATCTCAGTCTTCATAACACACTTATGAGCTAGGTAATGCTATTGCCTCCACTTTACGAATGGAAGAAATGAGGACCTGAAAGGTTAAGCAATTTTCCCAGGGTTATACAGCTAATAAATAACAATAGAGGATTCAAACCCAAGCAGACTATCTTCATAGTCTGTGCTCTTCTCTATTTACTAATAATAGATGCTCACTAACAGTTAGGGTTTCTCCTAACACTGATAGTCTATCTGTGATATGATATCCCTACAAATGTTTTAATAAATACATGCATTCTCTTATTATCTATAATTATCTCTTATCATCTGTAATATGAAAGAGCCTGAAAAAAGTAAGGTCTTATCTGATCAGTCTTGGTATTATTAAAATGTGGGCTTAGGTCATGAGTGGTGGCTCACACCTGTATCTCAGCACTTTGGGAGGCCGAGGCGGGTGGATCAGGAGGTCAGGAGATGGAGACCATCCTGGCCAATATGGTGAAATGCCATCTCTACTAAAAATACACAAATTAGCTGGGCATACTGGCATGTACTTGTAATCCCAGCTACTCAGGAGGCTGAGGCAGGAGGATCGCTTGAATCTGGGAGTTGGAGGATGCAGTGAGCCGAGATTGCGCCACTGCACTCCAGCCTGGTGACAAAGTGAGACTCCATCTCAAAAAAAAAAAAAAAAAAGTGAGTTTAAAAAGTATTCAGAAATATTTCTTTGCATGCTCTCTTCCTGGAGATCTTCCACTCTGGAAGAATCCAGTAGACAATGTATGCATAGCAGTTTGAAAATGTACTTGTCATACCAGAGACAGCCCTTGGACAGACAGGACACACACCTACAGTGATTTTCAGTTCTGGCCTTACTCTCTTGTCCTGGGATTTTCAGGACCATATTTTAAGCTGAGCCTTACACCACAGCTAAATTTAAGACTTTTGCTTTAGACTAGGGCTAGGTGCCAACTGAGTAGCTGCTTCAGCAATAGAGACACCTGTCTCCTAGCAAACCAAATGAGATCACCAACTCATTTACATAAAGCAGCAGATGGGGATGAGTTGCATTTGTTATCAATTTTGGCTAGATTTCAACCAATTACACGCACTTAAAATGTTTGGTCTTTCATTGCCAATCTTCCAAGCTATGCACTTTCCTAATGCGATTTTTATAAACATGCTTTTTAAGATCCAAAATATTAACGGTATTTGTTTTACTTTTTTTTTTTTTCTGACTGGCTAATGCATTTGTTGGAACTAATAATGCAATCTCTTTTGCATAAACCTTTCTAATAGTCAAAAATTTCGTCTCTGATTTCTAAATGTTGTGACTCCCTCTGCATTATGTACTTTTTATAAACAGATCATAGTTTAATATATCATATAATCGTATCATATAATTATATTAAAACATTTTTCCCCATTTTAAGCCTAGTGCCAAGCACAGTGCCTGACACATAATCAATATTCGATGAAGATTTACGGAATTACTGAGTGAATAAATTAAAGAATGAATACTTGAACTACCAGCATTTGATTATCAGCTTTCACAGCTTTAATGGAAAGAAGTCAGATTTTCAGAAACCTCGACAGGGTCTCTACAGGGAATTGCAATCAGTCATCCACCCCCAATCAATATTTACACAGTGTGAGCTCTTCTGGGCTGGGTAGGAGCAGCATCTTTTTTTCATCTTTCTATTACAGATTGTTAAGCAGGGCCACGTACATGGCAGAATCTCAATAAATGCTTTTAAGTGACCACAAAAGAGTAAGATTTGACCTTTCTCTTTAAAGAATACATAATCCATGTTTTAGTGGCCTCCAATATCCTTTGGTTGCTGCTTACTACTCCTACAGGTGAAAATGAATATAAATATCATATTTGCTGAAGTTTCTTTACTTTTTTTATTCTCTAGGTTCAATCCCTTTCAAAGTGAGAAGACACTCATTACATGGGTCTCCCCATGACTATTCTCTAAGACAGTGATTCAGAAAGAAGAATCACCACTCCCCATCATGAGTTACTATGTAAGAGATAAAGCAATTCATCTTTTGTCATTAAATTGTGACATTTGCCTGCATGTGTCCTGAGTTCCAATAAGCTTGGCTTTGTCTAATTCCCTGGGTCATTAGCCACGTAATCATAATTATTTTCAGCTGTGCAGATTGGTGTTATTTTTCTCATCCATTTTTCTCCTCCCCTTCTTCATCACAGTTCTGCATTGATGGAAACCATGAGAGCACCATCTGGTACAACCTGTGCATGGGGCCAGTCAAATGAACGGCAGCCACTGGAGGATGCCCATATTTCATTAGATGCACTCATGTGCTGCCTTCAGTCTCATGCCATTTCCAGTCCCTCTAGATTTCACTTTAGGGAGTTCAAGGGCTTCTGAAGGCTGCCTAAATACAGACCTCCTGTCCCCAACACCAGTGACATCTAAAAAGCTGTCTCCATTGAGGGTGATACAATTGACATCAAGGTATGAATAACTGTATTTGCAGAGAATTAACATTTCCTGCATGTCTACCAACTGACTGAGGTAATTATACAGGCAGCTGCCAAATGAGTATTAACAACTGGAAAAGCTTTACTGTGTCTGAATCAGATATCCAGGCTGTGTGCAACACCCTCAATATACTGCAGTGACTTTAATATCCGAGAACAATTATTTCATGAGCGGACAATGCCTTGTCTTAGAGCAATTGCCTGGAATCCTCCACAATAGAAATTACACTGCGGCTTGTGGGAAGCAAATGAATCAGAAAGATTCAGGCTCTACTATTTCTTAAGCTCATGAACTATCTTTAGGCAAACTGTTTGATCTCCATGAATCACAGTGAAATTGGTACATTAATTCCCTTTGTTATTCTTAGTAGTTTGATACAGTGTCACAAGGAGGAAATGGCATTGAAATGGAAGCCAGGAGATGTGATGTGGCTTCTAGTTTAGAATCTCTGTTGTGCAACCTGAGTATGTAACATCTGGGCCTTTGAGTTTTTCTCTCTGGGCCTCAGTGTAATATTCTATAAAATGTTACTCAAAGTGTGGTTCATGAACATTTGCCTGAGAAGCACCTGGGATGTTTATTTTTTAAAATGTATATTCTTGAGTGATTTCTGCTTCCCGGGAATATAAAGTAAAAATGCTTTTGCCAATTCCTGCCATACAGAACAGCTAAAAACCATGGCAAACATGAGAAAACTCTGAAATGTGAAGAGAAAAACACAGATTGGCTAGAGAATTAAGACTCCAGGAATGAGATGGTGGTGAGTTCCCTGGATTCTCTTTTTTTGCCTCATGTCCCCTACACTTGGAGCTGAAGAAGGTGGCAACCTGAAAATGCCAATTAGAAACAAAAATGGCCCCAGCAAAAGTTTATTCACTGTAGCAAAGGACCAGGAAATGTGCAGCCTATCAATATACAAAATATTTAGACAATAACCACTCTGTCCCAGTCAATACCACAGAACTGTGGTCCCATCCCCAACAGTACAGGCCACAAAGAATGTCTAGACTTCCTCCCTCACCTATAACCAGGTGCTTCAACATCTCCACTGGGGTGCTGTCAAAAAAAGGCCAAGTAGGGAACCAGGACTTTTATTCCCCACTGAAAAGTAATGAAGCTCATGGCGCCATGGTGTCGGCAGAGAATATTTGGGGAACTGGAACTCTTATCTCCACCAAGGAATAACAGGGAGCCCTGCCCCCTCGGGTGTCAACAGATACCAAGTGGGAAACCTAGACTTCTACCTCCACTTGGCAGGAATATGTTAGTATTCTCCTCTTCCTAGACAGGCTGGAGTTATGTCAGGGAAAGCCAGCTAAAGCAGGTTTAAATAAGATCTAGAGCCTCAAAACATAATATGAAAATGTCCACGTTTCAACAAAAAAAAATCACTCATCATCCCAAAATCCAGGAAGACCCAAACTGAATGAAAAAAGGAAAATCAATAAATGCCAATACCAAGATGACAAGAGATGTTAGAATTATCAGATGAAGATTTTTAAAGCTGCCAAGATAAAAAATGCTTCAGAGAGCAATCATGAACATACGTGAAACAAATGAAAAATAGAAAGCTTCAATAAAGAAATAAAAGGTATAAAGAAGACCTAAATGGAAATTTTAGACCTGAAGAACACTATAATGGGAATAAAAACTTCCGTGGGTGGGCTTTAGTACAAAAAGGAGAGCCTAGAGGATAGGATCAGGGCCCTGAAAAATGGAACAACGGAAATTACCAAGTTTAAACAACAGAGAGAAAAGAGACTGAACAAAAATGAACAGAGTTGCAGGGACCTGTTGGACTACAACAGAAGATCTAATATTCATGTCATTGGAGTACTGGAAGGAAACGAGAAATAAGAGCTGAAAAAGTACTCAAGTAAATAAGGGCTGAAAACTTTCAAATTTGGCAAGAGGTATCAACCTACACACCCAAGAAGCTGATTTCACACTGAACAGAAAAGGCCCAGTGAAATCCATGCCAAATTGCAATATAATTAAGCTTCTTAAAACTAAAGACAAAAGAACAAAATCTTGAAAGTTGCCAGAAGAAAAAATGGAATTTTTATCTACAGACAAAAGAACAATTCGAAGGACAGCAGATTTCTCCTCAGAAACCATGGACACCAGAAAAAAAATCACAAAATAGTTTTCTAGTCTTAAAAAGAAAAGATTTGTCAACCCAGAATCCCACAGCCAGTGAAAACATCCTTCAGGAACGAAGAGGAAATCAAAACATTCTCAGATGAAAAACTAAGAGAATTTGTCACCATCACACCTACCTTAAAAGAATGACTAAAAAATGTTCTCTAAGTAAAATTTTTTTTTAAAAGGAAATTTGAAAAATAGAAAAGAAGGAAAAGCATGGTCAGGAAAAATACAAATGAATACATTAGATTTTTCTTCTTCTCTTTGAGTTTTCTAATGTATGTTTGAAGGCTGAAAGAAAAATTATGACACTGCTGTGGCTCTAGATGTGTGTAGAGAAAATATCTAAGATAATTATATCATAAATGAGGGAGGGTAAACGCACACAATGGGAGCTAGAGGAGGTGAGCCTTGTATCAGGAAGGCAATAATAGCTTTTTCCAAACACGCTGGAAGATTTCTCATTGTATCTCACTGGTAAGAACTCTACCACCATGGTCACCTAGAGGCAAAAGAGTAAATGCTTTTAGCCAGGCACACAGATTTTGTTAAAAATAAAAAAGAGGATAAATATTTGGTGGACAACAAGCAGTATCTGATACTAACTCTGAAAGCTGGTGAATGAGTTATATAAGATACTATTTTTAAAATGCTCAATGCAGAGCCTAGTCCATATTACTATTTAAACTAAATAACGGTCTCTTTCCTTCTTTGATGGAAACATATAAGAGCACAATATCACATTTCAGAGATCCAGAATAGACCTAATTTTTCATTTTCAAAAATAATTTCAGATCTTTTCATGAAGATATTAAGGGCTTTGATGTATTTTCTGTCTTATTGCCTTAATATATGCAGTAAAAGTTGACAGTTAAACAGTAAATAATGGGTAAGATAAAGGGTCATGCATTCAATAAGTTTAGAAATGTAAAGCAATATCCAATATATATATTGGAACCCCAGAAAGGGCAGTGGTGATGCAGTAAGAAATAAACCTTGCTATGTCAATTAGAAGCAAAATATAGAGCTAGAGGCTTCCCCTCAACGGAGAAAAGTTTATCCACCCCAATTCCTCTCCCAGGTATACACTGTGGTTTCCTGTGTCCACACTCCTCTACCAAATGATTAACTAAATATTTTATTTCAGGGAATGAAGCAAAACCACAACTGTTCTAAGCCTAATGCTAAAGTACAGAGCCTGGGTGGATTTCTGTGTCTGTTCCCTGTTCTTTTCACAATACTTCCTGAACAAATTCCTTTTTATATAAACTGTTGCCAAGCCCACATACCAGGTGTGTTGAATTACCTTAAGAATACACCCTCAGACTGTGCTTGCGTTAAAAGATGCTGAAGAACGTTACGAGCTATATGCTCCCAGGGAATTCTATTTTGTTATTAGCTATATGTTCAGGGGACGCTGATTTTGAAGAAATAAAAGCAATAAACAGAAAACTCAATAATGACAACAATGTGAGCTGAAAACTAATGGATATTTAACTAACAAAAATCCTCCCAATCAATTAGAGTCTCTGCTCTTCATGGATATTGGTTTGGAATATGCAAAACATCATTTATTTTTATGTTTTTTTGTGAGGATATCAAAATAAAATTCAAAAAATCCTGTTGTATTTGATATGGTTGGATGTCCATCCAGTATTCCATCCCCAGTTGTTATTTTCTTGAGACACCCACAGTATTTGTGAGTTATCTGCCCTTCTCCCACACAGCCGCAAGCTCAGGTCTGAGGTAAGCTTAAGGTAATGCTGTGTTCCTCACCAGCTATTCATTCTGGAGTGAGCACGTGACTCAACAGTGGACAGTGAGGCTTCAGGTTTCTGTGAAAACCAATTAGTGTTTTAAAAAGATAGCCTCTTCTTCTCTTCCTGACATTGCTTTTTAAACATGACATCCCTAGAACTGCTTTAACCATCATTCCCCCAGACAGGGGATCTAACCAACAAATCAGATTCATTTCTCCATCTTTTGAGAGATGGGAAAAATCCTAAGTTTTTGATGGC
This sequence comes from Macaca mulatta, assembly GCF_049350105.2. Taxonomy (NCBI): domain Eukaryota; kingdom Metazoa; phylum Chordata; class Mammalia; order Primates; family Cercopithecidae; genus Macaca; species Macaca mulatta. The sequence continues at coordinate 138,793,037 of NC_133407.1, read as the reverse complement.
ATTGTTGAGTCATTGGCTCCACCAGCCCTGAAGCCTACTTGTCCTAATCCTCAACTTCCAGTTACAGGAAATAATTTTTCTTATTTTTTATTTCTCTTTCAGTTGTCATTGGAATCACAAGAATCCTAACTGAAACATCTGGAAAAACCACAATAATAAAAAGTATTTCAGAAAAAAAATTTTAGTAACTGAAAATCAACCAGAAAACCAAAACAAACAACAACAACAACAAAGTGCTTTAATTTAAACCCTGGTTTAAAAAAAAAAATTACTTCCCAATGGTATGAGCCTTCTTCTCATATTGGGAAGCCTAAAAAAGTAAATATGGTTTACTCTTTATTTATTATATGTTTGCCTAGATCTTGCAGGACCTTAGAATATCTTTATAAATGTTGTCATAGACCATCTTAGTGACCCTTGAGCTATCAAGGACCAGGCATATAATGTGGCTCTACTGATAACTTGGGTGAACCTTGGAAGATCATTCTCATCCTTTTATTTCCCCTGTTAACAGAAAAAAACATAAACCATATAGTAAAATATTTTTTAAAGGTTTATTCTGAACCAATATTGATAGATGCAGGAGGAAGATAAGAAGGAGGGACCCTGGGGAATCTCCTGCCATTCTGTGCACTAGGATAGCGGGGTGGAGCCAGGAGAAGTTCAGGCTGTTTGCAGCAAGGAGGAGACTGGCCTCTTCGGTTTCTGTGTATGTGGCCTGGAATCAATCTGTGAGATGGGGACCTGAAAGCAGGAACCCCTCTCGCTTGGCTGATAGATTTTTTGTTATTTTCCTTTTTACCCAGTAAATTCCATTCCCCTCACCTTTCAATATGTCTGCGTGCCTAACTTTTCCTGGTCATGTGACAAGAACCCAGTTTTGGCTGAATTCTATATGAGTGATCAATATGAGTGATCACAGCTCAGGGAAAATACAAAGCTGAGAAACCTTGAGTATGTGACCTCAAGGTAGGTTCAGTTTGGTCTTATAAATTTAAGGGAGGCCAAGAGTTACAGGCAAAAACATAAATCAATACATGATGGCTACACTTTAGTTCGGCCTGAATAAGTGGGATACCTTAATGTGGGGGACTTATAAGTCATAGGTGGATTCAGAGATTGTTTAATTTGCAGTTGATTAAAGGAGCAAAACTTTGTCTAAAAACAGAAAGGAATGTTTAAGTGAAGGAAGTACAATAATCATAGAGCAAGCCACAATATACAAGATCAAGTGACCTGGTAAGCAAAATTGATGACCTGCGGGCATGACTCAACCCTTGTCTTGCACGGCTTTAGTTCCTATTTATCATTTGATATCTTATTGTCACAAAGAGTCTATTTTGTCAGTCTCATAATCTCTATTTTTATGTTAATACAGGTCAGTTGTTGTGTCTAAATCCCAAAACGGAGAAGGTATAATGAGGTGAGTCTGACTTCTTGTATCTTCATGGCCAGGGACTTCGTTTTTCAGTTTTCTCTGGGGTCTCCTCAGCCAAGAAGGGATCGGCTTAGTCAGCTGAGGGGCTTGGGATTTTATTTTTAGTTTACACCTCATATCTCTTATTTTTATCATTATGTTTCCTGTTTCTGAAAGCCTGAAATTCTAGGATCTTGGTTGCATGAGTGTTAATTGCATTCCAATTAATCCATACATTTTCGGTTGCAAAGGAGCACAGTACATGCTGAGTGCAAAAGCATGTGTATATTTTTTGTAAGGAAGCTATTGATTTAAGGAAGTCACATTTGTGTACCTTCAAATGGCCACACACTCAGAGAGAGAGGGCCGGGGGAGAGGCATGGAGGGGAGGAAAACGTATTTAGTATATATATAATCTCCAGCAAAACAAAGAGAACAGTGAATTATTTAGCATGGCACAATCGGAAATTAAGGAGGCAAATTTGACTAGATATGAAGAAAATGCTTCCTGACGGTAAAAATAATTGGGGTTGTAAAATCACATCCTGAGATAGACGGAAGGTGCTTTATCTTGCATCGTTTGTGAAGGTGGGAACATACAGAGGAAATATTCTAGGAAGTCCCCATTAGGGAATTAATTTTTCTCCTGACATATTGTTTTAATGTGGTCCAGTGATTCTGCTGTTTCTTTCTGAAATAAATGGGAAAAGACAGCCAAAGAAAAACATTCGTTGAAAATGTGAAGAAACAAGTGTGTGCTGTATAATTGTGGCAAATATGCCCAAATTTAAAAACTTGAAATCTTTACCAATAATCCAGAGAATGAGAAAATTCTAGGGGTTATGAGGAATCACAAATGTCATTCAGACCTTCATTAGAAGGTTAATAACTGTCTATTACCTTAGCACCTAATTTGTTTAGCACCTACTTGTGCCAGCCACAGTATATTCTTTGATAAAATCACAGTCCTTACTGTAAAACAGGCTTTACTATCTTATTCCAAAGAGGAGGAAATGGACTCAGAGAGTGGAAATATCAGCTGATATCACAGCTGGTGAGTGTATGAGTCATAACATTAATCCAGATATTGGCGTGGAAACGCAAATGCTTTCTTCCCACCATACCACATTTCTCAGGAGACAAAGATCGTAATGTCCAGAGGTGAGGTGTCTGTGCCCGAGCCTTAAAGCTGGTTAATGCCGGGGTGTCAGAGGTGTTCGAACCAGAGTGACTCCATCTTGAATAGGGCTGGGTAAAATGAGGCTGAGACCAACTGGGCTGCATTCCTAGGAGGTTAGGCATTCTTAGTGACAGAATGAGATAGGCTGTCGGCACAAGATATAGAACATAACGACCTTTCAGATAAAATAGTAAAGGTTTCAGTGAAGAATCCCAGCCAAAACTCACCAAAACCAAGATGGCAATGAGAGTGACCTCTGGTCATTCTCACTCCTCATTATACACTAATTATAATGCATTATCATGCTAAGAGACACTTCCACCAGCACCATGACAGTTACAGATGCCATGGCAATGTAAGGAAGTTATCTTATATGGTCTAAAAGGGAGAGAAACCCTCAGTTCTGGGAATTGCCCACCCCTTTCCCTGAAGACTCATGAATAATCCATCCCTTGTTTAGCAAATAATCAACAAGTAACTAAGTATCAGCAGCTGAGCAGCCCATGCTACTGCTCTGCCCTATGGAGTAGTCATTCTTTCATTCTTTCACTTTCTTAAAAACTTGCTTTCACATTACTTATGGTCTTGCCCTGAATTCTTTCTTGTGCAAGATCCAAGAACATCCTCTTGGGGTCTGGATCAGGACCCCTTTACCATAACAAGGGCAGGCACTATCCTCAGATGTATGCGCTCCTCCTTAGTCCACTGCTTTTTATATGCACATTATATAAATGCACCACTTCAGTTAATAATCAGGTTCTAACATCAGGGTAATTAGGGGTAGGGCCACGTTGCACCTGCTTATCTGGTTGGTGGCAATTAAACTCTTTTTTTAATGTGCCTCCCCCAATATTACCTTTTCTACATGTTGTGTTGTTCCCCTTTCCACTAATATATGTTTATCATGATTAAATCCTTAAAAATATAAAACCTGCCAGGTACAGTATCATGTGCCTGTAATCCTAGCACTTTGGGAGGCTGAGGCAGGAGGATTCCCTGAGTCCTGGAGTTGGAGACCAGCCTGGGCAACATAGCAAAACCCCATCTCAAAAAACAAACAAACAAAATATGTAAAACCTTAATAATTGTTGGAATGGTTTCACCCTTCCTGGCTACTCATTTGCAGGAAGATCATATGTGACTTCTTCTCAGATACAGCTTGATCTATTCACTCTACATTTTAATTTCCTTAATCTGGCTTCTTGCATTTCCCCTCCCCACCCCCACTCCCCATTCCCCATTCCCCATTCTCCATACCTGGCCATCTCACACTCTCTTTCCTGCCTTCAAGTTCCTTGTTTTTCACTGACTTGCATGCACTGTACTTTCTCCTATGTTAAGTATTCCTACTTCTGCCCAAGTCTTTGTTGCCAAATTCTCTTTTATGTCAAAACTAGTCTGACTTCTTTGAGAAACCAGAATTCCTTCCAGTGATCAATAAAAAGTTAGTCCTTATCCTAGCTTGGTGGGGCAGCTAGCACTATTCTCACAAATGTGAAAAAGACACTGGTAACTTCCGAGTTTAAACAACCTGATTGACAACTTTGACTCACAATCAAAAGCCAGGGGACCTAGGACAGGCACCGAGCAGAGCATTTAAGAACAATAAGAATTCAAGAGGAATGACACTCACAATATCTAGTCAAAATGAAAGGACCTCTTCCTTGAGTTCCTTCTTTTCCAACTTTTGCTCCTTCCCTTCCCTTTAAAGACCACATTCAATGATAGGATTGTCTCTTTGAATTGCAAATGAAACCCTGGCTCTCTACAAGTTCGCTCTTGGCAGGCCTTGCAAAAGGACGTTTAAAAGCTGGATTCAAAGTGGCAGAGGGTTTCAAATTCTGGAAACATCACAAAATGATTCCTTATTGGTGACAACTGGTAAAACCTCTGGCTGAGGAAGCCAGATCAGCTTCCTCCAGATGGTCCAGTGGAAAATGCCCTCTGAGCTTTCCCATTTAAAAATGAAAATGGCACGTATTGACAAATGTGGTTAATATAGTTGTTCTGTGACACTGTAATATTCTCTCAGTTTTAATTGGCACCCAACTTGAGGCTCTCAGAATGAAAACAATGGGGAGGGGGAACTGGAGGGAAACTTTGTCTGAGAAAATATGCAAGCTTTGAAATCACAACAGCCCTTCACCACATTTCCATCTACAAGTAATAATACAGATTACCCCTGGGGCTAAGTGGTAACACTTCAGGATGAAGAAATACACACACACACACACAGAGAGAGAGAGAGAGAGAGAGAGAGAGAGAGAGAGAGAGAAATACATAGCAAAGCTCAACCAATACGCAATGAAAGAAATACTACACTGAAGGCTGTCTTCTAAAATGGTTGTTTTGAGGAGGAATGTTCTTCTCTGTCCTGAACTGGAATTCACTGCACAAAAACAATGCTCTCTTCAAAGATTCTGGCACATGTACAGATAGCAGGAGGCATCCAGAAATCCTTGATAAACAGACATGAACTTTTGCACAGTGACTGGAAGCAAAGTGATCTGCAACATGAATGAAATTTTTTGACCTTAACACAGAAAATCTTCCTTGCCTGATAGTAAACTCCTGAAACTAGAGTTCATTACAGACTCTGTGGTCTGATTTTAATGAGGTAGACCATGTATGGTGGTTTGACAATGGCCAATGTTCAATATTGATTTTTGTCCTTTTTAAGTTACTATTGAAAGTAATGGCAGAAACCACAATTACTTTTGTACCAACCTAATAATAACGGATGAGACAAATCAAAACCAATGTCACTTGGCAAACTGCAGAAAGTAATACTTTGGAAAAGACAAGCTGAATCTATTTTTTCTTTTTTTTTGAAAAAAGAAAATGAGTGTCCTATGGTAAACAAAAAAACATATGAGCTTTATTCAAGAAAAAACAGGGCTGCAGTGTAAAAGGCAATTCTCTTGATATAGTCACCTGAATCATTAATGTGGAAGATGTGTGTGTTTTTCAAAGCCACGTTTCTAATGAAATTTAATATTGATGATGCATCCAGAACTGTGGTGTTTTTCTCAAGCAGGAACATTGTAAGGGGCCTAGTTGAAATTCAGTGGCAGGTGGGTAATCTAGTAGTAGTCTGTACATATAAATCACCTCAGTACACTGAAGATTGCTGTGATCATCCTGACTTCAGTTCTGTTGAAGTCCTTTCTCTATATTCTTCCTCTGTCAAGGTGAAGGCTGATTTACTAGGTGTTCTGGCCATTTGCAAGATGGTGTGGTTTAGGTTTAATGTAAGGAGAAAGCTAACATTTCACAAATATTAAAAGACTCCTGATATTTCTTATTTTATTCAGGTTTAAGCAAGGCTGAGTTAGAGTTTTTGGTTTGTTTGCTTTCATGTTGATTGCTTTGGTTACAGAATTTCTGCAGAAATCTGGCCAACTAATACTTTTTCATTTATTAAAAAAATATTGAGTACAGAAAAAATATACCAGGCACACGGCATAGTGGAGACTAATGCTATAATGAAGAACAGGACAGCTATAGTCCCTGCTTTCATGGAGCTTGCATTATAGAGCAGAGACCAAAATAAAAACAAAAAAGAAGAAAAATATTCATGAATAAATAAGTTAATAAATTCAGACTATAATCATTGCTAGACAGTGACTGAACAATAAGGGACTATGTTACAGAACAGGGAAGGGGAGGGCTGCTTTTTATGCTGTGGGCAGGGGAGGGCTTTGAGAAGGTGATATTTTCATTACTACCAAAGAAAGAATAAAAAGGCAATCATGCAAAGAGATGTGAGAGAATGACAGGTCAGACACAGCAAAGAGATGTGAAAAAGCCCTGAGACAAGAAAGGAGTTGGCATAATAAAAGACAAAAGAAAGACCACTGTAGCTAGAGCATGGTGAGTCAGAGAAAGGCAGCTTCAGAGGAGGTTAGAGATGAAAGTGGGGACCAGGCAATTCCTGGCATTGTAAGCTGTGCCTCAGTGGGAAGGGTGCCTCCATGACTGTCAACCTTGGGTTTCAAAATGATAGACGGAGGGTCCCAGTGAGTCAACAGGGCCCCTTGATGGGAGTAAACAGGTGAGTGACACTCGGAAGGCTAGGTATTAGTAAAGGTATTGGTATCTGGTAAAGGAATTGGCATCCAGTCGCATATATTAGAGGCAGTACTGAGAGGCTTTGGTGACTTGAATTTTAATGGTCTTTTTATGATACCTGTTCCTTTACAAAAGCAAAAGTTCAAGACATAAAATCGTAGAATTTTCAGCTTGAGAGTGACACTGAGATCATTTTGCAGGAGAAAAATTGAGGCCCAGTAAAGTTGAATGACATTAAGAGACAAGACTGAAAACTGAATCTACCATACCCCTTTCCACATCAATGAAATGTTTTAAGCATGTGGCCAAGTTGTGTGGCTAAAGTGGAATGGATAGAGGTGAAAAAAGAGAAGTGGATGTGGAAGGAGTAGGGGTTTAAGGTACCAGAGGAATCATTAGTGTAAATTTGATGGACATATTTTCATGTAGCTTTATTTATGAGAGGTTAGGAAACAACCTAAATTTCTATCAATAGAAGATATTATAATTGAAGAAAGTTGGTAAAGTCTTATGATAGCCTATTATGTATCCATTCAATGTAATATTTATAAAGAGATTGTGTTGATGTTTGAAAGTACTTGTGATAAAAATGGAGGGAGCAAGTTATAAAAGTATATACCCAGGAAATGAACTCTGAAATCTGTGATCCATACAATGAAACAAAGACTAGACATACGTTTGTAAAATATAGTATTTTAACATTAAATCTACCCATTTTGCTACTCAATTATTATGTGCCAGATTTTGTGCTAAGCTACATATTATCTCATTTATCCCCATGAAAACATTAAGAAGGGATTATGATTGCATGCACTGAGTGAAGTGAGACTTAAGACTTAATTAAGTCACTTGCAATCACAAAGCTAGTCAGTGGCTGCATCAGGTGATAAATCATAGACTACTATCATTTAAATCATATTTTTTTGTTTCTGCATTTTCTAATTCTGCACTGTGGAAATGTACTGCATTATACTTTAAAAAAAATAAGTCAGATGTCAACTAAAGAGATTATTCCAGCTTGTGCTTTATTTGGTGATCCGATTTTTTTCCTCCCCAGTCAGTGGTTCTAGAATATGTCTTCATAGCTGGCTTTCTAGTCAGTTTTCAATTCATTAAGTGTTCATTTAGTACTTACTATGTTTAAAGTTTTATTGATTCTATATCCCCTCAGACCCACTCAGCGTGAGCCACAGAAAGCACCAGTTCCCAGCTCATTGCAATGATCTTTGTACAAGGGAAATGGCTTCCTGTGCTTTTATTTGTCCTTATTAGTTGAAGCCAGTGACCAGAGGATTTGCCAATTGGAATTGGCCTTCTCCTTACTTGTCCTCAGCAAATTCCTCATAATTGCATGAAAAACTCTTATTTCATAATTTCAATACACTCTTGCTTCACAATATTACCATCTCTGCCAAGGAAACAAGAAGCATTTTGAGCTCCTAAAGCTGCCAATATGATTCATGTCAACAACATTATATGCCTCTATATTCTGCTCTTAGTAACCTTATCTTTTCTCTTCTACAAACTGGGGGATCGGGAGTTTGCAAAGTATTTAAACTCCTTTTTATCTGCCTCGTGGCTTTACCAGTGTCTTTATAATAATTTTCTGTAATTATTTTACTTCAATAAAACATTTGAAAGAATGTTACAATTTTTTTTTTTAATGAATCTATGGTACCGTTTCTGTTGTTTTTTGAAGTGTTCTAAGCTAAAAAAAAAAAAAAGAAACTAATAACTGTTTTTATTTTATTTACCTTAAAAAATCCTCATATATAAAATTTTATTAACTAGAAAATAAAAATACTTTCCTGGAAGGCTTTTATTTTCAGAAATTTTCTAAAGACATTTGGTAAGTATTTCAAACTCATGAAACAATACAAATAACAATAACCATAATGAAAGTAGCAATTATTGAGGCTTTACTACATGCTAGATACTATGAATTTTTTAAAAAATAAAATGTTAGTTTGGTCCAGTACAGTGGCTCATGCTTATAACCCCAGCATTCTGGGAGGCCTAGGTGGGTGGATTTCATGAGCCCAGAAGTTCAAGACCAGCCTGGCCAACATGGCAAAACCCCATCTCTACAAAAGAAAACACAAAAAAATTAGTTGGGCATGGTGGCACACACCTCTAGTCCCAGCTACTCTGGAGGCTGAGGTGGGAGAGTCACTTGAGCCTGGGGAGGTGGAGGCTGCAGTGAGCTATGATTGTACCACTGCACTCCGCGGGTGACAGAGTGAGACCCTGTCTCAAATACACACACACACACACACACACACACACACACACATATATACATATAAAACTTTATTTAATTATTCGGACAAAGTTCTTAGTTAAGTATTATCATGCCCATTATCCTAATGAGCAGACAGAAGCTTGGAGAAGCTGAGAAACTTGTGTTAGGACACACACCAGTAAATAGCAAGGCTAGGATTCACACCCAGATCATCCCCACTCTTACATATAACTTTCAATAACCATAACATAATTCATGATTAAATTATATTTGACAAATGAGAGGGGATTTATGTCCATTCTGTTTTAAATAAAATCATGGCTTGGAAAGCCAGAAAAGTTTTATTAACGTCCGTGTCGTTCAGTTAAGCTTATGTTGAGTGTATGTCTTTTAAAAGAAAACTGCTTCTAAATTATTGATCAAAGCCTGTAAAACTCAGGAAAGGAAGAAATCACAGATCTAATTTATCGACCACAGATCCCTAAACACAAATTGATATAATCAAGTCAACCAGCCAATTTTAATAAACCTTGTCTCCATATACATAATCAATAGTATGAATTTAAATTAGCTGTCTCATATTTGTACAAGAATAATCTGCAACATATAACAAGTAGGGAGGAATATATGTGGTCATATGGAAAACATGTCTCTGTTGCAATAACGTCAAACTGAAAAGTTTTCAATTAAACATCACTTGCAATATAATAGATGAATACACAGTTTAAAAATGTCCTGTAAAACTTTTAGTATTAATGAATATGACTACTCTCAATTCAGATACCACCATTTGCCATGCTCTATCAGGTACTTCCCATACTTATTGCACTAAACTGTCACACAATTTAGTGAAGGAAGTATTACCTCCAATTCATGTGTGAGGAAATGGAGCCACATAGAGGGTAAATCACTTGTTCCAAAACCCACAGATGTTAAAGGACCTGGCGGCAATTCATAACAAGGTATGGCGGTGCTAAGCACTGCTGCTTTTTCAACTAAGTAAGATTGCTTACCTCTGTAAGTGCTAGGCCTCCATTTCACATGGCTTGAATGTTATCCTATTTTACCAATACTTATTTATTTATTTTTCACAGAAGGTATCACTCTGTCTCCCTGGCTGGAGCACAGTAGCATTATCATTGCTCACTGCAGCCTCAAACTTCTGGCCTCAAGAGGTCCTCTGGCCTCAGCGTCCCAAGTAGCTGGGACTATAGGTGTGTGCCACCACAATGGACTAATATTTTTTCTTTTCTTCCTCTCTTCCTCCTCCTCCTCCTCTTCCTTGTTCTTCTTCTTTCTTTCTTTCTTTCTTTTTTTTTTTTGGTAGAGATGGGGGTCTCCCTATTTTAATCATTCATGTCCTGTAATATCATAAAACAAGTTGTATTTATTGAGAAAAAAAGTAAAAAGTACACCTTAACCATATTTTTCTGTTTAAATTGCTTTGACAGTTTTACTAAGGCTTTTACACTAACCTTAACGTAAATGTTGTTTGTACAATTATTATAAAATATTTATGGGTGCTGGGACATCAGGAATCCGATTATAAATTTGCTTGCAAATTTAAAGTAGCAATAATTCATGGGCCTTTGAACAAAAATCCCAACGGTTAATGAGTGAATAAGGGCTTATCTGGTTTGGGAAACAAATGTTCTTAGAAGATACCTGCAAATAGATCATAAGAAGAATGTGAATGTGTCACCAATTCTCCATCTCTTTCCTAGACATCATCCCCTTCTACATAGGGTTTGCTGTTAGGAAATTTTATTTTGGCCACCAGTAGTCACTAGTTGTCTGAACACAGTCAAGTTGGTTGAACTTGCTGAACTTCAGGTTAAAAACTAAAAGCTTATTATGAAAACAATAAGATGGGCCGGGTGTTGTGGCTTCACACCTGTAATCCTAACACTGTGGGAGGCCCAGGTGAGAGGAGTGCTTGAACCAGGAGTTTGAAACCAGCCTGGGCAACATAGCGAAACCCGGTCTCTATTTAAAAAAAAAAAAAAAAAAGAATAAAAATGAGAAAAATAGGACGAATATAACAACATGTCATCATACATTTTATTATATTAAATGTAATTGTAATTGTGAAGAGAAGTTTGTAAACACAGCACAAATGTGAATTTGTGTTCCTAGTGCTCTTAATACAATTCACCCAGTCAGGTCTTGCAATTTTATATATATTGAGGCCCAGGTAATAAAGTGAAGTATGCAAGGACACACAGTAACATTTCTAAAGACCAAGACTATGCTTTTCCTATTCTTTCATGTTGATTTTTATGACACATTACTCCCTCTCACAGCAACATAGTTGCACGGATGCCCATTGCACAGCTCTAGAGGGCACCATTCACTTTGTGATCTATGAATAACACATGCCTTGAAACACAGCTCAAACTGAATGGCGCCCCCTGAAGTTGTGTGCCAGGTGGCATTATTCAATATCGCCATTTCAACTAACTTTTTCTTTCCTCCATTAGATACCTATCAACAAACCTCATTGTTTTAATATTTAAAAATGCCTGTCCATTTTAGTGATTCTCTTTGCAATAACTTTTTTAAACTGAATAAAAGATCTGCCTCACATTTAAGTTTTTCTGAAAATATAACATCTTTTTAGAGCCCTGCAGTTTTGGTGGCCATCGGAGACTTCGACACCCACCTGAAACCTATGCTTTCAATATTAGCATTGCCAAAAATAAAGGATTATTGACTACATCCTGAGGTTTTCCCTATTATTTGATAATGTCAATTCTTCAACTTTCAGAAATATTATACCACCTTGTATTACTTTTCCCACATCTTTCTGATATCCTGAGCGCCTTATTTAGCCCCTGACCAGCATTTCCTCTCCAAACCCAGGACTGTTAGCATCTCCGAAGGGTTAGTTCTAAGCTCTCCATTGTTTCTTGTCTCTTAGCCATTGACTATGTTCCACTGCCAAGATGAAGGCTTTTGGACTCAGTCAGATCGATGTTTTGAATCCCAGCTCTGCTATTCATTATATGTATCTCCGCTGAACAGAATCTGGACTCTCTGAGTTGAGTTCTTTCACTATCAGACAGAATTGGTAACACAAATCTCACAAGATTAGTCTGAGGAATAAAGGGTGCCATATTTAGAAAGCACCATACATCCTCACAAATTACAGTCCTACTATGGTGATAATTTCTGTCATTGACTTTTCACTGGAATTTGAATTCTTTGGGAGCTGGAGACTATGCCAGCTGTGTTAGTCTATTTTTATATTGCTATGAAGAAATACCCAAGACTGGATAATTTATAAAGAAAAGAGGTTTAATGGACTCACAGTTCCACATGGCTGGAGAGGCCTCACTATCATGGTGGAAGGTGAAGGAGAAGCAAAGGCACATCTTACATGGTGGCAGGCAAGATAGTGTGTGCAGGGGAACTGCCCTTTTATAAAACCATCAGATCTCATAAGACTTATTCACTATCACAAGAACAGCATGGGAAAAACCCGCCCCATGATTCAATTACTACCACCAGGTCTCTCTCATAACATGCGGGGATTATGGCAGCCACAATTCATTATGAGATTTGGGTGGGGAAGCAGCCAAACCATATCACCAACCTTGATCACTATTGTATACTTAGTGCCTAGAATGGTGCTTCCACATAGACAATGCTACATACATGTAACCTGAATGTAAGCTGGCACCCATGTAGTAGAGTTTCTGAGAATCCTAGTGACATTCACTCAGTCCAGCAGCCAGAAGAAGTGCAAACTATAGCATATCCATTAACTTGCATTTCTCAGAAAAGGAAAACTGTTCATTCAAAATTTAAATTAACGCTTTGTAAAATCTTCTTTTCCCTTTTCTTCTAACCTATCATCCTCTAATAGCTCTCTTTTCTTTCTCAATTCCTCACCCTAAACTCTGCAAACCTGTTATTTCTCTTCATTCCCTATATCCAGCAAGTTCTGCACTAGTTCATTTTGAAATACATGTTTTCAATGCACCTTAACTATAAATAATTGACTCATGTTATTCCCTCATATTGTAAAGGATTCTGCAAAAGTCCTACTGCCTGACAGAGAGAGGTTACTACTAGAGCAGATAAAGTGGAAACCGGTGTAAACCCAAGGGGACCATTAGAGTATAAGAAACAGTTCATGTTTGGTTTCCAGATGGGACAAATGAACATGTTCAAAGCAATAGAATGTGGAATAATAATGAGAGAAAGCTCTGACCTAAACTGACTTTTGTGTTGCACTTCCTAATAATTTTGTGAAGTTCTACTCTTTCCCTGTTCATCATAAGTTCCTGAGAGCAGGGACTTTAGTAATTCATTTATTCCTTTTGTAACAGCATCCCAGCAAAGAGCTAAGCACGCTGCAGATTCCCACAATTTGAAAAGGCACCTTTAATACATCTGATTTGACTTTCTTTAGGCCTGTAGAGACAAGGAGAAACAATCCTCCTCAAGAAGTTGAAGGGGGTAACTAGGGATACTAGGTACTGAGAGAATCTCTTTTAAAACATTGAATAAAATCTCCCTTAGTTCAAGTGCTTTATTATTTCACTCCACATACATTTGAACAGAGTGCTGGTAACAAGTCTCATTTGCCTACTGATGATATTACAAAGAAAATGTTAATTGTTGGTGAAGAGTAGTTTGGAGTGTTTGACTAAAGAGTAGCATGATCTAATAGAGAGATGTAGACCTGAATTCTTATCTTTGCTCCAGCAATTATGAACTGTATGATTTGAAACAAGTCCTTTAATCTTTCTGTCTTAATTTCTATCTTTATCTGACTTCATCTTGCAGGGATGTTAGAGACAAACAAAATATTTAATGTAATACCTAGCATAGAATATTTCCTAAAAATTTGGTAGTATGGCCTTCATAATGCGACAGTATTTTCTGGAAACCCAAAATACAATCTCAAAAAAGAGAGATACTGAGGTTTTACCATGGTTTTTGGAAGCTAACAACCCAAAAATACAATCTTAAAAAGAGAGATACTGAGGTTTTACCAAGGTTTTTGGAAGCTAACAACCCAAAAATATCATCTTAAAAAGAGAGATACTGAGGTTTTACTGAGGTTTTACAAGTAAAATTTTCTTTACACTGCCATTTAACCTCTTTTTTGAAAATACATTCTCTGCGCATTGACTATTGCCGTTGCATTTTGTCTACACCTTGCCAGTTTTACCACTCACATCCTTCTGATTTATGCTGATGCTTCTCAAGTCTTGACTTAGTCACCTTTTGAATGCAATGTTTAGGTTATCTAATTGGGCTTCATAAACCAACTCCTCCTGGATTTCAGTTATTTTCTCTGCTTGGCTTTGAGTTTCCTATTTAGGTTTGTTCAGGATCTTGGCATAGGTCCAGATGAAGGCAACGTGCCAGGGGTGGGGCATCCCTAGACACAATGTTTTACCAGGTATGGGAGAAGTCTCTGTGCCCCTGGTTATCTTGCAAAACCTCATTTGCTTCTGGCTGAGAACAGATTGCTCTCGCCCTCCCCTTCATTTCATAACTGTGAGAACAAAGAAGTCTGCTCCTGTGAGAGATAAAGTATTCAGCAGTGTTTGAGATGATTAGAAACAAGAAAAAGATTTCTTATAGGTTTTGACGGGGCTTTCTCCTCTGCGCTAGTGGAAGACAGAGCTTCAGTCAACATTCTGCTACTAGCCAAGAGGTTTACCGCAATTCTGATCCAAGCCTAATCCAGCAAAACAAAGAATTTCCTCATGCCATGAATAATCTGTGTTCTGCAGGCTGGGTGACCTCCTTCCCCGAAATGAAGTGCATAAGTGACTTTCGATCTAACAAGTTTATAGAATGACTTCAGGGAAATCTCATGTTTAATTTGTGTATTGACCATGTAAATATGTGGCTTTGAATGTGATTATTTGCTGCTGATGAACCATCAATCAAGTTGCATTTTAAACTTGTTTTTGAAGCAGTGTTTACTTGAAATGAGTGTTTAGAAGAGAGGAAGAGGGCGACATTTTAGAAACATTCTTTGAGGCTGTTTTAGAGATGTCCATGACAGCTATTTGCACATTTTGGGACTTTTATTCAAGTCAAAAAGTATTTACTGAGCACACACAGTATCCTCAGAAATGAATTATAAATCAGGACGTAACATTATCAGTAAGGTTTTATGCTTACTCTGGGCTAATACCTATTCTACTTTCTGGGGATTACCAAGAGCTAAGAGTTTTATTTGTTCTCTAGGTTGCTGTAACAAGTTACTACAAACCTGGAGGTGTAAAACAACAGAAATGTATTTTCTCATAAGTATGAAGGCCAGAAGTCCAAACTCAAAGTGTTGGCAAAGTCATGCTTCCTCCAAAGGCTGTAAGGGAGAATCTGCTGCATGCCTATCTTTTAACTTCTGGTAGGTGCCATCAACCCGCAGCATTCCTTGGCTTGTAGTTGCATCATTCCGATCTTTGCTGCTCTCTTCATTTTGCCTTCTCTGTGTATGTCCTCCCTTTTGTTTCTATCTCTGACTCCCTCTTCCTTTCCCTTTGAAGGATGCATGTGTGATTGTTAGTTTTACGTATTAACTTGGCTGGGCCAATAGATAGGATACCAAAATCCCTCTCCATCTGTGGACATGAGAACCTCGGAAAAAAAAAAAAAGTCATCTGCCTCCAAAATACAATGATGGGACAGATATAGTTAATAGTTATAGACATTGCCATTTTAAGGGAGAAAATGGAAGAAAGAAAGTGGTCACTGATGCCAAGCAAGTTCAAAATCCAGCAAGGAAAATTTCATTAGGTTTCAAGACCTGACAATTATTTTCTGCTGCTTGAAGCTATGATCTCTGGGTCTCGAGCTTTACCTTCTGTACCCAAGGCTCTGCCCTGAGAGTCATTCTTCTCTTTTTTTGAAGGATAATACATGTTTGTAGCCAACTAGTTCTATCAGCCCATTTTCTGCCTATAAAATCCCAGAAGTCTGACAACCTGCCTTCATTATGTCCCATATAGGTCCCTTTTGGGCCAATCTGGCAGTGTTTCTGCTGATATAATATTCCCAAAAACCTTGTGGGTCTCACATGTTTGTCACAGGGGCTCATATAATTAGACAACAGCATACTCCATAGGCCTTTCCTGAATAACCCAAACTCTTCTTAGCTTCTGTTGAGATGGTTGAGTGAGTTCAGAAATCACACATCTGCAATTATTAAATTGCTGTCCAGTCATATCCTTGGCTTTCTCTCAAGAGCATTTTTTTTTTTTTCTAACGGTGAGGCTTAGTCTCAATATTAGTTAGGTTTCTTTTTAATCCTGATAGGTTGTAAATTTCCAAAATTATTAAATCCTAATTTCTTTCTGCTTAACAGTTCCTTTCTCAATCCATTTATTCCCTCTTGCATTCTACAATAAGCATCAAGAAGAAACCAGTTTGCATGTTTTGACAGCAGACCTGGTCATCTCCCTAGCTAAATATCCACGTTCGTTGCTTATAAATCCTGCTTTTGACACAAAAATTGTAGGACACAATTAAGCCAACTTTTCTGCCAGCATATAATAAGGATCTCTTTTCCTCTAGTTTCCAATAACATGCTTCTTATTCCTGGGGCTGAACCCTTTCCTGCCATGCTTCTAACGTTGGTATTTCTACCAATATTCTTTTTATGACAACACATGTATTCTCGAAAACTGTAGAATACTTCCCTACCTTGTTCCTCACTTTGTTCTGAGCCCTCACCAGAATCTCCTTCAATGTCCATATTTCTACAAATAGTCTGTTCAGAGAAGTGGAGGCCTTTGTTATCATGCTTCCTCAAGTTCTTCCAATTTCTATCACTATGCAATTGCAAAGCCACCTCTACATTTTTAGAAATTTATTACAGCAAATATAAAAAATCTGAGCCTGGTGTGGTGACTCGTGCCCATAATCTCAGCACTTTGGGAGGCCGAGGTGGGAGGATCACTTGAGTCCAGGAGTTCGAGACCAGCCTGGGTAACATGGCAAAACACTGTCGCTACAAAAAAATAAAAAATTAGCCAGACCTGGTGGCTACTGTCAGGTACTATCCCAGCTACTTGAGAGGCTGAGGTAGGAGGATTCCTTGAGCCCAGGAGGTCGAGGCTGCAGTGAGACATGATCATGCCACTGTACTCCAGTCTGGGTGGCAGAGTGAGACCCTGTCTCAAAAGAAAGCAAAACAAAATAAAATCTGTATCAGATTTCTATTACCACCATAACAAAGTACTACGTCTGGTGGCTTAAAAGAACATAAATATATATCCTCCTAATTCTAGAGACCAGAAATCTGAAATCAGTTTCACTGAGTTGAAATCACAGTATCAGCAGGGCTGTGCTCCCTCTGAAGCCTCATGGAGATAATTTGTTCTTTGCCTCTTTCAGTTTCTGGGGGCTGCAGGAATTCCTTAGCTTGTGGGCCCATCACTTCAATCTCTCTCTATGTCTTCACATCACCCACTCTTCTTCTATCTGTCTGTCTTCTTCTTTGTGTGTCTGTGTCCAAATTTCTTCCACCTCTCTCTGATAAGGATGGATGTGATCACATTTACCTCGCACTAGGATAATTCAGGATAGCTCCTCCTCTCAGTGTCCTTAGATTGATAACATCTTTTGCCCTATAAGACACATAGTCATTCTTTTGCCATGTAAGGTAATGGTTACAAATCCTGGGGATTAGAATATGGACATATCTTTTTGTGGGGGCCACCTCACTGCCTACCATAACAAGTAACAATCAATAATATCCTGTTTTATGTCAACCATTCTGCTAAGTATTTTAAATCTTATTTCATTTAGGCTTTACAAAGATACCTTAAAGAATGTGTTATTATCTCCATTTTATAGATGAAGAAGTTAAAAATCAGAGAGGAACTGTCTAAATTTATTTTGTGTTGCTATAAAGGAACACCTGAGACTGAATGATTTATAAAGAAAAAATTATTTGGTTGACAGTTCTGCTGACTAGAAGATTGGGCATCTCGTGAAAGGCTCAGGATGCTTCCACTCAGAGTGGAAGGTGAAAGGAAGCTGGCAGGTGCAGAGATCACACGCTGAGAGAGGAAGCAAGAGAGATCATGGAGAGGTGACAGGATCTTTTAAACAACAGGCTCTTATGGTAACTAAGAGTGAGAACTCACTCATCACACCTCCAGGGAGGGCATTCATCTATTCATAAGGGATCCACACCCATGACCCAAACACTTCCCATTAAGCCCCACGTCTGTTCAGAGAAGTGGAGGCCTTTGTTATCATGCTTCCTCAAGTTCTTCCAATTTCTTGGGGATCAAATTTCAATATAAGATATGGAGAAAACAAATATTCATACTACAGCAGGAACTAATACCCTAAAAGTCTCACAGCCAGTTTGCCTGACTTCATAGGCAGAGATCTCAGCTAGACTACTCTGCCACTTCCACTGGCTATTGTGCTTCAGGAGTTGGCATTCTTATTTAAAAGGAAGAAAAACAAAAAGTACATTCTCAAAACAGTTACAGATTCCATCATAATCCATGCCTGGCACATGTTACTGTGTGTCCAATATGTTTAAAACATAACCGGTAAAGAGAATGACCCAAATGCAAGTAGATATATTGTGGAGGTAGCATTGATTTTTGGATTACAAATGTTCATTAATTCTTATTCTCTGCCCCAGGTGAAAGATTCATTTTTGTGTGACGGCGGCATTAAATTCAAGCAATAAGGGGGAGACTGTGCAACTTAAAGCTCCACTTTCCTTCATGTTTCTGATCCTATGGAAGATTTAGAGCAAGGAACCTAGACCGATCATGAAATGAAGCTGGCCAATCCTGAGTGTTCATGAAGCAACAGCTTGGTATCAAGTTTTCTGTGAGTCACCTTTGAGTAAGACAAATGAGAGGAGATGGAGTTCTTTCCTGAAAGAGAAAGCTAATAATCGTTTAAATGCACATGATAGAAAAATTAAACACTGGTGATGGAAAGAACAGATTGGAAAGTAAAAGGTCAAGTATCAGCAATGGCCTGAGACGGAAGAAGCTTTGGAAAATTGGCATAGACACAGTCTTCAGTAGAAGCATGTGGCTAAGCAGACAGAAAAGGAGAAGCAGATGGAGGTGATGGATGATAGGCTATGTGTTTCTGTGTGGGTTTGTCTGATTGGAGCAGAACTGAAGGACTGGATTGAAAAGGGAGGTAATTAGGTATTTTTTTTTTCTCCAAACCACTGAGTTTTTGTTTTACTTTATAAAATAACACCTATTAGTTATCATTATTATTAGTAGTAGTATTTCAAACATAAACTATGTTAATGTGACACACAAATCACACAAACACATAAGTAAACATAGAAAATAAAGACTGCTGGTAATGGCAACTTGCAGAAATACCCACTGTTAACATTTCATTCTGAATGTTTCTTATTGCATATATTCATCTATGTCTATTTGTACACATTTCTTCTACTTTGGAATTATGATTCACAGCCTACCCTGTAGCCTGCTTTCTCTTCTTTAATTAAAAATCTGCTGTAAAGATTTTTCAGATTACATATTCCTCCTAAACATAATTTTAATAGCTGTATAACTTTTTGTTATACAGGTATATTAACACCCATTTAAATAATTTTTTATTTTTCAGTATTTAAGTTGTTTCCTATTTTGCCCTCTTATAATATTAATCTGATCAACAAATTTACATCCATGTATTATGTGCATATAAATTGGATTATCATTTTAAGTGTGAGATAAGAAATTCCCAGCAGTTACTCAATATTAATGTTTCTTTCTCTCTTGTCCCCATAAGTATTACACACACACACAGACACATACACACGCATGTATGTATACATATACACACATGCATGTATGTATACATATACACACAAGCATATAAAATAACACTACAAAACAAGTAGCAATATGCCAGCAAGGCTGAAGAGGTAACTGAAATACATAGATGGCAAATCCAAGATTAAAATTCAGTTCTCTCTAATAACAAATTCTAAATTACCTCCTGTATGACACTACTGCTAATAGTAATGATAACTTGCCTTAGTTGAGCACTAACTATGTGCTAGGCAAGGTACTAAATATTTTATGTAAACTGTCTCATATAACCCTTACAACATCTGTATAAGATTGTAGAGGCAAAAAGGAGGTGATCCCTTTTCTCCCCATAAAGGGTCATGGCCAAAACTCCTATAACGAAAGAGAGTTTGATAAGAGACAAGCATGACAAATTTATTATGTGCATAGGAGTCATCCGAACAATGTTAAAAACTCAAAAAGGGCCAGATGATTGATGCTTAAATATCCTCTTCATTGGAGAGAGGAAAGTGAATGAATAGACCCAAGGACAAGATAATGATTTATAAAAGATTATCTTTGGATGCTAAATGAGACCAAAGAACAAATAATAGCTTGTGGACAAGTTAGAGAAGGGTGTGGGGCAGAACTGCATTGTGAACAAAGGTTGCCTTATTATACAAGTACAGTTCTCCAAGTAATTTCTCACAACTGCCCTTGGAAGAATAGAAGAAAAGTCTGTCTGCATGTGGTAACAATTTCCAGTCTCTCCTCTTCTCCAGTGTTAATCCTTCCTGGTTATTTAATAAGATTCCTAAGAAGAGGGTTTTAAGATAATTTCCTTTAATTTACAAGAAGTTTTCTCAGCCAAATAGGGAAATTTCCAAGAAAGCCCCTTTTGGGAAATAAAGAGGATCAGAGAAACAGGAAGGCAGAGGAAGGTCAGAGGGAGACCTTAAAGGTGCTTCTATACTTCGGCATGCCAGAGCAACATATTTTGAGGTATTGGTTTTTGAGCCCCAACAAGGTAAACAACTATTATTATACCATTTTAGAGTTGAAGAAAAAGGAGCAAAAAATTTTAATAATTTCTGCAAGGTCACACTGCTAGTTACTGTATTTGTCAAGAAGTCTCAATGTGTAGACATGCATTACAAGATGACTTTATATTTGGATATACTACATGGGTTTGAGATAGGATTTTTTTTGGTACCTATAATAGTCCTACTGGCAAACGTTACAATGGTAGCAGTAGAGTATCTTGGTTAATAGTACAGACTCTAGAGACAGACTGCTCAAATTCAAATTTCAGCTCTGGCACACCTAGCTGTGTGACCTTAGTCAAGTTAATTAATACCTCTGTGCTTAAGTTTTCTCATCTCTAAAATTGGGATAATTATAATAGATAGTTATGAAAATTAAATAAGATAATTAAATAGACAGTTCCCTTACAGTAAGGCTTCAATAAATCTTAACTAATATCCAAAGAAGTAATAAACACAATGACAAAAAACATCAAATAAAAGTTAATACATAAATAGAGGCGTTTGCTCCTAGCCTGGGCTATGAAAAATGAGACTTCCATTGGAAAATTCCAATTAGGCTTTCATCTGTTAACATATAGAGTATAGTGAAAATTAAAAAATAGTACAAAAACATAGTAACTTGATTTTGACTCTATTTTACGTCATAAAATAATTAGCTATTCACTCTTCTCAAATGAAGAGAGCTGGTAGCTCACTTCTGGGTGAGCCCTCAGATGAGAACTCATTCACAGAAAGAACCAGGATCACTTTTCTAGCATTTAGGAGAACAAATCCAAAGAGGTATTAACAAAAGTCTGCAGACACAGCCCAGAGAAAGTCTGATATGTGAACAGGAGCTAAGCAAGCTAGGAAGAATGCCTTTCTCACCCCTCCAAATCAACCCTTACAAGTTCCCAAGCTTGATGACCTTGGCTCATCCTACATAAGACATCTGTACCACATCTGGTAAGACAGGGGCTGAGGGGATACAGAATGAAAGAATTTTATACTGAAATGGGACATTGGTCCAAACACTGATGCAATAGAAGTCCTGAAAGCAGGAGTAAGGGACCCACACGAAGGGGCTAGAATCCAGGTTTCCAAGCATGGTTGGTTCAGTGCTCTTTGATTCTACCGCCTTGCTTCATTTATGTATGTGTGTATGTATGTGTAAATACGTGTATTCATGGATATATATATATATATATTTAATACATGAATGTGTTATATACGCATATATATGAATATGTGTTTATGTGATTGGATATTTATATGCATGAATATGTGTACAAATGTATATGCATGAATATGTTAACACATATGCATATCTGTATTTATATATATGTATTTCATTCTGTATATTCTATCAAGTACCCACTGACAGTTCTGTTGCATAATTTATGTCATGAATAATTGATAATATTCATACAGGAAGTTTAGGTTAATTTACATCAAAATGTTTCTTGAACACATTTAGACATTTTTCACAGCTTCACATACAGCTGCATGGTTATAGATTCGGTTTTTGTGTTCATGGACTTTGTTTTGCTGATGCAGTGCTGAACTGCCGAGGCATTTCAAAAAAGCATATCTCAAAGGACAAGATCAAATGACATTGTAACTGATGTCTGCATTTTTGGTAAGACTTTCCTTCTGCTTCTTTGTCACCATGCATGAGACAAGCTGTGCTGTGCTGTTTCAGACAAAGGGGCTTGCAAGAGAAAGGCATGTGGACTTTGCTTTATTTCTTATCTATTTGTTTATTCACAGTGTGCAAAATGATGTCCTCCCTGTTTACTCTTGTAATAGAAGGAAATGGTAATTCGTTTCCTTAATGAAAAATATGCTACGGTTTACCTTACATGTAGAAAAAAGCCATTATTACTACCACAGCTATTGTTTTCCATTAGTAAAACTCATTCATTTCATCTAAATCAGAATAACATTTCTTTTTCTCTTAACTCTTACTTTTCCTTTAGATAATAATCCAAGCTCAGTGTTGGTGACAAAAGGTATAATGGCCCCTTGGTCAAATGCCATAATCTTCTAACCCTTCCCTCGTATAGAGATCAGAACTGCAATTCAGGCACATTGATTGGTTTGATTTCTTTACATTGAAATAGTCTGCATTTCCCCATCACACTAGGATGTAGAAAATTGAGGAATAATTGCTATGTTCTCTCATTTTGATCTTTATTAGAATGTGATGTTGGGAATCTGCTTATTGGCATATTCAGCCTTGTTACCAAGATGTGTGCTGTTGAGGCCATAAAACAGACAGCTCAACTTGAAGGTTAAGGCAATTGCATGCCATTATGTTCAACGCTGGTTTTCAGTTTGGGGGCAGTAAATATGTCTGGCAGGCAGGCAAGTTCTGTTACATGGCACTGATACAGTGCCTAGCACTTAGGGGGCTACTTGAATGAATGAATAAACACGTGCATTTTGCCATTCCCCCATACCACTGGTATTGTTCTGTCTATTTTTTTTTGCCCCAAATAATTAATTTTAATTTTATAAATATTGTATAAAAGAAAATTGTGTAATGCAAGTATCTTTTGCTGGTTATTATTAATAAAATACATATGTAAGTATAGCACTATTTATTTAAATTCAGTGTTGTATTCCTTCCACACAAATGTAGGACATAGAACACACTGAAGTTAGGAAACACTGAAGTTGGAAAGTTCTTGAGTAATAATAATAGTGATAATAAAGAATAGTCATACAAAGCAGCTATCATTTAAATACCTAGTATCTACAGAGTTAGCTCATTCAATTGTCATACCTAAGAGGAAATCATTATTTTTCCCACTTTACAGGCAAGAAAATTGATATTCAACAAAGTTAAGAATTCATGATATGATAAAACTTGTAATAACAATAATAAAAGTTATTGATAAAAACTTATTTTATGCTGAGATTTATCAACAATATGGTATTTGATTTTCACAATGACCCTATGAGGTGAGAGTTATTATCTTCATTAACAGACGAGGAAACTTAAATAAATAGCCCAATCACTTAGCTACTAAGTGAAATAGTCAGTATTTGAGCCCACCTATCTCTATGACCTAATCCTACAACACATGCCTTAATCTAGGGGAACTTGCATAATTCCACCATGGTAGTCAAGAGCATACAGTAGTCCCCCTTAACCCAAAGGTGATATATGCCAAGAGCCCCAGCGGGTGCCTTAAATCTCCAATAGTACAGAACCCTACGTATACTTTGCATGAATTTTTTTTTCTTCTTCACAATTTCACAGGTAGAAGATTCATTCTTACCATAGATTTTAGAGACCTCAGCATACCATTTTTTTTCTCACCTTATTAAATGGAGAACTTTCACCTTTTCACCAAAAGGAAGCATTTTACAGCTTCTCTTTGGTATATCCAAATTAGCAGCATCACTACTCTTCTGTTTTGAGGCCATGATGAAGTAAAAGAAGGGTTACTCGAACATAAGCACGGCAATACCACAGCAGTCCATCTGGTAATTGAGCTGGCTATTAAGTGACTAACAAATGGGTGGGTAGAAAGTTTGGATATGCTGGACAAAAGAAGGATTTGTATCCAAGGCGAGGTGGAGCAGGAGCACAGGAGATTTCCCCAGGTCACTCAGAATGGTACATGGCTAAAAACTCATTAATTGTTTATTTCTAGAATTTTCCATTTAATTTTTTTTTGGGTGGTGGGTAAGCCAAACTGCAGATAAGGTGGAATTATTGTACTTTATAGAATGGAGCAGTAGGAATACTTTTGAGATATTCTAGTTCCACTAGGTCACTCGCAGGAAACAATTCTAGAACTGTAAGTTCCCAAACTCATCAGTTACTATGATCTCAAAAGAATACAAGAACAGAGAATCATTCAGCATCAGTGAAATAACCAGGTATTTTTGGACTGTTAATCAAGTCATTTAGAGCTGTGTGATTATAGTTTGTTTGTATAAATTGAGAAGAAAGTCATCCAGCTCTAAGAGCAATGAAAGGTTACCAGTTGACCTTTTGTCTTCTTTCGGGAAGCACAGAGGAGCAAGGAACAATTCAAGTTTCGAGGGGAGAGGATCCACAAAGTGTTATTTGTTTTCTTCCATTTGATTTCTATATTCAGCTGAGCACTTCCTTGAAACTGATGCCCAGAGCTGTCATTTATCCACTTTTCCATTATCACATCTGAATCCCGCAGGCCCACTTCAAATGTGGAGGGATACACCTGCAGTTTCTGAATGGATTTCTTCAACAATGCAGCCCAATTGACTCACATTTAAAAATACTTTGATCGACCCATCTCTTTGTCACATGAAGCTGGAAACACTAACGGAGGCTGTTGGAAAGAAAGGTCTGGTTCCATGGCCAAATATCTTGACTTTTCCAAAAACAGACTTTTTCTGTCTCTTCAGAAGAAGAATTACATGCAATGGGAAGATTGATGTTCCTCTGTCAGAAAGCTACCTTGGAACAGGTGCTCCCAATTAATTTCCATGAGCCACATTTATCCTGTGGTCAGATAATTAAAAAAAAAATAACCTGGATGAACCTTCTTTTGCCAGTCTAATAACCACATTTGATATAATAAAACAGCAAACACTTAGTGATATTCCAATAAAAAAGATTTATTTTTATTCTGGTATATATTATAATGAATAATATTATTGATATTATAGAATTTAAAATTACATTAAATCAGAACTATATCATGCAAAATGTACAAAATATAGAAAAATGTGAAGAAAAATTTCAATACACAGAAATATGGATATGTTTTATTTTTCACTCGATGTTTGCATTTATACTGACATAGGTGTAGTCAAACATTATTTAGAGTTTTATGAATTAATAACACAGTCATTAAACAGTAATTAACCAAGTAATATCCATAGTCATCGCAAAGTAATTGGAAAACACAAATAAATAAAATCTAAATATCACTTTCTTTTTAGCAGCACAGTACTTTTTCTGATATATGTTACTTCTATTTGTTTGCTTTAAAATTCAAAAGATTATATTTATGTAGTAATGGATTTTTGTGGTTGTTATGGAGCCCATGTGCCCTGGGGAAGGGTTTTAAATATCATGAAACTGAGTTCTTTCCAGTTTTCTTTCTCATTAAGGGCGCTGAAGAGATCAGCCCCTTAGCAAAGATTTGACTGAGATATAAAGGAGACAATTATGTACTCTATTACCAATTCGGATGGACTGTATGGTATTTAAATGAACAAAGCACTCTTTGTCATTTCATTAACATGATTCCTTTTCAGAGAATGAGCAGCTCTCATCTACTTCCTCCATTTTGGGAAAACAGCCCAATTTTTCTCAAGCTCATTTGAAAGGAAAAATGGTTGTTGGTCTCCATAATTGATTGAGGATGTGTCTGGCCTCTGAGTGTACCTGATTCCATGGCTTACCTCGGACCACACTAGAGTGAGAAGTGCCATGTTCTATTTGGGTGGAATAGTTAGAGGTTCAAAAGCACAGAACATAACAACCATTATTAACTTATAATTCCACGGCATTTATGAGCTTGTTTTTCTCATTTTTTCTTTTTCCCTCTTAAAAAAATGAAATGTGTAACATATGAGATGAGAACATATTGTTCTAAGTGTTTCAATTTAAAATGCTGAATTTCTTCATTTGAACTTTACCCAATTATGAGAATTTTAATGCTTGCAAATTATTTTTATTGCTTTATTTTACTTTTAAAAGTAATTTTGTACATTAGCTAGTCTTACTAACTAAAATGCATACATCCAAATTGCCCATATTTAAAA
Source organism: Macaca mulatta (assembly GCF_049350105.2). Taxonomy (NCBI): domain Eukaryota; kingdom Metazoa; phylum Chordata; class Mammalia; order Primates; family Cercopithecidae; genus Macaca; species Macaca mulatta. Next base: position 138,766,564 of record NC_133407.1, on the reverse strand, counting down.
AGCCATGTCAAAAATAAATAAAAATAATGGATCCAGATGAACAATGAGCTTTTATTTCACTTTGGCATATTTTAAGAACTATAAGCTCAGTAATATGTATGCATACTATTTTATGTACTGTATATTATTATATGCATATTATCATATACACATAAGCATATTCATGTATTACCTATCATAGATGTTTGAAATGCTTGTTTCCCGGTGCCGTAAAGAAATAGCACTTTAACATAAATTTAATTTACTCAGCAAGGCCATTTTTATACTTTCTGCAGAAAGGGCACACTCACCAGCAATTTTGCCATGAGAGTACACTGAACAAAGGAGACAGGGTTATTTATAACCTGAAGCATCCACCCTACTGTTGTGTCCGGTTTCCATTGGCTGGAACAGGATCTCACATTTTTTATTTGTTCCAATCGGCTAGAAACTTAGAACTTTTTAAAGAGGCAAAGGTAGAGGAGAACAAAGGAAGGAGGAAATAACTTGTGGAATGCTGAGAAAGGTAAAAACACCTTTAAATAAGGAAAAGGAGCAGGCTATGACCTAATGCTTGCTTGGACCAGTATAAACCTGCCAGGACACATATTTAGGCCAAACTGTGAGAGCTAAGAACATAAAGCACATCAATTGCTTTATCATGGCTAGCAGATATTTAAGAATGTTAGCACAGGTCTTTGAATAAATTTTGCTTCCAAGATAAGTTACTATTTATTCCTAATTAAATGGGGAGGAAAGTCTTTAAAGAGGAATCTTTATTTTTTACAATAGAGTTCAATATAAAAAGCTGGGGAGGAATTTTTGCTCAATAGATACTAAGTAGAGGCCTCCATATTGTCTCTTTGGATCTTGATGATGCTTATTTAAGCTACCACCTTGTATAAAACGTTGAACCACATACCTTGAGCCTGCTCTCTTGGTATTACTCTTCCAAGAGTGAAAAGAAGTAGTCCAGTATTGAACATTAATTAAAATAAGGACCCAAATATCTGTGTAATTAAGTTCTTAAACAACAGAGTAGAAACGGAAGCAAAGTTTAAATACCCTACTTAAGATGAATCTGTAAAATTCTTTGGAAATACCCAAGTTTCTATGTTACTTCATGGATCTTTTACCCAAGATGAGACCTCTTCATCAAGTGCTCTTTTACCCATTTCAACTCACCCCTGAGATCCTTAATTTAGCTAAATCCCATTCATTGTTTGAGTAAAGTGAGTACAGATTTGGGGGACCTAAAGTATATATGGGTTTGAGGGACTTATTTTAGGAAAAAGAATATAAAGTTACAAATACAAAAGGTATATTGGAAATGAATGTTGATTAAGAATAAGAAAATAAATCACAACAAATAACTGCACAGTTAAGATTCAGCCCACTTTCTTCCAAGATCTCTTTAGGCAATTTAATGAAAATGCTTAAGCAGAAATGATATCTGTTTGCATCCTCAATTTTCCTCCCCAACTTTTACACCCACTCCTCTCAGGGATCTGCCCAAGGAAGAAACCAGAAAACTGAAGTTTCTCTAAAAATTTTGTTTTAATTGACACATTGTACATATTTATGGGGTACAATGAAATCTTATCTTTTGTGACAACATGAATAAACTTGGATCACATCATGTTAAGTAAAATAAGCCAGACACAGGACAAATAATAATCACACTTACGTGAAATCTAAAAAAAAAAAAGAAAGGTTGGTATCATAGAAGCAGAGTGGAACAGTGGTTAACCAGAGACTATTGGGGGAGAATGGGGAGAGGTTGGTCAAGGGCTTCTTGAGCATTATGGCAAGTCTCAGGCTGTCCCTTCTTGAAAGAAATCTTCTCTGCTTTCAGTATTCCTCCCCTGAGCTTCTGTGGCAGATTATATCCTCCTCTATCTTAGCATTTAGCACCTTGTATTTTAAGTACTCTGATTAGAATAGGAGTCTTTAGGACAGGAAATTTGAATCCCTCCCCATTTTATCCCCAATTTTCAGCACAGTTCTTATAATAGAATATGCACCAAATAAATATTTTCCAATAATAGCAAATAATTGCATAGTGCTTACTATATACCGGGCTCTCTTCTAAGTATTTTACATCTCTACACTAGAACAAATCTAACTTTATTATCAATATTATATAGATGAGGAAACTAAGAAGTAGAGAGCTTAAATAACTTGCCCAAGTCCAGAGTTAGTTCACATCAGAGCTGAAATTCAAACCCAGGCAGTGTGCTAATACAGTTCATGCTCTTGACCCTATGCAATACTGCCTCTCAAAAGGAATGCTGTAAGAATGTTTTTCTTCACTCCTGTTTTGAGTGGCATTTAAACTTTATGCCCCAAGGCATGGTTTGCTACAATGGCTGACTCCTTAAGAAATGATAATCCAATTTGTAAATTTTTGAAGACTTGCAGCCTCTTCACCCCCTACAGCTTCTTGCCTGTAGGAACCACTTACATGCTTGTTAGTACCTCCCCAGAGATGTTGCCAGGAGAGACCATATTACTTCCATTGTCCTCTACACCCCCCCATTATTCTTAATCCTACTGGGGTCTCTAAAAGCTAATCTAGCCGTAGCTTGTCTGTATGTGTGGATTCCAAATAGGAAGTAACCCTTTATTATCTATATTAACCTTTTTCACCCCTTAAAGGTTGATCATCTAAACCAATCCTCTCGTTGGAAAGATACGTTAAGTACACAAATGGAAACTCAAAATATGTCCTTTCAGCAGTTGAAAGATTTTTAGTGGGAGAGAGACAGAATAAAAACTGTGTTTAAAGAAGATTAGCAGATGCATTGCAGAAGAGGAAGAGATGGGAGATGAGGAGATGAGTGAGGAGCAAATTGGTTTCACATTGCAGCAGCTTCCAGTGTGGACACTGACCCTGCAAACCTGCCAATCATTTCTAACACTTTACTTTAAAATAATTATTTCCTGAAACTCATTTTGGTATAATTTCCCAAGTCTAGTGATTATCATAACAATTTATTTTGAGAACCTTGTGTGTTAGTCCATTCTTACGCTACTATAAAGAACTGCCCAAGACTGGGTAATTTATAAAGGAAAGAGGTTTAACTGACTCACAGTTCTGCAGGGCTGCTTAGACCTCGGGAAACTTACAATCATAGCAGAAGGGGAAACAAATGCATCCTTCTTCAAATGGCAGCAGGAAGGAGAAGTAGTGCTGAGCACTAATTCTTTACTTTGTAAGGAGAAAAGCCCCTTATAAAACCATCAGATCTTGTGAGAACTCACTCACCATCATGAGAAAAGCAGCATGGAGGTAACTGCCCCCATGATTGAGTTACCTCCAACCAGATCCCTCCCATGACACATGCGGATTATGGGAACTACAATTCAAGATGAGATTTGGGTGAAGACACAGCCAAACCATATCGCCTTGTGAGGAGAATATTTCTTTAGCAAAACTAAAAAAAGACAAAGTTGGCATAGGCAAAAGGTTAATTAAAATAATAGTTTATACTTATATTTCCTAGCCAGCAAGCAAAGCTGACTAAAATTTCCTTATATCAAGATTTATTTCTATTATGCAGAATTTTCTGTTTGTAACAGGAAGAAATATTAAGCTCTGGGGAAATTTCTCTTGAAATTACAGGCATCTGAAAAGGGAAGGCTTCTCTAGCCAAGAGATAGCTTTTGCGATTTTGTAATCCAGACTGTATATGTTTTATGGAACATTAATCTGCCTCATTTTGCTCAGATGAGAGGTTTTATATGTCATTCCCAGGAAAAAAATTGGTGACCATAACCGCATAATGAAGTTGACTTCCTAGTAGCTTATCAGGATTGGGTTCCTGAAATTTTTCAAAGCATTCACAAAGCCTGGCAGAAATGAGCAGAATTATTTCACGGTAAAATTTCATTCATTTAGAAGGCACTCATTTGGAGTTCATGATCATGGGGAACGGCTGGAGTGACCTTTAACGGGCACTACCTACTCAACAGAGTCTTATAAAACCTATTGAGGAAAGCAAACTCTTTTAAAGCATTTGTTATCACTTTAGAGGCAGCATTTCAAAAGCTGATGAATTAATTAAAATAATTATTACCGCCCGGCGCAGTGGCTCACGCCTGTAATCCCAGCACTTTGGGAGGCCAAGGCAGGTGGATCACGAGGTCAGGAGATCGAGACCATCCTGGCTAACACGGTGAAACCCTGTCTCTACTAAAAATGCAAAAAATTAGCCGGGCGTGGCGGCGGGCGCCTCTAGTCCCAGCTACTCGGGAGGCTGAGGCAGGAGAATGGCGTGAACCCGGGAGGCGGAGCTTGCAGTGAGCTGAGATCCGGCCACTGCACTCCAGCCTGGGCGACTGAGAGAGACTCCGTCTCAAAAAAATAAAAAATAAAATAAAATAAAATAATTATTACCTTCTGATTTAAGCAAGTCTCCTAGAATTTCCATCTTATTAATGCTACCAGCTTAATTTGAGTTCATTTACATCTTAAAATACCACTTTTAAAATTTTGATCTAATTCTTGTCATTCCAATCACTGTCACTTGACACTATTTATTTTGTATTGACTTAATAGAATAGATATTTTTGTCCATCCAAAAATGTTATTTGGCAAATATTCAACGAAATTATTATGCATTGGATACTTTTCCAATATGTGGCCATTTTGGAGACTTTAGGTATGGGTTTTCATACAATATAGTTTTTTAGTGCTCAAGTCAGGCTGTCTTTTGATAATTACCGGTTTCCTTGTTCCTGTGTCCATTTTCAGTGTGGGAACTGCTTTTTGTTGAGTGTGGGTTCCCTTTTTGCAGCATGGCGTAGCATTTGGTAGAAATTTATTATTTTTCTTGAAAAACTAATGAGTGACTCAACAAATGAGTGACTCAGGCTTTTATTTGTTGTGCACTAAATCTGAAGTCAGTAATTTTAGAGACTCAGAATTATTTGCCAAAGAAGATCCTGGCATGGTATTCCATCTATATGGAAAGGAGCTACAAGGATCCAAGAGAGCAGGGAAGTGGAAGATTCCAAGAAGACACCAGGCAGGCACCAAAGGGCTACATAGGCAGAGAGGGTCCACAGAGTCAGCAAGAATGACTCCTCAGTGAAAGTCCAACTATGAGACCAGAAATGTTAAATATATCACCAAATCAGTGAGAGGCAAATAGGGGAATATCTCCATGTTTGAAAAACTATACATTTGTTTATTCACTTTTCGCACAGTTGTTATGTTAATCCCAACTATTTATAGTATACTATTACTATTTACCAGATAGTATATTAGCTGCTGTCTAGAACATATGGTCATGTCTGGCATCTGATGGTTGCTCAATATCTGTTTATTAAATGAAATTGGCTGAAGAGTAATGACACAAAGTGAGTAAGGCTGAAGTAAATCTGGAACAAAGGGAAGAAAAGCGTAGGCAAGGTGCCCATGTAGTAGTAAAGCAGCCATGAGTCTCTCCACAACTTTCTCTGCACCTTATCAACGACACTGAACCTCACCCAAAGTGTTTTGCAATCAAGCATGCTATCCAAACTTACTGTTACATCTTATTATGTAATTTATCATTGGCCTTTCTATTCTTGAAGTAGAAGAGTGAATTTGAGTTAGAGAAGATTGCCTGGCTCTTGAAGAACTGCAGTCAATGTGTCATAAGCCCACAGTCCCATGTGTACTCGGTAATACCTACAGTAGAACTAGCTATGACTGGATAAACACAAAATCACACATTTACTAGTTTGTCATCACTCCTGTTTTGACCAGCTAATCTGTGTAAACATAGAAATGAAACATTAAGAGTAGGCAATTCGAAGAGCAGTGAAAGAAATGGGTACTTTTTTTGTATTAAAAATGTTTTTATTTTCTCATTGAGTACTACACTGAGCTGCTGAGTGTTATGGTGAAATAATTTGAAGCCTAAAGATCTTCTTCCAGTTTTTCTGTATACAACCAAAGGCTTATGAACATATTAAGTATGGGGAAGAGAATTGTCCTTGTATATCTACAGTTCCTAAGACTATTTTGCATACAAGAAACTGATCAAAATCAGCTAACATGAACTGAGTTTGGAAAATGCACATAGATTCAGTTGACAGACAGAGACCACGCTGTCAGATTAGCTATAGGGTATAAGAGGGGAATGAGAAGACAATGAAATCAAGGATGGATTAATCTCAAAGGGGAGAGAATATGCACTAACAAATCCTGACGTGGAACTGAAAGGATACAGATAACCGCCATGGATCAAGAAGAACAAAACAAGTCGATAACTGAAGAGTCCTGTTGATCGATTCACATTTTAGACCCTGATTTTCACATTGTCAACTGATAAACATAGTCTTCCAGAATTTCTTTCAAAGGAATAGCTCATACGTCTGTTAAGTTAAAAATGACCTGAATGTCTATGCTTTTTGCAGTTATAATAATAATTTGAAAATCTTGGCATTTCTAGAAACTTCTGTAGGCTGAGCCATATCTCGTACCCCCAAATCTTGTCTTTCATGATGCCAACAAATACTTGACATTATGTAGGTAAATCAAATGTTGCAAGAAATGTTTATGTAGTCGCTATACATTTAAAGCCAGTAGCTTTACTCCCTTTCTTTTGAAGCATAAACTTCACATTTTGGATAATGTGGTAGTGAGGTGTTCTGGTTCTTAAGCAGCAAATCGACTACATTAACATGTTCCAACTACAAATTGTCTGAGAAACTATCAGATTTAAAATTTTTATTCATAAAATATCAAGGACTAACAATAGAAATTTATGGCAAGCCTGCTATATAACAGTAAAAAGGAATATGTTAAAAAAGAAACCAAAGCCACTGCTGTTAAAAAAAAATAGATTAAAAAAGCAGTACATAATTTGTTTCCTAATTGTAGTGTGGACTAAAATTTTGTAGATGTCCAGAAGACATCATGAGTAAATATTAGTAGTTGCAAAGGCCAGGAGATTAAACTTGACATGTGGTTGGCTCCAGATGTGACCTTGGGCCTCCGTGACTAGAAAGTCACTGCTCTTTTCCAGATACTCCCAAACTAGAAAAAGCTAGCTTGGAAAACTTGCTGAGCCAGGGAAAAGAAGAAGAAAAACTGATTATGCACTGAACTCTAAGAAGATCAGAGAACACATTCTCAAGACAAACCTCAAAGGTGAGCAATCGTCTGTTTCTGAGAAAACAGGACTTGCAAAGTCTACTCCAGCATTTTTGCCAAAGAATATTGAGTTTAAATAAAGGCAGGCATAAAATGAGCTTTAAAAGATTCGCTGAAAATATATTCTTTAAAAAAATCTGCTGTAGCTAATGAAATGGTCACATTACTAAAAAGATCATTTCAAAGCATATTTTACACTTTTCTTCTCCAAAGAAACTCAAAGTAATTTATGATATTACCCAAGAGCCCAAACTGTCAAATACTAGAGAAAGTAAAGGTATGAAGTGATGAAAATAAATACTTGAATCATAGTTCTCATACCCTGACGAATCACCTATGCTCTTAAAGTGCTCTTAATCTTGACTACAAAGCTTTTACACAGAGTAAGTGAAAAGTAAGGGGATGTTGGTGGGTTTAAAATTGGTTCTTACACAATACATGAACAGAAGTGTTATGGGGGGAAGAGGAAAAGGCAAAAAGGGTAGCAGTCCCAGTTCTACAGTTGAACGTTCAACGCTTTTCCTTGTTGAACTCAAAGAGGGTACAAGGAGCACACTGCCTTCTCCTGGCTCAGAGAAAGGCGCTCAACTGTAAAAACGGTTCTAAAGCCAATGTGTCTAGCTCTTTATCTTTATGCGCACACACACACACATATACAAACAGGCACATTTATACACATACGCACACACACACAATTTGAGATCTCCCCACTTGCCTACCAAAATCTCAAATACACATGCGGACACACACACATGCACATTAGGAACACACACATGCACACCCCCAGCACACTCTTGCACATGCCTGTGCACACACATCACACATGAACACACCACAATATATATCTCACACTCACACACAAACATGTATGTACACAAACAAGTGCACATCATGCCAATGCATGTGCCATACTTGCATATGTACTTCATGTAGACACACATACACAGACTCTCATACATCCAACCCTCACATACTTATATAATGCACATAGGGAAACACACAACAAAACAAACACAGAGATGCACGCACATTGGGTAAGTATTCACTTACATATCACAAGGCAGGCATGTAGTCGTATACATCCATGCACACAGGCACATATACAGATACACTCCCAGACACAGGTGCACACATAACAATCAAAGACTACAGACAAATTAAATACATCTCTATTTAAATGTTTGGGAATTTTAAGTTATAAAGAAGGGAAATGAAAAAAGAAAACGGAAATCAATGGGCCATGTTATTGGATAGAGTAAACATATCTTCAAATTCCTGAGACGTTCCCTTGCAGAATGGAGACTGCCATTTTAATTCAAGAGAAGCCCAGCGTTAATGCCAAAGCAAGTTATAGGTGTGTCTAACTCTAAAATGTCGGGCAGCACTGCTTTAATCCTCTAAATACACAATTCAGTTCCCAGCTGAGTTGAGCAATTTAATCAAGGTCACTGAGAATGGTAAACAGCCAGAGCTTGACTAACATTTGAACATGAACCACAGGACCACTCCCTTAAATTCATTTCAATATTTCATTTCATAAACAAGATAGGGAAATGAATTTAAAATATAGATTTCTCCATTTAAAATTCTATTTAATTCATCATCATAGATTAGAAGTTTGACAGTGACGAGGTGCTCATAATTTATGTATGAATCTGTTGCATTTTAAGCGCATTCATACACATATGGAAGATGGAGATATGTGCATATAATTGGTGTTCTTTGCATTGAAGACGTCCAGCTAGCAGCCAACATACTTTGCAGATGCCAAATCATGCTATTTTAAATATGATTAACAACAGCAAATTAGAAAGAAAAACATCTCCAAAACTCCATCTTACATACATTTAAATAATTATTTTTGTGTGTGGAAAGAAAGAACAACATTCTGTAGTTGTGCGGATATAAAGTATAATTCTTTACCACCCTCTTGTGGTGATTTTAAAGAACAACTTTCTGATCATTGAATCCCCCTCCATATTTCTAGAGTAATATTGAGCCGCTACATTTCTTTCAAGGTAAATCACAAGAAATTGCAGATATTTGACAATTTTTGACCTACAAAATGGTGATTTCATATGATATTGCTGCAATTAATCATTATCCCTGTGTTCTGAAGCCAAAGAGAATTCATGTACCATTTACTTGGATTTTTAAAAATTATCTTTCTATAAGAATTCCTTGTCTAGCTTTAAGAGTAAACAGAATTGCAGCTTACCCTTCCTATCCACAGTTTTCTTGATACCTATCAACATGGCCTAACTTTTTAGAGTTGGTTCCATCCCTATGCTGTACGCATGATGCCTTCTTTCCTAACTCTGTTCCTCACTTCCCTGGGGCCCCTTCCTGCCTCATCCAATAGCTATGCAGTCTTTATTATTCAGACAGATGTAACTTTCTTGGATATATCCAGTGCACTTAGATGTATGCCTTCTCTCTATTCCAATGGCTATACCCTGAATCTAATAAATTAGTTTTTCTATATTGTCTTATTTACCAGCAGTTTTGTTTTTATCTCCTCACTTATACATTAATATATCAACTCCCCAACCATATGCTGAGACGGGAATTTCTCAAACTGGAAGAGGACTCTTACCAGACCCTAACTATACTGGCACTCTAATCTAAGACTTTCAACCTCCAGAACTGTGAGAAATAAATATTGGGTGTTTAGCCACTTAGTCTATGGTAATTTGTCACAACAGCCCAAATAGACTAAGACACTATCTTATGTTCATTGTAAACTAAACTGACAAAAGATAGATTAATATGAGTAAAACAAAAAGTTTATTAATGTGTGCAGTGCACATCACTTGGGAGAAACCTCAGTGACAAGTGACTCAAAGGGGTGATTAAGCTGGAGCATACCAGCCTGGGCAGCATAGCCAAACCACATCTCTACAAAAAGTACAAAATTAGCTAGGTGTGGTGGTGTGCACCTGTAGTCCTAGCTACTTGGGAGGCTGAGGCTAGAGGATCCCTTGGGCCAGGATTTGGAGGCTGCAGTAAACTATGATCACATCATGTATTCCAGCCTGGTTGACAGAGCAAAACCTTGTCTCAGGAAAAATTAAAAAAAAAAAAAAAAAAAAGAGAGAGAGAAAAAGAACTTGTGCATATATAGTACCTTAGCAAATAATAATAAATTTGAAGAAAAGTGGCAAGACATAAGAGAAAAGACTTTTAGCCTTCCAAAGGCTATATAACCTGTGGTGGGCTATATATAGGGGCTGAAACTAAGAGAAGACAAAAGTTCTTTTAGTAAAGTTATATAGATTCCTCTGATGCCATTTCTGGGCTAATAAGAGTCCAGCATTGTCCCAGGTGATTAAGAATTGTTCAGCCGGGCGCAGTGGCTCACACCTGTAATCCCAGCACTTTGGGAGGCTGAGGTGGGCAGATCACCTGAGGTCGGGAGTTTGAGACCAGCCTGACCAACACAGAGAAACCCCGTCTCTACTAAATACAAAATTAGCCAGGCATGGTGGCACATTCCTGTAATCCCAGCTGCTCGGGCGGCTGAAGCAGGAGAATCGCTTGAACCCGGAGGCGGAGGTTGCGCTGAGCCGAGATCGGGCCATTGCACTCCAGCCTGGGCAACAAGATGGAAACTCTGTCAAAAAAAAAAAAAAAATTGTTCTACTTTTCCTGGTAGAGAAAGGAAGGACAGAGAGTGTGTCCTGTGTCTGTTTTTTCCTCAATTATCTTTAGTTCAAACAATTCTTATGCCAAAGTAGCATATTTTGGGGTGGTATACTCTGAACCCCTCAAGTACCTCAACCTAGATTATTAGCTCAGAGAAGATATCACAGTTATGCAAAAGCCCATTGATGTTGGGAACATGTAAACTTTGCATGCATTAACAGGAGCAGCGCTGTACCTTTAGTTCATTAACCAACTTTGTCCCTGTTAGCTTCAACTAGCATTTATGCTTGAGGAGCACAGATTTTCTGCAAGGCTGTGATTGCCTGACTAAGTCATTTCATTCTTCAAAAACTCAGTGGAATTGAAAAGACTAGAGACTGGCTCTAGTGGTTGCCATCCTCCCATCCAGGATACTCTTAACATGTACTGGAATGCTGCGATATCTTCTAAATATCAAACAAGAAAAACAAAAAAGTAAAAAAAAAAAAAAAAAAAGAAACAAAAAAAAACCTTAGGAGTCTAGTTCAGCTCTGACATGTAAAGAACTGGGACGTCATACTTGGCCTATGATAAGAAACAGTTGAACCAACTGAAAATCAATGACTTTTCTTGGACTCATCGGGTGCATCCAGAGAGACACACCTGAGATCTGCTTACCTGGAAGAGAAGAAGCTGGTGCCATACACTGATAGGAACATTCTTGTGGTAATTGTAATGAATTGCTGTGGGCTGTGTATGAATTACTGTGAGAGTGAGAAACTATTAGGAGCTGGATATTTAGGGGTAGGGGTTTCCCACATTTTAAAGGGCTTTATATTTAGGAACCCCACCAGGTTCTCACAGTAAACATCTGAAAAGATGTTTCTTCATGGCTCTGGCAGGTGGAAAGAAAGAGTAATCACTGTGAAATAGCTCAGTCTTCTCCTTAACAAAGGCTGATACTCCAAAAGAAAGACTCTGCTAAGAGTTTATCATAGCAGAGGCATTTCTCCCACTGAAGCTCCCATTAGCCTCCTGGTCTCACCTAAGAAGGGAAAACAAACCAACAACAATCAAAGTTTCAAGGAAATACACTGAGGATGCTACAATCAGGGAAGGGAATAGGGAGAAGTAGGGGGATAAAAGCTAGATCATGAAGGTCATAGCCCCAGGATATAGACACTGAGATTTAAGTGGGGCATGGTGGTGGAAGTGCCTGTCATCTCAGCCTCTTGGGAGACCCAGAAATTCTATCACATCACTGGACTCCAGCCTGAGTGACAGAGTGAGACCATATCTCTGATACAGGAGCTAAAAAGAAATTATTTAGGCAGATAGTGAAGGTAGCAGAGTCCTCGGCTGGGTTTTCCTTTTAATAAAAAAGCAGCCCCCAAATAATTTATTTTCTAACAAAAAGCAGCCTGAAAAATCAAGCTGCAAGCATAGATAAGCAAGTGGAAGCTTGCACAGGTGAATGCTGGCAGCGGTGCCAATGGAAAAAGGACACCTGGAGGTCAGGCATATTTAACATAGGGGTCCCTTTTCTTTGTTGACACATGTGCAGTAAAAAAATGGGAAGCATGGCTCAGGCCAGGTAGAAAACTCCATTTACATAATAAAAGATCAGGGTGGGATGACCAGCCTCTTTGCATGCTATGTAAATGGCACATCTGCTCCAACCAATCCTCTGTGCCCTATGTAAATCAGACACTGCCTCCTCAAGCTCATCTGTAAAAACAGCTACATCTTGTTGCAAGGCCGGAAAACCATTCCAGTCGCTTTCCTCTGCAGGAGGAAGCTTTCTTCTCTCTTTTGTCTATTAAACTTCCGTTCTTTTTTTTTTTTTTTTTTTTGAGATGGAGTCTTGCTCAGTAGAGACAAGGTTTCACCATCTTGGCCTGGCTGGTCTTGAACTCCTGACCTCGTTATCCACCCACCTCAGCCTCCCAAAGTGCTGGGATTACAGGCGTGAGCTGTGGCGTCCAGGCTAACCTTCCATTCTTAGGTGCACTCTTTACGTTTCTGCATCCTCGATTTTCTTGGCATGAGACAATAAACCTCCAGTATTTCCCCAGACAACAACACAGTTTCATCTCAAAAAAAAAAAAAAAACAACGATTTAATTGGAGGATTATAATAATGCAATCTCTCTCCTACATCTTAACACCATACCCTCAGGCTTCAACATAGTGACAGTGGATTACAACTGAAAAAGCTCTCTATTTGAAAAGAAGTACATACTTAGGAAAGTGTAAAGTCAAGAGGGGAGACCAAAGAAAAAAATAAGATCATCAGCTGAATTTGAAGCCTCTGGCACCTGCAGCTACAGTAAATATTAAACACAACCCTACTCCTAGAGAGATTAAAATAAATGTTCACACTGAAGGCTTATTTATCTCAGTTCTCATTACCTGATGCATGTGCAGATTTCTACAAAGTATTACAAGGCATGATAAAGGATGAGGAGAAACACAATCTGAAGAGACAAAGCTACCATCAGAACAACACTTAGATATGACTCAGATGTTGGAATTATCTTTTTAAAATACATATGATTAACATTTTAAGGGCCTTAATGGAAAGAGTAATGGGTAATGTCAGCAGAGGGATAGAAACTCTAAGAAACAAAAGAAAATGCTAGAAATAAAAAATCCTATGTATGGATATGAAAAATGCCTTTGATGGGCTTATGAGTAGATTTGACACAGCCAAGGAAAAGTTTCAGTGATTTTAAAGATAGTTCAATGGAAACTTCCCAAAGAGAAATATTGAAGTGCAAAGGAAAAAATAGGGGCCCGGTGCAGTGGCTGATGCCTGTAATCCCAACACTTTGGGAGGCTGAGGTGGGCAGATCACTTGAGGTCAGGAGTTAAAGACCAGCCTGGCCAACATGGTGAAACCCTGTTTCTACTAAGAATACACAAATTGTCTGGGCGCAGTGGCTCATGCCTGTAATCCCAGCACTTCGGGAGGCTGAGGCAGGGAAAATCACTTGCACTGAACTGAGATCACGCCATTGGACTCCAGTCTGGGTGACAAGAGAGCGACTGTGTCTCAAAAAAAAAAAAAAAATTAGACGAGTGTGGTGGCATTCACCTGTAATCCCAGCTACTTGGGAGGCTGAGGCAGGAGAATGACTTGCACCCATGAGGCGAAGGTTGCAGTGAGTCGAGATTGCATCACTGCATTCCAGCCTGGACGACAGAATGAGACTCTGTCTCAAAAAATATATGTAAAGTAAAAATACATAAATAAACCCAGAACATCTAAAACTATGGAGCAATTTCAAAGGGTATAACATACGCAGAAATACTTAGAAGAGAGAACAGAACAGTAGAAATATTTTAAGCAAAAAACAAAAAGCCATAAAGTTTAGAATTCTGCATATATCACCAAGTAAAGCATTTACCAAGATATTTCCCAAATTAACAGGTGACAGGATGGGCACCTGTATTGGTGTAGAAAAGCCTGTATTTCTGTGAGTGAGGAGTTCATTGTAGCAGAAGATAAAAGAAAAGGAGCCTAGTAAGAGAACAGTAAGCAGAGGTGATTGTGAAGGCTCATGAATACCACTATATCATTTGGACCTCAATCCAAAATCTGTGATATACTTTGCCTTAGAAAGACATAGTAATAATGGGTAAGATGAGGCTGGAAAGCTGTAAGTCCATTAGTCCTTCCTGCAAAATTCTAGGAAAGGGATAGTGAGAACTATGGCTGTGACAAAAGCTAAAGACTATTACCAGAGATAGGACATGAAGTAAGTCCTATAACCAAGTGAAAAAAAAAAAGTAGTAAAAATAACAGATTAATGAAAAGTAAACAAGTAAGAGATTCAAGTTGGGAAATCCCACCGACCAACACCAATATGAAATTATTGCCCAACAAAGGAGCTGACATTTCTTTTTCTTTTCTTTTCTTTATTTTTTTATTATACTTTAAGTTCTAGGATACATGTGCACAACATGCAGGTTTGTTACATATGCATACTTGTGCCATGTTGGTGTCATTGGGAGTTATACCTGATGTAAATGACGAGTTGATGGGTGCTGACGAGTTGATGATGAAGGAGTTGACATTTCTAATTCAGAGCTTTCAGAACTGCAAGTAGCAATAAATAAGTCACTTAGAACTTTCTCCGGAAAGCCACTACAATGTATAAATGCATAAGGAAGTGAATACTTAACCACTCATATGATCTTGAAAATCATGCAGAAGACTGTCCATGTAGTTAGTAGTGGATAATGCCGATATGGCTGTTTTTAAAATTTCTGAGAGACCAACATTAAAGCGTCATATCCTACAAATGCAGATGCTATGGACATCTGATTTTGGCCTCACTGACTTCAACACTCTAATTACCAGTTTTCTTTATGGATGAATTAGTTGAATAGCTGTGTGATTTATCCTGATTGATTGTCATCATGGCACATTTGCAGAGGGAATAGTCAATGAAATGCATTTTTAGCAATAGCTATTCTGGCTTCCGTCAATATACATGTGGTGTCAAGGCTTGACATTTTATCTTGAATATTTTAAGGCACCCTTTCTCTTGAGTATAGTATCTAAGAGTTTACTTGAGCAAAAATTCTAATACTTGCATCACATGGATGATGTGATATGAAGGCAAGATGATTACATGGCTAAATGGTCTTTCACTGCTTCTACTATAATGAGTTTTCAACAGCATTGGCAAAGAGTTTACAAATTGATGATCACATAGGGGTAGATCCAGCCCCCAGATGTGTTTGCTTACATCATGCAATAGTTTATGACTTTTAAAATAAATCAACAAAATATTATTTTGGAAAACAAAAAGATTTTACATGAACTACCCCCCATCCCCATGTGCGTGCACACACATGCACACACACACAGACATACACACACTTTATTTTCTTTAAAGATTAGAAAGCTTGGCTATACTGTTCCTGCAATTCTGTGTCAACAATGGCCTACCCTCAGTCTCCATTACTTCTCAAATGCATGAATTTACATTTAACCTCGCCGTTTCCTTTATTTAGATTACTTGCTTAGCCCATTATTATTAGTCAACTAAGGCTGCCATAACAAAATACCACAGACTGGTATTCTCTCATAGTCCTGGAGGCTGGAAGTCCAATATCTAGGTGTCAGCAGGTTGGTTTCTCCTGAGGCCTCTCCTTGGTTTGCTGCCTTCAAGCTGTGTACTTATATGTCTTTTCTCAGTGCATGTGCCTTCCTGGTGTCTCTTCTTATAAGGACACCAGTCCTATTGGATTAGGGTCCCACTCTTATGACCTCATTTAATCTTAGTTACCACTTTAATAGTCCTATCTCCAAATATAGTCATATATTGCGGTTAAACTTTCTACATAATTCAGTCCATTACATCCCTGTAAACAATTCAGTCCGTTACATCCCTGTAAACATTTAGGTTTGTGAACGCTTACAAAGCATTTGTAATTTTTAATGTCGGGAGAAGCCATTGAGCAGGACTCAACATAGGAGAGGCAGAAGGGAACTTGGATGTCATTAGCTTGACTTCCTAACTGATATAGTTCCTACGTCATTGCTGCTGTCCAATCAACTTTTGTTTCACCCTTTCTGAGATAGCTAAATGTTCTGGCTAATCACTGCCAACCAAGTCCTTTTCCATCAAATCACCTTGTTTTGATTGATCAGCTAGCATTTGTGGAGATATTTTGCTTGAGTTATCATTCATTGCATCATGTAAAGTCTTGCTTATATAAATCCCTGGGAAGAGTTCCCTCCTGATAATGTTGATGTTAGTTGCCCTGCTGTTCTTTTGAGCAACTGGTCTCTTAAAAAAAAATAATTGGTACAATGTGTTTTGCATAAAAGTCCATATTTGCTATTTGGCTGGTCACCGTAAAGCAGAGATGTCTACTCTTTTGGCTTCCCTGGCCACACTGGATAAAGAATTGTCTTGGGCCACATATAAAACACACTAACACTAGCGATAGCTGATGAGCTTAAAAAAAAAATCACCCAAAAATCTCATAATATATTAGGAATGTTTACAAATTTATGTTGGGCCGCATTCAAAGTCATGTGCCACAGGTTGGGCAAGCTTGACGTAAAGCTTACAAACACACACGGGGGAGGCTATGTCACTTAGAAACCAAGAAGTGCCTGCAGGCTGGCATAATGCCTCACAATTGTAATCCCAGCACTTTGGGAGGCTGAGGCAGGAGGATTGCTTGAGCCCAGGAGTTTGAGTCTAGCCTGGGCAACATGGTGAAATCTCCTCTCTACAAAAAATAAACAAGATTAGCAGCATGTGGTGGCACGTGCCTGTGGTTCCAGCTACTTCGGATGCTTAGGTTGAGGCTGCAGTTAGCAGGGATCATGCCACTGCACTCTAGCCTCAAAAACAGGATGAGACTCTGCCCCACCGTCCCCATCCCCCCGAAAAAGTGCCTGGAGTCAGAAAGTGTTAACTCAAAATCTTCCCCTGCACTCACTATGTGTTTAGTTTTTAGCAAGTTACTTATTTTCTTAGAACCCTGGTTTCCTCACCTGTAAATTGAAAAACACATTAACAGTAAATGCTCTTTATCCAGTTCTTGGCAAACTTTTATGTGCTCAGGAATCACCCAGGACCTTGTTAAAATGTAGATTCTGATTCAACAGATCTGGGATGGGGCCAGAGTTTCTACATTTCTCACAAATCCCAGGTGATGCTGATGCTGTTGGTCTGTGGACTGCACTTTGAGTGGCAGGGTCTTTGAGGATTAAATGAGATATAGGTGGAAAGCAGCTAGAACCCTGCCTCACACATTGTAAAAATCCAAAATACCCTTCCTTCAAGGGTTAGTGTTATTCAGACAAAGCTTGTAGGTCAGTATAATTGCCTTTGTAGGAGGATTCATTGCATCCTGATTATGGTATTCCTTTGTGCATATCCTTGCACCCTACTTCGATTTCATGCAGTTGCATCATACTTTATGTATTTTTAAAAACCACCTGAAATCCTTTTTCATTAAAAAAATTATATAAATTAAATACTTTGATAAATGGACAATGAGAATGTACTTTTAAAAATGAATTTAAAATAATGTGATTCCAAAAACGAAATCAGAGTACCCATTGTAATCACCACCACTCCCTAATCAGTAAGACACTTCCAGAGACTGCACCCTGGCGCACCTTATCATACCTGCTTTTTCATGATCCCTGAACTTGCGCACCATAATACAGTTTTCCCTAACCTCTTTCAGGTCCTTCAAAAGTATTATATATGCAAGTATCCTGGTCTTTGTTTTTGCTATTTCATCTGACATTCTTTATCCTTCCCTCTGCTTCAGATCTCAGCTTAGATGCCACTTCCTTCAGGAACTTGCCTGATTGCCCTCTTAGACCTGAGTTTCCTGCCCCTTCAGGGGCTCTCATAGGACCTTTGTGTACTCTTATCTTACTGCATTTCAAAATGTGTCATAACTGCTTATTTAATAATTGGTCCCTGTCACCTCCCATGCCCCCAATCTTTAAACTTCAGAAAGTCAAGAGCACTATGCTTATGTCCTGTTATATTCTTAGTACTTAGAAGAGTGCCTAATTGTTATTATAGTAGGCACCATAATGAAGACTCAAGAAATACATGCTCCATTAATGATGAATGGATGAGTGGATAGATAGATGGATGGATTAATAGATACAAAAGCAGATTACTCCATTGTTTGAGGATTTTCGTAAAACATTTATTAGCAACAACTTGGATTAATTTTATTCAGCCTGAAATCCCTGAACATAACAATCATCTCAAAATCCATACACTTACTGGCAGTACCAGTCAACTTCTCTCCTTTGCCCAGCTGTAAAGATGTTTAGGAATAATGGATTCCTTTCTGGAGTTTAGCATGTGGCAAACATCTCTCCCTGAGACCTGCTATGAAGGGGTTTCAGGCTGAATTTCATTTAACTTTCTCCGTGTCTAAGATAGCGTCTTCATCAGAGCTAGCAATCTAACATATGTAACAACTGTGCACAGAAAGAAGCAGGCAAATACTGAGGAGTAGATTTTCATGAACTCACCATCACTATAAGAAAAAAAAAACCTTCAAACTGTATTCGGGATTGATCATACCTCAATCTCATCATTTTCATCATTCAAAAGGGAGATAGCTCATGATCGTTACTAAGATAAAAATAATGAAATTGTTTTCAGCTTCTATAGCATGATTGTATAATTCTCTGCTCAATTTAAAATAAATTCTTCCATTGTGGATCAGACAAACTGAGCGGTTATCAGAAATGATGTTGCATTTTCAGAGAAGAATGATAGCCCCGAGCTTAATCAACCCTCTGAAAATATAATGTACATCCATAGAAATATTTTAAAAATATATCCTGAGGTTTTTATCTTGGTTGGAAACATAGCATACTCAATTATATAGGACAGAAACCATTCAGCATGTGCCTTGAGGGCCATTAAGTTCCCCAGGACTTGAGATAATGAAGATAAACAGTTTAACCTTTGCTAGACTTGGGACCCTGGTTACCACAATGTCTCATTAGGAAGAGGCACACTAGGAAAAGCACAGAAAAATGCATTACCAAGCACCATGCCTCTAAGTGGTGCCCCAGATCCACTACTTTTACAGTCTAATTTTGTTTTCTCACCTTATTCTAGCTATTTTCTATACCCAGACCACAGTGCTTTTGTGAAAGATTTTTGTCACTAAATTCTCAGCTTACGTTTTGAGAGTTAAAAATCACCTACCTGTTGACCCAATAGCTTGCAATGTATTTTATAAATTGAAATCTTTTAGGGACAAACGTTGAGATGCTCCCTAGCATTTAGAAAAGTTTCTGACATTTGATTTGCAATTATTGAGAAGTCATTTTGCAATTATTGAAGAATGGGGTGGGGGTAAGGAAAAATGTGTTAGACTATTTGTGACTAGCAAAATCTATGACGAAATAAAGTTACAATCTTATCTTGGTTATTAGAACCTGATAACAATAACTTAGTTTCTTATGTAACAATATAAGGTAGTGGAACTAATAATGACTTATTCTGCTTCCCTTGAATGGATCTCAGGAGGAAATAAGCCAATGGCACATCTTGCTTCTGATCCCCACCATTGAGGAGAGAGATGGTCCATTGAAGAGCAGGCTCTTGTTTCTCTTGATAGGAGTAAGAGGAACACCATAAGGCACAGCTATAAATGGAGGAAAACATGCATGCTATTTGGAAAAGCCACTTCAGCTCTTGAGAGCTTGTAAAGACTCAAACAAAGTCAAGTCACAGTGTCATATATTTCAAGATGGACTTGACCTTTCACCCTTCCCAAGAGAGAAGGATTATCTGGCCTAGGAATACAAGTGGATAACAATTTCACAGAGATGAATCATTATGTCACTTCCTTATTTCCCAATGGATGTAGTAAACAAGGCACCTTTTTAAAATAAAGGACCTAGGGTTGAATGTCTTATTCTATCAAGTCACATGAGAAGACGTGTGAAGGTTAGAATAAATTACATTTTTGTGATTCTAAATCCATTGGTTCAATCATGGAACTTAAAGAATCTTTTACTGTGCTATCTTGTAACATCCAAGATAGCTCAAGAAGTTGAGCTTGTGAGGACCAAACAATAACAGATGCAATATAATCTCGATATATTTAAAATCTCCAACAGGTAGTTCCTAAGAAAGCTGAACACTAAGGAGTACCATCAAGGCAATAATAAAACGAGGTTGTTGGGTTGTTTTTAACATATTAAAATAAAACAGAATTCCCTCTTTCCTTTTTATAGAGAGTCATGTTATGACTTTGGTGGGCACAGGTACTTTTATCCTCCTGGTTCCCTTCCTCCAAAAAAGATTTAAAATTATATTTTATGAATACATTGTCATAAAGGTGAATATATTAATATTATGTATTATTTTCTTTGACCTAAAAGTTCATTTTCTCTGATAAAAATAAAACACTTTCTTAGGCCCTTAGCAGTATCGTGGGCCTTAAGTACCGTGCCTTGTGTATCTGCTAGAAAAGTCAGACTGCTATTATCTAGTTGTATCTAGAAACTGTGCATCTTCTTTCAATTTGCAATACAGATTCTCATGCCTAGGAGTCACATCTTAGGGAACTAACACACTAGAAACTGAGGTATACCCAGCAAAACATTAAATATAACTTCAAATGCTTTTTTTCCCCCTCAAATTCATTATATCAAGTTTATTTGATTCGCAAATATGCCTGCTACTCAAAGTACATTTGTTGGTTCCTTTTGAACAATGCTAGCTTTCATCAAGTGTCCTCTGAAGGAAGCTCCAACTCTTGAAAATCCAGATCTTCCACATTCTTACTATCTACTGTATGCCCATAATTCATCTCTGCATCACAGCCCTCCTTCATGAAATCAGTGGGTTAGATAAACAAAACCACAAGAACATAAGCTCCAAAAGGCAGAGATTTTTTTTTCTTTGTTTGGTCTGTTTTGTTCATTTTTTTCACTGATGAATCTCAAATACCCAGAACTTTGCCTGATACATAGTGAATGCTCAATATGTACTAAGTGAACAAACTTCCGTTGATTTTATTTCCTTTAAATCTCTTTCTACAGCCTGTTTTCCATCTTTATTAGTTTTTGTCACCATTGTCTCTTTCCTTCATTGATCCATCTGCCTCTATGATCTTGCTAGTATTTCTCCTATGTGCTTTTCTGAGTGTTATTCATAATGCTCAGTTTTGATGATGTAGTCATCGCCATCTTATTTTAAAGTCTTTTGATGGTTCCTCATTTTCTTTAGAAGCAAACAAACAAAATCCAAACTATTTAAGTATATAGTATAAAAATCTCTTCATGTACCGACACCAGACTATATCTACTCTTGTCCCAAGTAGGCTACTGAATTATTTGACAGAATTGAGAATCTACTAATCTCTTTAGCTTCCAGTTCTCTGCACATGTCATTCTTCTGCACGGATAATCCTTTCTCAAACCTTTCATAAATTCACTTCCCTTGACCCCACACCTAACCTGACTAATTCCTACCTTCTCTTCCCTTTAGGAATCCTAGGCATTCTCCCATGTTCTCATATACACCTGCAACTTCCTTTCATGATAGCACTCATTTGACTTTATTGTGACTAGGTGTTTAGGTATCTGTTTCCCCCACTACATTGTAAGTTTCTCCAGGGAACAGTTCCACTGTGCAATATTTTATCCCCAGAACCTGGCACAGTATCTAGAACTTGTAAGAAATGTAATAAATGAGAATGGATGACTGAATTAATTAATTAGGCTTTGTTACATTTAAAGGAAAATTGATGTATTTCAGGATTTAACAGATTAAAGTTATGTGTACCACTTCATGTATTTGTTTATTTACAATCCTTTCAAAGTAATTGGAAATATTTCTATTATTTATTTATTTATTTATTTATTTATTTATTTATTTATTTTTGGGGGACAGAGTCTCACTCTGCCACCCAGGCTGGAGTGCAGTTGGCTCACTGCAAATTTGTCTCCTGGGTTCGCGCACTTCTCCTGCCTCAGCCTCCCAAGTAGCTGGGACTACAGTCATGTGCCACCATGCCCAGCTAATTTATGTATTTTTAGTAGACACGAGGTTTCACCATGTCGGCCAGGCTGGTCTCTAACTCCTGACCTCAGGTGATACACCTGCCTTGTCCTCCCAAAGTGCAGGGATTACAGGCGTGAGCCACCTTGCCTGGCCTCTCCATTCTTAATAGGAAATAATAAGGATGATTTGAGTTAAGATTGTTGAATTCAGATATTATTTTTAGAAGTATATGTACATTCAATATTGGGTGCATTTCAGAAAATAAATATTTTTATGTACTACCCATAGGAATTAAGGTTGATAGGTCCTGTTTGGGAAGATATTTGGCATATCTTGTAAAACTAAAATTCACAGATCCTGTAACCCATTAGTCTTACTTTTAGGTATATTCTATAATAAAACACATGTTCACAAGGAGACACACATAAATGTGCTCATTTGAGTAACAGTAGAAATTAGAAATGGTGTGAATGAACGTGAATAGGGAAATGACCAAACAAAATTAGGTATAATCACACAATGGAATGATTCATAAAACAGTTAACATTTGTAAGCAGATAGATCTAAAAATATGGTGATAATCATAAAACAGCAAATTGCAAGATGGTAATTACCCTATGCAACCATTTCTGTAAATAGAAACCTCACCAATAAAAACAACATGTATTGTTTATACAAATGCATGTATATTTGAAAAACATGAAAATTAGGATGAAATTATATTAAATTAGCCATTGACAGTCATTGCCTCTGGGCAGGAGTATAAGTGATGAGACTTAGGGAGTAGTCAAAGAGATCTTAATTTTATTTACAGCATTTTAATTTCTTCATTTTTTAAAATGTTAGTGATGAAATGTGGACATTAGTTGTACAGATTATACAGTTATCTATGTATTTTATAGTTCCTGCAAAAAGAGAAGGTGATGGACACCTAACCATGTTCTAAGTTTTGGAGTTGAAGCCATCAGTGGGGAGTGGGGTTTGGGGGATGGTGCTGAGGAAAGTGATATGCCACAAGAGAGTGCAAAAGTACAGCATCAAATCCTACCTGTAGGAGTAAAAGATGTCAAGGCAGAGAGATTTACATACCCTACAAGTTACCTTTGGAGGATGCCAAGACACTCTTGAGGGAGTTGAGAGAGGCTCATGAGTACTGCAAAACTAATGGTCTAGGACAGAGAAAGAAAATGATTGCTGTGAAAAGAAAGGAACAAAATTGGCAAAATGACGTTTGCTGTTGCTGAAGCTAGAGAGTGAAAGGCAAACACGCTGCATCCTAGGTCTGCTTGCTACAGATAAGATTTCTCTGAATGTAAGAGTCAGTGCACTGAATATTCAAATGTCAGGCAGTAGTCTTCAACTATAAAACAAAAAGCATCCATAAACACATCACCCACAGGATGGCTTTGTGCTGCCATTACTGACAGTTTTCTTAAAAGGAGATTAAAAGACACTGTACTCAGGTTTCCTATAGACAAATGAAAGTGACAAGGATGAGAAACATGCAGTGTGTAATGTAGATAAAGGGAAAGAAGATTTTCCAACAAATACATATTCTGCTGACAGAATGAAAAGAAAAGCAAAAGAGAAAGAAGTACGGTTATGAATGTTGAGGATCATATTAATTAAAATAGACTTTGGGAAGGAGTGTTGTGCTTTTATCAAAGAGAGTATAGTTTTAAAGAGAAAGGCCAATGATCCAGAGTGCTGAATGGCTGGGTGATTTTTAAACTGGAGCCTTCTAAGTCTGTTAATTTATTTACTGGCTATGACAAAATCCAGAAAAGTGTCAATCGCTATAATAACCCAATTGTATTTATACAGAAGGTCAAATATTACAAGCCTGCTGTTCAAGAAAATAAACATGTAGATAAGCAGAAGCCATAGTTATTAAAAGCAACAAAGCTGGGTTTAATTCTACCACTGCCTCTGGTTGGCCCTTTCAGTTTGGGTAAGCTGCCCAATGAATCTTTTTCTCAGCCTCCTATACTGGAAATACGAAAATCAAAACAAGTGCACCATTAAATCCTTTTCTGTCTACTATTTTGGAAATTTATTAAATCTTTCTGATATGCTGTGGAAATAAGAAGAAAAGGGTGTTTTGTGGGAGAAAATACATTATTTTAGTGAATAAGAACAGATACATGTTATTGTATTTTACTTTTTTTGTGTTTTGAAACAAAGTCTTGGTCTGTCATCCAGACTGGAGTGCAGTGGCACGATCATAGCTCACTGCAGCCTCAAACTTCAGGGTTCAAATGACCCTGCTGCCTCAATCTCCCAAATAGCTGGAACTACAGACACCTGGCACCATGCCTGGCTAATTATTATTATTAATAATTATTATTTTGTAGAGGTGGAGTTTGTTGCCCAAGCTGGTCTCAAACTCCTACCCTCAAGCAATCCTCCCACCTCAGCTTCCCAAAGTGGTTATTGCACTTTATAAATTGCTTAAGTAATATATGCTTTCCAAATCATGTATGCAGAAGGACTCATAGGTATTAGAAAATTACTGGATTGCAAAATTGAATATGGAAATCTACTGTTTGGCATTTTAGTTTCCTTTCTTTGATATACTAGAAGAATAGCTACAAATATTTCCTCTTAATTTCCAAAATGATTTGAAGATTGGGCTCTCCTTGCCCACAAATAAATAAAAACTAATTTTGGAATTACTGATGATTTTGGTGTGCCATTTAGAGAGATATTAAGGTTTATTTTGAAAGAACAAAGGAAGGAAAGAGCTTGAGTTGCACACCTATCTCCTATTCACATTCCCTTCACCCAAAGTTGGTCACATGGACACGTCTAACTGCAAGGGAGGCTGGAAAATGTAGTCTTCAATGGCGATCAATTTATGCAAGTAAAACTGGAAACATTTTGTTACTAAAAGAAAAAAAAGGTGAATACTACATGGTAAGGCAGTTCCTAAAGAAGGGAGTAAGTCTAGCACCCTGAAAGAGCTGAGTAGGAAATTTGACAGAGCAACAAAAGGATATGTTTCAAGTGTGCAACTGTCATGGGAGTGCTAAGTCATACTGAGGAACACACAGTTTTCACTGCACAAGCACCTCCTATTCCTTGTTTCCAGGGTATAGGTTGTTAAAAGAAAAACTTTAGCCAAATTAAATTTAAAAGAGTTTAATTGAGGAAAGAGTGAATCAGGGAGTCTCCCTGAGCCAGAATGGGCTCAGAGACTCCAGTGCAGCTGCCTGGTAGAAGAAGATTTATGGACAGAAAACAAAAGAAAGTGACATACAGAAAATGCAAGTGAGATACAGAAGCAGCCAGATTGGTGATGCTCAGTGTTTGCCTTATTTGAACATGGTTTGAACAGTTGGCCACCTTTGATTGGCCGATCAAACTTTTCTCAGGGATTGGCACAAGAGTAGGCTACGGTCTGTTTTACAACTCCATTTAGATTATAGTCCATGATGTATGGAAAAACCTTTAGGCTGAACTTAAAATATATAAGGAGGCAGCTTTTGGCTAAACTTGATTTAACACTGTCAATTTTACACAAAGGGTCTAGCGAAAACTTCGCTTCATCAGCATTCAGGAACCCTCTCACTGGCAAGAGAAATGCTATTCTATACCACAAGTCTATTCTTAGGCTCTGATAAACTCTGTATGGCCAGACACTGGAAAACACAGGAGAATAGGTGTGAAGCCCTGGACAGCTAGGGTAGTGGTCCGCTTGAATAAGCAAAAGACTCCACCATAAATTGGAATAATCATTAATAATACATTTGCTACTAATGTTTATATAGACATGTCTTAATATGAAAAAAGCAATGTACACATATATAACTGTAATATAATATAAAGCCTATATAGGGCAGATCAAATATTATCATAAATAGAGCAGGACCATATTTTGAAACATCACCATTGAGTAGAAGATTTTGTTAGTAGATGCCAAGGTGATAGATATTAATTATAGGCAAGAAAACTAATTTTCTTTTAAATGTTTTATTTATTAATTACTTTCATAAAAATTGCACAATCCCAAGTGTAGATTTTTCTCACTTCGGCATGAGAAGAAGGGCTGTTGTGAATGTGCATGTTGAATGAGAAATGTGTTTCTTTAGCTCAAACTTTCTGTTCCATTATTGGGAACAAGAAATAATTTCTCCTGACAGAATATACCTGAGATAAAATGGAATTGTTACGAGGAAAATTTTTCCATAGCTGTATATATACGTAAAACATATTTATCAGTAAAAAGACTGTTTTAAAAATGTTATACATGGTATTTTCATTTTCACTAATTGCTTTAGTGTGGCAGTAATTCACTAGGAAGGATCTGAGATGTTCTCTCTCCCAAGACTCTTTTAATTTTATGGAAAGCCACAAACAATGTGTTAAGAAAGTTAAATTTTTTAAATCTTGGAGAGATAAAAAGGTTTTTTCATGTCTGTTTTACCACTTGACAATATTGTGACTGCCTAGAAGCTTTGAATATCCTGTGTATGTTGGCTAATTTTCCAGCTTATGAGTCTGATCCTTCCCAAGGTAGAAGCCAGAAATTAAGTTCTCAATCTCTCTTGAAGTTGGGATAGAGGCTTGTGACTTACATGCTACAGATTAAGTATATACATGCCAGTTTTGACTATAAAACTACAAATTGAAGAATTAGATATCATGCCCGATCCACTTCTGTTCTGGTGGCTGCACACCTATCCGGTTTCTGAAGACCTCACCAGCAAAAATTTTAGTGTTATTAGCCAACATCCAGCGTGGCGTCTGTTGCCAGGGGTTACTGAAGCAGTTATGAAGTGTGATTTTGATTTTCTTCTTTGATTCACAGACTGGTTTTCTGTGTGGTCTTCAAGATTACTTGAGAGAGAAGAATGGGAATTTCATTGAGTATGTAATTATTTATTTTATATATCTTACATTTTTTTTACTGTATTCAGAGTAAACATATTCCCATTCACTAAATCACTTATGAATATATAATTTTAAATAACTGCACAGTATTTCCCATTTTACCCTTCAAATCTATGTTTCATCTTTTTCACATTGCTTTCTTTCTGGGGCTAATCTGTGTATATGAAATAAAACAGCTCCTTAGATCTCTGGTTTCAGGTGGATTTGGACAATGGGGAGCTAGGGTAAAATAGCAGAGAAAGGAGGAAGCCTGAAGTCAGGCATTTGTATTCCCCTTGTTCCTTCTTACTGGATTAACTCTGATTGGCTGCTGCTCTCAAAGAGATTCACTTTTCATCCAGATTTTGTTAATTGCTACTTACTCACTCCAGCCTAGACATTGCATTCCTTATGATTTACTTTCACACACTTAGATCCTCTTCAAATAGCTTTAATTTGTGACAATTATACATTTTCTTTAGGGTCTCTGACTGGAGCAATATTCCATTGTAGGAATATATCATAATTTACATCACTATTTTCCTAGTGTTTTACATTTAGGATTCTCTTGATTATTTTAAGTCTAAACATTGCTGTAATTAGATATTAATATATAATTCTGATGATTGTCTCTGGTTATTTCTTAATTATATTTTCTAATTGCTGCTATGCAGAGACTGACTTTTCTTTTAGTATGGATCTCTTACATTCACCTACATTGCTAAGATCTAATTAGCTATAATAGCTTAGCTCTAGAGTTTCTGGAATTTTTATGGAGACAATCCTATCAGCTGTAATTAAAACTGTGCATCTTTCTCTCTAATATGTCTACTTTCCATTTCTGTTTCATATCTTATTGCGTTGTCTGGAACATTTAGTAACATGTTGATTATACTGTTTTAAGTTAAATTGTGCATCTTTATGGGGCACATGTGCTATTTTGATAAACACATACAATGTATAATGATCAAATCAGGGTATTTAGGATATCTATCACCTCAAACATTCACAATTTCTTTGTGTTAGGTACATTTCAAATTTTCTCTTCTAGCGATTTTGAAATATACAACATATTATTGTTAATTATAGTCACCTTGCTTATTCCTTAGATCTAACTGTATTTTGTATCAATTAACCAATCTCGCTATACCTCCCCTACTCCAAGCTGTTTTAATGGGCATATTTTCGTCCTGATTTCAAAGAGAATGCTTCTTAATTTTACTACTAAACATAAGCCATTGCTTTAGGATACATTTCTAGATGTTGAATTATTCAAACAGTATAAATATTTTAAAGCTTTTTGGAATATATTATGAAATTTCTCTCCAGAAAATTACAACATTTTATAACATCATCAATAGTTCCTGACAGTGCCTTGACCCACATAACCTTGCCAACATTAGCTGTGAATTCTATATGTTTTGTTATTTGTAACTAGATTACCTTTCTCTGCTTCATGGCCACACTTAAACCCTAATTTACCACAAGAACAACAATAACAAAAAGTAGGAATAAGATTCTGCTGAGAATTGATCAAGAATAAATATTACCCTTGTCGGTAGCTGACAACATATTCCATTTGTTTTATTTGTTTATTTATTTATTTATTTATTTATCTTTGAGACAGAGTCTCTCTGTTGCCCAGGCTGGAGTGCAGTGGTGCTGTCATAGCTCACTGCAGCCTCATGTCCCAGGCTTAAGCGATCCTCCTGCCTCAGCCTCCCAAAGTGCTGAGATTACAGGTGTAAGGGACTGCACCTGGCCTCTATTTACTTTAAAATAAAGACAAATATTTTTATTTTCTAAATTTGTGAAACCACATTTTCTCTGTTAAAATATTTCTAAAGCATTTTAATCATTGGGAACATTATTTTCTTTCAATAAAGACCCTTAAAATTTAGAAATCACCCCTAAGCTTGGGGGTATTGTTTTTCTCTAACATAAACACTAGATACTTAAAAAAAAATTAGAAAACCAATTTCACTCTACCTGCTACACACAGTTTTCTAAAGAGAGATGTTTGTCCCCTAGCTGCATAAATGTAAGTCATAAAAAATGCTAAATGTTGACAGTTTTACTCCACCTGAAATTTACATTAGGTAGTCACTGGGCTATAGAAGGTACAATGTCTGTGAGAGAACTCATCAAAAACATAGATATAAAACATATACCTGTCTTTTGTCTCAGAAGGCTGCATGACTTTTATCTCATCCCATAAATAATGGAGGCATCAGCACATTTATCTGCACACAATAACAAATCTCATCCTCTTGGTAATTGTAAAAACACTGAAGCCTGTTATTGACCTTGTGTAAAATATAGGCATGGGAGAGAAAGACAAAGAAACTTTTTGTCTGTCTATATCCACATCTAAAGCCCCATCACGCACTTTGAAAACCATTAAACTAAAAGTTAACGATGTGAAAAGGAGGAGGAAAAAATATATTATTGAATAAAGCAAAATAGACAAGTTAAATCAAAAGATGCATCCATCCATACCATGTCACTCAATGTTCCTATTTTCTTTGCTGAAGTTTTTGAGATATTTGCATTAAAGGAAGATTGAAATCTTCAGATCTCAAAGCTCTGACTCATATTGTTAGTTCTCTCTTTTTTTTTTTACTTCTCACATTCTTTTACTGTGCTTATTTATTTTGCAAATAAATAGTCTGTGGATATGTTTTTAAGGTACTTTTCCTATATTGTTAGAGTACACATTTTCTGACTGAATTACAGTGAAAATGGTTAGGAGCTATTTATTGGTCACCATTTGCAAATATTTATATCCACATCCTAATCTCTGCCAGTTTCCCTGGGCTAGGCTCAAGAACTACAATGCTCCGCATTGCCCTGTGCATTACAGCTAGATGGCATGATAAATGATAAGTCATGAGGTCCTCCAATGAGCAACACACAATAATTACCATAATAGTTCAGAGAAGGGAGAGACAAATGCAAGCCATAGCAGTGACAAGAAGTCCCTTAAAAGAGGTAGGTTTTAGTTGGATCTTTAAGGCTGAGGTTGAATTGATGGAAAAGACAACAAAAATATTTCACAAAGGCCAAGAAAGATATGCATTATTGTTTTAGTCCATTTTAACACTGCTATAGAGAAATACCCAATACTGGATAATTTATAAAGGAAAGAGGTTTAATTGACTCATAGTTCCACATGGCTGAGGAGGCCTCAGGAAACCCACAGTCATGGTGTAATGCAAAGGGGAAGCAAGCACCTTCTTCACAATGCAGCAGGAGATGGAGAAACAAAGGAGGAAGTTCCAAACACTTATAAAACCATCAGATCTCATCAGAACTCACTCACTCTCATAAGAACAACATAGGGGAAACTGCTCCCAGGATCCAATCATCTCCCTCCCTCAACACATGGGGATTACAGGTCCCTCCTTCCCTTGACATGTGGACATTACAATTTGAGATGAGCTTTGGTTGGGAACACAGAGCAAAATCATGTCATTCTGCCCTTGACCCCTCCCAAATCTCCTGTTTTTTTCACATTTTAAAACCAACCATGCCTTCCCAACAGTCCCCCAAAGTTTTAACTCATTCTAACATTAATTCGAAAGTCCAATTCCAAAGTCTCACCTGAGACAAGGCAAGTCCCTTTCACTTATGAGCCAGTAAAATAAAAAACAAGTTAGTTCCTCCCAGGATACAATGAGGGCACAAGCATTGGATAAATATACTCATCTCAAATGGGAGAAATTGGGCAAAACAAATGGGCTACAGGCCTCATGCAAGTCTGAAATCCCATAGGGCATTTCATTAAATCTTCAAGCTACAAAATGAACTCCTTTGACTCCATGTCTCACATTTAGAGTATGCTGATGCAAGGGGTAGGCTCCCTTGGCTTTGGGCAGCTCCTTCACAGGCTGCCGTTGAGTGTCTGTGGATTTTCCACGTGCACAGTGCAAGGTGTCAGTGGATCTACCATTCTGGGATCTGGAGGATGGTGGTTCACTACTCACAGCTCCACTAGAACTCCAGTGGGGACTCTGTGTAGGGGCTCCCACTCCACATTTACCTCCCACACTGTCCTAGCAGAGGTTCTCCATGAGGGCTCTGCCTCTATGGGAGACATCTACCTGTACGTTCAGACATTTCCATACATCCTCTGAATTCTAGGCAGTGGTTCTGAAACCTCAATTCTTCCCTTCTGACATTATGTGGAAGCTGCCAAGGCTTCCACATGATGGAAACAATGACCCAAGCTGTACCTTGGACCATTTTAGCCACACCTGGATGCAGTGCAACGAGTCCCAAGACTGCACAAAGCAGCAAGGCCCTGGGCCCAACCCATGAAACCATTTTTTCCTCCCAGGCCTACAAGATCTCTAACATGCCCTGGAGATATTTTTCCCATTGTTTTGGTGAGTAATATTAGACTCTTCATTACTTATGCAAATTTCTGAAGCTGGCTTGAATTTCTCCCCAAAAAATGGGTTTTTCTTTTCTATCACATCATCAGGCTGCAAATTTTCCAAACTTTTATGCTCTGCTTCCCTTTTAAACGTAAGTTCCAATTTCAGATTATCTCTCTCAAGTTCAAAGTTCCAAAGAACTCTAAGACAGGGGCAAAACGCTGTCAGTCTCTTTGCTAAAATGTAGCAAGAATAACCTTGGTTCCAATTCCCAAGAAGTTCCTCATCTTCATCTGAGACCACCTCAGCCTGGACTTCATTTTCCACATCATTATCAGCATTTGTGTCAAAATCATTCAACAAGTCTCTAGGAAGTTCAAAAGTTTCCTACATTGTCCTCTCTTCTGGGCCCTCCAAATCATTCCAACCCCTGCCTGTTACCCAGTTCCAAAATTGCTTCCGTATTTTCAGGTTATCTTTGTATCAGTACCCAACTCCTTGTACCAATTTACTGTATTAGTCCATTCTCAAGCTGCTATAAAGAAATACCTGAGACTGAGTAATTTATAAAGCAAAACATTTTAATTGACTCACAGTTCAGCATGACTTAGCGGGGGGGCCTCAGGAAAGTTACAATCATGAGGGAAAGCAAAAGGGAAACAAACACCTTCTTCCCAAGGCAGCAGGAGAGAGAGAAATGAAGGAGGAAATTCCAAACACTTATAAAACCATCAGATCTCATGAGAACTCACTATCACAAGAACAGCATGAGGGAAACTTCCTTCCTGATCCAATCACCTCCCTCCTTTGACATATTTAGATTACAGATGCAATTTGAGATGAGATTCGGATGAGGACACAGTGCCAAACCATATCAAGTATCATTAGGGAGATGTTTATGAATCTAATACATATTCAAAAGACAAGATAACAGATTTACTTGGAGGAAAAAGGGATGTGAGTTTGGATAGGGAGCATAGTAAACAATTATTAAAAGTCTTCAAATATAGGCTGAACAGTTTCAACTTGATTTGAATGGTGAAGGTCACCAAGTATTTGGAATAAGAGCCTCAACTTGCCTTCCATAGCAGATACCACAATTTGATCAAAGTTCTCCATCTCCTTGAAGCCAGGTAGAACCTAAGACTCCTTAATTGTTGATATAAACTATCAAAATTGACTCATAATATTAATCCCTTTTGCCATGCTGGGTATAGGTAACTCATTTTGAGCCATAAAAGAAGAGAAGAATGCAGCTTTAAAGAATGACCCAAGGTGAAGGCCAGTTAATTAAAATGTTTATGAAATAATCCAGACAATGAATCCTGAAAACCTTTAAATTGAAAGGGCAGGATCTAATGGAAGACATGCTGAAAGATGAAGCAGAGACAGAGGATTCACTTACACCAGGTTAAAGAAAAACTCTTTCATTTAGCTAAAATACATAATTCAGCTTCAAGTTATTCAACAAACATTTATTAGCAATCTGATGTATGATAGTATAGGGCTAAAGCATTTACAAACTTTATCTGAATTAATTCTTTTAAAATTAGCATTAATTTTCTGTTTCTTTGAGATCATCATGTCTTTTGCATGAACATGGATGGAGCTGGAGGCTATCGTACTTAGCAAACTAATGCAGGAACAGAAAACCAAATACCACATGTTCTCACTTATAAGTGAAAGATGAATGATTAGAATTTATGAACACAAAGAAGGAGATAATAGACACTGGTGTCTACTTGAGGCAGGAGGGTGAGAAGAGGGAGAGGAACAAAAAAGGTAACTATTGCATACTGGGTTTAATACCTGGGTAATGAAATAATATGTACAAGAAACCCTTGTGCCACTTGTTTATCTATGTAACAAAACTTCACATGTACCCCCAAACCGAAAATAATTTTTGTAAATGAGGAATGGCTCAGAGAAATTAAGAAACTTGTTCAAGATCCTATATCCTTTCAGCTCTATCACACTTCTGAGATGAGATGAAACATGAAAAAAAATTACAGCCTAGTTTACTTTACATTTAAAAATATTTACTAGAAATTATAGCCTAATTGGAAGCTCAGCACTACAGCAAGTTTAGCATGAAATGAATATTTTATTACTCTTTTTATTTTGAGAGTTAAAATTGTTCTTAGACACTAAGTAGAAAAAAAAATCTGGTAAACTTGATAGCAATAAACTTGCTGACATCAAACTTTATTTTTAAGACTAATACAGGATTGAAAAAAAAAATAACTTTATTTAATACATAGGAGTGGAATATAATCAGAGGGAATGATGCAAATTATATGTTGAGTCTTTTTTAGTTCATATGCTGACACTTACTTGGATCATTCAGAAAAAAATTGAGAATTTTTAGTTGGGTATTTTTGTTATTTTAAGTAATTGAGTTAATATTATATATTTTATCAAACAATTGTCAATTCTTCAATTCACAGTGCTTCAAAATGTGCTCCATAAATATTAATTGACAAGACAAGACATTGGGCCATAGATAGTATTTATTGTTCTAGCAAAGATAATTAGCCAAGCAGCCAAATGTCATTTCTTTTATCAAAATTCTACAGTGTCTCATTATTTACTCAAAGTAATTGCCCAAATCCTTACTAGGAAGAAACTCCAAGGTCTGACTCCATGCCCACCCTCAACCTTTCCCTGACCTTATCTCCATCTTCTCTCTTCCTCTGTCTCTTCAGTCCAGTCACACTGGCCTGCGTGTTGTACTCAAAAGCCCACATCAGCTTGTTCCTTATGGTTTTCTTTTCCTATTGTCTCTTCTGGAAAGTTCTTCCCACCTTACTTCCTCCTACAAGTCTTCACTCAAATCTCATCTTATCAACGAGTTCTATGAAAAGCATTTCCAACCAGCTGCCACCTGACACTGCAATTCCTCTTCCCTTGTTCTCCTTCAATTTTTTCTGCAGCACTTACCACTTTTTAACATATGTTGTTTACTCAATAATTACATTGATTTGTTATTTTCCCATTATAATTACAAGTTCAATGAAAGCAGAAACCTTTATCATTCTTGATTGCTGCTGTATCCCAAAGAGTTACAACAAGCTATATAGTCAATAAATAGTTTCTGAAAGAATGAATGAATAAATAATAAGGGTAAATAACAATAGTTAATGCTATCTGAGAGCATTTATTCGCCAAGAACATTAAGTGTTAAACTACCTACTAAGTATGATCACATTTTTTTTTTCATTTAAGTCTCATAACAATTGTTTAAGGGGATGGGAATTTATAGTAAATAATAGGCTACAGGTTTCCTAACCATAACTGGTTGTTTAACCCAAGTCTCCAAACTCTTGCTCCGTATTGCTATGGCTGAAATATAGAGAAAAACATGGTTACTCTTATTATAGTTAAGACATACCAGCATTCAACAATGAAGTCATAGCACATTTGGAATTTGATCAAAAATCTAAATTTTGATTCAGGATTAAAATTAATATGCTATAGCAATACCTCTAAGAAAACAAAGAAAATTCTTCTTAAATTATTTGACTGTTATTCTATTAGCTGCTAATTATGATTGGATTCATGAACTAAAAAATGTTTCAGACATATGTAACTAATTTATATGAACTCTTTCACATTCATGTTGTACAATGATTTTTTATAATATCTCTACTATACCAAGGTAAATTACACTTTAATTCAAAAATATTTCAATGATTAAATATTTTGAAGTTTCATTTTGGAGACCTATATAGCTTTTCTGTCATATTACTAATATATTATAACCTTCTTTTTGCATTGCTGAAATCAGATGTCAGAGGTCACTTAAGAAGGCTTTAAACATGCCAACCACATGCATTAGATTCCAGTAAGCTTAGAAACCCTATAATTATTCAACTGCCTAATTATAATCAAGTATCTTTAAATGCAATCTTATTTTGAACATACTTGAAGATGAAATTGTAGCAAATAAGAAAAATTCTCCAACTTATCAAATTATCTACCTACAAAATGTTCTAAAAGGAAATGAAAACAACTAGGAAAATGTATATTTTAATTTGGCGCAACTGTAGCTATGACAAAATGGAAAATGGCTCCCCTATGAAAGGCAATCTCTTTGTTAAAGTGCTGACAAGCCAAAGATAAGTTATTGTTCTTTTAATTAAAAATAAAATAATTATTTCAAGGAAATAAAAACAAGGTAAAGAGTTAGGCTGCATTGCATAAAACCAGTGAGGACAAAGATAATTTACAAAATCATGTATGCTCTATGGCATTCATTAAAGCAAAAGCACTAGGTTTCCTGTTTTGATAACTCAGGACATTAATTATTGCAGTTTGGAAGGCTGCCTCTTTTCTTATATGGGGAGGCTGTGCCATCATGAGAATACTTTGGGGAGGCTGCTAACAAGACCACTTTTCTTCATGTATTTTTTTTTTTCTCATTTTAAAACATTGTGGTAAAATATACATAATATAAAATTTTTGATGGTACAGTTCAGTTAAGTATATTCACATTGTTGTACAACTATCTTTTTTTTCCTTTACGCCTACAAATAAAACATTATCATTCTACCTGCTTTATCAAATCTTGTTCATCCAAGTCACATACTAGGGAACAGATTAGGGTCGCGAAGAAATTTCTTAGGAAGTTCCAGGACCTCATAATTTATATTTCCCAAGTGAAGTGCATAATAAAAGACCATTGAAGGGCCTGGTAATTCTGACCCCTTTGCCTGTTTCTAATAATAGCTGCCATTTTTGTTTTGTTTTGCCTTGTTTCTATAAATTTATGTATACCACACAACCATATCCCAAAGTATGTTCCTTGGAGCATCAGTTGTAGGGGTGCTACCCAGAAAAGGTGTTACCCAGAAAAGAAGTTGTAGGTGTTATCCAGAAAAGAAGTATATGATCAAACAAATTTAGACCCACTCAATTAAACGTGTGTCCTTTCTGCAGAGTTTCTTAGAACTTCTCACATGCTGTTGGGAATTGTGGCCGTCTAAGTCAGAGAGGTGGACTGCAGGTTTCACAAAGATCTCAGACCACTGAATTTTGTTATTGTTTGAGAATATTTTAGAACTATTTTGCAAAGGAGTACACCTTGGAAAACGTGAGATTACAGCTCTATACCTCTGTCATTTTTATCATTACAGTATCTTTTGGCATGAAAAACTTCTTTTTAAAGAAAACATTTGGTTTGATGTTTCATCATCTTGGAACCTTCTGTCACTTTTCATATCCACCATCTTGTGTTAAACTGTCCACCTGTTTACTGCAAAACTCCTCACCTTTTTGCCATTTGTTCACTCCGCCCAGTATTTTCACTTTCAAAGTTTTACCTCCCTTCACAAGAGGTTAAGGCAGCAAATATACAATCTAAGTGAGAAGGAGAAAGAAATTCATTACATAAGTCTTAAAGGAAAAAACAGAAAATCCAAAGCATACTGAAAGAAAGCCTTGCAATAGGTAAGGCTCAAGAACTTTATGTCATAGCAGGACACCAAGAAAGTTCTAAGAAGGCTGTGTCAGAATGCCCTCTGCCGACTTTCAACCCCAGGATCAACACTTCACATGCATTAGCAGAGGGAGATAAATCAATGCTTTTCGTGTTTTGTGCTGTATCTATTTTGTCCCCTACCCCAACCCCAATCCACCACTGCTTTGAAGAAAAGGTTGACCTCTCCAGATTCTGGGAGGAGATCAGTGTATTCGGTCTGCTCTGACTGAGGATAAATAAGGACAGGTCCCAGACTCCAGCCAGTGCCTAATAGCTAGAGTAGAGCACATCAGCTACCCAGAATGAACTGCTTAAAATTGCTGGTATCTGTATTAAATTCTGGTCTCCTGCAAAATCAATATTGAGGCATCAACATTTAATAAGAAGGTTCCGGGCATTTTTAGCAATATTTATTTACAGTGTTTGCTCTGATAGGCAATGAGCCAAATCCATCAGCATTGGAAAGGCTTTCAATTTGTGAAAAAAAGTTAAAGGTATTTAGACATGGATACTAGGATCAACAATCTCTTTAGCCAGGACTTCCAAAGCAAAGCCCCTGCAAGTGCCAATCTAAGCCCACTGGAGAGTTGGAAAACAGGGAAAATGCCTTCTTTGGACAATCATGGTGGTGGTTGGTCAATATCTTACTTGTTTGAGATCATTTGCCCTATGAAAGGCAGGAGGCTGGTAGTGGGAGTTTTCTGAGTTCATTTTTTTTTTCCCGCAGATCTTCTCATTTCCCTGAAAATTGCTAAAGTATGGTTTTTGGCTCCTGCAGGGCTCTCTCTCTCTCTCTCTGTGTCTCTCCCTGCCCTGGCTCCTTCCCTGCCTTAGTCCCTCTTTTCTGTTTACTAATCCCCCCTCATAGTTTCAACAAGAAGCACAGTCACCACACTAACTCCTGCAGGAATCCAGGAAGATAAGCTGTCTAAAGGCAACACCTGCCTCTGACCCTGTAATACAGTCCTCACCAAAGATACATGTTATGGGTTGAATTGTGTCCCTCAAAAAGGTATGTTGAAGTCCTAACCTTTGGTGCCTGTAAAGAGGACTTTATTTGGAAATAAGCTATTTGCAGAAGTAATCCAGCTGCAATGAGGTCATACTGGATTAGGGTGAGCCCTAAATCCAATAACTGGTGTCCTTATAAGGAGAGGGTGAGATTTAGAGGCACAGCCTAGACACAAAGGGGAAATGTTCATGTGAAAGGAACATTTCAAGAGAAAGAAATCAGAATGATGAAACTATAAGCCAAGGAACGTCAGAGATTGTTGGCAATCTCTGGAAGCCATGGAGAGTCAGGGCAGATTCTTCCCTAGAGCCTTCAGCAGAATCATGGCTCTGCCAACACCTTAATTCCAGAGTTCTAGCCTCTGGAACTGTGAGAAAATCAAGTTGTGTTGTTTTAGGTTTTAAGCCATGTACTTTGTGGTAATTTGTTACAGTAGTCCTAGGAAATGACAAGTGAGTACAAAGGTCTAGCTGTTTGCATGGAAAAAGGAAGACATAATATGGGAAAAATAAAATTTTGATTAACATCCTAATAACTTACCTGGCACATGAGGAAGTCCAAGCAGGAGGAGAATAGCATCGAGCAGGCTATGAGTAACTGTTTTTCATTCATTGTACAAATACATATTGCATGCTTCTCTGGGCCTGGAAGGTAAATAAGACAAAGTCTTTACCCTGAAATGGGTCAAGTATAATGAATATGCAACAAACACAGGGCCACATGATTTCCATAAGTGCACAGGGGTGCTATAGAGATAGGGAGAAAGAGAACTTGATGAGAACGTGAAGGTCTGGAGTAGGCTTTTTATTATTTTTTACTTTTTTTCAAGAAAATAAGATGTCAGATGGAGTTCTGCAGGATGAGCAGGTGTTGGCCGGGGAATAATGGTATACAGGACATCTGAGGCAGGGCACAGGATAACCGATGTCAAAGGTGTAATACAGCGCATTATGAGTCATTGTGTATTCCTGGTCAAGGGGGACTAACGTAAAAGGAAGGCCTCTAGAGG
The DNA here is from genome assembly GCF_049350105.2 of Macaca mulatta. Taxonomy (NCBI): domain Eukaryota; kingdom Metazoa; phylum Chordata; class Mammalia; order Primates; family Cercopithecidae; genus Macaca; species Macaca mulatta. The sequence continues at coordinate 138,727,527 of NC_133407.1, read as the reverse complement.
AATTTAAGGACTAGGAGAAGAAATGCATCTTGTGTCATGCTAAGCACCCAGAGCTGACCCTATAAAAGATGGGAGCTAATGATGACTTTAAGCTAAGAGGTATTATGGTGACATTTTTATTTTGCATATGTCACTTTGGCGTAGAAGATGAAGTAGATGAAATCAAGGCCTCATGCATAAGAATTTCTCTTGGAGGCTGGGTGTGATGGCTCATGCCTGTAATCCCAGCACTTTGGAAGGCCGAAGCAAGCAGATCACCTGAGATCAGGAGTTTGAGACCAGCATGGCCAACATGGAAAAACCCCGTTTCTACTAAAAATATAAAAATTAGCCAAGTGTGGTGGTGGGCACCTGTATTCCCAGCTACTCGAGAGGTTGAGACAGGAGAGTCGCTTGAACCCAGGAGGCAGAGGCTGCCGTAAGCCTATATCTCACCATTGCACTCCAGCCTGGGCGACAGAGCGAGACTCTGCTCAAAAAAAAAAAAAAAAAAAAAAAAGATAGTTAAGCACTTCATTTTCGTCTAATGGATTCATCCAGACGAGCTCTATCCATCATAACATGCTCAAAGAACAGACTGAAACTGCAGGAGATAGGATGCTAGTGTTCTCCATGCCAATTATTGATTCTAAGAGATCCAACAGCACTTCTTGTGGCAGGGAGCCCTGGGTCACTAGAATGCCCAGGTGTCTTTGTACATCAGGCTTTTGTGATTTGAGATTTGATGGTGTCTCTGCTCCACATCAATCACAAAGGCTTGTCCAGTACTCTCAGCATGTTCATCTATCCCTGTACCTTCAGAGGAATGTCATCTATGACATTAATTTTCCTTTGCCTCCTAGCTAACATTCACATGGAGTCATGATTTCTTTGCCTACTCCTAATTTTTCTTCACTTACAATGTCTTGAAAAGCCAGGTAAATGGTTCTCCCTGCTTTGTTCATTAGATACAGAGTGATGTTACTTTCACTAAATACAATTTTTCTGAGGCAATATTCTCATTAAGTCCCAATCTGCTCTCTTCTAACAAGAAGGATACTCCAGCAGGAGAAGCTGCATGCAGAGTAAAAGGGTAAATCAGTCTTCATCTATATGATTTAAGCTACAATAAGCTACACACAAACTCAAATTTAAGAAGAATATTTTGCCTTTTGTTAATACAATGCCTGGAATGCAGTGGTGTGATCTCAGTTCACAGCAACCTCTACCTCCCGGTCTCAAGTGATCCTCCCACTTCAACCTCCCACGTAGCTGGCACTACAGGTGGGCACCACCATACCTGGCTAATTTTTTTTTAATTTTGTTTTTTGTGGAGACAGAGTTTCACTATGTTGCCTAGGCTGGTCTTGAATTCCTGGGCTCAAGTGATCCTCCCACTTAGGCCTCCAAAAAATGCTGGGATTACAAGCATGAGCCCACCGTGCCCAGCCTGTAAAAAAAATTTTTTTAAATAATATTGATAAAAAGAAATGTTCATTAGTGAGAACTCAGGTATGCCAGTGTTAAAAATTCAAGTCAGACTAGCTTAAATGAAAGGAATACCTTACCTTACTTATAACTAAAAATTCAGGGGTTAGAAATTAAAAAAAAAAAAAGAATTTTTAAAGTTTTAATTATGTCTCTCTTTTTATTTCTTCATCATTGCATGCACCTTCTTCGTTTGTTTGTTTATTTGTTTTTAGAGACAAGGCCTCACGCTGTTGCCCAAACTGGAGGGCAGTGGCAAGATCACAGCTCACTGCAGCTTCAAACTCTTGGGCTTAAGCATTCCTCTTGTGTGAGCCTCCCAAATAACTGGGACTATGGGACTACAGATGTGAGCCACCAAACCCAAGTCACTTTTTTTTCTTTTAGACACAAGGTTTTGCTATGTTTGCCAGGCTGGTCTCAAACTCCTAGACTCCAGTGATCCTCCTCTCTTGGCCTTCCAAATTTCTGAAATTACTGGTATGAGTCATCACGCCTGGCTTCACCTTCTTTCTACGTTATTCTTTTGCATTGTGAAACTGTCAAGCCATATAGGTGCAGTCATAGAAACTATTTTTCCCCAGTTGAAATTATCCCAGTTTAAACACTAGAAAGAAAGCATCTCTGCCCATGCAGCCATCTCTGAAGTCTCTGAAAAGTATTGTGATGGTCTATTTGGTTCTGCATCCATTTCGGAGCCAATCACTATGGCTATATAAGGAAGAGAGAGTAATGAACTATCCTATCAAAGTACTTGGACTGAAAGTAGAGGCATCCTAAAAGAAAGGGAATAATGTTACCAAGGAAGATATCAAGTGCTGAACTGAGAAAAATAAAGGCAAAGAAAGGGTTTATTAGTGCTTTGAATTCCAACTAAAGAAAGGCAGATCTGAGAGCAGGTGGAAATTTCTCCTAGCACCGTAAACTCACGGGAATATAGGCAAACAAACCAATGGAGCATTCCACAATAACAGAGACTGCGTAGAATTCCTACCTCCAAACAGAAGTTTTTAATGAAGAAATTAACCTTGCTGCTTTTCATCCAAACTAAAATGTGTGTGTAGAGACACTCCCCCAACACAAATAATTTTTAATGTATAGAATAAAGTCTCAAGGGATAAATGGTTCTCCAGTTTTGTGGGTAAAGAATTATTTATCCTAATAGATAAATAATTTTGTTTTATCCATTAGGGAGCACTGTTACTCTTTAACTCTTTTCTAAACTTAGCAAAAATATAAATTAAAAAAAGCACAAATGCACCAGTGTTTGCTTTCTTTGGGAGATCTTCTCACTTCCAGAAAAAGATATCTCTATCTATCCTCCCAATCTCCATAATTATTAGTTTGTACCATTCATAAGAGACTAAAATGGTTCTATTTTGAATTTGAGTTAATTACAACATTTTTACATATCCAGTTTGTACATTTTTTGAATAACATCTACCTAAAAGACAATACATAAATAACTAATTTTGAGCAACTTCTGTGGTCAAGTTATATACTAATTATGTGAGTATGTCTTGCTTGAAATACATCTATGAGATAGGCTCACCCCATTTTAAGATGACAAAGCTGTGGATCACAAAAGTAGACTAACTTGTCCGTGATCAACTGCTAATGAAAGACAATATCCAAGATCCGAACCCTCCAAAGCTCCTGAAATAGTCTGAAGGGGGCATGATTAGACAGAGACCAGTTTGATGTGTATGGCTGTGATTCAGGTGACAGAAGACAGTGGCTTAGACTGTAGGATGGCAGAGAAAATGAGACGGATTTAAGGATATTTTAGGATGGCATCAACAGATCTTGATGCGAAGGTTAAACTCTGTTCCATCCACCAATGTTTCAGCCTTTTGGAAGTAGTTAGGAAACATGCTATGGAGGAGAGGTGGAGAGTGGAAGACGCAATAAGGCTGTTTAGAGTATTTACACCTCTTCCACCTCGGACGCTTTCCTGAAATTCTCAAGTGGTCACTATATTAAGAGCACGTGGGAACTTATGAGAGAGGGAGCACTTTGGATGTGTGATTCCTTCAGGGCTCAGAATGAGAAGCAGGGTATTGGAAAAGGAGACTTTGAGGTTGAAGCAATTAGTCATGTTGAGATGAAGAACTCCAAAGACAGGATAGAAGTTTCCTTATTAACTGTAATGCCAAGAAAACTGTCAGTCATTGGCCCGCTGTGAGTTTCCATTCCTTCTAATACTTGCCTGTCACATTCACATCGATGTTGCCTATGAACATGTAGATACTCTCAGGAAATGTGTAACCCTTCAGAGGGTGAATGCAAATTTAGACCCATATTTTACTTGTTGGAAGGCATTCATCACCTTAAACAGTATTAATGAATAACTAATTAAGGTTGCAGAAAGCTTGTTAAATTTTCAAAACCAAAATTAACTTTCATAGGATGATGATAACTCAGTCATCCATTAAAGTGGTCGTAATTGTCTATTAGTCTAGTGTCACTTTAGTGCCAGAGAAAGGCCTAAAGTTAAATGGTTTCTATTCCAGGGACCATTTTCAGATTTGAGTTGAGAAAATAATATAAAATAGAAAAATTTGAGGTCTGTGTGTACCAGACTAAATTAAATATTTCCAGCAACAATGCAAATGTAATCTATTTCATTCAGTATATATTTTCTTCCCTTTCTATTTTTTTCTTCTCCCTCTTCTTTTCTTCCTTCTTTCCTTTTTTCCTCTTTTCTTTTCTTTTTACATTCCTTCTGTCTCTTTGCCACTCTATTCTTCCATTCTCCTTTAATAGTTTAAAAAAAAATCTATATTTTTCCCAAAATAATCCAGCAGAGGTCAAATGTTCTTTGCCTGAATTTTATAAACCTGGATGAAAGTGAATTCTGAAGACCTGCCTTTCGCTTTCAACATGAGGCAAATACTAGATATGCACACTTTCCTGGGTCCCTAAATGTTCTTTCTTCTCTTGCAGTTCTTTCTAGTTAACAAGACCATGGTGAACACACTGAGAGATAATGATCTCTCTTTTTTATACTAACCTGTTTGTTATTTCTAAATAAAAATGTGCTCTGTTAGAACACATTTTCAAAACCAGTTAAAAATGAAGTAATCTCCATGTCTACTTTCATGTCTCTAGAAAACTCCTTTCCCTAAATGTGTAAGTAAGCATCAAATAGTAAAATTAGAAATCTCCTTGTCTTGTAAACAAGGAGACAAAAAGCAGCATTAAAAAAGCGGTTGTATTAAAGCTCATAGAAGTTATGGCTCAATCTTAATCGGTGTAATGTGGTTGCTTTGTGTTTATGTCTGTGAGCAGTAGTTTTACCCTATGCAGAAAATGTTTCTGGATGATACACTGTGGAATTACTTGTGAGCTTCCTATTGGCTTTGGATTAACAAACTTCTCTTCAATCTTTAAATGAGAGAAAATGTAGCATACATTTGTGTTACTCCTTTTTAACAAAAAGAATAAAAAATTTAACCTATTTGGAGTAAAATCATTTCTAATATTCAATATTTAGTCTATTGATACCTTAGAAGCCTTGCTTCAATTCAAAGTGCTGGTTTCTAGAGCTTTGGTAGGTTTTTTTTTTTTTTTTTTTTTTTTTTAGTTATTTGTCAGGTAGGTAGATTCGTTGGTTGACTTTAATTTTATGAATAGCACACAAATGCAGTGTCTTCATTTTTTGTGTGCTTTGTTTTATTTATTTATTTATTTTCAGACAGTTTCGCTCTTGTTGCTTAGGCTGGAGTGCAATGGCACAATCTCGGCTCACCACAACCTCCGCCTCCCGGGTTCAGGTGATTCTCCTGCCTCAGCCTCCCAAGTAGCTGGGATTATAGGCATGCACCACCACACCCAGCTAATTTTGTATTTTTAGTAGAGATGGGATTTCTCCACATTGGTCAGGTTGGTCTCGAACTCCCTACCTAAAGTGATCCAACCTCCTTGGCCTCCCAAAGTGCTGGAATTACAGGCTTAAGCCACCACGCCTGGCCCAGTGTCTTCTATTTTTATTTTATTTTATTGATTGATTGATTGATTTTTGAGACAGAGTATCACTCTGTTGCCCAGGCTAGAGTGCAGTAGTATAATCTCAGCTCACTGCAGCCTCCACCTCCCGGGTTCCATTGATTATCGTGCCTCTGCCTTCTGAGTAGCTGGGACTACAGGCAGGCACCACCACGTCCAGCTAATTTTTGTATTTTTAGTAGAGACAGAGTTTCACCATGTTGGCCAGGCTGGTCTTGAACTCTTGACCTCAAGTGATCCGCTGGCCTCAGCCTCCCAAAGTGCTGGGATTACAAGCATGAGCTGCCATGCCCAGTCAGTGTCTTTAATTTTTAACTGAAGAGAAATACACAGTGTAAAGCAGAAGTCATTCATTCATTCATTCATTCATTCATTCGACAATAACTGCTGAGCTCCTACATACCTACAAGGTACTGCCTCTGTGATGCTTATCCTGGTAAGGATGTGAAGATATGGTCCCTTTGCCCGTGAAGCTTTTGGTCTGGAAATTTCTCTTTGCATTTTTTCCTCAATTATCAATTTAGTGCAAATTATTTCATACCACTTGATATCCATTTTTATACCTATATGCCCTTTAAACACACATGTGTGTGTTTTCACATAAGTGGAATTCAACTTTTTATGTTGTACAATGGGATTCATTCTTCCCTTGCCTCCAGGCAAAACCTTGGTTAACTTAGTTTATAATATTTATGGTCACTTTTAAGTAACACAAATAGTATAGATTTAGAAAGTACAAATAGTGCACAAATAGTATAGAGTTAGAAAGTGTACTCTTTCCTTTGATCATTAAAATGCCAAAGTTGTTTTCGAGTATGGTAGAGGGAAGCCTTTAATGAAGAAAGGGTGTTGCGATTGACTTTTTCATCCCGTCTTCTACTCCTATCAGTTTTGTTACTTTCCCTGCTTTGCTGACATTAGTTCTGGTCCCTGATGATGTTGGGTGAATAGTGGAGAGAGAAGGATGAGAGCTAAGGGGCAGTGAAGTGAGTTCTTAATTGATGTGATTCAGAAGAAGGGCAGGGAAGTGCTGAGCAGAGAAGGGCAGGATCCCTGGCAAGGGCTCCACCCTCGGGCCTGTGCCCATGGACCTAAATGAGGACAGGCATTTCTGGTTTTGGCCTCCCATCCTGTGCCCATAAAAACCTGAGACTGTCGCGGGCACACACACAAACAGCTAGACGTCAAGAAAGAGCACAGGGACAGACAGCAGCAGACACCGGCAGGCCATCGATCAAGGAACAAAGGAGATGTCGTTGAGGGGAATTCAGACAGGGACTGTAGGAAGAGAGTCCAGCCAGCCGCTGGGCAGTCTGACTTCAGGGAAAGACCACCTTCCCACTCCATCCCCCTTCTGGCTCCCGTCCGTCTCACTGAGAGCTACTTTCACCACTCAATAAAACCTTGCACTCATTCTCCAAGCCCACCTGTGATCCGATATCACTGGTGCACCGGGTCAAGAATCCGGGATACAGAAAGCCCTCTGTCCTTCCGCTAAGACAGAGGGTCTAATTGAGCTGATTAACACAAGCTGCCTGCAGATGGCAAAGCTGAAAGAACGTACTGTAACACACACCCGCTGGGATTTCGGGAGCTGTTAGCACTCAACCCTAGAGGCAGCCATGGGGTCAGAGGCCAAAAACTCTCCCCACAACCTGCCCGTCTACATGCTCCCACTGGGGGTTTGAGCAGTGGGGCACCAAAGAAGTGAGTCACACCTCTGTCGCATGCCCTGTGAGGAAGATAAGGGAACTTCTCCTGTTTCAGATGGATACTGCAATAAGATGAAATCATGTTTTCTTTTAGCAGATATTTAAAATGAACTCTCACACGGGGCTTTGCATGAGTTCTGTTGGGATGTCTTATTTGGATCTGGGAATCCTGCAGGTTATCACTTTACCTCTCTGTGGTTTGTTCAGTCTTCCTGGACAAGTCTTGAAATAGTATCATTCAGCATATGTTCGGGATATGACCCAGGTTCTAATCACTCATGAATCCTGACACATTGCCCTGACAATATTCTAAGAGAGCAAACAAATCCTAATTCAACAGCAACTTCTGTGGCTTACAGATCAGCAACTCTCAAGCCCATCCCTCAACCATGACATTTCTCTGGTGGAAGTCAGGCACAATTGTCATCTGCAAAGGCAGTGGACAGTTAGCAGGCTCTCCTCTTGATCCAGGGAAAGCCCTTCTCACTAGTAATAAGATAAGGGACCACTGTGCATATTCTCAGCAAAGGGCATGGGGAGGAATTTTTCATCACAGCAACAGCTACCTTCAGATATCCTCTATAGATGCCTCACTTCTCCATTCCTCCCCTTCCCCATACCAACTGCTCAGATCCTTTTATGATTTTGGTTAAGAACTTGAAAATTATATTACTGTTTTTTTTCATATAACTTCCTTAAAAATGCATAGTTTGGCTTGATATCTCATTTTTGAATGTCTATTGTATCTTGGATTCAAGGAACAACCACCAAGTTAAGAGTGATCACAAAAATACTGTCTCCTGAGGCTGCAACTGGTCTTTTAAAATGTTTTTTGGTCACATTAAACCTTACAATTTTTAAATGAAACTTTCTAATCTTTTCCCTGAAGTGTGCAAGAAGACCATCTTTAACCCAAGATAATACAAATATCCTTCTCTGTTTTCTTCTAAATCTTTTACTGATATGTTTGTTTGTATTTAAATATTGCCTTCATCTGATACTTACTTTGAAGTATTTTGTAATACAGGTTATCTAACTTTATTTTTTCCCAAGTGGAAAGCCAATTGGTGTTAAAACGGCCATGATGTTCCCACTGGTGCCAAATGCCATTTTACCTTTATCACACAGCTAATTACTGAGTAGGATTCAGACCTTACCAAGTAGATATCCCTTTTCCTAGGGTAGTCATTCTATATTTACAAAGGTCAGATAATTTAGTTACTGATCTAAGCAGTATCTCTGTTTCATGTTTCCATATAGTCTATAGAATAGGCAGTAGTATATTCTAAGGCAGTATTTTAACTGCCTTACCCATATCCTAGGATTGTTATAAGAGTAGAAATGAAAATTAGATAATGTGAACAAAGGTCTTTGGCAAACTATAAAACCATGTACACATTTATAGATATGTGTGTGTGTGTGTGTGTGTGTGTATATATATATCTTTTTAGATCTTCTTTTGTTAAAAAAGTTTGGCAAAACAATCCTGAGTGAAATGTCATTGTAAAACATAGCCCTAATTAAACAAGTCTCCATCTGTTTCCAAACATTACTTTCAATAGGATGAAAATTAGCCATTGCAAATTGCTCATTTTAAAATTAGTTTTATGCAAAATTTTATGTTCGACATGCTATTTCATTCCAAAATACTATAGAGTTTAATAAATGTCAATTTTGTGCCTTTTTGACATTAAATCTACATTGGGTTCAAAATGGCAAAAGAAAAAACATGATTTCAACAAATTGGCCCCAAATTCAGCTGAGTCTGCTGAGTTGTGATAATGGAATGAGATGATGAAATGACACAAATATTGTTATAGCTGCAATAAACAGGATCATGTTTTCCTCTGGGAGGGAAAAAACAGAGGTTAGCAATATCAGAAAATTTTAGTTTTGTCAGTTTTATTCTGTAAGTAGCTTTTATATATTTTTATATTTTAAAATACAATGTGCCAAGCAGTTCTTATCAAACCCAACAGTTAAAAAAGTGAAATAACACCAATTTCCTTTTGGTAAGCTACATTGAAGGAAAATTATATTTAGATTCAAAACATAATGTGAATATGGCAAGGTATGCCATCCACTGCACATCTATCTAATAACGTATCTTTGTGAGGATGAAGACTTAATTAAAGTTACATAGCAATCTGTTTCCTAGAAGTTTGAGGTCAGGCTTGGCAGATAAAAACTCAAAAGCTCCTTTACCATATGCTTGAATTACCATGTGGTTTCAGGAGGAATTTATTTGCCTGCTGATTGCATATATTTCAAAGGAATTACAAGAGAGTTTTAGGAAAATCACATGGTCAAACAGGAGCCAAATCTAGCTTTTCGGTGATCTCACTTGAATGAAGGTAAAAATGCAGTCAGTGTTCAAGGAAGACTAGTTTGATGATTACAGAAAGACAGGTGGGGAAGGGAGGGGTAAAGATAGTATGCAGCAAATGCATTCCAAATTTATCTATATTTAAATCTGATGCATTTTAATATGCAGATAAAATTTTTAATTTTTTTTCTTTCAAGAAAATAAAAAGCCCATCAGTTCATATTAGGTCTTTTCTTCAACAAGGGTATACAATAAACTCCCATCTCAAAGAACCTTTGGCCTCACTCATGAAGCTTTTCTGTGGGTTGCTATCAGACCTGTGCACACACAGCAGCTGTCTGCTCTCTCTGCCCTTCTGTCCACTGTGATCCAGCCAACCAAATTGCTGCCCTGGGCCCTCCTACGGAGTCAAAACCTGTGGATCTGGCTTGCTCTGATCCTTCTGTCTCAACAGTTTGGCAATAACTTCATGGGAGCATGCACATCAGAGACCGGTGCAGAAGCAATAATCATAAGAAAGATGTAACAATCATAAAAGCAACTATCAACTGTGTATTTAATGTGTCAAGGATTGTGCTAGGTGCTGTCTGTGTGTCCTCTCATATAAACCTCACAATATCTTTTGCATTAGACACTTTTATCATCCCCATTTTTTGAAAGTAGGATACAATCCAAATGACACAACTCCTAAGTGGGAGAGTGACTACAAAAGTCAGGGCCCCTGTTCTGAGCCACTGAGTTTTCCTGCTTCTACCAGTGTCCTTGACAATGACAGTGAAAAACGCATGTTACATTAAACCTCTGTATTGTTTACATCAAAGAACGAAGAGGACAGGACAGAAGTGGTGTGGTGAAATGCTACTCTCTGAGGGCTGAGCTGAAGAGAAGAGTAATCAAGGTACTTAGCATGTTGAATGAAGAAGGAAAGAGGTGAGCAGCAGAGAAGCTTCTTGGAGAGTTCAAAGAAACTAAAAAGTCGCTTCTGCCCTCATGCTCTGGCACCATAACAGTCATTATCTGGCTTCAGGGATACTTCATAAAAGTTCCGGACTCTATGTCATCTTTTTAAGCCCCAAATAAAAAGTTCTTTAGAGAAACACCTAATCTCACCACAAAGGCTCAGAATCCAAGTGGAAGAATGATAGAGATTAAATTGGCACCAAATTCAAGACAGATTTGCAACTTTTCAGTATCTACCCAAATCGAGAACATATTTGGAATAATGTTTTAAAATATTTTGCAAAATAAAAACAAGAGAAACAGAGAATGAAAAGATCTGAAATTGACTTTTTCTTAAAAAAAATCATACTTCGGAAATTTTGAATAGCAATTCAACTGGAAAGGCAGAATTTTCCTGATCTTATAAACTCAACTGACATGGGACAGAATTTAGCCATCAGGACTTATTGATTCATCATTTATTTCTTCAAAAAACATTTATTAAAGGCCTCCTTAGCACTAGATACTTTTCTAGTTGCTGGTAGTAAAATTATGTACAAAAGAGAGATATTCTCTGCTATTATGAGATTATATTGCAGTGAAAGAGACAAGCAAACAAGTAAATGATAAAACAAAACATATGGGGGTGACATATTATAAAATAGGTAACAATAAGTACAGGACAGAGATAATAATTGGGCGTTTCCTTTAAATAAGGTGATTAGAGGGAAGACTATCTGTGGAGGACACATTAAAATCACTGAGACTTGCATAAGATGGGATTAGCCCTGGGGAGCTCTGGAAGAAGTGTGTTCCAGGAAAAGAAAAGTTCTTGTGCAAAAGCTTTGAGGTGAAGTCACAGAGGCAGCAGATGTGACTACAGTTTAAAAAGAGAGATGTGTAGTGCAGGAGAGGAAACAGAGGAGTAAGCAGAGCCAGAGTATGATTTAGCACATTAAAGTCCAGAGTCAAGATTGGCAATGAATTTTTTTTAACTTTCATTTTAACTTCAGGGGTACAAGTGCAGGGTTGTTACATAGGTAAACTTATGCCATGGGGGTCTGTTGTACAGATTAGTTCATCATCCAGGTATTAAACCTAGGACCCATTAGTTATTTTTCCTGATCCTCTCCCTCTTCTCACCCTCCACCCTCCAATGGGACCCAGTGTGTGTTGTTCGCCTCTATGTGTCCATGTGTTCTCATCACTTACCTCCCACTTATAAGTGAGAACATGCACTATTTGGTTTTCTCTTCCTGCATTAGTTAGCTAAGGATAATGGCCTCCAGTTCCATCCATGTCCCTGGAAAGAACATGATCTCATTCCATTTTATGGCTGCGTAGTAATCTGTGGTGTATAAGTATTTTCTTTATCCAGTCTATCATTGATGACCATTTAGGTTGATTTCATGTCTTTCCCATTGTGAATAGTGCTGCAATGAACATACATGTGCATGTGTCTTTATAGTAGAATGATTTATATTCCTTTGGGATATATCCAGTAATGGAATTACTGAGTCGAATGGTATTTTTGTCTGTAGGTCTTTCACAATGGCTAAACTAATTTACACTCCTACCAGCAGTGGATAAGCATTTCTTTTTCTCCACAACCTTGTCAGCAGTGATTACTTTTTGAATTTTTAGTAATAGCTATTCTGACTGGTGTGACACGGTATCTCAGTGTAGTTTTGATTTGCATCTCTCTAATGATCATCAAGAGAGTAAGCAGACAATCCACAGTATGGGGAAAATTTTTTGCAAACTAGGCTTCTGACAAAAGTCTAATACCCAGCAACTACAAGGAACTTAAAGAAATTTACAAGAAAAAAAAAAATCCCATAAAAAAGTGGGCAAAGGACACGCACAAACACTTTTTAAAAGAAGGCATACATGCAGCCAACAATCATGTCACATTGGATTTTAAGTACAACGTGAAACTGGAGGAAAGTTTTAAATAGAGTGACAATAAAATTTACCATACAAATCAGCACATTCTTCAGAAAGGTGTTTTTCCTAATGACTACATCAAGATAACAGGCATGAAGTGGTACCATCCTAAGCAAAGCAGGATATGTTGTCACCCTAATTTTAAATAAGTGAGCCTTGATCTGATTAATTGATATGAGGGTTAAGTGATCAATGGATTTTAGAGGAGCAGGAATGGAAGCAGGGAGAATAATTAAGAGGTTTTTTTTACTAACTAAGAAGTAAATGAGTGGTAGATTGGATGAATGTGGTAGTGAAGATTTTATTGAACAAATGCATATATGCCAGACAATGAGTGACACATGCATGTAGAGGCAATAGGACTTGCTAAGGGGAAAGAGGACAGGAAGCTCTTAGAGATGAGGGCTGATGAAAAGGTGGAATAAACAATAACTCCTGGTTCTCTGGTTTCAGCAATTACATGGATGCAAATGCCATTTACAGTGATTTGGGTTACAGAGAATCTCGAGCAGATGGAAAAGAGAGTTCTATTTTAGTGTGTGATGATTATTAGACATCCAGTTGGAGATGTCAAGTAGTCAATTGGCTTATGTGTTTGAAATTCAAGGAGAGACATGACTAGAAGTATATATTTTGTAGGTCATTGATCTATAAATTGTATCATTGCTCATGCCTGATCTTTGCTTTCTTAACCACCAAATGATCTTCAGGATGTTAAAAGGTCAAAGTCTTACCTAGTGCAAGGTTCCTCAGAGTCTGGCCTTCCAAATAGTCAAATGAGAAGCAACCTCATTGTCTGCTGATAAATCAGCTTTTGAGGTCCAAATGCCAGATATTATAATTTGATAAGTCATATGGTAGGGCCATGGAATCTGCACTATGGACCGGTTTCCCAGGGATTCCCGGAGCTCACTAAGGTTGTGAAGCACTACCTTTGTTGTTGCTAAAGAATCATATAAATACCCAAAGAGGCAGAGAGAAGCAGTTTCTGATGATGAAGATGGGGTTGTGGTGGGAGGAACATTGTATTGTATCCTTCCTTAGGGCCTTAATTTCATCATTATTATTATAGCTGTTTATTTTGAGCCCCTGTAATAATATTGTGACAGTATTTTGTTTTACCGTAAGGCAATACAACACTGTGGTTCCCAAAGTTGACATATAGAGGCAACTATAGCAACCAGCTTAATAAAAACTTGGACTCCAGTGATAGATTCAAATTCATAGCTTACCTTCAGAATCTTTATTTTTGACACGTGCCTCAGATAATTCCGAAACTTTGATTACCTATGTGATTCAGCAAAAATTCCTATTTTGAGTTTCTCTCCATGTGAAAGCTTCTAGTCACTTTGTGGTTAAGCTCCTATTATTAGCATTCGATTTAGATCATGTTAGAGCTTCACCTTTTTATTTTTCTTTTTATGTTTATAGAGACCAATGAGAATAAACAGCTGAGCAGTACATTTCTGAAATTTTTAAAAATCAAATTTAATTTTTTTCTCATGAGAATCTTATTATATTCCCAAGAAGAGAAACTCCTCCTATTAATTTTTAAGCATATGTTCCCCAAATGTGCAGATGTGAGAAGGATCTTCTCAAATAAAGTGCTCAAAAGAAAATATTTTTTAGTACTTTATAATAAGCTACTGCTCATTGTTAGATTTATGCATCAGATTTTTCCAATTTGAAGTGAAATAATGTTAAAAACATGGTAAACCTAAACATATTACCCGAAGGAAAAAAGACAGATGCAAACATGGAAAGAAACTACTTGACGAAAGTGGAAAATTTGGCTTTCTTATTAATTTTTCTATTTTTAGGCATTCTATAATTTTAAAAGCTTTTACATATCCACACTGATTTGTTTCGTATATCACTCTAAAGTAGATAAGAGGGGTAATGATTTTCATTTTAGAACAAAGGCCCTAAGAAAATAAATGACTTGGTAAGGTCTTACACATTAAGTGCTGCATCAAGGGCTTCAACACAGGCCTTTTTATACTAGGAGCATAAGATGCCATCCAAAATATCTGACGAGTCTTGTCAAAATATGTGACCAGTCACTTCCCTGATATTTTGAGTCAGATTCTTCCTTTGATTCCTAGCTGTTCCTGATGTACTTTTAAACAGCCTTATCACAGCCCTCTCAAGTTTAACATTCTTTATTTCAATAAAATGAGGAAATCTCTTCTTCGTGACACTTTTGATGCAGGGCGCTTAAAATCCACATCAAATTGGCTTCAGTAGAAATGAGAAGGGGGCAGGGATTTATTTTCTCCCATAAATGAAAACTCTAGGAATAGAGAATCTTCAGGCATAGCTGGATCTAGGATATTTAATGATGTCCTCAAGACCATGTCCCTCTCCACAGTGTATGACTCAGTTCTTCTCTACTGTAGGACTAGAACCTCTTTTCCTGGTGGCCTCCAGGTGCTCCAGGCTTCATCAAATCTTCATGTCAAGGAGAGACAGCTCCTTCCTCAACAGTGTTCCAGTAAAGGTTCTGGGTTTGCCTTGGATTAACTCTGAGTTAGTGACCCTGAGAGAGGTTGCAATGCTCTGTCAGCTGAGGCTTTCTTCCTAAGCTTGCCATCAGCTGGAAGCTCCAGCCCCACAACACACATCAGGATAAAGTTAAGGCCGAGCACGCAGAGGAAAATTCATCTACTGTTGACTACATTAAGAGCTGCAAAGGACATTTAGCTCAATTTTCTTTTAACTCAGTATCCCCTGAGAGCTAAGGAATCTTAGCTTGTTTTATCAGTAAGGGAAGACTTCAGGAGTTTTATGATGTGGCAGTGTCAGTGGGCTTTTGACTGCCAGTGGTCCATGTGGAAGTGGGCAAACTGAACATTTATAGAATAACTGACTTTTCAATTCATTTATCTCCATTTAAACAGGTGCAGGTGATGGAATAGCTGGAACTTGGAAAGTTTGGAACATTCCAAAAGCTCTAATGCTTTGAACTTAGACTGTGAGGGGCTATTAAAGTCAGTCATTGTAATAAATTTATTATATTGTGGTGCTTGTACCCGTCCAATGCCAGACAGAGTTCAGATTTATGGCCAATCATACATTATGTATCAGCTATAAAAATAGCTTTATGCTATTGCACTAAATTTCAAGAAAATAAAAATTCTGACAAAGAGGATACTACACTAAAAAAATCTCCAGCTTATGATCAACACCTTGGAGTTGCTTCAGCAATCAACTATGTATTTGTGTTTAGAGTCTCTCAAAAGCACCTTGAGACATTAATAGTAGTTTTCAGAAGCAAAAGTGGTGTCTAGAAGGAAGAAAGCTTTTAGTTGAGAAGAAATTGAATCAATTTTTCATTTTAAAGTCATAAAGGTTTTAGTGTTACTAAGCCCTAGAACCACCCTAATAAAAGAACATTAGTCCTAAGTAAAAGCATGTCTTGTTTTGGATGGTGCAGAGAAGTGAAAGAGTCAGAAATATATTTTTAAAAGTTAACAAAATCTGTTAAATAATAATGACTTAAGTTTTGAAATATTAGAAATTTCTTCCATCCACAAAAAGACATAAAAACTGAGAACAAAATGAAATTAAAATAGTGCTTGTCATCTCAAATTCATTGTTGAGGGAGTCATCACATTGAAAAGTAAAAATCAAGATTTAGCATTCAGCTAAAATGCTTAATTCAGTTTTCTATAATCTGAAACAGTTTATTGAGCTTTCTTTGTATTTCATTACCTTGATATTTTTGAATATTGTAAGACATTCTTTTGGTAGACTGTCCCCCAATTTGGGTTTGTCAGATATTCTTTATGATTTGATTTACGTTTTTGGTAGCAATATCTCTATATTAGTTCATTCTCATGCCGCTATGAAGATATACCAGAGACTGGGTAATTTATTAAAAAAAAAAAAAAGAGATTTAATTGAATCACAGTTTTGCATGGCGGGGGAGGCCTCAGGAAATCTACAAACATGGTGGAAGGAACCTCTTCACAGAGTGGCAGGAGAGAGAAAGAGTGCCAGCAGGGGAAATGCCAGATGCTTACAAAACCATCAGATCTCATGAGAACTCACTCATTATCTTGAGAATAGCATGAGGAAAACTGCCCCCGTGACCAAATTACATCCACCTGGTCTCACCCTTGATACATGGGCATTATTACAATTCCACGTGAGATTTTGGTGGGAACACGGAGCCAAACTGTATCAACCTCAGAGGTGCTGTTGCCTTTTCAGTGCATCATATCAGGAGACACACCATCATTAATGGTGAGTTTGACTTTGATCACTCAATTAAGATGGTATCTGCCAAGTTTCTGCACTATAAAGCTACTTTTTCTCCATTTTGAGTTTAATATGCATCTTCTGGGGAAGCACTGCTTATTTTCAAATTTTTACTCAGTATTTTTAATGATAGTTCATGCTTCTGCCTAAAATAATTATTGCTCTGGTGATATTCTAATTCCGTTATTAATTCTACTCATTTGTTTATAGTAAGGAAGAATTCTATCTCATTCATCCATCATTTATATCATTATAAACTTATGAATACTTGTTATATTTCATTCTATATTTTCTATATTTCACTACTATCACTGTTTATTTTAATGTTCACATTTTTCCAGATTTTAACCATTTTTATTGCAAATAAGTAATACAACCACACTTAAAGGGGTGAGGGAGGGAGCTAACTTCAGTAAATTTTGAGCACAGTGCTTTGATTATATACCCTTATATTAAAGACTAAAACAATTAAGAAAGTATTGAACTCTAATTTGTAGATGTTTTATCACTCTAACATGAATTAGCAATTCTGAAGCTACTTTATGTGATTCTAGTCAAATAAAATGAATTGTTGATAGTGGAAAGTTGGTGTTTTACTGTTGGAGAAGGGAGTGACATATATAAAAGGTTAGAAAAAAACATTACATTGAATTATAATGAAAAATATCAATATAAACTTAGGTTTTAAATTTTTTTAATTTTTCTTTTTTTTGACAGGGTCTTGCTCCGTCACCCAGGCTGGCAGCTTGTGCAGTGGCATTATCACAGTCACTGCAGCCTCAACCTCCTGGTCTCAAGTGATCCTCCCACCTCAGCCTCCTGAGTAACCGGGACTACAGGCGTGTGCCACCATGCCAAGCTTATTTTTTTCTGGATTTTTTGTAGAGACAAGGTCTCACTGTGTTGCCCAGGCTGGTCCCAAACTCCAGGGCTAAAGCAATCTCCCTGCCTCAGCATCCACAAATGCTGGGATTACAGGTGTGAGCCACTATGCCAGGCCAAGGTTTTTAATATACATAAAGATCCATGATATGGAAATAAATATGGCTGCATGCATTTATAGTTGTGTGTGTATGTGTATATTAAATTAGAGAACACCAATGGTCTGATGTGACAATCCAACTTTCAGTAGGTTATGTATTCTTTATGTGCACTTTCTAATGCTCATAGCAAGTAACAAGCTCATTAAATTAGAGCTTGTTATCATTCTAATCATATAAGTAAAAATATAAAGGACATCATATTTATTAAGTACTATGACATCCTTAATGTTATTATTGATTTCAATACTTTTGGGGTAAAATTAGGTGTTCCTAGGAAGTTGGAAATGCAGGAAGTAAACTGATTTTTAGAGTTAAACATTAAGCAGTAAAATCAACCCATTGAAGATCAAAGGAGAATGTGTCAATCCATATAATGTCAGCAGGACTTGATTATAACCTGATGGAATGTATTAACATATCTAAGAAAAAACTGTGTCTAACAGAAGGTAGAGCTGGCAGAAATGCAGTAAGAAGCAATTTAAAAAGCACAGATTGACTGTCCTTATCCTTAAATACTATCCAGGAGGGGAAATTGCAACTATGCATTCAGGAATTAATAACTTCAGTCTCAGTAGATGATACTCAGTAGATGACATGATTGAAATCTTACAGTATTAAGGTTTTGAATTCCATGACCACAGTGTGAGTTTTAGATCTCAGTTTGATGCAAGAAATGTCACCTGAGAACCAGTAGAGAATATCTGAGACACCACTAAGCAATCTCAACAGTTACAACCTTCACTGTTAACTGCTGTATCTGCAGTCTTATTCTATGCATCAGTCTGACATGTTTGGTTACTGTGAATCTGTAGTGTAGTTTTCCTTAATAACTACACTACCATGTTCTGATGGTAAATCCAGTTTTTAGCTACAAGATTACAGAGCAGGAAGCTCCTTGGGGAGAAAAAAGCCAAGCTTGCCAAAGTAAGCAAACTCCTTTGGGTCTCCAAATTTGGCTTGTTATGGTCTTCAGAACTCTAGAGCCATGAATAAATCAACTCAATAACTTCAATGTAATGAGTATCTACTCTTAGCCAGCCACCGTCTTAGGTGCTGTTTCCAGTAGGATTGGATTCATTCATAGTGTATATCAAAATAACCAAGTTTAAACATTTTTATACATTGAGACCTATAATCAAAATACAAATTCATTTTTTAAGCCAATAAATAGCCACACTTTTACAACAGAAGCATAAATAGAACCTGATTAATAAACTTATAATTTCCTGCCATTATCAGTAGCCTATTTTCTAAGAAATAAGTTTGATAGTGATTCTAAACCAGATATTCAGCAATCCTAAGTACTTCTTAAAGAGCTATCTTTGATAGCTATTTGGTTAATATTTCCACTGCCAGAAAGATTTTTTTTTTTTTACGTGAACATCTTGGATGCCTTTTGGTTGCTTAAAACGTGAGTAGATACAACCACTTAATACAACAATCTCATTGCTAAAAACTTACTCCACAAATAGTTATACTTACAATTGTATGCTTATAATGCAGGAATTTTTCCTTCTTAGTTCAGCAAAAATCCAGGTTCTTGTCACATGACCAGGAAAAGTTAGGCATGCAGACACATTGAAAGGTGAGGAGAGCAGAATTTAGTAAAAGAGAGCTGTCTAATAATGAATAAGTAAAGAGAGAGCTCTTGTTTTAAATAAAAAGGAGTCCAGCCAACAGGGTCACACGCCACAGATTGAATACCAGGCCACTACACACAGGAGCTGAAGGAGTCAGGCTCCTCTCTGCTGCACAAGGATTCCCGGTGGCTCCATCCCACTCTCCCAGCATGCAGGCAGGCCCCCAGTTCATTACGGGCATGCCCAAACTAGGCCCTGGGCAGGTTTCCCTATCTTCTTCCTGCATCTATTATTCTCTCCTCTAAAGAAGTGCATCGAACTGCCATTACAACAAGGATAAGTAAAAGGATGATGACTGTTCTCAACTGCTTCCTACTGAGGGGGGCTCTGTTTTGGGAAAATGGAAGTCAGAGTTTCCTTCCTCAGAGGCCTTTCTAAGGGTTCCTGGCCAAAGGGACCATCGTCCAAGGCTCTGGTTGCATGACCATTTGTAGTGTGATGGCCTGAAGATAAGAAGAGACAAACCCGGTTATTAGAAAACATGTTTCAAAATACAACAAGGGGGTGGGTAAGGACAGCTCAAAAATCCCAAGGCCTTCTAATCATTTGCACAGGGAGAGGGAGACCACAAGCCTGACTGGTAAAGAAATGTTAACCCTTCTGTTGGCATGTCAGCTTTCTGGGTTCCCTTCACCTGACCCCAATCTTAAACCAACCAGTTTAAGATCTGGGAAATTAACTTTTCCCAATTTGGAGAATGCATCTGAGGGAAGTGTCTCATAGTACGAAGACACAATTACCTCACAGTAATTGTGCATATTTGTAGAGTGTGTCTGGTTGTGCAAACTTGATCTGTTCTCCACAGCAACAGCAAAGCTAGGCAGGGTAATCCCAATAGGCATCACCTGAAGCCTGGTGTCTACCTGCCTTCAACACAGTGATATAAGAAGATCTAGGTTCAGTGGCTTCTACGTGCCTTCCTACTGAAGAAGGAGGCATGGAGATACCAGGTGGCTCAGAAAAGCAATTCTCACCCTCTCAGGCAGCACCAGCAGTGATTTGAGTGGGAAGCCCAGCAATGCCAGAAGAACAAAGCAAACCAAAATTGCATTTGCATGTGCCCTAAAAACTAAAGTGTTATTGGAACCACTGCCTGAAAAAAATAGGCTGGAACCAAATGATAAACACAATCAGGGTGACTGCCTAATAAATAGGAGATTTGATAGGATTAGGGGTCTCCTAACACAAAAACCAAATATCCAGGATACAATAAAAAACATCACTCATTGTATCAAGACCCAGTAACTATAAATTGAATGAGAAAGACAATCAATTGACGTCAAAACCAAGATTAATCAGATATCAGAATGATCTAAGAAGCATTTTTAATGCAGCCATGATGAAAATGACTAGATGCTTATGAATTATCTTGAAACAAATAAAAAAATTAAAAATCCCAGCAAAAAAGAGAAGTAATAAAAATAACCAAATGTTAATTAGATAACTGAAAAATGTGATTGCTAATATAAAATCTTCAATGTATAGAGTCAAAAGGAGAGTAAATTAAAAAGGACACATTCAAAGAACTTGAAGACAGATCAATAGAATGTACTCAACTGAACAAGAGAAAAGAAATCAAACTTTAAAAAATGAAGATAGCCTTGGGAACTTGTGGGGCAATAACAAAATATCTAATATGACACATGAGTTCAAGGAGAGGAAAAAGTGTAGAGCTGGGAAAATATTCAAAGAATAATGGCTGCAACCTTCTTAAATTTGGCAAAAAAAAATATATATATATATAAAAACTTAAGATCCAAGAGCCTGAGTCAACTCCAAATAAGGTAAACCTAAAACATCCACACTAAAAGACCTTATAGTTAAACTTGTAAAAACTAAAGACAAAGAAAAAACTTTAATAACAGTCAGAAAGAAGCAATGCATTATTAGTAGAGGAATACCAATTCAAAGGATTCACCTCTGAAGTCATAGAGGCCAGAAAGAAGCAAAGCATTTTTCAAGCAGAAAGTAAAGAAATAAGAAAACTGTCAACTGCAAATTTTATGTCCAGTGAAACTAATCTTTTTTTTTTTTTTTTTTGAGGCGGAGTCTCGCTCTGTCTCCCAGGCTGGAGTGCAGTGGCGCGATCTCGGCTCACTGCAAGCTCCGCCTCCCGGGTTCCCGCCATTCTCCTGCCTCAGCCTCCTGAGTAGCTGGGACTACAGGCGCCCACAACCGCGCCCGGCTAATTTTTTGTATTTTTAGTAGAGACGGGGTTTCACTGTGGTCTCGATCTCCTGACCTTGTGATCCGCCCACCTCGGCCTCCCAAAGTGCTGGGATTACAGGCTTGAGCCACCGCGCCCGGCCGAAACTAATCTTTAAAACCTGAGAGGAAATAAAGACATTCTCAGATGAACTCAGAAATTGTTGCTGTCATACCTACTCTTAAAGAATGAGTAAAGGAAGCTGTCTAAACAGAAAATAAAAAAATAATTGAAGACTGGGACTTTCAGAAAGGAAAGAAGAACTAACTAAAATAAAGGTAAACATTTTTTCTAATTTCTAACAGGTTACAGAAAAAGGTAAACATAATAAACTATTCTTCACCTCATAAGTTTTTTAAACCATTTTGTATGATTGAAATAAAAATTATAACACGCTTTGATGTAGTGTGCAAGGTATATTGAGGAATACTTAAGCCAATTAAAATTAAGGTAGAGTTGGCCGGGTGCGGTGGCTCAAGCCTGTAATCCCAGCACTTTGGGAGGCCGAGACGGGCGGATCACGAGGTCAGGAGATCGAGACCATCCTGGCTAACACCGTGAAACCCCGTCTCTACTAAAAAATACAAAAAACTAGCCGGGCGAGGTGGCGGGCGCCTGTAGTCCCAGCTACTCGGGAGGCTGAGGCAGGAGAATGGCGTAAACCTGGGAGGCGGAGCTTGCAGTGAGCTGAGATCCGGCCACTGCACTCCAGCCTGGGCGACAGAGCGAGACTCCGTCTCAAAAAAAAAAAAAAAATTAGAGTTTAAAGACATCTAAACGGAAGTAAGACTTCTGCACTTCACTGGAAAATCCAAAATGTCAACACCAGTAGGCCAGTTCAATGTATAAAAATTAGTCAATATAATCCATCAATTTTTCTAAAAAGAAAACCCATAAAATCATATCAGTTGATACAGAAAAATCATGTGACAAAGTTTGACACGCATTCATGATAAAAATACTTAGAAAAATAGCACTAAAAAATTGTATCCAGTTTCCATACAGCGTTTTGCTTATTTTGAACAGGACTCTGTAACAGACTTGGTGACTTATAAACAACAGACATATACTTCTTATAGGTTTGGAAGTTGGTAAGTCCAATATCAAGGCATCAGTGTTTGGAGAGGGCCTGCTTCCCAGTTCATAGATAGCTGTCCTCTCCCTGTGTCCTCACATGACAGAAAGAGGCAAGGGAGCACTCCCAGGTTTCTTTTATAAGGATAATCTCATTTATAAGAGCTCTGTGTTCACAGCCTTATCATCTACCAAAGGCCCCATCTCCTTATACAATTATATTGACGGTTAGTGTTTCAACATGTGAATTTTTTTTGAGGGGGGCATAAACATTTATTCAATAGCAGCATATATAACTATAGTTAACGTTGTATTTAATGGCAAAAGATAGAATGCTTCCTCTCTAAGATTAAACACAAGGTAAAAATGTCTGCTCTCATCACTCTTATTTAACACAGTGCTGGAATATCTAGACATCTCAATAAGGCAAGATAAACAAGTAAAAGGCATATAGGTTGTAAAGAAAAAGAAGAATACTATCTCTAGTTGCAGATAACGTGTCTATGTAGTAAATTCCAAGTAATCTACAGAAGTCCCCTAGAAGTAATAAGTGAATTTGGCCAGGTGGCAGCATACAAGTTCAATACAGAAAACTCAATCTCATTTATGTGTACTAAGAATGAACATGCAGAACAAAAACTAGAAATATAATACCACTTACAATTACTCAAATAAAGATTCAATGTGCTAATTGTTTTTATTTTTAAAAAAGGAAAAGAAAGATTCATGTAGGTATACACTTAAGAATATATATATGTGTGTGTGTATATATATGTGTATATATATGTGTATATATGTGTGTATATATATGTATGTGTGTGTATATATATGTGTATATATATAGCCAGGTGTGGTGGCTTAGGCTTGTAATCTTACTTTGGGATTACAAGCACTTTGGGAGGCCAAGGCGATCACTTGAGGTCAGGAGTTCGAGACCAGTCTGGCCAACATGGTGAAATACCCTCTCTACTAAAAATACAAAAATTAACCTGGTGTAGTGGTGCACACCTGTAATCCAACTACTTGGGCGGGTGAGGCAGGAGAATCGCTTGAGCCCAGGAGGTGGAGTTTGCAGTGAGCAGAGATCACACCACTGCACTCCAGCCTGGGCAACAGGGCGAGATTCCATCTCAAAGAAGAAAAAAAAAATGTGTATATATATATGTGTGTGGGGTGTGTGTGTGTGTGTGTGTGTGTGTGTGTGTGTGTGTGTTTATGCATATACAATCTGTACTCTAAAAAGTAAAATATGAAATTTTAAAAATATTTAAATAAATGTAGAAATGTACCTTATTTTATGGGTTGGGAGACTCAGCATAACAATGATATCAATTCTTCCTAAATTAATCTATCTATCGGTTTAACGCAGTTCCTATTAAAATCCCAGTAAGGTTTTTGTAGACATAGAAAATTTATTCTAAAATTCATATGTAAAGGCCTGGCTTAAGAATAACTAAAATAATCTTGACAAAGCAGAATAGTGTGGGAAGAATGATACTGCAAGTATTAAGTCTTTTTTTTTTTTTTTTTGAGACTGGGTCTCACTCTGTCGCCCAGGCTGGAGTTCAGTGGCATGATCTCAGCTCACTGTAACCTCCACATTCTGGGCTCAAGTGATTCTCCCGCCTCAGACTCCCGAGTAGCTGGGATTATGGGTGTGCACCACCACACCTGGCTAATTTTTGTATTTTTAGTAGAGATGGGGTTTGGCCAGGCTGGTCTCAAACTCCTGACCTCAGGTGATCCACCCGCCTTGGCATCCCAAAGTGCTGGGACTACAGGCATGAGCCACCATGCCCGGCTCCAAGTATTAAGTCATATGGCTGCAGAATCAAGGCAGTGTGTTCTTCACAAAGAAAGACACACACAGATAAATAGAACCAAACAGGAAACCCAGAAATAGGCCCACTCAAATATGGAAAATCGATTTTTTCTACAAACAAATAGAAGCAACTCTATAGAGGAAGAAAAGTGTTTTCAACAAATGGTGCAGAAGCAATTGGACATCCATAAGCATAAAAAAGTGAACCTCAACCTAAAAATCACATCCTATACAAAAATTAACTTGATATTAAAATGGATCATAGACTTACATGTAAAATGTAAAACTATAAAACCTCTAGAAAAAATAGGAGAAAATCTTTGGAATATAGGATGAGAAAAGGAATTTTTAGACTTGACACCAATGGTATGATTCAAACGGAACAATTGGCAAATCTGTTCTCATCAAAATTAAAATACTTTTTCTCTGTCAAAGACCCTATTAAGAGGATGAAAATATAAAGCTGCAGACTGAGAGTAAACATTTAGAAATGACATATTTGACAAAAATCTAATATCCTGACTATGTACTCTTATCTCACACTGTATACAAAAATTAACTCAAAATAGTTTAAATATTTAAACATCAGGCCTGAAACTATAAAACTACTAGAAGAAAACACCGGGGAAAAATGATGTAACATTGGTTTGGGGGATGATTTTTTAGATTTGACCCCAAAAGTACAGGTCAGAAAAGTAGGAATAGATAAACTGGATTCCATCAAAACAAAAATCTTCTGCAAAACAAAGGAAACAATCAACCAGAGTCAAGAGACAATCTGCAAAGTGGGAAAAGATATTTGCAAGCTATATATTGGATAAAGGTTTAAAATCCAAAATATATAAGAAACTCAAACAACTCTATAGAAAGAAAACAAAAAATCTGATTAAAAATGGGCATGGAACCAGAATAGACATTGCCCCCAGAAAGACATACAAATAGCCAACAGATATATGAAAAAATGCTCATCATCACTAATTATTAGAGAAATGCAAAGTAAAACCAGAATGAGATGTCACCTCACAACTGTCAGAATGGCTGTTGTGAAAAAGATGAACTACAGCAAGTGTTGAAAACACAGAGAAGTGAGGACTTTTGTACATTGCTGGTGAGAGTGTAACTTATACAGCCATTATAAAAAACCTTTTGGAGATTCTTCAAAAAACCAAAAATGGAATTATCATATGATTCAGCAAATCCACTTCTGGGTGTTTACCCAAAAGATTTGAAATCTGTACGGACATCTACACTTCAGTGTTCATCTCAGCCCTTGTCACAATAGCCAAGTTATGGTATCAACCTCTATCAACAGAAGAATGGATAAAGAAAATGTGGCATATATCCACAATGACTACCATTCCATCTTAAAAAAGAAGAAATTCTGTCATTTGTAACAACATGGATGGAATTGGAGAATAGTATGCTCAGTAAAATAAACCAGACACAGAAAGACAAATATCACATGTTCTTACTTATATGTGGAATCTAAAATAATCTAACTCAGAAGAAAAAACAGAGTAGAAAGATGGTTACCAGAGGCTAGGGGTTGGGAGGAATGAGAAGGTGGTGGTTGAAGGGTACAAAGCCTTGGTTACATGAGGAAATGAGTTTGTTTTTTTGCTTTTGTTTTGTTTTGTTTTTGAGATCGAGTGCATAGTGTGGTGGATGAAATTAATAGTGTGCTATACATTTTTAAATTGCTAAGAGTAAATTTCAAATGTTCTTATCACAAAAAATGGATAGGTGTTTAAAGTGATGGGTAGATTAATTGGCTCGATTTTAATTATTCCACATTGTATTAATAAATTACAACATCACTTTGCAATCCATAAATATATATAACTATAATTTGTCAATTTACAATAAAAATTTGAAGCCATTGGGGATAACTGGGTAATGTTTAAGTAACACTTACGTTAGATGATATTCTATTAATGTTAATTTTGTTAGGTATGAAAATAGTATTGTGTTTGTAAAGGAGAATGTCTTTTCCCAAGGAGATGCACATCAAAATATTTAGAAATAAAAGTTTTAATGCTTTCGAAGTACTTTCTTATGGTTTAGTAGAATGAAATAAAAAGTGCATTTGGCGAGATAGATAAACATGCAATCAGAGGGTAGTAGGTCAACAATTATGAATCTAGAGAAAGGACAGCCAGTGTTATACTGTTTGAACATTTCTGCAGGTTTGAACATTTTGAAACTGGAGAAGTCAGGGAAAATGATAAGTATTTCAAAACTACTAGTATGATATTGAAGAAGTATTATTTATCTATGTGGCATTTTACTTTGTTACAAGTTGTCATGCTTAATGAGAATGTTCCAATTAGCATAATAAAGCAGACTAGTGTAAAAATATGTTATTATGTGCCTTTTGCATAGAATAACATTACAGCCAATATTTGTGTGTGATGTTTGGACTCATCAGCTCATGATGTGTCTAGAAGTCTAGAATTGGTTACCTTAGATGCTATATATTCCTGTCTGCTTAGAATAGCTCAATATAATATGAAATACTTGTAGCTGCCAACTTAAGATAATAAGAATATACACATTGCAAAAATAATTGGGTATGTGTCTGTGTCTAATGCATATAACTAGAATCATATTAGGTAAAAGAAAAAAGCAGGTCAGTCTTAAGGAAGATTCCACCAGGGGCCCAGCCGAAGAAGGTCCAGGACACTTTCTTAAACCACAACCTTGCATAGAATATTCCTCCTCTTAGATGAAGGAAAATACTGTTACAGAACCTTGGGGAAGAATGGCAGTGCTCTATGTTAGATTGGGCAGCTCTGTCTCCAGTAATTCCCACACCTGGCTGTGCAACAGAAATACTTGACTGTGAAAAGGAAATACAATAGACAGAATGTTAGGCTCCACCTCATACCTGTTGCTTCAGATTCTAATGAATGGCATTCATTCCCAGAAATATATCTATTGTTTAAGTTCCTCTGGATGTTACCAAAGCACAGTGAGACATAGGATCCATTGAACAAATTACTGTCACAGGCTGAAACATTCTCTGGAAAGAGCTGATTTCTGTATGCTTAAAATATTTCATTAAAATGCACATTAATCACAGTTTTTACTGACAAAAGAATAAGAATAAATACATGACATTTTAAATTGAATAACTACTTTTGAAATGTGTTTTTGTAACTTATTTAACGCAGGACAAATAATTTTATCTTTTAAGGCTCCTCTATAGAAGGGGAAATAACTATGAGATAACTATATTGGTAAGGCAAGGAGCCAACAATTATTTATGTTACTATGTGTTTGCTTCTGAGAGATAGCCATTTTAAAGATTTTGTATTTGGAGAACTTGTTTCAATTAGTATACAACTATGCAGAATAGATAGGCACAGTGCTGTAATATACAAGGAAGTGAAATTTAAATCGACTTGTAGAATTCAACACAGGTAAATGGAAACTAATATACAAGGAAGTGAAATCTAAATAGACTGGTAGAATTCAACACGGGTAAGTGGAAACTAGTAATATGTATTTTATTTGACTCTGTTCTTCTCAGGCCTTTCATTTAAGGGTAAAAGAGTATTCTAGAACCTCTGCATAAAACTGAAGCAAAATCATCTAAGTTCTAAGCACATTGAAGTATTCTAGTACCCACTTCTCTGTGATTTACTTATATTAAGTCCTCAATCAATACTGAAGAATATCATCACAGAAAATGAGTCCAGGGACCACTTGCCAAACTGGTATTGAAGTTGCCATCTGTGGGGGTTTGCACTGAGCTTTAGTAATATGGCTTAAATTTTCATTTTTAAAATGTGGAAATAGTAAGAGTTTTGATACATTTAAGGAGACTTCAGTAGGGAATAAAGCAGTGTTGTGCTTTTGAGGGAAATACTCTTAATTATAGCCTAAATATCACTGGCTTAAATACGGCCAATTATATTTTTAAATAATTTTGTAAGGTTGCATCCTATGCTACTATCCCAAATCCCTGCATTTTAAGAGTTCCACAAGAATTCCCATGCAATTAGCTTTCAGGTATACACAAAGGTTGAATAAAATAAATAAAACTTCCTGCATTCTTAATGTATTTATTAAAGAGCCATCAAAATGCTGGGAATTCAAAAATAACTTTGAAGGAAAGCTGAGTGCCAGAGGAGAATAATAGCATATATATGAACATAAGATTTGCTTTATTTTGTAAATATGCATACATACTTTCAACAGTCAAGGATAGATGAAAATGGTCTTGAAATATGCACCTCTTAGACTAAGTTGCTCATTAAGTAAAAAAAAGTTTAAATGTATGCTTAAAGGCAAGGTAGTGGGAGAAGGAGATGTTTAATCCTTTAAATAGTGTGTAAAACCATTTTGATACATCCAATAATTCTCAGTATACTTAAATATAGAAATAAAATTTCCCATTTTGTGGAATGTTTTCTTTATCCCCTTCTCCACGGCAATCTACAGGAAATCATACACTGATTCTTATCCAGGTGTCCTGTGGTTTATGTACCTCATCTTAGCAGATGCTTCGCCAATAATAAATTAAAGGAAGACTTTATTGCCTCTCATTTCTCCGACATTATTAGGCTTGTCACAGGTCTGGATACAGCATTTTATGAGACATACTAAATCCTTCTTGGTGTTTTGTTACATGTAACTCTATTTCTTTGCCATCAATAACTTCTTAAAGCACACCCAGACACACACACACACACACACACGCATATTGTTAGAGAAAAAAATTTCAAAGCCTGCACTTATGGAGCTAGTTTATAGCACTACACTGAAATCTAATGGAAAAAAAAATCTATCTTTGATCATGTCAAAATTGCTAGTTGAAAGCCAATTGTCTCTATGAAAATGCAAATAATTCAATCACATATATTATCCTCTTTCCCTTAAAATTTAATGAATGTAAACATTTATAATTCTTAGGGGGTTTTCACTTCTACTATTAGATATTTTGGAACCTAAAAAAAGAACAAAGAGGGTGCATTTTCCTTTGAAAAGATAATTGCTCAAAAAGTGGCAGAAGATACTCTCTTTTAGTACTGTACCCAAGCAAAATGACATGGAACAAGATCTGTGTCAACCTTTAACTTGCAAAATGCATGTTTTCATTCAAGGATCAGAGTACTGTTATGATACTTGGGATATAAATTCTTAAGTAGACTCAAGAGGATCAAAAGATTCTAAATCCTGTCAATTCATGATTATTCTATTGTGACATCTCCAAGATAGTTGCTTTCCTAATTCTTCATCTCACCTTCTTCAATTCATTGCTTTCTTTACTATTTACATTTTTACTTTATTAGATGATTGATAAAAACAGAAATCCATCAGTTTCTTTTCTTCAAGGTCTCCTAGTACACTTATCCCATGATCTGTGCATTGAAAATGTAATGAGATGTTCCATAATTCCTTAGGCTGGAGCTGCTCATTCACAGCTGTACTGCACTACCTGGCACAAGTGGGCTTCAATAAGGGTTTTCTTTTCTTATGAAGAAATTCATCCTTAGGAAGGGTATGAGTCAAGGTTTTCCAGATAAACATAAACAGAATCCTAATGTCAAATCCCCTTCTCCACGGCAATCTACAGGAAGTCATACATGTATTCTTATACATATATATGTGTATATGTACGTATATATACATATATAGTCATACATATATATGTCCTATGTATTATATAGAAGTAACAGAATCCTATTTTTATGTACATATTTATGAAAAGTGATGGTAAAACTGCAATTACTTTTGCACCAACTTAATATAACATATATTATATATAATATATTATGTTTTACATATATTATTATGTATTATATAATATGCATTACATATTATTATGTATATGTAATACATATTATATATAACATATTATATGTAATATACTGTAATATATCCTATTATATAAATGTATACATCTATGTAATATATCCTACTAATATGATATATTTACATTGTTATGATTATATAAAACACATTATTGTAAAAATTATAAAAAATAAATTATTGGCCAGGCACGGTGGCTCACACCTGTAACCCCAGCACTTTGGGAGGCTGAGGGAGGAGGATTGCTTGAGCCAAAGACAATGTAGGGAGAATCCCGTCTCTACAAAAAATAAAAATAAATTAGCTGGGTGCGGCGGCACATGCCTGTAGTCCGAGCTATTCAGGAGGCTGAGGTGGGAAGATGGTTTGAGCCTGGATGCAATGAGCCCTGGATGCAGTGAGCCCTGATGACACCACTGCGCTACAGCCTGGGCAACAGAGGGTGGCTCTGTCTCAAAAAAAAATTATTATAATTTATAAATTATTATGAGATTGGCTCATGAAATTATGGAGACTGAGAAGTACCAGGATATGTATTCCACAAGCTAAGCTCCAGGACAGCCAGTGGATATATAGTTCCAGTCCCATTCTTAAGGCCTGAAAACTAAGAAAGCTGACGATGGAAGTTCCAGTTCGATTCAGAGGCAGGAGGGAGAAGACTCACGTCTCTGCTCAAAGGCAGTCAAGCAGAGAAAGAGAATTCTCCCTCACTCAGCCTTTTGGTTCTATTCACGACTCCAGCAGAGGATGAGGCTCATCTGCACTGAAGAGGGTGATCTGCTTTACTCAGTTTACCCATTCAAATGTTAACCTCGTCCAAAAACACCCTCATAGACACACCCACAATTATGTTTTACCAAATATCTGGGTGCTCTGAGGCCCAGTGAAGTTGCTGTATATAATTGACTATCACAGGAAGCATACACTGTAGTAGTAGAAATCAATGTATAAGGACACAGGTTTTTGGATCACACGTATCTGGGTTCAAATACTTGAATATCAGATTCCTTCACTTCTTTTTATCTGTAAAACTTTAGTCAGGTTAACTAACATCTAAATCTCAGTTTCCTAATCTACAAATTGAGCTAATAATGCCCAGAAGACTTTAGTGGGGATTAAATAAGACAATGTTTGGAAAGCACATAGCAGAAAACCTATACTTACCTGTTAGTGTCAGCTTCATAAAACAAGTAGTTAAGGGAAAACAGAGATGAATGGGAATCTTGCCTTTGCCAACTTCATCTATAGCTTTGAGCAAGTTACCTGATCTTCCTAAACTTCCATACCTCTTTTGTAGGTACTATTACTGAAATAAGATAGTTCCATCAAAGTGCTTATACAATTTTCTGCTTAATCAATGTTGTTGTTTTCCATTTCTGTCTATTATAAATAAAGCTGCCAGAGATATTTAAGCGTAAGTCATTGGGTAAATATAGGTTCCATTTCTCTAAGGTAAATACAAATGATTTGGTTGTTGGGTCATATGGCAAGTGTATAGTTAACAATTTTTGAAAATGCCAAACTATTTTCAAAGTAGTTGTAAAATTGTACACTCCCAGCAGCAATATCTAGAAGGTACAAGGGCTTCATATCCTTCACAACACTTGGTATGGTCAGTCTTTTACATCTAAGTCATGAAAGTGAGTATGTCGTGGCAACTCTTCCAAGTTTTCATCTTCATATTTCTGAAGATCAAGGACACTGAGCCTTTTTTCATGCATTTATTTCCCATTCATCTATCTTGTTTTATCTCTTGCTCAATATTTTTATCGTACTGCTTTTCTTCTTGATATACAGTTGTAACAGTTCTTTATATATTCTGTATACAAGCCTTTTATCAGAGATAGCTTTCTAAGTAGCTTCTCCCAGTCTCTGGCTTGCTCTTTCATTTTGTTAGAAACATCTTTCAAAGAGAAAAAGTTTTTAATTTCGATGAGCTCTCAAATTATCCATACGTTTATTCCACGGTTCATTCTTTTTGTGCCATATCTAAAACTCTTTGTGTGACCTCTCATAATTTAAGAGTAAGCTCATATGTTTAGGCCTACTATCCATTTCTTACTAATTTTTATATGTGACATGATACAAAAATCTAAGTTCATTTTGTCCTGTGTGTATATCCAATTTTTCTAGCAATATTTGTAGATAGATTACCTTTTATTTGATGAATTTTCTTAACAATGTTGCTGAAAATCAATTGACCATGTCTGTGTGGATCCATTTTGGACTCTATTTGGTTCCATTAATCTGCTATGCAAACACCACAGGGTATAGATGAATGTAGTTTTCCTTTACTATAGTTTTTCCTGTTTCTAAAATTTTATATAAGTGAATTATATGTTATGCATTAAGAAGTCTTTTATCTTTGATTTATTTTATTTAGCTTTATGCTTTTGAGGATAATAATCCATGTAGTTGCCTGTGTCAGTAGTTTGTTCCTTTAAATTTCTGGATATTGTTTATTAGTTCCAGAACGTTTAGTTACCCTTCTTAGTTTCAAATTCCTTCATGATGGTTGAAGGGATGAGAAGATAATAGAAAAGGGCAAAACAGGTTTCGTAATTTCTAGAAACCATGCTATAGGAAATACTCTCAGAAATCATATAATAATTAAAAAAGTGCTGTTGAACAACAGTAAAAACTAAGTTTATGTATAGTGAGTTGAATGACTCTTGAGTTAATTCTGTTTTTAAGCTGTTGTGTATATTTTCGGTGAAAGTTTGGTTAAAGAGTGAGGGTAAATTACATGAACCATAAACATCTAATACTGGTACAATAACCATTTTTGACACTCTTTTGTCCCTTGTGACAATCAAATATTTCACATTATCATTTTCCTTCTGCCCGAAAAAATCCTTGAACACTTCTGATAGTGCAGATCTGCTAGTGATGAAACTTCTTGGCTTTTATTTAACTGAAAATGTCTTTATATTGTTTTCATTTAAAAAATATACATTAACTGTTTGAAAAACTCTAGATTAACATCTCTTTCTTTCCCTAGTTTTTTAAAGGTGCCTCTTTATTATTTTCTGGCTTGCATAGTTTCTGATGAGAAGTCTTCTGTCATTCTCATTTTTGTTTTTCTTTTTGTCTTTGTCTTTTTTCCCTTTGGCTGCTGTAAAAAAAAAGTTTTCTTTTTTAATCACTTGCTTTTAGCAGTTTAATTTTTGAACCTCAAATATCTGAGACAGCTCTTAGTTTAGGACATTTATTTTGCCAAAATTAAGGCTGCGTGCCCATGACACAGTTTCAGGAAGTCTTTTTTTTTTTTTTTTTTTCTTCTTTTTTTTTGAGAGGGAGTCTTGCTCTGTCGCCCAGGCTGGAGTGCAGTGGCCGGATCTCAGCTCACTGCAAGCTCCGCCTCCCAGGTTTATGCCATTCTCCAGCCTCAGTCTCCCGAGTAGCTGGGACTACAGGCGCCTGCCACCACGCCCGGTTAGTTTTTTTGTATTTTTTAGTAGAGACGGGGTTTCACCGTGTTAGCCAGGATGGTCTTGATCTCCTGACCTTGTGATCCACCCGTCTCGGCTTCCCAAAGTGCTGGGATTACAGGCTTGAGCCACCGCGCCTGGTCTAGTTTCAGGAAGTCTTGATGATATGTGCCCATGGGGGTCTGAGCACAACTTGGTTTTATACATTTTAGCATGACATGAGACATCAATCATTATACTAAAGATGAACATTGGTTTGGTCCGGAAGGGCAGGACAACTCAACCTCAAGGCAGGACAATGTGAAATCGGGAGGGGTTTCCAGATGATGGGTAGATAAGAGACAAATGGTTGCATTCTTTTGAGTTTCTGATTAGCCTTTCCAAAGGAGGCAAATCCCATATGCATTTATCTCAGTGAGCAGACAGATGACTTTGAATAGAATGGGAGGCAGGTTTGCCCTAAGCAGTTCCCAGCTTGACTTTTCCCTGTAGTTTAGTGATTTTAGGGCCCTAAGATTTATTTTCCTTTCACAGATTCTTACGCACATCATTGTTCTGTTTGTTATGTTTCCTCTACTTGGGTTTGTTAAAATTCTTCAGTCTGTGATTTTTGTTTCCATCAGATCCAAGAATATTTTTGTTACTGTTCAGAGGCCCTTAGGCTCTCGTGTAATAGAAGTTGACATGAAGCCAAGCAAGTTTCCCAGACAAAGCTTTATTAGGGGGTTATGCTGGAACACAAGGGAGACAGTGGTGGAGCAAAAGTTCTCCAGCCGGCTCCCGGAGGGGAATGCGTTGAAGTGTCTTAAGGAGGTGACATTAATAATTCAAGAAATAGGTGAGCATCACTACATGTATGGGGTGGAGTGCAGGGTGCTCAGGTGTAGTAAGGGATCATGCTAACACATACATCACATGATCAGAAAACGGCAGATAAGCACCCCCTGGGCAGAGATTTTAGGGTTATAATGAGGTGAGGGGTAAAGATCAGTCATTCTTCTGATCTTGTGCACTACCGATGATAAGGTAAACTTCCTTGAGTAAGACTTATGATGGAACACTGCTTATCTTAGTTTCTTCAAGGTCCAAATGTCATCAGTTAGGAAATTGAAAAAGAAAGAAAAAGGAAAAAAAATACAGTAGTAAAGCGTGAGGCCAGGTCCCTTCTCTACTGTGTCTCATTTGTACAATTATTTTTTATTGTATTTCCTTTCAACTGACTTCCCTATTTTGGGGTCTCAATGACACATTTATTAGAAAGATTAACATTATCCCACAGCTTCCTGAAGTTCTGTATCTTTTTTTGTTCACTCCTTTTTCTCAGTGCTTTAATTTGGATTGCTAGACCTTGAAGCCCACTTATCTTTCCTTTCTTGGTGTCTATCCTTCTGGTAATCACATCTGGTGTGATTTCCAAATTTTTAATATTGAGCCATTCATTTCTAGAAGTTCATTTTGGCCTTTGTAATGTCTCTATTTCTCTTTTCATTGTAGTTATGTTATTTTTCAAATCTCTGAATATACCTTTAGATTTACAATAATTGTCTCAAGGTTTTGGGGTATAACTCCATCATTTGGGTCTATTTTTATAGATTGCTCCTTTGCATGTCTGATAATTTTTAGTTTAATATTGAATAGTGCTAATTTTGTGTTATGGGTATTGGATTTTGTCTTTCCACAGAAGTAACTACTTGCGGATTAACCTTATGATCCTTTTGTAGCTTTCATTCAAGGCACATTAAGACAGGTCCGGAGCACACTTTAATCTGGGACTGATTTTGCCTCACTACTAAGGTGTGCCCCTTTAGAAAACTTCATCAACGTTTCTGTCTATTACAAGGTCTTTCTGTTTTGACTGGTGGAAATGCAAATATTCCCAGCCCTTTGTGAGCTTTGTGAATTGTTCCGCCTAATGTTTTCCAGTTGTTCTTTCCTCGGTTTGGGGAAATTTCATCCTACTCATACACAGATTAGTTTTCAGCCGAAAACTCAAGGGGACTCTGTGTGCAAATCCCCAGAGCTCGCTCTCTCTGTGCAGATTTTTCTTATCCAAACTCAGTTGTCTCTCCTCTCAGTCAAATAAGATTGCCAGAATTTGTTCCCCTCCCTGTACTGTAGCCTGATAATTTCCTCCAGGGAATAAGCTGGGTCAATCATATCTCACTTGATTTCCTTCTTTCAATCACCACAGTAACGGGCTGACTGTGGCCTGATGCCTAAAAATCAGTGCTTCATATCTCTCTTTCCAGTTTTGTAGTTATTTAAAGTGGAAGAGTAGTTTTGTTGTGATTGGTTCTTCATTGGCAGTTGCAGAAACGTTGTTAGAAGTACTTATTAATAAAATAATTAAAATATAAAAGGTAAACAGAACTTTTTCATTTTGCTTTTGTTTTCTTCCTCTTCCCTCCCCAGTAGCAATTGTTTCATGAATGTGGTGCATAAAAGTAAATATGTCATTCCTTCAGGGAGACGACAAATGACGGTCTGATATTGTGAAATATCTACAGGGTCTTCATCCCTGTTTCCTGGCACACAACTCCTAAAATCCTTGGAATCTCCAAAGTGATATCTTTTTGTATGCCAATGCTGGATGGATGGCCAGCAGCCCCTCAGCTTGGAGATGGGGACTGGTCACCAGAAAGACAAAGGCAGGGCCCCCAACCTTCTGGGAAGAAAGGGGCCAATAGCCAATGGTTTAATCAATCATGCCTATGTAATAAGTCCTCCCTAAAAGCCCCAAAAGGATAGGGCTCAGACACTTTCATATAGTTAGACACATGGTGGATCCTGGAGGGTGACATACCCAGAGAGGGCTGGGAAACTCCATGTTCCTTCCCCCACAGCCTGCTCTATGCATCTCTTCATCTGTTTCCTTTGTAATATTCTTTACAATAAACTGGTAAACATAAATGTTTCCCTGAATTCTGTGAGCCACTCCAGCAAATTAACCAAAGAGCCAGTCGTGGGAACCCCAACTTGAAGTTGGTTGGTCAGAAGTTCTAGAGGCTGAACCTGGGACTAGTTTCTGAAGCGGGGCAGTCTTGTGGGACTGAGCCCTCAACCCGCGGGATCTGATGCTATCTCCAAGTAGAGAATGTCAAAATGAAATTGTAGGACCCAACTGGTGTCTGCTGCAGAATGAATTGCTTGCTTGGTGGTGGGGCGAAACCCCCGCAACACACATTTGGTCCCAGAAGTCTTCTGTCTGTGTCGATTGGTGGTGTCGAGTGTGGCATGAGAGCAGTGGAAAATACAATTTGAGTTCTTTCCTCAAAAGGAGGGAATTTAGTTTTAAGGTCATTAGGTTTAGAATACAGTGTTTGACTAGAAGATCGTATCAGTGTGGATTCAAATGTAAAGAGAAAGAGTAATTTGGACAATAATTATTTACTAAATAAGAAATTAAAGTAATAAGGGACTGGCTACTAGGAAGTGAAAATAACTCTCAATAATATAAGGGTAGCAGATAGGAGAAGCACCAACCAACCCTAGGACTGAGATAGAGCAGCCACAGGAAAGCAGCTCTGCTACCCCACCACCCGCCACACAGGGCTGGGATCCAGACTTGCGGGAGAGGCAGCTGTGGCTCACTGAATGAAAGAGGGTTTGGCAGAACTTGCTGAAACCTGCCGTCTTCTGGAATTTGCCAGACATTCTTCCACTAGGTTGGCAGTGTAATCTGTTCTCAGGAATGAGTCTCTTTGGAGACACTCCAATATAAACCCACTAGAAGCAGAGACAGAGGGGCTGGTGGATCCCCTTACCACCATGCATCATAGTAGGTGGGCACCAAAGAAGCTCCAAGTGCTGCAGGATCTGGTGAACCATCACCAACATCAGGAAGCAAAACCCTGGTATCCTGCAGTGTCTCTCTGGCGCCCTCTACTGGCAAGCCTTAATATTGTGTCAATTGACAAAGAAAAATATTTAAAGGGCTCAGATCCATTTCACAAAGCAGGCAAAAAGATAGACTTGGAGCTGAGAGGCAATAAATGAATGACACAGGATGCAGATAAAATGTCAGATTCACTACTAGACATTTATATTATTTTAATGTTACTGAAGATAGCCTCATTTAGCCAATTCAAGCAGTGGAACCAAGAAAAATTAGGTCCCTGCTTCTAACTTGTTACACTTAAATGTGAATATGCCAATTAGGAGTGAGCTCCCACATCTAAGGGAGCAATTCACAGGAAAAGGCTAAACAAAGAACTGAGAAAATATGTGAAAAAAGACCACCCCAGAGAATAGCTGGAACTGTGCTTACCCTGCTTAATTGAATGATGCTGCAACCTGTGATTCTACCCCTTGACTTTTCCCCTTGAACTTGGATTCTGGAATTGGGCAAGACAAGAACAAAATTGATCCATCAAATATCAATGGTCAAATAAGCCTGTTAATATTTAAGTGTTTCCCATCCATAGTCATTTGAGGTGGAAAAATGATAGTATCCTGTTTTGAAATCTTGGAGATAGATGAGGAGAATCTGAGACGAACTGGGGCTTATTACTGAAGCCCTTCCCCACTCCAAAATAACGGACCACAAGGAATTTTTAATCGCACTTGTCTACATGAGTGGATTGGTCGGGAAATAAGCTGTTTATACTGCTGAAAAAGTGAGGCCTTTCCCTGAGCTCCTGGAAACTATGGAAAAACACTAAAATCATACTAAATACATAGTTTGCCAAATACCAAAAGGCTGAATAATAAAATCAATATTGAACCAAGTCTGAGATTAAAACAAATACAATCATCACAAAATAAAGTCTGAGAATGAAAATTAAATCCTAAGGTTTTTTTTTATTAAAAAACCCTTAATTATTAATAAAATTCACTGTTAAGTATTTCATTAGTATGATTTTAATCGTGTGACATTACATGACAGAAATAAACATTCTTTGGAGTCCTGTATAGTAAACAGCAGGTCACTTGTCCCTGGGGTTGTTGACGATACCTATATTTTTTGGCTAACACTGCTGGTATTTATGCTGTCATCTAATTATTCAGCTCTCCTTTATCTAAATAAAAGGCACTTACTGTGGTAGATGAATGTGAGGAAATCTTTTCTTCCAATTCTGCATTAAAAGATTTAGTCCGTAGTAAAAGTGAAATCCCATTGAAACAGTCTCACAAACTAACCACTTTTGTACTGCTTGAAGAAAGTGCTTTTAGCATATTTTCCGAAGCTGACTCAAGGTGGCTTCCTTCATTTTTTTTTTTAATTGTCATATTCTTTCCAAGTACTTGCTGTTTCTCAAAATCCCTTGAGACAATTTTGTCTTTATACTTTTCATCTAGGAGAAAGTTGGCAAAGTAGCAATGTTGGCTTTCTAGAAAACAAGGTCATTTCTAGAAATATGTTTCCTTCCACATTGCTTACATATCAATTTCAGCATCTTCCCAAGAGGATAATGACAGGAGAATCTTTAGAGCAGAAGGCATAACAAAGTGTTAGCCACAATATTTTTGTCACTTCTAGGATCAGAAGATTGTTGGCAATGTGCAAGTTCAGAGATGACAAATGATGTTGAGGTCGGCAATGGGCTTGTTCTTGAACCAGTCTCGGAGAGACGGTACTCAGGGTTCTCAAGTTTTTTAAGCAGCCTGTCCAAAGCCTCTAGACAGGTGGCCTGGAAAGCACAGAACTTAGCTGAATTGCATGACCTCTGAGACAGGGACCCTGAACAGTTTGGATCCCCACCCAAGTCTCATGCCAAATTGTAATCCCCAATGTTGAAGGTGCGGCCTGTGATACTGTCCTCACCATAGTGAGTGAGTTCTCGTGAGATCTGGTTATTTAAAAGTGCAGCACCTTCTGCCTCTCTCTCTTGCTCCTACTCTGGCCATGTGATGTGTGTGCTTCCCCTTCGCCTTTCGCCATGATTGTGCATTTCCTGAGGCCGCCTCAGAAGCCGAGCAGATGCCAGAATCATACCTCCTGTACAGCCTGTGGAACCATAAGCCAATAAAACTTCTTTTCTTTATAAATTGTTCAGTCTCAGGTATTTCTTTATAGCAGTGTGAGAACAGACTAATATAGACCCCCTTATTCCTCCGGTCAAATTGACTCAAGGTGAGCAAAATATCATTTCTTTCTTAGGCTAACAAATCTATTCTTGTTAACCTGAATTTTCTGGAAAATCTGGAATGTCTTTCTCAGTCCTCTTACTTCTTCTTTGCAAAAACACACAGATTTGTCTATCCCCATCAAAGCTCTTCATTTATCTCAGCACCTCACCATCTCCTTTACTATGTCTCCTTCTTCTATTTGTCATTCCATGTCTCAAATATGTGGTTTATATTCCTCACTACTCAATACTTTCCTCTCTAATTTAGTTTCCATTATTGCCACTCTGCTAAAGATAAGCTCAACAATTCCTTAATTCCTTTGAGTCACTTTTCTTTAATGTTAGTCTTGGAGGTGAGGTGGAGACTTTACTGTGCCATTACATTGTTTTTGCTTAATTGAATATTTTACACCAGATTTGCATGACACCATAGTGAGAGAATTCCTTTTCTTTCTTTTTTAATGAGGCTTAACCTCTTTTGATTAATAGCTTGCCCTCAATTAGCACATAATACGTACATTCATGAAAATTACAAAAGCAGAAGAGAAAACATTATCTGAACTAAGAATTTGCCCATTTTATTGTCTTTTGAAAATCTTAGCTAATATTATGTCACTTAATTTAGAAAAAAAAGAGTTACTCTAAAATGACATAAATTAAATCTTAATGAATCCAAGAAACGAATTCCTTTACATAATATAGGTATAAAATATTAATTTAAATGTCAAATTTGACCCTTTCACTATTCTGAGACTCTGGCAAGGGAATTCAACATACACATGAAGACTTGTACAAATCTATGATGTATGAAAGCTGTTAAGGAAGCATTATTTGTCTCTGATGGACTCCACACAGAATTTACCATAATAGCTGTTCCAAGCGCATTCCACTCTCCTCAACACAAAGCAGGAGAATTATATTGTGGCTAGATGTTAACCCATGGAGCTCAGTGCATTTTAGCTTCTCAGGCAGCTCCAGCTGCAGTTGCACAGGCAGGAATAAAAAACTACAACAAAAAAAGAGAGAGGAGCCACACGTTCCTGGAAGTTTGGGAGCATCTACTTGCTGCCCTCTGGAGAACTAAGAAATGATATCCAACAAGGTTTCCTTGAGGCGAAAAGAAAAGAATGAGTCCAACTTAATAGGCTAGTAGTTATTGGCATGAGTATATCTGGGATCCTTGAGGTAAGTGCATAAAAGATGCATGAGGGGCGATTGTAGCAGTCATTTTAAAAGGAGGAGAATTCTGGGGTCCAAGCTTCCCAGAGGGAAATGTGGCTGGGGATTTGACAGTAACATGGAACCAGAGGCACACCAGGTACTAGCAGCAGTAGTCAAATTGACGAAAGGAAGAAAGTATGGCACGCTATGTGGGAAAAAAGAGCTTCCTAAAGATGGGGAAATAATTAAGTGATTTAGCTACTGAGAACTGTGTCTGAAGAGAGTATCTTGCATGCAGATAATTTTGCAAGGCAGAAGATGCAGATAGGGTATATGTTGCTTACAGAATAGACCCTTGGAGGATTGTATTTGGTTCTCCTTTTATAAGCTGCTAGGCATACATTAACTTTTTTACTTTTTCTTTTTCTTTCTTTCTTTCTTTCTTTCTTTCTTTCTTTCTTTTTTCTTTTCTTTTCTTTTTTTTTTTTTTTTTGAGTTGTAGTCTCGTTCTGTCACCAGGCTGGAGTGCAATGGTGCAATCTCGGCTCACTGCAACCTCCGCCCCCCGGGTTCAAGCCATTCTCCTGTCTCGGCCTCCCCCAAATTTTTACTTTTTAAATAACATTTGTATGTCTCGCAATCAGAAGTAACAAGCTCCTACTATGTACTTTATTTTTGGGTATAAGGAATGATTCCTTAAAGAAATAGAACTTATAAAATCTTGATAAAATCTAGATTTAAAAAGCTGATCAAGTCCCCAAGGTATTTATGATCATCAATAATATTAAAGATTTTCTGAACACCTCGTGCGGCAGGCCAGGTCTCACTCATGCAGGCCTCCATAACAACTGTTTCAGTACTGACTGAGAGGTTAAGTTTAATATTAAAAGTCAGTGTCCTTACACAAAGGTTGGGATCTAAAAACATCCTGTCAAGAATTTTGGCTAGGACTTTAAAGCATAACACAATAACAAAATAATACTTAACAGGACCCATTTAGGATTAAACCAGTTTTATTGTGGGTCTAAAGAAACTCCCCAGGCCTCCACAAACAAGCTTATTGGGAGTCTGAAGGGACTCCCCAGACCTCTGTAATTTAGCAGGAGAGAAGATAAGGGTAACCACCCCAGCACTTGTACCCATTTAGCTTAAGTGAATTTACTAAGGCTCCAGAGGAAGGTCTTTAGGACTCAGACCTTAGTTATAAAGAAAGTTAATCACTTACATCTTTGGATAAATGCACACTTAAATGTAAACATATAGTTTAGAAAGTATATAAGCTCTAGAAAACTTTGTAATTTAGAGTTGGTCTGGTGATAATTTCCAGGCCTTCCCCCTGTAAACAGTTGCAGAAATAGGAACTCTCTTCCTCCCCAGTTCATCTGCATCTCATTATTGGTCCACGAGAAATAGTAGCCTGACCCTCACTTTGCCCCGGGAACACTAGTACATAAAAGGGGTTGTGTTTCTTTGAATACTACCACTTATCGGGTGCTTTCATGTGCCAGGCACTGTTCTAAATCCTTTATATGAATCTCTTGTTTAATCTTCACAATGGCTATACAATGTAAGAACAATTCTTCTCCCATTATACAGAGGAAGAAACTGAGGCTTAGAAAAGTAAGGAACTTGCACAAGATCAATTAGTTAATATATGGTAGAGAGTGGTTAAACCCAGGCATTTCTTCTGTGAAGCCTGAGTACCTATGAAGAGGGGATGTAATAGTAAATCGTATCAACTTGTCTTCTGGCTTTATAGCCTTCACCATCTTTGAGGGTGGAAGATGTCGAAAGTGAGAGGCAGGATGCTGGACTCAGTGTTGAAAGGCTGAAGAAAGCTTCCAAGAGGACATGCTGGCCTAATTAAAGATCTGAAGGATGAAAGGGAGCTGGCTAGTGGAAGAGAAAACTTATGAACCTTTCAGAAACACAAAA
The DNA here is from genome assembly GCF_049350105.2 of Macaca mulatta. Taxonomy (NCBI): domain Eukaryota; kingdom Metazoa; phylum Chordata; class Mammalia; order Primates; family Cercopithecidae; genus Macaca; species Macaca mulatta. The sequence goes on along the minus strand of NC_133407.1, from coordinate 138,684,668 downwards.
ACAGAAAGTGTACAAACCCAGATGTGAAAGAGAACATGGCACATTTATAACTAGAGGCTGAATTGCTTGTGGCAACAGACAAAGCTGGAGACGTACAGTGGTGATAACCAAATAGGCCTTGCATACCATATTGAAGAATGAATAAATAGAAGTGTGGAAGAAGGAACTCACTCTTCTAGGGGATTTTAACCCCCTGGCCTACATGGGCTACATTTCAGAGTATGAGTACATTTGCAAATAGGAGAATTTTGAAATAGTTTGGCCTGTTAGTCTTTGAGAGATCATGGGACATAAGACAATTACCCCAAGCCTAAATATCAGTCAATTCACCATTTGAAAGTGGAACAGATGTATTCTAAAAATTGGATAGACTGATCTTGGCCTAAGCTGACTCAGTGCCAAGTACCGGAGGAAAAAGTAAATACTTTTTGATCACTTGAATGGAACAAAATTCTAGAATAAATTATTCATGAGATATTTTTTGTGGGCACATCAAGAAAGGGTGAGATAGTGAGAACATATTTACTTTTTAAAAAAATGTAATGAATATCTTGTATGTACAAGGAATTGTGCTGAATTTGGAGGAGAAGAATACAAAAGGACAATAATAATAGCTACCATTTATTGTGTGCTTGCCAGATGCTTGGCCGTCTTCCAAACCTTCATTTGTTCATACATCTCTTACAATCCAGTGAAATTAAGTCCTATAGATTTCATTTTATAAACTGACATTCAGAGTGTAACTTCTTCAAGGTCACATCCTTAATACATATGTGGGCTGGAATTTTGTTTTTTGGGGGTGGGGTCAACATGGCACCATTACTACTTTTGCCTAAGGCTGTTTCACAGAATCTTTTTCTTTCTATGATTTCAGGATAGAATTTGGTGACTAGTGTTACATGTGACATGTTAGGTGAAAATAAAATGCACTTTTTTCAGGAGACTGCATCAGTCTGATTTGGTGGCTTCCTCTAAAAAGGTGACTTCACAGACCCAGCAAAACCTACTTGGGTGCCAGGTGCAGTGATTTTTACAAATTTCTCTTGAGCGCTGGTTGTCCAGACACTCCAGTGTTTCAGATTAGAGTTGCTAGTGTGTGTTTCTCTGATTTCCAACTATAGCTTCTGGTTTCTGGAACATTCATGTAAGCTTTGGACCAGTTAGCTTTTGCTTTAAAACACATCATTCTCAAACATAAACAAACACTATTTTATTTAGCTCATAATTCTTTGAAGGCAGCGCTCAAGTTCATCTGGTCTGGGCCAGAGTGACTGATCCCAGCTGGGTGTCCTCATGCATCTGTGGTCAGGTAGTGGAATGACTGGTAACTGGATCGTGGTGGCTGGTCTCACAGGTGGAAGACTCTCTAACGGGGTGTCTAAGTTCTTTCTCCACCAGTCTAGCTTAGGTTTCTTTGCAAGGTAGTTGCAGGGTTGCAAAAAGCAGCAAGAAAGAGCAAGTTCCATTGTTTAAAAAGACTTCAAATATCTGCTCGCATCACATTTGATATTGCACCAGTGGCCAAAACAAGTCACATGGCTAAGCCCAGTCTCACTATCAGCGGGTGTATCCAAGGACATGAGAGAGTATCCAGGGCCATGTTACAGTGATGACAAGAATGTGACCATTTTCAGAAATCACACAAGTCCTGATTCCCATATTATATCTCTTATTCCTGTATTTATAGTGACTCTATCTTCCTTGCTGAAACTTGGTTATTATAGAATTAATAATTAAATCAAGACAGACTAGCTTAAGAGTTGGCACAAATCTTGATCATAATGTTGTATTACCTTTCCAAATCTGCACAACCAGAGGGCTTATAGGACAGAAGCCTACACATTTCTGATTATCCTAAGAGATAGGATACAAATAAAAACCATGAAATGATTAAATGTACTAGCCCAAATAGTGCAAACATGGAGGAGTTATAACTAATTTTGATGGGGAGATGAGGTGGTTAAGAATACATAATGAAAGAAATATTGACCTATTTCCTGAGCTGCTAACTCACCTTGCTGTCAGGCTGCCTGCTGGAAAACTTCATGTGAATTTGTCCCTAATATTTTATGCATGTGTTCAAAATAAAATTAATAATCTTCCCTTGCTTTAATCTTCCTACAAGCTCCATATTTTGACTCACTCATTGATTCATTCAACAAGTATTTATTGAGTGACTACTAGGTACTAGGTAATTTTCTAAATGTGGGGATAGAGTAAACAAAAAAGATTTCTCCCCTAAAGGACCTTTCATTTTAACAAATGGATAGAAAATTTAAAAAGTAAGAAGTCTTAGAATAGATTATTAACTTGACATAAATTGAAACAAAAAAAAAATTAAGCAAGCAAACTCTGCTAGTAGGGAGTGAAAATTTGGTCACCTTGGAAAACGGTGTTGTATTACTTTCTAATTTGAATATTAATATATCCTATGACCCAGCAATTCTATTCTGAGGTATATATCCAAGATAAATACTTTCACATATGCCAAAACATATATGAAAGCCTGCTAAAAACACCATTGTCCATAATAGCAAAAATCCAGGAAAAAATTCCAAATGTTTATTAATATCTAATAGAGTATTTGTAGATACATCCTAAGGAAGAAAATAAAGTAGTGTTTGCTGATGAGTAGTATACATTTTAACTGTCACTTCAGAAAACAATTTGGTGGTAACTGTTAAGTTAAACATTCACATATCTTGTAACTCAGTAATTCTACTCTGAAGTTTATACCCTGGAGAAATTCTTGTATATGTTTACCAAAACATATGTAAAAACATTTAGGATACCTTTGTTCATATTTGCAAAAAAGTTGAAAAATCTCTAAGAACAGAAGAAAGAATAAATAAGCTGAGTATATTCACATAAAGGAATGTTATACAACAGTGAAAACGAATAGATATTGATGAATCTTAGAGAAATGTAGAAAATAAAAATTATATGACTTCTGCTTCTAGCTATGATGAATTAGCTTCTGACAGGCTAGAAAAGCCAATTAAAATTCAATAAAATCTGTTTGAAGTATTGGTGAGATGCTGAGATTGCCAGGATTTGAGGGGCTGAAATTCTGGATAGAACTGAGGTTAACTAGGTGAATGTAACATTCCCCATGCTGTTCTTCCCTTATGAAGCATATGCTGATTTTTGGAGGAGGAGAAGAGGCTGAGTAGCTGAGCAGATCCCAGGTGCTCTGAAGCAGTGAAGACTGCAGGGCATTCAATAATCTCAATATTCTGGGGAGGCAAACATCAAAGTAATGGTCTGCCAAGGCAGTCAGCATGAGAGGGTGAGATTCTAGAAGAAGGTGCATATCAGGAGATTGGCATTACAATAGTTTTCCCTTGGGGGCATGTCTTGAATGTTAACTAAAGAGTGTGACAGGCTAAAAAGAAGCAATAACTTGCTGAAAAACAAAGGTGTTTCCAGAAGTTCCACACTGCTAAGGAGACAAAAATTGTAGTTAATGATATGCCAAGGAGGAGAAATCCTGGTAAACACACAAAACTGTTATTGGAAACCTGAAGGGCTTCACATTAGGAGTAAATCAGTGGTAGAGAGAACCTTCAAAAGATGTATTTCAGCCCAAGATTAACCCAGTCCCTTATTCGGCTCAGAAGACTTGCCTCAAGGCTAAGTGCATATCAAAGGGTAGAGTAAATCCTCCATGGAGGAAAATCCAATCATCTAGAATCTTTAGATATCATATCCAATGTATGGTATTCAATAAAAAAAGTTGTCACTCATCCCAAATGTATTAGTCAGCTATACATACCATTATAGTGCATGATAAGCACCCATAAATCACAGAAGCATCCAACAACAGGCTTCTATTTCTTCCTTGAACATCTACAAGTTGATTGGGTGGTTCTACCTAAGCCTGTGTGTCTGGAGTTCAGCTGAGGTACTTCCGCTTTAGGTTGCATGGCTGTACATCGACAGAGGTGGCCCTGCTCTACCTATTTTGTACTGCAACCCCAGCTGAATGGGCAATAGAATACTATGTTATTCTTTGGGAATGACAGAAGCACAAGTGAGCAAAATCAGTCATATAAACGCATTTCAAATTTTTTTCCATATCAGCCTGGGAGCAGTGGTGGGCACCTATAGTCCCAACTACTCAAAAGGCTGAGACAGGAGGATTGCTTGGGTCCAGCAGTTCTGGGCTGTAGTGCACCATGCTGATCAAGTATCTGCACTAAGTTTGGAATCAATATGATGACTTTTCAGCAGGGGACAGTCAGGTTGCCTGGAGAGTGTGGAATGGCCCAGGCTGGAAACAGAGCAGGTCAAAACTCCTCTGCTGATCAGTAGTGGATGCCCCTGTGAATAACCACTGCACTGCAGCCTGGGCAATACAGCAAGACCCCATCTCTTATGAAAAAAATCCCATATCACCTCTACTAAAACCCATTCACCAAAGTCAAAGTCCTGGCAAAGTCCAAAGGTATTGGCAAGTTCTCTCTATCATCAATGAGGCCATGGAAACTATGGTGAAAATTACTACTACAGGTCAAACATGATGGCTTGTGTCTGTAATCCCAGCACTTTGAGAGGCCAAGGAGGGTGGATCACTGAGGTCAGGAATTAGAGATCAGCCTAGCCAACATGACAAACGTCCATCTCTACTAAAAATACAAAAATTAGCTGGATGTGGTGGCACACACCTGTAGTCCCAGCTACTCAGGAGGCTGAGGCACGAGCATGGCTTGAACCCAGGAAATGGAGGCTGCAGTGAGAGGAGATCATGCCACTGTACTCCAGCCTGGGCAACTGAATGAGACCCTGTATCAAAAATAGAAAATATAAAAAAATAAAATTACTATGATAGGGCAGGAAGTTGAGCGAGGAGAAATGGGACCAGGATTCAATCTGTCATAGTTTATTTTATTGGCCACAATTATGTGTGTCTTTCCCATGTGCAAAATTTCCTTATACTCACGTCAAAGCTCAGAAATCTTTCCTGGTATGTCATTGGGTATACCTAGGTATGTTTATTCAAGAATGCAAGATTTTATATTATTTAAAAAGATAAACAAGTCTAATGAATTACATTCACAAAATAACAGAGAAAAAGCATATAATCTTCTCAAAAGACATGATAAATCAATTGATAAGATTTAATACACATTTATAATAAAATATTTTAGTGAACTAGGAATAGAAGGGAACTTTCCAAATCTGACAAAAGATTGCTACAAACTCTGCAGCAAACATCATATTGAATGGCAAAATTTTAAAACCTATTTCTTGGAGATTGTGACTAAGATAAAAATGTTCATTCTTACTACTTTTATTCATTAATTGTCTTGGTGATCTGAGCCAGTGGGGTAAATTAAGGAGAAAATAATCTATAAAAGTAGAAAAGAAAGATGTAAAATTGTCAATATTCATGCATTACACACATTTATATAAAAATCCAAAAGGGCCGGGCGCGGTGGCTCAAGCCTGTAATCCCAGCACTTTGGGAGGCAGAGACGGGCGGATCACGAGGTCAGGAGATCGAGACCATCCTGGCTAACACAATGAAACCCCGTCTCCACTAAAAATACAAAAAAATTAGCCGGGCGTGGTGGCGGCGCCTGTAGTCCCAGCTACTCGGGAGGCTGAGGCAGGAGAATGGCGGGAACCCGGGAGGCGGAGCTTGCAGTGAGCCGAGATCGCGCCACTGCACTCCAGCCTGGGCGACAGAGCGAGACTCCGCCTCAAAAAAAAAAAAAAAAAAAAAAAAAAAAATCCAAAAGGATTTTCAAATTATTAGATGTGATAAGTTAACATGTTTATTGAAAATTTGGTCAATGTAAAATAATTATGTTTCTATATAGCAGATACATTAAAATAGGTAATAAAATGAAAAAAGATACCCTATCAAGAACATAGAATACTTAAAATATACAGAAACAAAGATACACAAAACCTCTAGCAGATGTTATTGAGAGAAAGTAAAGACCTAAATAGAAAAAGAAATGTATGATGCTTACGGATTGGACAATTCAGTATTGTTAAGATGTCCTTTTTCCCCAGTTGATCTTCAGGTTTTATTACTTATGATCAATCTAATTTTCTTTAGATTGCATCAGCCTGTGTGTGCATGCGTGTATAAATTGACACAGTGATTCTAAAATGATATGAAAATGAAAATCGTCAAAAATAGTCAACTCAATAATAAAAGGAACAATGCTGGAAGACATATTTTTAGTGTTAAGATAAAGCCACTGACATTGTATTGAACTAGAGTCACCAACTTTATAGCAGAAGTGAGACAGTATGTACCTGGCTATTGTATCTCCTGGTTCTAACACACACTACGCACTCAGAAGCCACCAGCCTGGTGAGTGATGGAATAACTGTTCAAGGTGAAGTTGAGATATGAGCAAGGACAGAATTATTTGTGAGGATGGGACATCATCCGCCAGGATGAATCATACATCCCAGTAACTTACTTGGGAATGTGAGCTCCTTGTTTCAGTAACTTTAGGTTCTGTGGTCTAAAGGGCATGGGAAAATTCCCTTTGAACTTACAGCTTTGGCTGCTATTTAGTCACTTTGTGCTCTCATATCAAGAGATACAGAGACAAGGAAGGGACTCAACAAATTAGCAGGGGACCCTGATCAAGAGGAGGATATGAGACTGCTGTTACAGGAAGGGACAGCAAAGACTGCTTTTGACTTTTGGTCATTCACTGGAGGAGACTCTTGGTATTTCCCTCCTGAATTTGGCACAATGCACGAGTGCAGCTGCTATGGGCCCAGAAGGATGTGGCGAACAGGAGCTCACATGAGAGGTAAAGACCAGATGCCATAAGAGAAACCACAGTTTATCCCAGTGAGTTTCCTCTTGTAAATTTCATCAGGAAAGGAGACCAACCAATCAGACAAGCTGTTCATGGAGGGAATGAACATACTGTGAGAAACAAGTGGATTTAAGCAAGAAGGTTCCAACCACACTGCATCTGACGGTGTGCTCCCCAGCTCTGGTCTTCTAGACAAGCTACAACCAGCTGCCAAGTAGATATATCACTGAAGGCTCACAGCTATGAACTTCTCTGAACTTTGCTCCCAAGAAGGGAGCTACCTCATTAGTGTTTAAGACCCCTCTCCAGGGCATGGTCCCTTGTCTCAATTTGGGACAATTCTGAAGGGTTATTCCAGTTCAAGCTTGTGAGATCAGCTATACCAACTGTTTCATTTTATCTAATTCTGCTTCCTTCATTTCTCTATAGGATTTGTTCACCATTACACTGTCCAATAAACCATGCAAATTTCCATCTGAGTCTGTTTGCATGGTTCCTTTCCTAAGACAGCTTTCCTATTTAGTTTAAAATATACATATCCAAGCCTAGATTGTTAGCACCTTGAGGGCAAGGACAGTCGGTTTCCTGTGGTATCACTGGCATCTACCAGGGAGCTTTACGCGTTGCTGCCTCAATATAAAATTGTCGACTACTTCAAAAACCATCCTTCCCATTAGACTGCCATCATCTTGAGAGCAAGACTATCTCTAAACTTTTTTTATATCCCTACATATTCTATAATAACCATTCAGAGGAGGCTCTACATAATTTTGCCTCATTCTTTAAAAGGAAGAATTAGTTCTTACATAACAAAAGCTAAGTTAATGTATTCATTTAAATTGAAAAGTGTTTTCTTTGTTTGCCTAATAGCATTTGCTTGTCCTTTTCTCTTCAGGAACTTTAGATCAGCACCTTTGATCTATTCACTGCTAACTGGCATGGATGGATGAACAGTAACTTTGACGTGGTTTGCCATTCTTTTATTTTAAGTTATTTTGACACAGATGCTAAGAAATAGACTTGTGTTAAGAGACACCAGACATTAAATGAATAAATTTTCTGAGGAGATAATGATAGATAATGATGGAAATTAGTTCTTATCAGAGTCATCCCTAGGTTTGAGCTCCCCAGTGTCAGAAGTTCTATATTGGCAGAGTACTTCCGTAGCCATGCGAACAAGGACGGTTTGAGGGAAACATCAGGGAGCCCTGATTCTATTAACTGTAATCACCGCAGTGTTTCTGCTCACTGGTACAACACATTTTCCATGTAGCAATAAACGCGGAAGCACATTTCATTAATTCGTGATTTCCCCTAAACAGCAATGTGTTTAGCTGCAGATCAGTGTGTGACTTTATCAAAGAAATGGCAGCAAGGAAAGTACAATGAAACAAACCACTCAATCATCTCCTGGGAGGGCTGCTTTTTACTGGGAGGTGCTTTGGACCAGGCCTACTATAATTAGCTCAGTCAAAGGTCTGCTCCACTGAGGGTCCTAGATTCCCATGGGAAATTCTTCGGGAAACTGAGATTAAGCCAGACCTTACTACATTCTGCCAAAGTCGCCAGCCAGCTGCAGTTTCTCTCAGGAGGCACCAAGCAGTCAACCTGTCTAAGCTTAAGTCAGGAACTTGAAATTCTAATCACCACCCTGATAGCGGTTTGCAACGTGTCTTTGTGCAGGCCACTTACTGCTTCTGATGCTCTAGCAGTTTCTCGGCCGGAACTTGGGAGAAGGGACGGGAGACTTTAACTATGACTATTCTGAGAATTAATATTGACAGAACACTCGTACATCCTCTGATGAATGGTAAAGTAGCCTTGTAGAAACTCAACAGAGTAGAGCATTTTCACTTGTAACCACCTACGGGACAAACACTGTACTCCCCACAGTTATTATATATAGAGGAATCAGTCCAAGACTGAGAGAGATGGTATGAACTGCATTTGGCATGGAATTGTGATTTTATTATTATTGGCTGCCACCAAATATGTACTCACATGCCAATGTTATAGGCTCATTCAGAAGCATATTGAGATGTTTCTGTTCAGCACCTGCATGCATGAGGAGCTGACATCATACATGAGGAAATTAAGGGCAGACTGAACAAAATAAGCACCCTCTTGCTGGATACTTCCTTTTGGCTCCCCAAGATTTATTCTGTCTCCTTCCATACCTCTGCTGGTGAGGCTGACTTTGACATAGAAAAAACCCCAGAGGCCTTCCTTTCCTCTGGCTTCCTCTTGACTGTGGCAGTGGGGAGGACCCAATGGCATCAGAGTAAGGGAGGAGAATGAGGTCAAGGTATTGTTTCCCCCTCTTATGTTCCCACCCTGTAGGGTCTCCTTTGGACTAGTTGTGAGTCTTGACTGGACGTAACTACCTGTCACAATGTGGCCCTCTCTATATGGCTGTCTGTTGCCATCTGCTTCTTGCCATACCCCTGATGATGGAATTCCTTCCCTCTCCCCTCCTTCTTTCATCAAGCTTTGCCTTTCTCAACTTTCTATATGATCTGGCTCCTATCCCACTGTGCGCTTAGATCTCTGCTGTCAGAGAATTTACATGGAATCTCACAGGTGCCATCCAATAGGAATATACTTCAAACCACAGACACAAGCCACATATGCAGTTTTGAATTTTCTAGTAGCCATATTTTATAAAGTAAAAAGAAACAAGGGAAAGTAATGTTAACAATTGATTTCATTTAACCCAATATATACAGGTACTATACTCAACTCTTTACAAGTATTATCTAGAGCGAATATTATAACAACCTCATGAGGGTTATCCTGAGGGATTCCTGGATTCAGAGAGGTTTATTTCTTCATTTATTTGCTCATCAATAAGAACTGATGGAGTGCTTCTGTGTAACAGGCACTATTCTGGATTCTGTGATAATTAACAAACTAACATCCTGATTTATGATGTTTATATCCCACTGGGGACAAATCAGATAGTAAACAAGCTAAATAACTAAAACATATAGCATATTAGATAGTGGAAAAGGTTTGGCAAAAAAAATTAAACAAGGAAGGGGATGGAAAGAGTATGAAAGGAATTGAAATGTTATGCATACGAGTCAGGTCACCCCCTGTAAAAGAGACTTTTGAGTAATACCCTGAAAATAGCAGCCATGTAGACAACTGAAGGAAGGATAACTGAAGTAAATAATTCAAAGCAGCAAGTGCAGAGGCCCTGAGGAAGGAATGTGCCTGAGGTGTTCAAGGAATAGCAGCAAATATGGTGTGGCTAGAATAAGTAGAGTCGGGCCAGGGGCTGTGGCTCATGCCTGTAATCTCAACACTTCGAGAGGCCAAGGCAGGAAGGTCACTTGAGTCCAGGAGTTCAAGACCAGCCTGGGCAACATAGGTACCCCCTATTTCTATAGAAAAGAAAAAGAAACAAAAGAGTAAGTAGAGTCAGCAGGAGGCAGCATAGCAGAGGGCGAGATGAGGGAAATAACAAGGGAATGTGAGTCAGGCGTGCACATCCCATATGGCTTTTTACTAATGCATCCTAGTAAGAACTTTCTCTTTCACTCTGAGTGAAATGTAAAGTCGTTGGCAAATTTTGAGCAGTGAGACTGGTCAGGAGGCACAGGAACAATTCGGGCAAGTGAATTAGGGTAGAGAGGGTTGGGCGGGTTTGGGGAGTAGGACGGTAATGGAGGGGATGACAAGAGTTTCAATTATGAATTTATTTCAAAATAGGAAAATAGGAACAGTTGAAAGTAACTTTAAGTTTCAGAAGTGTTCTGGTTGCACTGACAATAAACAAGAGAATTAATATTTAAATCCAGATCTGCCTGACTCCAAAGCTCAAGCTCTTAATTTTGACTGATGAGTCCTTGGTTTCTTCTTAGCTGCAGATGTCTGGGTGTCCCTAAAAAATAAACTCCAATATGTTTTGATGGCAGTTATGAAGGTTCTACAAATAACAGAGCATAAACTCTAAAATTAAAAGATTTTGGACTCGGACTTGGAAGTACCTTTTCAATTATAAAAGCAAGTTTCCGGTAAAAGCATAGAATCAGTGGTCACAGGATCTTCATTTATTCCCAGCATTAGCTGCGTGACTTTTCAGTCACCCCACCTAACCTTTTCCTATTTATATATCCTCATTTCTGTATTGTGAATAAATATTATTTTTTTCTTAATTGTAAGACTTTTTTTTTTCAAAAATACCTGTATTTTTGAAATCAGGATATGAGAGAAAAACTGAACACCTTGGATTGCCTACTCTCCAAAAGAGAGAAATGACAGGGCCACTAACCTCTGGATAATAGCAGCGTGGCGGGATGAAGGTCACCTTTATCAAGAGATCCTGGATTTTCAAGAAAAGATAGTATGTCAGGTAATAGATAGGTTAAGTAGCTCGATTTGCTCTTTACACAGTGCATACATGGATGAAAGCATTATATTGTACCCTCATACATATATATAATTATTATTTGTCAGTACCAATAAAATTAGGCAGAAAAAGACAGTATGAGAACGTGATTGTGTGTGGGAGAGGGGGTTGTGAAACTTCTGATTTTTCCATTTGGGCAACTAATTCAATTCCATTTTTGGTTTTAATGATGTACAAGCCAGTGCTATATGGTTGCTGCCGCTTCTGATCTCGATATAAGAATACCAAGCTCTTGAGAAACGACCTTAAGGTAACTTAGCACTTCCATCCCAACAAGAAAGATTTATAATTCGATGATGTTCCAAATTAGATATAATATGCTGGTTCAGATTGGTATCATAAAGTGGATGTTTTATATACATATGTAAGGCGTTGAGTAGACTATATATACACAAAGAATATGGGCTTAGTGTGAATGATAAACTAGTTACTAGATGCTCTGAACGCTGTTAACTTTAAGATATTTCAGTGACTCCTCAGTGTAAAGATGCAAGCCTTTTAGACAAATCGTGATATCTCTATCATTAACTGAAACAGTAGTTTCAGAAACACAGTAATGTAATGTCAAATTTTTACAGTTGTGATTATGGAAACTTTTACTCAGTGAAAAGAAACTAAAACATGTTTGTGGTAATAAACATTCTGTGATTGTGAAAGTACATGAGTATGCAATTGATGTTTGAACTATTATGAGCAAGCCTTTAAGAAAATGCATAGCATTGTCAGCAGCAGGACTTTGTCATCTATAGGTCGGTTGATTTTCCTTTAATTCTGTGGCGTTTTACATTTATATAGAAATGTGTCTTTCAAAAAATGTGTACGTTATTTTACAATATCAGCTGATATCTGATTTCTCACATCGGATAGCCACATTGAGAGACTAATTCAGCTGACAACTGAATTAGTAATTAATTAGTAAAAAAACTAGTAATTAATTAGTAAAAAATTGGCAGCAAGCAATGGAAGTAGCCTGGGCTGGTGCATTTATTTAAATTTTTAAATAAATGGGTGGCCTGCTAACTGTCATTGATGTGACAGAAGCAGCCTGGAGAAAGGAAAAATGGGTATTCACGGAATAATTAGAAAAAACAAAAAGAAGACACAGTATTGATATGGAGTAGATCACTTACAGGTTTTACTTTTTAAAGAACATCTTTTTCCCAGCCACAGTATAGTTATAAGCTAAGAATAATTTCCAGTATTGCACAATGAATACATCTACATCCTGTAATATTGATCAAAACAGTGGATTACAATGGAATATGATAGCAATTTCATGGAAGTCTCCCTTCCTAAATACTGACAGTTCTTTTTTCTAACAAAAACAGGTCCATTTTTTTAATTCCACAAACAATTTTTTAGAATCTACCCTGTGACAGATAATACATTTAGCTTGAAATTTTAAAAATGTATTCTCATTTTTCTTCCATGCTATCATCTTTTAAAAATGTTTAGACATTAAATTGACAAACACAAATTTTATATATTCAACATGTACCATGTAATGATTTGATATATGATACATTGTGTAATGATTACCACAATCAAATCAATTAAAACATCCATTACCATCCATGCTGTATATTAGATCCCCAGAAATTACTCATCTTATAATTGAAAGTTTGTGCCCTTTGACCAACATCTGACAGTTCTTAATTTAATTATTTATATGTTAGTAGCTAAAAATTCCTTTAAAGCATTAAAGCAACCTGGATAGAATTGAAGTCTTCTTTTTTTTTTTTTTTTTTTTTTTGAGATGGAGTCTTGCTCTGTCGCCCAGGCTGGAGTGCAGTGGCATGATCGAGGCTCACTGCTACCTCCACCTCTGGGATTCAAGCAATTCTCCTGCCTCAGCCTCCTGTATAGCTGGGATTACAAGCACCCACCACGAAGTCTGGCTAATTTTATTTATTTATTTATTTTTTATTTTTTATTATTATTATACTTTAAGTTCTAGGGTACATGTGCATAACGTGCAGGTTTGTTACATATGTATACTTGTGCCATGTTGCGTGCTGCACCCATCAACTCGTCAGCACCCATCAACTCATCATTTACATCAGGTATAACTCCCAATGCAATCTCTCCCCCCTCCCCCGTCCCCATGATAGGCCCCGGTGTGTGATGTTCCCCTTCCCAAGTCCAAGTGATCTCATTGTTCAGTTCCCACCTATGAGTGAGAACATGCGGTGTTTGGTTTTCTGTTCTTGTGATAGTTTGCTAAGAATGATGGTTTCCAGCTGCATCCATGTCCCTACAAAGGACACAAACTCATCCTTTTTTATGGCTGCATAGTATTCCATGGTGTATATGTGCCACATTTTCTTAATCCAGTCTGTCACTGATGGACATTTGGGTTGATTCCAAGTCTTTGCTATTGTGAATAGTGAGTCTGGCTAATTTTATTTATTTTTTTGTATTTTTAGTAGAGACAGGGTTTTGCCATGTTGGTCAGGCTGGTCTCGAACTCCTGACCTCGTGATTCACCTGCCTCGGCCTCCCAAAGTGCTGGGATTACAGGTGTGAGCCACCACGCTGGTCCTGGAGACCATTATTCTAAGTGAAGTAATTCAGAAATGGAAAACCAAACAGCGTATGTTCTCACTCATAAGTGGGAGCTAAGCTACGGGGATGCAAAGGCATAAGAATGATACAGTGAGCTTTGGGTATTTGGAAGAAGGATGGGAGTGGGGTGAGAGATAAAAGACTACACATTGGGTACAGTGTACACTGCTTAGGTGATGGGTGCACCAAACTCTGAGAAATCACCATTAAAGAACTTATCCATGTAACCAAACACCACCTGTTCCCCCCAAAACCTATTGAAATAATTTTTAAAGCCAACCCCCCACAAACTAGACAGCAGCTGAGTTAGGACACAGCCCTGTGATTCCTTTTAGTCAGAATTTCTTCCACCACCTGCTGATTTTGATTTCTTTCTCCTCACATCAGTCTTTGAAGTAGGGGCGACAGATTCTATGCCTATCATCCAGGCTATGGCCATTAAGATATCAGCTTTACAGCTTCCAGCTCTGCAGGCCACGAGGCTGATTCCCAGTCGGTGCACTATACTCCCCTCCTTCCTCCTTCAGCTTGCCTGCAGGGATTCACTTTTCCCCTGCCCATTTTGAAAGCAAGCTACCACCTGGGCCATGTCTCCCTCCTACCTCTTACCTGGGACCACCTCCATTGGAAACCGCCTGCCCAATGCCTTCTTCCTGGGCACTTTGAAACATTCACAAGTCCATTTTACATCAAGGGTTTTATCACTTACAGAGGAAGGAGGAGTTAGAAATGAATTGTGGGGGTAGGGGGCAGGAATAACTAAGTGGAAGCAAATATGGTTCTTGAATGTCACTTAATGTTTTCTGATAGAGCCTCAGCAGCCCTTCTCTGAATATGTGCCAATGCAAAAACAAAACCAGCAGGCCTAAAAACAAAAACCATCCTATTGAGAGAATTAACATATTAAAATAAATACAAATTCATAAGATAATATATGAGCTTCTCTTTTAGTACCAAGATTTAATGACAGACATAATAATTACCGTAATTACACAATGCCTAAACAATACTGGCTCTGTCTGCCACAATTGTAACACGGTATGAAAATACCTTTGATTTCTTTTGTGGATTACACTAGAGATAATATAGCCTACATTCTTAATGGGAAAAAACTGCGAACCTTCTATGAAAACAGATTTTTAAAATTTAAGTTCACTGACATAAGTAAAGAATCCTGTTGGAATCATTGGCTCCGGGAGGTAGATCTTATTCATAGACAAAACTGCCTGAAATGGGAACATTCAAAGGAGGGAGAGAATACCGTCAAAATCATCAACAATAGTAATAAACACCCAAGGGTCTGCAGCTGGACTAGATGTTTTCTCCAGACCCTTAGCCATACACTGTGGAGTCCACATTGCCTTTTCAAGAAGTCATGGAGGAGAAGGAGCAAGTGTACTTAAATAAGTATAGAAATTGTGCGGTTCAGAGGTGAGGGAGCAACATGTTAATAAGGTGTAAGAAGAGAAGACAATGCCTTCTCTGTTTTCAAAGAATTTGCAGTTGAGAGGGAAATACGATTAACCATCCAGAGGTAACTACTAAACAATGAAGAATTAAGCCACATAGATTGTATTACAACGTGAAATAAGTTGAAACGTGCATCTTAATATAACAGGTAGAAATAAAAATTCATTGTATTTTGTAATATTCTTACAGATCATAAAAATTCAACAGGCTTTATTTTCTGTTATGAAGCATGGCTTGAGAAGCTCAGAACTCTCTGGGGAAGGATATCCTTGCCAAGGGCACTCCCAGGCTTCTGTGAGTTGTCTCTTCTCCAGCACACTTTCAGCTTTCTAAAGGTAGGGGAGGGGGCCCGGCGCGATGACTTATGCCTGTAATCCCAGCACTTTGGGAGGCCGAGGCGGGTGGATCACGAGGTCAGAAGATCGAGACCACGATGAAACCCCGAATCTACTAAAAATACAAAATTAGCCGGGCGTGGTGGCGGGCTCCAGTAGTCCCAGCTGCTTGGGAGGAGGCTGAGGCGGGAGAATGGCGTGAACCCGGAAGGCGGAGCTTGCAGTGAGCCGAGATCGCGAACCCGGAAGGTGGAGCTTGCAGTGAGCAGATATCGCGCCACTGCACTCCAGCCCGGCGACAGAGTGAGACTCCGTGTCGGGAAAAAAAAAAAGAAAAGGTAGGGCAGGGACTTGTTTCTTTGACCTGGCTTTTTATAATTGCTCTGGCTACCTATTTTATTTGTCCGGTAGTGTCTGGGGAAATATGGTGTGAGGGTATGATGGAAGGGAGCTTTGAATAACTGGTATTCCATTTTGGAAAATTTTCCATGATGCAATTCAGTTAAACTTTGAGGATAATAATAGAGAAGCGTCTTATGTATGATTTATATTCTAATGAATTTTTAAGTAGGATTTTATTTTTATTTATTTATTTATTTTTTATTTTTTTTTGAGACGGAGTCTCGCTCTGTCGCCCAGGCTGGAGTGCTGTGGCCGGATCTCAGCTCACTGCAAGCTCCGCCTCCCGGGTTCCCGCCATTCTCCTGCCTCAGCCTCCCGAGTAGCTGGGACTACAGGCCCCGGCCACCTCGCCCGGCTAGTTTTTTTCTATTTTTTAGTAGAGATGGGGTTTCAACGTGTTAGCCAGGATGGTGTCGATCTCCTGACCTCGTGATCCGCCCGTCTCGGCCTCCCAAAGTGCTGGGATTACAGGCTTGAGCCACCGCGCCCGGTTTAAGTAGGATTTTAGTGAGAGCAGAAATAAGGTAGATAAAAATATCCACTTGTAAAATTTTTTTACTAACATTCACGTTTTGGTTCTGTGGCACTTTCAAAGGGAAAATACAGTTAGCTTTGAGTATATATATTCAGACTTAAACCTTCATTATTTTTCTGAAGAGCGCCTGTTTTGGCTATTTCATATATCTTATCCCGATAAGGTGTACTTTATTTTTAAAAGAATGTATCATTGCAGAAATATAGAATGTGATTTTTCATCAACTTTTGTCTCTTTTTGTCTGATTCCTCATCGATATGAATAGAAATGCCCACTAGAGGTCTCTCCAACCTGAATTATTTCTAATTCCTGACATGAGATTGTACTTCTTAAATGTTCTCTGCTTGTTTGTGAGAGCTAGTAAAACTTTGTTGCATTTGACATGATAGCTGCCCAGGGCCTTAACATGAGAGAGTGGCATACACGTTCAAACTGCTATTCCCGGAGTCTATTTTATTTACCCCCTGTTCTACAGAGTTCATTTGACACCTTTTATGCTTTTGAGTGAGGATGGAAAGCAGGTAAGCCCTGTAAAGAGAGTGACCACGTGCTGTCAGGTTTTTGTTTGTTTGTTTGTTTGTTTGTTTTTTCAGCTTGCAGAAAACTCTGGTAGGCTATCAACTGGAAATAATTGTTATGATTGTCCATTTTCAGCCCTACTCGTATCAAATCACAGAAAACATATAAACATTTCAATTCAAGGGAAGAACTTTCATGTGCAAACTCTAGAGACAACTTTTTGATTTTCTGATACATTTACTTTATTAATTATGTCAAATAAATTTTAGGAAGCTTGGCTTATGTGCAGTGTGCATTACAGAGAGTCATTGCAGTGTGTAATGTTAACATAATGAGTTTGTGTGTATGTGCACCTGTTTACATACATAAAGCAATTCTGACATTGCTTCAGCAAATACATGAATTAGCCTTTACCATATGAGTCTTAAAACATAAAATTAAAAGGTCAGAAAGGTTTAGTAACCCTATATTCTTTCCATAGCATTTAATCCCTCACCCTGGTTCAAGACAAGTTAGAGTTGGTGACGAATGGGCAGGGTGTTCTACTGAGAAAAGTCAGCACTTAAGATCAGCTGTGGCCACTGCCTCCTTATTGGATGGAGGTCACCCAATTTGTGAACTAGTCTTTGGACGTTAGATTAATTTTCTGTTGTGGCTCAAGGAAACCTGCAAGCCAAATGAAGAAAAAACGGATAATTGACAAAGTGCGGTGATTCATACAAGTAAATTAAAAATGTGGCTAAGAAAAGAGAAAATAACAAATAAATGTATTGTCTTTGAACTCATAATTATTTTTCTTTTCAAAATCAAAATCTACAGAATCTGGGCATTAGCAAGTTTGCATGTAAGAAGCCATTATGGCACCTGTCCTTACTAAAACAACAACAAGCAATGAAAAGGGTTTGCTTTATTCCTGAATCAGCTTGGATGGATAGTAAAGACATGCGGCAAAATAATCTCAAGATACCAACTGTTTGGGTTGGAGGAATCCTAAACCCCTGGTGTTTTGCTGCTAGATTACTATAGCAATAACACCAGCCCAGACAATAGTTGAACTTAAATCCCAAACCACTGTAAGCAGAAATGTGATCGTTTAGAAACTTTTTCTCTCCATAAAAACCACAGTCAGTGGAAGACTCCTCCAAGATGAGACTGGAGTGGGAATACACATTGAACCTGTGATGCTTCTAAGCAAACGGGTCTCATTTCCTCACAAAGCAGAGAGCAATAATGTGAGATGGCATGCATTCTTTTCAGGCAGAATTCGAAGTTATTATATATGTCAATAATTATTTAAAAGGAAGAGCTTTGACTGGGCTCAAGAGCTCATGCCTATAATCTCTGTACTTTGGGAAGCTGAAGCAGGAGGATCACGTGAGCCCGGGAGTTCGAGACCAGCCTGGGCAATCTAGGAAGACCTCAACTCTACTAAAAATTTAAAAATTAGCCCAGCATGGTGGCTTGAGCTTGTAATCCCAGATACTTGAGAGGCTGAAGCAGGAAGATTGCTTGAGCTCTGGAGGTTGAGGCTACAGTGAGTCATGATTGTGCCATTGCACTCCAGTCTAGGTGACAGAGTGAGATGCTCTCTTAAAAAAAAAAAAAAAAAAAAAAAAAAGAGGTTTTATAAAATTAATAAGCAGAAGGCCGGGGCATGGTGGCTCACGCCTGTAATCCCAGCACTTTGGGAGGCAGAGGCAGGTGGATCACGAGGTCAAGAGATCGAGACCATCCTGCCCAACATTGTGAAACCCCGTTTCTACTAAAAATACAAAAATTAGCTGGGCATGGTAGCCCGTGCCTGTAGTACCAGCTATTGGGGAGGCTGAGGCAGGATAATCGCTTGAACCCGGGAGGCAGAGGTTGCAGTGAGCTGAGATGGTGCCACTGCACTGCAGCCTGGTAACTGAGCAAGACTCTGTTTCAAAATAAATAAATAAGAGGAAATAGCAGGCCACAGTACTGGTTTTCTAGTATTTTTACTGACAATACAAAAATCACTTTACATTGTAGTCCTAGACACATTCACACATATATAACTGACACAATATTTACCCTTACTCTGCACTATTTACTCAGTTACTTTATAGTCTATTTCTATTAATTATTTTAATGCTGGTTGTTACCCACTAAATCGATATTCTAACCCACTAATTGGTCATAAGTCACAGTTTGAAAATCCTTAAATGAAAGAATAATGTATGGAAGGAATCAATTTTTGTAAACCTAAATTCTCATGGGAAAAGTAATGAAGATCACATATTTTAATATAAAAAACGGTTGTCTCTGGGTAATGGATTTTGTGATTTTTTTTCTTACCTTTATTAACATATCTTCCTTCAGGAAGTTATATTTCTTGGGGAAATGGTAAATTGAATCACATCCCATGCAACAAATATTTTAGAATCTTCCAAATTTTGAGAATGTCCTAATTCCCAATATCCATTTGGACCCCCCTCCATCAATAGATTTAGTTGGTGAATTTCCTACCGGCAACCATAATGACATCCCTACTCTCTTACTTCCCAACTCAGGGTACCTCAAACAGTAATAAAGAAAGGAAAGAAAGGCAGTGGGGCAGGGGCGCGGGGAGAAGGAGGGAAGGGAAGGATGGGAAGTAAGAGTGATTCTCATATGCCTACTCCTAGTTCCTTTACACAAGGTGCTTGTATGTGGTGGGGGTAGGTTGGTGTGGGGCTTAGGGCTTATTGTTATATTGCCTAGAACCTAGACTGGATTTTTAAAATCCTGATTGGGCCATTCATTTCATTAGCCCTGTGAATTTGAGAAACCCACATCCTGCTTTTCTGTACCTCACTTTCCCTGTTTGTATAATAAATTAGCTTTGCTAAGATTTACTTCCCACTTCTATATCCATCAGCTATAATAGGTCAGGAGGAGTTACCTTAATAACTGGTTTCTCACTTGCATATATATATATATAGAGAGAGAGAGAGAGAGAGAGAGAGGTGTGTGTGTATATATATATATGGATCCATTATATACATCCATTGTATATCCATATATCCATTATATATGTATATTTAAAATTCATATTTCTTGCTTTATACCAAATTCAAACACAGGAAGAATACTAAAAACTGACTGTCTTTATTATGAATTAAATTTAGCTCAGGGGCCAAATCAGATCTAATGACTCCTTTTGTAAAAACATTTGTTAAGATTTCTATTACTATCTTATTTGACCTCTTGAACTTATAACTTCATAAAATTAAAAGAAAACCTATTTACCATGTGTTCAAATATGTCTCTCTGCTCCCATAGGAACATATTTAAACAATCTATATATCCTATAAATATTTGTTCATCTAATTTTTAGTGTTAAAGATCAAAGTAAGTTATATTGAATAGAAGGTCATGCAAGGAGCTTTAAAGAGCTCCTTGCTCTTTGAGATGCTGAAGATATTTCCAGGGCGTACCCAACTGCCATTCAAAGAAGTCACTACTGCTATTGACAGTAAGTGTTCAAGGAAAACATTCTGTCTGGGAACAGGTTACAAGACTTCCACATTGGCAGGAGGCTTTTTTCTCTTTTTATTTTTTATTTTTTTTGAGATAGTGTTCAGCTCTGTTTCCCAGGCTGAAGTCCAGTGGCATAATCACAGCTCACTGTGACCTCCAATTTTTGGGCTCAAGTGATTCTCCCTGCTTAGCCTCTTGAAAAACCGGGACTACAGGCATGAGTCACCACACCTGGCTATCTTTTAAAATTTTTGTAGAGACAAAGTCTTGCTATGTTGTCCAGGCTGGTCTCAAACTCCTGACCTCAAGCAATCCTCCTGTGTTGGCCTCCCAAAGCCCTGGGATTGCAGGTATGAGCAACCACACCTGGTCAATATGTAGGATTAACAGACAATTCTGAATTCATAAGTGGATGGTTGAGAGGCTGGCAACATGTGGGCCAAATTTATCTCCAAAGAAGTATTCTTTGTCCATTTTAGTTTTAATTGTTTGTAATTAGTTGCAAATACTAAAAAAATGAGAGTTTACACAAGTTTGCCTTCAGCTTCCTTTAAAGAGTCATACAACAAGTTTACCCTGGGTCTACATTCCTAGCAATTCCCTCACTAGACCTAAGTAGTGATGGCCACTTTATGATGAGCAGGGGCTTCCCAGGTCAGCATACCCTAACCTGCACCCTTTCATTCATGCAGGTTGGTCTGCCTGGACTTTTTAAGCATTTGAGCTTGAGACCCTTATTGTGAGCAAACATGCTAGCTACAATATCATGAGTTAATCAATAAACGCTTACTTGATGTAATTAATTAGAAAACAAATAACACCAGTAGCAGAAAGTAACCAAAAACAATTCACAACGTTTCATGCAACCTCTCAATCTAAGTGTACTTGTTTCTACATTATTTTCAAGCCTCTTTGGCTTCATCTTGGTATATTTACCTTTATTCACCCCTCCCCACATGCTTTTTGCCTCTGAGAGATATTTTCGTAAAATGCAGATACTAGCACCTGCTCAGCCCACCTTTCTGAAAGTCCAAGTGCAGAAGTGCTATATGAGTGCAAGGTATTATTATATCCGTTATCATTCACGCTCAGGCACTGGTAGGTTCTTCTAGGCCCTGCGGTTCTGGCTGGCTTGAAATCTCATGTATCAGGAGGAACAGGTAAAGCTGGCTAGATGCCTTTTAAACTCATTTACTACAGTACTTGGTTCTCCCATACTAGTGTTGAAGTAGCTCTTTTTCTCTGTCAGCTCAGCAGTCAGTCCAACCAAAACCAAATAAATAAATAAAAATTCCCCCCTTTTCCTGTGACAACAACCGAAGCTGCAGACTTACGTGCACCAATAGAATCCAGGCTACTAATTCTAAACAGCGGTGGTGAATAACACAATAGTGGTGATGAATAACACAAATGTCCTGTACTAATAACAAAAGTATCCAAATATGTCCAAATGTGCCAGTAGGTCCATTCAAGTGCAACATGGCTCTGCCAGCATGCAGAAAGGGTGCTGCAGTCCCCAGAAGATGTGTTTTCAAGCCAGTCCATTTCTCCAGAAAGTAATCCACAGTTGTGTTGTCTTTGAATGTTCTGCATCATTGTGTAAAATGTTAAAATAGTTCAATGTCAAAATACAGAGGCAAAGCAATCTGTCAACCAAAGGACTCGCAAATCTGTGCATTTCACCATGGCGTTGTCTTCTGAGCTTCAGGCTCGTCACCTCACCATCGCTCTGACATCCCGCGATGGTATGCAGTGTTTCTCCGTAGTTTTTTAACTCATAAAATTCTCAGTGCCCAGAATGCTATCTAGCATATAGAGAGTACACAATGCCTTTTTTTTTTTTGAGACGGAGTCTCGCTCTGTCGCCCAGGCTGGAGTGCAGTGGCCGGATCTCAGCTCACTGCAAGCTCCGCCTTCCGGGTTCACGCCATTCTCCTGCCTCAGCCTCCCGAGTAGCTGGGACTACAGGCCCCGGCCACCTCGCCCGGCTAGTTTTTTGTATTTTTTAGTAGAGACGGGGTTTCACCCTGTTAGCCAGGATGGTCTCGATCTCTTGACCTCGTGATCCACCCGTCTCGGCCTCCCAAAGTGCTGGGATTACAGGCTTGAGCCACCGCGCCCGGTCTCACAATGCCTTCTTGAGTTTGTTTTTGTTGTGGGATTCATGAAGGATATCACGCAATAAGTATCTAGAATTTAACTTGTCTAGGAAAAGACTTCTGAATTCCATCTCCCACCTCCAAACCTGCTCCTTTCCTGTTTTTTTGTTTTTGTTGTTGTTTTGTCTTTGCAATTGGCACTGCCATCCTCCCAGTTATTCAGTGACACTGATTCCTCTTTCCCTTACTCCCACTTCCAATCAGCAAGTTCTTTTGGCTCTACCTCTGTGATGTAGCCCACGTCTGTCCCCTTTTCACCGCCATTACTGCTACCCTAATACAAATCTCTTGGCTGGACGACTCCAGAAACATCCCTCCTCCAGCTTCCCATCTCTCCTCTTTCCTCCTGCAGACCTTTTTCTTCACAACAACCAAGGGGAACTTTAAAATATATAATTCTGTCAAGAATTCTCCAGTGGCTTCTCATGGCACTTAGACTAAGATAAAAACATTTGTGGTTTCCAAAACCTGGCCATAATAAAAGCACCTGGAGAGATGAAAAATATACGGAGCTTGAGACCACACGTTAGACTCATCTAATCAACCTCGCCAGAGGTGGGAGGCTCAGTTCCACGTTGATTGTTCCCCATCTTTCAACTTCTATGTTTTATATCCCTCTCCTGTTCACCCATGACACTTCGACCACACGTAGTTTCTCTTCCCTCTCCAGAAATCATCAAGCTTTTTCCAGTCTCAGGACTTTTGCTTTTGTCTTACTGTCTATCTGGAATGCCCGTCCTCGTCATGGCTGTTTCTTCACCTCATCCTAGAGTCCTGCTAAGCATCACCTCCTTCTTACACCCTCAATAACGCAGCCCCAACCTCTGCCTTTAGGTGTTTCCTGTGCCATAACTTGTTATATTTTCCTTCCAGTACTTATCGCATAAATTGAAGTAATCTTACCGATTTATGAGTTTATATATCTCCCTCTGTAGAAAGTAAAATCCATGAGGGCAGAGAGATGGTGAATTTTTTTTTTTTTAATTCCTGACTTTCCAGATGTGCTCCATAAGTACGTGTGGACAATCAGTATGTTTGTCTTCGTGGGCTCTGTCGCAGCTATTCACCTCTGCCACTGTAGTGTTAAAACAGCTGAAGATGGGATGTGACAAATGAGCATGGCTGCATTCTAGCAAAACTTCATTTATACATAATGAAACTTGAATTTCATTTGATTTTCGTGTGTGGAAAGTGTTATTTCATTTTTGTTTATTTCACCATGTAAACAAATTATAAAAACCAGCTCATAAGCCCATACAAAAACATGTGGCAGACTGGATTTGGCCTGTGGGCTGTAACCTCTGATTAAGAGGATTTGTTTTGTCATTTGATTTGAAAGTCCAGAACATCTTGAGAAACACATAGAAGCGTCCTAAAACTATGTTAGTAGCATTATCATTCTATTTCTATCTAAAGATGTCTGTAGGTCTAAGACCAATTCAAAAAGCATTTGCCAGCTATATATTAGGTTCAATTGGACTGTATTAAGTGGCAGGCCGGGGGCAGCTACTCAAGGTACCAATCCACAACTAAAGCTAAAATATCACTGTAATAAATCTGAAACATTTGACCTCTGAACTCAGTTTTCCTCAAGAGTCTTTTTAAATAAATGGCAAAATATAAATTCTTAAAAATGAAGACATCTTAAATTCTTCATTTGAAGATTTTAAATTCTTCATTAAAAATTCATTTAAATTCTTAAAAATGAATGAATAGAAATTTAAAATAAAGCACCTATCTATCCATCCTTATTAATATTGAGAAAACATTTAAATATTTTTAAAATGGGAAATCAAAATATTTAAATATTTTAGACTTTGCAAATTCTGTTTTTGCGTCTTACATAACTTCATCCTAAATTTAAGACATTGTAAAAAGACTCTCAAAAAAATACAAAGAATAAAATAGTTCCTCCCTGTTCTTAAAGAGTTTGTACTGACTGTCCCCAATTTTCACCTGCCCAAATATTCATTATACATTTTACTTCAGCCCCAAAGCCAATATTTCTGGTAAGATTTCCTGAACTCCCAGACATAGATTGGTTGTTCTAGGTTCCCAGTATTTCCTCTTCTTTGAATATATTTATATATTTATTTTTAAATAAAAATAAATTCTTTGTTTATAAAAGCAAAATTTTTTTAAAGTATTTGAATACTTAGTTAATGTCTATTTCCCTCATGAGACTGCCAAGCACTTTAGGCGTGTTTTATGGACCTGGATGAGTACTGTGCCTGGTATTCAGTTAGCACACAATTAATAATTATTCAAAGAGCTAATAAGTATCTGAATAAATGTATGTGGTAGACCTTGAAGGAAGGCAAATTTGTGCCTTAACAACTAGGAAGATATTTCTCTCCGCTTTTTCCATAACTTTTTATAATGCATTCTGCACACATTTATTACAAATATGATAATCATATTTCTGAGACCCAAACAGTCCACCTTTGGGTGAAGGAAGAATAGACATGGGAGACATGGGGAGGAAATGAAGGCACCCCTGGAGTGAAAATTCATTAGACGCAGAGGGTAGGCTTTCAAACCACAGCATTCATTTTAAAGCTCACATGCTGGTTACTGCAAAAGAGGCGGCGGGTGGGGCGGGGGGCGGGGGAAACACCACATGTGTTTAAAGGCAAAGGAAAACACGAAGAAAAGTCTTCTTTCAAAACCATAGGAAGCTTGTTTTCAATTGTGATTCCAAAAGATGAACAACCTGCTCTCCCCTTCATTATAATCCTCATTGCTGCCCTTATAATTAGGTCCTAGAATGCATGCTGGTGTCAGACACAAAATCCAAAGCTACAGCATAAATGTATTTCCAGATACCCTGCATATATTTTCTGTTTCTTTGGCAAGAGGC
Source organism: Macaca mulatta (assembly GCF_049350105.2). Taxonomy (NCBI): domain Eukaryota; kingdom Metazoa; phylum Chordata; class Mammalia; order Primates; family Cercopithecidae; genus Macaca; species Macaca mulatta. Next base: position 138,659,132 of record NC_133407.1, on the reverse strand, counting down.
AGATTCTAGTGAGATCTCTCACATGACTAATTGTTCCTGGAAAAGATGTCCCCCTTTCCACGTGGTGATATTTCAGCATGAGCAAGAAAGAGAAACTTGTGCACTAAGAAGAATATTTAGGCATTGAAAATTGATGAATCAGATGATAATAGGTTTCCTTACCAGAAAGACATGTATCCTAAAAGTAGGTTACAACATACAAGACCAATAGAATCCAGGCTACTAATTCAAAATAGTGGTGATGAATAACACTAATGTACTATACTAATAAGAAGAAATATATAAGAAGAGGAACTGCTAAAAGAACATAAGCACTTCTGAGCATAGCAAATGAATCATATTCTCCAGCAAAAGTTTAATGTAAAGACAACGATTATAGTTCTTTCAGCAATCTCTAAACTCGCAGTTGCCTGAAATAAACTGGAAAAATATCAGCAGTCATATTTATCTGCAGATTCAATATGTAGTTATGAGGCTGTAAAATGAGCATTGCTATAAGACAAGATGCTGGCTATCTAACTGATTATATAAAATTAATCTCTATTAAAACAGTCCTCCCACTTAACACTAGTTTATATCTTTGCTGATTCTCCTATTCAAACTAAATGCAATACAAAAAAACTTTAAGGTGCAATTACAAATCTTCCAACTAATGCCAGATTTCTTGAAGTTGATGAAAGTGATATTGAAGAGTTTCTTTAAACTTCAAGCCATTAATAAATAGATTTTTAACAGAGATAGAACAGTAGAACAGTTAATGATTAAATATGTAATTATTATCGGGGATAGTGGCACAATTATCATTTCAAAAGATAATGATTTAAATATAAAGAGTAAAAGAGACCCATGGGAAAGCTCAGGAAGTCCTGCAGAAAATATGATGTCCTGTATCATTTGTGTAAAAATCAAAAATGAAATGAAGAATATTCTTTCACAGAAAATTTTCTCACAGAAAATGTTCTAGAAAACATAAACGTAACTCATATTGCTTGCTATAGGTATTGGATTTTTGTTACAATTTCTATCAGCATTTATGAAATAAAATATATAGAATATAAAATAAATATTTTATAAATATATAATATGTATTTTTGTATCTTATATAACTTCAACCTAATAATATATAATATATATTATATATAAAATAACATAATAAAATATAAACATAAAATAAAACATTCATAAATAATATAAAATAAATATTTACATATGAAATATTTAAAATATATCTATAAATAGATTATGAAAGTAAATAATTATTTTCACAATATTAACATCAGTATTTAAGATAACAATCTAATAGTATATTTCCAGAATTTTCATAACATACTCATTTCTGTTTTAAAGAAACTTTTCCTTGCACCGATGATCCTTGGATATAAAGGATCACTTGAGGTAGCAGAGTTTTCAACTCCTACATTGGAGAAATGTTTTTTCTCCAATTTTTTCATGCTCTCCTACCTCTACACCCACTACTTAGATGTAGGGCTTTGCTAAGTTTTATTGATTTGTAAAAAGATGATATACTTTATTGTTGAATGGAGGTAATATTGAGAATGGCAGGAGAAGTTAAAAATAATTAACAGGCATTGAGTGATTCACAACAATTGTTAACTACTGAAGTCTCAAGCTTTTGGTCTCCATTCTACTTACTCACTTTGCGTGCTTTTCTTATGTGTCAGTCCATTCTCTAATGAAGCTGTAACCTCTTTCCATATTCCCAATCTCAGATATTCCATCTGGTGACCTTAACTCAAAGTCTTGACATAAACATGACTTCTTCCCTTCTTGACTCACTTTCAACCCATTCAATCAGCCATCTTCAGTGTGGTTTCACTTTTCTGTGCATGAATACATCTTCTCTATATTTTTAATACTGTTATGAATAAAACCCTCATACTTTCATTTGGATCTTCTACATTGAACTCCTAGCAGGTCTCTCTGCTCTCTTTTTCTTTCCAAGTACAACTTATGCCCACTCACACACACAAATACACACAAAAATATCTTACCGTGTAAGTCTTTTCTTATCCTGTACGAAAGACTTAGCTGAACATAGGCAAGACTCTAGTCCTTATGTATTCTTTCAACTTAACCTCTCATCACTTCCTACACCATACTTTATGGCAAAGTAGTAACTTGTAACTAGGGATACAACAATCTTTGGACAATGCAAGCTGTGACATATGTACATTGTGAACAACATTTCTGGAAGATAATGAAAGAGCACTATGACAATAAAATAATTAAGAACCATGATACCAGAACAAAACCAACCCTAGAAACAATTTATGTGCATTTTCAGTGGAGACAGCTACGAGCTTATGTAGTCTTTACCACTCACTGTGATAGATATTTGTGACCATTGCAAGTTAGTTAAATTTCTAAGCATGTTCCCTAATATCTAAAACAGGACTAATAATTTAAAGCTTATGTGGCTTATTATGAGAATTAAATGAGATAGTATTTATAAAGTACTTATGTTTTCAACCAATGGTAGTTTAGCAATGAAGCTAATAAAAACAATGAAGAAGAGGATACTGATACATCAACATATTTCTCACTAATAAGCTTTTCTTTGTTATTCCCTCTGCCTAAAAAACACTTTTTTCTCACATTTTACCTGAAAATTTAATCACTCTTCAAGATACAACTCAACCTTCATCTTCTTCAAGAGCCCTTTCCTTACCTGCTCCAGACTGAGCAAAGTGCTTCCTGTTTTCATATTTCTGCATATCTTCGTAGAAGAGAAACTGCATTTCACTGAAATGATTCATAAATATTTCCCCAGTCACAATATAAGTTCCTTAAAGTCAAAGACTGTATCTTATTACCTCTTTATCCTCAGTGCCTTGCACAGTAATTGGCACACAGTTATAGAGGGTTCGAAGGCTTTGGGGACTGATCCAGGAAAGAGATATGAGCACAAGGGGCAGTAACACACCATAAGCTTTATTGGGCAGTGCTTCAACAGGGTTGCATGAGAAGAGAAGTCCCTCATAACATAAGACAGTCCTGAGGCTACCAGCCAGAGAAAAAGGAGGGCAAGGGGACTGAAGGATTAGCAGCATTTGAAAGTCCCTGTGTCAGAAAGCTCCAAAGTACAACCTGGGACTTTCTAACTGCAGGGCTCTATCTAGTCAATGGGTATCAGCTGCAGAGTGAAGTTTCATGGGGTATGCAAAACAGGTGAGCTCTAAGTGGTTAAAACTGGTTGTTTGGGCTGTTATAAAAAATAACTGGATATATAAAAATTTTGAATTTGATGCCAGCAGGCTTTTGCCTGGCTTATACACAACCTAGAGGCCAATACACAGAAGCCAACTTTGGCTCATTTATACAACAATAGTAGGTTCTTTGTAATTGTCAAACTTATATGAACTCACTAACTACAATTTTGCTGTATACTCAGAAATTCTCAAAGGAGCATCCTACTTTAATTGAAGTCAAAGTCAGAGTCCGGAGATCGAGAGCTTGGTTCATTTGTTTCTTAAATACGTCTCTTAATCTACTTGGTTTCAGAATTCAGGACACTTAAAAGACCCCTCCAGTAACTGAAGGTATCATGATTCTCCTTTTTTTTTTTTTTCTCCAGCAAGCATACTATTCTGTGTGTAGTGTATACTTAATAAATATTCATTGATTGGAATAAATGAATTAATGATTCCAAAACTCCTCAAGCACATATTCTTTAAGATGTTCAGAACAGATAATATTTTGCTAGGCTTAAAATAACTATCTTCTTGAAGAAAATAGCTCAAATCCAATCTATTTGGAAATATTTGGTTAAATTTATTAAATTAAGATATATGGGTATTTTTTTCTAGTCGAAAAACAGCGAATAAAAATCTTTACATACAAGAAATGCTAAGTAATGCAGTGAGATAATAAGAATCATAATGGGGCAGGTGTGGTGGCTCATGCCTGTAATCCCAGCACTTTGCCAGGCTGAGGCGGGCAGCTCGCTTGAGCTCAGGAGTTTGAGACCAGCCTGGCCAACATGATGAAACTCCGTCTTTACTCAAAATACAAAATTAGCTGGGCGTGGTGGCACGTGCCTGTAATCCCAGCTACTTGGGAGATTAAGGGAGGAGAATAGCTTGAACCCAGATGGCAGAGGTTGCAGTGAGCCGAAATCATACCACTATACTCCAGCCTGGGTGACAGAGGGGAAAAATAGATAAATAAATAAATAAATAATGTCTGAAAAATCACCTTCTTCAGAGAAATGCATATTCTACCTCTGCAAATTCGCAAATGGTGGGGAAGAGGATGGATAGATAGATAGACTCATTTGTTTCTTAGCAATCTAGATAGATAGATAGATAGATAGATAGATAGATAGATAGATAGATAGATAGATGATAGATAGACAAATGTTGCACGTTTACTACATGCTAGCTACAGTGTTTGGTGCTTTGCACACATTATCTCTTTCAATTCTCATGACAACCCTCTAAGGAAGAGGTTGTTATTATCACAGTTTTAATAATGGAACCAAGGCTTAGGGAAGTATTTACAGGATACAACGGAGTTATAAGTGATATTTGAATTCAGGTTCTCTAACTCTAGAGTGTGTGTGGTCAGTCACTGAATGAGTACCCATGCAAGTTGAAAGAGGAGAATTTCAGCTGTAGAGATTACATTCCTAAAATAATTGCAACTTTTTCCCACGTTAATCTTTCAACTTGCTTGCTAAGAATACACCTTCATTTTGAAAAAAGTAATTTCAAACACAATGAAAACACAGTAAAATCCATGTGAATTGTAATTAAGTTCCAGATCACATATTCTAGAGGAAAACAAATGAAAACAGTTGGAAATCTCTTATTTTATGCACTAATAGAATTATATAGCACCCACTCACTGTTCAATTAGTCTAATTATGGTCAACATCAGTCTTTGTTGTTAAAATGACAGAATATGATTCTGCTAGTGTTTTAGAACTAGCCTTGCCAGATGGATAATAAATAGGTGTTGTGCATAACACAGATAATTGCCATCCATCTTCAGTCATTCTATACAGTTAAAGTGATTAAAATGAAAATAAATTTTGTATAAATATCACTTGGATTTTTATTTCTTGTGGTTGTTTGTATATGTACCTCCATTGTTGACTGAATGTTGCATGATTTTATGATATTTTTTTTCTTTATCCAACAAAAATAAATTCAAGGTATCCTTACAGTTCTAGAATGAACTCAACAACTGCAGACTTGCACGTGCACTACTTAAAGTAGCAAAAAGAATTAATTTGACAATGAAAAATAATCTTCAGAATTAAGCAGCTCATTAAATTAAATGTGTAATTTAATTTTCATATAAAGTAGACTTTAAGCTACTGTATGTGTGTATATGCATGTGTATATTTCATGTGCAGTTTGAAAACTCACCATTAAAGGTTGTAAAACCCAGGAACTTAACTATTAGGTAGCAACAAGAAATTTACTTCAAACACTTCAAGTATTCCCAGTAGAGCAAGCAGTCTAAATTTTCTACAATTTAGGCAAACATTTGTTATTTATATATTTAGGGTAGGATCATAAAATAAATTGGTGCATAAGACCACAATTTGTAAACAGTCACTGGAAGTTATGCATAGAACCAAGAAAATAAGATACAGATTAAGGGAGAGTCATCCTGATTTTACTATTCCAGCTCTGAGAGAACTCCACAAAGCAAGATGATGGAGTAAATCCCATTGGACACTCTTGTCCAAGAGTCTCTAGGAGATGCAATAAACTGAGAGCTCATAGACACAGTTCCAGAAATATTTTCCTTGGTCTGCACAATGTTTTGGTAATCTCAAATTTAGTTACCAGTATTTTTTTTAAAAATCAAGATATTTTTACATGAAGTCCTTTATTCTGGTTTCTCTTGAAAAATCCAATGTATCAGCCTTGGGTGCACAGTCCCTGAAGGCAATGGTGCCCTGAATTTGAATGACTGTTGTTATTAGATGAATCATATGATTCCCTGACGCTAGAGTCCCTGACACCCCCTATAGTGTGGCATGAGGTCCACTATAGTCATGAAGCTTATTTTGTGACTCTGGTGGAAATACAAATGGGAGTTTGAGACTTTTGGACTAAGAGATGGAGAGAATAAGAAAAAAATGACCATTTATTTCAAACTTGAACTTGTTTCCTTAACAGAGATAGAAGACTTGATTAATATTTTTGTTTCTCTAAAATCAAATGTAGTATCTGGCATTTTGAAAAGTAATTTCAAACATACTGAAAACATAGTAAAATCAATGTGAATTGTAACTAAGCTCCAGACCACCATATTCCAGAGGAAAGCAAATGAAAGCAGTTGGAAATCTCCTCTTATTTTGCACTAATTGTATTATATAGCACCTACTCACTGTTCAATTAGTTTACTTATAGTCACCATCAGTCTTTGTTGTTAAAATGACAGGAGAATGTGGAATTTGTTAAATTGACAATGATTTGTCTAAAGATTGGTGGGTTGAACTGGGAATAAAATCTTATGAGATTCAAACATAGTAATTGGATCTCAAACAAATCATTCCATTAACATCTCATCAAATTAACTCATTGCTCAGCTGAATCAATCAAAGCAATACCATTGTTTGATATATCAAAGATATAGATCTAGTGTTTTCCTTAACACATTTGCTATAACCTGTATAAATGACTTTCAAAAAAATATTTCTGAAACTAGGAAACACTTACCAAGCTTCTCTGAAAAAATCAAACAACTATAATATGAAGAAACCAAAATTTTCCCTAAACACAACAGGATGACTCTGAAAAATAAAAAATGTACAAGGGGAATTTTTTTATTAAGAAAAAATGGTAAATATATAATACTTTTGTTTGGTTTTGAAAGAACAAAATGTTTGTGCCAACAGGTTTAATCATGATTACCAGGAAAATTTGTCAAATTCCATGTATAATGATAAAAAATTTTATTTTTGATAAAGAATGAAGCATTCATTCACTAAACTTTCTCCTTTAGAGATACATGTACTCCATGTTTCTTTAAAGATTCTGAGAAACATGTACTACAATGTACATTGACACACTCTATTCCTGATCCCTATTAAGTTTTCTAAAGTCCCATCTACCTAACATCACATATAAAAATTAAAAAGGAGTTCAGATAAAACCTGTTTATTTTTTGACTAATGTCAACAAGACATTTGAAAATGCCTTACTTATCATTTTTTTTGAAAAGTATTTGCTGTTATTGGCGTCCTGTAGACATATATAAAGGAATCAAGGCAGCAAATCGGGTCTAAATCTGAAGAGCAGCTGGAGCTTCATATAATGACATCTCTTCATGATAAAAGATGGTTTCTTCATAAAGAACAGGTTATCTATCATCAGAGCAGTGAAGTGCTTTGCCTGACCCTGTCTTCACTCATTCAACAAGTGTTTATTGTAGGTCTATTATTTTAAGTTTGGCATAAAACGCTAGACATAAAGAATACAATTGCAAACAGAAAGTGGTAAAAGAGGATGTTCTACAATGAGTTAGCTACATAAACCTTAAGATCTTTCTGAACCCTGAGATAAAAATACCAAGTGTGTTGCATATATGTTTAAGAAAATGCTCCCAGTCACTAAAGTTATTTTTAATCTGATATATGACCAAAATGATTATAGACATTACTAGCAACTTTCTGTGTAGTAAAAAAATTAAGTGTTATAATGGAAGGAAAATAAGTAAGTATTATAATGAAAGGAAAAAAAAATTAGAGGCAATAAGAAAACCTCAATGCCCTAATTATAATTCACAACGTTGGATATTACAAGATAGCCTTACAGATAAGAACATTTGACTCTGTTAGAATCTCAATACTGAATGATGCTGGAAGCATTAGAGAAGATCATCAGTTTTGTCTTTTTCCATATTAACAACATTTTCTAGTTCCTATAAAGATATTTTGTTTGAGTGTGAACATTTATTAGCTGTGAAGTTCTTGGGACAGGGTTGTTACATAGTACGTGCTAAGTAATTATTTATGTGGCTGTTTTTGTTATTATTATTGCCATAGGATATCCAGATCAACTAAAACAGATGCAAAGAGAGCAAGCAAGGTACATAGTAGATATCCCAGTTGTGAACCTGATAAAACATATAAAATAAAATCCCTCCCATTAAAAAATTTTATCATTTAGGCCAGGTGCAGTGGCTCGTGCCTATAATCCTAACATTTTGGGAGGCCATGGCGGGTGGATCGCTTGAGTCCAGGCAACATGGTGAAACCCTGTCTCCACTAAAAATACAAAAAAATTAGCCAGGTGTGGTGGCGCGTGCCTGTAGTCCCAGCTACTCGAAATTCTGAAGTGGGAGGATCGCTTGAGCCTGGGAAGTCAAGGTTGCAGTGAGCTGTGATTGTGCCACTGCACTCCAGCCTGAGCGGTAGAGTGAGACCGTGTCTTAGAATATATATATATATATATCTCACACATATGTGTATATACGTATACATCTGTTATACATATATATACACACACACACGTATACACACACATAATTTAACACTTAATTACTCTAATTTAAATAAAGTAGTTACTGTTCACAAGAAACTTCTAGGTTAACATCTCCAATGTTCACTTACTACATCCAAACATAAGAATAGAATATACTTATGTAAAGAAATATATCTCTTTCCTCATAAACATTTTAGCCAGTGTGATTTTATTGAAGGGCATTCTGCTATCTCAGGTTTCTTATATAAACCATATAAATTTGCAAAATTATTAAGATGACACTGATTCATAAAACAAACACTAAGCCTCATTTATCATTTTCAGGGAATATTCTTCCATGCTTTTTTGATTAATACTTTTATTAGAGGCATTCAATATAGATAATGCAAAATTAAATGGATTTTGCCAGAATACATTATAGCCATTAAAATAAATCAGACTATTAAATGAAGAGAAAAAGTAAAATCTGAAAACGAAATATAATTCCATATAACTTATGACAGAGTCAATTAATCACATAACTACAATTTGAGACCTTTCCTATGGAAAGAAAGGAATAAAGATCCGTTTAACAGTCCGTAATTATTGTTGCATTCTCTGAAGAAAAAAACTATGAGCCTGGTCTGTAATGACCATGAAGACAGAATTTTCTCTGTGTTTTTTTCAACTTCCCTTAACTCAACTATACTGTGTTGCCCTTGCCAAAAGACGATATGAAACAAGATATAGACCAATAGGAAAGAACCAAACCAAATGTCAATGCTTTCAAAAACTGTTGGAAATAAGCCATTTGAGAAGAGCACTTGTCTTTTGTCATTACGTCTTCACTGCTGCGTTCTGCTTCTGAATATCTTTCTCCAGTGTTCCATTTCACAAAATTGCCTTCAATTTCCAATTACCTTAATAACAAGATAGAACATTTACTTGACTTTAATTATTGAACTTCACAAGTTTTTTGGCCTTTAAGATTTCCCCTTAAATAATAAAAAAGACGACAGGATGAACACTTTTTTACGAGTATGTTAGTGCATCCAATATGAATTCATAGAATTATGAATAAGTTCATTTTAACCAAATACCAAATGTCTTCTATGAAGCCTTTTTAATATTGTCTGTGTTTTATGCCAGTTCTGAAATTTATTATTTATTGATTTAATAGATTTTTAGGTGTTAGGTGTAGTTTAGTGAATTCAAGGAGTAATTGAAAAACTTTTACTCTGCTATTGCATGATGACAAGCTTAATCAATCAAAAAGTTCTACTTCTGGCTGTGCGGTTAGAGCCTAGCAGGGGTTGAGTGAGATATGGAAAGCAAAAAACATGGTTTTACTATTACAGAACTTACAGGACAGTTGGGAAGGCAGAAGTAACTTGTGTGTTTAGAAAATAATGAAACATTCCTAGATATCTGATGCCATAAGAGTTAAGCAGGGGAAGGAAAACGAATAAGATACGTTGGATTTGATAAAGAAGGAACAGGAAGAGACTTTGGGGGCATTTTCAGGACTCCAATTTGATCCCAAGAACAAATACAGAAGGCAAGAGGTGTGGTCAGGAAGTAGGATGACTCCTTGGTTTCTGGGGAGCTGCACGTGCAGTACAATAGAAGTAGCAAATCTAACTGAAAATATTCAAGAGTTTGTTATTAAAGGGATACAACTTGCCTTTTACTGCAAACTACATCACATAGATATAGCCTTCTAGGAAGCAGCATATTATAATGGCTAGAGAGATAAGTATTGTTTTGGAAATCTTTACAAGTTACCTCCCCAAAGGAAAAGAAATCATTCTATCAAAAAGATATCTGCATGTGTATGTTTATCACAGCACTATTCACAACAGCAAAGTCATGGAATCAAACTAAGTGCCCATCAGTGGTGGATTGGACAAAGAATACATGGTACATATACACCATGGAATGCTAGGCAGCCGAAAAAAGTGACCTTTGCAGCAGCATGGATGTAGCTGGAGACCATTATTTTAAAAGAATTCACACAAAAGAAAATCATATACAACATGTCCTCACTTATAAGTGGGAGCTAAACAATGCTTACACATGGACATAAAGATGGAAACAATAAAGAAGGTATTCCAAAAGTAGAGAGTGAGGGAGGGAGGAATGGGCTGAAAAACAACCTATCAGGTACTATGTTCACTATTGGGATGTTGGGTTCAATAGAAACCCAAACCGCAGCATTATACTCTTATAACAAACCTGCACATGTACCCCTGAATATAAAATTTTTTTAAACTACCTCCTTCAATTCTTGAAGAATATAGTTCTCTCCATGTCCCATCCTCCCCTTCTTGTCATATCTTTTAGTGATTTAAACATTTTCATAGATGAGACTTCCGGTGCATTACTTTCTAAGTCTTTCTTCCCTAACGTCAACAGCCCCAATGACCTACAGTTGTCACCCACTTCCATCGTCACTGACAATAAACACACTGCTTCCTTCATCTGTATTACAAACATTGTACGCTCCAAACACCACCTCCTGTCTTTCAACTTTGTCCCTCTCATATCCCGTCTCCCAAAGTTTTTTTTTTTTTCTCTCTCACTGGGACTTCTGATTTATTTGCCTTTTCACCTTTTTGACTTTCCTCACTCCCATTATATCCTCACTTCACTTCTCATGCAGCTCAAATTACAGGATCAGTCACAGTCATCACTTCTTTGCAAACACTAACTCCCTTGGCCTTTCTTTTTCCATCATTTTGCCTGGAAAAATACCAGATTTGTTTAAATTCAAGTTTTTCGCTACTTAGGGCCCATACCCAAGCAGCTGAAGACTCCTGAAAAAAAATATGGAGCCATGCTGACAGGTCTCATTTTAAATTCATGGCGGAAATCTCAAGTGGGCTCTTACTGCTTGCTGCTCAGTCTTACAGCTTTTCCCTAGCTAATTCACCTTCTGCTTCTACGTGATTCCTATTATAAACCCTTTACTCTCCTCCAACTTTTAATATCTCCTACCTACTTCCTTCTCTCAGCTGAAAGATTTGCTTAAACGTTTCCCTGAGAAAATAAAAAATCAGAAGAATACTTCCATGCACTTCCAGCACCAAATCTACCAACTAATCTGCATCTGTGTCCATATCCTCAGCCTTCTTCTCCCTTACCATGAAGTGCTTATCGCAGGCCAATCCTCCACTTGTTCTCTGGATTGCCTATTATTATCCCCGTGAAAGTACCTGGCTCCTTCCTCCCACTTTCTGGCAAACATCAGACTTTGTCTTCTACAGCAGGGATTAGCCAACAATGGCCCACAGGTCAAATTTGGCTAGATGCCTGAGTTAAGAATAATTCCTACATATTTCAATGGCTGAAAAAAAAGTCAAACTGAATTATATTTCATGGCATGTAAAATAATTTTTGAAATTCAAAAATCAGCATCCACATAGAAAGTTTCATTGGAGCACAGCCTTGCTCACTCGTCTATGGATGCTCTCACACTGCAGTAGCAGAGTTAAGTAGTTGCCACAGAGACTATAGGGCCAGTTAAGCTAAAAATATTTACTATCCACCCTTTACAGCATAGTTTTTGACCCCAGTTGAACAAAATAATTCACAGCAATGTTTAAGCATGCTGTAGTTACTCAAATGTTAAGGACAGACCTTTCTTCCCTCCATGTCTGTCTCTAATCATAGAACGTCAATGCTCTTCTTTGTAGCAAAAATCTTCAAAATAATGCTCAGTAACCAGTTTTCAACTCCATTTGTCCTGTCTGTTTTAGGATCACTCCAGTAATTATTCCAATGAAATAGCCCTTTTAAATGCCATCAAGAGCTGCAAACTGTGAAATCTAATGATTACCTCCTCCTACTCCTACTCTACCACTTAGCAGCATTTGACAGGGATCATGCTCTTCTTCGCTTATGTTTTGGGACCCAGTCTCTTTTGGTTTTCTCTTTTATCTAGTTGATCCTTCTTTATTTCCTTTGCTGTCTACTCTCATTTTCCCAATGTCTAAAAACAGTAGAGCTATAGGGCTTAGTCTTCTGACCTCCTCTCTTTTGTTTCTCTGCTTGCCAGGTGATCTCATCCAGCATCCAAGTTTTAAGTGACATTAATAAACTGATACTCAAATTTATAAGTCCATCCCTGATCTTTCCCTTCAACTCAAGACTCATATACACAAGAGCCAACTTGACATATCAAAGTTTATATTCCTAAAATTACACTCTTGATATCCCCCCAAAGCCTACTTCTTCTTTTCTGTCTTTCTCATCTCAGTAAAAGGCAACTTCTGTTCCTACGAATGCCTAATCCAAAATCTTTGTTGTTGCCTTTAATTCCTCTCTATGGTTCATATTTAAATCCTATCAGCTCTTTGATTTCTCTTTATCCCTAACACACTCAAATACTATTAACTTTAACTTTAAAATAACCCAAAAGTTATTTCATTTATTTTATCACCTTCATTCCTTTGACCTTAGTGCAAAGCATCACCATAGGTCTAGACCATAACAATAGCCTCCTATTTGATCTCTCTCCTTCTGCCCTTGTTCCCTTAAATGATCATTTTCAAATGAAATTCAAATCATGTAACTCCCCTTCAAATGGCTCCCTATTGCACAAGGATATAAATTGAAACATGTAACAATGGTCTTCATGGCCTCAGATTATTTTGCCCCTGTTTATTCTCCAACTTCATTTTATTCTACATCCAGTCCCCTGTCACCACATTTTATCACAATGGTATGATTTCTGCTGCTCACAACCTCTAAGCCAAGTTCCTGCTGCTGTTCTCTAGGCTTAGATGCTTTTTTTCTCCCTGCTCATCACATGCTGTCACCTACCCTTCAGAGTCCAGAGAGGCTTTTCCTGGCCACCTGGTCATCCCCACCCTGTCTCATCCATCTACTCTTTATCCTGCTCAGTTTCTCCATAGTCTCGTCTCTATCAGATATTATTCCAATATGTATTTTTATTACCCCACTAGAATATAAATGCCATAAGAGCAAAGCTCTTACCCTATCTTAATATCCATTGTATCACAAAAGTCTGAAAGAGTTGCCACTCATGAAACATCTGTTGATTTAATATATGAATTAGTAAATACATGAATGAAAAAAATTATTATAAAGTGTTCAACACATTGCTTGGCACAAAGAAACATACTAAATGAATGGAGGTCGTTAATAAAAAGTAAAAATAGATATAAAATAAAAACAAAATAATGAATAATAAAAATCAAAAGATAAACAATACTGTTTTAATTAAACATAGCAGTTTAAAAGAGTGGCATGCAGAACATAAGTGCTATAAAATAAACCTATAAAAACTTTAAGTTTTATAGGTTCAATAGACTTTTTTTTTGTAGTGCTGACAATCTAATTTTTAGATGTAGTATTATATATTTATTCAAAATACTCAAGCACATATATACAATACACAGAAAGGGTTGGAGAGGGATATTCTACAGAAGTCAGTGGCAGCAACGATGGAGAAAGAGAACTGAATTTTCTTTTTCTTGAGGAAAGGAAATGAAGTTGTTGCTGTTGCATGCTTCCTTAAGCTTGAATTTCAATTTGTGTTAAGTCTGGTCTGTTCCAAGTTCTGAATAGAACGTTAAATTAAGGACTGCACAGGCAGTGTAACTAATATTCTTTTCTCATTCTTCTAGACCTTTGACTGTGCCTTGGGTAACAGACTTTACATAGCTGACTTTGATCTTTTTTCCTTGGTTCAGGTGCTATATGGGATATTTGCAATAAAATTTATTTTATTTATGTGTGGTTGCAAGTGATGAATTTATATTTAAACTGCATAAGCTGCTCATTATTTGATTTATATATATATATGAACACTGTACATCTACTTTCTTTTGAAATTATAATGTTTGTGCAATTTTATTGAGCTTATGTTGTTTGTTTCACTTCGGTGCAATTTATTAAACAAAGGTTGAGTATTCACAAGGTTAGAAGTAACATGTTGGGCACAATAGAGGATACCAAATGAAACAAGTATGGAAAGTGGAAGCTATTTCCTGAGTAACTCCAGTTGAATTATTATAGCTGCATGAAGGGCTGTATGAGAAGGATTGCGAGGCTGTGATTGGAACTATGGAAAAAAAGTGATATGATCCGTGAATGATATCTGACAGAAGGGACCGAAGCTGAATCACTGCACAAATATTGACTGTTTGAAATGTTAGAATTTGACAGTCATTGCTCTTAGACAGTGGTAGTCCACTAAACAAGATTAATTCACATGGTTATATGGCAAGGAGTCATATTAATACATTTTAATACAAACCAACACATAAATTTTATTTAACACATTATCATATTTTAACACATATTTTAACACATTATCATTAGTTTACGTTATACAAGAATACATAAATTTTAAAACACAGAGGATTTGGTCAATTCTGATGAGCACAATGGAAACAAATCATATAGAAGTCTTTAGATGATACTCACCTTTTAAAATCTCCATTTATATTTTCATTGAACTATTTATTTAATTTTTATGTATTTAGCCAGAATGATATTCTCAATACATTAAAAAAAAATGGAAACTGTGAATGTTAACAACTGAAATAAATTTTTCAAAATAAATTTCCATTCAGCATAGCAGACTATTTGCATTAATCAAAACAGAATATTTCTCAATATTGTAGTAAATAATTAAATAATATTTTAATAAGAAATGAAATACTATAGATTTAAACCTATAGGCAGTGGCTAAATCATCCTCTCTAAAATTTCCATTATCAGTTCTGCCACAGAAGGTCAAACTAGATATTAAAGAAAGGGTTCCAAAAGAGAGCTGTAAACATCATAAAACCATTTTTAAATAATGAAAATAGAAAGAGGTGGCAATCATACATGTAAGACTTTATTTCTTAAGCCACAAATTGACAAAAGTGGATCTCTAGAAAATATAATCAAGAATAAAGGAGCAAAACATTCCTAATTCACAGCCATCGGAAGGATTTTGGGTGGTACACAAACATCAAATGTAAGGGGGAAATGTTGAGGGAAAAGTTAGCATCTCAGTTGATACTTTATAAAAAATGTCCAGGGCCGGGCTCAGTGGCTCACGCCTGTAATCCCAGCACTTTGGGAGGCTGAAACGGGTGGATCACTTGAACCTGCGAGATGGAAATTACAGTGAGCCGAGATCATGCCATTGCACTCCAACCTGGCAACAAGAGCGAAATTCTGTCTCAAAAAAAAAAAAAAAATGTTTAGATAGTTACTGTGAGCACAGATAGTACATCTTTGTAAAGAACAATAGGGTTAGTCCTGAATTATGGCAAGCAAGGATGATATTAATTATTTAATGCAGAAATAATTCCGTGGTTTGTTTCTTTACTGCAACAGACTCAGCAGCAGAAAAATTACGTGGGCTTTTTTCTTTTTTTCTATTCATAGGAAAGGTAACCAGGTTGCACTGCCTTTGTGAATTTGTAAATCACTGGTTCTTGGGGGAGTGTTACCATTCTTTTGTGGTTTAGCTATATAGGGTTAAGCTGCTCTGGTCAATGTCCTCTCAACTGTAGACCTTTAATGATACATTCCAGAAAGATCATCCAATAAGAGTTTTCGGATAGAAATCAATCATTAAAAGAACTGTGAATAGACCAAGCCACAGGATATGCTTGGATTTTCTAATCATGAGGAAATTTTGTACCCACAAAATTCATATGCTGAAATTCTAAGCTCCAATGTGGTAGTATTAGAAGATAGGGCCTTTAGGAGATAATTATGCAACCCTTATGAATAGCACTTATAAAAGTGACTTCAGATAACTCTAGCTCTCTTTCCACCACATGAGGCTACGATGAGAAATCAACTGACTGCAACTGAAAAAGATTCCTCATGAGGACCCTATCATGATGCCACCCTGATCTTCGACTTACCAGCCTACAGAACTGTGAGGAATAAATTTCTGTTGTTTAAAAACTACGTAGTTATGGCATACTGTTTAGAATCACAAACTGACTAAAATATGAGGACGTGGAGGAATGAGAACCTTTCCAGAGGCCAAGATTTTCAGTCTACATGTGACAATTGCTCAGGTGGTATGCAGAGTCCAAGATAAGTGTGCATCAGACAGGTGCAGAACCATAGAAAATGACCCATATTGGATTTTGTGTAGAAAAGAGTGAAGGGCTCCTGAGAGCTAAACACAACATTATTTTGAAGAATAAAGAGTGTGGCATCTCTTGCATCTTAAATAGTGTTATAATGTGGTAGAATAAGATATGTCAAAATAGAAGTACGAAAGTACTTTGAGTATTCAAGAAAAGAAGGAATTCTTTAAAGTCTAGTTTCATGGGGGAGATTATGTTGACAAATATCTGTGTTACAATTCATCTTACATAAACATATTATCAGGGTCTTGATCAAATGACGAATAAATTCTAACCTTTTAAGGACTTTATCAAGGACTTGGGGATATCAACTTTTGTTTAGGTTTTGGTGTCTCTACCTATTCCAAATACAGAAATTTCTTGGTCGGTGGTAAGTCTCTAATCTTACACTGTCATCCTTGCCTCTGATAGGAGATCGAAATAAAATCAAGACAAACTTCCCTGCATTGAAACACCCAAGTACAATGACAGACCATCTTCTACTGATATAGCTCTTGCAAACAAGTCATAGTTTGTCCAAATCTGGAAACAGCTCTGCAATTTTTAGCTCTGTCTAGGGAGCTACCTGTCTGTCTTTTCTGGGTTTTAGATTCTATGCTTTAGATAAGATTTCCTGTTTCTCATATTTAAGAATACATCATGTTTTAGTTTCTGTGTCTATCTTACTTCATCTCATGAAGAATTTACTAGTTACTTTGGTTCTTCTTTTCTTTCTTTCTTCTTTCTTTCTGTTTTTCTTTTCTTTCTTTCTTTACTTTTCTTTCTGTTTCTTTCTCTCCTTTCTTTCTCTTTCTTTCTTTCTTTCTTTCTCTCCTTTCTTTCTCTTTCTTTCTTTCTTTCTTTCTTTCTTTCTTTCTTTCTTTCTTTCTTTCTTTCTTTCTTTCTTTCTTTCTTTCCTTTTCTTTCTTTCTACTTCCTTTCTTTTCTGTCTTTTTACAATTTTGTCTTGCCTAACATAATCTTGATTGTTTGGTAACCTTGATTATTTGGCTCCAACGTTCCTCCACACATCCTAGATTCATTAAGGAAGGTCACATATTGGCTCAACATTTTGGTTCTGCATCAAAATACTTATTTAGTCCAAACTAGTGTATTTGTTTAGGTTTTATTAAATTTAAGCTTCTGTGCTAGATGTGTTAATTCAGATATTTCAACAACCAGGCACTGATGTCCATTCCTGAGGTTCAACAACTTGCAAACCTCATATGCTTACATATAGAAAAGTATATGTAACCTGCAGAAAAAGAAATGTATTTATTTTTACCTTTATAGCAGAAGCCATTCATGGAGCATTAAATTTAAAGCATCAGGTGATGCTGATATAAAGAAGGAAGACAATGAATCTGGGAATAATATTCAAAACAGAACAAGCAAAATGGCTTTCCTATCTACTTATTAGTAAATGATTTTAAATGAAGAACAAAAGACACAATTTCCTCAAATCATTAGGTATTAGATGGCTCTTTGTGTGTGTGCATGCGTGCACACATGTATGTATGCACATTTTTGGGCTGGAGCAGTCAACTTGATGTTCTCTCTTGCAAAGAATTTCAGAATAGTGTGTTTGGCTTCAGTTGGTAGTGGCAGGAGTTACAGGCTTAGTGATCTTATGTGTATCATTCAAGTATTCTGAGGCTCAGATTCTTCACCAACCTAACAGAGATTAATACCTAGAAATAAACAAAACACTGCTTATAAAGACATTGTAGGAATGGCTGTTTCATAAAAGTTGTGCAATAAATGATAGTTCTTGATTCTGTATCAATACAGTAACAGTAGTAGTTTTTTAGAATCAATGGTTTTAGCGTTAAACAGTAGTAGTGGTGATAGTAAGCAGTAATCATCCTTACCATGAGTTTCCAAATGCTAAGAAAAATGACTGTGTTGTGGCTTTCTGTCTTTGAGATTAAACTTCTTAAAAGAAATGGTCACTGTATTCATACATTGCTCATGAGAGCATTAATTGACACAATCTTATTGGAAAGTAACTTGGAAAAATCTATTAAAGTTCAACATATACAGACTCTCTAAACCAGAAGTCCCATTGTAGCAAGACGAGCCACAGAAAAAACTCATCAGATACCGGGTTAAAGAAGGAAGAGGCTTTATTTGGCCAGGAGAATCAGCAGACTTGCATCTCTAGAACAGAGCTCCCCCAAAAAAGAGGTCCTGGCCCTTTTAAGAGCTTACAACTCCAAAGGGTTCACGTGAAAGGGTCATGATACATTGAGCAAGCATGGGGTACGTGACTAGGTGGGAGTGGTGAGCAAGGCAATTATTTTTCAATACCATTGTCTGTGATCTATAGATAGCACAAGCAGTTAGAGTGAGGGTTAATCTTTAACCTACAGGCCTGGCCAGTGGCGCTGATCAGTCTGTTATTTTTCAGTTTTCACTTCCTCCTTTCCTTTGGAGACAGGGGACAGTAGGAGAAATGGCCTCTCTCCTCATTCCCCCCTTTGAGAACCTCACTCAGTAGTGGGAGTTATAATTCTCATCCTTACTATCTAGATCTTCCTGTGAGACAGATCAATAGTGATTCATGTAATATACTTCTCCTGAGGTCTTTTGATGAACGAAGGTGGTAGAAAATACAGGTAACATACAGGAGAGTACCATGCATGTTCCTAAGACTATTATTATTCTTATTATAAAAGTTTTAAATTCTCCTAGAGCTGGAAATCACTTTCCAAACAAGGATCCAGGATCAAACCCATGCCAAACCTGCATGGGCACATGTGCCAGCTTTGTCATGTCTCTAAATTTTCGACTACCTATCCTTGATCATCTATTTGCAGACAGCAATTGATCAAGTTGAATTTTCCACAGACGACTCCTTCAGCTGCCAGCAAATAATCTAAGGGCAATCTATTCTGATAGATGGTATTTCTCATTTGGGTTTTCTGCCAGTCTAAAAGAGTCAAAGCTCTGCCAGTTTCATTAGTGATTATTTCTAAGATGACCTGTAACTGTATGATCCAGTTGAGTATGTAGATAGGGGTTCAGTGTCCCCACAAGCCATCTTGTGCCTATGTGGAGGGCCTATAGTACTGTACGATCCTTTCAGGGGCCACTCGTCACCTTTCCAATTTCCTATAGATATGTTCCTCCTTCCTCAGGAGGCATAGACAGGAGCTCACCTGTTTTTACGGGCAGTAGGAAAACGGATGGCTTAATGGTGCCAATGACACAAGTACCTGCCCATTGATCAGGTAACTGAGTATAGACTCTGTGCCTACATATCCAGTATAGTCCAGCAGGAGCCGTCCAGTCTCGATGAGATTGTGGATGGGCCTAAGCAATCTGTAATTTAGGAAATTTACTGAAGGGATTCTTTTCAGTATGGTTTAGAACCCACCAGGTGACTGTCTCTGTTGTGCTGTTATACAGCTTCTGTCCTAGACAACTGAGCCTTCCTACAGGGATGGTGAAGTCTTCTCCTTCTCTAGCTATGCAGTATTGTCCAATAATCGAGGTTTTCAAGACTCAGAAGTCTTCTGGACTGGAATTATGTCAGGAACTGGATCAGTAGGCACCAATTCTCAGGCTTCCCAAGGCCATCGGTCTCCCATAGTGGTTCCCTCACATCCATAACAGGAAGTAACACTGAGGGAATGAGCTACATTTTCTGATAACTGGAGAAATAAGCTCTTCTCTTTTTTGTGGAAGCTCTGGTGCTGGCAGATTCAGCTCATCATAAAAGGTCTGAAACACTGGTTTGGGAGAGTGCCTGTGGACCTCCCCTTGGACCGAAATATTTACTCAGGGATCGAGTCCAGTTCCATCGATTCCTAGAGTTACACATGCTCCTGTTTTCCAACAGGGAACAAGGGGATTGGTAATTAATGGTTCTAAGAGGTTACAGTGACCACTAGTGCAGGAAGAGTCACTTTTTCCTTTTTGAAGGTGGACAGGGTTCTTCTCATCTTTTTTTTCCAGGTGGCCTAAATAACACAGGACCAGTAACTACATTCATCACTGCATAGTCCTAATTCATGACAAAAGTACTCATTTTCTACTATACAGCCCCTTTCCCAATCTAGAGAGGCACATCTTTTCTATTTTCATACAGGTCACTGTTGATTGCTGCACAGTCATCAAATTTTAAGAAAATTTATTTGGGGACTCCTTTCTCTTCTGTTCTAGTTATTACTCTACTTATATCAGCTTTTCCCCAGCTCCCAATCCTCAATCTTATTTCAAAAACGGTAGTCATAGGGGGCTCAGATGGGTTATAGCACACATCAGGCTGATTACTTCCTGGGCTACATACCTTGTATAGAGTAGCATTATACAAACAAGTTCCTGTTAGAGTCCCAGGACACTCATAACTCTAAAATAATGGACTGCAGCAACCTTTTGTCCTACCTCAGTGACTCGATGTATACACTGGGAAAAGTCCTCAGTCTGAGGAAGGTCAGTTGAAGTCTTTACTGTACAAGTCCAAAATTTAGGGAAAATAAGTCCTAAGATGAGTTTCCTCTTGCTTCGGCTATACGTGGACCAGTCAGTTTCTGGGTGTGACCAGAGAAAGGCTTGTTGTCTTCTTCAGAATCACCTTGCAGGGGTTGTCCAGGCTCAGTCTCACCTCCCAGGTCTCAGGTGCTGCAGGTTTTATGTGGCTGTGGTGGATCCAGGCTAGGATTCCCTCTACCTTTATGGCTGTGGTCAACACAATGGTCTGGGGTCCTTTCCACCATGGCCACAAGGGGCCAATGTGCCAATCCTTGATCCACACTCGATCACCTGGGGAGAAAGGGTGAACTGTAGAGAATTAGCTGATGGAGCACTTCTCATTTACCCAGGCCGAAATTGTGATTCTCCCTGAAGCCTGTAGCTGTCGCTGTAACTCAATTTCACCTAGGTCTCGAGGAGTACCTGGGAGTCCCTGTAGTATGGGAGGGGGCCTATAATATAATATTTCATAATGGGAATAGCCTGTTCTTTTAGAAGGGGTACATCTAATCTTAAACAATACCATAGGGAGAGTTTGTACCCACTTTAATCCTGTTTCTTGACACACTTTCCCAAAACTATTTTTGGTAGTCTGATTCATCCACTCCACCTTTCCAGAACTTTGCGGTCGGTAGGCGGTATGTAGTTTCCATGTGATCCCCAATACCTTTCCTGTCTTCTGTACCAAGTCAGCGACAAATGCCGGCCCATTGTCTGAGCCAATTCGTAAGGGCAGTCCAAACCTAGGCATGAGGTCTTGGAAAAGCATACGGTTACTTCACGAGCTTTCTCAGTTCATGTTGGATAGGCCTCCACCCACCCAGAGTATGTACACACTAGAACTAGCAAATACTTGTTACCTCCACATTTGGGCATCTCGGTGAAGTCTACCTGGAGATCTTCAAAGGGGACTGCTCCATAAGCTTGTATGCTGGGCTGAACCATTGGACCTTGCCTAGCATTGTGCTGCCAGCAGGTGACACATTGCTGCGCTACTGTTTTGGCAAGGGTTGACAGATGCAAGGTGTAGAAGTACTGGCCTAACAACTTTTCAAGTGACTCTTGGCCTAAGTGGATGGTCTCATGAACAGCCAGTACGACTGTGGCTCCTAACAGTTGTGGCACAGCTATTCTTCTGTCCAATAACCGGATCCATCCCTCTTCTATCACCTGCCCTCCCTCTGCCTGGACAAAGTCCTTCTCTTCTTTAGAACAAGTAGGTACAAGGTCAGGTACCTGAGGGATCAGGGGGGCTGTGACTGATGCCTGGTAGGGGGTGGATGCTGCTTTTTGAGCCTGAGTCAGCTCGGGAGTTCCCCAAGACAATCAAGGTGAAAGCTCGCTGGTGTCCTCTGCAGTGCATGACTGCCACTTTTTGGGGTTTCCACACTGCCCTGATAATTGCAGGATCTCTTGCTGATACTTTATGTCTTGTCCCCCAGAATTCAACAGGCCTTTGTCCTTGTATAATGCCTCATGCACTTGAAGAGTTAAAAAGGCACACCTAGAGTCAGTGTAAATGTTTAGTCATACCTTCACTTAGCTCTAAGGCCCAAATTAAAGCAATGAGTTCAGCCTTCTGGGCTGAAGTACCCTGGGGCAACAATTTGGCTTCAATGACAGCATCCAGTGTTATCTCTGCATATCCCGCACACCTCTCTCCTTGTGGGTTGATGAAGCTGCTCCCGTCCATGTACAGCTCCCAGTCTAGTGATGTCCAAGGATGGTCTCAGAGGTTAGACCTGCTAGAATAAACTGAGTCCAACACCTCTACACAGTTATGCTCAACTGGGCTCTGTGATATTGGGAGCAAGGTGATGGGGTTCAGGGTGTTGCAAACTTCAATGGTAATGTGGGGATTCTCACAGAGTGAGCTTTGGTTCCTAGTTAGTCTAGCATTCGTTAGACAATGATGTCCTTTGGTGTTCATTAGTGTTACCACAGCATGGGGAGCCTTTATGTTTAGGTTTTGCCCAAGAGTTAGCTTATCTGTCTCTTGTGCTAGCAGGGCAGTTGCTGCCAAGGCTCTTAAGCATGGGGGCCAACCTTTAGAAACTCCATCTAGCTGTTTGGAGAGGTAGGCTACCGGTCTTGGCCAGGGCCCCATCGTCTTGGTTAAAACTCCAACTGCCATTTTTTCTCTTTCTGACACATACAGTGTGAAAGGTTTTATTAGGTCAGGTAGCCGCAGGGCTGAGGCCAACATGAGTTTCTCTTTTAACTCATGAAAAGCTCGTTGCTGTTGGGACCCGCATTCGAAAGGTTCCTTGTCTCCCCCTTTTGTGACTCCGTACAGGTGCTTAGCCAATACTGCAAAGTTTGGGATCCACAACCTGCAGAACCCTATAGTTCCTAAGAATTCTCTCACCTGCCTTCTGGTCTTAGGCTCTGGCAGGTTGCAGATGACTTGCTTTCTTTCTTATCCTAGGCTGTGCTCTCCCGTTGGATAGTAAATCCCAGGTAGTGCACCTGCTGTCTGCCATCTGAGCTTTCTCCTTGGACACCTTACACCCACAGTCCTCCAGGTGCCAGAGCAGGGTATTCATTCCCTTGGCACACCCGACTGCCGTAGGGTGTCCCAGCAGGAAGTCATTGATGTACTGGAGCAGCATACAGCCTAGGACTCTGGTGGGAAACTTCTGGAGGTCTCGAGCCAGCACCTCCCCAAGGATGGTGGGGGAGTTCTTGAACCCTTGGGGAAGCTGGGTCCAAGTGTACTGAGTGGTGACACCTGACCCTGGATCCTCCCACTGAAAGGCAAACAATTTTTTGCTCTTAGGGGCTAGTTTGATGCTAAAGAGTCTTTTAGGCCCAAGCAGATGAACCAGCTGTCCTCAGCTGGCAGCAACCCCAACAATGTGTATGGCTTAGGTACCATTGGGTGCAAAGTCACTGTAGCTTGGCTGACCAAGCACAAATTCTGTACTGGCCTATAGTCCCTGGTCCCCGGCTTGGGAACAGGTAGGAGGGGATTGTTCCATGGAAACGGACAAGGGGCTATAATTCCAAAGGCCCTCAGGCACTTGAGATGGACCTGGATGCCCTCAGGCTTCTTTGGGGACCAGGTACTGCTTTTGCCTGAATGGCTGGGCCCCAGGCTTAGCTTCTATGAGTGCAGGGGCCTGGTTGATTGCCAACCCTGGAGGGTTGTCTTCCACCCACACCCTTGGCCGCCGCTTAGCCAGAGCTGGTCCTATCTCTTGGCCTGGCTCAGTTAAGAAGAGTCTCCGTTCCTCCTCCTGGGGAACCATAAGAACCATGATGACTCCCGTTCCAGGTAACTTTAGCTGTTAAGAGCCATGCTTTGTAAAAGAGATAGTGGCTCTCAGCATGCTAAGTAGGTCCCTTCCCAGTAAAGGCAAGGGACAGTCAGGCATGTACAGGAACTGGTGTATTACCTCATGCCCTGCCACAGTGCAGGTCTGGGGCAAACAGAAAGCTTGCTTTACCAAAACCGCTTTGGCTCCTATTACATCAATAGTCTTTTTGGATAAGGGGGTGACAGGGTGGTTACTACTGAATGTTCAGCACCAGTATCCACAAGAAACTCAATGTCGTCACCCCTGACTATTATCCTGCCCATGGGCTCTTTGGGGCACATGAGCCTCGTCCCCCTCAGTCCAGTAACCCTTCTGCCAGATTGAACAAGGCCCCTTCATCCTTGTCTGGGGCCTCCTGCTCAGAGCCACCTTGTTTCCCTTTCAACTGTGGGCACTTGTCCTTCCAATGTCCTATGTCCTTACAGCAAGCACACTGGGTACGCTGCAAGTGTGGACGGCCGGACTGGGCATTTTCCGCCGGCACCCTTTCTCTTGCCCCTTCGGGGGGACCCCTCTAATAGCTGCAACTAGCAGGTCGGCGTTTTGCTGGGCTTGGCATTCACTTCCTCTGCAGTTCTCTCTGCGGCTTACCACATCTCTATTCACAAACACCCAGTTGGCTATCTCCAATAACTGGGAAGTATTCATGCCTGTGAACCCAGCCTGTTTCTGTAGTTTTCTTCTAATGTCTTCTGCACTTTGACTAACCAAAGCCATGTTAATCATGCACTGATTTTCAGGGCTTTTGGCATCAAAGAGAATATACATACGATAGACCTCACATAGTCTCTTGTAGAATTGTGCCGGGCTCTCATCTTTTCCTTGAATGACCTCAGAGTCTTTGTTAACTTTTGTGGACTTTGAGCTCCCTTTTTTAACCCTTCCAAAAGGGCTCCCCTGTACTGGTTTAGCCTTTGCATACCCTGTCTTTCATTTGGGTCTCACTGGGTGTCTGCTCCTGGTAATTGGATCTTCACATACTCTTGGGGGTTTTGGTAATCAGCTGGAACATGTTCCTCTAGCCACTTAGTTGCTGCTTGGAGCACCCTTCGCCTTTCATCTGTGTTAAAGAGGTACATGAGCAACTGGTGGCAATCAGCCCAGGTGGGGTTGTGGGTCTGGATAATAGTTTGGAGCAAATTAATTATAGCTTGAGGCTTTTCAGTATAGGATGGGGTATTGTTTTTCCAATTGAGGAGATCGCCAGAGGTGAAGGGTTTGTACACAAAGGCACGCATTTCCACCATATGCCTGTCCTCATCTACCCCAGTATACCATTGCTCTCTCAGGGGCATTTGTATCCCAGTTCTAGGCTTCAAATGGGCTGCCAAGGGAGGGGTTTCTTTCGAGGTCTCGCATCCTTTCTTTTCTACTCTGGGTGGTCTAGGGGTATGTAGGCCTTGTGGAAGCTCTGGTGCAGTGGGCTCAGGAGTGGGAGGCCTTCCTTCTTGGTGAAGGTGATGGGGAACTGGTGCTGTTTCTTGCCATGAATCCTCTGATGTTGGGTCAGACAGGACTTTAGGAGCCGACTTTCCTCGGTGGGTGGAGCGGGATTCTTCCTTGGCTGTCTGTCCCTTTGCCACTACTACTGCTGCTGCCTCTCTTCTTAACTACTGTCGGAGGGTCCAAAACCAGCTGTAACCAAGTGTCTATGTATGGAAACTGCCCTGGGTGTCCTGGTTTACCAGTTACCTTGTGCCATACCTTTGAGATAAGGGACTTGTCTAGGCTTCGTTCTGATGGCCAACCCAATTCTAATGCTGGCCAATCTATCTCACACGAGGTCCTAAGTCTTCCTGGGGTCATAGTAACCCCATGATCTCCATTAAAGCCTTTTTTGAAATTCTTTAACATAGCCCATGATGGAGTGGGCTTACTTTGCATCTCACCCATCTCCCCCACTGAGACAAAAACGACACTCACACCACAAGAAAGGAAAGGATAAAGGAGTCACTCACTTGCCTTGCCATCACTGGCCACTTCCCTCACGGGAATCTCAGGTTCTCTTAGCCTAGGCAGGGTGGTACCAGGCGCCAGCATGAACTGCCACTTAGCCATATGAGGTATCCTACGGAACTGCAGCTGGGGGCTCAATACTCACTTCAGACAGCAACCACTATCCATCCGGTGCCCATCTCAAACACAAGCATTCACTCACTTTCACTTTCCTTTTTTTAAACAAGCCAAGCCAAATCGAAATCAAAGCTGAGACCAAAGTGCCGATAATGGCACACCATGGGTGATCAGGACACACTTCCACTCAAATGGAGTGGACAAGTTCCCTGGACTAGTCCTACTGTTTTCCAGATATCCGAACTCCAAACACCAGTTCCTTCCTGGTGTTTAGCCGCTGCGTTGATCCTCAGTGGGGGCCTGCTGTGCGCCACTCTGACGAGGAGTTCCATGGGGTCAAATGCCTACTTGGGAGAGCTCTCAGGATCCTCGTTGCTCAAGCTGGCTGGAGTCCCCCACAGGGATGCTCCACAGGGCAGGCCTAAGCCACCTAATGGGCTGCCTCCACCACCATCCATTAATTACCTTGCTTCCCTGTCAGGGAACCAAGAAATGTAGCAGGACGAACTGTAGACAAAACCCCTCAGACACAGGGTTAAAGAAGGAAGAGGCTTTATTCCACTGGGAGCATCAGCCGACTTGCGTCTCAAGAACCAAGCTCCCGGAAGAAAGAGTTCCTGGCCCTTTTAAGGGCTTACAACTCTAAGGGGTCCACGTGAAAGGATCATGATAGATTGAGCAAGCATAGGGTATGTGCCTAGGTCAGGCTGGTGAGCAAGGCAAGTATTCCTCCATACCACTGTCTGTAATCTATAGATAGCACAAGCTCTTAGAGTGGGGTTAATCTTTAACCTACAGTCCTGGCCAGTGGTGCAGATCTGTCTGTTATTTTTCAGTTTTTACTTCCTCCTTTTCTTTGGAGACAGAAGACAGTAGGAGAAGTGGCCTCTGTCCTCATCATTTTAGAGACTCTCTCTTTCAGAAATAAAAGTAATAGAATATCAAGATATGTTAGTATTATTACAGTATTTATATATATAGCCAAAAATGTAGAGCTAATGTAAAAGCTTATTAATAGGAAGTAGTTGAATAAAAAGTGGTGGGAGATTATGTAGCTATAAGAAGAATGGGTTATATCTGTATATTTTGAATGGGGGGATTTTCATGATATATTGTTTAGTGAAAAAAGCATGTTTTAGAATAAAGCATATAGTGTGATCTTATTTTAGATATATTTTTAAAAGGATTATATATATAAACACAGAGACAGGTAGAATTAACTGTGTGAAACAGCTAATATTGGTTACCTAATGAAGCAGACCAGGAGTAGGGTTGGGAGAGATAGATTGTTGACTTACATCTTTTCTTATTAGATTAACAGCACAAGCTTTTACTGCATTTGTAATTTTGTAAAGTTTGGTGATGTTAAAAAACTTGTAAATCACTGTGTTCATTTGCAGAAAGATAAGTACCATATAAGGGCCACTTACCTTCTGTAGACTTCACTTTATTTAGAGAAGATCTAAAAGAGTGGGCATGGAAAGAACGTGGAAAAAGAAATGTTGGAAAATGAGACAAAGCCAAAAAATCCTTGGCAGCACTAGAGTATAAAAAAGTTCTATTTTTACACTTTGGTTTTAACTCTAAATATGATTGAGCAGGGCAGGAGCAGTAAGCTATTCAAGAAGATCAAAATATGCTGCTTTGGCACATTGATTATTTTGAGTTGCAAAAGCAATTGAGAAATGGTAGATATAGGAAGAGCTTTCTACCCTCCCCCTATCTGCCTTAAACCAGGGCACGCATTTCTCTTGACACAGTTCCCCTCCCTGTACTAGGAAGAGGAGAGCACTCTTACCACCACATACAAACAACGGATGCCAGGATGAGTCTCCATAAATAGACCTTATTAAAATAATTATTATCTTCTATTATTTCCCTCCATATATTTCCTAGTTACTTTCCCACAACTTATGGGCCCTAGAAAAGCAAAACCTTTTTCCTTTAACTAGTTCCTCCTCCACAATTTATCACCTTAAAATATGTACCAAAATATCACCCAGGTTTTAGAGATTTGGTGTATATTTTACATCTACACCAAACATGAAGTAGGTTATGAATTATTATAACATTTATTGTGCTTTAAAAACCCTGATTCCAGATAGCAGACTGCTAATTACAGAAATTATGACAGATAATGCAAACTCTAATAAAATGTAATATTTTGGTTTATATTTAATGCTACAGTATAAGGCAGGAGAACCATATATCTGAAATATATAACCTCCCAACTTGTAGTTATATCATAAAAGGAAAGAAAGATTTGTTTTTTGTTATTTTCCAGGGTTCTACTTGAGTCCACTCTCTCTATACTCCCATTAATTGATCTAATCTACCACCATGGCTTCAACAACCATCTTCTTGATGGTTTTTAAACTGACCTCTAACTAAGGGACCCTTTTGACCTTTGGACACATATGTCTATCTCTCTAGTGGCCATCTCCAGTTGGATGTCTCACAGTTATCTCCAACTTAATATTACCAAAACATAAACATGTCGCTACCTCTTACCCACCCCTCGCACATACTTGCTACTGTGCCTATAACTGCTGTTTCGTGGAATACCATTGCCATTCAATGTGTCTCTCAAGGATGTACTAAAGAGCAAAGCATCTTCTTCCTTGCCAGCATTCAACTTAAGTTGTCAGCCCTTCACTGATCACTATGACTAAAGGATTTCCTGAAACATGAGAGTTTCAGATAAAATGAGAACCTCTGGGGACAAACCTGGGTGAGTTGGTCACAATACATTCAACTGGGTCTAGTCCCAGAAGTTCCTTTTCACCATCCTCGCTATCCTTCCATTGGTTTAATACCAAATCTCTAGAACAGCATCATTATGGGTTTTCACACCATTCTCCCTTTTCCACTCAGGGCAATATTTCTTGTTTTAAATTATTTAAATAATATTTTAATGATTTCAGTTAAATACAACTGAAAATATGGTGTCACTGAGGGTTGTTTCCTGCTAAATTTCTAATTATAGATTGATGGGCCATCTCTGTGCATGCACATCAATTTCCTACTAAATATTCATTTTATTACCTCAGGTTATTGGCAGCCTTGTAATAGGAGGTGGGGAACAAGAATGATCAGCTGAAAGGATTTGGTTAAGAGAGAAAACAAAAACAATGTAAGTGACACTTAATGTAGTACAGATATTACTAAAACTGAAATACAATCACAACTATTTATCCCTAATTATCGGGAAAAAAATACAGGCAAAGTTAAAACAATTACAGTCTTCAAAGACTTGGGTAACTTTATTTGTATTTTTTAGTTATTTCTTTTTTAATTATTTGTTTGTTTTGAGACAGAGTCTTGCTCTGTTTCTCAGGCTGGAGTACATTGGTGTGATGATGGCTAATTATAGCCTCAACCTCCTGCCTGTCTCCCAAGTAGCTAAGACTACAGGTATGCACCACCACGCCTGGCTAATGTTTTTGTTTTTATTTTTGGAAGAGATGAGATCTCACTCTCTCACCCAGGCTGATCTCAAACTCCTTCCTTGAAGTGATTCTCCCTCCTTGGCCACCCAAAGTGCTGGGATTACAGGCATGAGCCACCACTCTTGGCCTGATTTCTTAAGCCCTATGTCCAATTAAACAATTTTAAAAAGTTCTACTGGAATGGGAATTTAGCTATTTATTGTACTTGTTCTTTATCAGATCATGAGGTTATTTCTTAAAACAAGTCCCCTCATTTGAAATTAAATTTAACTATTTAAATTAATTGGATTAAGAGGAGTTAAAAACCTCCCTTAAAGAAATATCTATAGGTGCTCCGTCTGGTTTTTGAAATGAAGTTTTAAACTAATGAATATGAAAGTCAGGCAAGGACATGTAATGCATCCTTTAATATCTTGTCAGCCTTTTGTGCCTTTGATTTTCCTTCTTTCTCTTTTAGGTATGTAGTAGCATTTTCTTGTGGTGTTTAAAGTTTTTTAAAAATGAAGATAATACCCTCATAAAGAAAAATGCCTAAATTATTAGTATACATCTTGATGAATTTTCACAACACAGTGGATTCACCGTTAACTAACACATTAAAAAACAGATCGTTACCAGCACCCAGAAATTCCCATGATTCCCTTTTTCAGGGACTACCTAACCCAAACATAACCAATATCCTGACTTCTTTTTTTTTCCTTTGAGAGAGAGTCTCATTCACTCTGTCACCCAGGCTAGAGTGCAGTAGCCCTATCTCAGCTCACTGTAACATCTGCCTCCCGGATTCAAGTGAATCTCCTGCCTCAGCCTCCTGAGTAGCTGGGATTAAAGGCGTGCACCACTACATCCAGATAATTTTCATATTCTTAGTAGAAACGGAGTTTCACCATGTTGATCAGGCTTGTCTCAAATTCCTGGCCTCAAGTGATCTGTCTGCTTTAGCCTCTCCAAGTGCTGGGATTACAGGCGTGAGTCACCGCACCCAGCCTATCCTTACTTCTTACACTATACATTAATCTTGTTGGTTTCCAACATTGTGTAAATGGAATCACAATACTCTTTTTTTGGTCTATATTTTTCCCCACAACATTATATTGGTGAAATTAGGGGCGTAATTTTAGTTTGGTCATTCTCATTGCTGTATGCAATGAGTATGTATGTATTGGTGAATTTACCACAATTTATTTTCCATACTATTGTGTTTTGTTGTTGTTTTATTTCTATTCTTTTCTGCCTCCAGCTTTATTGAAGTATCATTGTTTTAATATACATCTACATTGTGAAATAATTACCACGGTCAAGCTAATTAACATATTCACCACCTCATGTTGTAACCTCTGTGTGTGTGTGTGTGTGTGTGTGTGTAGTGAGAACACTTGAGATATCTCTTCACAAATTTCAAGTATTCAATGCATTGTTATTAACTGTAGTCCCCATGCCGTACATTAGGTCTCCAGAATTTATCTTATAACTGAGAGTTTATACCCTTTTACCAGTATATCCCCATTTCCCCTACCCCACAGTCCTTGGTAACTACCATTCTACTATCTGTTCCTTTGAGTTCAACTTTTTTTTTAGATTCTACATAGAGGTGAGATTAAGACGTATTTCTTTTTCTGTGTTTGGCTTATTTCACCCAGTATAATGACCTTCAGGTTTGTTCACTTTGTTACAAATAGTAGAAGTTTTTTACAAATAGTAGAAGTTACAGTGTTTTGATTACTGTAGCTTTGCAATATACTTTAAAATCAGGAACTATGATGCCTTCATTTTTGTGCTTTCTCATGATTGGTTTGGCTATTTATGGTCTTTTGTGATTCCATATTAATTTCAAAATTGTTTTTTCTATTTCTGTAAAAAAAGTCATTGAGATTTTCATAGGGACTCCCTTAAATTTTGAATCCTTTTGGGAAGTATGAACATTGCATCAATATTAAGCCTCCCAATCCATGAGTACAGGATTTCTTTTCATTTTTTGTGTCTTCAATTTCTTTCATCAGTATTTTCTAGTTTTCAGTGTAGAGCTCTCGCATCTCCTTGGTTAATTTTATTCCTAAATATTTTGTTATTTCTGATGCTAACATAAATGGGATTGTTTTCTTAATTCTTTGTTACACAGTTCATTGTTCTAGTATAAAATTCCTACTGATTTTTGTATGTTGATTTTGTATCCTGCAACTCTACTGAATTCATTTATTAGGCAATAGCTTTTGGTAGAGTCTTTAAAGCATTCTGTATATAAGATAGTGTTATCTATAAAAAGAGACTGTTTTACTTCTTCCTTTCCAATCTGAATGCCTTTTGTTTCTTTTTCTTATCTAATTGCTCAGGCTTGAACGTCCAGTACAATGTTGAATAGAAATGGTGAAAGTGGGTACCCTTGTCCTGTTCTTGATCTTAGGAGAATAGCTGATAGCTTTTCACTGTCGAGTATGATGCTGGCTGTGGGCATTTCATGTATAGCATTTATTATGTTGAGGTAAATTCCTTCTATACCTAATATTTTGAGTTTTATAAAAGCATGTTGAATTTTTTCAAACACCTTTTCTGCATATATTGAGATGATCACATAATTTTTGTCCTTAAGAGTACTCTTAAGAAAATAACATTTTACATGAGTCAGAATGCTAACATCAAGCAGGATAATTACTTTATGAAAATGTAAAAGAAATTGTGTTTTATTTTCTTCTAAAATACATATTTTGATGATGAAGAAATTTTCACCGTATTTCAAAAATAATGCTAACATGTACTCGATAGTTTTGTACAATACCAGAATTTAGCCCCAAACATGGCTGATTTAAAATAATTTACTAAGGTGAATGAACATGTGAAATATGGAACAGAAGTTTCATCTTTTCTACCAGCTATCAACCCCCTTTGGCTGTCTGCCCTGTGCTGCTTTCTAAACACAGGCAGCTGGTATATTCTGAAAGACTAGAAATGATAAATGGGGTAGAGACTGCTTAAGGTCTTTGTAAAGTTTAATGAAAGATTTATCTCTTGAGGGTAATGTTCCTCTTTCTTTTACTGAAATGAGAGTTTGATAACCTCTCATTGTGCTTTTGATAAATTACACCTTACAGTCATAACTAAAATGACTAAGTGGATTTTTTTAATGTAGCTAAGCAAGGTCTAGTTATCATCAAATGGTTTAATACTTAGTATCTACAAAACTAAGTTTGCATTTGAAATATTTTTAATTATTAAGCTGAGAAAAACTATGATTCAATAATTTAACAACAATCACTGGGAGACCCTTTAATATTCTCTGTGCTGATTATAGCCATAGGAATGGGAGATTATGATTTAGAATTTATAGTCAATTTAAGGCATTCTAATATACAGTGAAGTCACTAATATTTAATTTTAAATTTAACAGTTTGAATGCGTTTTTATCCTTGTATACTCACATGTATTAAAATTGAAAAGACAATTATCCAGCACAATAAAAATAAGAAAAATAAACACCTCAGGTATTTTACTTAATTCAAACTTTAACATTTTCCCAACACACTGAACATTTTTTTCTTGCATGTTAGGAATTTAAGTTTCATTTTTAGAACTCAGTATATCCAAGAGCATTTGAAATGTACAGTTAGAAAAGGGAGATACTTTTCAAGATGTTCATACAAGTTAAAAAGTACATAATAATTATTTAACACATTTCTCAAGTCATCGTTTAGAAACAGTGGTTTTCCGGACATGGAGAGCATTTCTCTGAGACTTGATGTGAATGTGGACAAATGCTGCTTCTCAATGTCTCCAGCTGGTGCTCCAAGATTACTTAGATTTAGGTGGCGCTTCCTTTTCTCCTAGAAATTGTGTTAAGAACTGCATGTGAGCAGTAACTATTTTTCATATTTTTAAATATTTTGAGTGATTTTTATTACAAAATTAATCCATGTTTGACATAAAAATCAAATTATACATAAATCTATGAAATAAAAATAGTAAAATCCTCCGACTCTTTCCACTACATCCCATCCTAACTTGCTTCCCCAAAGCGGAGCCCCTACATACTCACACAGACATTCCCCCATTCCCATTCCTAGAGAAAAACCAACTTCCCATAAGTATATACAATTATTATGTATCAATTGAAAAATAAAAATCCAAAAAATAACAATAGACTGCAATGTATACTATATACAAAACCTCTTCTATCGTATTCATATAATTAAATAGTAAATATGCATTTTATATAATTAAATATGTTAATTTTATTAATTTTATTATGGAACATATATTTATTATATAATTATATCATAATAAATATACATAAATTCATTTACATATACAGTCATGTGTCACTTAACAATGAGGATACATTCTGAGAAATTCATCATTAAACAATTTCATTGTTATAATAGAGTGTACTTACCCAAACCGAGGTGGGATAGCCTACTACAAACCTAGGTTATACGGTAGAACCTATTGCTCCTAGGCAACAAACCTGTACAGCATGTGATTGTACTGAATACTATAGGCAATTGCAAAATAATAGTAAATATTTGTGTTTTTCAACATATCTAACGTAGAAAAGGTACAGTAAAAATATGATATAAAAGGTAAAATATAGCACACTTGTATAGAGCACTTACTACAAATGGAGCTTGCAGTCTGTAAGTTGCTCTGGGTGAGTCAGTGAGTAGGTAGTGAATGTGAGGTGGAGGACATTACCATACGCTACTATAGCCTTTCTAGACACTGTACACTTAGGCTACACTGAATTTATTTTTAATTGTCTTTTTAAAATAATACATTAACATTAGCTTATTGTAACTTTTTAATCTGTGAACTTTAATTTTTTTTGAATTTTTAGACCCTTTTGTAATAACATTTAGCTAAAGATACAAACGCATTGTGGAGCTGGACAAAAATATTTTCTTTCTTTGTATCCTTATTCTATAAGCTTTTTCCTACATAAAAATTATTTTGTTTTACTTTTTAAACATTTTTGTTATAAATCAAGACATAAACACACATATTAGCCTAGGTCTACACAGAATCAAGATCATCAATATCACCATCTTCCACCACCACATCTGGTCCCATTGGAAGGTCTTTAAGGTCAATAACACCTATGGAGTTGTCATCTATGATAATGATGTCTTCCATTGGAAGACCTCCTGAAGGATCTGCCTAGGGCTCTTTTTCAGTTAACTTTTTTTTAAAAAATTAATTAATTAATTATTATTACACTTTAAGTTCTAGGGTACATGTGCATAACGTGCATGTTTGTTACATATGTATACTTGTGCCATGTTGGTGTGCTGCACCCATCAACTCGTCAGCACCCATCAACTCGTCATTTACATCAGGTATAACTTCCAATGCAATCCCTCCCCCCTCCCCCCTCCCCATGATAGGCCCCGGTGTGTGATGTTCCCCTTCCCGAGTCCAAGTGATCTCATTGTTCAGTTCCCACCTATGAGTGAGAACATGTGGTGTTGACTTCAAGCTATACTACAAGGCTACAGTAACTAAAACAGCATGGTACTGGTACCAAAACAGAGATATAGACCAATGGAACAGAACAGAGTCCTCAGAAATAATACCACACATCTACAGCCATCTGATCTTTGACAAACCTGAGAGAAACAAGAAATGGGGAAAGGATTCCCTATTTAATAAATGGTGCTGGGAAAATTGGCTAGCCGTAAGTAGAAAGCTGAAACTGGATCCTTTCCTTATTCCTTATACGAAAATTAATTCAAGATAGATTAGAGACTTAAATGTTAGACCTAACACCGTAAAAACCCTAGAAGAAAACCTAGGTAGTACCATTCAGGACATAGGCATGGGCAAAGACTTCATGTCTAAAACACCAAAAGCAATGGCAGCAAAAGCCAAAATTGACAAATGGGATCTAATTAAACTAAAGAGCTTCTGCACAGCAAAAGAAACTACCATCAGAGTGAACAGGCAACCTACAGAATGGGAGAAAATTTTTGCAATCTACTCATCTGACAAAGGGCTAATATCCAGAACCTACAAAGAACTCAAACAAATTTACAAGAAAAAAACAAACAACCCCATCAAAAAGTGGGCAAAGGATATGAACAGACATTTCTCAAAAGAAGACATTCATACAGCCAACAGACACATGAAAAAATGCTCATCATCACTGGCCATCAGAGAAATGCAAATCAAAACCACAATGAGATACCATCTCACACCAGTTAGAATGGCGATCATTAAAAAGTCAGGAAACAACAGGTGCTGGAGAGGATGTGGAGAAATAGGAACACTTTTACACTGTTGGTGGGATTGTAAACTAGTTCAACCATTATGGAAAACAGTATGGCGATTCCTCAAGGATCTAGAACTAGATGTACCATATGACCCAGCCATCCCCTTACTGGGTATATACCTAAAGGATTATAAATCATGCTGCTATGAAGACACATGCACACATATGTTTATTGCGGCACTATTCGCAATAGCAAAGACTTGGAATCAACCCAAATGTCCATCAATGACAGACTGGATTAAGAAAATGTGGCACATATACACCATGGAATACTATGCAGCCATAAAAAAGGATGAGTTTGTGTCCTTTGTAGGGACATGGATGCAGCTGGAAACCATCATTCTTAGCAAACTATCACAAGAACAGTTAACTTTTTTTTTTTTTAAATAAGTGGAGAGGAAACATTCTAAAATAACTCTATTAATCTAGATGAAATGATATTTAAGATATAGTAAATACATAAACCAGCAACTTAGTTTTAAACCAGCAACTTAGTTTCATTATCACTGTCAAGTATTATGTACTGTACATAATTGTATGCACTATACTTTTACTTGATTGGCAGTGCAGTGGATTTGTTTACACCAGCATCACCACAAACACATGATTAATGCATTGCACTAAGACATGGCAACAGCTACAATATCACTTAGCAATAGACATTTTTCAGTTCCATTATAATCTTGTGGGACAAGCATTGTATATATGGTTCATCATTGAATGAAATGTAATTATGTGATGCGTGACTGTGTTAGGATAAAATATAAATAAAATATAGTGAGTATATATTTATATATGTAAGCGGGATTCTATCATACACACTCAACTTTATCTTTTTTTAATGTATTTATTGTTTTACTTTCATTAACACTCTATCTAAGAAATCCATCCATGTTGGCCCCCATTCTCTACCTGTGTTTCTTCACCTCATTGCATCATAGCTTATGCTTAGCTTTGCATTATTGGACATTGACATTATAAATCATTAGCCATCATTTCTTGCCACTTCAGTACCAGCTGTTATTCAGCTATGAGTACAAATATCAGGGCAGACACTGTAGATATCCTTGAGCCGCTAGTGAGTGATTTTTCTGCTTCCAATGTTTATTAAACTCCTATTGGAAGTTTTACGGCAGGTTGAGAGCAATCTTTTCCTTTCCTGGGCCTTTCCAACACATTGTTAGACTATCTAAGGGAAAAGTAGTCTGATTACACAAACCTGGACAAACATTCTGCCTAACAACACGGATATGTTGCTATGAAATGATTTACAAATTCGGATCAATTTTTCAATCACTTTAAATTGAATACCACCTTCTATCACTCAAACCCTGACTTAATATAAAGCTGAGAAGCTTTAGTGTAAATAAATTTCAAGTGTCTTATTAAAAACAGCTTTTCCATTCACTTCTTTGAGTCAAGAATGACATAAATCCACAGATAGAGTGCTTCTCTTAAGAGGCTATCCAATTCTTCTTTATGAAGAATTTTAAGAATATTTTAAAAAAAGAAATACAATCATTTGTTGGAGAACTATTGACTCCTTTTGGGGACTGGCTAATCCAGGCAACTTTGCAATTAGCAAAAGTTCTCCCCTTTCATGAGAAGCAGAGGTGTTCTGTGTTTAGGGAGAAGGGAAAAAAGGGAAACCCCACCCTCTGTAACTGTTAAAATAGCACAGCTGACACTGCTGAAGTGGGTTGTTCATTTCTTTGGATTGTCTATGAGAAATAAACAGGCCAGCTGGCTTGATTCATGATAACACAGAAAACTTCAAAAATAATTCTACTTTTTTCTTCCAAGCAGTGGTTACTTGGTACTGGCTCTGGAGTACTAAGTGAGACGCCTTGGCTCATAGCTATTATCCTTTCCTGATACACTGTGGACCAAGGAATATTAGAAACAATTGTTTCCTTTGTCATGATATCGGTGATGGGTTCTTGTTAAAGGGCAACATGCAGTCTCCACAGTAAAGAGTATGGGTTTTGTTCAGTGCTTTTCCTGAGCATCACGTGAGATGGATTCTTAACTGAGTTGTATTGGAAGATTTTAGCATTGAAGGAATCATGAAGGTTATGTCAGATGACTAAGGCTGTTACCAGTGGAGGGTCTGGACGATGAGTCATCCATGTTCTTGGCATTTTGAACAAAGAATTTGACAAAATGCACAAACAAAGCAATCAAAGAAAAAAGCAATGAAAGCACAGATTTATTGAAACAAAATTACACTTCAACAGAGTAGGGGAAGGATTGAGCAAGTGGCAAAGAGCATCCCTTGAAAAATTTTCTGGGGCTTCAGTACCCTCTAAAGGTTTCCCATTGGTTGCTTGGTTACACCGAAAGTAAATGAAGACTTGGCCTGCAACCAGTCTGATTGGTTGCGGGAGGGAATCATTCAGAGGTACTTTCCATTTTTCATCTGCAACGCAGTACAAAAGGAGTAGTTTCAGATTCTTTTGTTGTGGAGAGGTTGGTGGTATGGTTTGGCTGTGTCCCCACCCAAATCTCATCTTGAATTGTAACTCCCACAGTTCCCATGCATCATGGGAGGATCGTGGTGGAAGGTGATTGAATTATGGGGTTGGGTCCCTCCTGTGCTGTTCTCATGATAGTGAATGAGTCTCACAAGATCTGTTGGTTTTAAAAGTAGGAGCTTCCCTGCACAAGCTCTATTCTCTTGTCTGCCACCTTGTGAGAAATGCATTTCACCTTCCACCATGATTGTGAGGCCTTCCCAGCCATGTGGAACTGTATGTCCAATAAATCTCTTTCTTTTGTAAATTGCCCAGTCTAGGGTATGTCTTTATCAGCAGCATGAAAATGGACTAATACAGTGGGGTTTTCCTTTAGATTGAGCTCCAGGAAGTCAGTGGGAATTCGCCTTAGGCTTCCTGCCCGCAGACATTCTTGTCCTGCCTCATGTCCCCACTGAGAGGCATGATTCTCATATATCTTTATGGAAGGCATAGGGACTGATAGTCTTTTTCCTGTAACTGCTTTGTGCTGACTTGAATTTGGGTTGCAGTCTCTACCTAATAGGTCTCATGGAACTCTCTCCTTGCTCTGTCCAGTGGTGACAGGGTAGCTTCTTGATGTCTAGGGTTGGTGTCTTCACCTGGAACTGGCTAGAAACCATGTCACATAATCATCTGAAGCTTGGTGGTCTCCAGGCGAGAGGAAATGAATTTGGGTAAGAGACTTAACAAACAGTCCAAAAACCAAGGCAAGTATAATCATTAATAATGGGCCAGCCAAGGGAAGGAGCCATGAAAACCAAATTAGTGCCCTTCTCCAGGAGCCTCATGGCTCAGACAGCTGTTGTCGTATTTTGGAGGCCCGGATATCTAATTTCTGGGTGGCATTCCTTACTAATCTGGATTGGTTGACAAAAAACAAAACAAAACAAAACAAAACCCATAAGAAACACAACAGCATTTTTATGTTTCTAGAAAAAGGCATAAGCAACTTTTTTCATTAATTAGCAAATCCAGTCCCCTTCTATTTTGTAAAGCCACTGCTGCCAAAGAATCTGATTTTGTTTTTTTTTGTTTTTTTTTTTTTTGAGACGGAGTCTCACGCTGTTGCCCAGGCTGGAGTGCAGTGGCGCGATCTCGGCTCACTGCAAGCTCCGCCTCCCGGGTTCCCGCCATTCTCCTGCCTCAGCCTCCTGAGTAGCTGGGACTACAGGCGCCAGCCACCGCGCCTGGCTAATTTTTTTTGTATTTTTAGTAGAGACGGGGTTTCACTGTGGTCTCGATCTCCTGACCTTGTGATCCGCCCGCCTCGGCCTCCCAAAGTGCTGGGATTACAGGCTTGAGCCACCGCGCCCGGCCAAGAATCTGATTTTGTATGTTGATGATACTTTGGGCAATGTCTTCCAAGCTTTCCATAAAATCCTTGAACAGGTATTGGTAATAGGATAGGGAAGTTGCAGGCCCACTAACAGGCCCACTAACTCCCCTTCCTACTCCCACTGTTAAAACTACTACCTCTGAAGGATTAAGTTCTTCATATGTAAACAATGCACACTCATAGACATTACAAATGGGCTGAAATAATAAAAAATAAGCAGTCATTTCTACAGAGAATTCAAACCCGGCAGCATGCCTGGGCTGTCTTTTTAGTAAGTCATTCTACCATGGCCAAGTTTGCCAAGAAGAAATATAGACAAATTCTTAATTTAAAAGAGTCTTTCTGTGCTTCCGGGAAACCACTAGACACATCAGAATGCTACCTGGAAAGCAAAGAATGGAAGCGAATGGAAATTCAGACATTATTAGTAAGGACTTTTAGTTCATACTATCTTTTAACCAATATGTAACAATTTAATTGACAGCATAATTTTTCTTAAAAGTATCCACTGTGTTCTGACCTAAAAACTCAGAGTTTTCAGGAGAAAAAAGACCCGGTTTCTGTCTCTCAGATGTGACTCAACATTGACTAAATTTGCAGTATTAGTTAAGTTCTACCTTTCTTATTGTAAAATGAATATCTATATAAAAAATATATATAGTGTATATATATATAGTATATATACACTTTATAGTATATATATAAAGTATATATATAAAAATATATATGTAATATATATGTATTACTTAACATTATGTGGACTAGCAAATAGAATACAGCAGGCACCTAGACCAGGGCTTGGGAAACTAAAGCCCACAGGCAAATTCAGCCTACCACCGGTTCTGCATGGTCTGCAAGCTAAGAATGTCTTAGTCCACTCATGCTAACTGCCATAACAAAGTACCACAGACTGGGTGGCTTAAACAACAGATGGTTATGTTCTTACAGTTCTGGAGGTGAGAAGATCAAGCTGCTAGCTGATTGGGTCCTAGTGAGGGCTTTCTTCCTAGCTTACAGAAAAAAATCTCTCTCTTTTTTCTTACAAATCCACCAAGCCTATCAAATTAGCACTATACCCTATTATCTAATTTAATCTTAATTAACTCCTAAAAGCCCTGTCTCCAAATACAGTTACATTGGGAGTTAAGGATTCAACATATGAATTTTGAGAGGACACAAACATTCAGTCTGTAACAGAATGGATTTTACATTTGCAAATGATTGGAAAGAAATAAAAAGATGAGATTTTTGTGACATGCGAAAATTATATGAAATTCAAATTTCAGCATCCATTCAGTACAGTTTAATTAGGAACACAACTGCACCCATCATTTAAAATTTGTTTGTAGTTTCTTCCACAGAGTCGACTAGTTGTGACAGAGGCCCAACGACCCACAAAGCCTAAAATGTTTACTATCTGTTCCTTAACGGATAACATTTATTGACCCCCTGACACAGATAATGCTCAATACGTGGTAGCAATTGTTAGGACATCAAAACACCTGAATAAAAATTGAAATGTATAATTCTCAAGCATAGATAGAGTGCAACAGAGATAACATCTGAAAACAACTGGCAGTGTTCTATAAACTGGAGGTCCCAAACACAGGCATCTCCAAGGCCCAAATAGAGAATGTCAGTGAGTGGAGTGAGCCAGGTTAGGGAGATAACCGGGAAGCATGGGGACAGTGGGAATCTGCTATGGATATTGATCAACTCCAGCAGGTTGTTGCCATAAGAAATACAGGTTTCAAATTGCCTGAGAAGTAAAGTTGGAAGTTTTAACTTTTATGTGAATCTTGTTGACAAGCAATTTTTTAAAAAATGCTTATTGCTATTCAACGAAGTGTGGAAGAAACAAAATATGTCTGTGTGCCAAATGCAAGCCAATAATTAAAGTTTTGCAAGATTTGATATGAAGAATAAGAAATAGCCCCAAATTTGATAAGATTTTATATTTTTTGAAATATCTACTACTCAGGTCAACATAGTTTTGGTCTAGTGATAAGATTATAGCTTTTTTTTTTCCTATTTTTGCTGAATAGACATTGTTGTTTTATAAAATCCAGGGACAGATGTGACCGCATTTTTTCCTTTTTCCCTTTTTTTTTTTTTTGAAATTTCTAGTATTTTGTTTTCATTTTCTTGATTATTCAAATTGTGAGGCATAATTGATCAATTACTTTTCTTTACACACGACTACAAACTCTCTGAGCTGAGGTGTATAATTTTCAGAATCCTCAAGACCTAGATAGTGCTGGCACATGATGTGATTTTAAATGTCTATTGAGCAAAAATTGAATGAATAATAAGAACTAATGCCCTATTCCATCTATCAAAGTCTCCAATATAAATAAATCGACAAAAGTGTCAGGGCTGATATACACAAGTGATGACCATTATACGGAACAATTCTGATGTAAATGTGTGTTTTTTTTATTACTACAGCAAGACATAATATTACTATGTCACTTTTCTTTATAAACAGACTAGAGAATATATGTGCAACACCTACTGAGTATATTTTCCCCCAGTGTCTAGCCTTGTAGAATATCTATGTACCATAGATACGTAAATGTCAAACACTCACTGAGAAACAGCATGGTTCATGGAAGCATTAGTAAGAGATATGTTTTTGTACTTCAGCTTTTTATTGTAATTCACTATACAACACAGCTCTTCAAATTGCTAGGGAAAAAGTTATATTTTTCTCTGGAAATAGAAGTTAGAAATGATACATTTGTAATCATGTGTATACATAAAGCTACTTATTCACCATAGACATAAAATATGGTTGTACTCTTGCTTATTAAGCTTTCAAAGCCTGCGGAAATCATTATGAATGCTGTTAGCATGCAGGGAAGCCATGTGGTTTAGGGAAGAAGTAAGGAATCATTGCCATTCACCAGTGTTTTCTTTCCTTTCCCCTATGGTCTTTGATCTTGGGTAGGGTTTTCTATCCCTGGTGAGGTTTCTCTCAAGTGCTTTAAGAAATAAATATTTGCTAGACTATCTAATATTTTATTAAAATAAACCATAGCCTTTGGCTTTAAATGTTTAAATTGTGAGATTTATAGATATAGGTTTAGAATTCCTACATATGCATACCTATAAATAAAAATATAGATTTATTTGGAGGTACAAGAAAATGAATTCACTCCAAAAGACGTAGAAGATTGACACGTTTCAAAATTTCCAGATACTATTGTGGAATGAATCACTATTAAACGAAAAGTGCATATGATGCTATTTCTAAATAAACAACCTATCTAAAGAGCTTTAATGCTTTCCATTGCCAGAGACAAATTGTTAAATGGCATTTTTATTAATGGCCCAATTTATAACTTAATTACATGCCCTTAAAATTTGTTTAATATACATTGAAATGCTTTATAAATACTACAATTTACAGGGTCGCTTTCTCTGGTTATTAGAAAGGGTCTTTGTATATAATTTATTAGGGATCAGCAAGATGCTAAAATTGTATCTTTGTAATGATATTCTGCAATTGCATAGGATCCTTTGCTTAAGGATCTCAAAGAGCTTTACTTAATATTGAGTGATTAAATCATATGGTACCCTTGAGTGACAAGTTTAATTATACCCATTTCCAGAAAGATAGTATGCTGAAAAACTATTAATCTACAAACTCAAGGTTATCCAGATAATCAGGACCAAAAGTTCATTTTGCTGGGGATAGCCATACCTCTTACAGTGGCAAGCTCACATATGGAAGTGAATTGTCAGACTTGGGGTTTTGCCAGTTTTTTCTTCAGCACGCATACAAAGCTGAATGTCACCACTAGCAGTACAGTAATCATATCTTTGGAGGATTATTAACACCTTTAATCTTCTAATATTCAACAACTGTTGCATAGTCTTTTAGAGGAAAGAAATCAAGTGTCAGACTAATGCTGCTTTGTTTTTGTGTGTGTGTGTTTGTTTTTCTTTTGTAAAAATACACTAAAATTATAAAAATCATCTGAAAATCAAGAAAGAATTCTGAATATGTTTATATACACTTATTTTTAAATAAAACAGACACACACACAGTACAAACACAAACACACAAATGTAACTTATCCTTCAACCAGTCCTGTTGGTTCAACCACCAAAGCAAAGACTCACTTAGATTTTTGCCTCTGCCTTTTCATTTCTTCTTTACATCCTGCATGAGAATGTGTTGTTTATAGGCATGGGAGCCATTGTGTAGCCAGA
Source organism: Macaca mulatta (assembly GCF_049350105.2). NCBI lineage: Eukaryota > Metazoa > Chordata > Mammalia > Primates > Cercopithecidae > Macaca > Macaca mulatta. Next base: position 138,614,933 of record NC_133407.1, on the reverse strand, counting down.
AGTGAACATGCATGAGAACCAGTAGCTAACACACACAAAAAGGAAGAAGTTAAAAGTTAGCAATAGCTTAAATCTGATGGCATTGCTAAGCTCTCAGGACATCCCTGAGGCTAATTACATACCAATGTCTTATAAAGTAAACCATAAATATCCTTATGATTTAATTGCATTTATTTTGTAGCTTGCAGCTAAACACTTTCCCATCTGATACACATTTTATCCTATTTCCCTCTTTCATTATTGTCATAACTTTTTTTCCTATATGGGAGTATATTATTTTATTTATAGATTTGCTTATTGGTTTCTTTGCCTTTCTGTGCATTGAAACATAAGTTGCACAAGAGAAGAACTATTTTCTGTCTATTAACGGCTGTATCCACACAACCTAAGTGCTCTGGCACATTGAAGGCTGCAACAAATCATTTTAAATGAATGAATGTATATGTGAGTAAATGAATTTGTGAAATAGCTTTCCTATATGTCCAATGACTAAGATGTTATAAACTTCATTCAGGTTGCATAACTGGCTATTGGATTTCTAAAAACTTAATTATCTTTCTTAATAACTTATAAGAAAAGAGATTTATATAATTTCTTCATAGAAAATTGACATAGAGCATCTGCTGCCTCTGTCTTAATTTCAGTCTTCATCATGAGAAGCCTGGTTTCTGAAAGGAATGACAAAAGCTAGAGACTATAACAAACTGTTTCAGCCAGGGTGAAGGGCCATTGCTGAGCTGACACTAAAAGGTACAAAACAGGAAGTAATAAGCCACTTTTAACTCTTCCTGCATGTCAGACTCTGTTTCTCTACTGGAAAACCTAACAGGGAACTAGCTGGAAAAAAAATATATAGTGTTCAGCATCCCAAGACCAGTATCACAAAGGAACAGATGAGTATAGGTTTGGGACTGAGCAAAAATAGGTTAATACATGGGAAAAAAAAAAAAAAAACCAAAAACTATGCACACACACATAACTGTGCCTTATGGAATCTTGTCTTGCATTTTCGTAATTCATTAAAGGGTGTTTTTTTCCCCTAAAACACAAATCAGATCAGGTAATATCCTGCTCAATATCTTTCAGAATATTTCCATTTCTTTCAAGCTACTTAGTATTATATACATGACTATTTATGATCTGGATCCTGATTTTCCCTCTTCCCCCATTCCTGGTATACCCCCAGGTACCTTAAGAACAGACTACATTAGGTTCCCCTCAGTAGCACGTTTTCTCAAGCTTTTATATCTTTTTTATAGTCTCTTCCTGTATTTGTCATTCCATTCCTCTTTTCTCCACTCAGCTAATTCTTACTCATATTTGGGAAAGTCTTTGAACTAAGTCTTTCTACACCTGCCAATGGGGATGTTAATAGATGCCATATATCAGGTTGTTGTTAGTAAACCAAACAATGCAGGTAAATGATTATCACCTACCAGCACTTAGCAAACTCTGAATAAATATGTGCTTTTATTATTATCATTTCCTTTAATAACTCCACCAAGGTATCCTTTTCTTTCATAAACCCTGTCTAATACCCATGTGTATCTTTCCTCAGTGATCCCATAGCATCCCATATCATCATGAGGATACTTATCACACTGGATTAGAATCCCTGGCTGATTGGCCAGTCTTTCCCATTAAGTAATACAATTCAAAGGTGGGGGCCATGTCTTTTGTATATTTAACTTTCATATTTGACACACAGCAGAGCAGATGGTAATTTTTCAATAAATATTAGCTTAATGAAAATACTGCACTTTTACAAATTTGATAGAGTTTTATTGACTACCTTGCATTAAGACAATGCTAGAGCACACACATACACAAATAATTACTATTTAGACAACAGGTACAGCAACTTACTTCATTATAAAGATTCAAGCCATCCCCAATAGTTACTAACCATAAATTTTTAAATTTCTCAAAGCAATGTACTTATATTTAAAATATTTAGGAGACTATGAACATGATTAATATGAGCTGTGTCTTGGCCTAAGTTCCACTACTATCTCCATAAAAGCAGAACCAGAGACAAGGGCTCATGTAAAGATTGCTTGTTTAGGGATGTGATCCCAAGGAAAAGGAGAGGGGAGATGGAAAAGTAAAACTGGGAATGAGTTAGAGCCAGTGTAAGTTTGCATATTGAACTACAGCGTGCAGCTGGGCTCGTTCCCAGTGGAGACACCTCGATGAGTCTTTTAAAATTCATCTTAGAATTGTCCATCCACGGGAAAGAATAAAGTATTTATCCATTGGATTTTAGCCCCCATTGGTCTAGAGTTATCCCAGGGAGCACTAATTACCTCATGCTGCCTGATTTTGAATCCTTCAAATTGAGTGGTTTTCTTACTGACATCACTGTAAGAAGCAATAGAAAACACCCAGGGCAGAAAGCAAGAAAAATACTAAATACAGCTAGGAGTGGTGCTGTTGGATTATACCTGAGTGCAGCTGGTTGCCACAGCAACTGCTAGAGTTAAAAAAAATGGGCTGAGAGAATACTACTCAGGTCTTAACCAAGCTGGAATATGTATCTTTTAAAACTTGCTCTATTCATATTAATATCATGAATAGCTTTAAATACACTATTTAAAGAGCTTATAAATAACTTCTTTTTGTGGTGTGCCTTGGAAACATTTATTATTTATTTATTTCATTTTAATTTCTAAGTAGATGGTACCTTAACAATGTAAAGGGAAATACAAAATCATTTTGAGAAATTTTTGGAAATTTCTCATGGAAAGCCTTCATGTAGAAATTTGAAACATTATCCTAACTAACATGCTAAGACAGAATTGAAATTTCTCAGACTGCTTTCAAAAATAAGAGATATCTAGTGCTATAACTCAGATAAATATTCCATATATGCCATTAGGGAAGAAATAAAAGAGTGAGGAGAGGCAAAGAGATGGGATCAGTAAAGGGCATAAAAATGGTTTCAAATATATTCAGTGATGTTCTGGTAGTTCAGTGTGAGGTATTCATTTTTTGCTTTATAACATAATTATGTGGCTTATAATTTGCATTTGAATATAATATTGCATGGTGAAATTAAAACTAAGCAAATAAATATGATCATATTATGAATTAGAGAAAAATATCATGTTATATGAGAAAAAACTCTAGTCATATAGCTTCTGAGAAACACCTTCAATATAAATGCACAGAAACGTTGAGAGCAATATGGTAGAAATATATTTCATGCAAATATTCACCAACACAAAGCAAAAAGAAAAGAAAAGAAGAAAGAAAACGAAATCAGAAGAAAACTGCTATTTAAAAGCAAAGGTAAAATTTCAGCAGTTCAACATGCTGAGAAGACAAATACTAGACTTCAGAGCCTGCCACAAAGGAGAAGCCGCAGGGTTTCCCATGAAACCCAACAATCTTGGATCGGCTAAATTTGTATTAGATCCAGGTGCTCTGCCTGAACTCTAATGGCCAGGAAATAAAAACTAAAATAAATGACATTCTGAGAGAATGTCATAGGTATGCTTGCTTTCATACCCCAGCCACGGGGAACACAGCACAAAAGATTACTTCTGGTTGAAGACAAGCTCACGGACAAAAATTACAAAGCACCTAACATTCATTTAACAGGATATCTCAAAAAGATAAAAAGAAATATTGTTCATTTTAAAAGATATTATTAAAAAAGACCAGGTCTTTTTAATAAACACTTAGAGCAATGAAAAACGTAGGTATCAAAAGAAATTCTCATTGGATGGGATAAATAGTAGTCTAGTTAAGACAAGGAGAGAGATACTGCAAAAAAGTATCAAGGAGAGAGATACTTCAATATGGTATAGAAAGGCTAGGGCAAGGACTGCTGATAAGGCTCTGCCCTGTGGTCTCTACAGCACCCAGTGTGTGGATGGGCAGGGCCACTGCTTTCTTTCTGGTGTTCACCTGGAGTAGGGTGGATTTAGTCAAAAGGTTCTGCTCTTCAGTGCTACCCTTTTTTTCTGGTCCCTTGGTGAGAGAGTGGAGGTTTTTCTTAGTGCATTGGCTGCACATCCTCTAGTGTTTCTGGGTGGCAAGCTTTGCTAGCACTCAGGCTGAGATATAATGGAGGCATAAAAACAATCCCAGGAAACTCACTACTTGGTAATTCCTCAAGTCCTGAGGCCAGTTGACATCCCTCTCTTCGTCTTCTTGAGTCTCCTCAGATTTGCCTTATGTATTTTATCAACACTTTTTAGCCGCAATCAGCAAGAGGAATGCGGTGGAATGCACTTTTTTCATTTGGTCTGGAATTAAAAGCTCCACAAGTGATTCTTAAAAGTTGATATGATAAATCAAAGGATTAGACATTCCCATCAGTAGTATATGAATATGGGCTACCTCAGTGCTTCCTAATGAGCATCAATATATTTTAAAATATTTTCTTTTACAAAAATTTAGTGTCTACAACAGAACAAACCAATGGAATGAAAAATGAATAAGCAAGCCAGTTGTTTAAATATACTGTTTTTCAAGATGCCGAATATAGAGGTAATTAAGATTTTAAATGTTAGCTTATTTTATTTTTTTCCCAACCAGCTATTTTAAAACATATAAATAAGCTCAAGCTTTTTTCTCAATATTATGAGTTTGTAAAATTATTAAGTACCTTCAATATTTTAAGTTTTGTCTTTTAAAAATTTATACATTAATATGGTTTGGATTTGTGTCTCCATCCAAATCTCATGTCAAATTGTAATCCCTAATGTTGGAGGTAATTGGATCAATGGGGCAGTTCGCCTGTCAGTTAGCGAGTTCTCATGAGATCTGGTTGTTTAAAAGTGTGCACGAGGCCAGGAGATCGAGAGACGATCCCGGCTAACACGGTGAAACCCCGTCTCTACTAAAAAATACAAAAACATAGCCGGGCGAGGTGGCGGGCGCCTGTAATCCCAGCTACTCGGGAGGCTGAGGCAGGAGAACGGCGTAAACCCGGGAGGCGGAGCTTGCAGTGAGCTGAGATCCGGCCACTGCACTCCAGCCTGGGTGACAGAGCAAGACTCCGTCTCAAAAAAAAAAAAAAAAAAAAAAAGTGTGTAGCACCTCCGCATTCTCTCTCTTCCTCCTGCTCTGGCCATGTAAGATGTGCCTGCTTCCCCTTCCACAATGATTGTTAAGTTTCCTGAGGCCTTCCGATCATGCTGCTTGTATAGACTGCAGAACCATAAGCCAATTAAAACTCTTTTCTTTATAAATTACCCAGTTTCAAGTGTTTCCTTTCTTCTTCTTGTTCTTCTTGTTCTTTTTTTTTTTTTTTTTTTTTTTTTTAAGACACAATCTCACTCTGTTGCCCAGACTGGAGTGCAATGGCGTGATCGTGGCTCACTGCAACTTCAACCTCCCAGGTTCAAGCGATTCTCATGCCTCAGACTAGCTGGGACTACAGGCATGTGACAGCACACCAGCCTAATTTTTTTTTTTTCATAATTTTAGTAGAGATGGGGTTTTGCCATGTTGGTCAAGCTGGTCTCGAACTTCTGACCTCAAGTGACCTGCCCACTTCGGCCTCCCAAAGTGTTTGGATTACAGACGTGAGCCACAGTGCCTGGTCCCAAGCATTTCTTTGTAGCTGTGTTAGAATTGACTAATATATACATTTATTAATATTGACTGGATTTTCTTCTTATTTTATTTAAAAATGTAAGTAATAATTTTAGAAAACTTTTAAATTTTTATTTTTTTTTTCCTGTGGAAAGAATGAATGTGATTTAAAATGACACAACTTCACCAGACAAGAAAACATAGCTGGCAGGTTTAATGAAACAGCATTTATAGTTGTACTTATGAGCAAAATAATAATAATAATAGTGTTATTTGAATATGTAGAGAGAATTCAAAGGAAACATGTAACAAAAAGCTTTTTAAAAGCTACTAGTTGTGGTACTTACTTTCAACACTGGGGGATAAATTTTCATGTCTTTCAGTAATTTTAACTTTTATAATTTTACAAAATATTTCCCACAAGCACACCCAGCCTAAAGTATATTAACTAGTCCCACATTCAAGATTATTCTTAAACTTCTCTGTTTATATATCAAAAGTACACATGCTATAAAGAGAGCAGAGGGAAGTATCATCAGTAAGCAGAGTGGCTAATGTTTATTTTGTAGAGAAATGTCCCCATGCTGGTTTAAAATTTCCATTAAACCAAGACTCAGGCATTTTGGTATTGTTAATGAAACATTATCTACATTATCTTCTTATCATGATACTTAAGATGCTAGCTCTTGTCTTCTTATTCCCCATATACCATTTTGTTCTCAACTCATTGCTGCCAATGGTTCTATTACATTGAGAGGCCGATTTTCCCTTCTGGCAGGAAAAAAATCATTGAAAAAAATTCATTTAAGGACAGTATAAAGCATACACAGGTCAAATCAAGGAGGTTCTTCTAGATTTCATCCAGAAATTGGTTTCTTTGGGAATGTTCCTTGCCACCTCAACCTGTAGGAGTCATTCCTGTTCCTGGACAATGTTATCATTTATAATTCAATAAGTAGCAGGGCATATCTTGATCATTGACACTCAAACTGAAACTTTTCATCAGATTTCAATTCTTAGTGAATACTAACCTTAATAACAAACTCTACTGTAATCCTTTTAAAAAGTAGTTCAAATGAAAGAAGTGACAACAAATAATCAGAGAAAGGTTATCTGACATTTATTTAGTTTTTTAAAAAAAATAAAATAGCAATTTTGAAAGGACTTCTACTTAAATTATCCCATTTAAACTTGAAAACATGACCCTCTGGGTTAGGAATTTTTATCCCCATTTTAGAGGAAAGAAACTGAGCTATGGACACTTAAATAACTTTTTAAGGATGGTTCCTAATAAATAGTAGAGGCAAGACATAAGCCCAGGTCTTTTAACTCTTAGTCTAGTACTATTTCACCTGTAATGCAGTTACTTGAAGGAAGGAATAATAATCTTAGAGCTAGATAATTCATGTTAGCCAACTTTTACAAGCTATATATAATAATATTTCTAAACCCTACTATCCTCATTTATTAAAAATAATAATTTTGCTTATTTTCTAGATAGTTGAAGAATAATTTTATGTGAAATCCTGTTATCAATTGCAACGTATTTTCTCCTCCCTATATAACCCCATGAGAAATGATCTTTTTTTTCCCCCCAGGAATAAAGTTGCGGAGGACACCTGTGACAATGTCTGCCCAGCAGCTATCTTGCCACTTTTCTAGTTACTGCCCCTTTATGCTTCCTTTGTCTTTCCAAATGGCTGAAGAGGGACTAGTTTTGTTAAATGGGACCCTTCCTTAATGCTGGAATTGATTAGTCCAAGAAATAATGCTGGAATTGATTAGTCCAAGAAATATCACTTGTATTAAGCTAAACAATAGCTTCTTTCCTGCAATTTCTGAACTTTGGATTGACAGACATGTATATCAGTTTCTCAGCAGTCATGTTACCCTACTGAGCAAAATTCAGGAAAATTGGCAACCTGTGGGCCAGAGAAGCAGAGATAACCACTCTGTGGAGAGACAGAGATAGAGATAGCGACAGAGAGCGGGTGAGAGAGAGAGTGGTTGAGAGAGACAGAGGGGGAGGTTATTTTTGAAAATAAAGATGTGTAGGAAGAAACAAGAAGAGATGAAGGGCTCTGACATTGTTCATCTCTCTGATTCTAGTTATCCCCAGCTCCCTTCCAGGGTATTGAATATTTGCCATTTCCCATCTCTTTGTAATCAATTCCATTTTTTATTTGGAAAATTCTAACTGGATTTCTATCACTTCCATTCAGTTAAATATTAAAAAAATAAATAAATAAAAGCATAGTAGAGTATTTAGGCTTAAAACTGGATCCTGAAGTACTCAAGTCCTAATCTCTGGAACCTATGAATGTTACCTTATATATCAAAGGTGCTTAGCTGATGTGATTAAGCTAAGGATCTGATGATGAAGAGATTATCATGTATTACCTCAGTGGACCCTGAATTTTATCACAAGCATTCTTATAACAGGAAGGCAGAGGTACTAGAAACAATCATAAGCCAATAAACTGGAAATCCTAGAAAAAACTGAAATATTCTCTAGAAACATACAATTGGCTAAGACTGAATCATGAAGAAAAAGAAAATCTGGACAGACCTATAACTAACACAGAGGTTAAATCGGTCATCAAAACCATTTCAACAAAGAAAATCCCAGAACCAGATGGCTTCAGTGATGAATTATATCAAATATTTAAAGAATTAATGCCAAGCCCTCTCAAATTCTTTAAAGGAATTACAGAGGAGGTAACACTTCCAAATTCATTTTGTGAGGCCAGGGTTGTTCTGATACAAAACCAGACAAAATGCCACAACAAAAGAAAATTATAGACTGATATCCCTGACCAATATACAGTACCTTCCCCTTATCCACAAGGGATATATTCCAAGAGTCCCTGTTTGAAACTGCAGATAGTTCTGAACTATGCATATATGTATATATGGTTCATTTTATATATGAATATTATATATATAAATGAACTATGTAGAGAGAGTTCATTTTTTATATATAAATTTTCCTAAACATACATACCTGTGATAAAGTTTAAATTATAAATTAGGTATAGTAAGAGGTGAAGATGAACAACAATAACAAATAATAAAACAGTTACAACAATGTACTATATTAAACGTTGTATAAATGTGGCCTCTCTCTCAAATCATCTTATTGTTCTGTTCTCACCCTTCTTATGATGATGTGAGATGATAAAATGTCTCCATGATGAGATGAAGTAAGGTGAATGGTGTAGGCATTGTGACTTAGTGTTAGGCTACTATTAACCTTATGATGATATGTCAGAAGGAGGAACATCTGACTGAGGTGATCCTGGATCACTGAGCCATGATGATCCTTATGTTACGATGTCAGGAGCAGATAATATTGGTAACTAACAGGCAAGTGGCATACATTGCATGGCTATCTTGAAAACAGGAATGACTGATGTCCCAGGTGGGATGGAGCAGGTCAGCACAGGTATCACACTACTCAGAATGACACACACAAAATTTATGAATTGTTTATATCTGGAATTTTCCATTTCATATCTTTGGGCCATGGTGGGCCATGGGTAACTGAAACCACAGAAAGTGAAACCTCATGTAAGGGAGGACTACTGTACATGTGAAAATTCTCAAAAAATACTAGCAAACAAAATTCAACAGTACGTTAAAAGGGTCATATACTATGACTAAGTAGGATTGTCCCCAGGATGCAAGGATGGTTCAACATATGAAAATCAATGTAATGCAGCACATTGACACAGTAAAAGATAAAAACAGATTATTAGTAGATGAAGAAAAAAACATTTGACAAAATTTAACACACTGTAATAATGAAAACCCTCAACAAGGTAGGAATAGTAAAAAGTACCTCAATATAACAAAGGCCATAGATAAAAGCCCATAATAAACATCATACTCTGGTGAAAAACTGAAAGATTTTCCTCTAAGATCAGGAGAAAGTCAATTATTCCCATTCTTTCCACTTTTATTCAACATATTACTGAAAATCTCAGCCAGAGTAAGCAAGCAAAAAGAAGAAACAAAATGCATCAAATTTTGAAAGGAAAAAGTAGAATTATCTCTGTTTGCGGAGATATTATACCATAAATAGAAATGATACCATAAGTAGAAAATCCTAAAAACTCCACTTAAAAACTATTAGACCTGATAAAGAAATTCAATAAAGTTAGGATACAAAGTCAACATACAAAACTCACATACACACAAAGAACAAACTATCTGAAAGGGAACTAAGAAAACAATTCCATTTACAGTAGCATGATAATGAATAAAACACTTAAAAATAAAACCCAACCAAAAAAGCAAAAGACTTATGTACAGAAAAGTACAAAACATTGATGAGAGAAATTAAGGAAAACACAAAGCAAAAACATTCTGTGTTCATTGATTGCAAGGCTTAGCATTGTTAAAATGTTCATACTTTCCAAAATTATTTACAAATTCAATGAAATCCTCACCAAAATCCCCATGGCATTTTTTTACAGAAATACAAAAGACAGTTCTAAAATTTATATGAAACCACAAAAGACTAGGAATAGCCAAATATCTCTTTTCTCTCTCATGCAGTTTCTGTTTTTTTATTCGTTCATTCATTTACTTTTAAAGTACATCTTTACTTGGCGTTTGCTTTCTATTTCTGTATTCATTTTCCAAGGCATTTTATTTTCGCTTTTAAAAATTAACCTTTAAATTTATACTTGACACATAATAATTGCACATATATATGGAATATGATGTGATGTTTCAGTGCATGCATACATTTTACATATGTACATACATTGTACAATGTATGCATATTTTGATCATGTACAATAATCAAAGTGGAGTAATTACCATATTCATCACTTTAAATAGTTTTCATGTCTTTGTGATGATAAGATTCAAAATCTTCCAACGATCTTGAAATATACACTATGTTGTTATTTACTATAGTCACAATATTGTGTAATACAGCAACAGGACTTATTCTTCCTGTCTAACTGTAACTTTGCATACCAAATCAATATTGATTAAAAAAAAAAACTGGAGGCATAACACTTCCTATTTTCAAAATATGTTATAAAGCTAAGGTAATCAAAACAGTATAGTATTGGCATAAAGACAAACACATAAACCATTGAAACAAAATAGCCCAGAAACAAATTAATGCCTATAGCCTCAACTGATCTTCAATAAGAATGCCAATAATACATAATGGGGAAAGATTATTTCTTTAAGAAATGGTGTTGGGAATATATAAATGCAAAAATACCTGGAAATCAACATGCAAAAAAGTTGTACTGTGTTCTCACACCATACACAAAAATTAATTCAAAATAAGTTAATGACATAAATGTAACATCTGAAACTGTACAACGTATCAAAATAAACACACAGAAAAAACTTCATGACATTAATCTTGGCAACAATTCCATGAATATGATATTCATAGCTCAGGCAACAAAAGCAAAAGTAGAAAAATGAGATTATATCAAACTAAAATCCTACTACACAGCAAAGAAGAGAATCAACAGAGTGAAAAGGTAACATATTAAATGGAAGAAAATATTTGTAAACTACATATCTGGTAAAGGGTTGGTCTCCAAAGTATTTTTTTTAACTCCTACAACTGAATAACAGAAAACTAATAATCTAATTTAAAAATTGGCTATAGATTTGAGCGAACATTCCCCAAAGTAGACATACAAATGGTTGCAAGTATCTAAACAATGCTCAATGTCACTAATCATCTCTCATTCTCTCTCCTCCCACCCTGTGAAAAGGTGCCTTCTGCTATGATTGTAAGCTTCCTGAGGCCTCCCAAGCCATGCAGAACTGAGTCAATTAAACTTCTTTTCTTTATAAATTACCCGGTCTCAGGTATTTCTCTATATAAGCATGAGAACGAACTAATATACTCCCCTAGGCCCAGTAAAAGTGATTCTAGACATTTGACCTTTAGAGCTATGAAAGAATAAATGTATGTCATTTTAAGTCACTAAGATTGTGGTAATTTGTTACAACATCCATTGGAAACAAATATATAGAGTAAAGCATGAAGAAAACTTTTTTAATGATACCAGAAAGGATATGTGAGGGGGTGAGTCCACGTAAGAACATTGAGTGGTTAAATTAGAAATTATTACCTGAGGACCTTCATCTACCCTGTATGTGCCCAAGAACTAAGCTCTAATAATGCTACCATTTCTACTCTAAGAAAAGGGATATGTGCAAATTTGGGTGCATATTCCTTGGCACTTTCCACCCTAATTTCCCATTAGCCCTAAACCTTAGGTAAAGTTCTTAGTAGCAAAGATCTTTGCTCAATGAAATTATGCTACATGCAAAGATAGAGTTTAAAAAAGGAAAGCAAACAAAATGTATGGGAAAATCAATTGCATAACATTGGAGTACCAGGAATTTGGAGTTTGATTATTTCTGACTTACAGCATTGATTTGTGACATTCTCGTTGAGGTTGATTACTGCACTAACAAAAATTGGGTGTTGATTTGATGGCCACTTTGGGACTTCAAACTTGAACTTCAAGCACACACAATTCAGGCCATGTGATGGTTTCAGATTTGGCGTTCCCACTGCTTCAAAGCACTCATGCTTTTTACTTGTACATAACATAGATGGAAGTTCATGGATATTTGAAACAATACTAGCAGCATAGTGACAGTGTTGTGGGAATACCCAAGATGACATATATAGAATATAGTCCATCCCATGAATATGTAAAATTGATTGATTTAAGGAGAAGCAACTGAAACAGGATGGTAGAAGGCCCTAAAGATAAGGAAACATTTGAGTTTTTTGCATGCATATCAACTCTCTCAGATCCATATTGAAGCACTCAGCCTCAGCCCAGGATGCAGCTTTCTCTCAGGAAATATCTTTAAGGTGTTCAAGAAGAGCAGAGTTAATAGATGAAATTTTTTAGTGTCTAGAGAAGCGTTCAGCTAAAGTTGATTAAGCGGTTTCTTTTTTTATTTAATGCTTGATATGTCAGCCAAAGGCAATATTCAATTCCTTAGTGACTTGTTCTGCTAGCTGAGGCATTAGGCCAATTTCCTCAAATAGAACAAACCTGTCTTTTGCCCAATGTTTGCTCAAGTAGTGACTGCATTGGTTTTTACACCAGTGAAAGGTTTGTTCTACTTTATTTATATTTTGTTGCAAGCTGTCTTCTCAAAATGTGTTTTATTTCATATTTGATCTTCAGGACATGACTGAAGCACAACATTTTTGTGCCCTGCTGACCAGAAGTCAGAATTTATTTAAGTACTCAAACATCCATGCAGTTTATTTTAAGAGAAGCAATATACCTGGTTTACTGATGCTCTTTTTGGAAATTCTGATTCACTGGGTTTTCTTTAAAAAATGCCATAGAAAAGATTGGATACTTTTGATAACTGAATAAAAGCTACATTATGAAATGTCTTACATTTAGCATTAATTATGTCTTCTAAAGAATATACATTGAATATCTTGATGTTCAGGATTTAAACCAAGTGCAATGATCTACTTTTAAGACTTTCTTAGAATTAACATTTGAGTTTTGAGAAAAATGATATTGTACATCTCAACTAAACTTTCCCAAAGTCCAGAATAAACAAGACTCTTAACATTGGGAGAGGTGAATTGGCAGGAAGATGAAGAATAATCAATTAGCAACCAATTAGTAATTCAATAATAGAATCATAACATTAAATATCATCTATGAAAGGAACAATCACTTGCAATTGAGAACACGCTGAAAATGTAGTGGTAAAATCAATTCTCTGCTCTCTACAAGGGTCGTAGAATTGTTGGTAGAAGCAGCAAGTATTTAAACTGCAGCAGCCACAAAGCAATCATTGTAATTTAAGATTGCACTTAGGGGGAAGAAAGGTGATATTTTATGTGATGATTGGTGTTCTAATGAAGAAGGTACCATACTGAAAGACCTGTTTCATAAAATTAAAGGGCACTTCTAAAAGAGTCTAGAAAATGAATTGAGTTACTTTAAAAAGCATTGTGAGACATGCCCTGAGACTTGAAAAGGAATTAAGATCAAAATAAATTTATTATGCAAAGAAAGTTTGTGAATTATTTGAGCCTGATGTCTAAAATTGACAATAACTTAGAAAAAAATGTCATTTTAAAAGTTTTAAAAAATGTTTCAATTTCACATTAGTTTATTGAAAATACTTCACATGTATATAAAAATTAACCAAAGGTATTATAAAAATATTTATAAGATTTTAAAATATGGATATTATTTATTCAAAAGCATTTATGTAAAAAAAATTACTGAAATTTGAAAATAATCAGAAAGAAGTACTGATTCACATAACACCCTGTACTAATAAAGCATTTTGATTGGCATATAAATTTGAAAGAAGAGGTATTCGAATTATAATCAAACATCTTTCATCCAAGAACTTTATCACCTGCAAAGTAAATAACCATGAGCAATAATGGTTGTAGAAAGAATGCACTGTAAATCACGCTGTAATAAAGTACTTCGAATTTCAATTGATCAGTGCTTCCAAAAGTAATCCAAGCAGCATTTTCATTAGCCTAAATGATCTGCAGAAAAATACTTTTAATTTTCATTTAATACTCTTTACCATGTCTATGACCTTCAACATGTAAATGGCAAAAGACAAAACATGAAATACGATGTGAAAGAAAATTGTATCCTATTTTTTGTTGACATAATTTCAATTGTTAAAAGATCCACATAAAAATAGTATATCTAACTAGCTTTTAAGAAAAACCTTGTTCATCATCCTAATTGGCATATCCTCACGTCCAGTGGCATTTTCATTCTCTCCTCACTCCAGTACCCCACACCTGTCTCCACAACGCACACTCTGATAGCCAATTGAGACAAATAGATTTTAATTTCCAAAGGGAAAAAGAAGTTTTCTTCTTGTGAAAATAGAAACTTGACAGGAAAACGGTGACATTTAAGTAACAAAAATTATTCAACATAAAACTATTATCCAGTAATTGTGAGGCAAAGTGTATTTACAACTGTTTTGGCAGATTTGTTTCTCTTTTATCCTGTCATTGTGGCTGATCAGTGTTTTCAGTAATATTTTAAAATGCCCAGACATTGTTATTAACTTTCTTAGGTATGATAATGACATTGTGGTTCTATAAGGAATTGAGCATACATTTTCAGGGATAGAAAGTTTGTCAGGATATCACTGAGAAGTGAATCTGTGGATTTGGTAGCAGGAAAATCTAATACTTGTTGAAAAAATAAAGCCAAAGAAGTCCAATGAATGAAATGCTGCATATGTGAAAACTACTTCAGGCCAGAACTTGTCAGGAAATATTTGAGTTTGGGCCATAATCCTGAAAGATACAATCTCCAATGTTGAAATCCTGAAGGATAAAAATCCCTAAGTTCTAAAATCCTGAAAATCACAATTCCAAATGATCAAAATCCTGAAAATATAATTCTGAAAAGAAATAATTTTAAAAATTCTTTCAAAGCCATTTATTTTAATTTTTCAAAGGAGATTTATTTGAGAGACATTTAAAGACACAGCAGAATATGTCATAGGCCACTTGACACATAAAATGGCAATAATAATATACATATTTTTGCTGGCATAAACACTCAGGTATACTAATGACAGTCCCATGGGTATGACAGTTATGAGTAGTCAAACCATATTCATAAAGAAATGGATCAAAAGGCAGAAGGTATAAATACATATCACTGTGGTTGGTAATTGTGTGCTCCTAGCTTTATAACTGTGGTCATCTGAAATACTATCATTGTCTTTTGATGAGATCGATCAAGAAACATAATGGGCCACCGCTGCATATGCAATCACCCAAAGAGCTGAGATCTCAAGAAATTCTGTCTTTCACAAATGCAGAATTACAAAAGGACATCTCTTCATTTATTGAGGAACCTTCAATATTTTTACACACACACACAATGCTTGCACACAAAGTAAACGTTAAGATAATTCCCTTTATAGAGTCAAATTTGCAAAAAAAAAAAAAAAATGCATGGGATAAATCAGAACTCTCTAAAAGTCTTTACACAATTTGTACTCCTAGTATTAGAAATTATTTGAAGACAAAATACAAAACTTTGCAAACTACAGAAAATAATGATGACAATTTAAAATAGTGGGGAAAAAAATAAAAAAATTGAAATATGAGAATGTGTATTACAGAAATATATTATGGGCAATTATATGGAGGTAGTTCATAAAAGTTGTTACCAATAAAGTTTTTTTTTTCCATCCAGTCCAATGCGTTTATTGGAAAATTTGAATTAGTGGATTGGCCACACAATATGACAACAGTGAATACTTCAGTGTAACAATGCATTATTTTTCTGCATTGGCATTTCTTCCAGCTGATGAAATTCTGAGAAGTTTAAATGAATTAAAATCACATTTACCTAAAGAAGCCAGCATAATTATTGATGATTGGTTCAAAACTCACTTTTAGAAGCTGGCTCCCTACTTTCACATCTGTCATCATGATTTGGGTATTCGATTGAAATCTATTTTCCTCTGCAATGTCCACCATCTCTTCAAACAAACATTTTTAAAGTGCTTCACATTTTTTCCTAGTCATTCATACATAAACAAGTTGATAAGTTCTACAATTTCTGGATCCAACAGAGATATCACTTATATAGTTGATTAAAAAAAAAAAAAGTAGGAACAGTTTTGGAAGTGCCATCCATTAGCAAAAGGGAATGCAGCATGCACTAGCTTTCCTAAGTTAGATTTAGTGGTAAATATGCGAAGTCTACCTTCTTCAACAGTCAAATTCCTCACCAAGAATAGGTTGCCATTTGATTTGTTTTGTAACATTAGAGGAACCTCTATATCATCAAATGTCTTTGCTTCAGAAGGTCCCTGAGCTTTTAAATTGTTTTTAATCCTCTGACAAAGGGTATTTGTTTGTTTTGTTCTTTTAGAGACAGAGTCTGTCTATGTGGCCCAGGTTGGAGGATGAAGAGCAGTGGCTATTCACAGGTGTAACTGTAGCACACTACAGCCTTGATCTCCTGGCCCAAGCAATTCTCCTGCCTCAGCCTCTGGAGCAGCCAGGACTACAGGCGCAGGCCACCACATCTGGCTTGAAGGGCATTTTTTGAGGGCAAGCATGGCACTATGTGTGAATGGGCAGAAGTCACACATGATTGAATAACTTGTCAGGGAAGATTTCTTGTATGTTTTGCCTGTGTTTTCTCTCCTTCTGTGATCCCAGAAACACTCAAAACATTGAGGGCAGATCTTTCCCACTTACTTCACTCAGACTCACATGCTAATCTCCACTGGACACACCCCCGCAGACAGACACACCCAAAAGAATACTGTATAAGGTTTCTAGATATTTCTTAATCCAGTCAAGTTGACACTTAAGATTAAGTCCCCAAATTTACCCCTCCTTAACTTAGCACCTGTATACATCTCCCTACATCATACTTAATTTCCAAATAAGGACAACATCAGACTAATAGTTCCACCTAACATGGTGCAATTGACATGATGAAGCTACCTGTGTGTAACTCCAAACCCACTCATCCTTTCTCCAGAATTCAACTTTCAAAATTTCAACATTTGGATTTTAATCTTTTGGACCGTGATGTTTAGAACTTTAGATGTTAGGAGATTTGAGGGATTTTATCTTTCAGAAATCCACCCTTTGGGATTGTCTTTCAGAATTCTGAATGGCACCACATATATTCATAGTATTCATAGCATCAATAAGTATGACCTTGATTTGCTTTCAACATCATGTAAGAATCAATATCCAATCAGATGTAATAGGATAAAAAATGAGATGGAAATAAGATAATACAATCATCTACTTTTTATGGGATAACCTTTTAATTAGATTTTTATTAAAACACTGCCCGAGTTCCATAAGTTCCATGTATTTAGGAGTCATTTTCACCAGTGTGTTGTTCAATTCCACAGGTTAAGCCTTCTTCATTATTATTAAAAACTTTAGATATTAGAGAGGTTACTATTCAATTTTTTTTCATCTTTTAGGATAGGCAGAGTCAGACTTGCTAAATTAAAGCTGACATTTTTAAAGGCTTGCAATAAGAATATCCCCACAATGATTGTAAAAACCCACTCAAAGCACCAATGACATTATCAACAGACATACCTTGACATGGCTTAAAAAGGATAGCTGAACAAGTTAAAACTAATGTTGTAAAAAATCCTTCATGTATTGGAGTCACTATAAAATTATTGAATATATTCAGGGCCTTATTTAGGTAATTAATCTATGGGCTCACGCAAACAACAAAGCTCAGCAGCAAAATCAGGCCAGGGCACGTCAGAGCCTAGGCGACAACTCTTCAATAGCAATGCCTAAGCACAGGAGACGGAAAATGCTCCGATTACAGAGTCAATGGTTATATACACAAGAACATTTATCTGTCCATGGCAAACTCCCACTACAGAGATTAATATTCAGGGACACAATGACCACAAGTGTTGCAAAGACCACAAAACCTGAATCACCTAGCTTGTGAAACATTTCCTGTTAGTTCTCTAACCTCTCTTCTTTTAAAGCGCGGCCGACTGACCATAACTGTAGATCCTAGAATACTTAACAACTGCCCAATATTCCCATGAGATTAAGTCATTCATTTAAAAAGTATGAAGAAAGAGTGGCACTTTCTAGGTCTCCAAGAACTCCTAATGGAGTCACCAGTGTGGCTCGTGCAAATACATCAGTGACATTGGCCATCTCCCCAGCTCTCATCAACAATTCCATCTACAACCTCCATTCTCTAAAATGTGTATGTCCACCTTGACCAGCTGTCATGAGCCTTTTATCACAAGTGGCAGACCACTTTTATTTTCCTTTTGAAAATGAAACTCCCTCCAATGAAAATACTAGAGCTCATAGCCAATCCCAGACCGATATAAAAGTCATCTTTTCCACGCCCCTGGCTTATTTCATTTGTTATTTTAGAGGTTCTTGTGAATTACAATAACCACAAAACAGAAAAACTGTTAGTACTGAAGGAAGGATGATTCCATCTTCATAGAGTTTGAAAAGAGAAGATCAGCAAGAATGTCCTAAAAGGAATGAACTCTTTGCTGTTCTCAGACCAGGGAATGCTCCACTTTCAACCCTTGGAACTGAAGCCCTTGTAACTGAAGGGCGATCACAGTTGCGAGAGCATGTAAATGTAATATGGACATTCTCCTGAGAAAACAGCTGGAAAATGTTAGCGGTGACTTATTGACTTCAATTTCATCGTAAACATTACCCGTTATTCCCATTTATAGCTTTAAATCCTAGCTGTTTAGCTCTGGTCCCATTTGGCAGGCTGCCGCATAGCTTCCCCTCTACCACCCAACCCTAGGTCACCTAGGCTCACATGCAGCCACAGAGACTGCAAGGGTCACCCCCTCCTGTGCTGATGTGTCCACCACATCCATTGCAGTCCATTGGGAAGTACCAGCATCCAGGCTGTAGCCTGCTAGAGGGAGTGCCTAAGGAACCTATCCTAACTATCCACGACGAAGGGCAGCCACCCAGGAGCAAGAAGATACATTTAATAACAAAAAAATTATTAGAGTCCAATAAATGTAAAAAGTCTTCATATTTACTGTAGATTTTTTTAGAAAGGATTAAAGTTTTAGTTGACTGAAAAAGATTTGAATGCATTGTCTGACAAAGAAGGAAGTTTCGGGGTGAAGAAGAGGAAAGACAAGGTCAGAAGGAAAACGGGAATGATAATTTTCTTGGAATTCTTTAACAAATTGCTTTTTTTTACTACTTACTAAGATATGAATTGTTCATTAAAAAGAATGTATGTGCTTCAAAGAATAATGACCAAAACACACATCCATGTCCTTACCATCTTCTTTAAGAAATAAAGCATCAGGCCGGGCGCGGTGGCTCAAGCCTGTAATCCCAGCACTTTGGGAGGCCAAGACGGGCGGATCACGAGGTCGGGAGATGGAGACCATCCTGGCTAACCCGGTGAAACCCCGTCTCTACTAAAAAATGCAAAGAACTAGCCCGGCGAGGTGGCGGGCACCTGTAGTCCCAGCTAGTTGGGAGGCTGAGGCAGGAGATTGCGTGAACCCAGGAGGCGGAGCTCGCAGTGAGCCGAGATCCGGCGATTGCACTCCAGCCTGGGCGACAGAGCGAGACTCCATCTCAAAAAAAAAAAAAAAAAAAAAAAAGGGAAATAAAGCATCAACAACTTTGAAGCCCACTCTACTCCTCCCTCACTCACTTTCCTCTACCCCATCCTTCTATGACAGAGAGAAACACTGCAACATTTTGTGTCTATCACTTTCTTTCCTTTTAAAACATTATTGGGTCATTGATATAACATACATACCAAAATATATTGCTTAGGTTTGCAATTTATGCAAAACATTTTTTGAAGTTTACATAGAAGACAGCATGATATATGTATATTTTTACCACTTGCTTCTTTTCATTGAAATTAAATTTGTGAGACCTATCCGTGTTGATGCCTGTAGACTGTTTATTCATTTGTATTGTGATACTGTATTCCATTGCATAAATATGTCACAGTTTATATGAAAATTTTACTGCAGATGTACCTTTGGATTGTCTCAAACAAGGCTACAAAAAGGACATCTATGAAGGTTCTTGTGCATGTTTTCTGGAACACATACAGAAGAGATTCCTCAGTGTTTGTGCTAAGAAATGAAATTGCTGGCTTTGAGGGTGCATGCATTATTGCTTTACTGGATAATTCAAATTGCTTGACAAGTAAATTTTGAATATACACAATTTGAGTATGAGTGTTATTTGTTCGTCATTTTTATCTATACTAATACTGTAATATTTTAAAACTTTTGATGTGTTTGCCAATCTTGAGGATATAAAATGTAACATTATTGTTTTAATTTGCATTACAGTTATTACTAATAAGAACAACCATGCATTTAAATCATTATTGGCAATTCATGTTGTCTGTTATGTATGCTTTAAATCTTCTTCCTTTTTGATTTGTCAGGGAATTTTTATTTATTTATTTTTATTTTACTTATTTATTGATTGATTTTTAGAGATGGAGTCTTACTCTGTCACCCAGACTGAGAGCAGTTGCATGATCAGAGCTAACTGCAGCCATGAACTCCGGGGCTCAAAAGATCCTCCCACCTCAGCCTTACAAGTAGGGCAGGGGACTACAGGCACGTGTGACTATGCCCAGCTGAGAATTTTTTAAATACATGATTCATTTTGCATGTATATTTATTATATATATCATGTGTATTTTACATACATACATATATATGTGTATTTATACATAGTCACAAATACCTTATCCCAATGTGTTGGCTAATATTTGTATTTGCTTTATAGTACATTTTTAAAAAATTGTGGTATGAACAATTAACACCAGATCTACTCTCCTAACCAATTTTTATGTGCACAAGACAGTATTGTTTACCGTAGGTACAATGTTGCATGGCAGATCACTAGAGATTATCGTCTTGCTTGACTAAAATTTTATGCCCTTTCGTTAGTAAAATCCCATTTTCCCCTTTTCTCCAGCACCTGGAAATCACCATTCCATTCTTTGATTTTATGAACTTGACTGTTTAAATACTTCATAAATTTAAATCACACAGTATTTGTCTTTCTGTGACCGGCTTATTTTACTTAGCATAATGCCCTCAAGGTTCATACATGTTATCACTTATTGCAGAATTTCCTTCTTTTTCAAGGCTGAATAATATCCCATTGCATATGTGTACAACACATTTTTAAAAATACTCATTCATTTCTGACATTAGGTTATTTTCATTTCTTGGCTATTGTAAATAGTACTGTCACAAGTATGAGAGTACCAAGTCTTCTTTGAGGTACTGATTTTAATTATTTTGGATAAATACCTACAAGTGGAATTGCTGGGTTATTTGGTTCTATTTTTAATTTTTGAGGAAACTCCACACTGTTTTCCATAGTGGCTGCACTATTTTACATTTTACCAAGAGTGGAGCAAATAGGGTTCTCATCTCTCTGCATCCTCTCCAACTCTTGTCTTCTGTTGCTTTTTTATAATAGCCATCTTGACAAGTGTGAGGTGATATCTCATTGTGATTTTGATGTGCATTTCCCTGACATTAGTAATGCTGGGCATTATTTCATGTAACTTTGTAAGTCTTATTTGAATAAATATTTGTTCAAGTCCTTAGCCCATTTTTCAATTGGCTTATTAGCCAATAATACCTCAATAGTCTGTGTAGGACTTCCTTATATATTTTGGATATTAACCCCCAATGAGATATACAGTTTGCAAGCATTTTCTTCCATTTTATAGGTTGCTTTTTCACTCTGTTGATTGTCATCTTTGCTGTGCATAAGCCTTTTAGTATGATATAGTCCCATTTGATTATTTTTGCTTTTGTTGCCTGAACTTTTGGTGTCAGAACTAAGAAATTATTCCCAAGACCAATGTCATGAAGACTTTGTGTTTTCTTCTATGAAGTTTATAGTTTCAGTCTTATATTTATGTCTTTAATGCATTTTGAGTTGATTTTTATGTCTGGTGTAAAATAAAGTGTCTAATTTCATTCTTTTGCATGTGTATATCCAGTTTTCCTAACACAATTTGTTGAAGGGACTATCCTTTCCCTATTAGATATTCTTAGATCCCTTGATGAAGGTCAGACGATCTGATGTGTGTTGATTTGTTCCTGGGATCACGATTCTGTTCCATTAGTCTGTATGTCAGTACTATAACATCTTGTTTACTTTAGCTTTGTAATATATCTTGAAATTAGGAAATATGATGCCTCTTTCTCTGGATTGATTTGGCTTTTGTGGTTCCATATGAATTTTATTTTGTTTTTTCTTAGTTTGTTTTTCTTAACCAGTTGTGCTGCCTAGAACCTCCATTTTACAGTGAATGAAAATGTTAGTAATATGCATCTTTATCTTGATCTTGATGTTTAATGTGAATGCTTTATGCTTCCTCTTTGAAAATGATGTTTTTTTGTGGATAACTTTAGTAAGAATTTGTTTAAATTCACTATATAAAAGATATTTTAATCATAAATGGTCATTAAATTTCATTCAATTTTTTAAAATCTATTGATACAGTTATCTTATTTTTCTTTTTTCATTATAGAATTTTGAGAAATAGATAATGCAAAATTAACCTTGTATTACTGGATAAAATTTAAATTGGTCAAGATGCATACCCTCTTTATACATTTCTGAATTCAGTTATTGACAATGTTTGTATCTGTGCTGAAAATTAGATTCTGGATAATGTGTCTGCCTCATAAAGAATTTTTTGTTATTTAATTATTTGTCACATTCACTTTGTTTATCAAGGCTAACATAACATCCTAAAAGAGTGGAAATCTTGATTCTCTGAAAAAATAATTGTATAAAAAATGGAATTATCTCTTCCTTGACTATTTGATAAAAGTTACCTAAAAAAAACTAAACCTGATGTTTCTTTTATGATAAATTTTTAAATAGTTATATATAGAGAGATACAATTTTAAATAAAATAATTCTCTTTTATTTATTTATTTATTTTTTTTTTCATTTCTCCCTGAATGAGTTTTGGCTATACAAGAATGTACAGTTAGCCTTTCCTATGAGTAAGTTATACATCCCGTGGATTCAACCAACCTCAAATCAAAAATATTCAAAAAAAATACAAATAAAGAAACAAAACAGTATAACAACTATTTATATAGCATTTATACCATATTAAGTATTACAACTAACCTAGAAGTGATTAAAAATATATGGAAGACTCCTCTGTGAAACCCTCCCTGATTCTTCCAGGCAGAATTAGTGACACTGTCAGCACTTTGAAAAGAACAAACCTGCATGTTGTGCACATGTATCCTAGAACTTAAAGTATAATAATAATAACAATAATAAGAAAGGCCTCTATTCTAAAAACAAAACAAAAGACCCCTCTTATGCCACTTGGCATTTGATTTCTATGTCTACTTATATATCTCTCAGTAGCCTGCAAGTAATTTAAGAGCAAAAACTGGCTTATTCAATCAAAAATCCCCACCATTCATCACAATGGCTGGCACATAGTGGGGCTTAATAAACACTGATAGAATGAATAACTAAATCTTTCCCATTTTACTGTGGTTTCTACTATCTAAAATGTAATCCAAAATATAATTTTTATGTGTCTTCTGTTGTTATTCCACATGCCTGAGCTATAATTGGAGCTCAATAAATACTTGCTGAGTAAAACACACACACACACACACACACACACACACAGGGGGATGTGTGTACACTATATGCAAATACTATGCCATTTTATATGAGGGACTTGAATATGTGGATTTTGGTATGTGTTGGGATTGCTGGAATTTAGCCCCTGTAGATACCAAGGGATGACTGTAGTTTTTAGTCGTGTTTCCCTTTCAATAATGCTTGCAAATGTATTGGCATAATATGTGAAGAATTGAGAAGGATCTGACAATTTACTTAACTTCCAAGATAAAAAGTTAGCCAACCAAAGTTTCAGAGATTCCAGCAGAATACATAAGAACTGAATCAGAGATAAAGGACAGATTTTTTTTTTTTTTTTTTTTTTTTAAATCACGGCAATAGCAAAAGTCAGAATATCAGCATTTTTGTGCTGGCCTCCCAAACCCCAGTTCACACAGGGCAAACATAAGGGCCAGGTGACACCTACTCAAGAAGTGGATTACAATATAAAAAATAAATTCTGAATTTAAAAACCCAAATCTTTTGTAATGAGCAAACAATGCCCGACCCTTGTATGAGTGAGAGACAATATCTCCATCTTCCAAAGCTGTAAGCAAAGCCTTATTTTGCCTTGAAAAGAAAAGCTCCCTCTCTCTCATTTAGTCTGTTTGCTATGAATCATCATACATCCTTGAAAGATTGTATGTACTTCTGGTTTCAGCTGTAACATGTAGAGGACTTCAAAGTCATGACAATCATTCTCACAAGAAAAAAGCTGATCAGGCTAAAAGTCAATGACTTTTCTTGAATCTGTCAGAAAATTGAGGCTACTAGGCAAACTATCACCCTGAAATACAGAAAGACAGATGGGCACAGTGTCTCACAGTTTATCAAGAGAGAAGTCACTAGAGTCGATAAGCAGTAGGAGCAATTAAATTGCACTGTGATGAATTGATGGAGGCCAATCATAGGTTACCTTGAGAGTTAGGACATTTTGGGGGCCCAATATTAAGGGGTCACCACACTTTCACATGTTTCACCTCCAAAAACACATTCTCACTGTACAGATTGGAGAAAAATTTCCTTATGTTTTGAGCAGAATGAAAAGTAACCATTTGAAATAATCCCAGGGGAAAAGTAATTGGTTTAAAATACTTACAGAGCATTTTCCATAATAAAAACCTATCCTCTATTTAAAAAAAATCACTTTACTAGAGCCTTATTAGGCCTGGGAGAAGGACAGTTAGAAAACTCTAGCCCCCTCTAGCCTCCCTGTCTTACATGAAGGAAGAAAATTAAAAAGGCAAGGAAAGTCTTTCAAAGTTCACAAGCTATGTCAGAAACAATGAAAGCGGAATGAGACTGCAGTGAAAGTTTTAGAGTTGAGAGAAAAAAATCCTACCAACTTAGAAGTTTTTATTCAGCAAAATCATTTTCCAAAGGAAAGAAAAACAAAGACTTTTTAACCACAAATAAAAACTGAAGGTTGGAGAATTTATTATAAGGTGATCTGCCTTGCGAGAAATGTTAAAAGAAGTTAGAAGGGAAATGATACAGGTTACAAACTGAGATCTGAATAAAGACAGGGTGAACAACAGGGAAGAAATAAATGAAGAGAAAAAACAAAATATTTTCTTTTTATTTAAATTGATCTAATCATTTATTTTGAAGTAATAATATTAAAAATTCATTGGGTAATTATAAGATATATAAAAGTGAAATAAATGAAACAATGTTATAAAACAAGAAGGAAGACTTAAGAATACTCTGTTATGAGATACTTGCATTACATGTGACTAGTGTAGTTTTATTTTATAGTGGTCTTAGATTAGTTACAAGTGTATAATGCAGACTTTAGGGAAACCAATAACATTTTTTAGAAAAAAAGTATATTGATATGCTAATAAAGAAAAGGAAATCAGAAAAAATACTCTATTAAAACCAGAGAAGGCATAGGTGGAATGGAAGTTTTAAAAAAGAAAAGAAAAAAAGAGCAAGTACAAGAAATAGAAAATAGTTACAAGCATGGTATTAATCCAACTATACAAATAACACCTTAAATGTGAATGATTCAAATACTCTAATTAAAAGACAGACTGCTCTCAAAAACAGCAAAACCCCACTATATGTTTTCTATATAAAACCCATTTTGAATATAAAGACACAGAGGGACCAAAATAAAGAGATGAATAAAGATATATCATACTAACACTAATTAAAAGAAAGCTAGAGTAGCTCTATTAATTTTATAGAAAGCAGATTTCAGAACAATGAACCTATCAGTGATAAAAAGTGGCATTACATAATGATAAAGAAGTCAATTTCCTAAGACAAAATAATCCTTAATACATGCGTGAGTAACAACAAAGCATCAAAGTATGTGTGGCAAAAAGATGACAGAACTTCAAGAAGAAATAGACAAACTCACTATTATACTTGAAGACTTCAACACCCCTCTATCAGTAATTGATAGATCCAACAGGCAAAACACAGGTAAGGACAGCATCATTAGTAAACTGGATCTAATTGACATCTAAGGAATAATTCATCCAACAACAGCAGAGTGCACATTCTGCTCAAGTTAACATGGAACATTCACCAAAATAGACCAGATGCTGTTTCATAAACATATCTTAACAAATTTAAAAAGAAAAGACACTCAGAACACAGTAGAATTGAAATAGAAACCAATAACAGAAAGATAGCTGGAAAAAATCCTAAAATATTTGGAGATTAAATACACTTTTAAATAACACATTGGGGAAAAAAGGGGGGTCTGTAGAGTAATTAAAAATATTTTGAACTAAATGAAATACTACTTTTCAAGATTTGTGGGAGGTAGTAAGAGCAGTGTTTACATTTATAGCATTGAATGTATATTTTAGAAAAGAATAAACATATAAACTGATCATCTTAGCTTCTAATCTTAAGAAACTAGAGACAAAAAAGAGCAATATAGTACTGCGAGAATGGCCATAATCAAAAAATCAAAATATAGTAGATGCTGGCATGGATGTGGTGATCAGGGAACACTTCTAAACTGCTGGTGGGAATGTGAACTAGTATAACCACTATAGAAAAACAGTGTGGAGATTCCTTAAAGACCTAAAAATAAAACTACCATTTGATCCAACAGTCTAGTCATTATATGAAAAAGTTATTTGCACACACATGTTTATATCAGCACAATTCACAATTGTAAAATCGTGGAACCAACTGAAATGCCATCAATCAACGAGTGGATAAAACAAACAAACAAACAAAAAAAACCCTGTGGTATATTTATATGCAATGGAATACTACTCAGCCATAAAAAGAAATAAATTAACAGCATTTGCAGCGACCTGGATGAGATTGGAGACAATTATTCTAAGAGAAGTAACTCAGGAATGGAAAACCAAACAATATTCTCATTGATATGTGGGAGCTAAGCTATGAGAACAGAAAGGCATAAGAATGATATAATGGACTTTGGTGACTTGAGGGGAAGAGTGGGGTGGGTGAGGGATAAAAGACTACAAATATGGTGCAGTGTACACTGCTCGGGTGATGAGTGCACCAAAATCTCACAAATCACCACTCTTTAGTAACTTACTGATGTAACCAAATACCACCTGTACCCGAATAACTTACAGAAAAATAAAAATAATAATTTAAAGTGCTTTAATTTCATTCATAATAATTTAAAGTGCCTTAATTTCATTCATAATAATTTAAAGTTCTTTAATTTCATTCATTAAAGTGCTTTAATTTCATTCATTAAAGTGCTTTAATTTCATTCATAAAGGAGGAATCTTCATGAACTATTCACTTCCTACTGTCCCTACCTCTTAATACTATTGAATTAGAGATTACATTTCAACAAGAATTTTGCTAGTGATAAAAATATTCAAACCAAAGCAGCATGCAATTAAATTGGGATGATATGTACTACATTGTTGTCATGGATTCTCATGTTGGCATGGTTGATACAGTAAAAGAGAGAGGATGGGAAAAAGAAGAATTAACCTAAAATTAAAGGAAAGTGGTGTGTGTGTGTATGTGTGTGTGTGAGAAAACATGCTACAATATGATATAATATTTATGCATTTGTGCAAAATATTGTATGCTTAAAGCAAAAGACATACTCTTCCCATTCCCTGTGTAATAAAGATACAGAGCACTTAGATGTAGTCTACTGATTTACTAATGCATTTATAACTAAGCCAATAGTGACACCACTGATTGTGGGAAAATAATTTTCAGAGCACAAACACTTGATGAAGCTGTTTAGGAAGGAATCAAGAAGTGGAACGGGGTGGGGATTGGCAAAGACAAGGTGACTTCTAAGTCTGAGATTCTTTTTGAGTACATTACAATTCTGACACTAAGCACTTCTAAAGTAGAATATCAAGTCACTTCAATAACAACACAAAAATCTTGGTTTTGTTGTATGCTTTGAATCTCAATGCAGCCTCAAAATTTATCGTGCCAATTGTGTTTTTCTATCACCATACAGGGTGCATCGCATATCCCAAAAGAGATCCTACAGTGTCATGTTAATTTAATCCCAATGACTGAGCAGCTGAAAACCCCTTTGTTCTTTAAAGGATGTTTTGCGAGCAACTGGTGCAATACAATTTTGCTTTTGCTTTGAACAAGTCCCAATGTCACCTTTACTCTTTTACCAAGAGCTGCATTTTATTTGCCTGAGCGACCATGGAAACGCTGTGTAGATGGGTTTGTAGCACGCTATGTCTTTGTGACTTTCTACTACAAAGAATAGGAGGTTAAACACAGTAATTCTAACATTATACCCTAATTTCACAGTGCAAATTTTGTATTATTACTATAAATGTCTTTTTCCATTCCAGAGTGTGTTCCACATGGGTTATTTCCTCATTGATGATCATAGTAATTTAACAGGACTTGAAATTGGATGATCTTTTGTAGAAAGACTGATTTGGGCCAAGTTGGTAAAGAGATGAACACAATGAGAAAAAGCCTTAGTAAAGGAAAGGATTAATTTTATTGCTGAGGAGTGTCCATTTCTTCAAATAATTTATGGATCAACAACATATGTTTCCTTGTTTACCCATCAGATACTGCTGGAACTTCAGTCTTAATGTTGTTCTAGGAAAAGATAACGTCATAATATCCAGTGTTTTAATTTTTATTTAAAAAACAAACACTTCTTACTAAACTGAATGGGATGTCTAATTTAAACTCTACTTGGACTTCTGAGACCAACTTTTATAGGATTAGAGTAAAATAAAGTAACAAGGGAAAGGTCCTCTTTCAGCCCATTCAATGTGCCTTGCTCTCATTTTCTATAAAGATTTTATACATTTTCTTTTTCTGTTTAAAATGGTCTCCTTTCTATCTCTTCAGTCCTCCTACTATATAATTCTTTCTTATCTAGCACAGTCCCATTTGACCTTTAGATTTTTATTTCACATCCATCTATAGGTAAGGAATTCCCTGTTAGGGAAAAGAACCATCTTCTCCTGGAGCCATATACTTAATTTTATACTACAATTGTCATTTTACATTTGCTTGAGTAATAATATAATTAAAATGTTAAACGCGAAGCTCCCTAAATGACGTGAAGGTATCTATGTTGGAGGTAACTACTGCTTCCCAAAGTCAAACACGGTACCTGATGCAGGTGAGCTCTCAGTATATATTTATTGAATTTATAAACAAATCAATGATTACATAAACTTGCTAGCATCCCGGAACATAAATTATTCCTACAATCTCATTCTTACAAGCTTCTTCTTACAAGCAAAATCAAACACCCTCCACCACAGGGCAACTACTAAAGAATGTTGTTAGTTTCTCTGTGCTGTTCAGTAGAACTTTCTCTAATGATGAAAATGTTTGTATGTCTAAGATCATCCTATGACAATCAATATAGTAGCCACAAGTAGCTACTGCATAATAGAAATGTGGCTACTGCCACTGTGAAAGCGAATTTTATATTTTATTTAGTTTTAATTTATCTTAATTGTAATAGTCATATGTGACTACTGACTGCTGTATTGGAAAGCACAGGATGGTTATTAAGTGACAAAATTTTTTCTTCTCATACTGAAAAATTAAGCAGAAGACTGGAGACATGCTGGTGGGAGATAAAGTTTCATGACTAGTGAAATCAGATAAACAACAAAACCACTCTCAAGTTTTGTAGATAATATGAAATCTTAGCAACACCAGGAGAAAGTATCAAAAATATGTAACAAGATAACTTTATTTTTCTATTTTCCTTTTGTTCTTCTTCACCACTAACTAAAGTCAAGTACAGCTAAGGATATACTTTACTCTTTCACAGTGTCATTTCCAAAATCCAGTTCCAATTCAGCATCTTTGAGTAAATCTCCTCTGACAATTCTAGCCTCCAATGAACTCTCATTTTCCTAATTTGCCTTGCTTTGTTGGTGCTGTACAACAAGTGCTTTCTTTAATTAGCATATTCTTTATATACTGCAGCTGGAAAATGACTCTTAAAGAAGATTAACCTTTTAGGTTAATGGGCTTCTTTTGGTCCATGACTAAAACAATGAAGAAAGAGTTAGCTCAATAACTTGAAAGGATTATTGCACTTCTGAGAACACCTAGCCAGTACCCTGAGAGTTATTTACCCTCTAGGAGAAATTGATCACAGATGTGACTTCAAATGCACAAGGATATATTTGATGGCATTTTCACTCTTGACTTGCCTAAAATATGTTCTCACTATTGATGACCTCTCTCTTGTTTCAAATTCACTCCTCTCTTGGCTTCCTTGACACAGGTTAACCTTATTTTCTTCCCTATTTCCCTATAATTCTCTATCTCTTTTGCTTGCTTTCTCTCCCCTCTTTTGTGCTAAGAAACTTGAGGCATTGGCCAGGCATATGTCTCTGTATCTGTCTCATTTTGATCCTTTCTTTAAATGTTTCTCCTAAAGGGCAGATTTTGTACATATTTCCTACCACTTATTCAAATCTAAACTTATCACATCAAACTTATTCAAATACCCTCCAGACCATGAAGTTCCCCTGATTATAATCTGGGTTCCTGTGTAATTCATCCTGATACTGCTAGATCATAGTCTTCTCTAAGTGCCATACTCATCAGGTAACTTCACTGACGATTTCTTGGCAGTGGTTTCTTAATGGCTGGAATCTCAGGTTCCAACTTCATATCGTGGTATGAGCTACAAAACTCTTTAGTCTTAATCCATACTCCCCTGGAGAGCCCATTAAAAGTTGCTACTACTACTTTTATGACTCATCTACTTATGCTAGGTGAGTCTTCCTACAAACAGCAAGCACACCACATTAATTGCTTCATTGTTATGTCTTTCACTTGTTGAATCTCCTTTGACATATCTCTATTCTTATATAATAGCTGACTACCTCATTCATCAAAGTCATGCTTGACTTACATTCTGCCCATAAAATTTCTCCAACTACTTGAAAATCCAGGATTTGTTTTCTACTTCAGTGGTTATAAAATCAAATGGCCTTAGGGACAAGACACATAAGAGTAAATGGGCAACATAATTTAGATAAAATCTTAGTATTGTATATTAAGCATGTAGGATTATTCTTTAATTTCTCCCCAGAAACCAGCTCTCGTTTTAATCTAAAACACAAAGCTCTGTCAATTACTTAAATTCCCTTCTACTTTTGTTGGAGACACACTGTATGAGAGAAGCAGCAGCACAGTAAGGATGATCACTAGCCACTGGTGCTCAACATACGTATCAGCAGGACAATAGGGAGTGGTGGAGACTGTGGTAACCTGAGAAGCACATGCTTATTCTAAAGGATACATTAATTTGCACCAGCTAATTGCCATAAGAAAATATGGGTCTAGTAATAGTAGACAGTATTGTCAGGAAACTCTAGGAATATTACTATTGTGCAAACTAAACCAAAAGCAGTTATGAGTGGGATACAATCCTTTTATGCGAATCTGCTTTCTGTCTTGAAACTCCGCAGTGAGGATGCATCTAAATAATATTTGCTATTGTGAGGTAGTTACTACATATGTGAAGTCTCGTTTCACAAAGAGATCCTAAGTTCTATGAAGAAACAGTTCATGGTTTACATGTTTTTGATCTTTCTCAGTGCTTAGCACAGTGCTGAGCCCATGAAACTCAAAGTGACTTTCTTGTTTATTACCTGCTTATTTTTACTTTAGCTAACCCCAAAATACAACTTTGGATAATATAAATTTTCTACATTTGTTTCATATCAATCCTTTAAAAATGTATATAAAGGACACATTATATATGCTCGATTCATTCAGTAACTATTGTCTAATGAATGAATTATATTAAACAGATGAAACAGATTTATGAATTACTATGAGACAAAAGTGTTAATCATAGAGATTTTTTTTAAACTTCAAAAGCCAAATTACCATCACATTGCTAGTAGGTTACTAAGTCACTCCCTAGTCAATGTCTGGAACTAGCTAAATGATTAGGATCTGATTACTGGAATCAGAAGGATATCAGATTGGTTCTAACTAAAATGATCTGTTGTAGATGTATAGACCTGAAACAGTGATAATCATAGCCAAAAAAAAAAAAAAAAAAAAAAATCTCAAATGGAAAATAACACCAGGAAAAAATTGAATCCAGTACATGTAAGAGGCTAAGGAGGGAAAGTATGTAAAGTAAGCCTACATATATCATATATTTTCTCAACTTTCTACAGTACTTGTAGGCATTTTTCTCAAAACTATTCTAAGTAACCAGAAAAGTGAAAATAAATTCAGAGAGCCCCAGAAAATATTTTGACCTTCTCAACTTTTTTTCTTGTCAAGTCTAAACAGATTCTTAATTTGCCTTTGTAAGAAATATAGCTTTGTAGTATCTGGAATGAGTTTTTAGTTATGGCAGGCTTAATATCACCACTGAAATTTAAAACAAACATTGTGTGCCCTAATTGTTGCCATTCTATATTTTAAAACATATTTACAATTACAAAAATGGGCTGCTGGTTACTAAATATCAAAAATAGTTCAACTACAACTGGGCCCAACTTGACTCTAAAAATTTATCAATCATGAAAACACTTAATTTTCATAGACAATGTTCAATAGGTTAATGTATGCTAGCCATTTTGTTATATCTATCCTTTCCTGGAATTCTTTGTATGTGTTAATATTTGGTGTATTTCAAAATGATGACTAGTTTTATTTCTATTACCTACAGGAAAATTTTCTGACATGCCTGATTTCCCATAAGGCTTATGTTTCACTAAAATTGAATATACGGTACATGCTCTACATGAAACTATCTCATTGTTGAAGCACTTTTTTAAAGTCAAAAACTCAAATATGGAAAATTAATATCACAGTTGTGGATTTATTAATTTCAATGTACATTGAACATTACTATTTATGAAAAGAACCGTTTGCTGTCTTATTATTCCTTTGAAATAATTATGCATTAGAGTTCCTAGCCCAAGACTACTTTGGATGTTTGCATAATATATATAAATCTAGGCAGGGTTGGGAGAAAGTACAAGAGTACTTTTGACTCTTATAATATTTGTAACTTATTTTGCTTTAAAATTTGAAATGAGAAGTAAGGGAAGAGAAAGGAAAGATATACCACAGAAGGAAAGGAAGATAGAAAAGTTCAATTTCACCCCATCACCACAAATCTAAATGACCAAGACAAGGTACAAATTTTGCCTTCTTAATGTTTCTAGAAATTCTATCTCTTTCTATTCTTAATAACCTGTTTCAATCCAGTACTCAATTATTTGACTCGACAGTAATAAATTCCTAAGTGTGACTCCCATATCTCAATCTTTCCTTTTATCATGACTGAATCACCATCTATCTTTTCCTCCCTTCCTCCCTTCCCCCCTCCCTCCCTCCTTTCCTTCTTTTTTCCTTTCCTCCTTCCTTCCTTCCCTTCTTTCCTTCCTTCCTTCCTTCCTTCCTTCCTTCCTTCCTTCCTTCCTTTCTTTATTTCTTTTTCTTTCTTTTCTTTCTTTCTTTCTTTCTTTCTTTCTTTCTTTCTTTCTTTCTTTCTTTCTTTCTTTCTTTCTTTCTTTCTCTTTCTTTCTTTCTTTTTCTTTCTTCCTTCCTTCTTTCTTTCTTTCTCTTTCTTTCTTTTTCTTTCTTTTCTTTTTCTCTTTCTTTCTTTCCTTCTTTTTTCCTTCTTATTTCTCTCTTTTTCTTTTCCCTCTGCCTTCCTGCCTTCCTTTCCATCCATCTATCTTTCTCTCTTTTCTATTTTTAAGACAGCATTTTACTCTGTCACTCTAGCTAGAGTGCAGTGACCCAATCATGGCTCACTGTAGTCTTAACCTCCTGGGTTAGAGATCATCCTAAGTCAGACTCCCTAGAAGCTGGGACTGTGTGTGCCACCACACCGGGCTAATTTTGCCATTGTAGAAACAGGGTCTCACTATGTTGCCCAGGCTGGGCTTGAACTCCTAGCCTCAAGTGATCCTCCTGTGCTGGCCTCCCAAAATGCTGAGATTGCAGGCATGAGTCACAGTTTCCAGCCTCTCTGTCTTAATACATAGCAAACATTTCACCCCAGTCTATCTTTACATTTCTATCTTTCTTCAACTTCCACTTTTGAGTTTTGCAATTCCTAAACTCATAGTAGCTACCACATAGGCACCACGTCATTTCAGACATCCAAACTTGAATCAAGTTTCTTGTGCCTGAAATCTGATTCCGTGTGTGTCTGTGTGTGTGTTTTTTCCACCAGGTTATTTCTTAGTGTACAAAATTTGTTCTTGGTCAACATCTGCCCCCGACAGCCTGCCTTATCTTACTCCCTCTCATACTCCACCCCCAGTCTAGACTGAAGATTTATATATATGCTTCTCTAACACCCTGGATTTACCTCTCTCACTTTACTTACCACATGGCATAAGCTTTATGATAGCAGTGAACATGTCTGCCTAATTCTGGACTATACATTTGTGCCTAGGGCTATGCTTGGCACACAGTAGGAACTCATTAAATGTTTGTTGAATGAGATAGCAAACATGTCTCATGATGTGTCTGTCACCCATGCAAGTAAGATACTAATTTGGCTACATTCCTCTGGACAAGGCTTCATCTTATTCCTTTTCTTACCTATCCCCAGAACCTAACACAGAAACTGGCACACAGTATGTGCTTAGTATATGTGTGTCAAACGGATCGTTTTATTTTTCTCCTTTTGTTTCTTCAGGCTGAATTCTGATGTCTTCCCTCCAAAATGACATCTCATTCCCCATCTCTTTATTTCTCTTCATGTTTTGTAGCACCCAATTGGAAACAGAGTAAGAGAAGAAAACTGATCAGTTTAGAGCCTGGCACTCTTACCCTCACAAAATAAGAAGTAGGTTTAGAGGACATGAGGACAGGCGTATTTATCTGAGAACGCAGCCAATGGAAAAGTGACCTAAGCATCCCATTTCAGGACAAACTGGCTGTATGAGCCCATCAGTTCCACACCAGTTACCTAGAAACTATAGAGAGCTTTCATCAAGCCTTGTCCACCTCTCCTCTGCCCTACAGTGCTAGGTCAATAATGCCAATGTTAGAAAATATCGCCTTTGGGCCACAGCTTCTCTGGATACCAGTTCTCTGTGTGTGCCTCTTGCATTATCAGGGAAGAGGACAATGACTGTCCTGTCAGAAAAATATACCAAAAAACAAAGGGAATGCACAGAAACCCCTACTAATATGATTTTTTGCAAACTTCTGACCCTCTGTCTAGTCTCAGTAATTATGAAAATCTATAAAATGAAAGAATTAGAGAACCCTAGTGTAGTTGTGAGAATGAAATGACATAACTGATTTTGCTTATAACATAACAAACCTCCAGTGATTCACATATTATTGTTGTTGTTCCTGTATTGAAAGGGGCTTTATACTCAATTCAAGAACCAGCTAGCATTTGCAACAGCTTTCACTTAAACATATTCAGGGTCAGGTCCCAGGCTCCAGCTTGGGGTTTCTCTAGGACAGAAATAATGACATTAGGACCCAATTATCCTGTGTTGTGTGGTGCTTTCCCATGCATTGGATGATGTTAGTAGCAGCCCTGATGTTTACTCACTAGATGCTGACAGCAAAACCTCCCACTGAGTGGTGACCATCAAAATATCTCCAAACATTGCCAAATGCCTCCTACAAACAAAATTTCCCCCAGCTGAGAATGCTGATCTAAACTACCTTTTTCTCCACTATCACAGAGTTTTATTACCTAGATCATTTTTTCCCTTACTGAACTAAATTTTGTCTCCTTGCAATCACAACCCATTAATACATAGCTTCACAGCACACACCTGTTTTTCACAAGTCAGATATTTGACAGTGATGCTTTAAATGCAATACAGGCTAGACCATTGTGTAAATTGGGGTAGCCTGTTGATGGCTTACCTTCTCAAATACTTAAATAAATGTGCAATAAGCATTCACCTTCATACTCAGATCTTTCTGAAGTGCTTGCAGCCTGGTGACAGTGACAAATTAAAATCTAATCTAAAACAAACACTGGAACAATATTATAAATATATATTAATTATAATCCTCAAGTCTCTAAGATAATTTTAAATCATTTTGTGGTTAAAAATGGAAGAACTAATATTGTATTAAGTTTACAGAATTGAAGATGAAGCAAACAAGATTAAGCTCCAATTATACTGTATTTTCTTGCTACAGTAACCAGATAAACAAAGTTTTAAGCACTGATTTATTGTAGGATGATATTAAAATGGTGCATGAATATCAATTAAGAAGATAATTATTGTTTTAAAAGAAACCTTTACATCCTATCTCTCAAGGATTTTTTTTAAATCTGAGGGCAGTAATAATATTTCTTAACATTAAATACTTTAGATGTGTCAAGCGTTGTGCTTAGAGGTTTATATATGTTGTCACACTGTACTATTAATTTTTGTACCAATCATCAGGCTAGAATTTACAGTGGTAATAAGTAACCACAAATTTTCAGGTTCATTGTGGGTCAAAATGGGGTTCTAAAAGCATGTTTTCCTTGCTTTAGGACAAAACCTTCCCCATCTGAAACACTGCAATTGTAGGGGAAAGAAATAGTTTATATTGCATAAGTGCATTTAAAGACTTTCACCTGACATTTAATTGGTCAAAGCAAGTCACATGGCCACATCTAATTGCACAGAGCCTGGGAGATGATGAAACCTACTAAGTACCCAAAGGTGGAAAACGGAAATATCTGAGAATAGCATCACCACATTATCCCCATTGTATAGATGATAAATCTGTCATGGGAAGGTTAATTAAACTGCCTGTCTTCACACATGCAATAAGTGTTGGAACTGGGAGTTGAACCCAGTGTATCCAGTTTGCTAAGTAACAACTATCCCCCACCCCACACAAATTTTAAAGGCATCAAATAACAACCATTTATTTACTTCATGATTCTGTCGGTTGGCCATCTGGGCTGGGCACAGCTCAATGATTCTTTCAATCAGGCTTGGCTAATTTTTGCTAGGTTCCCTCATGCCTCTGCAATCAACTGCCAAGTCAGCTGGCAGCTCACCTATCTAAGAGAGTTCAGTTAGTATGGCCCTTTTTTGCTCCACACAATGTCTCACCCTTTAGCAAGGTAGCCCAGGCTTGTTCTCATGGCTGCAGGGGTAGGTTACTGAAAGAATAAGAGGAAGCATGGAAGACCAGAGTGTCACAACTTTCCTTTTGACAAAGTCAATCACAAGGCCAGTCCAGGTTCAATGGGTGGAGAAATAGAGTCTACCTCTTGATGGGAGGTACAACAAAAATTATCTTACAAGGAGTATTGATAAAAGGAGAGGCAATCTGGTCTAAGTCCCCACATTATTAATGACTATGCTATTGTCCAATGATTAGTTTCTCTAGTTCAGGGATATAGGTCAAAGGCACTCTCCTACATATTTATTTGTTGAAAACTTATGATCTGTTCTGTGGGTTTTTTAACAGTGCATTTTCATTTAATTTTTTATAAGACCTATAGAGCAAGATCAAAGACAAATAAAACAAGTAAGTGGTATGCTACATCTAATTATTTATCTTCAAAACAGTTGCAAAAATAGCACATCTAGTAATTATCCATATGATGATGTTATTTCAACATTTCAAAACGTTCAATTGGAGCTCAAATATGATAAAAAGCAAGTAAATATCATGTCAAGCAGTGATATTACATGGGAACTGTTAACAAGGTATTGAATTGATACTTTTGAATTTCCCAGTAGTTTTTCAAAGGAAATGTTGCTGGCTAGAGTTGCTCTTCATTTTGATGAATCAATTCATTATGTAAGTCCTTTTTACTCCTCTTGTCTAACATTTAGAACAATTTCTTCAAAGTCCCCAGTAGGGAAGTGTGACAGTATGATTAAGAGGCCCTCTTTGGAGTTAGAATTTGGGTCTGTATCCTGCTACCACCATATAATTATTGAGAAGCTTCAGATCAGTTATTTTACCTCCAAACTCAGTTTTTACATCTGCCAAATGGGAATTATCATAGTAAGTATGTCCTGTGTCTCTACACAAGACCAACAGTACAAAGCAAAGCATGAAACCTTGCAGGTAGTAATTTTTTAATAAATATTTGTTCTAATTGGAGCAGTCTTACTTCAGATAATAATGGTAATAAAGACACATTTAGAAACTTAAGAAAGAATAAGAGATGTTTAATTTTTTAAGTTGTATTCTAATCCCAAGGCAACTTTGAAAGTAAATGATTTTTAACATTCATGAAAGTATTTTATATTAACCACCATTCAGATACTTTCTAACTTCCTTCCCAATGATACAGATAAGAAGAAGAAATCTCTTCCATCCATTGCCCCCATTTTGTCCTCTTTAACTCAATGAGAGGATTTTTCTTCCATCATTTCCCTTTACCCTGGAGAGACTTAACCTCCCCAAAGGACCTATTACCTACCAGTGTTCAATACCTGACCTTTTCCAGGAAGTTAACATTAGAAAGATTTACTCTAAAGGTGTAAGGACAAAGCAGGTAAGAGAGGTCTGTGGAAGTTAGACAGAAATATAGGGATTCCACGTTCAAGACAATGAAGACAACATCAGCAGCAACAAGAAGACTAAGAAACAGAATCAGAGACTCCAGACTTTAAATTTGGGGCATAGTTTTGGAAAGAGAATGGGCCAGACACTACAGACGAAGGCAATGTACTCAACTGACTGTGTTACCTACATTACCGTCAGCACAAAAAGGTTCAAAGTTGAAGAATTTTCTAAATTCAGAGAAGTGAAGCATGGGGTAAATCAATTTTGCATACTCTATCCCTTTCTCCCTCTTTCTTTCCCTCTCTCATTCCCTCATTGCTCATTTTCCATTCCCTCCTTTCTGTGTCTCTTTCAAGAAAATCATAAATAAAGAATACAAATTATCTTTCTATTATTTGCTACATTCTTCAATGGAGATTATGTTTACCAACTTAAATCCACACATGTATAATAACAATAATAGCAAATAGGTGTTAGTGCTTATTCTGTGCTGGTTGCTTTTTTAACTTTTAAAAGTTAATAAATGTCATGTATAGAGTAGTTTTAAGTTCACAGCAAAATTGAATGGAAAATACAGAGGGTCCCCTTGTATCCACTCTCCCCACACATGCACAACCTCCCCTATTATCAACATTCTGAACCAGAGTGGTGTTATATTCACACATCATTATCATCCAAAGCCCATAGTTTACATTGGGGTTTACTTTTGGTGTTGTACATTTCATGGAGTGGACAAATCTATAATGACATGTATCTATCATAATAGTCTAATACAGGGTGTTTTCTCTGTCCTAGGAATCTCTGTCCTCTGCCTATTCATCACACCCTCTCCCCAGTCCCTGGCAACTGCTAATCTTTTTGCTGTCTTCATTCTTCTGCCTTTTCCAGAATGTCATATAGTTAGAATCAAACAGTATGTAGCCTTTTCAGATTGACTTCTTTCACTTAGTAATATGCATTTAAGTTTCCTCTGTGTCTTTTTATGGCTTGATAGCTCATTTTCTTTTAGCACAGAGTAATCTTCAATTTAATGATTGTATAGTTTGTCTACTTTCTGAGCTTTTTATGTGTATAAATATAGACAAACAGCTGCATATTATGAAGTCTAAACAATTCAATGATCATATTATTCTTATTGAACAAATGAGACCACTGGAGTAAAGAGAAATTGGCATGGCCAAAAGCACCTGGATTTAAAAAAATGGTAGCTATAAGCTAGGCATATTTGTTCACACCTGTAATCCTAGCAATTTAGGAGGCCAAGGCAGGAAGATCACTTGAGCCCAGGAGTTGGAGACCAGCCTGGGCAACATAGTGAGACTCTGTATTTAAAAAAAAAACCTTCACCAATTTATGCTTATTACCGGGGTGACAGAATAATCTGTATATCAAACTGCCATGACATGCAATTTACATGTGACAAACCTGCACATGTACTTCCAAACCTAAAATAAAAGTTGGAAAGAAAAAAAAAATGGTAGCTAGAAAAAGACCTGAACTCAGGTCTTTACATCTTCAAAGCCTATCTTCCCTGCTATACATACATGAGAGATTGTGTTACATATCTCTCTTAAAAGTCCATTAACCAAAGTCTTATCAGTTTGTGTACCACTCCCTTTCATTTTTCTTTCAAGCAATAAGTTTTGCTAGAAACAAAAAGCACCATAACCAATACAACTGTATTATTGTGAAGAAATAAAAAGAAGGAAAAACAGCAGCAACAAATCAACTGTTATGATATATCTTCTGAGCACATCCAGGTAATAAAGTTCATTAGATCATCCCAAACCATGTACCCACCCTGTTTTACACTGTGGGCCTTGGAAAGATATGTATTTTCTAAATTATCTTAAAACTTCAAACTACAAATTCCCCCATTCTTTTTATTCATAGTGAAGATAAAACTACACTTGAAGTATTTCACAAGTTTACAGATGTCTATAAGCCTTAAATGTGGTGAATTGGAGATTGAAGGAAACAAGAAAGCAATTGGGAAGGCCTGTTTGAAATCTGTCCTTAGCCTATGATGGGAACAAATGTTTCACTCTCTTATGATGTCAGTACTTTCTAATCAACTGCCAACTGGTCTTTTTATATCCACTTGAAAATATATTGTCCACACTTCATGCTTCAGTTTTGCTTGAACTATCATCTGTTTGCCTTTTCAGCAGAATAATCCCACAGGAGTTTTTAATTCTATGTGTAAATGTTGATTTTTAATATGGAATGTTTTAGTAGTAATTTATACCATGAGTTAAAACCAGAGATTTCCTTTAAAAATTCTTATTCTCACAGTGATTTTCATGTTTACAATAAAATTCAGTTCACTTTTCAAGGGTTTGAGAAGCAAAGAAATATTAAATGGGAAATAAGTATCCGATTTCATTTTCCTTGGGACTTCCAGGGACAAAGAAATGTATAAATGTGAGAAAAATGTTCAGCCATGATTTAATTTAGTATATATGTTCTACTGTAATTTTGAAAAGCAAAGTCCTTAGTTGGTATAAGCAACCTATTTTTTTGGTTAGAAAATTATTTATATGGAGAATGAGGAGCTTAAAACGGAAAAGGAAAAGGTAGACATTAAGTTGATATTGATACTTACGTGCTTGTGGATAAAGAGAAAAACGAAAACATGGATGAGGTTATTAAAATTTCCTTGGCAGTAGAGAAAAATGGAGAGGAAAAAAGGACAATACGTTTATTTATGAGAGAGAATAAAGGAAGAAACCAGTCAGGGATGCCGTTAGAGTGAGTCCTTTGTTGAAATATTTCAAACAAAAGGACAGCCTGAAAAATCAAGCTGCAGGCAGAGATAAGGGAACTTACACAGGGGTGCCTGCCTAAGACATGCCCACAGCCACACAAGTAAGAAAGGCCTACCCAAGTGACTTGCCCAGACATGCCCACAATAGAAAATTCCATCCCCTGACACATGCAATAGGGAGTAGCTCAACCTAAGGGCCCTTATGCACATTAGGAGGACAGGGTGGAGCTACCAGAAATCTGCGCCTTATACAAATGAGACACCCAGCCCTCACGGGTTTCTTATAAAAGCCCTTGTATACAGCTGTAAAAATGGCAACTCCCTTTTGGGCCCTTTCTCCGTGGTGGTGAACTTTCTTCTTTCGCTTATTAAACTTTCACTCCAACTTCACCGTTGGTGTCCATGCTCCTTAATTTTCATGGTCACGGGACAAAGAAATCCAGGTGATACCTCAAAAAATGAGAGACTGCTATATTGTGATGCATTGGTGAGACTATAGCGTTGTGGTACCCTGGTGAGACTGTAACATTTACATCTTTGCAGACAGTAATGTTTAATGAGTACCTTAATTTCATGATGTAAGAGAAAACTAATGAGAGAAGTTCTATTCCCATCAGAAATGGAGACCCCTGGTACAGCTTCCTCTGTGTTTCATGGGCTGCTTGGATAGCATACACATCATTGGCCCCATCTTCGCCCAAATTATACAATAGCTTCCCTTAACAAGGTGTCCAGGCTCTTTAAAATCTGTCTAACCTCACATGTTTTCTTTACTCACTGTACTACACTGACCAGGGAAGGGAGTGAACAATGTCTTACATTTTGGCCCTCTCATATCCATATATAGTTTCCTAAGAAAAGTATGAAAGTATCAATTCAAGTAATGATTTAAAAAGAAAACAAAAGAAAAGCCCATCATGTCTGCTAATATGTCCTAAGGGAAAAGTGGGAATTAACGTATACTGAGAACTTTTCTTGCTCAGACTTTCCAGTGAGGCCAAAACTATTTTCAGATTTTTATTCCTCCTGAATTTTGAATCCATATTTCTGGCCTCAGATTCCACTAGTATTGGAGGTTGATGAATTTCAGTAAGGAGTTCTTGATTTGTTTAGATAAGACCTCACCCTGTTTATAGCTATATCTTGAATTCCTACTGTATCTCCTATGACTGCTCTAGGCCAGGATATCATCCTCTCTCACTTGAATTATTGTAACTGACTTTTTACAGGTTCTCCTCATCTATTCAGTTTACCACTTCACCCTGCTTTAATCCAATCTCAACAGGTCTGTCAGGTCTTTGAGAATGTAAATCAGAGTTTAATTGGAATGTAAAGGGTTAAGCGATGGTTTTCTCTTGCCCTTAGGATAAATCTAAAACTTTGACCAGGTCTTGAAGGTTCTTTAAAAAGTTCTGCTCACCCTCATCTTGCATAACTTTATACCCAAGT
Organism: Macaca mulatta; assembly: GCF_049350105.2. Taxonomy (NCBI): domain Eukaryota; kingdom Metazoa; phylum Chordata; class Mammalia; order Primates; family Cercopithecidae; genus Macaca; species Macaca mulatta. The sequence goes on along the minus strand of NC_133407.1, from coordinate 138,572,010 downwards.
ACTACACTATTGCTATAATGTCTCTTGGCCCCAACAAGAAATAGTTTGGGAGGAAGAACCAGAGAAGTTTGAGAGTAGAGCTACTGCAGATTTATTCAATGCCTTAATGCAAATAAGGAAATAATGCTGACCTCCAGACTGATGAATTTAACAGAAGATACATTTTCAGGGCAGATTAATTAGGAAGAGCTCCCTCTAACACACCCTGGGTGCATGTAGCCCCTCACTAGGTTGGTTACATGACACATTCAGTGGGGTGTACACACTGAGCTAGAGTCCCTTGAGCAGGGTACTACATACTGAACTATCTCCAGTGTTCCTTTCCCAGACTTACAGTCTTCCAAAATTCCCAACATCCTCCTGCCCCATTCCCATTCTTCACTATGTACACAGTAGTAACTTTCTCAGTCTTAATTGTTTCACCCCAAGTTTACTGTGTTCTGTATTCATTGCAGCATCCCTCTTGGGAGTGACTGGCATACAATAGAGCTGCAAAAAATATTTAACAAATAAACCCATTTGTTTAGGTACAGTAGCTTTTGGTCTTTGCTGTGCATTTAAATTATACAGAGAGTTTTTTTTTTTTTTAATTTGATGCTGTTAAAAGAAAAACTTCAGCTGAATTAAATTTAAAGAAGTTTAATTGAGCAAATCAGGCAGCCCCAGAATCACAGCAGATCCAGCACAGCCACATGGTGGAAGAGTTATAGACAAAACAAGGGAAGGGATATACAGAAATTGGAAGTGAGGCACAAAAATAAATGGATTGGTCACAACTCAGTACTTACCTTATTTGAACACAATTTGAGCACTCAGCAGTAAATGAATGTTTGAAGTATGGCTGCTGGGATTGACCAAGACTCGGCTATTGTTACAGGTAAATACTTCTAAGTTAGGTTTTCAGTCTTGTTTACCTATTAAGTTAGGTTGCAGTTTGTCCACAAGGACTCAGACATAGAAATATGGAGTCCTTCTCAGGCCATATTTATTAATAGTTCACTTAACAATGCCCAGACCTCCACCTCAGAGAATTCCATTTAAATGGCCAGAAGTGAGGCACAGACACAATAATTACTAAAATTCTCCCAGATGATTATAATTTATAGCTGAAGCTGAGACCTACTGCTCTATTTTAGTATTTTTCAAACTTTAAAGTGCATGATAATTTTCTGTAGATTCTGTTAGGATTCTAATTTAGTACATTTGGGGCACAGCCTAGGCTACTGCACTTCAGCATCAGTGGTACTGATGCTGCTCGTCCATGGCTCGCACTTTGGGTAGCAAAAGTAATAATACTTTTATAACCTGCTCTTCTCATATTCACTCAATCAAGTCACTGAGAAGGTAAACATGCATGGGCCCATGGGCTGTAACAATATCAAAACAATTGGATTGGTCTGAAAAAGAAGGGACTGAATGAAATTAATATCGACAGCTCTGCATTGGATTATCAAATAATGATATTTAAAATTTCATATATACATATAGATGTCCTAGAACTTTGTCATTATAAGTCAACCATCATGATCACAACGTATTATGCAATCTGGGAAACCTGTGGTTGTCAGTAACATGATTAAAACCTTAGATCCTGTTAAAATCAATTATACTCTTCCCATAAACCAAGCAATGATGATAGGTGATTTGGCAGATTATATGTGGTGTTCAGTTTGTAGAGATATTTTCTCTAGTCACTGGCTTGGAAATCACTTCTTCAATCCCTTCCCCTCGCCATCATCACTGGGGTAGGAGAGGAGAGGAGAAGAGAAACATGCACAAAGCTCATCTCAATCCTCCCCTGCCCCCTAGAAAAGAAGTTTGGCAAAGGTTAACATAATCTCCATCTAGGTTTGAAAAACTTTCGAGCTCTATAACCAACTGATGATATGAATTCTATGAAAGAATGGGTAAATTCTTCTATATCCATAATAGATTCTGAAGGGATGCAAATGGAATAGCAAACTGACTCTAAAAAAGATTAACCTGATAGAAAGTTTGTCTTGCATGATGAGTCTTCAAACTTATGCAAAAACTGGACTGTTTTTTAACTGACTCTATTTCCAAGGTTTAAAATGTAAGTGGAACAAAATAAGCCTTTTTTAATATTGAATATGTGACCTTATGTAACAACTAATCTAATATTTATTTTTTCTGGAACTTGTAAAAATCTTTATTAAAAACACAGAAATCTAGTGATGCTAATACATAAGTAAAATGTCTATTTATTTCATTGAAGATTAACCTCTGTGTCATTCTAATGTTTAAAAAACTTACAAAGAGGCATATCTGGAGAACTAATCAAATACTAAGAAGAAAGAAAAGGGAAAAAATATCTAAATTTGAACAAAACATACTGCAATCCTGTTATTACTCACTTCAAAATGAAATACAAGATTCCAGGCAAAAATAGTTGACTAGACACAGACAGAAAATGCCTCTGCCATGGAGAGGAATAAAAATATCAAGTAAACTACTACACTTGGAAACAATCTTTTAAGGGAAAGTACTGAAAATCAATAGAGAGGCAACACAGATACTGTGCTTGGAGGAGGAAGAAGCTAGGAAGCCTGCTCAGAGTCGCTGGTTGCCAAGACTGATCCCAGTCCTGCACTGGACCCAAGATAAGGTTGAGAGAAGGAACTCCAGGGTACCACTCCCATTGTGGACTTCTGGGATCCTGCCTAGAGGAATTCCCAGGCCCCTCAAGCTTTTGAACCGGTAGGAGGAGTTACCTAGAGAACAGACAGAGACACAGCTCAAACCAGTGCAGACCCCAAAAGATGTTGCTACATGGTGCATCTACAGAAAAGCATAACCTTAGGTACCCATCCCCGAAGGCTGTCCATCTTCCACTAAGTGGCTGCAGCTTCTGTTTTCTGCCAGGCCAGGAGAGAGCATGGCTGCCATTGCCACAGGCCTGGGTGCATCTAATCCCAGTGTCTGCTTGCCTGCCTGCCCCTCTTTGCAGGAGGGTGCCTACAGCACAGTCTCCATTGAGCAATCTGAGTGTTTTGCTGGTTGCCTGGAAGCAGTTCACTATCCACTAGAACAGCCAGTGCTGGACCTTGAGGGGCCAGAGAACAAATCTGCAGGCCTGGTTCCAAACTAACCAGGACACATGGACACCACTCAAGGGTATTAAGCTGGGATCTGTGGCCTGAGCTCTAGCAGGGGAGGAGCCCCTACTCTCAGAACACAAGGAAGAGTGTGGCACAGGTTCATGTGATGGCACAGGAGATGGGTGCCCTCCCTTCAAAAGACATGTGTAGGAAGGATGTGACCTTATAGCCAGCTGCAACTTCTTACCCAGGGAGCTCTATGGTCTGAAACATCTGCAATGGCTCAATAATCTGGGTGAAAATGGCTTGGGACAAGCCTAGCTGGTCGGGTCTGCTATCAAGGAGGATACCAGAGGAAGACCTGCCGGGCCAGGGGATCATGAGCTTGGAGAGCTCCACAGCAATCTGCTGGACTGAAAAACCCCAGAATGTGGGTACCATATGGCTGCACACTGTATTAGATTATTCTCACACTCCTATGAAGAAATACCTGAGACTGGATAATTTATAAAGGTGAAGGGTTCAATTGACTCACAGTTTTGCATTGCTGGGGAAGCCTCAGAAAACTTACAATCATCGTGGAAGGCAAAGGAGAAGCAAACCCCTTCTTCACAGAGCAGCAGGATGGAGTGAGTGCAAGCAGTGGAAATACCAGATGCTTATAAAACCATCACATCTTGTGAGAACTCACTATCATGAGAACGTATGGGGAAACTGCCCCCATGATCCAATCACTTCCCACTGGGTGCCTCCCATGACACATGGAGACTATGGAGATTACAATTCAAGAAGAGATCTTGGGTGGGGACACAGCCAAACCATATCACACACTAATGGCACCACTGCCTTGTCTGAGGATCCTCTGCCCTTTATGCACTGCATTACTAGATCATCTACAGACATACCCCACAACCCACTCTGACTTTGGGGTGCCCAAGGAACTAGCAGGTCCCTGGGGAAGTATCCTGGTGGCCTAACACTCAGCTCAGATTGCCCCCTAAGGGAGTAGGGAGCAGAGTCTCCCAATGTCCCCCTTGGGGAAAAGAAATGTGGGTGCTACCAGTAGTTGAGGGGGATACCACCAAGGCCCAGGAAGGGACTTGGTAAGGGAGTGATCTCTTACTGCCCACTTCCTCTCCCTACAGCACTGCTACAGAGGCATTGAAATACAAATCCACCACAGGATGCTGAGTGTGAGCCTCACTCTTTACCCTTACTCTTAAGCACTATCCACTGGACTGCAACCTGAGTTATACTATCAAACAAAAATAATGTTGCTTCAACACGTGTAAATCCAATCTACAACCAAGGAACCTATACAGAGCCTTAGCCTTCTGACAGTTCCCTGAAAAAAAGCCAATCAACTATATACAACATACACCACATCGAAAACCTCTAGGGAAAAAAAGAATATAAAAACAAAAAGCCTCATGCAAACAACAGCAAATTCAAAAATTAAAAGAAGCACTAGCTCCCTCAGACAAGAAGGAATTAGTGCAAGAACTCTGGAAATGTAAAAAGTCATGGTGTTTCATTACTTACAAATGTTTGTATTGGTTCTTTAGTAAAGGTTCCTAACCAGATTCAAATTCTGAAATGACAGCCATAGAATTCAGAATCTGGTTGGCAAGGAAACTCAACAAGGTCCAAGAGAAAGTTGAAATATACTCCAAGGAAGCCAGAAAAACAACATGATACTTGAAAGATTAAATAGCTTTATTAAGAAAGAACCAATCTGAACTTCTAGAATTGAAAAATTTACTAATATAATTTTGAAATACAATTGGAAGCTCAACGATAGAGTAGACAAAGTGAAGGAAGGAATTTCAGAGCTTGAAGACAAGTCCTATGAATCAACCCAATCAGACAAAAATACAAAAGAAAAAAATTGAAAATGAACAAAGCCTCTGAAAAATATGGGATTATGTAAAACTACCAAACCTACAATTCTTTGGCATTCCTGAGAGAGAAGAGAGAGTAAGCAATTTGGAAAACATATTTGAGGACATAGTCCACAAACATTTCCACAATCCCTCTATAAAGGTCACCCGCAAATACAAGAAATTCAGAGAACCCTTGTAAGAAGCTATACAAAATGACCAGTCCCAATGTACCTAGTCAACAGATTTTCAAGTTCAACATGAAAGAAAAAAGTCTTAAAGGCAGCTAAACAAAAGAGCCATATCACTGAAAAGGGAACCTTATCAAGCTAAAAGTGGACTTCTCAGCAGAAATCTTACAAGACAGAAAAGAATGGGAATCTATCTCTAGCATTCTTAAAGAAAAGAAATACAAACCAAGAATTTCATATATTGCTAAACTAAACATCATAAGCAAAGGACAAATAAAATCTTTCCCAGATAAGCAATGACTAAAGGAATTTGTTACCACTAGACTGGTCTTACAAGAGCTTAAGGGAGTTGTAACATGGAAACAAAAGAATACTATCTGCTACCACAAAAACATACATAAGCACTTAGACCACAGACCCTACAAAGCAACTACATAATCAAGACTAAAAAGCAACAAGTCAATGACTCTGCAAAAGGAACAAAAGTTCAGACATTTGTATTAAGCTTGAATGTAAACTGTCTAAATGTTCCACTTAAAGGACACAAAGTAGCACTTGGAAAAAACAACAACAACAACAACAACAAGATTCAACCTTCTGCTGTCTTCAGGAGACCCATCTCACCTGTAATGACACCTATAGGTTCAACATAAAGGAATGGAGAAATATCTATCACAAACATGGAAAATAAAAAAAGAGCAGGAGTCACTATTCCTGCATAGAATAAAACAGACTTTAAACCAACAACAGTAAAAAATAAATAAATAAAAAGACAAATAAGGCCATTACATAATGATAAAGCATTCAGTTCAACAAGACGACTTCACTATCTTAAATATATACACACCCAACAATGGAGCATCCAGATTCATAAAACAAGTACTTTTAGACCTAGGAAAAGACTTAGACAGCCACACAATACTAGTAGAGGACTTCAACACCTCACTGACAGCATTAGACAGATCATCAAAGAAGAAAACTAAGAAAGAAATTCTGGATATAAATTTGACACTCAGTCAATTAGATTTAATAGCATCTACTGATTACTCCACTCAACAACCACAGAATATACACTCCTCTAATCTGCACATGGAACGTACTCTAAGACTGACCACATGTGGGGTCATAAAGCAAATCTTGATACATTTTTTAAAAAGTGAAATCATAGAAAGAATACCTCTCTCAAATGACAATACAGTAAAAATAGAAATAAATACCAAGAGGAACTCTCAAAACAACAAAATTACATGAAAACTAAACAATGTGCTCCTTAATGTCTTTTAGATAAACAATGAATCAAGGCAGAAATCAAAACATTCTTTGAAACAAATGAAAACAGAGACATATCATACCAAAATCTCTGGGATGCAGCAAAAACAGTGTTAAGAGGAAAGTTTTTAGCAGTAAATACCTACATCAAGAAGACAGAAAGAGCTCAAAATAACAATCTACCATTGCACCAAAGGTATTAGAAAAACAAAAACAAATCCCAAAGATAGCAGAAGAAAAGGAATAACTAAAATCAGAGCAGAACTAGACAAAATTGAGACCTGAAAAAGCATACAAAGAATCAATGAAATGAAAAACTGGTGTTTTGAAAGGATAAACAAGATTGATCAAGCACTAACTAGATTAACAAAGACAAAAAGAAGATCCAAATAAGCACAATCATAAATGACAAAGGTGACATTACAATCAATCCCACAGAAACACAAAAGATCCTCAGAAATTGTTATGAACACACCCATTTGTACAAAGTAGAAAAATTGGAGTTAATGTATAAATTCCTGGAAATACACAACCTCCCAAGATTGAATCAGGAAGAAATCAAAACCCTGAACAGACCAAAAACAAGCTCTGAAATTGAATCAGTAATTCAAAAAACCTACCAACCCCAAAAAATCCCCAGATCAGATGGATTCACAGATAAATTCTACCAGATGTACAGAGAAGAGGTCTTTCCAATCCTACTGAAACTATTCCAAAAAAATGGAAAAGAAGCAATTCCCCTTTAACTCATTCTACAAAAGCAGTATCTTCTTAATACCAAAATCTGGCAAAGTCAAAATGAAAAAAGAAAACTATAGGCCAGTATCCCTGATGAACATAGTCTCAAAAATTCTCACCAAAATACTTGCAAACCTAATCCAGCAGGACATCACAAATTAATTCCCCATGATCAAGTAGGCTTTATTCCCTGGGTGCAAAGTTGATTCAACACACACAAATCAATAAATGTGTTTCACCACATAAACAGGATTTTAAACAAAAACCTTATGATCATCTCAATAGAAATAGAAAAGGCGTTCAACAAAATCCAATATTACTTAATGATAAAAACCTTCAACAGTTTAAACTAGTTTAAACTAGGTATCAAAAGAGCAGACCTCAAAATAATAAGAGCCAGCTATGACAAACACACAGCCAATATCATACTGAAAAGCAAGAGTTGGAAGCACTTCCCTAAAGAACTGAAAGAAGAGAAGGATGCTCACTCTTACCATTCATATTCAACGTAGTATTGGAAGTTCTAGCCAGAACAATCAAATGAAAGAAAGAAATGTAAGGCACCCAAATAGGAAAAGAGGAAGTCAAATTATCTCTCTTCACTAACAATATGATTCTAGACCTAGAAAACCTTAAAGACTCCAACGAAAGGCTCCTATATTTGATAAAGAACTTCAGGAGTCGCAGAATACAAAATCAATGTACAAAAATCAGCAGCGTTTCACAAGCCTACTGTAAACAAAACAGCATGGTACTGGTACCAAAACAGACATATAGACCAATGGAGCAGAATAGAGACCTCGGAAATAACACTACACATCTACAACCATCTAATCTTCAACAAACCTGACAAAAGCAAGCAATTGGGGAAAGGTCTCCTATTCAGTTAATGGTGCTGGGAAAACTGGATAGCCATATGCAGAGAACTGAAACTGGAACACTTCCTTACACCTTATATAAAAATTAACTCAAGATGGAGCAGATTTAAAAGTAAAACTCAAAAGCATAAAAACTCTAGAGGAAAATCTAGGCAATACCATTCAGGACATAGACACTGGCAAAGGCTTCATGATGAAAACACAAAAAGCAATTGGAACAAAAGTCAAAATTGACAAATGGGATATAATTGAACGAAAGAGCTTCTGCACAGCAAAAGCAACTGTCATCAGAGTGAACAGGCAACCTACATAATGGGAGAAAATTTCTGCAATCTACCCATCTGACAAAGGTCTAATATCCAGAATTTAAAAGGAATGTAAACATATTTACAAGAGAAAAAGACACAACCTCATCACAAAATGGGCAAGGGATATGAGCAGACACTTCTCAAAAGAAGGCATTTATGTGGCCAACAAACATGAAAAAAAGCTCAACATCTCTGATCATCAGAGAAATGCAAATCAAAACCACAATGAGATACCATCTCATGCCAGTCAGAATATCTGTTATTAAAAAGTCAGAAGACAGTAGATGCTGGCAAGGCTGTGGAGAAATAGGAAAACTTTTACTCTGTTGGTGGGAATGTAAATTAGTTCAACCATTGTGGAAGATAGTGTGACAATTCCTCAAAGATCTAGAACCAGAAACACCATTTGACCCAGCAATCCCATTACTGGGTATACACCCAAAGAAATATAAATCATTCTACTGTAAAGACACATGTACACGAATATTTATTGCAGCACTATTTATAATAGCAATGACATGGAACCATGGAACCAACCCAAACCATGTCCAGAAAAATGAAACTGGACCCTCAACTTTTCACCACATACAAAAATTAACTTGAGATAGATTAAAGATATACATACAATATCTCAAACTATAAAATCCCTACAAGAAAACCTAGGAAATATCTTTCTGGACATTGATTTAGGCAAAGAATTTATCACCACATCCTCAAAAGCAATCACAATAAAAACAAAAATTGACAAGTGGGACTTACAGAAACTAAAGACATCTGCACAGCAAAAGAAACTATCAACAGTGTGAACAGACACCTAGAGAATGGGACAAAATATTTGCTAACTATGCATCTGAGAAAGGGCTAATGTGCAGCATCTAGGATATGAACAGACTTCCTCGCAAAAAAAGTCACACAGGTGGTCAAGAAACACATGAAAAAATGCTCATCATTACTAATCATCAGAAAAAAGGAAATCAAAACCACAATAAGATACTGTCTCTCACCAGTCAGAATGGCTATTATTCAAGTCAGAAAATCAGCAGATGTTAGTGAGGCTGTGGAGAAAAGGCAATACTTATGTGCCGTTGGTGGGAATGTAAATTAGTTCAGACACTGTGGAAAGCAGTTTGCAGATTTCTTAAAGAATTTAAAACAGAACTACTGTTTGGCCCAGCATTCCCATCACTGATTATATACCCAATGGAAAATAAATCATTCTACCAAAAAATTCCATTCTACCCAATGGAAAATAAATCATTCTACCAAAAAGACATCTGTATGCATATGTTTACTGCAGCAATATTCACAGTAGCAAAGACATGGAATCAACCTAGGTGCCTTCCAATGGTGAACTGGATAAATAAAATGTGGTACGTATACACCATGGAATACTATTCAGCCATAAATAAGAATGAAATTATATCTTTTGCAGCAACATAGATGCTGCTGGAGGACATTATCCTAAGGAAATTAACACAGAAAGGGAAAACTAAATATCACATGTTCTCACTTATAGGCGGGAGCTAAACCTTGGGTACACGCACACATAAAGATGAGAACAGTAGACACTAGGGACTTCAAAAGGAGGAAAAAGGGTGGAGAACAATGGTTGAAAATCTTCCTGTTGGGTACTATGTTCACTACCATATGTTGGAATCAATAGAGGCTCAAACCTCAGCATCAGGCAATATAGCCTTGTAAGAAACCTGCACATGTACCCCCTGAATCTAAAATTAAAATTAAAAGAAAAAACCAAAATTAAATACAAATTGTATTGCATCATTCTATATCTCTTGTGAGAGAAGTTGCAGACTGTAAATATAAAGATTATCTTGATATGGCTATATTTTAATTAATCAATTCATTGACTTAATGAGTATTTGAGTTTGCTAGTATAGGAAATTTTATTTACAGATTTTCTGTCCTGATGGCTAGCATTGGTAATATATATAACTACCCAGCAATAAAGATGTTATTTTTAGCAAATGTAAAGTTTTCATTTTATAAAATGTTTAGTATTTCTTAATCATTTCTAAAAATGTCAATCTTTTTACTAAATATTCACTTTTTATCTTTTGATGATTGTGGAAAGTTCCAACATATTGCATTTAGAAAACTCCATGTGGATATGTTTTTAAAGAGTGGGAGGGGGGTCTACAATGGTTTCCAGGACTTGATTGAAATTGAAATGTTTTTAATGAACTTCATATTAAATGGTGTAATTTGTTAAATATATAAAATGATTACTAAGGAAAGAAATGATTCGAAACATCAAATTCAACTTAAGAAGTTTTTTTTTTGTTTTTTTTTTTAAGTGGCAGGGTATTTTACAGTCCCCTTTGTGGTAAAAACATCCATTGCTCTAAAGACTGTTTTTTCCCCCACAATTTAAAAATATTTATATAAATACATATATATAATAATAATTATTAGATGATGTCAAGTATATATATATATATAGCATTATATTAGAATATGTCAACTATATATACATTTGACATATTCTACTACTTTTTACTCTATAAAGTACCTCTGTTGAAAGAGAAAATAAAAGGCAATTAAGACAAAATTGAAAGAAAGAATTTTAATTTTGCTGTGTTTTTTTTTTATGGCTTCGAACTGCTTTGTTTAGTCTCTCTTATTTTCTTGCCTTCTCCTCACCCCTTCTTAAATTGTTCAGTTCCACCATTCCTACTTTTAGGACATTTTTCTCATGCTTTTGTAACATTCCAACATTTCCTATTTTAAAGATGTGATCCTTTGCCTGGGGCACCTATTTGCCCACTGATTAACAGACAGTGTTGCATTGCTCTCCTCATTCTCTTGGTGCTGGTCACCACCACCCTCAGCTTCTACCCAAAAGGATATCCTTAGTCAAAATAAGATGGAAAATCCAGATAAGGTCTAGATAGATTCTTTTGTTAGACAATACAAAATGGATCCTCTTATTTGCTAGATACTTTTAAGAGGATCATGTTGGAAGGGTCCTGTAAAGATCTTAATATCATCAATTGCTAAAGGAACAGCATAATAGAAACAGATTTCAGCAGCCTAGGCTGGGATCCTGACCATTCTTTTGGGCTAGCCCCATTCCACAAGGGACACCATGTCTCACAGTTGAAACATGAGCTCTGGTGTCTGAATACTCAGAGAATTTAAATTCTGAATCCAGCACTAACTCTTCAGTTTCCTTGGAAAAATTATTTAACATCTATGAGCTTAGTTTCTTAACATATAAAATAGACATAATATTTACCTCACAGTATCGTTATAAAGACCAAAACAAAAAAAATGAGATATGACTGAGATCACTCGTAAGTACCTAATCAATGATAGCTATTTTAAAAAATTTTATAACAGGTGAATGAAAGCTGTCCATAATATCAAAAAGATTTGCAATATAAATAGTATAAATAGGAACAATGTTTTTGTAGTATAGAGTTTATAAACACAAATATTTGGTTAGAAATATACACCTGTAAATTACCATGGAACAAAGGAAAAGGCTAGATTTCTAAATTCCATGGATATGTACTAAAAATTATATGCATTGATCAATAAAGTGTGAAAGGACTGATGAAACAGACTGTATTTTTCTGGGACAGTAATTTTGTTCTATGAATTATTTATAAGGAGAGTGAAGTAGAAACAAAAGAAATATGAAAGCATAAGGCTTACCTTATCAGTCACAATCTTTTAAACATCAGCAATGAAGTTATAATCATTTACCACAGGGTGGAACATCCACGAAAAGTGTAACATTGTGTCATGTAAAAAAAGTGTATCATAATATGTAAAAGAAATTAATCCCTGTTGAGTTGCTAAGTATCTGCTGTGTTCTCCCTAATTGTGGATTTTTCTTCCCATAGCAAGGTAAAACAAAAAAAGTAGGTAAAAACAGGTTAGTAGGGAGTGAGTTTGTCAAGTAAGAACCTCTTCTATATGTGGTCTTTTTTAGCATCTGGTACATCATGACTAGCAAATGCCAATACAGAACAAGAACCGTTTATGTCTTATTTTACATACAGGGAAACTAAGGACTGACTCAGGAGGGAGTAGCACAAGTGAACATAGCTGGCTAGTGGTAACGGTAACATGCAGATCCTGGTTTTGTGATTATCAGTCCTTTATCCTTCCCACTTCACTCCCTGCCTAATTTGTAAAGCATTCTGGCAGGAAGTAATGACAAGAAAAACAAAGTCAGACTTTGCTTTATGCTAAATTTCATTATTAGATTAAGCAAGCTTTACTGGTGCTGTGAATACATAATAAGAAAAAATAGTAAGAGGGCATTTTAATTTAGATAATAATAGTGAGTGTACAGGGGCCTTTCTGTGTCCCATACCATCATTTAAAGTCTTTATGTATATTAACTCATTTACCTCCTGATGAAGACGTTATTATTAATTACTCTTAGTTTACAGAGAAGGACATTGAGTCATTGTAAGGTTAAGCCAAAGCCATAATCACATAATCTAATAATATGTTTTTCTCATTTTTGATGGATGCTTATATGAGATCTAAAATGATTGTAGCAAAGAATAAATACCTTATGATCTAAGAGAAATATATGTCCAATACTACACAGAATAGGCGTAGAATGATTACTTATATAGGAAAGTATTGTAACTATATAAGAAAAATGTAGAACTGATTCAGGCCCAAAACAGATAATATGAATCAGGCTGTACACTAAAATATCTTTCCCAGTTGTTAATGTCTTACAACTTGAGAATAGCTCTTAAGTCATTCTTTTCTCTTCCTACTTCCTCACATTGGGACCAAGGACTATGAGCTTTTTGTTGCCTGCTGTTTGGGGTATGTTGATCTAGTCTGGGTGCCAGTGAAGCAGTGAAGCCCAATATGTCAGAATTTTATGTTGAGATAGCAGAGTAAAGGCCATTTTCTCTTAATGTCTTTTTCTTGAGAGTTTTTGTTTTCCAATTTAAGGTAACTGGAGAGATTTCACCTTTTTCTGAGAGAGGAGTCTTTGATTTGCACTTAGAGCTTTTGGGTTGGCTGTGTGTCTCTTCAGAAGGGAAAATATCACTTTTAATAATGTATTCTGGCAGTGGGACCCAAAATTGCTAGGGTAAGCATTAGTTAGTGAAGAGAGGATAGACACTTTCTAAATTATTAAAGTACAATTGGTACATCATATTTCTAACATTTCCAGGGAAAGACTACTGAAGAATTTATCATTTGTAGATTTATTTCCTTGCAAAACTTGTCTCCTTTTAACTTCTCTTCATGAAAATTTCAGTGGTTCACTTCCCATAAAAATATCATTTATGCTAGTTATGATGACAGCAAAAAAAAGGGTGAGAACGTTACTCTGTGGTAGAGTAAGCTGTCAGTCCTACATAAAACACCTGTGAATAACAACACAAGGAACTCTGTTCTCCTCATTGTGTTCATGCTTTAGACGCTTTGAGGGTCGTAAGCACCATTTTCACTACTGTGTCTTCAAAAATTGTCAGAATGATTTCCTCCTTTCCCAGACAGCATTGGAATTGCAAAGAAACATTTAAATATTTGACATGCTTTTGAGTTTTCTGGGCTCAATTCTCCATTCATTGCAATGAAGCTGTTTCTTGAATGCTAACCGGACTCTGCTTGAATTTAATTTGAGGAGCCATTTTCATGTTGGGAAGATTTTTATAATTATTAAAAACTACAGATAGACATTAGGGAAGAGACTGTTACTATGGAGATCTTTCTGTTCCCAATGTAAAATAATAATGACTTCAAAAACAGAGAACATAGAGTTGATACACAGTTTTTGTAAACAGAAATGCATGGATGGATGAATGAAAAATACCCAAGGCAGACACATAAGAGGAACAAACGCACGACGATTATTGGCACGCACTGTAATATTGTATAACTCCCTCAATCATTAACTAACAGAAAGATCCTAAGACTGTTTTTTAGACTTAACATGGGGAAAACAACAAAATAAACATATGATTTATCTAAAGACTATAAAACATAATGCTCACAAATGAATACATACTAATGAATAGTACAAAACCCTTTTGGAAGATAGGGGTAGAGACTAGAGGTTGCTAAAACAAAGCTAGTACTACCCACGTGGAGAAGAAAACAGCGTCATGTCTAGGAAATGCCCTTCCGTCCGTGTTGTTCCCCCGGATGCTATTGCATCTCTTTTGTCATAAAGCAAAAAGTGCTCTGTGAATTAACTTCTGAAAAACATAAATATCTTTGCAAATGCCAGGGTAATATTCCCATAGAATTCACAATACTGTATGTAGGTATCAAAGTGTTCTGATCACCACCTTGCCTTCATTCCCACTACCAAAACAGACTCAAAGGTATTTTAAGGTTTTGTAGGGCTAGCATCACAGGTGTGTACTGCACGTAGTGTTCAGCTGCTCCCTCTTGTTCTTAAGGTCAAGTTCAAGTCCCTGAATGGGCCCAAAATGTCATCAGCTCTCTGTTTACTTCTTTAACCTTGACTCCCCTCTTACCACTTCAAATATATTGAATAATTTCCTAAAATTTCTGATTTTCTTCTGACCTTTGTAAATCTTTGCTTCAAAAACACTCACCTCCATTTTTCTTTGACAATTTTTGCTCAGGTTTCCACAAAGATGTCACTTCCTCTGGCTAGACTTCTCTAAAGCGCGTCTACTTATATGTGTCTCTGCAGCATCCTATGACTCCATTATATAACTGCTCATCTGTGTCTTTTTCCTGCTTGTCCTTCTCCGCAGGCTGTAAGACCTGGGAATACAATGGTCTTCTGCACCATTGTGTTCCCACCACTGCACTCTCACCTTTCTGAACCATTGCATACCCCGGCATCTGCTTCACAGTGGTGCTCAATAAATATTTATATCCCACAAGATCTTAGAGTCTTACTTTCTTACTATCAATGTTTGAAGTTAATCTGGGGCTAAGAAGAGGAGACAGTCTATCTGTTGAACATGGTAGTACAGTGTGTCTTAGTTTGTTTTGTGTTGCTATAACAGAATACTCCAGATTGGGTATTTTTAGAAAATATATATTTCTTTAATTTCTGAAGACTGGGAAGTCCAGTGTCCAGGAGCCTGCACACATCTGGCTAGGGCCTTTGTGCTGTATCATCCGATGGTGGAAGGCAGAAGGATAAAAGAGCTCATGAAAGAATAAGAATGGGTGAGAGGAGACTGAACTCACTTTTATCAGGAACTCATTCCTGCACTAATGACATTAGTCTGTTCATGAGGCCAGAGACCTCATGGCCTAATCACTTTTTAGTGGTTCCAGCTTTCAATACCCTCACAATGGCAATTAAATTTAAACATGAGTTTTGGAGAGATCATTCAAATCCCAGCAAGGTGGAAAGTAAAACACTGTTTATGGAGTAATTTCTCCCCTATTCTAGCTAACTGAAAACTCTCAGCTGATAAAAAATGGTGGGTTGCTGAAGTATATAAAGTAACCTTAATAAATTGTTCTGCCTATTCGTCCAAACCGACCTCATCTTTGAGGTTTAGTTCATATTACACCTCTTCTCTGGAAAACCTGCCTTGACTTCTCTAACAATGTGAGTCTCTACTTATCTCTGCCACCCCTTACTATCTATCCACCTGGAGGTGTTTGTAATAAAGACCCATACAGAGTGGTTGGGATGAATCTACTGAAGGTCAGTGGTTTGAAAATACGGCTTTGCAGAGAAGCATTAAACTTGATGAGTTCCTCATCCGACATCACATTATCATCCTCAACTTTGGGTATTGCAACCTCAAATTGCTCAGAATCGTGAAATTGATCGGTATTGAAGAAATTGTTTTACTCTCATCACTCATAAGAGATCGAAGTTCATAAATCAGGAAGTCTGCTAATTAATTTATAATGAGAAAGATGAGCATTGAGTGGAACGGACTTTGATGTTAGTCCAACAAGCATTTTCTCCCTGTAGACATGCTACACAGAATTCAAATTATTAGAACTTTGCTTAGTGAACCCTAGAATCAGAACAAGGGGAACTACACAAATATTGAATGGCATCAAGCTCTAATGGCTTTGTTATTCCCTTTTTACAAGAAGGCCGTAAATATGTTGACAATAAAATTTATCGTCCAGACTGAGATATCCTTGAGAGTTGAAGAGAACACTGTCACAATTACACTAGGACAGTAAGTGTCAGGATTGTCCAAGGCAAATTAGTACATACGGTCACTAGAGATTCTAAATGCCTGCAAGACAGCGGGATTTATTCTTTTCTAAAGAATATTCAAATGACCATATGGACAATTTTAATTGTTTCTCTGAAGATCAATTTTTCTATACTTTATAGATGACCAACCCATCTTCCTGCTCAAGTGCAGTAGGCTTAATTCTAAGATTACCTACTAGTTTCCTACCTCATTAGGTACACACACTGGGATACATGCCCCAATCCTGACTGACAAGTGAGTCATTCCCTTGATTAGGATATAATGATAGTATAGTTGCTTCAGTGATTACATTTCTTTATATAAGGCTCCTTCCTAGCAGACTGGAGAAAGCGTCTTTTCCTGGGCTTGGAGAAACAAGCTACTATGTTGTGAATTGGGCCATGTACCAGGGACAAGCAGCTTCTAGGAGTGAAAGGACTCAGTCCAGCATCTATAGGAACTGAATTCTGCCAACAGCCAGTGATCTGAGAAGGCCACGCCTCAGCTGAAACCACATCCCTGACCGAAACCTTCATTTTGGCCTGTGAGAGGAGACTCAGCAGATGATACTGTTAAACCATACCCAGATTCATGGAAATAGTAAGATAATAAGTTTGTGTTGTTTTTAAGCCACTAAGTTTGTGGTTACTTGTTACTTCGTAATACAAAACTGATACAGGAGGCTTTACTTGTTAGTTCTTAAAATCAGATAATAGTCAATTCTTACAGGTTGGAGGCAAGAAAGAGTTTTCTTCTTGAGCAAAAAGACAAAATTCTTACCCTGTATAACCCAAAGGGCCTATTATAATTCTGGGCCAGCAGCCAGTTCTATAAAAATATCAGTCAATGAATCCATCCATCCATCAATCAAAAAGTAATTTGTTAATTTACAGTGAATTATTTTTATTTCCTCTAATTTTCTGTATTCCACAAGAGAGTAGAAGGCTATTAAAAACAGTGTTTGTGTCAAACTGTCCTGCTTAAAATATGCCCTGTTGATCTGTCACATAGCTACTGGCCTTGTGTGATCTCCTCCCTGCTTCGTTTGTCACCTTGCATTCTTTCTCTTTCTTTCTTTTCTTCTCTCTCTTTCTTTCTTTCTTTCTTTCTTTCTTTCTTTCTTTCTTTCTTTCTTTCTTTCTTTCTTTCTTTCTTTTTCTTTCTTTCTTCTTTCTTTCTTCCTTTCTTTGTCTTTCTTTCTCTTTCTTTCTTTTTTTCTTTCTTTTTTCTTTCTCTCTCTTTCTTTCTTTTTTTTCTTTCTTTTTTCTTTCTTTCTTTCTCTCTTTCTTTCCTTCCTTTCTTTCTTTTTCTTTCTTTCTTTTTGAGTCGGAGTCTTGCTCTGTTTCCCAGGCTGGAGTGCAATCGCATGATCTCGGCTCACTGCAACTTCTACCTCCCAGGTTCAAGCAGTTATCCTGCCTCAGCCTCACAGATAGCCGAGATTACAGGCACCCACCACCACGCCTGGCTAATTTTTGTGTTTTTAGTAGAGATTAGGTTTCACCATGTTGGCCAGGCTGGTCTCTTGGCCAAGCTGGTCTTGAAATACTGACATCGTGATCTGCCCGCCTCAGCCTCCCAAAGTGCTGGGATTACAGGTGTAAGCCGCTGTGCCTGGCCTCACCAATTTTTTTACCCGTATTAGTCTCTCTCCAAATACTCTAATCACTTTGCAGTTCATTCCAATGATAACTTTATTTTCCAATAGAGATAGTAATATTATTCATATATTAGACTTTGTGTGAGAAATTCAATGAAATAAACATTAAAAGAAGTTAGAGCAATTCCTACCAAGCACACAATAAATGCTAGCTCTTGTTACTAATACTAAGGCCTTTGCATATGCTGTTCCTTTTATGTGAATGTGGGGTCAGAGCCCCCACACAGAGTCCCCAATGGGACACTGCATAGTGGAGCTGTGAGAAGGAGGCCACCATCCTCCAGACCCCAGAATGGTAGATCCACCAACAAGTTGCACCGTGTACTGAAAAACCCACAGATGAAAAAACGAAAGAAAAGAAAAGAAAAAGAAAAAGAGCCAGGAGGGGAGCTATACCCTGCAAAGTCACAGAGGTAAAGCTGCCCAAGGCCATGGGAGCCCCCATCTTGCATCAGTATGGCTTGGATGTAAGACATGGAGTCAAAGGAGATCATTTTGGAACTTTAAGGTTTAATGACTGTTCTATTGGATTTTGGACTTGCATGTAGCATGTAGACCCTTGTTTTTGCCAATTTCTTCCAT
The DNA here is from genome assembly GCF_049350105.2 of Macaca mulatta. Lineage (NCBI taxonomy): Eukaryota > Metazoa > Chordata > Mammalia > Primates > Cercopithecidae > Macaca > Macaca mulatta. Next base: position 138,553,280 of record NC_133407.1, on the reverse strand, counting down.
TTGGAACAGATGTATTTACCTGATGCCTGTGCCCCCCCTGTATCTAGGAAATAACTAACTTACTTTTGATTTTGCAGGCTTATAGGAGGAATGGATTTGCCTTATCTCAGATGAGAGTTTGGACTGTGGACTTTTGACTTAATGTTGAAATGAGTTAAGACTTTGGGAGACTCTTAGGAAGCCATGACTGATTTTGAAATGTAAAGACATGAGATTAGGGAGGGGCCACGGGTGGAATGATGTGGTTTGGCTGTGTCCCCACCCAAATCTCACCTTGAATTGTAATAATTCCCATGTATCAAGGGCAGGACCATGTGGAGGTAATTGAATCATGTAGGCAGTTTCCACTGTACTGTTCTCATGGTACTGAATAAGTCTCATGAGATCTGATGGTTTTATAGATGGGAGTTCCCCTGCACAAACTCTCTTGCCCACTGCCACGTAAGACATGACTTTTCTCCTCGTTTGCCTTCTACCATGATTGTGGTTTCCCCCCAGCCATGTGGAACTGTGAGTCAATTAAACCTCTTTCCTTTATAAATTACTCAGTCTTGGGTATGTCTTTATGAGCAGCATGACAATAGACTAATACAGCCTGTAATACTTTTCTTGCATCTCTCTCCCTCTCTGACTAGGTAAGGAGGTGATTCTGCCTTCTGGTCTCAGATTAAATACCTTTTGATTCGGAAGCCTTTCTGACATCACCCACCAGTATTGCTAGATTAGGCCTCCATTAGGTAACATCACCCAGTTCACTAGATTTTTCTTTCACATCATTTGTTATGCCAAATGCTATCGTTGGAATCGCTCCCTCAAATTTTATCTATTGGGCACTTAATCCCCACATTCATAGGTTGATGGCATTTGGAGGTTTGGTCTTTGGGAGGTAATTAGGATTAGATAAGGTCACCAAGGTGAGGACACCATGATGGGAATGGCTGGTGGCTTTACAAGAAGAGGAAGAGACACTGGAGTTGGCATGCTCTTTCCCTTTCACCATGTGATACCCTTGGTCATGTTTTGATGTGGTAAGAAACCTCTAAGTAGATGTAGCCCCTTGACCTTGAACATATCAGGCTCCAAAACTATAAGAAATAAATTATTTTCTTTATAAATCACCCAGTATGGGGTATTCTGTTATAGCAATAAGAAACAGACTGACTAAGACACTAAATATTTATGAGTCATATAATGTCTTCCTCTTTAACTAGATTACAAGCTCTATGAGGGCAAAGACCCTATCTGTGTTATATATTGTTTTTATAACTTCATTATAGAGCCTGGCACATAAGAGCCATTCAAATATATTGTTGTCTGTTTGGGCTACTATAAAACATACCTGAGGCTGGGCAATTTATAAATAACAGAAATGCATTGCTCACAGTTACAAAGGTGGGAAGTCCAAGATCAAAGTGCCTGCAGATTTGGTGTCTGGTATGGGCTTGTTCCTCATAGATAGCACTTTCTATGTGTCCTCACAAGGTGGAAGAGGCAAGACAGCTCTCTGAGGCATATTCTATAAGAACACTAATCTCATTGATGAGGGCAGAGCCTTCATGACCTAATTGTCTCCCAAAGTCCCCATCTCTTAATACTGTTGTTTTGGAGATTAGGTTTAAACATATCAAATTTTGAAGGGACACAAACATTCATATTATAGCAATTGTGAAATGGCAAATGAATTAATAAATAAAGGAAGAATTACAAGAAAAGCATTCACTGAGGAAAGAAGTTTATTAATGGAATGGCTCTTAAGTTTTCACCACAACCCTAAAATGAACCAAAAATGAAGAGGGCAAGTCAATGAACTAAAATGAAACATGTATGTTTATATTAAGTAAAACTGATTTTGTCAAAGAAACCAAACTAAAACTTTTTCAAATATGCAATGACAGAAGAATTCAAAAAGTCACTCTAGCTGAAACTACATGCATTATTACAGATATGACTGGAAAAATGCCTGCATCTTTAATTTATCTCTCCATCCTTCAAGTGTTAGGCCAATATTAGCTACCATAATAAAGAAACTCTCAAATTTCAGAGGCATAGTGAATGTTTACTTCAGTGCTGTGACCATCTATTGAGGATGTTTTAGTTAAATGACTTTCTTTCAGGCAGGAATTCAGGGACTCCAGTCTCCTCTCACCTTGTGGCTCTGCCATCTTGTGGCTTGGCTATCTTCCCCCAGAAGGGAAAAGCACAAAGGAGACCATAAGTGGGAGATTTTTATGAACCAGACTAGAGTGGAGTGCCTCACTCTTGAGACCATTCTGTCACTTACAACTTCAAGATGGCTATACCTCACTGAAAAGTAGACTGGGAGTGTTGCTTTCCTATATCCTTCAGAAGAAGAAGAGGCTAGTGTGGTGAGAGCTAGCCAGTGTCTGACACATCAGGCAAAATTAAAAGTGCTCTCCTGACTGCAAGCCATTTCAAAGTTGGGGGGCCCTATAAAATTGAACGTGGGTATTTTTTTACATGCAAGTCTTACCTGTGACCTCCAAGAATGTAAAATGCTCTAGGCATATGTTATGTCAACATCACCCCAATTGCCCAAAATTAAGCATAACAGCAACCTTGAGTAAGTCAAGTATCAACCTTTCTAGTACATAAAACATTACTAAATTACGTTTTCCCAACTCTATTCTTAACAGAATATTTGGGAATTTGATTAATACAGCCCAGTTATTTCTGAAAATGAGTAACACTTCCACAGGGCACTGCTAAAATGCACAGAGGCATTTTAATTGCCTATGAATATTCAAAACCTCATTATTGTTGCAGTTTATAATTATCAAATTCCCTTGACAAAAATGTGCAGCACACAATAAAAAAAGGCAATCCATTTAGAAGTGTTGGCATCCATGTTCAACCATTTCACTTTAATTCTTGGCTATTGAGTCTATATCATTACATTTCATTTTAGGGAGAAGCTAAGATTAAGCACATCTTTTCCCATTCAAAATGTGGCCTGTTGATTGTGTACATTTCCTTCTTAAGGTGCAGCATATTTTACACAAGGCAGTAGATTCATTGAACTGCTATAAAACTCAAACTGAAGCTTGGAATAGAGATCAAGATTTGTGTGCAATAGAAAGCAAAACCAGAAGTTGAGAATATCTTCTCTGCTTGTGTAAGAATCATGATGGCACAGTGGCAGTGGAAACAAATTTGTAATTCAAAGCCTTGAAAATAATGAGAAAAATTCACTGAAAATTACAATTTTGCAAACAGAGAGACATGCTTGTTCATCAAAACAGACCTGGAAGAAAGTTAACAGTAACAACAAAACAAACAAACAAACAAAAAACCCGAAAACAACAACAACCAAAAGAACCCTAAGCCATCTCCCAGTATAAGATTGGTTTTACTTAAAAGTCTGCAGAATGATGGTTTCCAGTTTCATTCTCAGCAAACACACACAAGAACAGAAAACCAAACACCGCATATTCTCATTCGTAAGTGGAAGTTGAACAATAAGAACACATGGAAACGGGGAGGGGAACATCACACACTGGGGCCTGTTGGTGGGTGGGGGGCTAGGGGAGGGATAGCACTAGGAGAAATATCTAATGTAGATGATGAGTTGATGGGTGCAGCAAACCACAATGGCATGTGTATACCTATGTAACAAACCTGCACGTTCTGCACATGTATCCCAGAAATTAAAGTATAAAAAAAAAGTCTGTAGACAATTCATTCCTTTAATAAATATTTATGGAATTACTTCCTTGTGCCAGAAAACTCTGCCAGTAGAAGGGAACACATTGATGAGTAAAGTTAGTATCTCCAAGTAGCTAATCCCCATTTTCCTTGTTCTTTTCTTTCTTTCTTTTAAATTTTCTTTTTTTTCCAGCAAACATTAACTGAGTATCCAGTACATGTCACGGAATGTACAGAATGTATCATTGATGCTACGGCATTGCTTATGGTACACTGAGGTAGACAGACACATAAATCTACAATTATAACACGATGTGGAAGCTCAGTGATAAAGTGGAGAAAAGAGCATTTTTGCTCATGACTGTTCCTATACTAGATTATCAGGAAAGACATACCTGAGAAGCTGACACCTGATTTGAATAATAAAGAATACACTTAAATTAGTCAGCTAAAATCGTGAGACTAGAAAACGTGATCCAAAATTAAAAGCAGGAACAAGGCGAGGTAAAGAGAAAGAACAGGGGTTGTGTATGGAACTGAAGTCTAGGTTCTTGCTGCAATATAAAGGTTGGAGGTAGAGCCCTATCCAGACTACACGGACTGAATAATGGAAGAGTTAGATCTTAGATCTTTCAATGAAGGAAAAGGAATTGATATTTGGAAGGCAAATAATCCTATCTACAAAGCAATCACTGTGAGATTTCACCTCAGCACTTGCAGTGCCAGATCAAGAAGACCAGAATAAAGAGAATTCTAGCACTGTACTTCTCCATAGGGCAGGGTAGTATATAGAGATCATAGCAGGCTGTTGGACGTTTTTTCCTAAATATTCATCACTGCATCCTTATTCTACTCCCAACCCCAAAAATCTAATAGATACTGACCAATCCTTGAGTTGAGAATGTGAAGTCGACAGGGCTCAGGCATATTTATTTTGTAATTTGGATCTCCTTTTTCTGCTCCATCAACATTAAAAGTGACACAGACTATTTGAATAAAATACTACATAACAGATGATTGGATAAAGGAAATGTTGTATATGTACAAGATAAAATCCTATTCAGCCACAAGAAGAATAAAATCATGTATTTTGCACAATATGGATGGAACTGGAGGCCATTTTCTTAAGTGGAACAACTCAGAAAGAGAAAGGCAAATACTGCATATTCTCACTTGTAAGTGGCAGCTAAATAATGTGTACACATGGGCATAGAGTGTGAAATGATAGACACTGGAAACTTGGAAGGATAGGGGTTGAGTCAGAGAGGGGTGGATGATGAGAAATTCCTAATGGGTATAACGTATATTTATTTGTCTGATGAATACCCTATAAGCCCAGACTTCACCTCTACACAAAGTATCCATGTAACAAAATTGTACTTGTACCCCTTAAATTTATACAAATTTTAAAATATATATATACAATAAAAAAAATCTGAAAAAGATAATACATAATATATTTATACATCCAAGGAACATTAGAAACTTTAAACATATTCCAGGCCACAAAGGAAACCAAATTTCCCCCGAAGTATAAATCATAAAGCTCATAGATTCTGATGACAAGACAATAAAAATAAAACTTAATAACAAAGGTTTAAACATTTGCCAACTGCTTGGAAATTAAGCAGCAGTCCTTGAATTATTTAGTTCCAAATTTTGATTAAAAGAAATGTAACTAAAGGCTATTTAGGTAGTTAAAAATAATAGTGATGGCACAACGTGTTAAGGCACACGAAATACTTTCAACAATTACACACAAATCCAGACCATTTTGTATATATGTTACGTGAAACAGCCTTGAATATTTGGGGTACTTGTTTGTGGATTTCTGCTGAGTAATAATAGCATCAGTTTATTCTCTATATTCTTAGGATAAAGTTCAAACAACTAACAACGTTAACATTAAATGTTTATCATTTTTTGTTAACATATGTTAACAGAAAGTAGAAGTTAAGGAAATAATTGAAATATTATGAGAAAATAATATCTTTCATGTACAATAAGCTTTATAAGTGGATAGAATAGGATGAACACTCCAGGAGAAAAAGGAGAAATGACCTTAACAGGTGATTTAAGAAAGAAGAAATACACATAGGTAAGCATGTGAAAAATCTCACTTATTGGTAAACAAAACAGACATGAATTATAATACGATGCCATTTTTTTTTGCCACTCAGCATTTGAGCTAATCTTTATTGAATACTTACTCTGTTGGAAGGCACAGTTCTAAACTCTTTACATGTGTCAGCAACCTTAATTCAACAACTTTATAGGGAAGATACTATTATTAGCACTATTTTATAAATAATAAAGTTGAGACATGCAAGGTTATGTAATTGTCCTTGGCAGTAGACTGAATCAAATTGACAAATATTTAACATACAGCATTGTCCGGTGCTGAAATGGTGCAGCAGAATGGCATTCTTGTAAATACCTTGAGTGTAAATTGGTACAGTTTTCCTGGAGAGCAATTTGACAGCATGAATAAATAGCTTTAAATCCCCTAAATCTTTAAAGTGTTTCATCTTTATGAATTTGTACTGAAGGAAAAAAAAAGTCAGAAATCACTGATGGTCAATGATGTGTATTGGAATACAAAACTAATAAAAATCCTAATTTTATAATCAAATACTCCATGACAGGGATTTATTTACATACAGTATGGTATAACCAAAAAGCAAAATACTATACAGTCATTCAAAATTATCCTCATAAATAATATGTGATAAAGTAAGGAGATGGCCATGATATAATGAAGTTAATAAAAGGAAGATTCAAAACTATAAATACTAGTAATATCAGAAGATTCAGACTTTACAGTTTTTGTAAATACACACACATATGCACACACAGAAACGCACATTCTCACACAGTAAACATAAAGGAAAATAAACCAATATTTTAATAGAGATAATCAGTAAAACATTAGAAGTATATTTTAATTCCTTTCCCGTATAATTTTTACATTGAGACTATTAATCTTGTAATTGCAAAAAGAGATTAATTTTTAAAGTGTGCATTTTACAAGCCTTAGATTTTCAAGCAGGTAGTCAGAGAACATCAACATTGTCACAAAACAACATCTGTTATCAAACACAGGGTCTCACGTAATGAGTAAATATCCTTCACAAGCAGATAGGTAAACAGGATTTTGATTAATGAATATGCTAACTGTTCTTCTCTACTACACATATTAACCTCTCTTTGGTTTTTAATTGCGGCATATCTTTATGAGAAAAAACTATTAAATTTATCATTTCCTTTCAAATACTGAAGTTACAATTTCAGAACTTTTCTAACACTTTTCCTCCTATCAAGAATTATCTGGGATAAGGATGACATGAGCCTCTTGCCACAATCCAAATCCCCCATTTGTTTGCCCTCAGCTCTCCTTGAAAGGCCCCAGTCTAATCCTGCTTAGGGAAAGATTCCTGCTCTGGTGGGGTGGGGATATAAAAGCTAGCTGCACACAGAGTAGGAAAGTGTATAGCCAGCATGGATTTTTTGAGCCTGACTCCATGTGTCTGTGTCCTGTTCTCATGCACTTGCCTCATGAATTCTTCCTTAATTTTAATTCTTTCTTAGCTAAGTCAGAAGCTTAGGGGGTTAGTTCCTAGACACAGTACTTTGTAAAGCTCCCTTGGTGACTCCAATGTGAAACCAAGGTGGAAAACCACTGCTCTAAGCTTGATTTACTCAAGGTGAAGAAAACCATAATCCTCCCTTTTGAGCCCGCTTCCCCAGGGCAACACTGAGCCTCCTTAGCAGCATCAGGGGCACAAGTCAACTGAAACTAAAAGTTATCACAATGGCAGGCAAGCCAAGTCAATTCACAAAAGTTAGCAAGATAGTGAACCATTTCTCACTCTCTTTTTTCCATGCAGTAAAAATAATGACATGCCTGAGTTGTGAGACAAGAAATCAATCCAGGAACTATTGATTTCTTTTCACTGGATCCCACAGCAGCATCGGGAAAGATAGGCAAGTACTATGCCCAATAGCCTCTTGGGCACACATTATATATATATATATATATAATGTCTTTTCTACCTCATTCCTCAATGTTTGGTTTCAATGGGTCTCTAATTATAAGGGAGAATTTAGAATCTACTAGCTGCGGAACGAACAGCCACAAAAGTGTGGGAAACTGTGGAGGTAGCGAGGGCTAGAGAGAGAAAGAAGTAGATAAGGAGAGACTAGAAAGAACCTTTTTCAAGATTTCACAATGTCCAGGACCCCATTCTCTTTTGATCTTAGCAATATCCCCGAGGATTCTGGGTACTATAAATTAAGAAGTTGATGGTTGAGATGATATGGGGTTTTATGATTAAATGCAATACTCACACCAGGAGAATCAGGCAAAGCTCAATCCCAGCCTAATTCAGGGAGAATGCCTTTCTTCAAGGTTTTCTAAGTTCTAATACCATAACCAGCTCCTAAAGCCTTGCCATGAAATCCATCACCTTCACACTTGAAAGCACGGTGGCCACCCTTCTTAGTGGAAGCCTTGGAAGAGGTGAAGTGACCGTTATTAGGAGAGAGAACTTGAATTTTCCATCTTAATCTTCTTTCTTGAACAGTCCTGTTGTGCCCTTTGATATACACAATGCTTTCTAAAGAGACCTGACATACATTCACATCTCTAAATTTTAGATTTTATGTGTCAAAATGGTAAAGCATTATTCCTGTTTGCCACTAAGACAGTTGTTTTTGGAAAGATTTAGTTGCAGGAATGTTTGTGTAAAACAGACACTTTCATTATTATTAAAAAAACACTTAGGTAGCCCATAAATATGAAGTGCTGTTCGAACGTTTACAAATGTCAGACTTATTGAATCTTCATATTAATTTTAAGTGGTAGATGATATTATATTATTTTAAATCTAATTTTAAATAAGGGAAACCTGAAATTCAGATAGGCTAAATGACTTGTTCAATTTCATATAGGTAGTAGATAAAACACCGGAAGCACAGGTTAGGGGCAGTGCCTCTAAGTGCTGGGCCATGCTACCTGTGATTCTGCAAGCCCACCTGCCTCAGAAAGTTCCAGCTGAGATTGTCAGAATGGTCATAGGTTTAAAGTGTCTGATTTCACTTATAATTTAATTTTCGTAGGAGATGTTCACATGATTACTAATAAAACATATGCTAACACAGTGAGCAGTTGGAATGAAACTGCTGCACATGAAATTTTAGAAAAGAAAGTATTAACAACTCCTACTGGAATACATACTCCTGGATCCTGAACTATAGACCTTCAGCTTTTAGAACTCCAGTTTGATGCTAACATTAAGTAAAGGCTTGCCATATGCTACATACTTGTCAAAATTATTTAATGCTAATAACTTATTAATTTCTCATTACAAATCCTTGAGGTAGATGCTACTATTATTCTTACTTCACATAATGATACTATAGAGATGGTGTATAACTATGCTAGTGATTACTTACGTTCAAGTTTGAACCATGAATGGTGAATAAAATATTTGTAGGTTGATAATTTTGTACTATGAAATGCTTTAGCAAGTTCCTGATTTTGTAACTCTCCATCTAGTTTTCAGATTAATGTAGGCTGAAATTCTCAGGATTATTTAAGAAATTCAGTTTTCATTCTGTTTTGTTATATTTTGTAGGGAAGCAGACAAGTTAAAAGAGAAAATGTTAAAGTGTTTCTTCTTTGACTGGTCTGTTTTGAATGTGTCATCTCGAGTCTATGAAACACAGCCAGATTTTTAATATAATCTAGAAAAATTATTACTAGAAGGGAGGTTGGGGATTTTCGCATTCTTAACTTTCACTCTTTGAAGTTAAAATTGAATCTTTATTATGAAAAGACTGGTGCTCTTTGAAATCTTCTCATGACTCTTCCTTGAACTGGTAAACAATTTAGAGATCAAAGATTCTAAGAGACTTTTCCTTTTTCTTTTCTATTCTACTATTTGAAACACATGTAAATGAGTACTTGTCAATTAATAAGGCTGCAAAGAACTTGGGGACTATGGTGGCAAATGTTTCATTTTAATCTAGAGTTCATGAAACCATCATCGAATTGATTCTGATTTGTTTTCATTTATTCATTATTTCAATACATCTTTAAGCACCTAATGTGTGAAAAAACAAAAACAAAAAACTCCTTATTTTCTGGGAACTTGGGAATGGTTCTAACTGAGGTTCAAAGATGGTTGATTAACAGAGCTGCTCTAAATCAATTAGCTGGGAACAAAAGAAAATAAGTAAAGCTATGTTGCAAATGTGAGTCATTTAATGTCATTCTTTGGAAAGCTCGAGCAGAGATAGTGGAAAAAGTTGTGGTGGTTTAAAGGGGACAGATGTACAATTAAGTTTTTGACTAAAATTATAAATGTGATAAAAATTAGAAGTACTGGGTGCTACGAGGTTATATTTAAGGGGGACTTGAGGTATTGGGGGATGAGGAAACATCAGAGAAGTCTTCTCAAAGGATGAGAAATAGATAACCAGAAAAATAGGTGCTCTGTGTGTGTGTGTGTGTCTCTATGTGGATAGAGAGAGAGAGAGAGAGAGATTTTTCAGGCCGGCAGTCAGGCAGTAGAGTTACCAGCATGTGACAAGAAAGATAGAAAGATCCTGGCCATTTGAAGACCTAAAACAGCCTCAGGCCATTTCAGTGAGTTGGGGCCCTATTTTGCATTCTTGATATACTTTGTTGAGCTCCTTTGAATGTTATTCCTAAAACAAGAGAAAACACTGATGGATGGACTAGGGCTTGGTAATGCAAATGGCAGGATATGAGTATATGTGAGACACAGTGCAGAGCGTCAATCCACTCAGTCTTTGTTCAACGTTCTAAATAGAACATGTTAAAATCAAACAAATCAGCTGGGTTATTTTTTGTAACGTTCTTTTTCTTTACTGTTTTAGGAATATACCCATATATCTGTAAAGAGATTTTTAACTTACAAAGTGCTTCTATCCTAACAACATCAAGTAATTACAAACACTTATTTGATGACTTACCTTGAGCTAGAAGTGGGAATCTCAAGCTTAAAGAGCTTAAGCTCTAAGCACTTAACATACACGTGTGCTCTAACTTAATTCTCACAACTACCTTCTTAAGGAAGTATAGTCAAGTGCCCCATAATGACATTTCAACCAGTGACCAACCGCATATACAATGGTGGTCTCATAAGATTATAGTACAGTGTTTTTACTGCACATTTTCTATGTTCAAAAACACAAACGTCGTGGTCTTAGAACTGCCTGCCGTATTCAGTACAGTCACTTGCTGTACAAGTTTGTATGCTAGAAGCAATAGGCCATACACCATAGTGCAGATGCAGAGTAGGCTACACCTTCTAGGTTTGTGTAAGTACACTCTGTGATGCTTGCATGACAAGGAAGTTACCTAATGACGCTTTTCTCAGCGTACATCCCCTTCATTAAGTGATGCATGACTGTAATGCTATTATTGTCTCCTATTTCACAGATGGGGAATCTCAGGTTTTAGGAGGCTAAGTGATTTACCAAGATAATGTAATTTGGTGTCTCAGGGGGGTTTCTAATTCTAGGCACTGCAACTGCCTCCAGAAAGATGTGAAATCTGGCCTGAAAAAAGTTGATAAAGGTCTCTAAAGGCACGAGAACTCTTCCTTCAGTCAAGTGGCCTGGCATTACCCAAATTGTTCACACTTATATTAAGAGTCTCAGTAAATGATTTATTTCTAGGTTCTAAATTAATTCTTAAATCTTTTGGGAGACTCATACTTCTACTGAATTGTGCAACACACTAACAAATGCACTCACACATGTATATAAATTATCTCTATGAAAATATATGGATGTATGAAATATATTCATGTTGAGTATATATAATGTAAACTATGTATATAGTGTATAAAATATATATTTGAATATGAAAAAATATGTATATATTCATGTGTCCCCTAAGCACCTCTCACTAAAAGAATTATCTGTTTCCCAATGTGATCTTTCTCCTTAGCTATTCTTGTAAAATCAAGTCCATACCTCACAGCACCATGAAAATCCTGAAATAGAGCTCAGGACATGACTCCTTCTGTAATTTATAAAAGCAGAAACCAGTCCCTACATGCTGAGCTATCAGCCTTAAGAAAGAAGGAAGCACGAGGAGATATTGAGGCAGCTTCCGAAAACATGCTGTACCTATCGGCAGCCAGCATGCAAACATGTAGAAACTAGAGAATTGAGCATATAAAGGCATGCCTATTTCTCTAGTGGTTCAATAGCTAAATCTGCACTCGAAGATGGGTGTTAGTTTTAGAGAATGAAAAGTAACCATGGCTTTCTCTCTTTAAAAAAAGAAAGAATTTAAAAAATGTACTAACCAATCATTTCAGACATCAACTAGTTTAAGCTGCTCTATGTTACAGCATCAAATATTTATAGTAAGCCATCATCAGAAACTGGGAGGCTTGTCAGTGGAATGATTCATCTGTAAGTCAAGTAATCAATAACAATGGACTCAAAATTTTAATTCTTGTGGTAATTCAGAAAATGAGGAGAGCGATTAATTTTTCAGTAAATTTTTATTGTTTGCATGCTATGTGCCACTTACAGTTCTGAAAACTAGGGAATAATGAACAAGACAGGTATTTCCCCTGTGGTAGGCAGAATTCCAAGATGATCCTGGATGAAATATGCCCTTGCAAAACCTCCTTCCCATAACAGTGGGTGAAACCTGGAAATATGATGAGATAGCATTCCTGCAATTAGGCTACTAATCAACTGAATCTGAATTAATCAAAAGGGAGATGGTACTGGCTGGGCCTGAGCTGAGGTCCTCAGCCTTAAACCCACATGGAACTGATTTCTGCCAATTTCCTGAGTGAGCTTTGCAGAGGATCCTGATCCCCAGCTGAGAGGGACCTCCAGGTCCACGTCTTGATTAAAGTTCTCTGAGACCCTGAGTAGAGGATCCAGTTAAGTCACGCCTGAACCCTTTACTCAGGGAAACTGTGCAATAATACATGTATCTTGATTTAAATTGCTAAGTTTATAGAATTTGTTACGCAGCAATAGAAAACTAATGCAGTTCTTTGCTCGGACATATGATGAAACCCTCAAGCCTTAAAATTTTCCCTTTCTTTTGTAATCCCCTATCCCTTTGTGTTTGAGATTGTATTTCCCTTCATCTCTATGAAAGGTGTCAGGAAGGTGAGCAGAAAAAGGAAACACTAAAGAAAGAGGAAGAAATATATGAGCTCATCAAAGCATATGCTAGACAAAAGGAAATGAAGTCAGTAACCTCATTTTTCCTAGGATGATGAGCTGTGGTAGCACGATGATCAATAACATTAGCTTCAAAGCCATCAACCAAAGAAATGCAAAACCAAAGAATAACAGATAAGGCCGTCATAAACACCAGTCCCCAAGAGGAATGGGTTCCAAATAAATGAAATGACCAACTTTCAAGACAGTTTATAGCAGGAGCCAGGCCATAGCAGGTAGATTGCCCTAGGCAAAAGGAAATTCAGGAGGAAAAGTAGTTTGGTAATGATATATACTGTAACATGGAAAACTAATTGGCATTGAATGTAAGAAGCAATTTTTACTTTGAGTGTTAAAAGTTTCTGTTCTCTTTGAAATTACACTTTTATCTTGGAAACTCACACAATGCGGACTTCAGCTGCCTCTGCTTCTAGATTTTCATTAAAACACACATGCTGTATGCAGTATTTTGATCTTGGAAGTGCTTGATATGTTAATGGTCTTGCTTTCTATTTGTGGACTTGGCATCACTCTTATTTGGTGGGCGTGATGAACCAAAAAAAGGCTGAATAGTGGGAGGACAGAATGCCCTTCACTGAACAAAGGCAAACGTTTCTAAACAGGCTATTATCTGTTCACTCGGCCATGGGCAGGGAACCTATAGATATGAGAATTATAGTCGACTTCTGGGAGAGTAATCCTGTATTAAGAAACTCACTTGGCTTTTTTTCTCCCCCCATTGCTTGCGAAAATTCCTTTGAATCGCAAACTCCTTAGAGGAGATCATGAACTCCTTTCTACTTAAAATCTCTATGACAGAAACCCACAAAACCTAAATAAAAAGAGAATTGAAACTCTGCTGTGATGATCATTCAAGAGCTAATCTTGGATCCCCAGGTGCCTGTAAAATAAAACCCTTTCTTAGTAGCTGTCTCCTATCTTCAGAGTCTCTTTGAACACAGATAAGAAAACTCCCAAAGACAATTCAATTTAGAAAAATATTAGCCAATATGTAATAGTTCTGATATAAGTACAATTAAGAAACATGTCTAATATCTTGCTTTGACAATCACTAAAATCATGACAAATAGGTGCTCACGTGAATATCAAATCTTAACATTCTACTACTGAAAGTCCAATATTCAAAAAGTCTGAGTGATATGGATAGATACAAAATACAAGTGAATAAATGAATGAATGAAAGCACGAATAAATAAAATTAGGATGCCTCTTGCCTTTCAAGTCTTCGTGATGTATTGAGACCTAGACATAAATGAGGAACTCTGATACCCAGCTGTTCCTTTTAGGTGTGATAGTGACATTTCTTGAAATAGAGTCTGTATTAATCTGTTTTGCATTGCTATAAAGGAATATATGAGGTTGGGTAATTTACTAAGAAAAGAAGTTTATTTAGCTAATAGTTCTCCTGGCTGTACAAGAATGGTATCAGCATCTGCTAGGCTTCTTGTAAGTCCGCGGGGAGCTTTTGCTCATGGGGGACGAAGAAGGGGGAGCAGGCATGTCACATGGCGACAAAAGAAGCAAGAGTGTGGGGGAGTTCCCAGTCTCTAAGAACTGGATCTCGCATGAACTCATTACCACAGGGTGGGCACCAAGTCACTCATTAGGGATCGTACACATGGCCCAAACACTTCGCACCAGGCTCTGCCTTCAACATTGGGAATTACATTTCAATATGAGATTTGGAAAGGCAAACATTCAAAGTATATCAGAGTCCTACAGAAAAGAAAAATCAGTTCCTACTGGGGAAACCAAGATGTTTAGAGGAGATTAAAAGTAAGTTTGTGTTTTCAAAGAAAGGTGTTAGTTACTTCAGAATTCAAATAATGATTATGTGTCAGATACTTTTCTCAGTGCTTTTTTAATTTTTAATTTTGAGATAATTGTAGCTATACATGTAGTTGTAAGAAATACAGAGAAACTCTGTATATGCTTTACCCAGTCCTCCCAGTACTACTATCTTCTATAACTACAGTGCAATATCAAAACAGGAAGTTAACACTGATACAATCTCCTCACTATATTCAACCTTGTTTCACCAGTTACACATGCACTTGTGTGTGTGTGTGTGTGCATGCACACATGCATGAGTGCATGCACATGTGTGTTTAGTTCAACTATTCTCTATGGGATAAATTCATTGTTTATATCAGCCTTTTTCATGTAATGACACGTTGATATTCCTCTGGATAATAACCCTATTCCCCACCACTAGTCTCTCTGCCTTCAGTGGTTAAGTCCTAACCTGAGGTCCAAGATTAAGAAAATAACTCAGGTTTAGACAATCAAAATTCTGTTACCTCTGGCCATGTGAGAGGCACACAACATAATCAAACAATAAAATTTTGTAGGTGTTGCTGAAGGAGTCTTTCCTTTTGCACTGAAAGTGACCTGAAATATTCTAGATACGGAAGTGCCGGCAGTCATCTTGACACCTGGTGGAGAATGACAATGATAACAGCATGTAGGAGAGTAGTTGACAGATTGAGATACAACATTTTAATGATGTTGTTTAAACTCCAGAATCCAGAAGGGAGCCCTATTTCCATTTAACTGAGTCATATTCCTATTTAACTGAGTCATATTCCTAGTTTCCTTAAGCAAATTTAAACCAGGTTTTCTGGGATTTGCAGCAGAAGAATCCTAACTGGTACACAGGCACATTTTATTTATTTTATACATTTTTGCACATGAGAAAATGGAGATGCAGAGATTGTAAAATAAATTGTTATTTTAAGGAAATCAGAAAGAGGAAACCCAGTTAGTGCATGATGGAGTCAAGGATAAATCCAGATTGCGTTCATCTAGGTGCTGTACCTCCAGGGTTAGGATATTGTACACCATGTCACTTGGTCACAATCCACTAGGGTACAATATCCTATCCAGGGTTGGGATATTGTACTCTGTGTCATTTGGATCAAATCAACAGGGGTTGTGATCCTTCATTTTATACATAAGAAAACAAGTCTGAGAAATTAGGCACCTAATAGTGATAGTCATCTATTGCAGCATCATAAAAAATACTTCAAAACTTAGTAGCTTAAACAATAATCATTTGATTTGCTTGTGGTTCTATACATTAGCAAATTGGAACCATTCAGTAGGAATGGTCTTATGCTTGTCTCTCCTGAAGTTACTCATATGACTGCAGTTAGCTAGCAGGCTAGAGGGTGGTTGATATGAGAGCCATTAGCTAGGATGGTGTGTTTCTGATAGATGTGCCCATTCATTCTGTGCAGGTCAACCAGAAATAGAGGTAGTGGAAGAGTGTCCACCAGCAATAGGGGGCAAATAGGCAAGTGCTTTTTGAACTTCTGCTTGTGTCACATTTACTAATGTCCTATTGGCCAAGATAAGTCATGTGACCTTGGTTTTTGTATCATATTACATCTCTCAAATAAAAGAGGAATGGGTTACCAGGAAGAGGACTAGAAACTGGAAGATATTAGACAGGAGTAAATAAAGTGAAAGATCAGGCTAGCAAGGACAAGAGGAGATATTGGAGAAGCTTTCATGGGGAAAGTGACATTCGTGTACATCCTAGTAGCAGTTGGAAAGGAGAAGAAGGGCGTCTAGGGAAGAGAGAAGCCTTCAATGGAGGATGCAGCTCATTATGTTCCTGGAACCAGGTGGGCTAGAGTACAGAAGGGAGGAGCAGGAGTAGACTGAGACCAGCGTACAAAACACTCAGAGAACATGTTGTAAAAAGTTAGGAATCTTCTACCTTCTATGCCAGGAAACTATAGATTGCTTGGGCAACATGGCATTTCAAACTCTCCAAATTTTATTCATTTATTTTGAGACCCAGTTTCACTCTATCACTCAGGCTGGAGTGCAGTGGCTCAATTTAAGCTCATTGCAACCTTTGCCTCCTGGGTTCAAGTGATTCTCATGCCTTAGCCTCCCAAGTAGCTGAGATTACAGGTGCGTGCCACCATGCAAACTCTCCAGATTTTAATATTTCCTAATTATTGCCCTTTTGGTTCCTCTGACCTATTGCTACTATGAAGGACTCATATTTTTAGATCACAGACTGTTTAATACCTTTTAACTTAAAAAAATAAGTACGTGTATTTTGAAGTTATGAATATGTTTAAAATAACATTTTAAAGTCATCAATTTCTATACAAAATGTAGAAAGTTATAGACATTTCTTATCTTTGGTTATCTCTAGAGTTACCAGAAATGTAATTATGCAACTGCTAATAATTATAATCTCAGTTATTTAGCTGAGAGCCATATAAATTTTATAAGGCAATAAATCTTATTAAATGTTCCCTAGAGTATCAATTGATTCATTAACTTATAATAAATGCTTTTAAGGATTCCCAGGCAAGATGGCCAAGTAGGAACAACTCCAGTCTGCAGCTCCTAGAGAGACCAAAGCAGAAGGCAGGGGATTTCTGCATTTCCAACTGAGATACCTGGTTCATCCCACTGGGACAGGTTAGACAGTGGGTGCAGTCTATGGAGGGTCAGCAGAAGCAGGGTAGGGTGTTGCCTCACCCAGGAAGCCCAAGGGGTCAGGGAACTCCCTCCCCTAGCCAAGGGAAGCCATGAGGGACCCTGCTGTGAGGGACAGTGCTATCTGACCCAGATACTACACTTTTTTTTTTTTCTCTTTCTTTGAGACGGAATCTCGCTCTGTCACCCAGGCTAGAGTGCAGTGGCACAATCTTGGTTCACTGCAAGCTTCGCCTCCTGGATTCACGCCATTCTCCTGCCTCAGCCTCCCCAGTAGCTGGGATTACAAGCACCCGCCACTGCTCCCAGCTAAATTTTTTTTTTTTTTTTTAGCATTTTTAGTAGAGGTAGGGTTTCATCATGTTAGCCAGGATGGTCTCGATCTCCTGACTTTGTGATCCGCCCACCTCAGCCTCCCAAAGTCCTGGGATTACAGGTGTGAGCCACCTACCTGGCTACTACACTTTTCTCAGTCTTAGCAACCCACTAACTAGCAGATTCCCTCAGATGCCTACACCACAAGGGTCCTGAGTTTAAAGCACACAACTGGGCTGTCCTTGAGGCAGACACTGAGCTAGCTGCATGAGTTTTTCTTTTCATACCCCAGTGGTGCCTGGAATGCCAGTTAGACAGAACCTTTTACTCCCCTGGAAAGGAGGCTGAAGCCAGGGAGCCAAGTGGTCTTGCTCAGTGGATCCCACCCCTATGGAGCCCAGCAAGCTAAGGACCACTGGCTTGAAATTCTGGCTGCCGGCACAGCTGTCTGAAGTCAACCTGGGGCGCTGGAGCTTGGTGGGGGGAGGGGCATCTGCCATTACTGAGACTTGAGTAGGCGCTTTTCCCCTCGAGGTGTAAACAAAGCAACCAGGAAGTTCCAACAAGGTGGAGCCTACCACAGCACCACAAAGCCCCTGTGGCCATACTGCTTCTCTAAATTCCTCCTCTCTGGGCAGGCATCTCTGAAAGAAAGGGAGCAACCTCAGTCAGGGGCTTATAGATACAACTCCCATCTCCCTGGGACAGTGCACCTGAGGGAAGGGGCGGCTATGGGTGCAGTTTCAGCAAACTTAAACGTTGCTGCCTTCTGGCTCTGAAGAGAGCAATGGATCTCCCAGCACAGCCCTTGAGCTCTGCTAAGGAACAGATTGCCTCCTCAAGTGGGTCCCTGACTCCCATGTCTCCTGACTGGGAGACACTTCCCAGCACTGTCAACAGACACCTCATATAGGAGAGCTCCCACTGGCATCTGGCAGGTGCCCTTCTGGGATGAAGCTTCCAGAGGAAGGAGCAGACAGCAATCTTCGCTGTTCTGCAGCCTCCTCTGGTGATACCCAGGCAAACAGGGTCTGGAGTGGACCCCCAGCAAACTCCAGCAGACCTGCAGAAGAGGGGCCTGACTGTTGGAAAGAAAAATAACAAAGAAAGCCATAACATCAACATCAACAAAAAAGACTACCATGTAAAAACGCCATCTGTAGAGGTCTGCAACAGCAAAGACCAAAGGTGGATAAATCCATGAAGGTGAGGAAAATCCAGCACAAAAAGGCTGAAAATTCCAAAAACCAGAATGCTTCTTCTCCTCCAAAGGATCACAACTCCTCAACAGCAAGGGAACAAAACTGGATGAAGAGTGAGTTTAACAAGTTCACAGAAGTAGGCTTCAGAAGGTGTGTAATAACTAACTCCTCTGAGGTAAAGGAGCATGTTCTAACCCAATGCAAGGAAGCTAAGAACCTTGATAAAAGGTTACAAGAACTGCTAACTAGAATAACCACTTTAGGGAAGAACATAAAAGACCTGATGAAGCTAAAAAACACAGCATGAGAACTTTTTGAAGCACATACAAGTATCAATAGCTGAATCAATCAAGCAGAAGAAAGGATATCAGAGATTGAAGATCAATTTAAAGAAATAAAGTGTGAAGACAAGATTAGAGAAAAAAGAATGAAAAGGAACAAATGAAACCTCCAATAAATATGGGACTATATGAAAAGACCAAACCTACATTTGACTGGTGTACTTAAAAGTGATGGGGAGAATGGAACCCCATCTTGGAAAACACATTTTGGGATATTATCCAGGAGAACTTCCCCAACTAAGCAAGACAGGCCAACATTCAAATTCAGGAAATACAGAGAACACCACTAAGATACTCCTCGAGAAGAGCAACCCCAAGACACATAATCATCAGATTCACCAAGGTTGAAATGAAGAAGAAACTGTTAAGGGCAGCCAGAGAGAAAGGTTAAGTTACCCACAAAGGGAAATACATCAGACTAACAGCAGATCTCTCTGCAGAAACCCTACAAGCCAGAAGAGAGTGGGGGCCAATATTCAACATTCTTAAAGAAAAGAATTTGCCACCCAGAATTTCATATCCAGCTAAAAACTCAGCTTCATAAGTGAAGGAGAAATAAAATCCTTTACAGACAAGCAAATGCTGAAGGATTTTGTCATCACCAGGCCTGCCTTATACAACCACCTGAAGGAAGCACTAAGTACGGAAAGGAAAATCTGGTACCAGCCACTGCAAAAACAAACCAAAATGTAAAGACCCTTGACACTATGAAGAAACTGCATCAGTTAATGGGCAAAATAACCAGCTGGAATCACAATGACAGGATCAAATTCACACATAACCATATTAACTTAAATGTTATTGGGCTAAATGCCCCAAATAAAAGGCACAGACTGGCAAATTGGATAAATAGTCAAGACCCATCAGTGTGCTGTATTCAAGAGACCCATCTCACATGCAAAGACACAAATAGGCTCAAAATAAAGGGAAGGGGGAGGATTTACCAAACAAATGGAAAGCAAAAAAAAAAAAAAAAAGAAAGAAAGAAAGAAAAGAAAAAACAAAAAAGAAAACAGGGGTTGCAATCCTAGTCTCTGATGAAACAGACTTTAAACCAGCGAAGAACAAAAAAAGACAAAGGGGTGCAGTACTTAATGGTATAGGGATTAATGCAACAAGAAGAGCTAACTATCTTAAATATATAGGCACCTAATGCAGGAGCACCCAGATTCATAAAGCACATTCTTAGAGACCTACAAAGAGACTTAGACTCCCACACAATAATAGAGGGAGACTTTAAAGCCTCACTATCAATATTAGATCAATGAGACAGAAAATTAACAAGGATATTCAGGATTTGAACTCAGCTCTGGACCAAGTAGACCTAATAGACATCTGCAGAACTCTCCACCCCAGATCAAGAGAATATACATTCTTCTCTGCACCACACAGCACTTATTCTAAAATCAACCACATAATTGGAAGTAAAACACTCATCAGCAAATGCAAAAGATCGGAAATCATAACAAACACTCTCTCAGACCCCGGTGCAATCAAGTTAGAACTCAGGATTAAAAATCCCACTCAAACTGGGCGCGGTGGCTCAAGCCTGTAATCCCAGCACTTTGGGAGGCCGAGACAGGCGGATCACGAGGTCAGGAGATCGAGACCATCCTGACTAACACAGTGAAACCCCGTCTCTACTAAAAAATACAAAAAACTAGCTGGGTGTGGTAGTGGCGCCTGTAGTCCCAGCTACTCGGGAGGCTGAGACAAGAGAATGGTGTGAACCTGGGAGGCGGAGCTTGCAGTGAGCCGATATCGCGCCACTGCACTCCAGCCTGGGTGACAGAGTGAGACTCTGTCTCAAAAAAAAAAAACCAAAAAAAACAAAAAAATTCCACTCAAAACCACACAACTACATGAAAACTGAGCAACCTGCTCCTGAATGACTACTGGGTAAATAACGAAATTAAGGCAGAAATAAATACGTTCTTTGAAACCAATGAGAATAAAGACAAAACATACCAGAATCTCTGGGACACAGATAAAGCAGTGTTTAGAAGGAAAATGATAGCACTAAATGCCCACAGGAGAAACAGGAAAACCTGAAGTCTACACCTTAACATCACAATTAAAAGAACTAGAGAAGCAAGAGCAAACAAATTCAAAAGCTAGCAGAAGACAAGAAATAACTAAGATCAGAGCAGAACTGAAGGATATTGAGTCATGAAAAACCCTTCAAAACAACAGTGAATCCAGGAGCTGATTTTTTGAAAAGATTAACAAAATAGATAGACTACTAGCCATACTAATAAAGAAAAAAGAGAAGAATCAAATAGACATAATAAAAAATGACAAAAGGGAGATCATCACTGATCCCACAGAAATACAAACTATAATGAGTGAATACTGTAAACACCTCTATGCAAATAAACTAGAAGATCTAGAAGAAGTGGATAAATTCCTGGACTCATATACCCTCCCAAGACTTAACCAGGAAGAAGTCGAATCCCTGAATAGACCAATAACAAGTTCTGAAATTGAGGCAGTAATTAATAGCCTACCAACCAAAAAAGCCCAGGACCAGATGGATTCACAGCTAAATTCTACAGGAGGTACAAAGATGAGCTGGTACCATTCTTTCTGAAACTATTCCAAACAATAGAAAAAGAAGGACTCCTCCCTAACTCATTTTATGAGTTATTATATTTATGAGTTATTATATTTATGAGGCCAGCATCATTCTGATATCAAAACCTTGCAAAGATGCAACAAAAAAGAAAATTTCAGGCCAATATCCCTGATGAACATGGATGCAAAAATCCTCAATAAAATACTGGCAAACCAAAACCAGCAGCACATTAAAAAGCTTATCCACCAAGATCAAGTTGGCTTCATTCCTGGGATGCAAGGCTGGTTCAACATACACAAATCAATAAATGTAACCCATCACATAAACAAAACCAATGACAAAAACCACATGGTTATCTCAATAGATGCAGAAAAGGCATTTGATAAAATTCAACACCCCTTCATGCTAAAAAACTCTTAATAAACTAGGTATTGATGGAACGTATCTTAATAAGAGCTATTTATGACAAACCCACAACCAATATTATACTGAACGAGGAAAAGCTGGAAGCATTCCCTTTGCAAATTGGCACAAGACAAGGATGCCATCTCTCACCACTCCTATTGAACATAGTATTGGAAGTTCTGGCCAGGTCAGGCCAGAGAAAAAAATAAAGCATATTCAAATAGGAAGGAAGGAAGTCAAAATATCTGTTTGCAGATGACATGATTGTATTTTTAGAAAACCCCACTGTCTCAGCCCAAAAACTCCTTAAGCTGATAAACAACTTCAGTAAAGTCTCAGGATACAAAATCAATGTTCAAAAATCACAAGCATTCCTATACAGCAATAATAGACAACAGAACTAAATCGTGAGCAAACTTCCATTCACAACTGCTATAAAGAGAATAAAATACCTAAGAATACCACTTAAAAGGGATGTGAAGGATCTCTTCAAGGAGAACTGCAAACCACTGCTCAAGGAAATATGAGTGGACACAAACAAATGGAAAAACATTCCATTCTTATGGATAGGAAGAATCAATATCATGAAAATGGCCATAATGGCCAAAGTAATTTATAGATTCAATGCTGTTCCCATTAAACTACCATTGAATTTCTTCACAGAATTAGGAAAAACTACATTAAATTTCATATGGAACCAAAAAAGAACCCAAATGGCCAACACAATCCTAAGCAAAAAGAACAAAGCTGGAGGCATCACGCTACATGACTTCAAACTATACTATGAGACTACAGTAGTCAAAACAGCATGGTACTGGTACATATAGACCAATGGAACAAACCAGAGGCCTCAGAAATAACATCATACCTCTACAACCATCTGATCTTTGACAAACCTGACAAAAACAAGCAATGGGGAAATGATTCCCTATTTAATAAATGGGAAAACTGGCTGGCCATATGCAGAAAACTGAAACTGGACCCCTTCCTTCCACCTTACACAAAAATTAACTCAAGATGGAGCAAATACTTAAATGTAAGACCTAAACCAAAAAAACCCTTGAAGAAAACCTAGGCAATACCATTCAGGACAGAGGCACGGGCAAAGGCTTCAAGACTAAAACACCAAAAGCAATTGCAACAAAAGCCAAAATTGATAAATGGGATCTAATTAAACTAAAGAGCTGCACAGCAAAAGAAACTCATGAGAGTGAACAGGCAACCTACAGAATGGGAGAAAATGTTTGCAATCTGTCCATCTGACAACGGGCTAATATCCAGAATCTACAAGGAACATAAACAAATTTATTAAAAAAAATTAAAAAAAAATCAGAAAGTGGGCAAAGGATGTGAACAGACACTTTTTAAAAGAAGACATTTATGTGGTCAACAAACATATGAAAAAAAGCTCATCATCCTTGGTCATTAGAGAAATGCAAATCAAAACCACAATGAGATACCATTTCATGCCATTTAGAATGGTGATCATTAAAAAGTCAGGAAACAACAGATGCTGGAGAGGATGTGGACAAATAGAAATGCTTTTACACTGTTGGTGGGAGTGTAAATTAGTTCAACCGTTGTGGAAGATAGTGTGGTGATTCCTCAAGGATCTAGAACTAGAAATAGCATTTGACCCAGCAATCCCATTACTGGGCATATAACCAAAGGATTGTAAATCATTCTACTATAAAGACACATGCGTGTGTATGTTTATTGCAGCACTATTCACAACAGCAAAGACTTGGAACCAACCCATATGCCCATCAATGTTATACTGGATAAAGAAAATGTGGCACATATACCCCATTGAATACAGTGATAAAAAATAATGAGTTCATGTTCTTTGCAGGGACATGAATGAAGCTGGAAACCATCATTCTCAGCAAACTAACACAGGAACAGAAAAGCAAACACTGCATATTCTCACTCACAAGTAGGAGTTGAACAATGAAAACATATGGGCACAGGGAGGGGAACATCACACATCAGGGCCTGTCAGGGGATTGGGTGCTAGGGGAGGGATAGCATTAGAAGAAATACCTAATGTAGATGACAGGTTGATGGGTGCAGCAAACCACCATGGCATATGTATACCTATGTAACAAACCTGCACGTTCTGCACATGTATCTCAGAACTTAAAGTATAAAAAGCAAATGCTTTTAAAATGCAAATTAAATAACTGGAAACACCTCAGTTAAATGCCACCAGGATGCCTGTTATATACCTCCATAAGAGATCTGTATTCTTTCTTCATTTTAAAGCACTGTGCTCATAAACATAGAGTAAATAAGATGTTTATTATAGTGGGAGGGGACACAGGGATGTTGTGTGTAGGTATGGAGTGGAGGGGTTGCTAATTTAAATTCTAGCTTAAAATGATCAATTTTAAATTATTCAGCTCAGAATATCTCTTTAGAAGTAAATCTTTGTTCAATCACTCTGAATAGCTACTTGACAATATTTCAAAGATGTCCTGTCCTTTCACCAACCATTTCATTTCCAGGAAACTCTCTAAGGAAATACCCAGAAAGCCATTCAAAACCATAGGTGTAAAGGTAGTCATTGAAGCTGTATTCTAAATGTGCAGTAACATCTAAATCAGTTTTGTATTTTCATCTGATGAGGCATTATTCAGAAATGTTTAATGATAATTTTAAAGGATAGTTAATTACACAAATGCAATACATATATCATCTATGGCTTTGTTATAATATTATATTTTGGAGAAAAGATATAAGACCATATTTTCGGTTTTATTTCAATTTTATAAAAATACACATCCATATAAAAATAGACCAAACGGAATATATTAAATGTTAAATGAGGCTATTTTGTATTATGGTATAATAAATAATGATTGTTATTTTATTTCCTTTTGGTGGTTCCATGACAGTTTGCAAAATTTTTTAAATTTGCTAAAATCTACTAAATTTCTAATTTGGGGGAAATAAATATGTCACTTGAGAGACAGAGGGAGAGAAAGAAAGAGAAAGCAGAGAAGCAACCTTGTTAATTGAGCATGATAATGACTTCACACTTTAATAAATAATATTCTAGTTGATGACAGAAACCTACAATAACTGAGTCTAAGAGAAGCTAACCCAGTCACATATTAAGACTCTAACTTTGTAGAGTTATGCTCATGCAGAGCAAAAGAAAGCTGACCAATAAGAAAATATAACATAGCCACATTTCAAAATAAGCCCCAAAACATAGAGTTGTATATATTCTTCATAAGCTAAGTTGACAGTAGTCAGGTATTTGAATTGTTTGTGTTTTCTTGCCACTGAAATCATTTTACAAAAGTGTCAAATTTATTTATTTAAAATATTTTTTACTCCATGTTTAGCACTTAATGTAATTTATTTTAAACCTTTTATTTCTAGAGTTTTTTTTCTTGCTCCAAAATTAATAGAGTGGCTAGATTTCAATGGGTGCCTATACAAAAGCCTCTGTAAATTCGATTTCCCAAGGCATAAATAAATGTCAATAACTCTCATATGTCTAAAGAGGGAGCTATTGACTAAGAATGACTGGAATATGTCAAATTGAATAAAGATATTTCTCAATTCACAGAGGAACTCTCATACATGTTACTAATTGATTTTGATTCTATTGATACTTAATTGAAAAAAAGTATATCACTTTATGAATCAATACCACCACTATGAATCTGAAATACAGTTTTTCCATTGGCATCATTTTTCTAGCCACAACAGTTTCTCATCCCTACACTGGTCCCTACCCTTACTGTAAATTGCTGCCAAAATAATCTTCCATTTTTCACAAGTATTATATTTGTATGGGTTCTATGACAAAGTACTACGGCATTTTCCACATTTCCACTATCCATCCTCTTTGCAATATTCATAAATTATAGTATTATATTATCAATATGCTTAGCCTTTAAAAGCTGAGCCAAAAACTAGACCTTGGGAAGATTTGTTTTCAAAATCAATCCATTATATAATTTTGAATTACAATGGATGATAATATACTAAAGAAGAAACTTCATACTAAGTAAGTAGGTTGAGTAGTAACAATTTCTGAAGCATGAGTTATGCATAGTACATATGTACACCTATTAAAATAAAGATGGCCAGCTTCAGGTACTGGTTATTCCAACCTAGTGATTTATAAGTATAAGTAGTATTTCTGACACATTTTCATAAAATATAATCACGACTGTTTCTGGCACTTACAATCCTGAATGCTAAAAAGTTTTCAGAGAGTCATGATGAGCACAACACAATTTCTATTTCTAAAACACTGCAGAAATACGGTATCAGTGAATTTGCAGGTGATGCTCCTTTGAAAAGAACGTCGTACATTGACTGGCATCTTCCTCTTTTCACAGGGAAAATTAAACTTCTTGAGAAATCTACTCAGGTAATTTTTATTTTCCCAAAGAAGATATTTTTCATGAAATGACTGTGACTGTGATTTGTGACACAGGTCACACCACTCCTTTCTTCCTATCTACGTCGGGATCACTATGTGATGTGATTTTGGTAACTGGCAGAATTCAGTGCAAAGCAATGTTTCCTTCCAGTTTGATTTCGATAACTCTCAAAATCTTCTAAGGCACTCTACCAGGATTTCAAGTTAGCAGGATACTATTAATCAAATTTCTTAAAAAATAATTAATGAAAACATAATAAAAGTACGCTGGCAATAAAACTTGAGCAGTTAAACATTCAAATGATAAACAATCATTTGCATTACTGAAAAAGACATAAATTAATCACATACTTGAACACAGAATGTAATAAAGTGACTCTACATTAAATGTAGAATTTAAAATTTATTTTCAGTATGATTAAATTTAACCAAAAATTTAATATTTAAATATTTATGAGAAAAACTGAGAATGTACCTTTACAATTGGTAATAATAGGTGTTGTTTAACTATTGTTTTCAGTGAGAGGGAGTGCATACTGAGTGAGCTCTTACCTAGACACACTGTAAGGATTTATAGAAAAATCATTTTTTGAGTTGAATAAAAAATGAACCTGACCATTATTCTTTCACTTATATCAAATTATAGATCATTATCATTAGCTGAAAGTCATTGGGTTATCAAGAAAGACTAAGAAGATTAATTGCTTTGTGTTTGAGATAAAACTTGCCCAAGAGAAACAGGTACCCAGGGTTTAGTAGCAAATTTCTAATAGATCGTGTTTCATGCCTACATTTATTCACTCTGAAGTTGTGTATTAATATTACCTTAGTACCTAGGCCATCTGCGATTTGGTATTTGTAGATATTTAAAATATATAACCAAAATGTCTATCAAATATGAAGGTAACACTTTTTTGACCCAACTGTAAGTTATAGGTTTTATTATTTTAAAAAATTATTTAAGATGGTGAATTTGCACTAAACCAATTAAGCTCTTTCACCTAATCAACATTTTAATAGCAGACTGGGTTTTTGAGTCAATGGTTCAAGACTTCAGTTGCAGGCTGGCCAAGAGATTTTCTCCGAGTGATGCTAAATGGCCCCATGACAATTATGTTATTATGGCTTTGACCTCCTTGCTGTCAATAATTGACCTGACAGATTCAGACGTTTTCTGCAATCTATTTATGGTCCAACATGGATTTTTTTTCTATGGAAAATAACTATCAATGTCTTTTTTTTTTCTTTTTTCTTTTTGAGACAGAGTCTCTGTCGCCAGGCTGGAGTGCAGTGGCATGATCCCGGGTCACTGCAACCTCCGACTCCCAGTTCAAGTGATTCTCCTGCCACAGCTTCCCAAGTAGCTAGGATTACAAGCATGTGCCACCACGCCCAGCTAATTTTTGTATTTTTAGTAGAGACGGGGTTTCACCGTTTTGGCCAGGATGGTCTCGATCTCCTGACCTCGTGATCCGCCCACCTTGGCATCCCAAAGTGCTGGGATTACAGGCATGGGCCACCATGCCTGGCCCTCAGTATCTTTTAAAAATATCGTTTTAAGACTTTTGAATACATCATCAGTCAACACAATGAGTACTGCAAAGATTCTGATTTGTATTTTAAAACATTTTAAACCAGACTATAGATTTAAAAAAACAAACAAACAAAAAACTCCTTATATTACTGCAAATAATTCAAATGGAGGCAAAATCAAAAGCAAAAAACCTGAAATATTATCATTTTAATTGGAAGTATGAGTTTCCCATAGTAATATTAGCTTTCTCACTGCAAACAATTGGCACTAGGGGTGAACAGGAAATTAACATCACAATAGGTCATAGTCATCACCCCTCATGGTTTGAAAATTTATTCATTATATTGACTGATACTAACATATTGTAATTGTCTCCTTCAATGCAAAGATGATGACCATGTAAGAATCAATGTGAGCAACGTCTCATTTTTAGAATTACTGATTTGATTCCAAATTACTGATTAGTTCTGCTCAGAGAACAGGGTCATTATGAACTATTAGAGAGCTCAGTTATTTGTAACAGACATTTTCAGGGTCAGAGTAAGTGAATAAGAACAATATTCCTGCACTATATAAAGCAGCTGTTGCAGTTTGGAAGTCTAGAAGGAAATTAAAATCTATAGAGGTGTCTTTTTGCATTTTTATTTCATGGGAGAGCAGTCATCTCATTTTCAAAAAGGTAAAGCTTCATTCAGATTATTCATTTATTCAACAAACATTTATTGAGTAACCAGCACTAAACGGAAGGCTCAAAAATAAATAAAACTTGTTGTTCCCTTTCAATGTGCTGTGTTTCCAAGTAATTTTTCTTTTGTAACCATTCATTTTGAAAGTGGGACTTCTATACCATTTTAAAATATTGTTTGAAATTTTAAAATAAATGAAATAATATGACTAAAACAAATAAAATAACATTATTTGAGAATTACAAAACACCTCCCAACCACTAGAAATTTCTGATATGAACCCTTTGTTCCACCTCAGTCTGTCACAGACCCTCTTAACTAAAATGTATGGGTATGCGGTGAGAATCTGCATTTTTCAGATGCTACCAACTATACAGTTTGAGAACCTCTAATAGAGTGAAATGATAGTATCTTATGAACAAAGAAAGAACATAGAAACTTTGAAAGAAAGATTGCTTTGAATATGGCTTTCACTGTTGAGGACAATTTTAAAGATTGTACAAACTATGTAGAAATACAATCAGTACAAAAAAAAGCAATTTAACGATGAGATTTTTATGGGTACCTGGACCCTAAATTTTAATTCCTGTTTCACAGAAATTCACACAAGTAGATATTTTATGCCCAATAATTTCTGATAACATTTTATTTTGTAATATTATCAAAACGAAATCTTTAATATTTGCTCAAATATTGCAAACTTAAATCATTTCAAACATTTTTTTCTTATTCTTAACCAAAAGCAATGAACCTTTCCCGACCTCTTAACTCCTTCTCTTCTTTAGAACTCATTTTAAAGATCACAGTGTTCTTAGCCTTTATATGTCTTTCAAAGACCTTAAGATAAAAGCAGTAAGATCTTGAAATCATAACAAATAAGTTTAATATGTATGTGTATATGGCATGTGTTTATATTCTTTTAGGTATTTCCTTAAATAAGAATCCTGATAACATATATAGTGGGAGTGGAGAGAATACCCACTTGGGAGTAAAAAATTTTTGAATCTCTAGACCAAGGTAATACCATTTAATATTCTAGGAAAAATATGGAATCAAATACTTGTTAAATACTTTCAATACATCAAGTATTTTGTTTATTTTTCCCTAAATCCCATAAATAAAATGTCGTTTTCATTTTCTACTGAAGAAGAGAAAGACTTAGGGAAGCTAAGGAACCTGTCCAATATAAGTATCCTATCCTGGTTCAAGACGATTTTATTTAACTTCAATGTCCACATTCTTTCTAAATTATCCTCTATTGTAATAAATGAACAGAGAACTTTGACACCTGCAAAAGATGCATATCTTTGTTGTTCATTGTCGGTTTAAGGCAAGAGCAAATCTTGGACTAGTTTCTCTTGACAAGTCATTTATGAGTGGTGGTTGACTAAACCACAATGATGAAAAGATTCTGAGGTTGACACAGGACTTTCCAGGAGCCAACTAGTTGGTGAT
This sequence comes from Macaca mulatta, assembly GCF_049350105.2. NCBI lineage: Eukaryota > Metazoa > Chordata > Mammalia > Primates > Cercopithecidae > Macaca > Macaca mulatta. Next base: position 138,522,986 of record NC_133407.1, on the reverse strand, counting down.
GCCTGCGTTCCTTATAGGAGCAGCCACATGTGTGCATGTTCATTGCCTCTGACTTAGATCCTACAAACAAGATGCAGCATCTGCTTCTTATTCTTAATTCCATAATGTAAGTCCAATGAGCAGAATATACTTTACATTATTTGCAAACAATATAAGAATGTTTCACAAACATGCGATTTGGTTTTACTGTTTCCCCAGGAGCTCAATTTGCTGTTATTGTTTCTCCATGTGCTCACTTATTTATGTTTTTAATAGTTCACTACAGTTTTTCAAATATATATTTTTAAAATGCATATACGGTGTAATAAATAAGAAAAGGTGAATACAAAATATAATTAAATAGGAAATGACAGATCTAAAGTTAAAATCAATATTATTCAAATTAATTATTCCTGACAGGTTACACTGAATTTACTATTTCTGTATGCTTTCAGTATGAGTAAAGTGAATCTCATAATTAAGATTTATAATTTATCATAAGTCACAAGAATCCTTGATTTATTCCAGTCCCATTAATATGAACACTTATGAAATGCCAGATAGTTTCTGGCAATGATAGTGACTTAACTTCTATGGATATGAGGACTTAGGAGTTGACATTCTAAAAATTTATTTCTAAGTTTATGTAGAAAACTATAGACCTCAAAAGAGCAATAGGTCTCTAACACAAAACTATCACTTCCATTACATGTCACACTGAAAGAACTTAGAATAAATTGCAAACATCTTACCACACGCTTCAGGGTCCTATACGACCCAGTCTGGCCTATTCCTCTGATCTTAGCACCACTCACCCCTTCTCCACTTTGTTCCAGTAACCTTGAAGTTATCTCCCATCTTCTGAATCAGCAAAGTTTGTTCCAGTCTTAAGAGTTGTGCAATTCTTGTTTCCTCTGGCTGGAGCCTTTTCCCTCAAATTTTTGTAAGAACGGCCTATCTTGTCACCTACATCTTAGCTCAAATTATACATTCTCAGAGGGGTCTAACCTGATTTCCCCTTGCCTTCAATCGCTTTCAATCTCAATATCTTATTAATCTTAACCACTATATTAAAAATATATAATTTTTGTCTGTCTTCCTCCATAAGAAAACGAGCTCCAGGAAGGCACGACTTTTGTCAATATTGTTTATGCCTATATAACCAGATATGAGACAAGTGTCTAGCCCACAGTATGGGCTTGGAAATATTATTGAAGGATTGAGTTAACAAGCAAAAAAAGAAATGACTGAATGTGAGTACTTTTATTATTTTATTCTATCATAGGATGGTCATATATTCTGAGAAAGTAGGGAATTAGACAATTTTCCCAAGACAAAACTAATTCCAAACTATGTAGGGTTAGCTTTTAAATAATTTTGTGATTTATTCTCTTTTCTTCAGCATCTCAGCTCTGTATTATTGATATCTCTTGTGGGAAGACAATTCTTATATTGACTTGCATCTCGAATTGATTTGAACTAACTTCTAGACTATTCTCTTTGTAGTGCCACATTACAATGGCCTCAATTAGGTGGACAAGCACGTGTATGATTATTAGAGTGAGGATTTGTATAGTAATTCCTGACAGGGTTTTTAATAATGCCAGTTAGATTGCCATAGTAAAGGATGACATCAATTCAAAAAGGAAATTGTGTTTTTTAAAATACAATATATTTTTATTCTGTCAGCACTAGGTGTATGTCCAACTATATATAATAGCATTTTATATCAAATATCCCCTGTGGTAATATGAAAGAAGTGGCTCCAAAATAAAGCTTAGTCAAATAAAATGTCCAATTCTGAGGGTTTCAAATGTACTACAGTTTTAGATATGTACACTAGACTATGATTTTTGATAGACCTTGGACATATTTGGAAATCTATAATTACCATAAAGCAATATGGTATTTATCAAATGCCTTTTAAACATGTTATGAGTATTCTCACTTGTATAGAAAGTCACTCTGCCCTCTAAGAGTGTATTAGGTAGGATTAGGTCGGCTTCAAGAGACCAAAAACTCAAAATAATTGAAATATCAATACAGTAGAAATGTATTCCATCTCAAATGAAATAAGTGTAGAAAGAGTCTGTTTAGGGTTGGTCAGTGCATCACACTGTCAAGGACCAAGAGTCTTTCTGCATTTCTTCTCAGCCATCCTCTGCATGTGGTCTCCATATCATATTCTGAGGTGGCTGGTCTAGTACCAGCTCCAGGACCCAAATCCAGCCAAGAGAATGAAGAAAGGATCAAAGGATTACACATCTTCTCCTTTCCAAGAAGAATTCCCATTGACATGTCATTATCCAGACTTAATCACTTGTATGCATAGGGAAGCTAGGATATAAGATTCTTATTTTTGATTACTGGGTGCTCAGCTAAAATTTAAAGATTGCAATTCTAATGAAGAAAGGGAGAAAGGCATTTGGGGACAAATAGAAGTCTCTGCTGCAAAGAAGTTTCCAAAGAAGGAGACAAGACATGGAAAATCTAAAAGTTAAATGTCTGATGTTTAAATTAAAAGTTGGAAACCGGGCACGGTGGCTCCCACCTGTAATCCTAGCACTTTGGAAGGCCAAGGTGGGTGGATCACCTGAGGTCAGGAGTTCAAGACCAGCCTGGCCAAAATGGCAAAACGCTGTCTCTACTAAAAATAGAAAAATCAGGCAGGCATGGTAGTGGGCGCTTGTAATCCCAGCTTCTCAGGAGGCTGAGGCAAGAGAATCACTTGAACCTGAAAGGCGGAGGTTACAGTGGGCCGAGATCACGCCATTACACTCCAGCCTGGGTGACAGAGCGAGTCTCTGTCTCAAAAATAAATAAATAAATAAATAAAATTTTAAAAATAATAATAAATTTATAATAATTATAAGGGGGTTAAGAAATTAGGGCTTTGCAGTTAGGCTGCTGGGATTAAAAGTCTGGCTCTGGCATTTATTTGCAATGTGAACTTGGATAGGTACTTAAACTTTGCAAGACTGTTTCTCAAGCATCGGTAGATAATAATAGTAGAATTACAATAGTGGGATGACCAAATAAAATGAACATAGGGTCTTTAGTATAGAATCTGGCTCATATTGAGCACTTGATAAATATTATTGATGAAGAAGAAGATAATGATGATGATGGTGATTTGGATGTTAATGGGTGATAGTAGATATAACGGTATTATTAGCAATATAAGAACAATCAAAACATGATTATTATGATTAGTGTCAGAGAATGCTTGGAAGGCTTCATAGATGGGGAAGTACTTGATACAGACCACATGGATAGGTTGGATTTACAGAGCTAGAAAGGAAAGCGAATTCCAAGCTGACCATATTAATACATCATGACCAAGTTCAACAGCATCAACCTCCACACTGTTTGAATCCTCCATAATTTCATTGCAAATGGATTTAAAACAATTGGAAGATGGAAGCTTACTGAACTTAAGTGTAAACATTGTTTAATGATTTAGTTACTAAAATGGACAATTATTCTATTGCTGAACATTTTCTGAGTTCCTTTATAGGGAAGCAAAAATTATTACATGAATTTGCTACAATCTGGGTAAGTGAACGCTTTAGGTAACGACTTGAATGAAAACCAATAGTCTTCTATATCTTCAAATAGTAAATCACTCTTACTTTCCTAACAGTAACTTCAATGTTACAAAAAAAAATCCCCCCTAAAACCAAAACATGCAGAAATCTTAAAACTTTCCACCAATGGTAAACCAGAGAGTAAAAGTATAATTAGCATACCTATTTTCCATCCAATGTTTTTGAGTTTACACATGCGTGTGTGTGTGTGCGTGTGTGTGTGTACCCAATCTCTTCTTCAAAATGTGAAGAGCTTTGGGCATACCTTCAATTGCTATAATTAATTTATTCTTGCCCAAAACACTAAGAGGTTCACTTGAGCATGAATTCTGCATTTTTCCACCATAGGAAATTACTTGAAAAGTTCCCCCATTAGAAAGCCTAATTTAAAATTAATATGTATGCATTTTCTTTCATCTTTTAAATATGCAAAAATAAGCTGTTTCTCAGTGATGAAGAACTGAACAGTGGTTTGAAATGCCACTTATTTGAATTTCATAAGTCAATCTTTCCCTATATCTTTTTTTTTCTTCATTTGGCTGTCACTCAGAAAATTGCAGGCAAACAGTTGAAAATGAAGCAATATTCCCCACAAAGTCTGAGTCTTAAAGAGCTAGTGCTGTTGTGACTTTCAATCATACAGTTCACTCAGCTTATGTGATGTAATTATTACTTTTAATAGCAAAAAAACACAATTACTTTTGAACCACCCTAATACTATTAAATTTTTTTAGCCCTTACCATGTGCCAGGCACGTTCCTAAGGACTTCACATTCTCTCTCTCAGTTAATCCTCACCAAAACTTGATGAAGTGGCTTTTATTATTGTACCAATTTCGGAGCTCAGATAACTGATCCACAGAGAGGATCAGTTGGCCAATGTCATAGAAGTGACAAATGGTGAATACAAGATTAGAACCCATTCTGTTTTTGTCTACATACCACACATTTAAGCCCTGAATTACTTTGCCTCTCCTCTCATGCATATACACATCTTATTTAAGGCTACTAGATAACAAAAATTTCTGCTTTAGTGTAAAATTATGTTATAAAACTTTATTTCCACCAGTAACAATTGTTTGGTACTGCACCTGTGGCTCCATTTTTCAATTCTACAAACATTTGGCTGAAAGCATTGTACACAGTGTTGCTACAGAAAACATGCTGGTGAGCCCACTTTCATGCTCTAAAATTCAGCTACCTCCAGAGGAAATGACACAGCAACATGTTTGATTCTTGTAAAAAGAACCTACCCCAATGTCCACACAACTCTTTTTAAAGGCAGAAGAGGAAAAACACTGCACGGAAAACTACTGGCTGCTTGATGTGTGTGTGTGTAGCTAGCTGGATCTTTACAGGATGAATGATCCATCTGATAAAAACCTATGAGAGCTACACAAGCACCCGGCAGAGTACATGCATAGCTTCTTAATAATTTCTTCTTGTTTGTTTCAACAAACACACATCGTCAGAGCCCATTTTGACAGCCAAATAATGCTACCACCAACTTGTCATGATAAAAAATAAACCTGATTGAATGCAAATGGGAAAACCCATTTAAAATATGTTAAAGGAATAAATGTGTACCAGTCTAATCAAGATGGTAAACAGATTTTCAGTCATCTTAAATATTCTAGAGAACGATAACGTGAAGGTAAATGAAAGGAACAGACTTTTTTTTCTGTCATAGGAAACAAAGAATTATATGTGCCTGTGAGCATACGCACACTGTTTAGATCAAAGAAGACACTATTTTTATCATTCAACTGCAATCCTATATGAGTCTTCCATTTACCCAAGTGATCTGCCTGAGATTTATTATAAAGTGGGGCTGATGATTACATTCTAAAGGATCAAGTATTGTAGAATGAATAGAGTCATCTTGCATATGTTTCATTAATGCCAAACCTTCTGGAAAAGGAAGGCAAGGGACTTCCTCAAAGACCAATTGATCTGGGAAGGGGTTTGAAATTGCCTCTGTAAATGTTTTCCAAACAGGTACTCAAGGTAATTTTTAAAACACAACATGATTGAATCATAACACCTCCCCACTGCAACCCGCACTCCCCTGCTTAGATTGGCAGTGGCTTCACATTGTTCTTAGGATGAAAGCAATGCCTACAAGTCCCTGTGTGTTCCTTCTGCCTCCAAGCATTAGGTTCCAATTCATATCTCTCCTCCTACACCCCATACTCCAAGCTTCCTGACCTTCTTTCAGTCACTAAGACCATATAGCTTCTCAGGATCATCCCAAAAGTCTCATGGTAACTGTTTCCCCAGTGTCCCGTGCTGAGAACAGCACCTGTAATTTGGTCAGTACCCATAACTAGTGTTAAATACAGGAATGAGTGAATGTATGCCCCTCCCTTTCCCTAGTATATTCTCTTCCCACCCATCCTTTTAACTTGTTTTACTTCTAAGTATCCTTCATATTTCAGCTTAAATTTTACACCCTCAGGGAAGCTTTCTCTTAGCCTAACCCAAAACTTCAAGTGGTACTACACCCCTCTCACCATAGCAACAATTATAATTGTAAGTTTATATTTATTTGTTGGATAATTTGGTTAGTGCAATTTCTCTACTAAACTTTTAGGTCTGTGAATTCCATGAGAACAGAAATCAAGCCTCTTTTTGTTCATTACTGTTTCCCAAGTGTCTACCATGGCACCTCACACGTTTAGAAGTCCATAAATGTTTATTGAGTATATCTGAGAGTGAGTGGACAAATGAAAGAATGAATACTAAAAGAAAGACCCCAGGAAAAGTAGAGTCCACGCCATTTTTGTAAAATAACCCATCTATAATATTTCCTCTGTCAAATACAGGAAGCAGATGGGCAGAACTCTCAGTGACGAGCTAATGACATCGAACATGGAAATGTATGACTTTAAAACTTCTAGGGAATATTTTTAATTGTACATATTTCTCTGCCAACAGTTTTAAGCGAGGTATAGGTTTGCCACGTTATTTTATTTCTGTTACTTCAACTTTGGGCTAAGGAAAAAAATCTCATCCATTTCCAGGGGGAGATTCATAGCCTCTGGGTCAAAGGTAATTGGTTTAAAACTTACCGTGATTCCACAGAAACGCAGCAAAAATAATTGCTGCATTTTATTTTCTCCTGAAAATACACAGGTTAGTTTGTGAAATGATGATTAATTTTTAACTATTGTTTTAAAAATAGTGTCCTCTCAAAAGCATGTTGATAATAGCTTGCAATTTTAGTAGTAGCTAAATTAATTCCTTTGCAAAATTAATGAAGTCAGTGAGTCAGAGACTTCTGAATTGTAATGAGTTTCAAAAAATTCTGCATGAGTTAAAATCCCACATGAATTATATAAGAACATCTTTGTTTTCCTTTTTTATTTTACATACTTCTGTAGTATTTTTCTATCTAAAAGAAGTATAAATATTTGAAAAGGGCAGCCTGTATTTTATTGTCTCTTAGGCAGCCAAATTCAAGTTACCTTGTAACAATACGGATGATACAAAACAAGAAAGAGAGAAAAAAATCACGTATTATGTTTGCCATATGTTGTCAAAATAATAGCTTTTATTTATTTTGTAGGGTTTCTACGTCAGTTACTAATTAAAATTAGAGTGAGCTATTATAAGGGTTTACATGCGAAAGCAATGTTTTTTATCTGAAACAGGACTTACCTTTGTACCGTCCTTACGATTCAACTTAATCAAAAACTTGTTGATATCTCAACTTATCAAGAATGGATATTTGCTGATATTAACTACAGTGTGGTAGGACATATTCCCTCTATTTAAAGGATTCTGGGGTTCACAGTCATTTGGGAGAAAGTAGAAAATAATTAAAGATCCTATACGTTTAAAAAAGAAAGACTATCAAGGGCACACTCTTATTTTCCTTTATTTACCGTTTCTTTGTTCGGTTTAAATTTTCATTCTCAACTTCTATTTCCACAGTCTTTTAAAAATTCCATTCATTTCAATTTTCAACTTACAACCTTTTTTGTCAATTTTTTTTTTCTGAAAATATACTCCCTTGGGAGCTTTCCCACTGGTAAGAGAAAGGATTTTTTTTTTTTTGAAGGACTCTTGCTCTGTAGTGTGATCTGGGCTCACTGCAACCTCCACCTCCTGGGTTCAAGAGATTCTCCTGCCTCAGCCTCCTGAGTAGCTGGGACTACAAGTGCACGCCACCACGCCCAGCTAATTTTTGTATTTTTAATAGAGACAGCGTTTCACCATGTTGGCCAGGATGTTCTCTATCTCTTGACCTCGTGATCCGCCAGCCTCGGCCTCCCAAAGGAGACAGGATTTTTAAAAGAAAACATTCTGAATGTGAAGGCCTTTCAGCCAGTGAGATTTTTTGTTATTTATTTATTTATTGTTTATTTATTTATGTAGACTGATATTTGGTTCTGCAAAGAAGGAAAGAATGTTGCTTGTCTACAGAGCTTCCCTCTGAATCTTATTTGAAAAATGGAAAGTAGGGCAAAAGTCACCATATTACACCTGGCACAAATAACTCCTGACATGTCATATAGGGATGAGTATTAATCTGGCATGATTCTTTTAACTTGAGGCTTTAATATTTTTTTCGGAATAAATGTTCAGCAAGAAGCACAGTCCCTGATAAGCAGTGAGTTCTGTGTTATGCAGAGTCAGGAAATGGATTACTCTTGTACAAGCTTAAGTTTAATTAAACAATCAATTTTTCATTAAGTGGGTGCTTCAGTTCAGCACTGTACTAGGTGCTTTGGGAAAAAACAGGTACAACATGGTGACAGTACTTATGTCTAATACCACTAAGGCACCCATGAAGAGGAGAAGTATGGGATATGGAAGTTCAACAAAGAGTGAGAGTCACAGTAATTATAAAAAACTCCAGAGAGGAAGGAGCTTGGATATGATGCTGGGGAAATAAACAGGAAATAGTTTTGCTGGAAATGTATTTCAAAGAAAGAGAACAATGTAAGAGTTCATAGAAAACGAGGTTCCACAGTCATACGATGATAATACAATGAAAGTATCCTTACAGTTAAAATGATATGAAAAAACATTAAAGCTTGTCAGATAGTTTAATAGTCAGCTACATCCTTATATATGCAAATGAAAGTTATCGGCTTTGAAGTATTAAACTTCATATCTGTTAGAAGAATTTTTATAATTTTAATAATGCATTTTAAAAGAATTTGATTTCTGTAAAGTCTATTGTTGACACACACATATATTTACATGTTTTGGGGTTATTTTTAAACACACATTTTTTTAGTGTGGGAATGCTTTATGTCTGTTCATAACTGTCTGTATAAAACATATAAAACATTAATGCTTCAGCTGGAAATAATTACACAGAATGTTACCATTGATCCTAAACCAAAGAGAGTCTAGGTCACATCCATTCAGTGAAGAGCTAAAGCTAATCTCCTTCTTAATGTCATAGCCTAGTCTATTTTTATCATTATATTACTGATTTGTTATTATTTATTTAAAAATAAACATCTGCCAGGTGCAGTGCTCATGTCTGGATTCCCAGCACTTTAGCAGATCACGTGAGGCCAGGAGTTGGGGACTAGCCTGGGCAACACAGCAAGACCCTGTCTCTACAAAAAATAGAATATCTACAAAAAATAGAATAATTAGCTGGCCAGGCACGGTGGCTCACGCTTGTAATCCCAGCACTTTGGAAGGCCGAAGCAGGTGGATCACGAGGTCAGCAGTTCGAGACCAGCCTGACCAACATGGTGAAACCCTGTCTCTACTAAAAATACAAAAATTAGCCAGGCCTGGTGGTGGTTGCCTGTAATTGAGAGGTGACAACGTGCTGGCAGCCCTCGCTGGCTCTCAGCACCTCCTTGGAGCCTGCTCTGGCCACACTTGAGGAGCCCTTCAGCCCACTGCTGCACTGTGGGAGCCCCTCTCTGGGCTGGCAGAGGCAGGAGCCGGCTCCCTCTGCTTGTGGGGAGGTGTGGAGGCACAGGCCCTGACGCGAACTGGGGCTGCGCAGGGCGCTCTCACCAGCCAGCATGAGTTCTGAGTGGTCGCGGCTTGGTGGGCCCAGCACTAGGGGCTGCCAGCCACAGTAGTGAAGGGCTTAGCACCCAGGCCAGCAGCTGCGAGGTTGCGCAGGGTCCCACAGCACTGCCAATCTGCCCGCTCCGCATTCGAATTCTGGTGGGGCCTCAGCTGCCTGCCCGCGGGGCAGGGCTCGGGACCTGCAGCCTGCCATGCCCAAGCTCCCCCGGTGGTGGGCTCCGGAGGGGACGGAGCTTCCCCACCTCCCCAGTGGGTGCCGGCCCCTGCTCCACAGTGCCTGGTCCCATTGACCACCCAAAGTCTGAGGAGTGCAGGCGGGCAGCATGGGACTGTTGGGCAGCTCTATCGGGGCCCTGGCACGGGGTCCATTAGGCGGAGCCAGCTGGGCTCCTGAGTCGTGTGGGGACTTTGGAGAACTTTTATGTCTAGCTAGAGGATTGTAAATGTGCCAAACAGCACTCTGTGTCTAGCTCAAGGTTTGTAAATGCACCAATCAGTACTCTGTGTCTAGCTAATCTAGTGGGGACTTGGAGAACTTTTGTGTCTAGCTAGAGGATTGTAAATGCAACAGTCAGCACCCTGTCAAAACAGACCAATCAACTCTCTGTAAAAAGGGCCAATCAGCTCTCTGTAAAATGCACCAATCAGTAGGATGTGGGTGGGGCCAGATAAGAGAATAAAAGCAGTCTGCTCCAACCAGCAGTGGCAACCCGCTCTGGTCCTATTCCACGCTTTGGAAGCTTTGTTCTTTCCCTTTTTGTAATAAATCTTGCTGGTGCTCACTCTTTGGGTCTGTATCATCTTCATGAGCTGTAACACTCATCGCAAAGGTCTGCAGCTTCACTGCTGAAGCCAGTGAGACCATGAACCCACCAGGAGGGACAAACAACTCCAGACACGCTGTGTTTAAGAGCTGTAACACTTGCCACTAAGGTCTGCAGCCTCAGTGCTGAAGTCAGCGAGACCACAAACCCACCAGAAGGAAGAAACTCCAGAAACGCCCGAACATCAGAAGGAACAAACGCTGGACACACCATCTTTAAGAACTGTAACACTAACTGAGAGGGTCCACAGCTTCATTCTTGAAGTCAGCCAGACCAATAACCCACCAATTCCAGACCCATAATCCCAGCTACTCAGGAGGCTGAGGCAAGAGAATCGCTTGAACCCTGGAGGCAGAGGTTGCAGTGAGCTGAGATCATGCCATTGCATTCCAGCCTGCGTGACAGAGTGAGAACCTATCTCAAAAAAAAAAAAAAAAGAAAAGAAAAAAAAAAAGTGAGTGTGGTGGTATGTGTCTGTACTCCAGCAACTTGGGAGGCTGAGGTGGCAGGATTGCATGAGCCTGGAAGTTCAAGGCTGCAGTAAGCTGGAATCATGTCACTGCACTCCAGCCTGAGTGACAGAGTGAGACCTTGTCTCAAAAAATATATATATTTAATGGTTTCTAAACTTAAACTTTTAAAATGCTATATTTTGAAACAATATTAAACTTATAGAAATGTTGTAAACATAGCATGGAGAGATCCCATATACCTTTCATATGGCATCCCCCAGTGTTAAGGTTATGTGCTACCACAGTAGATTCATCAAAATGAAGACATTAATATTGGCACAATACTCTTCACGAAACCACAGATTTTATTTGTACTATTGGTTTTCCTATTAATGTCTTTTTTTCTTTTTCCTCCTGTTCCAGGAGCCAATCCAGGCTATGGTATTGCAAATAGTCATTACATCTCCTTGGTGTCCTCCATTCTGTAACGGCACCTCAGTCTTTCCTAGTATTTTATGAGTTTCACACTTTAAAAATGCAGCTTAAAACTGGATTTTAGGGGAGAGCTGGAAAGATGGCCGAGTACCAGCACCTCCTGTCTGCAGGTCCCAGCGAGAACAATGCAGAAGGAGGAGGATTTCTGCATTTCCAACTGAGGTGCCCAGTTCATCTCATTGGGACTGGTTAGGCAATGGGTACAGCCCATGGAGGGCGAACAGAAGCAGGGTGAGGTGTCACCTGACCTGGGAAGTGCATGGAGCGAGGGCGCTCCCCTCCCCAGCCAAGGGAAGCCATGAGGGACGGTGCTATCTGGCCCACATATTATGCTTTTCCCATGGTTTTTGCAATCCACAGACCAGGAGATTCCCTCGGGTGTGTACACCACCAGGGCCCTGGGTTTCAAGCACAAAACTGGATGGCTGTTTGGGCAGACATCAAGCTAGCTGCAGGAGTTTTTTTTGTTTGTTTTCTTTCATACCCCAGTGGTGCCTAGCAAAACAGAACTGTTCACTCCACTAGAAAGCGGCTGAAGCCAGGGAGCCAAGTGGTCTAGCTCAGTGGATCCCACCCCCATGGAGCGCAGCAAGCCAAGAACCACTGGCTTGACATTCTCTCTGCCAGCACAGCAGTCTAAAGTCGACCTGGGATGCTGGAGCTTATTGTGGGGGAGGGGTGTCGGCCACTACTGAGGCTTGAGTAGGCAGTTTTCTGCTGACAGTGCTAAGGAGGCGAGGAAGTTCAGACTGGGCAGAACTCCCGAGAGCAGCAAAGTGACTGCGGCTAGACTGTCTCTCTAGATTCTTCCTCACTGGGCAGGGCATCCCTGAAGGAAAGGCATCAGCTCCAGTCAGGGACTTACAGGTAAAACTCCCATCTCCCTCAGACAGAGCATCTTGGGGAAGGGCTGGCTGTGGGCACAGCTTCAGTGGACTTCAACAGACTTCAATGTTCCTGCCTGCCAGCTCTGAAGAGAGCAATGGATCCTGACAAGGAGGATTCTCCCAGCACAGTGCTTGAGCTCTGCTAAGGGACAGACTGCCTCCTCAAGTGAGTCCCTGACCCCCATGTCTCCTGATTGGGAGACACCTCCCAGCAGAAGTTGACGGACACCTCATACAGGAGAGCTCTGGCTGGCAACAGGCCAGTGACCCCCGGGGATGAAACTTCCAGAGGAAGAAGCAGGCGGGAATCTTTGCTGGTCTGTAGCCTCTACTGGTGATACCTAGGCAATCAGGGTCTGGAGTGGACCTCCAACAAACTGCCACAGACCTGCAGAAGAGGGGACTGACTGCTAGAAGAAAAACTAACAGAAAGCAATAACATCAACATCAACAAAAAGAACCCTCACACAAAAACCCAATGCAAAGGTCATCAGCCTTAAAGATCAAACGTTGATAAATCCACAAAGATGAGGGAAAAACAGTGCAAAAATGCTGAAAATTCCAAAAATCAGAATGTCTTTTCTCTTCTAAATGATCACAACTACTCTCCAGCAAAAACACAAAACTTGATGGAGAATGAGTTTGATGAATTGATAGAAGTAGGCTTCAGAAGGTGGGTAATAACAAACTCCTAAAGGAGCATGATCTAACCCAATGCAAGGAAGCTAAGAATCTTGATAAAAGGTTACAGGTACTGCAAACTAGAATAACGAGTTTGGAGAAGAACATAAATGACTTGATGGAGCTGAAAAATGCAGCAGCAGAACTTCATGAAGCATACACAAGTGTCAATAGCTGAATCAATCAAGTGGAAGAAAGGATATCAGAGATTGAAGAGCAACTTAATGAAATAAGGCATGAAGACAAAATTCAAGAATAAAAAAAGAATGAAAAGGAAAGAACAAACCCTTCAAGAAATATGGGACTATGTGAAAAGATCAAACCTATGATTGATCAATGTACCTGAAAGTGACGGAGAGAATGGAACCAAGTTGAAAAACACACTTTGGGATATTATACAGGAAAACTTCCCCAACCTAGCAAGACAGACCAACATTCAAATTCAGGGAAGACCACTAAGATACTCCTTGAGAAGAGCAACCCCAAGACACATAATCACCAGATTCTCTAGATTAAAATGAAAGAAAAAAGCTTAGGGGCAGCCAGAGAGAAAGGTTAGGTTACCTACAAAGGGAAGCCCATCAGACTAACAGCAGATATCTCTGCAGAAGCCCTACAAGGCAGAAGAGAGTGGAGGCCAATATTCAACATTCTTGAAGAAAATAATTTTCATCCCAGAATTTCATATCTGGCCAAACTAAGCTTCATAAGTGAAGGAGAAATAAAATCCTTTACAGGCAAGAAAATGCTGTGGGATTTTGTTACCACCAGGTCTGCCCTACAAGAGCTCCTGAAGGAAGAACTAAATATGGAAAAGGAAAACTGGTACCGGTCACTGCAAAAATACACCAAAAGATAAAGACCAATGACACTATGAATAACTTGTATCAACTAATGTGGAAAATTATCAGCTAACATCATGATGACAGGATTAAATTCACACATAACAATATTAACCTTAAATGTAAATTGTCTAAATGACCCAATTAAATGATACAGACTGGCAAATTGGATAAACAGTCAAGACCCGTTGGTGTGCTGTATTCAGGAGACCCATCTCATGTGCAAAGACACAAATGGGCTCAAAATAAAGGGATGGAGGAATATTTACCAAGCAAATAGAAAAGAAAAAAAGCAGGGGTTGCAATCCTAGTCTCTGATAAAACAGACTTTAAACCAACAAAGACCAAAAAATGACAAAGAGCTAACTATCCTAAATACATATGCACTCAATATAAGAGCACCCAAATTCATAAAACCAAGTTCTTAGAGATCTACAAAGAGACTCAGACTCCTACACAATAATAGTGGGAGAATTTAACACCCTATTGTCAATATTAGATCAATGAGACAGAAAATTAAAAAGGATATTCAGGACTTGAACTCAGCTCTGAATCAAGCAGACCTAGTAGACATCCCCAGAACTCTCCACCCCAAGTCTACAGAATATATATTCTCTTTAGCACCATATAGCAAAGTCTCAGGATACAAAATCAATGTGCAAAAATCACAAGTATTCCTATATACCAATAACAGAGAGCCAAATCATGAGTGAACTCCCTTTCAGAATTGCTACAAAGAAAATAAAATACCTAGGAATACAACTTACAAGAGACATGAAGGATCTCTTCAAGGAGAACTACAAACCACTGCTCAAAGAAATATGAGGGGACACAAACAAATGAAAAAAAAATTCCATGCTCATGGATAAGAAGAACCAATATTGTGAAAATGGTCATACTGCCCAAAGTAATTTATAGATTCAATGCTATTCCCATCAAGCTACCATTGAATTTCTTCACATAATTAGAAAAAACTATGTTAAATTTCATATGGAAGCAAAAAAGTACCCATATATCAAAGACAATCCCAAGCAAAAAAAAACAAAGCTGGAGGCATCACAATACCTGACCTCAAACTATACTACAAGGCTACAATAATCAAAATAGCATGGGACTGGTACCAAAACAGATACATAGACCAATGGAACAGAACAGAGGCCTCAGAAATAACACACCTCTACAACCTCAAGGATCCTCAAGGATCTAGAACCAGAAATACCATGTGACCCAGCAAGCTCATTACTGGGTATATACCCAAAGGATTATAAATCATTCTACTAGAAACGCACATGCACACCTGTATTTACTGCAGCCCTGTTTACAACAGCAAAGACTTGGAACCAACCCAAATGCTGATCAAGGATAGACTGGATAAAGAAAATGTGGCACATATACACCATGGAATACTATGCAGCCATAAAAAAGAATGAATTCACATCCTTTGCAGGGACATGGATGAAGCTGCAAACCTTCATTCTTAGGAAACTAACACAGAAACAGAAAACCAAACATCGCATATTCTCACTCATAAGTGGGAGTTGAACAATGAGACTACATGGACACAGGGAAGGGAATATCACACCCTGGGGTCTGTCAGGGACTGGCGGGGGGAAGGGGAGGAAGAACATTAGGAGAAACACCTAATGCATGCAGAGCTTAACACCTAGATGAAGGGTTGATAGATGCAGCAAACCACCATGTCATGTGTTTACCTGTGTAACAAACCTGCACGTTCTGCACATGCATCCTAGAACTTAAAGTAAAAAAGGAAGAAAGAAAGAAAGAAAGAAAGAAAGAAAGAAAGAAAGAAAGAAAGAAAGAAAGAAGAAAGAAAGAAAGAGAAAGAAAGAAAGAAAGAAAGAAAGAAAGAAAGAAAGAAAGAAAGAAAGAAAGAAAGAAAGAAAGAAATTACTTCCAAGCACTTTTGAATTCTCCACTTATCAGAAGAGAAGCTAGTATTTATTAAATACAGGAGCTGCTATATGCCTTCCTCACATCCTGTGAAGTAGGCATTCTAGTAAAGGAACGAAAGATGAGAGATTAAACTGACCTGCCCCAAATGGACTAATGTAATTTCATTGGAAATAACCTGATCATTTTGCCAGGATGATTAAATGGTCCTTTCTCTGTAAGGTTATTAGGTTATATCTCTATTTTGATTGTTCTGTGTCATTTTCCCCCACAATGTAATGACTTTTCCACTTCATGTCTTCTTTTGTTTAATATTTCCTTGAATTTCTCTTTCCAAATGCACCACTGTGCTTCTCCATCCCTCCTCTTCAGGTGCTGGTCATGTGCAGTTCTCCCTGAAAATTTGTATTAATAAAAAATGAACAGATCAGGCAAAAAAAAAAAAAAAACAACAACAAAAAAAAAAAACTGGATTTAGAAATTAAAAAATGCTGCTTAAATATTTTGTAGAATATCCCTCAATTTGTGTTTGTCTGGTAGTTTCTCATAATTAAGCTGAAGTTCTATAACTTTTGGAAAGAGTACCATGATGCGCCATGTGATGGCATTACAGCAGAGGGTACATAATATCAATATTCCTTATTACTGCTAATGTTAAGCTGGATTACTTCATTAAGATGATTTCCATCAGGGTTTTAAGCCAGGCTTTAAAACCATGAAGTTACCATTTTTCCCTTTCCATATTCTACTTTTTAGAAGTAAGTTCTATATGAAGAGTTTAGTGTGGCATATGATAACTAAAACTTCCTCAGTTCATGTCTGAGGAAGTATCATTATACTTCCTGGGGGGAAGAAGTTCAAATAATTTGTGGGCATATGTTAAAATAACCACAGTGATTAATACATACTTCGAGTATGATATTTTAAGCCCACAAATTATCCTGATTCTCCTTGAGGTTTTGCCCAGCAATTTTCACATTCACTGGTAGGCTGGGTAATTTATAAAGAGAAAGAAGATTTATTTGGCTCACAATTCTACTTGCTGGAAGATTGTGCATCTGGTGAGAGCCTCAGGCAGCCTTTACTCATGGCTGAAGGCAAAGAGGAGCTGGTATGTGGAGATCACGGGGAAGAGAAAAGCAAGAGGGAGAGGGGAAGGAAATGCCAGGCTCTTTTTAAGAACCAGTTCTACAAGCAACAAATAGAGTGAAAACTTCCTCATCATCATGAGGACATCAAGCCATTCGTGAGGGATCTGCCCCCATCATCCAAACACCTCCCATTAGGCCCCACATCCAACATTAGAGATCAGATTTCAACATGAGGTTTGGAGGGTCAGTTATCCAAACTATAGCAGTGATCTAACGGTAATTTTCTGCTTCCTACATTCCTTCTGTATTTACTAATTAACATTCTTCTAAAAGCAAGAATTCTCACTTCTGCCCCTTTTATTCACTTACTTGATCGATCATTTATTTTTATCAGTATGGATTGGTGAATATTCTTTGGGCTACAATACTATACTATAATTATTTAATTGGTTGCTCAAATTACTCTAGTTTCAACCATGGAAGAGTTAACATTGCAAATGATTGGGTGATTTTAGGGTAATTATGTGGGTTTTAGAAGAAGCTAATATTCTGTGTTGTTAGATCAGTCTTCTAGACCTGACTCTATTCTCAGTCTCCACTGAGCACTAAGCTCATTACTACTGGGAGAAGAACATAGATCTTTCCTTCCTTTTAGAATTATTTTACATAATTTTTGCCTTTAGTGATCCTCTTTTCTAATGGACCTGTGAATTTGGATTGGAGGGTGAGAGTGGTCTTTTCCTTGTGAATTAGGATATGAATGCAGAACTCACATTAAGATTTTGCTTCTTTTTCTAGGATTAAATGTACAACAAGTTTACTATTATTCTAGGCCCATTTACTTTGGTTTGATTAGTAGAAATATCTATTACTTTTTTTCAAATTAATTAGATTGAGTCTTACAAATATAATCCTCTCACAAACTGAAATATTACTTTAATTTCACCAGGATATATATTTCATTAATTTTCCCCAAGTTTATTATGATTCTCTACTTTGTCCACAAATGTAAGTCTATATAATCTCATGTTGACTGCTATTTATTACACAAACTTTACTTTGGTTTTAATACTGAAAGAAATCTCAGAATTTTAAAACACCGTTTTGCTATCTAGAACACTAAGTTTTCAGGACCAGGATACAAGGTACATTTCTAAAAATATTTTGATTCTTATCTTTTTATATCATTAATTGAAAATCAACTGTATTGATAAATCAAAATCCAGGTAAAATATATAGACATAAATGTCTCCTTAAAAATTAATGATAATTAATTAGGGATAATACATATTTTAACTTAAAGCTTAAGCAGGGATGTTTTATAAGTTTCATTTCCTAAAGTAATACTTAGTGCATAGGAGGTGTTTAACAGTCACGGGTGATTTAACGGAAATGTCAATAAAGAATTTATAACTTCTTTGTTGTTTCAGCTAGATTATGCACATAATAAATAGAATATTCATTATAAAATTAAAAATGAATACTCAGAAATTATTCTTCAAAATTATTATCGATGCTTACTGTACTATGGCAAAAAAATAAGTATTTATTTTACACTTTAATTGGAATATCAAGAAAAATACCATTTCAGAAATATAAAAGTGAGGTTACTAAAATATTTTTTCTATTTGCACATTACCCGTGTAGCGAGTTTATATGGAAATGGAAAATTAGTTTACATTGTGAATGTATTATTTTTGTTGTAATAAAATAAGGTTTAATATATTCATATAAACTAATTAAAACTATTTAAACAGATTTATTGTGAAATTAACATTCTTTAACAAAGTAATTATAAGACCTATGAAAATTCACACTTTTCTTTCTTTACTCCTCCCTCACCTTAACCATCTATTTAAATAATTTTAAATACCATGTGTTTCAATAATAGGTAGGATTTTACACCCTGATACCTGAAGACAGATATTAGTTATTTACTGAATATTTAAATGACAAAGTCACTTGAGAAAAACTGAAATTCTTTTTCAGTAGTAAATGAGTAGGTCACATGTCCAAAATCTTATTCTAGCTCTTTCTAGCTGTGTTTCCTTGACTGGGTTGCCTAACATCTCTGAACCTTCATTTAATGTCTTTCCCTAAACAAGGCACATAATATAAACCTTACAAATTTGCCGTGATAGTGCAGTTGTCATAATCAGAGGAGTGCTTATTTTGGTCTTCATTTTCAAAATCCTCTGGCTGTCACAAAACATTAGTAACAGTAACTGATTAAGAAAATATACTTTCAATGTTATGATTCTGCCAGATAACTTAATGTTCTTTTCATGAGATGATGCAAAACTTAAATTTAAAATCATGATTAAAATCATGATTAAAATTTAAAATCATGAGATCCAATTGGATAATCTATCAGACTTGTCCAAGGTAACAGATTGCTTTTCTGAAGCTTTACTGAAATACAGGAAATCATGGTATATAGAATGGTTTTTTACAGAGAGTATGAGATGATTATGTGATTTATTTGCTCTGAGACTGTTTCAATTTATTAAAATATTAATGTTTCTTATTAATAAGAATAATTACCGATAAGAATTCTAATAAAATCACATTGAAAGTTAACTGTCCATTTTCCCAAAAGGGAGGCAGCTTGATATACTGGAAAATATATAGGTTTTCAAATTAGAAAGAAATATATTCAAATCCAAATTTCCACTTATTAATACTTTTTGGAATCTTAGTTTCTTCATTATTGATGTGGAATTAACAAAATTTCTTCTTCAGGGTTGTTTTGATGATGACAGATAATTATATATGAAGAGTTTAGTGTGGCATATGATAACTAAAACTTCCTCAGTTCATGTCTGTGGTAGATACAAATACAACATCTTCTCTTTTTGCAAGCACCCCTATTACAAATGTAGGCAGAAACTTTGCCATGTACCCATCATGCATTATTAAATGCACTAATTCATTCATTCGTTTATCATAATATGCTAGGTAGCAGGAACAATCAAGTGAGGGAAATGAACACAAATAACTACAATGTAAAACAAAAGAGAAATTTCTGAGACAACTGGCTGGTTATTAAAGAAGAAAACGGCATTAGAAAAGTATCACAGAAGAGGTGGAATTTAAACTTGGTCATGGAAGATGAATATGGATCCGAAATTTTGAGAAGATTGTAGAGAAGATTTAAGACTGTCAAAACAACAAGAGTAAGTTCAAGAAGGCAGGTGTAACCAGAATAAATTTCTGAACCTCATGTGACCCAACCTTCAAACAAACAGACTCTGGTAACAATAAGAAAGTAATTCCAATTTCCAGTTGTGTCTCTCAAAGAACATCAAAGGGTACATAGTTTAAAACCTACTTCTGCCGTTCTTTTTATTCTGTGTTTTATTTTACCCCCTCCTGCTTTCCCTGAAGCATCTCTTCATGTTCTTCTTCTCTACAGAGCATCAAAATGCACTTCATCCCAAGGGGTCTTTCCTTTTCCATTTCTTTTACTGTATTTCTTTTCACTTTTATCCCTTGTAGGAATTTCTCTTGACACAATTCAAACTCCCTATTCTGGTTCTCCCTCCACTGATTAGCATGATTTGCATAATAAGGCCCAAGAACTAGGGCAGGGGTTCTTATCCACAAGGTTCAGGATAGGACTGTGTTTCATCATAATTGATTCCTCTTAGAATTCTAGGCATTTTATTTTATGCATTTAGAAACACTATTCTGAGAAGTGTCCCATAAGTTTCTCCAGATTGCCAAAGAGGCCCATGGCACAAAACACATTTAAGAACCTTTGATACTAGGGAGAGGGAGAGGCAATTGAAAACAGCAGCCAATATTTTCATTCAAGTTTTTCTCCCTATTTTACTTGCAAGTACCTGCAGACATGTGGGGAGCAATGGGCAGTTTATGTGACCAAAACTTAGCATGACAACAGGAAATGATGGGACGAGAGACACTGATTTTCTATGCATAAGGAAACAAAAATGAGACACAAAACAGCCACTATCCTGTGCATACAGGATGTCAAACATCCTCTCCATGAAAACATAAAAGACTCATTCCTTCTATTTCTTTCCATTCCCTCGTGGGTTATCCTGCTACTGTTCTCATTAGTTTTCCCAAAATTATCTATAGCCTGAACCTAGTGAAGAAATATTCAAACTTACTAAAACTTCTGATTTCAAAGCAGATTAGTTCCAAACCCAAATTAAACAGAAATCAACTGTCATAGTTCAAATATTTCACAGTAGTCATCCAACTATTTAATTCCTTTCCTGTCTCCCCATATTCCCTCCTCACCTCTTCTAATACCTTAACTAGAAATTTTCAAGGGAGTAGGTTTCTGAAAGACACTCCTGCCAGCTTTTAGTGCTGCAGAAAAATCAACCCACTCACCTGCCACCAGTTGTGAGACTGTTTTATATAGTGTTGCTAGGGCCATAATGGTTCAGAGAATATTTGAATATAGAATATATTATTTTTGACAGGTTCTTCTCCCAATTAAGGACCACACAAAACTCTTCATTCACAGTTAAAATTCCCAGCAGTGGTATCCCTTGTGTAGCTAGGGAGTTTTAAATCTTGAAAAAAAGAAAGGTCTAGATTTTCATGGGGATCTGGGAAGGAGTGCAGATCAACCCGCAGCTCATTCCTTTATTTTTTTAGGGACAGCACAGATTTCCAATTGCTGAATGTTAAGTCACCTTCTTCCATCCACTCCCTATCAGTGGCAAAACTGTCCCATAATACCCAAACTTTCACTTTTGTTAAAGCAGCAGAATCCCAATTATTCTCATAAACACAAGACACAGGACAGACCAAACTACATTTTAACTTTTCACTTGAGGACAGATTGAATATGACAGCCCTTTTCAAGTCTTCATCTATGATGAAGCAATTGTGTAAAAGTACAGGGATAACATAAATAAATTTAAATAGATTCTCATGATCTCCCGGACAGTCGCTGAAAAATGAGGACTAATTTTCTTTTGAAAGTTAGCTCCTCTGACAACTTCAAACTTTAGGAAGTAGTACTGACAGTGATTCTACCAGCTGACATGTATTCTCTTGCCAATAGTATTAAAATTCAAAAAATTGATTGAGTGCTTAATATGTATCAAATACTTTATACATATTAATCCACCTATTTTTTCCCAAAACTCTTTGAGTTAGATATTAAGATTATCTCCATTTTAAAGAGGTGAGAATTGAGAAAGTTGACTATTCTGGATCTGAGTCCAGGCAGTCTAGACCAAGAGCCCACTTGTAGTTTGTGCTGTTGCATACTGTCCCCAATCTAAAAGAGTGCCCCACTTAGATTCATGCTTCTGTGTTAAAATCATTAATCTTTTATGGAAAAGGAGTCTTGCATTTTCATTTTGCACCGGGCTCCACCAATTATGGAGCCAGTCCTACCCAAGCACTTAATCTTTATGCTGCCTTGGCCATATTTCACCACTTGAATCATAGAAACATCATCAAGCCCCACTCTCTCCTTAACCATTTCTGAGTTCTTATTTATCCCTGCCATGACTGAAATCTGGCTCTCACCAGAAGACAACACTCTGTAGCTCTGTTAAGTGACAGCATCTTGTTGGTCTGTTACCCATCATGGACCTCAGGAATTGAAAGGGATATTTTTGTACTCTATGCTTCTCATTGCCACTTTCAGAGCACTTCTTTCAGCCTCTTGTGAAATAATTGCTGCTTTCTTGAATACCAAACCATTTGACTAAGTTAGTCCACGACCCTCATCCTCATCTTAATTGCTATCCCTGTTAACCTTCCTCTTTAGTTTCCATTCATTTGCCTGGATCTTTGGAACTAGCCCAAAGCTTCATCAATAAATACCCTAGTGCCTTCAACATCCACACAGACAACCCATCCAATTATTACCTGATCTCTGGATTCCTTGACCTCTAAGTCCTGATATTGTTATAGAGGTACACTGAAAAAGCTACACCTGGGAACTTGTCATTACCAGAAACTGAGCTACCTCTTAAATCATAAATTCATATATGTTACATTTTTGCCACTACCTCACTCTTTCCAGTTGAATTGTTGATTTACTCTTTCTTTTCTTTTTCTCTCTTTTTTTGGCTTTTATCTTTTTTAAAAAATTATTATTATGATACTTTAAGTTCTGGGATACATGTGCAGACTCTGCAGGTTTGTTACATAGGTATACACGTGCCATGGTGGTTTTCTGCACCCATCAACTCATTGTCTACATTAGGTATTTATTCTAATGCTATCCCTCCTGTAGTCCCCCAACCCCTGACAGGCCCCAGTGTGTGATAGTCCCATCCCTGTGTCCATATGTTCTTATTGTTCAACTCCTACTTATGAGTGAGAACATGCGGTGTTTGGTTAATTCTTCACCATGTTGGGGCCTCCCATCCTTTCACCCTCTGATTTTCCCTTCTGCTTAATCCTTTTTTCATTCTTGACATCTTTCCTTATTCACTTAAGATACCATAGGGTACATTTTCAAATGCTTACGTCAATACCCATATTCCATTGCATTTCTACCTTTTCATTGTGTCTGTCTGCTAAAACTTCACCCTAAATTAATCCTAACCCATCCATCCCTGAGCCTGCATTTTAAAAAGTCAAGCGATAATAGCATAGACCTATACTAGACAGCTTTGAATCATTACATACTCATGATTACTAGTATCCAATAGGCTATCCACCCTTCCAGGCAATTTTCCAAGATTTTGCAGTATATTTGCTCTTAGGTGGAGTTCCTTAACAACAATGCCTGAGACAAGGACTTTGAGTGAGTGATGTATGAGGGAGTGGTGGAAGTTGAATAGGCAAGAGCATGGGTTCCACTGAGTTCCAGCCTCAACATCAGTCCACAAGAGCTGGAACATATTGGCTCCACAGAATTAGACCAGCTGAGGCAAGGGCAACAATACCTCTCATCCCCTCAGGCATCAGTGGTCCATCCTTGTGCATAGGGAGGGAGCAATGTCCTAGGCATTTCTGGGCAAGGTGGCTACCTTCAGCCCAGTGTGATTCTTAGAGGAATGTAGCTATGAGTCCCCAGTGAACCTTCATAACTGCTGGGTAATGGGATCTGGATGGGGCACCTATTACATTCACTACTACATTCACTCTCTTAATTTCTACTGTGATTATGTGAAAACTTTTCCATTTTCCTCCGACCCACTAAACTTCCACTTTCACATTAAACCGTACAACTATCTAAGTCATTTTCTTTGTTACCTGCTCTCTTAGCTCGATGGTGTTTCTCAACCTCAGAGATCTTATTTCATTTTGTGTGTTTGTGTGTATAATATCCATGTTCTCAACCAAACTGCAAGCTCCATGACAGCAAAGACAAAAACTGTTTGGCCATGAATATTATACCTCTTGGGCTTAGAACAACGGTACATGTAAATCACTTTATGAATGAATGGGGCTGGGCACAATGGCTCATACCTGTAATCCCAGCACTTTGGGAGGCTGAGGAGAGAGGATCACTTGAGGCCAAGATTTCAATACCAGCCTGAGCAATACAGCAGGACCCATCTTTACAAAAAGTGTTTTCTAAAAAAGAATGAATGAGTCAATTTAAAAAGCTATCACTTCTATAGAAGCTACTATGTGCCGGGCCCTATTCTAAATGATTTCTGTGTATTAAATCATCCATATCCACGGCTGTGAGCTAGATACTGTTATTATCTCATAGCACAAACAAGAAGTTCAAGAAGTTGCCCAAGTTCACATGACTAAGAAGGAGATCTGCATATTAATCCAAGCAGTGTGACTTTATAGTCTTTGTTCTTATCTAGTACGCTATACTCTATTGTACTGCCTCTCAAATGAATGGTGGAATGAATAAAGGACAGATGAAATGGAGGGAGAGAAGAGAGGGAAATGGAGGAAGAGAGAAGGGAAGATAGAATTCAGAAGACTGCAGACACACACGCTATGTGTGATGTAGTCAGAAGCTTTTGAGTATCTCACAGAAAATGGCCTTTTGTTAAACCAGTCTCCTTAATTAGATGTCAACTATCACTCAATGCATAGCCACACTTCCCTGCTTCTAATTTGTTGACTCATTGTAGCAAGTTGTAAAGACCCAATATATGGATTTCCAATCCCAAATATTCAGAAAATTCAACCATGCTAACCCCATTGTAAGTAACCCACAATGTTAGTATATATATATATGTGTGTGTGTGTGTGTGTGTGTGTGTGTGTGTGTGTGTGTGTGTGTGTATTAGCAGATGCAGTTATGATATTGGGCCCTCCGACAGACCAACTGTGTATACATCAATAACAAAACACTAAAAACACTGAAGGAAAAGTAGGAGTTTTACATAACGAATGCATCAATTTAAACAAAACCGGATACATAAGGCATCTCAAGAAGGGAAGGGAATAGGATACTAATCGTGCGAAACAATTTGATCTAGGAATCCAGATGGGAAATTCATAGTCACTGAGGTTTGGAAGGAAGCTTAAAGGTCATTCTGTTCACACCTCTCAGTGGCATCTGGCCCATTTAGCAGGTTTTATTATTTAAAAATTGTTTTTCTCCCCATAAAGAACCCAGTTAATGACTTTATTGTTATTTTTAAGGTTAAGAAAGCAAATCGAGAGCAGATGTATCTCATATCTTCTGGCTGCTTTAAAACTAAACTGGATTAAAGATTTGTTTCATCAGACACCCTGTTTGATAAATGATCCAACATGTCTAGTCATCATCAGAATGTAGGTTGAACCTCCATGTGTGTGAGAACATTTTTCTCAATTTATTATAATTCCTGCGATTTATGCACAACAGTGATGGAAATAGCCTGGTGTCGATTTCCAAGGCGCAGTGTGGGAGGCACTGTGTGTGCACAAATCCTGTTATTTGTTAATAGGATTTGTCCACATAGCCTCTGCCCAATCTGTCCAATGCTTTGAAATATTGCAGCTGCTTTTCATTTTCTGCAAAATCCGATTGGCAACAATGTCAACGCCACAGTTCAACCTACAAACAGAAGCACAACTCCAAGTAGGAATAAACAGTTGGCAAAACAGTCATTAATGTCACCACCAAGGATGCCATCTGGGGAATTTCGTTACCATGCTAGGGCCAGCTCTAAAGTAAGATATTTCATATTCAACTGAATATGGCTTTTCAACATTGGTGACTCCACATAATGGTTCTTAACTGGGGGCAATTTTGGTACCCATAAAACGTTTGGCAATGTCTGGAGACATTTTTAATTGTTATTGCTAAAGGGGCCTGCCTATCAAGTGGGTGGAGACCAGGGATAATGCTAAACATTTTACAATGCACCAGCAAGCCCCCCAAACAAAGAATTACCCAGTACAAAATTTTGATCGTGCTGAGGTTACTATCCTGCTTGCTCCAAGGCATTTCAAACCAAACTAACATAGCCATAAATGACAGTTGTCCTTCTTTATCACCATTTAGGATACAGACTACAATGACCATTGGGGAACAAGTAGCTTAAATGCATGGGATCTAATTCAGTATTATATTTCTGTGTTTGTGACATTTATGGATACATTTTTTGCTACGTATTTTAACCAGTATAAAAAGAAGTAGTAACAGTAAGGAGGATAGCAAATGCAGATACTTGGAAATGTTACTGTCACAGGGACTCTCCTAGTACAACATTTCCAACCCCTATTCTCTAAAACATCAGTTCAGCAAGATGAATGAGAATCCCGTGGCTAAAGGATTACAGGTCAAATGTCTTGGTGAAAAGCTGACGTGAACTAACTGAAATCTGTCTGGGTCCTGTAGGACTATCTCAGCAACTTAAAATGCTCACAGTCACCATAGCTCTCCAAGAGATGACTATTGTAAAACCAATAAAACATTTTCAAACTTACTGGACCATAAATTGTTTTACTTCTGTAACAAGTGTTAATATTGCTTTAAACAAATGATCTACTACAGTCAGCATGTTCGTCGGTAAAGTATGGTGCAAAAGCTGGAGTTATTTGCCCAGAATTATTCACCAAGTAGGACAAAGCAAGTACCACAACAAAGACCACTTATTGTTGCCTATTCTTCCATTATACAATGCTTCTTTTTACAGCTATAGTTTTAAAATGATGACATAATCACATTGTTAAATCATGGTATATAGTGCTTGGAATAAAACATTACTTTGGACAGAGCATTTTAAAATCTAGTATCATGTTTACTCTTCACAATTCATGTGGGATTATTTTTCCCTCCACTACTCCACTTTTTCCTCCTATTTATTATCATCTTCCGTATCATCATCACTACCACCATATCTTGACTGTAAACTTAACCACTAGAATTTACCATGAGTCTAGGTCTTTTGTTACCCCAGTGCTGAAAACAATCTGTGGCATATTGGGGTCACTCCATGTATGTTCAATTCATGGAAACCCCATTTTGTAGGTAAAGGATATGAAGCCTAATCTGAAGGTAGAAGTACACAATTTTAAAAGCACCTACTATGCTAGTTATTTTTTCATATATTATTTCATGGAATTAGTGAGATGTAATAGCAACACCAAAAGATAAAACTGGCAAAATAGCAAAAATAATACACTTTTTTAGGAAAGTATCTAACAAAAACTACAGAATAAATGAAGGAAAATTGCAGTAATCTTTTTATTCTTGTTTTCTGCACTATAAGACAGAGAGCTTGTGGACACTGGCTGGTCTTGCTTAAGACTTAAGCTTATTGATTCACATTTATTTGGTTTTATGCAAAAGGCCAGTGATATTGCTGGGTAAAATTTCTCAGTGGAGCTACAAGAAGAGACACAATGGTGAGCAATGAACTTTTCACAACCAGTCCGCCAAACTAGCCAGAATTAAACACATCAGTAGCTCCACTTCAATTTTATGTTTATTTTTTATGATTACGATGTCTAGTCAACTTGATGTTTAACTCATAACTCTCAAAAATAAAACTGGAAAGAACTAACTGGAAGAACGAAGCAATGAAAGACCATCTCTAATAACTAACTTTTTTTAAAATTTTTTATTTTGTTTGAGACAGAGTCCCGCTTTTGTTGCCCAGGCTGGAGTGTAGTGAGGCAGTTTCAGCTCACTGCAACCTCTGCCTCCTGGGTTCAAGTGATTTTCCTGCTTCAGCATCCCAAGTAGCTGGGACAACAGGCATGTATCACTGCGCTTGGCTAATTTTTGTATTTTTAATAGAGATGGGGTTTCACCATGTTGGCCAGGCTGGTCTAGAATTCCTGGACTCAAGTGATCTGCCTGGCTCAGCCTCCCAAAGTGCTGGGCTTACAGGTGTGAGGCACCATGCTCTGCCTCTAATAATTAATTGCTAAATATGTTTCGTTATCTAGTAGGTTAGCTTACTGAGGATCTCTGTCAGTTCTTCTCCACCCATCTACTCATCTGGAGTCTGAAAATAGCAAAAATAAGCTGGGAATTTATCAGATAATTATTTTATAGAAGAGTTATTAGTGAGGAATACTTAACATTAGGAAATGCTATTAACTTAAATATAGGCAAACTTAAAAGGGTATTACAGCTGAAAGCAGATAAAATTAGCATTGATTAGCTAAGTTCTAGATCTGGAAATAATGTTTTTAATGTCCAGCCATTGTCAAGTGTTTACGAAGATCTTAAATTACCTTGAAGCCCATGGCAAAGCAAGCTGAAAGATTCCCACTAATACACGAGTTCACTGACAAGTTCATTTGCCCATCATTTATTCAAACACCATTATGTACCAATGACATAGAAAACGCCAGGCTCAGTGCTGCTGAGGGTAGAAGATACAGATTCTACTCTTGAAGGGGTCATGTACTGATCAGGAGGATTGGAAACACTTTTAAAGGTAAATTCATGTAGCTGTGAACAAAATTGGAGAGCAAGGATGTTCATTACTGCATTGTTTGTAAAAATAAGAATTTGGAGGAAACATAAATGTTTATTAAGAGAGAAATGGCTAAAGTAACATGAATTATTCACAATACGGAATAGCATAGCAGCAGTAAACAAATCAAAAACAGCCCCAGTAGCCAGAATTTGAATGAACAAAGCAAATTGCTGAACCAGTATGACCATATAAATATTATATATTTATGGACATGTAACATGTATAGAGATTTTTAGGGAAAAGGCCTGGAAGTATGTAAATGAAATAAAAACAGTGGTTTCCACTCATCAAAATACTGGAACTATGGAAATAATCATAACAATCTATAGTTTTACCTATAATGTTCCAGTTTAAGATGATAATACATTAATATATTATTTATCAAATACGTGTACATATAGAGCTATAAATATAGATATATATTAACATGAATAACAGGGAGGAACACATAAAAGGATAAAGAATTTTAAATAGATAAAATTGTTTCTTCTCAGGGGAATTACTCAATATTTTGCATAGGAGAAGCCATTCCTTATTCATTTGAAAAATCCTGAATACGGCCATGCGCGGTGGCTCACTCCTGTAATCCCAGCACTTTGGGAGGGTGAGCAGGCAGACCGCGAGGTCAGGAGTTCGAGACCAGCCTGTCCAACATGGTGAAACCCTGTCTCCACTAAAAATACAAAAATTAGCCGGGCATGGTGACGTGCCCCTGTAATCCCAGCTACTCAGGAGGCTGAGGCAGGAGAATTGCTTGAACTCAGGAGATGGAGGTTGCAGTGAGCCGAGATCATGCCACTGCACCACTCGATCCTGGGCTGCAGAGCAAGATTCCATCTCAAAAAAAAAAAAAAGAACACAAAAATAGATGAGGGAAATATACAATTAACTACAAAGACACTGTAGCACACAAAAATTACAAAAATTAAAATTATAGCCAAAATTTGGGGGGCAGTGAGAGATGAGTAAATGGACCACAGGTAAAACAGTTTCATTTTTCGGACAATGAAACTATGCTGTATGCATCATAATGGCAGATAAATAACATTATGTATTTCAGAAAATTCTTAGAACTATACAACTTTGAATCTTAACATAACCTATGAACTTTTGATAGTAATAGTTTATCAATATCAGTTCATCAGTTGTAACAAATGTGCCACACTAATGCAAGATATTAATAATAGGGACAATTGCATGTATGTGAAAGGATAGGGAGTACATGGGAACTCTCTGTACTTTGTGTTTGATTTTTCTGTAAACCCAAAACTTCTCTAAGAAATAAAACCTATTTTAATTTAAAAAAATGCAATAACTGAAGAATGCATAAAGACAATAAAACCATAAATAAAAGAATAATTGATGCTTCTGGAGAAAGAGTAAGGCAGTGGTTATATTATATCTATGACATAAGTTAATCCATAGAGACCTCTGTCATGCTTGGTACACAAAAGTATTCAATGTTGTTACAATGTTGGATCTATCTGTCTATCTATTTATCTATCTATCCATCTTTCGTCGTTCTGTTTATAATATTTTTATGTCTTAAAAAAGAAAGAGTTATGTGAGGAAGGCAAAGTGTGGAAAAATATTCCAAACAGAGAGAACAGCTAGTTCGATGACACAGACAGATGGGAAAGAGCCCTTTCAGGGACTGGACTCCAATGTGAGGTGGCTGGCCTGCAGACACATGTCAAGCCTACTGGAGAGGAAACCAGAACCTGAAGCTAGGATTGAGCTTTAAGAGCCTTGAATCCCTTGCCACAGTATTTGGATATAGGTTGTGGGAATCATGGTGTTTTGAATGTGACCTACTTACTTCTGTGCTTTAGGGAGCTGGATGGGAATGAGAAGAGATTCAAGAAGTGCTGATGAGGGAACAGTGAGAGTGTATCAAGAGTTATGGTTTGGGAATTAAAATGAGTAGGTTCAAGTTCTAGTTCTGACACTTTCTAGCTCTGTATGTAAACCCAGGGAACATGTCTTAACTGGTTTCAACCCCAACTTCTTCATGAATAATGATAAATATAATGATAATATGCTCTAACATGTTTGTTGGTGGTATTAAACTAGAAAATATATACTCAAATGCCTCACACTGAACCTTACACATCGTAAGTGCTCTGGAAACTAAAGAGTCTTTGTTACAACACTTATACAAGTGTTGTGTTAGAGACCTAAGTATACATACGCGATAATAGATAATGATGTTTTTGGGGAAATTAGCAGGACAATAGGGAAAGAGAAGGTATGACGATTGACCCATTTTGAGTTCCTGGAAGAATTGTGATATTAGTGACATATATAGGAAACAAAGGGAGGCAAGACATTTGAGCAAAGAGGAGTTTGACCACAGACATAAGGCTTCAAGATATTCATCCAAAACTCAAATGGAACTACAGAGTAGTAAGCAATGTCAGAAAAAAAGACTTTGGAAGTTAGGAACAGGGAGTGATGTGTGAAACTGAGACATGTGAAACTGACTCACATAGAAGTGGGTGGCGTAGATGCAGGGAGAACAGGCAGGGTAACACCTATGAGGGAGGTAGAGGGCTATGGAGGAGCAAAGTAGAAACTACTCACAACCTGTAGTCAGCCAGAGCAGGAGGATAAGGAGGGGGTTCATGAAGGCGCTGAAGAGTTCTGTCTGGAACACAGCATGTTTCCCCTGCCCTATGTCTTCATGCTTCATCTCATACAGGGCCTCTGCACACAAGCCTTAAAGGCACCACATGCAACCTCGCACAAATAAATCATAATTAGGACTCACAGTTTTCTGAAAAATAATATCTAACTGCTCTTTAAATTTTAGGATTTCCTTTTAGTAAGATTGAAAGAAAAATGAAAGATCATTGCATTATTTCTGAATTACTGCACCAAATCCATTATACAGAAATTTGCATACACACATACACACAGTACAGTTTCTAAACAATCATTTAGGCCGGGCGCGGTGGCTCAAGCCTGTAATCCCAGCACTTTGGGAGGCCGAGGCGGGTGGATCACGAGGTCAGGAGATTGAGACCATCCTGGCTAACATGGTGAAACCCCGTCTCTACTAAAAAAAAAAATACAAAAAATTAGCCGGGCGAGGTGGTGGGCGCCTGTAGTCCCAGCTACTCGGAGGCTGAGGCAGGAGAATAGCGTAAACCCGGGAGGCGGAGCTTGCAGTGAGCCGAGATCGTGCCACTGCACTCCAGCCTGGGCGACAGAGCGAGACTCCGTCTCAAAAAAAAAAAAAAAAAAAAATCATTTAAAAGTATTTTGCAGTGGAAATTTACCTAGTTTAAAATCCATTATTCTTATGACTAGGCTGCGTGCTGTAGCTCATGCCTGTAATCCCAGCATTTTGGGAGGCCAAGATAGGAGGATCGCTTGATGTCAGGAATTTGAAACCAGCCTGGTCAACATAGTTAACCCCATCTCGAAAGAAAAGAAAAGAAAAGAAAAGAAAAGAAAAGAAAAGAAAGAAAGAGCGAGCGGGCGGGAGGGAGGGAAGGAAGGAAGGAAGGAAGGGAAAGAAAGAGAAAAGAAAAAAATAATTATTTTTATGGCTAAAACTTTGTTCTTCGTGAGATATTTTTTAAAATAACATTAATCCCCAAAGTCAACACATTAGTTAGAAAATACTTTATTAAGCAGATGTTACTTCATATTAGAGATGAAATGCCATATTAGAAAAATTTGGAGGAGTTATAAGAAGGTTGGAATGAAATGCTAGTCAAAATAATAAAATGATGTGATTTTATATTTTGATCATTTCACCCTCTCTTTTTAACAAGTTGACCTTTTTATGCTAATTGCTATTTTTTACACCATTCTTTCAATTACTAAATCAATGTACAATTACCAAAAATTATCGTGAGCCACCACGCCCGGCCTATTTTTTCTAACCATTTTTAAACAATCACATGCACGTTAATTTTGCATTACTATTACTGCACCACGACTTTACTCAATGCATAACGTTTTACCACAGTTATAGAAGGAATAGAATGAATTGCAAAGATAGAAATTCTATCCTGCTATCATCCATTTATCAGATGGCACATTGGTCTACTAATTATAAAAGTGACCCTGTTCATGGCAAGAGTGAGGGTTATCAAGGCATAAATATTAGTTTCTAGGAGCTTTAATATTAAATGATTCACTTTTTTCACCAAAAACAATCTCACTGTTTCCCCATTAGACTCAAATTGTGTCATATGGTTTTATTCAGTGACTAATTAATGCTATTTTCCAGAACAAATCTCCAACAGTGCTGAGAATAAAAGCCTCATTTAGAACACAAAAACAATGAATGAGGTGGTCATGGCCAGTGACTTTTACTCAAAAGTCAATGGCAGCTCATTACAATGCCTGGAAAGTTGCACAAGGGATCAATGGCAACTTATTCTGTTCAGGTTCCTCCCATTAATAACCGAAATGTCCACCATATCACTGTTATTTTCCCAAGAAAAGGGTACAGAAATTAGCAAACAGATGAAAGCAATAAGGACCATAAAATGCTTACCAAAGTGCCAGGCACAAAATAAGTCTTCACTAAATGCTAGCTAATGATAATAAGAGTATTACACTACCAACTTTGCTAAGCACCCTGTTTAAAAGTTCAGAGGATACACAATAGCAAATGTTAAAAGGATTCCAACATGTAATGCTTCTGATTTATGAATACCTAAGTTTATCAAAGAAAAATACTTAGTACAGTTCCTGGCAAATGATACATGCCTAATAATCATTTATTGAGTGAGAGTATGAATGAATACTCTTCAGAACATAAAACTGGGTAAGCTAGCCAGGGAAGGGGTAGGGAAAATGACACTGCAGGAACTGTCCCTTTCATGGTCCCTTGAGTAATAACCATTCTAAGGTGCTCTAATTCGGGAAACGTACGTCCAAATAACTATCACAGAGATCAAGCAAACTCTGCACCTTACCAGACTTATAGCCTGACAAAATTCAGGGCAGCTTTTTAAAAGTAAAAAAAAATAATTATTAAATTAAGACTTACTTTCACTCTGTCTTTCCAGATAGAAAAAAGACACTTTCCCTTACACTCTGTCCCCCAAGCCAAACTTGGGGAAGGATGAGTGGGGGATTTTTTAACTAACATCCTAACCTTCTGTATTAAATTCCTCTAAATATTAAATATTATTTAAATTCATAGAGTTATGCACATTTATACAATTTTAGTGTCTGTCTTGAAATAATTAAGGGTAAAACAAGATTCCCAAAATTACGTCTTTAAAAAGATTATGTTTTTTGTCTTTCCTTCACTAGATTTGCAATGACTATTTAAAGTCATTTTAGGCTTCTCTTTATATAACTATTTTAACTTTCTGTTTTTCAAGCATCATTAACGTTGAGTTTCCACAATATCCTATGGGAAATTTTGTCCTAATTGCATTTTAAAAATATTACACATGTGTATGCTGAGTGGGACTTGTAGTTAATGTCTCTGCCTATTAGGTAATTTTACCTTGAAGTTTGAAATCATTTGTTATTATATGTTGTTTAAATAATCCCATGACAACATTATAGCCATTAATATGTCTAGCTAAGGTTATTTATTCACACATAATGTCTATCATGTATGAGTTAATGTTACAATGAGCCGCCAGTCACTAACTCATGTAAAATTGTAGATCCAATTCTGCAGCTGCTGACCACCTCTACTTGAAAAAGTCTTTGAAATTTCTACTAATTCAGCATTATATGAGTAAAACCAACTCGAGATTATTTTCTCAGTTATATACAAAGTGATATTAAATTTATCCAGAATATATAGGCTTCAGCCTTGATATATATTATTAAGTTACACATACAAAACTTCATAGTTACCAAAGCCAAGAATTTTTAAAAAACACTTATGCAGTAGAACCCTCTCCTCCCTCTATTTATTTTAATTTTAAATCTTACAGAGTTTTTTTAAATTGACAAATAAAATTTGTATGTACCACTTCTGGTGTCAGACATGATGTTTTGACATATGTGTATGCTGTGGAATGGCTAAATCAAGCTAATTAACATATGCATCCACACATTTATGGTCAACTGATTTTTGACAAATATGCCCAGAATTCACAATGGGGAAAGGAGAGTCTCCTCAATAAATCATGTTGCTACAACTTGTTATCCACATGCAGAAGAATCAAATTAGAACCTTTTCTCACACCATTATACAAAAGTCAACTCAAAAGACATTAAAGACTTAATCATAAGACCAGAAATTGTAAAACTACTAGAACAAAACTTGGGGAAAGCTTTTCGACATGGGTCCGGGCAATGATTTTTTTTGGCTATGACCCCAGAAGCACAGCCAACAAATGCAAAAATAGACAAATCGAGATTACTTCAAACTAAAAAGCTTCTGCGCAGTACAGGAAAAAAAAAATCAACAAAATAGAGAAACAACTCACCGAATGGGAGAAAATATTTACAAACCATATATCTGACAAAAAGTTAATATCTGAAATATATGAGGAAATCACACAACTCAATAGCAAGAAAACAAATAACCCAATTAAAAAGTTAAACAGTTTTAAGATATAAAGCAGATAAGACTGGTACTCTCTTCAGTTGTAGCCAATGAACAGAAACTCCTGCTATTCCTTCCTCTCTCCACTTTTTTTTTTTTTTTTTTTAGACACAGTCTTCCTGTGTTGCCCAGGCTTGTCTCTAATTCAAGGCCTCAAGTGATCCTCCTACCTCGGCCTCATAAGTAGTTGAGATTAAAGGCATGAGTCAATGTACTCAGCTCTATCCATTTCTTTTGATTTCTACCTGGGGCACCCTCACAATCCTTTCTGTGGAACTCAGGACCACACAGAAAACAGCTAAAGAACATATCTCTTATATTTCCTTTGAATATGTTGGGGTCCGCGTGTTTCCTAAACAAAGGAATGAACACACAAGACAACACAAGACAAGACAAACATGGCGGCCACCTCGAATGGCACGCTCCGCTTTATTTTATACAGTCGTTTGTGGAATGTTGCCAAGTCACAAGACACATTGTTGTTTTTCTGACCGTTCCCTGACTTTCTGAATTTTCAAGATGTTTACATATAAACAGGCCCCCAACACCCTGCTTCGTTTGCAAGAGCAGGACTTATCGGGAACACCCTATTTGCGAGCAGGTAGTCCTCTACAGAATATATACCCACTAGTGGGATTGCTGGATCATATGGTAGTTCTATTTCAATTTTTTGAGGAACCCCCATGCTGTTTTCCATAATGGCTGTACTAATTTATATTCCCACTAACAGTGTATAAGAGTTTCCTTTTCTTTGCGTCCTTGTCAGCATTTGTTATTTTTTGTTTATTTGATAATAGCCATTCTATTTGTGGTAAGATAATGTCCCATTGTGGTTTTGATCTGCATTTCCTTGATGATTACTGATGTTGCACATTTTTTTCATCTACCTGTTGGCCATTTGTATGTATTCTTTTGAGAAATACCAATTCAGATGTTTTTTTGCATTTTTTATTAGGATGATGTGTTTTGGGTTTTTTTGCTTTTTTTTTTTTTTTTTTGCTATTCAGTTGTTTGCATTTCTTATATATTTTGAATATTAACCCCTTGTGAAATGCATAATTTGCATATATATATATTCTCTCATTCTTTAGGTTGTATTTTCATTCCATTGATTATTGAAGAGATATATGTGCCAAATGCATATCTTTGTGGGAGAGATATCTTTGTATGTCAAAGAGATCACTGCATTCCCATGTTTATTGCAGTAGTATTCACAATAACCAAGACACGGAATCAACCTAAGTATGCATTAACAGATGAATGAACAAAGAAAATGTGGTTTTTTATGTATCTATTTAATGGTTGAATAGATTACTATTCAACCATTAAAAAAGAATGAAATCCTGTCATTTGTGGCAACATGGATGAATCAGAGGGCATTAAGTGAAATAAACCAGACACAGGACAAATACCACATAATCTCACTCATATGTGGAATCTGAAAAAGTTGATCTCACAGAAGTAGAGGGTAGAATGGTGGTTATCAGA
The DNA here is from genome assembly GCF_049350105.2 of Macaca mulatta. Taxonomy (NCBI): domain Eukaryota; kingdom Metazoa; phylum Chordata; class Mammalia; order Primates; family Cercopithecidae; genus Macaca; species Macaca mulatta. The sequence continues at coordinate 138,486,357 of NC_133407.1, read as the reverse complement.
GGTTAACCAGTGGGCTGGAAGTGGGGATTGAGAGAGATTCATCAACAGGTACAAAGTAACAGTTAGGAGAAATAAGTTCTGGCTTTCTATTGCACAGTGGGGTTAATATTGCAGTGTATATTTCAAAATATTAACACTTGATGTGGTGGCTCACACCTGTAATCCCAGCATTTTGGTAGGTCAAGTTGGGTGGATCACCTGAGGTCAGGAGTTTGAAACCAACCTGGCCAACGTGGTGAAACCCTGTCTGTACTAAAAACACAAAAATTAACAGGGAGTGGTGGTGGGTTTCTGTAATCCCAGATACTTGGGAGGCTGAGGTAGGAGAATCACTTGAACTGGGGAGGTGGACGTTGCAGTGAGCCAAGATCACGCCACTGCACTCCAGCCTGGGCAACAGACTGAGACTCCGTCTAAAAAAAAAAAAAAAAAATCTATCTATATCTATACCTATATCTATATCTGTAGCTAGAAGAGAAAATTTTGAAGGTTCTCACCACAAAGAAATAATAAAAATATATGATATATATGCTAAATATCGTGATTTAAATTTTATTTTTTATTATTTATTTTTTGAGATAGTCTTGCTCTGTCATCCAGGCTAGGGTGCAGTGGCACCATCACAGCTAACTGTAGCCTTGACCTCTCCGGCTCAAGTAATCTTCCATGCCTGGCTAAATGTTAAATTTTTTTGTAGCAATAGGGTCTCACTATGATGCCTAAGGTGGTCTCAAACTCCTGGCCTCAAGTGATCCTCCCAGTCAGCCTCCCAATGTGCTGGAATTACAGGAATGAGCCTCTGTACCAAACAAATTTTTAAGTTTTACGCAATGTATACGTGTATTGAAACATCTCATTACATCCCATAAATACGCACAATTATTATATGTTGTTTAAAAAGCAAAAGTAAGAAAACAACACACCTCGTTCTAGTTTCTAATATCATAATTACAAACTCCCAAGTGTTCGTTAATAGCCTTTATCGGAAATGATGGTAAAATGGACTCCTTTATAAGTTCATTTATCAGAGCTTCTTTTCCAGAATACAACTGTAATTAATACAAGAGGGTATGTTTAAGAAACAGAATATAGTTGTACTAATAGGAGCTTTCAAGAAATGATGCAGAATATAAGTTATATCCATTCCATGTGATACCGATTTGATCAATTCAGCTGATCATTTAAGTATTTTCTCATTGTAGATTTACGCCACTTTTGAAAGTTTTTGAAACTCAAATGTATCAGGTATTATTTTGTATTTCTTAGTATGCTGCCGCTTTTAAAAAATAATATGATATTAGTACTGAGGAGGGAGGAAAGGCAGAAAAGTGAATTATTTTCTGATTAATTTCTCTGTGGTAAGGAATTCCTCTCTCTCCTTTCCTCCCTACCTGTCTGCCCTCCTCCCCACATCCCTTGCTTTGGAAGAAGCACTGAGGTTAGAGGGAGTGTACATCTATTAACTACCTCAGATTTTTCAAAGAGTTCTCCCTACATATTGGTGCAATAAAACATACCCATCTGAAGCCTTTCCCACTTCTGTACAGAGTATTTTACATGTCTCTGTAACTTTATAAGTAATTCTATTTAAGATACTGGATATTTTCCACGGAAGCTCCTATTACACAAATTAGTTTTTTTTTCTAATGAGACTCAACTTTCATAAATTCTTTATTCTTCTAGTTCAGATTATGAAAGACAAAAGCTTTCTTAAAATATCCTGAATCTAGGTCAATAATTCAAAAACAAATATTGTCTGAATTTTAGATAAATTCAGTATATTTTGAAGTTTTTTTTTGCTAACATATGCTTATTTTCCTTTCAATTTCATTGTACCTTTGTCAAAAATCAAATGACTATATTTGCATAAATTTATTACTGCAATTTGTGTTCTTTTCCATTGATTCATGTGTCGTCTGCCTTTTCAGCAATACCACAGTCATGATTACTGTAGTTTTACATTAAGTTCTAAAATTCCTTTAATAACATACTTGGACTAAAGTCCTATCAATTCCTATTAGAGTTAAAATAATCCTTTGTATAACCGATGAAACATGTTAGACTTAGTTTTACACACATAATTTTCAAAATCACCTGGGCTGTATCTGGTAAATATCTATCAGTGACAACAAAAAGTCTGCTGAGATTTTATTAGAATTGTATTTATTTATAGATCAAACTGGGAGAAATGACTTTAATGCTATTGAATTATCCAGTCCATGAACACGGTATACCTTTGCATTTATTTAGGTCTTTTTTATTTCTTTTATTAGTGTTTTGTGGTTTAACTGTACAGATCCTGCACATATTATGTTAGATGCATGTTTAATTATTTCATTTTTTGGTGCTCTTTTAGATGTTATTGATTTTTAAAGTTTACATTTTAGTAGTTCATTACTAATATATAGAAATACAATTTATATGCATATGTTGATTGTTTACCCACAAACTTGCTAAACTCATTGGTTGTGGGAGCTTTTTTGTAAATCTTTGGGATGTCTGACAAAGACAATCACTTTATTTGTGAACAAGGATGATTTTATTTCTTATTTTCTAAATTGTATGTATGCCTTTCATTTGTTTCTCTTGTAATGGCCACAGCACAAATAAATGATTTTGCCACAGGCCCAGAAAGCACAGGCCCAGGGACCAGTGCCATCTCCTCCTCCTTGGTTCCAGGCAGCTTGCCAGGGCTAAAACAAATACAGGGGGCCATGTTGTTCTAAAATGGCAGACTAGTCTCTGTCAGCAGGAAATTTGGGCAAGAAGTTTCCCCTAGGGTTGTGAGCATGGAAAATACTGGGTATAATAGCTTTACATATTTTATATAATTTAATCCTCACAGAAACTAAAAGAGGAAAAAAATTGAATAGAAATGACGAGACAAGGTAGCCTTGCCTTTGTCGGATCTTAGAGGGGAAAAAAAAAATCAGTCTTTCATTACTATGTATGATTTTAGTTTCGATTTTCTGACATGATAAATTTATTCTGGTAAGTTGATAATGTTTTCTTCTATTTTTAGTTTCCCCAGTTTTTGCTCTGAATGAATATCTTTTTTTCCAATTTTTTTGGTATCTATTGACATTATCATTTTTTTCCTAAGTGTGTTAATATGAGTTACACTGATTTTTTAATGTAGAGCTAGGTTACATTCCTGGGACAAAACCCACTTAGATGTGATGCATTATCCTTTTGATGTTTTGCTGGATTTGATTTGTTAATATTTTGTTGACAATCTTTACAGTTATATTCATGAAGGATATGGTCTCTAGTTTTCTTATAATAACCTTTTTGCCTAATTTTGGTATTATGTAAATGCTAGTCTTATGAAAATGAACTGGGAAGTTTTTCTTTCCTCTATTTTTTGAAAGGATTTTGAGGAATCAATAGTATTTATTCATGAAATGGTAGACTTGGCCATAAAAATCACCTGAGCTTTCAGTTACCTGTTTTGGAGCTTTATAATTAAGAATTCAATTTCAATCACATATAAAGGAATATTGATGTAATCTGTTCCTCTTAAGTGAGATTTCATAGGTAGTGTCTTTTGAAAATTTGTTCATTTCATCTAAGTGGTCAAACTTATGGGCACAGAGTTTTTCATAGTATTTCCTTCTTTTTCTTTTAATGTTTGTGGGGCCTTATAGTAATATGTCCTCATTCTTTCATAACACTGATAATTTTTGTCTTCTATGTTTTCCACATCAGTCTGACAAAACGCTTGTCAATTTTATTCATCATTACAAAAATCAGTTTTTAGTTTTCATTTGCATTGATTTTCTCTATTGTATTTTCTGTGTTTAATTTTACTGATTTTTACTTCATTTTCTTCCTTCTGATTACTGTAGCTTTAACTTCCTTTTCTAATTTCTTGCAGTGGAACAGATTTTTTTTTAATCTTTATTTTATAAATTAAACTTTAAATAAGAGAAATCTCTCTCAATCACTGCTTTAGCTACATCCTACACATATTGACATATCTTTAAAATTTTTTATTTATCTCAAATATTTTCAAATTTTCCTTTAGAATTTCTCTTTGAAATATGTTTCCTTCTTCATAATTTTACCAGATAACTTCCTGTTATCAATCTCTGGTTTAATTCCACTATGGTACAAGACCATACTTGGTATGGTTTCTATTATTTTAAATATTTTTGTAGTTTATTTTGTGGTTTAGATAGGGTCTATCTTGGTTATATTTTCATGGGCACTTCAGAAGGCAGTATATTCTGTCCCCTCTGCCCCACAATACATCTCCACGGACTCTTTTCAGTCTTTTATATGTGAACCTGGTGGGATTTCTTGCAAGAAGGTTTGGATTCTGCCAATGTCTACAGCCCACGATTGTTCCCATAGTTCCCTGTCCTGCATTCCCATATTCACCTTTCACCCATTTGTCAACTATTCTTGCTGACCTCTTCTTACCAGTATCAGGTGGTGTCTACCTCTAGTGAGCAAGTGCACAAATCGATTTCCCTTATTTGTCCTTAAACTTTTGGATCAGTTGGGTGCTCTGCCAACTGTCTTTTTAAAAGTCACGCATTTACAGTTAGTCTGACTCTTTTTGTTTTGTCTTAAATGTGGGGAGTGATGCTCCTTCCAATACTTTGCATCATGTGGCAGAAAGTCTTGTGATTAAGTTCTTTGTCTGAAATAAAAAGTAAGTCCCTTACTGCCTACCCCTATAATGTAATTGGCTACCGAGTGTCTTTACAAAACAAATTCCACATGATTTCCAATGATAATGAAGACATGAGATACCACCAATTTTTGTATAGTTGAAAATTTTATATTTGTGTAGTGTTTACAAAATAAAATTATAATCTCAAGGGATGCAAAAATAATGGAATGTAGAAATTACACACTTCATTAATAACTAAAACCAGTCTATAATTTGTTATGTTTTTGGTAACTGCATAGCCAAAATTCTATTAAGTGGATCAAGAAACAATAAAATAAATGAACACGGCTTGCAGTAAAATGTCATTGTTGAACCATAAAGAAATAAAGCTATGGATGCTGAATCTAAATAGAAAACAGAACAAATAATTGCCTGCTTTCATCTACCATATGACATCTGGGAACAGCAAGCCCCTTGGAGAATCTCAAGTCACATTTTAACAACAGTGACCCACAAAATTTGGCTTCATATTTCACATATTTAACTGCAAGGCATTATAACATGGTTATTAGAAGAGAACAGATTTTTGGAATCAGACAGATTGAACTCCAATTACTACTTTCTACTCCATCATTTAACCAAAGGTGACTTCAAAGATACTAAGAGTTAGAGTTCTCAAGAAAATTAACTTATATTAAAATATTTCCTGATTGTGTCTAGTTAGCATGGAAATTAACAGTCTAATTAGCTAAAACTACTAATGTATACAAAGAGCAAAGAAACAAACACTGTAATCATATACTTGTAATTAATTTTGGTTAAATTTGGAGGTCCACCAGCATCTTTCTTCGTCATGACATCCTTACTTCGTGAAAAAACAAAAAAAAAAGTGGCTTTATAAACCAGACGCAATTGGGTTCTGATCCCAGCCATGCACTTATTAGAAGAGCAAACTTTTATAAACCACTGAACCACTATGAGATACAGTTTCTGTACCTTTAAAATGAAAATTTAAAATATCTATCTCTCAGGACTATCAAAAATAATGCATATAAAATGCCTGAATTTTTATTACATTTATCTTTGTCATTATTTCCTTCACCTCCAATATCATAGATCTTGCTGATATCAGGTTCAAGATTTAATTCCAAATCTAATTGCAAATCCCTGCCTTTCCCAAGATAAGAAGTATTAGTACTCCTTAATGAATTTCCGTATTTAAACTCCATAATTAAGAGTACTCAGATAAAAGCTTTATGATTGTGATAACACAATAGTGCCCTGGTTTTTTTAAAATAGTTTTTTAAAACTATAGTTTTTTAAAAGTGATTTCTAAACTGAATTTTACATAACAATTTTAGTTTTACAAAATGAGGCAAACAGGAAGAAATTTGATTTCAGGTACACTGATGTTGCTATTATCAAATATGAAATGATTATATAGACAACTAATATTAACACTATGTGATATCTCATATTTAGATATTCTTTGTATTCTTTATACTACTTGGAACCTTCGATGATGTTAATGGTTATCTACTTATCTTTTATTGATTTGCTTTAATAATGTCCTCATGAAAAGCTTAGGGATAATGAATGTAAGGAATACTTTTTAGAAAGACATTTTACTTGGAATGGTGTGTTATTATCTGCCATGACACTTTCTAATATAAGGTCAACTGACCAAAGCAAACCAAACAAAACTACTGTTGATGAATGACAGGGGCAAAAATACCTTTAAATGTCTATTTTTTTTTGAAATCTCTGGCATCATGTGGGAAAATTTTAAAATACTACATGTTGATTTAATTACAAATATAGGAATCTGTGGAAAAATGTTCTTGACTTATTACAGTTCCACATATAACCAAAATAAGTTGGTAACAAATATTCTCAGTAGATATTTCTTTGCCTTTGGTTTTCAGCATAGGCTTGAGCCAACTCGATTTTATGTTTCCCATTCTGTTTTATAATAACCACAAAATATCTCCATTTCTAATTCCATCTGCCATTGGCTATTGAATGGGCTCCCTTTCCAGGCCTCTTGGTTCCCCCAGGCAGGCTTTCTGTGTAGCCTACAGTTTAAATGTCAAAGGACTGTGGAGTAAGTGTTGGGGAAAACTGACTGTGAATTACATGTGAATTCTGATCTCTTGCATTTATACAATGTTTCACTCTCCATAGTGTCTCTTGTTTTCCACCCTGACTGTATCTCAACTTTTCTATGTTTAGTTAGGTTTGTTTTTTCCATGCAGGATACTGTTACGACATAAACTCAGTGAGTTGTGAATCTCTTAACATTTTAGAGACTATTCTTTTATTTTAACAATGAATAGAAGCATTTTCCATATTGTCACTCTAATTTTAGGATACCTACAGCATCTCACATAGGTTTCCTAAAGTAATTTACCTCTGGTATACTATAACCTAAGCATGAGAGATAATAGGTTAAGAAAAAAAAATTTTTAGTTTAAGCCAAACACATAGTTCTGATTCCAGTTCTAATCAACTTCACTTCAGCCAAGAAACTGGTCATTTACACATCTCAATACATAAATTTACAATCAGAAGCTTCCTTTCCTTTGTTATTTAACAATTATTAGAGCAATGGCAAAGTTAGATGTTTTTAAGCCAACATTTTTTATGTGATAATATATGAAAATTAATATTTCATGAACATTTACTTAAATTTTTACATCAGAAAGGATGTCATCTGACCCTTGGCTGAACTATAAACAGAAAACCAAGAAAAATGTTATAAAAAAGAAACAACAAAGAGTTAGGTGAAATTTGGAATTATATGCTATAATCTTAAATTATTAAATATTATCTTACAAAAATGTCTTTATTAGTGACTTTTAGAGTTTAAGGTGTCACTCCTCCTATTGTTTCCTAACCAGCTAAACACAATCATTGACCATTGCATCTAGACAATTGACAATGTATTCATCTGTCCATCCTTCCACTCATCAATCTAACCATTCCCCTTCACCGATGATCAGCTTGCACAGTTCCTTAGCTAAAGCTGAGGGAGATTCGGATGTCACTGACACAGTATTGATAGATTTACCATCAAATTTAGTAAAGGGATCTTCTTTACTGCCTAAGGGTGTGGACTTTGAGTTACAAAGATCTAAATCCAAATCCTATTTCTGCTATGCACAAGCTATGTGTTATCTGTGCTTTGCTTAACCTCCCTTTGCCTAAGTTACTTATTTGTAAAATGGAGATTGTGAAATCTACATTTGAAGGTTGCAGGATGCTTAAATGATTATCATGCAGCCTGTATATTGCCCTCAGAAATAGTAGCTATCATTACTATTCTGGAGATGCTAAGAAGAACAATCACAAGCAGGTGCTAAGGAAAACATTAAATATTATTGAAAGAAAGAAGCATTCAATAGAGTACAGTGACCTAAAAAGTAAGCGAGAGAAGAGGCTTATTTTTTCTTAAAGGTAGTATCAAGTGCTAAAAGAAATTGAGAAAGCTTAATATTTTTTTCTGTTAGTTCTTCCAAACTATGAATCTTTGAGAAGGTATGACTATATTGAGTTCTTTCTTTTATTTAATGCCACTCATACCTACAAGCAATGATATAAATAAGCCACACAAGTAGGAGATACCTATATATATAAAGATATTCACCTGTGCTTTGCCACACACAGTGATATGGTTTGGATCTGTGTCCCCATCTGTATTAGTCAGAGTTCCCTAGAGGGACATAACTAATAAGGAGATATATATATATATAGATATAGATAGATATATAGATATGAAGGGGAGTTTATTAAGTATTAACTCACACAAACACAAGGTCCAACAATAGGCCATCTGCAAACTGAGGAGCAAGGAGACCCAGTCCAAGTCCTAAAACTGAAGAACATGGAGTCTGATGTTTGAGGTCAGGAAGGCTCCAACACGGGAGAAAGATGTAATCTGGGAGGCTAGGCCAGTCTAGTCTTTTCACGTTTTTCTACCTGCTTTATATCCTAGCTGCACTGGCAGCTAATTAGATGGTGGCCACCCAGATTAAGGGTAGGTCTGCCTTTCCCAGCCCACTGACTCAAATGTTAATCTCCTTTGGCAACACCCTCACAGACACACCCAGGATCAATAATTTGCCTCCTTCGACGCAATCAGGTTGACACTCAATATTAACCATCACAGCATCCAAACCTCCTGTGAAATTATAATCCCCGGTGTTGGAGGTGGAGCCTGGCAGGAGGTGATTGGATGATGAGGATGGTTTCTCATAGTTTAACACTATTGCCCTTGGTGCCGTCCTCACAATAGTGAGTTCTCCTGTGAGATTTGGTTGTTTAAAAATGTGTTGTACTTCCTTGCCCTCTCTTCTGCTCCTGCTCCCACCATGTAAGCCAGTTCATGCCCCCCTTTGCCTTCTGCCATGATTGGGAGCCTCCTGGAGACCTCCCCAGAAGCAGATGCTGCCATGCTTCCTGTACAGCCTGCAGAACCATGATGCAATTACATTTCTTTCCTTGATAACTTATCCAGTCTCAAGTATTTCTTTATAGCAGTGCAAGAACAGACACACACACACACACACACACACACACACACAAACCCACAAACACAATCTGGAAAATTGCAATATATTTTAATGTTAATTTAGAAAAGTTTGAGAACCTTCAAGTGAAGAACTGCTTTAAACCTTTAGCTAGTGTTCTTGTACCTGATGGAAATGAAATGTTCAATTACTTCCTTTACTTTCTGGGTAGCAAATAACAGCATTTATTTGTATAGGATCCTCATATTATATATAAAGGAACTACAAAATAAGAACAAAACTATAAAGAAAGTAGAGAAATCAGTTAGAATGAAATCTTAGAAGGCAACCATCATGTCTCCTACCACAATGCATTCTGTTAAAGTTGTATATGCAAACCAATGAAGATCAGTGGAGATATTGCCTTAAAGTTTATTATATAATTTTCTCGAGCCATTGTTCAAAAGTGAAAAGTCTCAGACTAAGGAAGACATTTGGTTCAAGTGGTTTCTATTTGAAATGGAAAGTGTTTGTAGAATCTAGAGCCAAAGAAATCTGGGGATTCAAAGTACCGTTGACCTGAGACACTGTGGATAAACGTCTTTATCACTTTCAGTCCATGAGGGGTAAGACAGTGGGTTTGAGAAAAGCACAGGTTTACTGGGCTTGTATGTGACTCTACTATTTATTAGATGCCTGGCCTGGGACACATAATTGAACCCTTCTGACTTAGAGTTTCCTAATACGATGTGAATAACTGCTAAATTTGTCAATATGTTAGCAACTGTAACAAATAAACCTCAATACTTCAACATCTTAATGCAATAGTTTATATTTCTCTCTCATGTAACCATCCAGCAGGTGATTCTGTGGACAGGCAGGCTCCTTGGATCTTGTGGCTCCACTAACACCCAGGGTCTCTGCATCCAGCCGGTGGGAGGAGAAAGAAGGAATGATGAGAGTAGCCTCCATTCTTAAGAGCTTTGGCCCAGATGTGGTGCATGCCACTTCTCTAATACTGTTTGTGACACATTGTCACATTGTCACATATCACACCTAGAAGCAAGGAGGCCAGGAAAAGGAGTCCTTGTCTGTGCACTCACTTCCCAGCCACAGTTTTCTGCTATGGACTTGGGCACATGAACAGTGGCAGATGGCTAGCCGTTTTTCAATTCTTGCATTTTATGGTTGATGAGAGGGTTGCAGAGCACACATGTAAGGAAACCAGCACAACATTTGCCACACTGGGAGCAATCAACAAATGACACCTGCTAATTAGGGAGAGTAACTCCTCCAAGTTTGCCTGAGATTTTCTTTTGCATTAGCATGGAAGATCCTATGTCCCAGTAATCCCTAGAGTTCCAGGCAAACTAGGATGGTTTGTCTAGGACTGTCCTTGCCTTAAAACCGAAAGTCCACAATTCTGAAAACCTCCTCAGTTCCTCACAAACTGGAACACTTGGTCATCCTACTACTAATGTTAATATTATTATCATCATCTTGAATAAAAGGGAACATTTTTACTTGCGTTCTCAAGTGTGTGTGTGTGTGTGTGTGTGTGTGTGTGTGTAAAGTAATAACTGCTTTGCTGATTTGAATGAAATGCAATACAGAAAAAAATCCGCTACAAAATTTTCCAACATTTTGAAAATGATTTACTGCAGATGACCCAAGGAGACATTTGAGATGTTTGTGACAATGATAACTGTCTTGAAATGCACAAATGCAGGCATGTGCAAGTGTTTCAGATATATTTTGAGTGATTCCAGAAGGCTGAAATGAGACCTATGGGTGGAAGATATGACAGGTAGATGATAGCTCAATATAAAGGAGTTTTCTTTAAAAAAGGGTCTGTTCAGAAGACAGACTAATTCAGCAATCCCCAAGGCAGAATTTGAATGCAAAACACATGCTGTATCCATATCCCAAAAGACCTACAATACTATTTAATGTGCTTTATATGCAACATCATTCTGGCCCCTTATCCTGGTTCTCAGGCAAAATAGATACTGAGGAGACATTTTAGCAAAAGTTATAGAGTAGGCACACATTTTCCCCTTATATTTCCTGATCTCTATGAGCTTTATATTTTAATCTCAAATCTCTGTTATTATCTATTTTTCTGTTTCTAATGTCACACAATGTTACCCTCTGGGAGCAGAGCCAATCTGAGAACCCCCTGCTGCTTAAACCAATCAACTGGTGTTTTTTTTTTCCATCTCTATACTGCTCCAAGTTGGAAGAGCAACAGAATTATATGCTTGGGCTGAAAAATTAATACAAGTCAGAGCCCTTAGAATGGTAATCTTCTAAATCTATGGAATCTATAAAACTGACTTCCCAAAAGGGGCTGGTTGGAATATCATTTTACCAGCAGACTCCTTTGATCTTTCCTTCCCAAAGACATTTTTCCCCATGTACTCCAAGGGAGAACATGATACAACTAAAGTAGATGTTCTCTTAAGACCCTGAATATGTGTCAAGCTTTGTGCAACTAGAATTCTGCCTTTCTTCTATAAGTTTGGTATGTTATTAATAAACACTAATGATCATTTTAAGTGGCCAGAGGGAGAGAGGACTATAAAGTTTGGAAAAGAGGGAATTAATCATATACTGAAAATGGATCTATTAGTAATCCTGTGTAATTGAGATGTAGAGGTCTGTGCTTTTGAAATGATACTGTGTCTAAGCTTGGGCTGCTGTAATGAAATACCACAGCCTGGGTGGCTTAACCAGCTGACATTTATTTCTCACAGTTCTGAAGACGGGAAAGTTTGTGATCAAGGTACCAGAGAGAGCCCTTTTCTGGCTTGCAGACGGCTGCCCTGTGTCCTCACATGGCGGAGAGACAGCACCAGCTCTAGTTTACCTTCCTCTTCTTATAAAAACAAGAATCCCACCATGGGGTCGCCACCCACAGGTAAACCTAATTACCTTCCAAAGGTCCTATCTCCAAATATCAGCGCATGGGACTTACAGCTCCAACATTTGAATTTTGGGGGACACAAATATTCAGTCTATAATAGAACCCCTCACACAGGCCAACAGGGATGCATCTAACTTGTGGCATTGGTGAATTTCCATCAATTATCCAACATATCCATTTGGTGCATCTACTATGGGAAGGGCAATGTGTTTTCCATGCTAGGCTCACTCAAGCAGAAATCATGGAGGACTCTGTGTCAGAAGATAGTCCAGAGGCTTTCTTACTGAGAAAGACATCCTCCACATGTAGGATCTTATTATCCTCTATAAAAGTGTGTGATTTTTTCTTTCATGCTATTGCTATCTCATTGTGGTATTTTCCCATCAATACATTAAATGCCCTCTTGTGTTCCCAAGAAGAGAGTACTCAGTGCATTTTTTGATAAATGAATGAATGTCAGTTGGATAAATGATGTAACCTCTAAGGAAGAAAGATAAATAATTAGCATTCAAATCGAGCAAGTGTGGGTAATTCAAAAAATCAGAGAGCCATTAAATTCTACTTGGCTCACAAAATATGAATTCATCTTATGACAGCAGAGTTTGTATTTTCTAATTGTCTCTTCATCCTTTCTACTTTTCAGAGCACAAAGGCAGCACAATATCATTTCTTCAGTACATTCAATTTGCATGTTGGTGAAAAGTGGGAAAGGCTGGATTGTACTAAATATTTTTAGGATAGAAATGACAAATTCTTGCCGGGAAGGTACATGTCTTATTGGGGAAATAGGGTAGACCCCATGGAAACGTACGAAAGTTCTAACCCTTGCCGTGGCACCTTAAACTCTCTGAGCCTCAAAAACCTTTAACCGTAAATAGGGTGATTATTACACCCAAGTCATTTACATCCCTTTATATTTTGGTACTTTATTTGTACTCATATTAACATAAGCTAAAAGAGCATTTATTTGTGTAGAATGAAAAGTCTAACAAAGTACTGGCTTCAGGCACAGCTGTGTCCAGGAGTTCAAACAATGTTACAAAGATTACCTCTCTCTCATGACTCAATTTTTGGCTATATTTTTAGAGTGTACAACCAACAGATTTAGGCTCATCTTATCTTTTCAACCATCAGTTTTTTTTCTGACACACCATCTTTTTTTTTATCTAGTACCATCAAAACACCTAGAATGAGTCACATTGGCTTGGTTTGAGGCACTTAAACAATCCCTATGGCTGATTGGCCACACATGGTTTATTTGCTCAACTCTAGGGATTAAGAGTCAAGACACATTTAGACACATTTGGACTAAGTGTGGCAAGAAATATTTTCCCAAAAATAAATAGAGAAGAAGTAATGAATTCTGGGCAGATATTCACTACACACACACACACACACACACACACACACACACATCTATGTGCTATTATAATCTGGCTGGCCTATTTGAAAGTAACTATATTTTAGAGGCAGTTTTCAAAATTAACATCAGACAATCCCTTTGGGTTATTACAGATCCGTAGAGTTTGATTTTTAAACTACTATCATTAGTAACATAATGGTAAGGGCACTTGTCATAAAATATTTGGTCTACATAAATGTAATATAAGATAACTAGACGAATTTAAAAAATGAAAGCAATGATAGTCAACATCCTGTATAATTATGTTTCTCTTGCTTGACTTTCACATTCTATTGAATTTTTCCTCTTGAAGATCTTTATGCTTCAAATATTAGATTAACACAGGTTTAACGCAATTTATTTTTATCCCAAGAGTCTATGCATTTTCTCTTTTCAAATAAGAACGTTTTAAAATGCTAGATTTCTGCTAAATTATAAATTACAAATTCTAATAAATTATCACTTTAAAATTAGGTTTTACTAAATCTAAGTATGAATACTTTTTTAATCTTATGAAAATTATGCTGAAAATATGACTGCCAAAGAAATGCAATGAAGATTAAAAAGCATTAAATAATAAATCACTCCACAAAAATTAAAATATGGGTTGATTTGTTTTTTAACCTTCTACCTGGGTTCCCTCTACTTATTACATTCCCCTTATACTTAAATAAACTTGAAGAACATAAGAATATATTTACAACTGACAATGTTTTAAAATGTTATTTCAAATAATAGTTTTAAGAAAACTAAACATTAGTTAAAACCAGGTTAAATCGCCTTCATTGTAGACAAAATGCCACCAAATGTCAAGCATATGTTAATAGATATATAGTTACAACTATAGTTTGGTAACGCGATTGCCATATATATTTTAATGTTATGGGCAGTGATATGGAGAGCTTCAGAGGATAATTATACACATTAAATTCACTATTCAGCACAAGATACTTTGCTGCAGCCTAAACATCACTGTGAGAAAGTATATTTTCTGCTACATCTTTGACGTATTTATTGTCAATCATTAGTACTATTAGAAAATTGGTCAGGCGCTGTGGCTCAGCCTGTAATACCAGCACTTTGGAAGGCCGAGGTGGACGGATCACTTGAGGTCAGGAGTTTTGAGACCATCCTGGCCAACATGGTGAAACCCTGCCTTTACTAAAAAGACAAAAATTAGCCGGGCGTGATGGCGGAAGCCTGTAATCCCAGCTACTCGGGAGGCTGAGGCAGGAGAATCACTTGGACCCGGGATGCGGAGGTTGCAGTGAGCTGATACCGCGCCACTGCCCTCCAGTCTGGGCGGCAGAGCAAGACTCTGCCTCAGAAAAGAAAATTTAATAATTTGGGTTTTCTTTAAAGTATTCAAGCAAGGAAAGATAAGGAGGAGATGTCAAGTTATGCTTACCTTATTTCACTTCATTTTCATTTTACCCCTGAGTTAGGCCTTTCTTATTGGAAGAACTGAGACATTCATAATTGCAAGTATCCCTTCATAATTCAACAGAGATATCCTCATTCTTTTGCTTTCTCTTACTCTTTCATTCTTTGTGCCTTATCACAATATCCAGGTATCTCAGAACACAGTGCTTTGAACACTTTAACCCAGTTATTGACACAGTGGCATCACAATATAATGCCTGTGCATTCCAGAAAACAGAAATGGCCATCTTTTTCATTTGTACACAGTATCTGAAATACATGCATGTTAAATTAAATTATATACCTTAAAGAAAACTCTAAGACAAAAGCAAGATAGAAACATTGCAAGTGTTTTAAAACATATTAAATTTAGTAACAAATGGAAAGTTGTGGATGCCTATGTTTCTGCTAGCAGAAACATTTTTATAGGAATATGACTATATTCACCCACAAATAAAGGAAAACTTCATAAAATGTCGCTTACTAAAATTAGTTTGCTGTGAATCATCTTTCAGATAAATTCAGTCACAATTTAAATATCCGTGGTTTGAAACATATATTAAAAAGATATTACCTTTGTTTTTGAACTGGTATTTTTTTGTTGTTGTTACTTCTAATAGTTGTGAATGTATATGGTTAAAAATGTTCAGTGCTGCAGGGGGCTTATAATGAGAACAAATAGTCTCTCATCATAGTTCTCCTCACCTACAATATTCTCCTTCAAATAAAATACAAACATTTTGACTGTTTGGTTTTAGATTCTTCCTGCAGTTACCTGCAAAAGTCTAAATTGTAGGCTTATATCGCTATGTCTACATGTACACGCAAGGTGTCATATAAAGTTTTCTGCTATGGTAGCTGAAAGTTTAGTTCACATATTCCAACACTATCTCTATCTTCCTTCTCAATTTTTTTACACATCACTTTTTAGTTCCTGCCTGGAACTTTAAACAACATACTTAAAACTCAATTTTTTGCTCCATCAGCCTACACAGAGTTATGCTTTCACTCTGACATTTTGAAAGATAACATAAGCACTCTCAGCCCAGCCCCCAACCCGCCTCTGCTTACCACCTATGTTTCAGCTTTTATCTGTGTCTTTAGGTTTATGTTGTCTGGATTTAAATTTTTTTTTTTTGAGACAGAGTCTCGCTCTGTTGCCCAGGCTGGAGTGCAGTGGCCGGATCTCAGCTCACTGCAAGCTCCACCTCCCGGGTTCACGCCATTCTCCTGCCTCAGCCTCCCGAGTAGCTGGGACTACAGGCGCCCGCCACCTCGCCCGGCTAATTTTTTTGTGTGTATTTTTTAGTAGAGACGGGGTTTCACCGTGTTAGCCAGGATGGTCTCGATCTCCTGACCTCGTGATCCGCCCATCTCGGCCTCCCAATCTGGATTAAAATTTTATATTCCTTTCTGAGATGTGGTTATGTGTTCTGCATTTGGCCATAATTATTGATTCCAGAAGATGAAAACCACTAAAACTACTCATAACACTCTGTTTAGGAAAATATTTTTATAGGAATATGACTATATTTACCCACAAATAAAGGAAAACTTCATAAAGTATAACTTGCTAAAATTAGTTTGCTGTGATTCATCTTTCAGATAAATTCAGTCACGATTTAAATTTTCTTGGTTTGAAACATATATGAAAAAAGAGATTACTTATGTTATCCATAGCATAGCCAATTAGGACCCTGAGACTGCATTTCCTTCTCTGTTGCCGTGATGTCCTATTTTTTGTTGTTGGTGGTATTTTTATTGTTGTTCTTATTTAATAAACTCTTTTTTAGAGCAGTTTTGCATTCACAGAAAAATTGAGCGGATGGTACAGAGATTTCCCTTATACTCTGTACCCCCACAGATACCTAACCTTCCTTATTATCAACATCCCACATCAGAGTGATACATTTGTTACAATTAATGAACATTTACAGATCATTATCATCAGGGGCTACAGCACACATTAGTGTTCATGTTTGCTGCTATAGATTTTATGGGTTTGAAAAAATGTATAATGACACATGTATACCATTCTAACATCATACAGAATAGTTTCACTGCTCTAAAAATCCTCTGTGCTTCACCTATTTATCTCTGCCACCCTCTGGCCCCTGGCAACCACTGGTCTTTTAGCTGCTTCCATAGTTTTGCCTCTTGCACAATGTTATATATTTGGAATCTTACAGTATGTAGCCTTTTAATATTGGCTAAGATCTTTTACTTAGTCATATGTATTTATTTTCCTCCGTGTTTTTTTCCTGGCTTGAAAGTTCATTTCCACTTAGTGCTGAGTAATATTCCACTATCTGGATGTACCACAGTTTATTTACTCATTCACCTATCGAAGGACGTCTTGATTGCTATGTCCTAATTTTTAAATGTCTTAATGTTCTGAAGTTTAAATGACTTAATAGAGTGAAGTTCTCTCAAAAAATTCAACGTTTTTTGCACTCCACCAAATCCTGATTGTGTTCTCAAAGTTTACCAAGTTCTCTGTCTTACTATTGAGTCTCCTTTTTCACGGGGGCCTTTGTCTTGGAAGGCTTTACGCTTCTACTGTTTACTTTTGAGCAGCATTACAGCTTTCTTCATGAAAATCCTCCTTGTTGCTTTTCTGTGCTTTCTGGATTTCAAAGTTTCCTGGTTCTTGAGTTAACCTTTCATCTTACTGAAACACATCTACCAAAACTTCCACACACAAAAAAGTGTCTGTAATGTACTTTGAGTCCTTGCATACTGGAAATATCTTTTTTTGTTGTTGTTCTCACATTTGAATGACAGTTGGTTAGGTATAGAATTTAAGTTTGATAATAATATCTTCTTGACATTTTGAAGTAGTGGACCTAGCAGCTTTTACAAGCCCATAGTGCTGTTGATGGGAATCTCATCCTATTTGAAAGTTCACAATAATAATGTGTTCAAGCAAAAGTCTTTATTCATTCAGTATGTTTGTTTGTTTGTAGAGGCAGAGTGCACCCAGGCTGGAGTGCCGTGGCATGATCACAGCGATCATAGCTCACTACAGCCTTGACTTCCTGGGCACAAGGGAACTTCCTGCCTCAGCCTTGCAAGTAGCTGGGACTATAGGCTTCCCCATGGTCAACATCCTGCACCACCATATCCAGCTAATTTTTTTTATTATTATTTTTTCTAGAGACAAGCTCTTACTATGTTGCCCAAGGTGGTCTTGAACTTCTGGCAATCTTTCCCTCTCGGCCACCCAGAATGCTGAGATTACAGGTGTGAGCCACCTTGCCTGCCCTTTCTTCAGTGTTATTAGTCATATCAATTTGAAATCTCTTCTTGTTGAACACTTCTATTATTTTCCTTACTTCTGCCTCCTCTGCTGATTTCATTCTCCCTCTGAAAACCCAAGTAATCAGATATGGTATTTCATTTTCTGGTTCAATCCTCTGTTTTTCATTTTTCATTTTACATTTGTCTTTTGTTCTACTTCTTAGGTAATTTCTTCAATTTGTATTATTTTTATATTCCAATCTATATTTTTAAATCATATTTTTAAATTCCAAGACTTTCCTTGTTAGCTGTTTCTATTTTATTATTCTTGGCATTTTTGGGGTTAAATCTATATATTAATCTATCCCAGTAATAATCAGAGGTGATTTTAATTGTTTGTTCATTTTATAGTCTTTACATGCCATTTATTATCTCTGTTTAGTTCTTGGTTAGTTTTTTGTTTATTTCTTTGATTTTTTTTTTTTGGTTGTTAGAGTTGTGTGCTCCTTAAAACCAAGGAAATTTAAATTTATCTGTTTGTACATATCTGAGAATGAAGCAAAAAAAGAATGAAGGGGGAAAAAGAAGGGCAAGTTGGTTATTTAGTTAATAAGTGACCGTGTAGGGATAAGAGAAACCATATGGGGAAGTTGCATTACCTAGTAATTGAAACTAAGCTCTTGATTCAGAATGGTAGGGTTCAAATAGGGGATCCAGTACTTAACAGTTGTGTGATTTTGGACAATGTGTTTTCCCTCTCTGAGCCTTAGTTTCTTGATTTGCAAAATATAATATTTATGCCATTATTGTGAATATTAATTTATATAAGATATGTAAGTGATATTAGTGACAAAAGACATGTCACTGAGACAGTGTCTGGCCCTGTGAGAAAATATTCTGAATAAAATCCAAAGGTAGCCAGTCACCTCTTAAAAGGAAAAAAAATTAATTGTTTCAATAAAAGTGACATTGATTTTCCAATATAAGATCTTTCTAATCAACTGCCTATATATAAAATATTAAGCAAAAAGAAATAAATGTTATAGATGTAAATTACTAAAATTATAATATTGACTTTTTTCTCAATTGGACCTTAGCATCATATCTGTTAATTAAATCCAGAAACCCCTTTTTGTTCATTTTGTTTTTCTGTTTTGATATTGTTATGAGATTAAAGTGTCAATACACATGCAAATAGTATTCTTTCCAAAACTGTAAGTCAGAAATAAACCAAGGTTAAGAATATTCAGTAAGTGGGATCACACAATTAAAACAAAAACAGAAAACCTTAGGAAAACTGGACGCTAGTTTTTTTCTTTTTTTTAATTTTTCTAATTTTTTTTTTTTTTTTAGACAGAATCTTACTCTGTCACCCAGGCTGGAGTAATGGCGTGATCTTGGCTCACCACAACCTCCACCTCCCAGGTTCAAGCGATTCTTCTGCCTCAGCCTCCCAAGTAACTGGGATTACAGGCACCCACCACCAATTTTTGTACTTTTTTTTTTTTGTGCTAATTTTTGTATTTTTAGTAGAGACGAGGTTTCACCATGTTGGCCAGGCTGGTCTCGAACTCCTGACCTTAGGTGATCCATCCGCCTCGGCCTCCCAAAGTGCTGGGATTACAGGTGTGAGCCACCGCACCCAGCCTGGATGCTCATTTTCTATACAATCACAAGCATCACTTGGGGACTATGAGAAACATTGTGTGGTGTGAAGAAGCTGGAGCACATACTCAGAGAACTTGGGTTGTTTCCTTTCTCACTCCTGTTTCCAGTATCTATGTCACACTCAAAACCTGAGCTTCGCGTCATTTATAAATTATGTTCAAATGCTCCAACAACTTGATAATTATAGAATCATTTATCCATAAATTAAAAGCTTGCTCTTGTAGCATCTTTAATTGAATATGCAAATTGAAAATCTATTTCAATATCTTAAAAATCTCATCCTGTGTGATTCTAAGTGAGATTTCTTAATATAACTTTATATTTTTAAAACCTATCCAATACTGGAATCTTCCTTGTCAAGTTCTCTAATATGAACTTTTAAAATCAGCCTTAGAGAGAAGTGGTAGATGCCTTTCAACATGTCCTTCTAGGAAAGATTGGGAAGTTGCTTCTACAGTTTTTCTAATCAGTGTAGAAACAGTTTTATTAATCAAACAAAGTTACGGTAAGTTTAAGAGTATCCTTTTATTATCTTCACAGAAAAGTGACTTCCAGAGTTCTGTTCAATTCAGTCTCTCTAGAGTTAAATATGCTTTAAGGAATATTAACTACAGTGATAGTCAAGTAAATCATGAATAACTAAAAAGATTTGTCTTCCTGTCAGTCTCAGTCAGTTGAATACATTGAGCGTGGTAAATTTAAAGAGTTTAAAAATAGTAAACTATGCTAATAAGAAAAATAGTTTTAGGTGTTTATACATGGATAGAAATTTGTGTTTGACACGCCATTATTGAAAAAGGCAATTGTGCCATGTTACAGACAAAGGATTATTAATGAAGCTTTGGGATTTAGTCAGGGACCAGTTAGTTGAATGGATTGAAGCTGTTTCCTACAATGGAATGCTGACTTTGTGATTTTACATTTCTAGAAAGCCTCCTGTTCTGTTTTTATTGTTTGTTTCTTTCTATCTTCAGTTTCAATATCACTTTCTCCAGAATCTTCCTTGACCAGCTGTCATTTCCTTACCACCTTTATTTTCTTTGAAGCATTATAGTAATCAACTCTTACGTTATTTGTTTCCTCATTTATTTACTGTCTATCTCTTATAAGAATGCAAGTTCCATAAGCTAAGGGATTTAAGGGATTTTATTAATTATCATTATTATTATTGTTATTGTTATTATTATTATTTTGATGGAGTTTTGCTCTTGTTGCCCAGGCTGGAGTGCAATGACACGATCCCAGCTCACTGCAACCTAAGCCTCCCAGGTTCAAGCAATTCTCCCGCTTCAGTCTCTCAAGTAGCTGGGATTACAGGCACCTGCCATCATGCCTGGCTATTTTTTTTTTTTTTTTTAAAGTAGAGACAGGATTTCACCATGTTGGCCAGGCTGGTCTCGAACTCCTGACCTCAGGTGATCCACCTGCCTCGGCCTCCCAGAGTGCTGGGATTACAGGCATGAGCCACTGTGCCTGGCTCCCATATTATTCTTAAGGTTATCCCCAGTATACAGCACAATGTCTAGCATTTTTATGGGCTTAATATATATTGTTACATAAAGAAAGAGCATGTCACAAATTTAACCTATTTAGGAACTTTTTCCTAATCTTTTCGGATCTAAAGGAGTTTAGAAAATTCTATCAGCTTCTATATACAACTTCTGCTTTAATAGAGATTCTATTAATTCAGGAAAAGCTAACAAAGAATTTCAATAGCTTACTAGATAGAAGTTTATTTCTTGCTCATATAAAATCCATAAGGATCTCCTGATTTATGGGCAGCTCTAGTCCAAGCGGAGTTTTAGGAACTCGGGATTTTTCCATTTTGTGACTCTGCCATCTTCAAAACTTGGTCTCCAAGGTCATCCCCAGAAAAGGGAAGAGCAAGAAGAGTGGAATATAGGTTCTACACAGTGCTGTCAAGAACCTCCTACTGGTCAGAATTTAGTCACATGGTCTGGCAATAATTGTGAGAGAGACTGAGAAAGGTAGCCTAGTTGTGTGTCCAGGACAAAGAGGAAATCGATTGGGTGAAAGATAACCAGTCTCTGCCACAGCGATTAAATGAGCATGTCTCTATTATCATTATTTTAAAACTTGGCTTTGCTCATGTATGTCTATCACAGTGCCTGAAATACAGTTGGTCTGTAATAAATATTTATTGAATAAATTATTTTGAGATAGATACATTACACTTACATTTTAAGGATGGCTTATTAATACATAATTGTATATCAAATCTACCATGTTTCAGCTTATTTTTGTCTTACAGCATCAAGTAAAAATGTAATACTTTTCAGATTAAAGAAAATGCAAACGTAGATCACAGTCTCTGATAACGATAATTCATCAATTCCACACGTATTTGAAATGCAGTGAGTGTTACTTGGTTACGAACATTTGACAAAATTGGACCTTGCATAAGTAATACACTTTTACATGTTTGCTTAGATTTTGTAATTTAGCAGATCTTGATAGATGAGAAAGTAGGCAATATCAAAATCACATGATAAGAAAAACGATTTTTCTAGCTCCCTAAAGTCTTGTTATCTGTTAGCTTTCCCTGGTCTACTGCGTGAATTTTCAAAATTAGTTTACTCAGCTGTGTGATGCTGAAATGTCACATAACTTTTCTGAGTTTTAGTTTCCTCACCTGTAAAATGGTGCTCATACCATCTCCTCAAATAAGCCACATTGCATGGAATCACTATGGAAATATTAACTCATATTGAAACTGAGGATAGAAATAATCACTATGGAATTATGAGTTAATATTCCTATAGTGGGAAATGGAGGTAGCTATTATCATTCTTGATATGTTTGCTGGTGTTTCACATCTTTTTAAATAGCAATACTCTCTCAATAAAGTCATATGGGAAAAACTTTAATTAACTCAATCTCATTGTTCATACATAGAAAATGGGGACCATCAAGAAATCATATTTTTTGAGTTTCAAGAAGGATATTTTATTGGGCTTATTTGTGTAACAGCCTTAAAAAACCTCACCAAGGACAAGTAAACATTCTTAAACATGAAGATGTAAAAATAAAAAATGATTAGACTATTATGGAATCATCGTTATAGAAGATGTTATGCTAAGAGGTTCAAGAGGCAATAATGGACTAGAATCAAATTGAAATCAAGACTAATTCACTATGAAATCAGTTAAAGTGACTATTATATATTTATTGAGATATTTGCAACAGGGAGAAACCACGAGATTTTCCAAATAGGCCAGATTTTGAGGCAAGATCTTGTTAGGTGTGAATCCTTACTGTGCCACAAGCATTTATTAGTTATGAGCATATACCTGGTCTATTTGGACTTCAACTTTCTCATCTACGTAAGTGAGATGAGAAAGTGTTGATTAATAATCCTTACCATATACAGCTTAACATCTCGGAAAGATGATGTGCTTAAAGTGGGTATCACAATGCCCAGCACACAACAGATCTTATAAAACAGCAACATGCACATATGGCATCAGTGAAATAAATCTTCAAATCTCTCTCCACCAACACCATATTTCAGTCTCATCATTCGCACTTGTTTCTTTTTGGCACTTGTTACTATTCAGTCTGGACTTCATGTGATCAGTTTTGTCTTGGTAGAAGAATTTAGCACCCTAATTTAACATGATAGCATTTTGTCAATTTCAGTCCTAGGCTGTTATTAAATTTGTCCAATCTCATCATGGAAATTGTCACCTAAAAACATGATATCAATTCTCAAACCTACTAATATCACGGTGCTTTCACTAATAGTCAAGTATCCCCTCCCACCCCCAATAAACATACTGTCACTGTTATTCTTTTAGTTTTATGTAAACATCTTTTGATTCTCAATGATTGTTTTTCCAAACCCAAATACTACTCTCCCAAGTACATCTTCTATACTGTAACAGTGTGACACAAAGGTACTTCCTCAATGTCCCTGATCCTCTCAAACAGAAATGATCTCAATTTATTTCTCTCCTTTTCTGTTTGTTTTTGTTTTGTGTGTGCACATGTGTCCACACATATGTTTCATGTTGACATTCTCGTGTGTGTATGTTACTGGGTATGCATTTGCCTATAAGTTTGTGTGGTAATTTTCCTGTGTGTTTATATGTGTTCTTTTGTGTGCATATGTGTGTATCCTTTTGTCTCTCCTTCTTTCTCAACCAGCCCCTAAAGACAGTGTATTTCTTTTCTCATCTTTCTGAGCATATAGCATCATCACAGGGCAAATTTTATGGATGTTCAATACATATTTGAATAAATGGTGATTTTTATATCCCTGAAGCACATTCTTCTGTGTGTTTTCTTATCACATAAGTCCCAATTCCTAAGCACATTGGTAGAAAGCATGATCGTACTGAAGTGAATATTTTAATATGCCATATTTTAGATAGAATCAATATAACTGGGTTGGGAATTCAATATGTCATTTACATATTTTGAACTTCATTAGTTCAGGCCTGAAACAATGAGATAATTTTTTTCTAACTTGTGAATTAGAGCATGAACACAAGATCCAAATGTATTTTTCAAAATAATGAAAAGGGTTCATGATACACATTGCTGGCTTTTCTAATGCAATAATACTTCATTCTTCATATACAAATGTGCTATACAACAATTTCTAAAATAAAATGTTCTTGCTTTATGACAATACTACTTTCTAATAGCATGATTAAGCATTCTGCATAGTATCACCAACAAGATCCTTTAGTGCAAATAGAAATATTTGCAAATTGATCAAGTGATAATTATCTGGATTCCATTTCTTACTAATGGTTGATCATTTTTTAAAAAATTATGTTTAAAATCTTATTTTTTAAAAGTAACAGCTTTACTGAGATATAAATCACATACCATATAATTTTCTCATTTAAAATATACAGCTCATTGGTTTTTAGTATATTTGTAAAGTGGTACAAACATCACTACAATTGAATTTTAAACACCCTCATTATCCCAAAAAGAAATTCTGTATCCATTACCTTGATCCAATTCCTTGTCACTTCCACCCTCCAGTCCTAGGAAACTTCTAATCTATTTTCGTCTTAATAAATTTGCCTATTTTGGACCTTACATATTAATGAACTGTAGAATATATGGTTTTTGTAACTGGGCTCTCTCACTTGACATACTGTTCTCAAGGTTCAACCATGTTGTAGTATGCAACAGTACTTCATTTCTTTTATTTTTAAATTTTGCTTTAAGTTCTGGGATACATGTGCTGAACGTGCAGGTTTGTTACATAGGTATACATGTGACATGGTGGTTTGTTGCACCCATCAACCCATCATTTAGGTTTTAAGCCCCATATGCATTAGGTTTTTGTCCTAATGCTCTCCCTCCTCTTTCCCTCCACCCCCTGACAGGCCCTGGTGTGTGATGTTCCCCTCCCTGTGTCCATGTGTTCTCATTGTTCAGCTTCCACTTATGAGTGAGAACATGCAGTGTTTGGTTTTGTGTTCCTGTATTAGTTTACTGAGGATGATGGTTTCCAGCTTCATCCATGTCCCCGCAAAGGACATCAACTCATTAATTCATTCTTTTTTTGTGACTGCATAGTATTCCATGGTGTATATGTGCCATATTTTCTTTATCCAGTCTATTATTGATGGGCTTTTTAGTTCTAAACAACATTCCATTGTATGACATACCATATTTTGGTTATCCATTGATGAGTCAATGGACATTTGAGTTGTTTTTATATTGTGGATACTGTGCTTCTATGAACATTTATGTACAATTTTTTTGTGTTGATATGCTTTTAGTTTTCCTGCATATATTCCTAGAAATGGAATTTCTGAGTCATATACAAAGTCTGGTTTCTCTCTGTCTTTTCTCAGCAATTATATGAAGAATATTTTGGCTTGGCATGGTGACTCACGCCTGTAATCCCAGCACTTTGGGAGGCAGAGGTATGTGGATCACCTGAGGTCAGGTGTTCGAGACCAACCTGACCAACATGATGAAAACCCCATCTCTACAAAAAATACAAAATTAGCTGGGCATGGAGGCACATGCCTGTAATCCCCGCTACTTGGGAGGCTGAGGCAGGAGGATCATGTGAGCTACTACTGTGCCCGGCTAAAATTTTTTTAACTTGATGAACAATGATTATACATATTAATGGGGTATGTAGTGATATTTCCATCATGTAATTTATAGCTATCAGATCAGGGTAAGTAATACATCCATCATCTCAAACATTTATAATTTCTTTTTCTTGGAAAGATTCAATATCTTCCTTCTAGATATGTGAAACTACATAATATATTATTGTTTATTACAGTCATCCTACAATGATATAGACCACTAGAATTTATTCCTTCTACCTAGCAGTAATTTTGTATCCTTTAACAAGTTTCTCCCCATCAACCTTCTTGCCCCTACCACTGCCAGCTTCCAGTATACTCTGTTCTATCTCTTAATCGGGTGTTTTGGGGTTGCTTCCTTTCAAGCCATTCAAATGTAATCACATTTCTTTCAGCAAGGTAAGGGTGGATAATTCAGAAGAGTTAGCCAAGTCACTGCTTAGAAGAGAACTACTATTAATAAAATTTGAGTTTCCACTAATGTGTAACATTTGATTTAAAAATCCTACATATCTGTTATAAATTATTCAATCAAACATTCCAACATAATGAATGCATTGCAATATAAATCATATTGAATCCTAATTTCCACAGGCTTATATTAGAGAATGCTGTGATGTCAAAATTAACCAGTTTGCCATGGATAAGGCACAAATGGATCCTGGTTTAAGGATCAAAATCCCTGTCTTCCACCACTGCGGTGAAATTGACAGTGGTATCTCTGACCGCCCACTAACCGCTGTGGCTGTGTAGTATCATCTTCATTATTACTTCCTATATTCCCCATCTGGAAAACCCCATAGTAAAGATTGAGTTTAAGAGAGGGATAAGAGTGCATGTGTTTCATTTTTTCCCTAGAATTTAAGGAATTCTGGAAAATATACAATTCCTAGGCATAGCTATGAAATAACAGAGGAAAGAGAACCAAAATAAATCTTGACAGCCAGAGCTGCTCTCAGATTCCAGAAAGCACCACCTGAAAAGCTAAAGAAAGTTGGAACATTTAAATACAACAAAATTACTTTCTACTTTTCTAAGTTTCACAGTGCAGTGGCCTCATTTCATCTGATTCCATAGTTCTTATTTTTAGTGTACTCTGCATTATACTGGCTGCTTACTGGGCACAGGAAAAAATGCTGGCATCCAAGGGCAAATGGGTTGTTGCAAGAAGGCTCATTCAAAACAGTCAAGCTAACCTATCTCCTGTGAGAGGAGTAGAGCACAGTTTATTTCTTGCTCAATCATTTTATAATCTGAGGTTGTATATTTAGAGTGGACTTATTTGTAATAATTTTATCTCCTCAAATTTTATAATTGGGCTGGAGATAAGAGAGACAACGCCATAAAATTGATAAAATATATAGTCAAAGAAAGGAAGGTAAGCTTTCTTTCTTTCATAGAGTAGACACATGCCAGTTCCTTTCTAATTAGGAAAGGAGATTGTAAGAGGCCTCATTCCTGCCTCTAATATTTAATTGAGGAAAACTCACAGGGAAGAAGTTAGCTTCCTAGTCAGTGTGAACAGCCAACATATACAGAGAGGAAGAACAGCACTGATACTTGACATCCTCCTCAAAGGACTTCAATACTAGCTCAGAGAATCCAGAGCTGAGCCAGGTTGCCCTGAACAGTTCTATAAGTTCAAATTGCAAAATGGAAAGCATGTGGGCTTTACCCAGCCCCATAGCATGGTAAAGTCTTAATCGCTGGTAAGAGGAATATAGGGGAAGGTATACAGGAACATACTTAAATATCAAAGACTAAAAATATCTTCTTGTTTTGCTAAAGATAAGTTTGTATCTCATCTATACTAATATTATTAAGAGAATATAAGCAACAATTATTCTAGTGATTTTTAAAGAGCTTATTTTAAAACTAGTTCTTTGTCAGAAGGGTTATAAAAACGTTATTAGCAATAGTTCTAAAGCAAAATAGGTTATTACACCAGCTTAAAACTTTCATATACTAGAAGTGTATCAAATGTACACTTTGGCCAAATTCCTTAGGGATAAATGTTAAAATCAATATTTGGATAAAGTAAGGCCAATGAACTCCTAGAATAGACTCCAAGAGTAGAATGAACTAGAATAAACATGACTTCAAAAAAAATTTGTTACTATTACTATTTTGTTATTTAAACTTCTCAGCATTTGACTTTATATTGGAAAGGCCCTTTAATGTCATTATTTGGTGCTAGATTACTCTATAATTACCATAATGCGTAGTTGCAGTGCTAAGTAGTTGCTTGTTTACAAATTAGGACCACGCAGAAATAAGAAATTTTTGGTTGCTCTGCCACTAGAGATCTTGGTAATGCACCAATACTGATTATCTTCCTCAACACTAGCAACCTATATGGCAGAACCATCCTCAGGGCATCTTCTACACATCATCAACATCGTTGGGACAGATGTAATGCCAGCTATTCTGAAGGCTGAGGCACGAAAATTGCTTGAACCAGGGAGGCGGAGGTTGCAGTGAGCTGAGATCACGCCACTGCACTCCAGCCTCAGCGACAGCGTGAGACTCTGTCTCAAAAAAATAATAATAAAAGAATAGAAATAAATAAATAAATAAATAAAACAGTATGGTGACAATTAAGTATTAAACTCTATAGAACAGGTGTTCTCAAAGCCTACCAGGATTCGAGATTTTTTTAAATATAAAAATTTCAGAGACCCCATTTCTTTGTAATTTAATTATTCACAAACAGAAAAACCAGGTCAAGCATTAACTTTGCTCACCTGAGACTCACTGAGACACCCACAGTTAGTTTTTCAACCACTGCTAAGAAAGACACACCTCCATCCAAATCTTCATACCTGAATTATTTATCTAAAATGATTGATTGATCACTACAATGGGTCAGCCGCTATTCTTAGCACTGAGGATACCATCGGAAATAAAGAAAACACAATCCCTGCCCTCAGAGGCTTGCATTTTAGTATGGAGGGAGATACAGCACACCAGTCATAGTGCTGTGGAGACAACAAAGTGGTGAGGATGGATGGGATGCTGACAAGTAAAACTCTCCCTAAATCAAATAACTATCAGCATTTCTCTATGCTTCTGGAGAATATTCTTTTCTAAGCTGTGATTATGTCTTGAATTATTCAAAGTGCCAAGCACATCTATTTTGGTCATTTTCTTGCCATAAAAATTGTGCAGAACAAATCAAAATATAATATCTCTAATGCTTGAGACAATATTTTATTTTGAAAACATCACAACTTGGGACATAAGAACTATATGTTTTAACTAGATAACATGCTGATATTATTTGGGATGTATTAGTGTACAATATCTTTGGGAACATTCATTAAAATCTGGTTATCTATTTTGCATAACTGTAATAATGCCTCCTAAGAACATTACATTTTTTGAAATTACTTTACATGTAACCTAAAATTTATGATAATCTAATTAAAGAATTATTTTATGTCACCAAATTAGTTATAATATATGCAGCATATGTCTAAAATCAAGAATAAGAAACATCTGGAGTTTTATACAACTATAGATGCCAATAGTAACACATTTCTAACCAAAGATTTTGTATAATATTTCTACCAATCTGTGTCAAGGTCAAAACATCATTCACATAAGTGACCGTGGACTGCGAACTTCTCCAGAGTCCACTGCTTTCCATATATTAAGAAGCACAATTTAACTCAATTATAACCATTAGAAGCCTTCATTTATTTAAAAAAAAACAGTTTTTGTTTATTTCAAATCCCTTTCAAGCCACAGATCAAAATACTTTGCTTTAGATAGAATTCCTACTTCTACTGAAATTTTCCACTTGTTCAATTTTGAGGTTAAAAATATGTCAAGTAATCATAATGATAATGTTTAGCTTTTAAATTTTATCTTTAA
Source organism: Macaca mulatta (assembly GCF_049350105.2). Classification (NCBI taxonomy): domain Eukaryota; kingdom Metazoa; phylum Chordata; class Mammalia; order Primates; family Cercopithecidae; genus Macaca; species Macaca mulatta. Next base: position 138,456,602 of record NC_133407.1, on the reverse strand, counting down.
GTTCTTTATTTTCAAATCACAGCCACTATTTTAAAATTATCTTAGAGTTGTTAAGAATGTATTGTGAAATGGCATATTTTAAGGTGGTACCAGAAAATAACCTCAAATGAAATCATTATTCTAAGAATTGTATCTAACAGCAGATAGATGTTTTAGAATATGACTCCTCTTTCTTAACCCCATCTTTTGCTAAATTCTTTTTTATAGAGATAGTTTATTTTTATTTTTATTTTTTTTAGAGATGGGGTCTTGCTATGTTGTCCAGGCTGGTCTCAAACTCCTGGTCTCAAGCAATCCTCCCACCTCAGCCTCCCAAAGTGCTGGAATTCAGGTGTGAACCACCACACCAAGCCTGCTAAATTCTTTTATATTGCCATGCCAAGGCTTAAAGAAAGAATCCTAAAATATAAGAAGAAATCTTGATGGTAGACAGACAGAAAGCACTATATCATTTAAAACAAGCTTGTCCAGCCCATGACCCTCGAGCCACATGTGGCCTAGGACAGCTTTGAATGCAGCCCAAAACAAATTCATAAACTTTCTGAGAACATTATGAGATTTATTTTGTGATTTTTTTTTAGCTTATCAGGTATCATTAGTGTTACTGTATTTTATGTGTGACCCAATACCATTCTTCTTTCAATCTAGCCCTAGGAAGCCAAAAGATTAGACGCCCCAGAAAAGCACTTCAGATGAAATTCATATCACATACAATGTGAAAGGCAGCATAAAAACTCAGGGTTTGACTACAAAAGTTTGTTTATAAGCATCATTATAACTGCTGAATAACTTGCTAGTCTGTTCATACACTATGTGCCTGGCTTGCAAATATATGAATGCAAACCAGTATATTACTTCTGCATGTACTGGGTGCATAAATGAATATGACCTTTAGAGCAAGAAATGGACTGGTCATGAATGAGTGATTGTGCAAACTAGAATTGAATTGGCTGATGCTATTACAATGATTATAATGATAATTATCATAAAAGAGCAGTTACAAATCCACTGAATGCTAACTCTGGGTCAAGAACCTCGCTAAGCACTTTATGTGCATTGTGTCATGGTTTTAAAGCTCAAATAATAATATGGCAGTTGAGAGTAGTTCAATTAGTTCTCACAATTTCATGAAATAGATTCTATTATCTCCATTTTATGGATGAGGATACTGAGGCTTAGAAATATTAAGTAACTTGTAGAAGTCATGGTCTTTAGATTATGTAAATAGTGAAGCTACTGACTGAATCCAAGTATATCTGAAACTAAAGTTTGCATTCTCATCATCTGTGTGTATACTGCTTACCACTAATTATTTTCCCCTTTACTGTTGAGTGACTTCTATCTGAAACTTCTGTCATTTTAGATTTTGGTTTCCACCTTGTATCTGAAGCATAATTGCGGGTTGCTTTCATTGCTTGCTAATTTGATTGTGTTACGTTTGATCCTGCACTACATCCCAGCTATGATGTGCTATGACCTAACGGTTTAATAAGACACTTGGGCATTCCTCTTCATGAATAGCTGTTCTCATGATATTTTAGTCATGCAACTAAGGTTTGAAATTGTATAATCATTTGACTTTTCAAAGGGATGCATATCAGCTCCAACTCACACTGATTTTGGACATTTTTATGTATTTTAAATAGTTGGATAGAAATTTAATCAACATATCCATATTTTTAAAATGAAAAATACAATAAGAGCCACGAAATGACCCTCATTTTTCATTTTTACTTATCTATATAGATTCTGATATCTGAAGATTAATGATTTTAAATATGGCTATATAAATCAATTAGTATATATTGAACTTCATATTCCCCTTCAAGCTTAAAGAATCAAAGGCTATCTTTCATTTAGGTACTTTCTTTCCATTTAGAATTGCATTGCATTTCTACTTGGAACGGAAAATCCACTGATTTTTTCCAAGATGGGTTTTTTGCCAAGACAAAGAAGTTGGATTTATTCCCCTGCTATATAATTACATTTCTACCTCAGTAGCTGAGTCCCTTGTTCAGAACTCATGTTTGTAAGTGACAGAAATCCAAATTGAATTGGCTTAAGCACACAAAGGGAACTTGGCTCCCAGTAATGAAAAGTTCTAAGTGATACCTTGTTCTAGGCACTGTGGATTTAGGGACTCAAATGATAACTTTCTCTCAGTTTCTTTCTTTCCTCTTCTTGGATTTGTTTTTGGTTTTCTCTATGGGCTTAATCCTCAACTCTGCATACCAGTTGCCAGCATGCCCAAATATATTTTATACACACTACTAACAGATCAAAACATCTTTTAAAACCTTTTCCCTGAAGTTCCCCCAAATTCTCCAGGGGCTCATTTACATGGCTTCAGTCACATAACTATACCTAACCTCAACATGTGGCCAACAGAGGAAATGCATCTATTGTCCAAGCCTGAGTCGTGTGGCCACCCAGACAGGCAAGAGATTGGATCAGTCCCTCCTAAAGTTCAAGGAGTTCAAGGAATGAGAATAAAGAAAATACGATCCTGCAGAGGACAACACGAAAGCTATTTCCAAAAAAGGTTAAAGTGTGCCTGTAGTTACCAACAGTGTTATGGCTAACCCAGAGGCGGGGACATCTATGACTAGGCCTCTGGTGTGATAGAAACATTTGCAAAGTTTTCTGTTATGTGCATATGCATATATTCTTGGGGAGGTGATTCATAGAGTTCATCAGATCTGCAACTGAAGCATCAGTCCTAAAACGTGTCTGGATCTATATTTGGCAGAGTCTGTAGAAGCTCCTGTTAGATATAGGGCTGAGGAGGAGGATCACTAAGGATAGGTTCCAGAGATCTCTCTGAAAGCTGTTTCGCTTTGTTTTGTTCACATGAAACATTCTGGGAGACAAAGGGATTCACTCTAAGGGTTATAGCATGAAGCACAAGTTTACTGTTACCCTCTTAGTTACTCCCCTTTACCTAATGCCTCCTAGAGAAGAAATGGGTTATTTAGTTTCTATATATTTTTTGTCTCTCTATTCTTAAAAAGCATTCAGCCACCTTAAAATTTTGAGTGTTAGGAACTATGAAGTTAGTTCAAATGACAGTCTCTCAAGGAGCTTGCATGCTAAACAGGCATTTCTTCACCCATAGCTGTTGCTACAAAGAGAAAGAAAACAAAAAATCCAGAACTACATGTTCATAAATAAATATAGTCGACAAAATGGTTGCTTTGTAATGCAAGTGCTGATTTGGAGAGCTGGACCAGGTGAGGTGGAAATCTCGCCTTTCTTCTAGTTGTTTGTAGAAGTCTGAATAATCTTAATCGTTATCTGTTCATATTAGTACCAAAGTAAGAAAAAAAAGTGACAGATAAGAAAGATAATTTTAGAATAACCACCACAGGGTCACATTGTTATTTTGTGACCATATGTTTCACAAAGTTAACAAACATTATTGAAGCTACAGAATTTGCAATATGCATAATGTAGTGTATTTCAGTATATAATTTCCAATCATTAAAACATGTTAAATATGCCATTGTGAGCATAAATCAGGTTCGTGCAAAATACAATTGATACCCTTGTCATCTGAATGAAAGGTAATTAAAAGCATAACCACCTATGGGTGTCTTTAGGCAGAAAATAAAATCTTGCATTTATTTTTTACACCTTATTTGGCATGAAACTGATATCTCATTTCCATAAGAGAAAAGTAGAATTCCTTTCTATTTCTTAGATGATGCTAGTATTTCTAGAGTATCACAATTTTATTTTCAAGCTGACTTAAACATATTCACAAATAAATCAAGTTTGCAGCCTAAACTTTAGAGTCTATGAGGACAATGATACCCTTTACTTAGGGTAAAACTAAGTGCAAGAGGGAAAACTTGCCCAAGCAATGAGATATCAAAGAAGCAGCCAGGGGAAAGTTCCAAGTCTACAGTAAATTAAATTTATTGCAGTCTCAAATACTTGTAATATCTTTTCAGAGATACCTTTAAAAAGTTTTTTGGTTAAATTAATTCAAGATGGTTTTAAGACTTAAATGTGAAACCCAATAGTATAAAACCCTAGAAGAAAATCTAGACAATACCATTCAGGACATAGGCATGGGCAAAGATTTCATGATGAAAGCACAAAAAGCAACTGCAACAAGAGCAACAATTGACAAATGGGATCTAATTAAACTAATGAGCTTCTGCACAGCAAAAGAAACTATCATCAACATTAACAGACAACCTACAGAATGGGAGAGAATTTTTGTGATCAATCCATCTGGCAAAGGTCTAATATCCAGAGTCCACAAGGATCTTAAAGAAATTTACAAGAAACAAACAAAACAACCCCATCAAAAAGTGGGCAAAGGATGTCAACAGACATTTCTCAAAAGAAGACATTCACGCAACCAACAAACATGATAAAAGCTCAACATCACTGATCATTAGAGAAATGCAATCAAAACCACAATGAGATATCATCTCACGCCAGTCAGAATGGCAATTATTAAAAAGTCAAGAAACAACAGATGCTGGTGAGGTTGTGGAGAAAAAGGAATGCTTTTACACTGTGAGAATGTAAGTTAGTCAACCATTGTGGAAGACAGTGTAGTGAATCCTCAAAGATCTAGAAGCAGAAATACCATTTGATCCAGCAATCCCTCACTGAGTATATACTCAAAGGAATATAAATCATTCTATTATAAAGATACATGCATATGTATGTTCACTGTAGCACTATCACAATAACTAGGACATGAAATCAACCTAAATGCCCATAATTATAGAATGGATAAAGAAAATGTGGTACATGTACACCATGGAATACTACTATCCAGTCTTAAAAAGGAATGAGATCATGTCCTTTGCAGGGATATGAATGGATCTAGAAGCTGTTATGCTCAGCCAACTAACACAGAAACAGAAAACCAAAGACTGCATGTTCTCACTTTAAGGGGGAGCTGAACAATGAGAACACATGGACACGTAGCAGAAACAACACACACTGGACCCTGTCATGGGGCAGAGGGAGGGAGAGCATCAGGAAGAATAGCTAATGGATACTGGGCTTAATACCTAGGTGATGGATTAATCTGTGCAGCAAATCACCATGGCACACATTTACCTATGAAACAAACCTTCACATCCTGCACCTGTACCCTGGAACTTAAAATAAAAGTTAATGGTGAGAAAAGGGTTTTTCTGTTTATTTTTACTTTTTATACAACACTCCCTACCAATAAAAAGCATTATGAATATAATTAAATATAAGATAGGAGAAAGCCCTGGAAACCTTCTCTGAAACAGAACACTTTGTTTTCTGCACTGATGATACTTGTTGGCAGCAAAGCCTGGCGAGTCCTTGAGAGAACTTGCTCTCCCCCTTAGAAGGGCAGAGGAAACTTACCAAGTATCTGAAATAGAGCCAGATGGCAAGGAAGAAGGTCACTGGCAACAGCTGCTGTGCTCTGGGTTGGGGTCGGAGGATAGAGATAAACACATGACCCAACGATAGATGACTGAAATGTAACTGTAGTGGATGAGGCTTCCAATAATAATTGTGAGAGGGAAAAAAATAACTGCAATTATATGTCTCTGCCCAATGGCTGTTTGAGGGTGCACAGAGCAGTAAGTGCAAATCACTAAGGGGTGTTTATTTCTTTATTGGTTCTAATAAAGAAGGCTAATTTTTAGGTGAAGAATATCCAGAGAATACAGCACAAAAGAAAAAAAATATGACTGATATATTTAATGCTACTGCATTAAAACAACTACTACAAGCTATAGTATCTTTTCTTTTGCTTTTCGGATGTGTAGTTTGTCTTTAGCTCTTACAATAAAATGAATGCAATTGTGTGAAAGTTTCCCACTTACTATAAATAAAGATTTATTCTGTTGTAGAAATACCTTGAAATCTTTTTCCATGAGACGGGAATACCCAACTATGCCTCGGAAGAGACATAGCTCTGCTCCAGTGAACAGGGCTGTGGATAAAGATGGGAGAGAGGCAGAACAGATACAGATTGCTTAAGGAAAGGAAAAGAGATCGAAGGATAAATTTTAGGAATTTCTCTTATTCCTAAAATTGGAGCTTCAATTGTATTGGAACTTCATCCTGCCGCATGCTTCTGTAAAGGCATGCTGTTTTCCTTATTTTTAAATTAAAATTTATTCATCAAATAACTATATGCAAAGCATTTAAATATAAATAAGGAATAATATTTTCAGTTGTTTCCCGTGAAATTTATGTTCACATTCTTAATTTACTTCCAATTCATGATTTATCAATTTCTGACATATTTACTGATAATAATTGTCATTCCTTATGTAATTTTATTATAAATTTATATTACTATGACTAATTGTGTTCTCTGCAGAGACAAATACTATAATAAATGTTCCTCCTTTGTATTGATTTTAGTAGCTTCTCAGGTTAATAATTTTCTATTGGATCTTTCAAATGCCCATAAATAGTATTTTTTTTAAAAAAGAGCTGTTGGAAACATTAAAAATACATAACTTCAAATTATTTTTCTTCCTCCACAGGTCCATTTTTCTTCTACTTAAATTTGAGGAATTTATTTCCCACTAAAATCTAAATTTTCAGGAAAAATATACAAATATCATTGGAAATCCATATGCAATTGAATGAATTTTGGAATATTTGAATCTTACATGCGAAAATATATTCTATTCTCCCTCAATCCTACACACCCACCAATCACAGCAATGAACATATAGATACCATCATATTGGTAGTTGAAATTGAGTTGGGGATCATAGTTTTTAAATACTTCTGCTGTGATTCACGTTTAATTATATTAAATAATCATTTACAACATATTTTCTCTGATAGTTATGTTTTCAAACCACTTATCAATTTTTAATTACGTATTTGTCTGGGGCTAATGTCTGAGTTCTCAGCTGCTGAGACGCCCTGCTTTTAATCATTTGAACACATATGACAGATTTTCACTTATAATTTGCAGATCTTAGCTATAGACTTTGATGACTTTTACAAAAACACATGTGCACACACCACACACACACATACAAATGCATACATATACATATAAGCTATATATACCCATGTAATCACAATCAAGATGTAGAAGGTTCCTTTTACCCCTGAAAGCTCCTTCTCACTCCTTTGCAGTCAATCCTCATGAGCAAAATGGGAGTTACATATTTAGTAACATTTATATACCATTTAAATTTATATACACAGAAAGGCACGAAACACATCAATGAACGCTTTCTGCAGTACTTCAGCAACAGCTAATTGAAATGATCACTGTTTTTTGAATGCATCTTTTCAAGGAAAAAAGTATGAATATCATTGGCCATTCATATGCAATTGAGCAAATTTTGGTAGAATTTAATATAAAATGAAATTGGCTTTAAAAAACTTTTCCATTTTTGTTGAGAGTGAGAGTAGGTGAGAGGACAGTGGGAGCTCAGAAAACATTCATTATTGTTCAATATGCAGAGCAGCAGGGGAGGGAAATTAAAGCAGAGGAGTGGAGAAGAACAGCAGCAATATCGTTAAAATCAGCAACACTCCTTCGTGGGAGTGGAAGCACCCAAGGGGAATAGAATCTTAGAGTGTCCCATCTTCTTGATCTTACTGCAGTCTGTGAGTAAATATAAAGTGGCAATCCAAATATGCTGCCAGAAACTGGAGGAAAACTAGGCAAGTAACTGATGGAAATAGAGCCACCTTCCTGCATTGATAAAGAGGGCTGCTCTCAACATCACTGTGGCTTTAAGCCTGTTTTACATAATTGTTTCTTCACTTACAGTGACGAATATCTTTAGTCCAAAGACAATGAGATTTTCCAAAGAGTGCAGAATAGTTCAATAAGCAAAAAAGAATGGAAATTGAATGAAAGAAGTAGCAACTTCTTGTCACCCAATACTAGGTAGGCGTTGCACACAATCCCACTTCTTCAGCGATGAATGTTTAAAATTGGCAACCGCATCACAGGAAAACAACAAAGCAATCTGACAATTTGGCAAGCTGCTCCACCTAAAGATTTAGGAAAACACAGAACAAGTAGACTAGGCTATTTGGCAATTGCAGTTTCTGAGCATAACTGTTATTATCTCCAAAGATAGAAATTTCTCAGAAAACAAAACAAGCAAACAAACAAAATATAGTGATGAACCTGTAAACACAAGATGGTTTTTGAACTGAAATACAAGGGCCACCCTGCTTGATAGAAGACAAATATGGTCTTAATAATACAATAACTAGTTCAAGCCCTTATTCCAAATCAATCTGAGGCAAAGGAAACTTAACAATTCATTATTCATTTCTGAACAAACATGAAGGTATAATTTCCAGTTGGGACCAGAAGTTGAATAGTCAAATCAGAGAACCAGAGGAAGACAGATTTTGTGATTTGCACACCTTGTTTGAAAGTGGGAAATAGGACTCTGTTATGGATGCATATTCAGTAAACATTGCAGTGTAGCCTCATCAGATTCCAGATATTTAAAACTGATGATTAGAAAATGAAAAATGCTATCTGTAACCAAAGTCATACCCAGGATCAATTATGTATGATTCTATACAAGTGTGACACCAAGAAGTAACATAGCTTCAGTGAAATTAGATGGTTTTCTCTGCATCATTGTATTCCAAACAGATGGTTTTCTCCGCATCATTGTATTCCCATGTCTAGTAACCAAGCCTGGTACAGAGTAGGTGATCAATTAGCTTTTTCTGAATAAATTGGTATTAAGTAAATACATTTTGCCATATTGTTCCCTTATGTTCCAGACATGTTTTAAGGATTCAAAGAGAGAAAAAAGAAAAGCATGTTCTCCTTAGAAAAAGTCTGCTATAATAACAGAAGTAGAAAAAGAATGAGAAAATGTGTCCTAAAACATAACAGTCATATACTATGCATGGCTTCTATTTATTCTAGAGAGAGAACATAAATTCTTGTATTGTCTTCACAAATATTCTTTGAATAACCTACATTGTGATTGTCAGTTTATGAAATGCCACTATATAAAAATGTGCAAGATATGGCCCCTGTTCTTGAGAAACCTACAGTCCAGCAGAAAAAAATCAAATATGTAATTATAATTCAATTTAATATATTTTAAAATATATTTCTACACAACTATTTTTCTAGAATAGATACTCAGAAGTTAAACACTGTATTAGAATCACCCAAAATATTGTGACAGCATAGAGGACTGAGAATCTTAAATAGAAAATAGAAGGAAACCTTACATCTATACACACACACACGCGCACACACATATCTATATATTTATACATATATACTTCTATATATACATATATACACACATCTATATATACCTTACATCTATATATATACACACATATATTTATATAAACCTTGCATCTAAGGAAACCTTACATATGTATACACACACACATATATTATGTGTGTATACATACATACTATTTATGGTTTTCAGTTTGAAATATAAGGAAAAAGAATAGAAAAAAATTTTTTGAATGTCACAAGTCCAAAATAGGTTCCTTTAGGTTGATTCTAAATAGTGAAAGAGACTTTACGTCATCTTAGAGATACATCTTATTTCTGAAAACACATTTAGGGAAGCAAAGACTATAGTTACTCCAAATTAGCTACAATAATGTCATTAGCTGAGAAAGTAGATATAATCAAGTTTTGTATACCAAACTAATATTTAAAATGTTCAGAAGTTATGAGTATGTCCAATGCAAAGAGAAAGCATAAATCAAGAATCGAATTAATTATTTCTTACTTATTTGATTTCCTAGAAAAGGCCTCAATCTGTGTGCAGGCATTTAGATTTCTTTCATCTTGCTCCAAAACAAATATTGTTTTAAGTTTAATATGCAAATGTAGATGTTCAGTAATTTTTTTTTTTTTTTTTTTTTTTTTTTGGAGACAGAGTTTTGCTCTGTCGCCCAGGCTGGAGTGCAGTGGTGGCACAAACTCGGCTCACTGCAACCTCCACCTCCCAGGTTCAAGCAATTCTCCTGCCTCAGCCTCCCGAGTAGCTGGGATTATAGTTGTACGCCACCATACCTGGCTAATTTTTGTATTTTCGTAGAGATGGCGTTTCACCATGTTGGCCAGGCTGGTCTTGAGCTCCTGACCTCAGGTGATCCGCCCACCTCGGCCTCCCAAAGTGCTGGAGTCACAGGCGTAAGCCACCACGCCTGGCCCAAAATTTGTTTTTATATACTTAATTCTGTTTTTATTTTGAGTATGCTAGCCAGAGATCTGCCTAAGATTTTAAAAATATAGGGAAGATATTTTCACTTTAAAAATAAATTTAAACACACAATGGTTCTTACTTGTCTGTTTTGCTTGTCAGAAAAGAGCTTTATTCACCACTACTTTATTGTTTCTGAATCAGTTTCTCACCAACATCTTCAATGAAAAAAATACATATGAAAGGCTAAGAAATTTTATTTGGAATATATATATATATATTAAACAAGTCTTTAGAACAACGGTTAGAATTTGTGTCACAATTTTTATGTCAAGAATTCCAAAAGCCTTCTGTTTCCAGACAGAAAATACTGAAAGATGCAATCCGTATATTCTTTTTTTTTTTTTTTTAATTTATTTATTATTATTATACTTTAAGTTGTAGGGTACATGTGCATAACGTGCAGGTTTGTTACATATGTATACTTGTGCCATGTTGCTGTGCTGCACCCATCAACTCGTCATTTACATCAGGTATAACTCCCAATGCAATCCCTCCCCCCTCCCCCCTCCCCATGATAGGCCCCGGTGTGTGATGTTCCCCTTCCTGAGTCCGAGTGATCTCATTGTTCAGTTCCCACCTATAAGTGAGAACATGCAGTGTTTGGTTTTCTGTTCTTGTGATAGTTTGCTAAGAATGATGGATTCCAGCTGCATCCAAGTCCCTACAAAGGACTCAAACTCATCCTTTTTTATGGCTGCATAGTATTCCATGGTGTATATGTGCCACATTTTCTTAATCCAATCTGTCACTGATGGACATTTGGGTTGATTCCAAGTCTTTGCTATTGTGAATAGTGCTGCAATAAACATACGTGTGCATGTGTCTTTATAGCAGCATAATTTATAATCCTTTGGGTATATACCCAGTAATGGGATGGCTGGGTCATATGGTACATCTAGTTCTAGATCCTTGAGGAATCGCCATACTGTTTTCCATAATCTAAATGTACTTCAAAGAATTAATAGGAATTTCATTTTATTTATAAAGTAGTGAAAGAAATACTGTGATATAGGAGAATCCACTTTAAGCTACTGTCATCAACATAAATTAAAAATTTGAATATTTAGAGAATATATGTATAATATATTCCATTTAAAAATGCTTAAATATTTGGCCATATTTTGGAAAGAATTAGTATTCTACTGAAAATTGTGAATGTTTTATCTTTCTTGATCATTTTTTCTAAATTAAGAAATATTTCAAACATGTGAAAATGACAAAGAATTTAAGGGAAACTTTGCCATAATTGCAGCAATTCTCTATTTTATAAAATAAAACATTAAATATTGCATGAAAAGTTAAAGTCCAAGAAATCTAACTCACCAAAAACGATCACTTTTCTGAATCTGGTGTGTATACATCCAGATTGCTTTTTTGTTATTATTTTGTATATTAGAATTCATTTAAAAAGTTTACATTTTGTGATTCAGAACTTTAAATAAATAAAATCAAGTCGTGCAAGTGAGACTGTCTCAAAAAAAAAAAAAAAGAATTCAGTATTGGGCTTTGAGATTTAAATGTTATCACATGTTGACTTAGCTCATTTATTTTAACTACAGGTTTGCTCTTTCTCATGTAAATATGCGTAATCAGTTCATTCCTTTAGTGAGGGATACTTGGGTTGTTTGGGGGGGGGGTTATTATTATTATTACAAGCAATTCTGTAATGAACATCTCTGTAAATAACTTAGTACCAAGAGTGATATTTGATATATTTATCATTCAGAATAATTTGGGCATTGCCCAGTTGGAATAGATTCTCTACAACTCAGAATTAGCTAGCTATAGAAGAACGGCATTATAACAGGCTCAATATCAGTTCTGCCTGATAGCCATAGATAAATATCTTTCTAGAGTAGATACCCAGAAGTTAAGTTGCATAATGAAAATGTTTAAATTTCTAATTCTGAAATACTTCCAAGTTGTTATTTTAATTTCTATGTCCTTGGTAATTAGTGAGATTAAGCATTTTTTCAACATGCTTATGGTCTAATTATATTTTTTTCTTTAATGTGGTGATGCATAAGTTTCATCCATTTTGTTCTTTACTGGTATTTCTTTGTTGGTAAGACCTCTTCATATATTTTCAACATCAATCTTCTACAGATATGTTTCTCCCAGGTCACTATTTATTTTTATCTATGTAATGATGTCTTTTGTTCTACAGAGATGGTGTTACTTCTGTATCTTTTATTTAAATGAACTGACTTTTCCTGTTTAATGTGTTGTTTATTAATGCTCTAATCATGTAGCTTTTCCTAGTATATGTGTTGACTTTTTAACATATATAAACGAATTTTTCTATTTCTTACAAACTTCTCTATTCATACCATCAAATATTATTTACTCTCATAATCTTTGATTTATATTTTCCATAAAACTTGTCAATTTAGTCTTATCTAATTTTTTTCCTTGACAAGTTCCTCTGCCTCTCTCTCTATTTTTTTAAATCCAGAACCTAATTTCCACAAATTAAAAAAAAATTTTGAATATAAAAAGTCTAAATGCCAGAAATATTAACTATCCACACCTGTGACCTATCTGAATAGATTGACTTTAGGGATTAGAATAAACAAATGCAATTTTGTTGGTCCAAGTCCTTAGTGAGGTAGACGCAAAGACAATTACATTAGTTCATTTTCATGCTGCTGATAAAGACACACCTGAAAGTGGGAACAAAAAAAATGTTTAATTGGATTTACAGTTCCACATGGCTTAGGAGGCCTCAGAGTCATGATGGGAGGCAAAAGGCACTTCTTACACGGTGGCAGCAAGAGAAAAATGAGGAAGAAGCAAAAGTGGAAACCCTTGATAAACCCATCAGATGTCGTAAGACTTATTCACTATCACGAGAATAGCATGGGAAAGACTGGCCCCCATGATTCAGTTACCTCCTGCTGGGTCCCTACCACAACACGTGAGAATTCTAGGAGATAAAATTCAAGTTGAGATTTGGCTGGGGAAAAAGCCAAACCATATCAACAATTAAATTTGCAAGGATTAAGGGAGATACCTAAGACAGAAAATATAGAAAAGGCAGAGAATGGCTGAGAAAGCCTATGAACATGCAAGTCTGACTCTAAATTTTAAAAAAAGAAGGAAAGAAGTTCAACTGGACTCAGTCTCAAAAAAGATTTAGCAGGACTCTTGGCGAGTCCTTGAATCAAGCCGTCAGAGGGATTCCTGCATCTCCCAAGAATAAGTTTGTCTTAGTGTCCTGTAATGTCAGTCATTCACTAGGAGCAGCCCATGTGATCTGAAGCCTCAGCAAAAACATAGGGATGGATTTTCATGGTACTCTAGCCCCTAGTCGTTTAAATTCCCTGTAGTTGGAGATCTGAGTGGCATTTTCTTATAGTCACCAGGTTTATGTATACGTTTTTATCATTTCTTGAGAGTTATGTTATTGGAACTTCGTGGAGGGGTGTTAACTATGTTTTCACTTAATTAGTATGTTACCTTCAGAATAGCAGGCATTGTATCTTTAACATATTTTGAACAGTACCTGCAGGAAACTAGTCACACATTTTATTGTAAAAATATTTCTGATTATTTATTTATTTATATTTATTATCAATTTTTTTTAAGACGGGGTCTTGCTCTGTCCCCCAAGCTGGAGTGCAATGGTGCAATCTCGGCTCACAGCAACCTCCAGCCTCCCCAATTCAAGCGATTCTCCTGCCTCAGCCTCCTGAGTAGCTGGGACTACAGGCACATGCCACCACACCTGGCTAATTTTTCATATTTTTAGTAGAGGTGGGGTTTCACCATGTTAACCAGGATGGTCACAATCTCCTGACCTTGTGACCCGCCTTGGCCTCCCAAAGTGCTGGGATTGCAGGCATGAGCCACCGGCCTGGACTATTTTTTTTTTTTTTTTTTTTTTAAGACAGAGTCTTGCTTTGTCACCCATGCTGGAGTGCAGTGGCACAATCACAGCTCACTGTAACCTCAAACTTCTGGGCTCAAGTGATCCTCTAACCTCAGCCTCCAGAGTAGCTGGGACTACAGATGTGTGTTGCCACACCTGGCTAATTTTTATTTTTATTTTTTGTAGAGAATGTTGCCCAGGCTGGTATTGAACTCCTGGCCTCAAGTGATTTTCCTGCCTCGGCCTCCAAAAGTATTAGGATTACAGACTTGAGCCACTGTGCCTGGCCTATAAATACTGATTATTATGAACTTAACATAACAATCTCTTTATTTCTACTATTGAATATTGATAGTATAAAAGCACCAATTTTATTTGTTATTTATAAGTATTGGGAGAACCAAAGGGTATATTAAATTATCTCCATTACTGGGCTGAACAGAAATAGCCTTTTCATCCAATTTAGTTCGATGTTAAGTATATTAAAGACCAATAAATAAACACATTACAGATGGAAAACTGCATATTGGTCAATAAAACTCGTGATCAGTAGCTGTTCTAAGATTTCTAAACACTACTTTTATAATCGACATAGACAATTCTGTGAACTTTTTCTTTAGATTTTTTTGGCAACCAAAATGATTTTCTTTCTCTGCTTCATTAGTTGTAGTTCTGTTTCTTTCCTCAGTACTCATATTACTAATTTATTCATGCACGCTTAATTCATTTAGTTTTTCATTCTCAGCCAAGGCTACATTTTCTCTTACATTTTTTTGTTCTTTTCTGAAAGTGCTATAATTTTAGGTTTTTAGTATTCTTATTTTCTGAAATAAATATGATATTCTAGATACAGTCTGCTCAGCAGTGGAACGAAGCAGACAATTACCTCTCCCCTTGCTTCGTAACATGATGCCTTTTCAACCCCAAATAGCATGGCAATTTTTTGCTGGCAGCACAGACTGCAAATCCACATTTAATTTGCCATGCACAATCACTTTTCTCTTCACCCTGTCTCCTTTGGATATCTAGACAATGGAAAGAAATCTAACATGTTTTTACTGTTTTTCATTGAGTATATCCCACTTAACAAATGCTGTTCTTCATACAGTTAGCAACATGTGTTTTGGCTCTTATTTGTTTTCTTTCCCTTAACTCTTGTTTATAATTTAGAACAATATTAATATACTTATGAAAATATTGTGTCTGTGTACATAGGAGGCTCTGCTATTATTTGATAAATGCATCCTGAATTAAAAATATTAACAGGCCAGGCACAGTGGCTCACGCCTGTAATCCTAGCACTTTGGGAGGCCAAGGCGGGTGGATCACCTGAGGGCAGGAGTTCAAGGCCAGCCTGGCCAACATGGTGGAACCCCATCTCTACTAAAAGTACAAAAAATTTAGCCAGGCATGGTGGCGGGCACCTGTAATCCCAGCTACTCGGGAGGCTGAAGCAGAATTGCTTGAACCAGGGAGGCAGGAGAATCACTTGAACCCGGGAGGTGGAGGTTGTGGTGAGCTGAGATCACACCATTGCCTTGCAGCCTGGGCAACAAAAACAAAACTCCATCTAAAAAAAAAAAAAAAAAGCTGATTTTTTTTCATCTTGCTCTTTCATAAAAGTATTGAATTGCAGTTTACATGGCATATGCTATTTTGATTACTTACTCAAGTATATTAATAGTTTTAAAAGTAATGTACACTCATTTAAAAAATCAGAAAATATAGAAACATAATATACAAACGAGAACTATTAAAAAGACTAGATACTAAATACATATGTGTATATATTGTAGATACTAAATATATATGTGTATATATTGTGGACATATAGTATGCATAGATATAACTGCAGTCAAGTTGAAACACGTATACATATACAGCAATTATGTATACAGTTGACCCTTGAACAACACGGAGGTTAGGGGGACCAACCCCCTGCATATCCCCTGCATAGTCAAAAATTCACTTATAACTTTTGATTCTATAAAACATTAACTACTAATAGCCTACTGTTGACTAAAAGTCTTACTGATAACATAAACAGTTGGCTAACATATATTTTTTATGCTATATATATTGTATTCCATATTCTTACAATAAAGTAAGCTAGAGAAAAGAAAATGTTAAGACAATCAAAAGGAAGATAAAATATATTTACTGTTCATCAAGTGGAAGTGCATCATCATAATCATCTTCATTCTTGTCACTTTCACATTGGCTAGGCTAAGGAGGAGGAGGGCAGGAGTGGTTGGTCTTGCTGTCTCAGGGTGGCAGAGGCAGAAGAAAATCCATGCCTAAATGACCCCAAGCAGCTGAAACCTGTGTTGTTCAAGGATCAACTGTAATTGCAATCATACTATTAAACATTATATGTATTTTATATATATTTAAGCATTATATATCTACACATATGTATATACACATACGTAAACATAATTGCAAAACTGCTACTGATATTATTTCCTATAGATTTAAATGTATGGATCTCTGAGAAGATATGAACTCATATAACCTGAGCGTTCATGTCTATCTCCTGAATGGCCCTGTGAAAGGCTCACTAGCATTGCATTATATTGTTCTTTTATTTCAGACTATTAGTGTTAATTATATCAACTTGATATAATTAAGGGTCTACACTTTTTGCCCAAGATCCTGCATATTTCTGCTCGATATTCAAAAGGAGCAACACGTACAAAACAATTGCAAAAGTACACCATCTTATGGCCGTCCTGGAAGTGTTGAGACAATGATCTTCTCACCCAGCTGAAGGAGAGCTTGACAGAGACCACTTAAAATGTTACTGAAAATGTGAACCAAAAAGTTAAAGAAAGCATGCATTATGCTCTCACAAAGCCTCAACCTAGAGCACTGGGCCTCTCAGCATTAGTATATTCAAGTACTAAGAGGGACTTCAAGTATCAACTAGCTAAACCATTCATTTGAACATGGAGGAAAGCAGGGATGGATTAGAGAGAGTTAAGGGCCCTAATCAAAATCACATAACTGGTATGCAGTTGAGAGTGTCAACAAAAACCTCAATGAGGATTTTTTCTTCTTTCACTAGAGGTCAAAAACTGGAGCCTTCATTCCACAGGCAGACTGGTTTATTTGGCTGCTAATGTTTTCTTTTCCTGGAAAAAAAAAAATTGGTAAGATTTAAATATTAAAGATAAATACCTGAAGAAAAATGAGTTCTAGCAATTATGGATCCAAAATTCTAAAAATTGCTTTAAAATGAGTAGTGGCTACCAGTTTTAGAAGAAACATACCCTTCGAGGGCATGGCTGTCCCCATCTGGCCCACATGACTCAATAAGCAGTAGTGTTACCTGCCCAGTCATTGCAGACATTAATGTTTGTGACCAAGTGGCTTTCCTGCTGGTTGTAGGACATTAAAGTGGAGATTTATCCTAAGAAGAAAAACAAGTTTCCTATTGCATGACTCAGAGCTTTCCTGGGACACTAGACTTTCAAGTCATTCCTCAACTATTTTCATGGTGGTAGGAGTCTTGTTCCACTTCTGAAGTGTTTCAGCAGTGAAAACTATTAGGGTGTACTTTGGCTTCATGTTTCTCTAATACAACGTGGTTTTAATGAATGAAATCCAAATTATTCTTACTAAAGGATCTTTTATGCTCTCCTAAATGATGTCCCCAATCATGGTCCCGAATATTCTAGAGCAGTCATGGAGGAACTCTCCTGCTCTGGCCCTATGGACTTTTAACTTTTCCTTTCTGATTCCTAGTTTCTGTTCTTTTTTGCTTTTCATTTGATTAAAAGTAAGAATCTAGCATCTTTGTATATGATTCCTTGTGCTTTCAGGTACGTAGTGCTTAAAACTACTGGTTTCTCAGAATTCCTTTACATAGCAGAGATCCACATGTTCTCTCACCAGACACAAGCAAGAAATAAAATGAATCATACTATGTTTTACTCCAATGGTGACCCTATAGTCCATTTCTTGGATTCTTCCTCCTTGAGAGTCTCTGAGGATTGCCTATCAGAAGTCATTAGTATTCTCCTCCATATTCTCCCATCTTCGAGGCAGAAATGCTAATCTCCTCCAGCTATGGTTTACTCTATGACATCATCCTGGCCAGTGATTTGTAAACAGAATTTTCTGGGTAGGGCCTCTAAGAGACAAATGTCACAACTGCCACAATATCTAAAATGAAAAAGACTAGTCATAGCAAGTGTTGGCAATGATGTGGGGCAATGGGAACTCTCAGACACTATTAGTGGGATTTCAGATTGCTAAAGCTTCTTTGGAAAACATCTACTAATGTTTAGCACATCCTCTGAGTTACGCAGCCACTGCTAGGTATATTCCCCACAGAAATGAATACATGTGGTCACCAAAAAAGAACACAGACTCACTAGAATACTTATAGCAAAATTCATAATCCAATACAAGAAATAGCCCAAATGTTCATCAGCAGTGAAATGGGCAAAGTAGGAATAATCATAAAATGAAATACTATATTACAATGAGAATGAACAAGCTACAATTACACCTAAGGCTGATTATTACAATTGTAATATTTAGGATAAGTCACCCACCAAAGAATACTTAGCATATTTCTATAAAGCTCAAAACTAGGAAAAACTAATCTTTAGTGTTAGAAGTCAAGATAGTGGTAACCATTGCCTGGGGTGGCATGGGAGGCTTCTTGGAGGCTGGTATTTCTTTAATTCTTAATTCATAACCTGGATGTTGATTACATGGGTGTGTTCAAACTACTGACATTCACCTATCTGTGCACTTGTGATTGGAATGTGTAATACTTCAAAAAGTTATTTGAAAGAGAGACAGAAAACTTGCCGGGCACAGCCCCCTTTGCCCTCTGGTCCTCGCACCTTATTTCCAGCTGAAACACAGATATGGGTTATGCATGTGAACCAGTCTTATTGAGACCCTGAGGGTAAAACCTGTAAACCTAAGATACCGCAGTGAAAAGACAGAAAATGCTCCTCTTCATGATGAATTCACTGAATAGCTATGCCAACTCCCAGTGCTTATTTCCAAACTTCTTGTTGCCACGGGCCATAGTTCACCAATCCTGGTGTGTGTGAGCTTATTGTAAGCAAAATCCCAAATGTCCACTCCTACCAATGAAGACAAAAGGATCAGAAACTTCTCTCCATTCTCTAAAATATATTGAAAAAGCAGAGGTTAGAGAATGTGGCCAACTCAGTCTATTTGGCTGCTCCCTTCTTTCCAGGACTTTGAATTTGGAGCAAGTAACACAAGGCAGAAAAGAAAGTCGGAAGCCATTCACTGTATCCATGGGGAGGTGTTGACGAGATTTTTCCTGATATTTTTGGCTTCCAACATTTCTGGAGCTCTGATTTTTTTTTGATTGTCAACATTAAAGTGCAGATTTTATGTGAAATCTGAATTATCAGATTCTTTTAAAACACTAGAAAAATCATACAGACCTTATACTAGCATTTAGACCTTATACGTGCATTTAGACTAGGCACGAATTTGCCACAGTCCACATCACTCCCTACTGTTTTCCCTGCTATGAGGCTAAGCATTAGTCATCGTTTTGTGTCACACATACGCTATTGTTTTTCTTAACCTGGCTTTCACTCAGTTAGGTTCCCTGCCTAGTACATGTAAACATCTGAAGGTTCAACTATGGATATGGGTCATCATCATATACTTTAATTTTTAGGATGAACCCCATGTCTAAAACTCTTTCCTCTAGAGTATTCAATAAGCATTATTATTAAACAATAATCCAGAAGCAAAGGTGAATTATTATTCTATACTCTGAGTGTATGGAATCCATCCTCATTTTATATACTCCAACTAGAAAAATAATGGCTTTTCTTTAACTATAAAAAAATAAAAAAATAGGCTGTCTTCTTTGGGGATAAATGACTATACCGCTCCACCCACTTTGTACTTTCTAAAAAGTCGTGATGTCCAATCACAGTCTCCAATTTTTATTTGGATCCGTGATTTCTAGGCAAAAGGTCAGCAATTATACCTTTCTTCCTACAGAAGTATGACAATATATAGCTCATTGCTAAGTAGACTGCTTCTTTCCTGTTTTTCATGTGTCTTTCACGAGGGAGCTCCCTTCATGTATCATGAGTGGCCGTTCTCCTCCCTTTCAGGCACTGAGTCCTACAGAGGCTCATTTAATTTTCTGCGGGAATGTGCGCCCAGTCCCATCTGGTCTGGCAGCAGAACTTCCCTCTTAAGGTATGTTGTCTTTTCTGCTCTGAGAGTCCACAGGTTTACAAGTAAAAGCTTAGGGTGGTTAATTTAGGGTGGTCTGCTTCTTGGCAGATAATTCAGCCCAAATGAAAGGGCTGTATTTCTGTGTTGGAAATTTCATTGCTTGCAAATTTAATAACCATTTTCCCATATCAGTTTCACCAATAGTAAATGAGCCATTTGACCCCCATCTGTGTAACTGCTTTGTCTTATTTTTAAATATATTCAGAAGCCAGGCAGAGAAGGAGATGTTGCTGGGCAAGCTCCAGAATATCAACACATATGAGTAACAAACTATTATTCAAATTGTTACTTAGAGGCCAAGTTTTTAAAATATTAGTCAATTTAATCCATACAGCATCTAATACTAACCAGGTGATCAATACAAGTATCTGTCCGGGAAAGGTTATCTCCATGCATATCTAAGGCTCTGTGTTTGTTACTCCCTGATGATAGCGATTTATTGAGGGGGATCAGTTTTCCACTTGAAGGACCATTAGTCTTCTCAGAAAACTTACAAAAACTGAACCATACTGTTTCATGCATAAGTACCACTGCATCTACCACTTAAGGAACTACATGTGATTTTAGGTCACTCAAGCAGGTACTAAAAGCCCTCAGCTTGAGAATGACACAAATGTATCAATATGCTTCTTTAAATGGGGAAAAGGGACAATCGGACTAAATGTCTTCTCAAAGCTGATTTTAGCTAGCAGACCTTAAAGGGTTCTGGGACCCCCCATCAGAAATTCATCCCTGCTTAGCTAATAGGCCTTTGATACTGCTTTTCTTGCTAGGGAAAATACTCTTTGCTCATTCACAGATTATATTTTTAAAAATTGATTTTTCACACTTCACCTTCTGGAACAAGATTTTGGTGATTTAATATGGGGACACTAAGAATTAGCAGTCAGTATACAACTCATTCATGGTCTCTAAAAATTGTAATTATCTGATGCATTATATAGAATACATTTTAGTAACTACCAGGCTATTATTAATAAGGGGAATGGGTTGCCACAGATTACAGTATAATTATATCTTTTTTTTTTTTTTTTTTTGAGATGGAGTCTCACTCTCTCACCCATGCTGGAGTGCAGTGGCACAATCTTGACTCACTGCAACCTCCACCTCCTGGGTTCAAGCGATTTTTCTGCCTCAGTCTCCCGAGTAGCTAGGACTATAGGCGTGCACCACTACGCCTGGGTGATTTTTGTATTTTAAGTAGAGTTGGGGTTTCACTATGTTGGCCAGGCTGGTCTCAAACTCCTGATCTTGTGATATGCCCACCTTGGTCTCCCAAAGTGCTGGGATTACAGGCGTGAGCCACCGCACCTGGCCTTGTATAATTATATCTTAATTCTAGAAGCACAAGTCTATATTTTAAGTATTACTTAAGAAAAAAAAGAATGAGAAATACAGCTACTTAACAGAAAAAGTAGAATGTGTTTTTTACTTTATTGTTTAAAAGAAACTATTGAGAAAGTCATTCAGTTGCATACACTCTAAAAATACATACGATAAAATAGACTACTGTGGAAGGGAGGAGGAACATGTAGCTCAATGGGCTCTCTAAGATAATATACATTTCTTCTTTTATATTCAAGTTGTATACTCAACATGTGAAAAATAATATAAATAAGTGATTTCTAGGAATTCTAGATGTATTAGCAATTTAAAAATCCAGTTTGAAATAATGTCCTTAAATATCATATTTTTCAGCATTCTTTGAAACACACAATTATTTTCTCTTTTGAACTTGATGTTTGAGCAAAAATGTAGTGCCCTTTCAAGGCTGTTGAATCTTGTCCTTTTCAATTTTCAAAATAGTCTAAGAATAGCTAATTCTCAAAATCTTTTTTTTCCCTAACCATAGGAAATCTCTCATGTATATCTTTTTTCAAAGAGGTGAATGCAGAACTCTAATGATACATGAAAATTGTTTGAGTGCATAAACTGGAAGCATGACACCCGTGAGTAGATTCTTATCTAGATTAATAGAAGACTAATAGAAATCATTGTTACAGGTCTCTCAACCAAAATTTTTCATTAATTCATTATTTTTCCAGAATTCCTTGCATGCAGATTTTTGTTAGTGGTTTAATGTAGAGCAAACATCGTGCAGGGAAAAATAAAAAATTGGCTGCCTTGGAACTGCCACCCAGGGTAAATATTTACAAACCTGCCAACCTGGCGTTGATTTTTATAGAGCAAATGCAAACAAGAAACCCAAAGCCTGTCTTCTTCCTCTGTACAAAATATTTGCAATAGAGACTTTCAGCAGAGAAGCTGGCTAGTATATCTAAGTAAAATGAGATGTAAGCACAGTGTTTTACTGCGTTATATGGTAATCCCTCCACAAAAATAAAAAATCTACAGTAGAAAAAAATCACAGGTTTTGAAAGTTTTCTTTAATTATATGCCTTATGTCATTTTTATGTTTCCCACATTATAAACCAGTCTATATATATTACAAAAATGTATACTTCATACTTACGAGTAAATACAGTCAGTTCTACAAATTCCATTTTACAGCAGCAATAAATGCCTGCATGATTTATGGAGTGTATATGAAGTAAGTAAACCCCAAAGAAGTCACTTAAAATCCCCTATTCAAACCTGTATTTTTAAAAGACTGCAGTTGCCTATTAATATTCTTATCTTAATTTGATTTTTCTTGCTGTAGGAAATTGAATCAGAAGAAAGTAGATGGTCTTATGAGCTTTTTCTTCCTGGCCAGAACTAACATCATATACAACACATATACAAAAGTCAACTCACAGTACCATCTGTAAGAAAACAGCTTAGGGAGAGCTAAAAAGTTTTAATTTCCCAATGCCACTATCAAGCTGCAGCTGTAGGAGTAACCCCGAGCCTTTGTAAAGCTACCCATCTTGCTTTTGTTTCCAGGTATTGGCATAGCCTACTATTCAAGGGAGGTGAACTTAGTATCATGAATGCAAAGTTGTATTTATGGCTCTTTCTTGCCTTTAAGCAAGATTAAGAATCAACAAACTTCCATATATATTAACAGATATAATAGACTGGCATAGCCACATGGTGCTTCATCACAGATTTTGCATACTTACTCTAAGAATTATCAACCAAACAATATGTTGGAGTTTACTTCGTAATTTAATTTTAAAAGATATTTAACAGAGGGTTGCTCCACTTCTCCCTTATGCCTAGCGTTCAATCTGTTGCCATGTCTGGTATATTTTACCTCTAAAATAACTTCTCCCTGCTTCCACTGCTGCTATACTCGAAATGTTGAAATCACTCCCTATACTAGTTTGCTAGGGCTGCCATAAGAAAGTACCACAGATGGGTCACTTCAACAATGAAAATTTATTTTCTAAGTTCTGGAGGCTAGAAGTCCAATATCATAGTGTCAGCAAGTTTGGTTTCTTCTTCCTTCCTTGTCTTGCACATGGCTGCCTTCTTGCTGTGTCCTCACATGATCTTTCCTCTATGCACGTGCGCCTTGTTGTATATTTTTGTGTGTTCAAATTTCCTCACTGTATAAAGACACTGATCACATTGTATTGAGATCGACCCCAAAAGCTTCATTTTAACTGAGTCACCTCTTTAAAGACCCTCTATCCAAATACAGTCACATCCTGAAGGACTGGAAGTTAGGACTTCAATATGGGAATTTTGGGGAAACACAATTCAGCCCATAACACTCCCAGGTTTCCTCTTTACTTCAAACCAGTTTTCCAACCACACTTTTCTACTTTTGTCAAGTATGTCCTTAACCACATTATATGGTTTCCATCAATCAATCACTATTTCTGAAGAGACATCCAAATTTGTAGCCTGATTTTTGCCCTCTTATTTTCCAGCTTATCTTTCCAACCACAGTACGATTTTTACATTATGATCTGCCAGACAACTGAAAGTATAGGTCGTCCCCCTGTCCAGGCAGAAACACCCTGTCTCCATGATTCTTCTTACCACTGTTCCAAACTCAAATGCCAAACTCTAATTTTTTAATCTTGGATAGTAGATACCTATCGACTCTTGAGAAAGAGTCATTTTTTTAAGTCTCCTGCTGTAATTCCACTCAAAATCCCTAGAGGGCGTTTGTGGAACTTCCCCACCCTCTCTCTTAATCTATGCAGCTAAGATGAGTTAACACCAACCATTTCATCTCACATGTAGGCATATAACCCAGAGCTGGCCAATGACTATGTTTGAATCCCAGGCTGTAGGTACTGTTGAAAGAACACACATTATCTAATGATTTCTGGGATTTCTTATGGGACACCAGGGAACAAAAAGTTTTTTAAGTTAGGTTTGTTAAATAAGTAAAAATAAACCTGAGGCTACTAGCACTTTGCCACCCAGCAGGATAAATAAAAACAAA
The DNA here is from genome assembly GCF_049350105.2 of Macaca mulatta. Taxonomy (NCBI): domain Eukaryota; kingdom Metazoa; phylum Chordata; class Mammalia; order Primates; family Cercopithecidae; genus Macaca; species Macaca mulatta. Next base: position 138,431,917 of record NC_133407.1, on the reverse strand, counting down.
TTAAACTCCAGGAATAACTTATTTAAACTGCAAAATCTCAGTGATTCAGAGCAATTTTAAATGCTGCCAAAGGGAATATATTCTTTATAAAATTATGACTAATGGCAGACTTCTTATCAGAACCATGGAGACAATGGAGTTATATTATTAAGGGAAAATAGCTGTCAGCTTAGAATTTTATATTGAGATAAAGCAGAAGTAGGGAATAAAGTTAAAAATGTGTCGTACATATGATAGCCAAGATAATTTACCACCCTTAAATCTAAAAGAAAGAGCTACTAAAGGATATGTTTTATCCAGAGGAAGTGATCCATAATTTAAAGGAAAGAGTAGAAGACAAAATAGTGGGGAAAAAAATACTCCAGTAAAATGTTTTCATAAATCTAATGAATGTAGAATTAAAATTATATATATATTTATAACAGGTATGGTTGTGATGAGATGGTCACTCTGAATTAAAGTGTGTTGAACTGTTATTTTATGCAGAAAGATGACAGAGATAATATAACAATAATCATCACATTTCTGAAAATGTGTTATTAACTGTATATAGAAAAAATCATTTATTGCTGATGTTGACTGTAAACTGATACATCTACTTGGGAACATCATTTGGCAATATCTGCTAATGCTGAACAGAGGCATATCCTATAATCTAGAAATTTCTCAGTATATACCTGACATAAATGCACACATTTTTCAAGTCAAAGAAATGCATACTAATATTCATAGCAGCATTTTTAACATCCAGCAACTGGAAATAAGCCTAACCTTCATCCATAGTCAAACGGATACATGAATTGTGGCATATTTATACAATGAAATAATATATATCAATGAGAATTAATAAACTCAACAACTTGTATGAATCTCACAAACATTACGTTAAGCAAACAAAGTCAGACACTCAAGAGCACGTGCTAAAAGATTCCATGTATATGAAGTTCAAGGTTAGGTAAGCCTAATGTATGGGGTTAGAAGTCAGGAAAATGTATCCTTCTGGGGATAGGTAGAAACTGGAAGGGAGCACAAAATAGCTTCTGGGGTTCTAGGAATGTTACACAGATATGCTTACTTTGTGAAATTTAACAGCTATTTTAATTAATGTAAATGTGTGATATGAATCTGTGTGCTTTGCATTAAAATAGCAAAAAAGATATAAAAATAATTATTGAAATATGATAAAATCTGAAACTTCCAAGCCAGGTGAAGAATAAAAGCGTTTAGAAAACTTTATCAGTTCAACAGAAATCAGAATAATAAGTAAAGCAAATAAAACATTTTGTAAAAGAGGATAATTGATTCATTTATCTAGAAAATATTTAGAGAACACTTCTTAGGTTCCTGGCACCGTTCTAAACTCTGAGATTATGGAATTGAATAAAACAGACAAAACTCCCTGCTGTGGTGGAGTTTACATCCTAGTGAAGGGAAGACAAAGTAAGTAAATGAAAGATATAGTAAATTACATAGAGAAATTGCTATAGAGAAAAATATCAGAGGAAGGGGATAGAAAGTGCCAGGAGGAAGGAAAATCTATAATAGACTGGCCAGGGAAAAGCTCACTGAGAAGGTGGCATTATAAAAAGACTTGAAGGGGTGAAGTTTGGAATCCTCTCCAAAAAATACCTGGTAAAATAAACAGCAAACATTCTGAGCTGGTACATGTGATTTGGGCAAGTCCAAAAGACAGTAGAGAAGTCTGCGTGGCTGAGCAGTGAGGAGGGAGAAAGTGAGGGAGCGTGAGAATGAAAACCGGATCATGCAAGGCCTTGTGAAGGCACTTGCTGAGAGAATTCATGCCGGCAGTAAGGTGGAAGATGACTCTAAGGCATTTTGCCTACGGAAATGAGAAGTGGAGTTACCATGAACTGAGATGAGAAATTCTGTGGGAAAAGCTAATATATAAGTAATAACAACAAATCTAAATGCATTAAACTCATTTGTTAAAAGAAAGAGTTGATGGATTTACTCATTGAACACATAGCAATACAATATTATATGAATGTGTATCTATTTCTTTTCCTAACTTTTTTTTTTTTTTGTATGTTTGTTTGTTTGTTTTTGAGACGGGGTCTCACTCTATCACTCAGGTTGGATGGAGTGCAGTGGCACAATCACGAATCACTCACTATATCCTTTACCTCCCAGGCTCGAGTGAACCACCGACCACAGCCTTCCCAAGCAGCTGGGACCACAGGTGCTCGCCATCATGCCCAGAGAATTTTAAAATATTTTTTGTACAGATGGGGTCTCACCATGTTGCCTAGGCTGGTCTCAAAGCCCTGGGCTCAAGCAATGCACCCACCTCAGCCTCCCAAAGTGCTGAGATTACAGGCGTAAGCCACCATGCCCAGCTTGAATGTATATACATGTCTTCAGTAAAATAATGTATGTTTAAATACTTTTTTCCTTTAAATATCAAGTTTCTTGCAATTTTCTAGGAAGGTCGCTTCAGGTAAAGAGATACTTTATGATGCTTTAATATGTGCAAAAATTTGGTATGTCAATTAGGAAAGAAGAAGAATCTAAAGGAAATTTGGGGGGCAAACTTAATTTTCTGCTCACTTTATATGATTTTTGTAAGCTTACAAGTCACACGGTACATAAATTCCAAATTTTTTTAGTAAGTCCTCAGTAAATGTTTAATAATGGTATTATTATTATTATTACTTGTAGGTATAGATGCTTAGTCTCCTTTTGTATGCTAACATGGCAAGTTTTTGCCTTTATTATTGTACTGAAACCTAGTACTAGATTTCAAGTAGGCATCTCCAGATGTATACCAAGAGTAGACCCAGTCACTTTAGATTGACTGAGATGATGTGTAGAAAAAGATTTTGAAACAGCAGAATTTAAAACCCTTAATTTATTATTTTGCCCTTTGCAGGGCTGAAGAGAAGATATTTTGCTCATTGTATTTTTCAGTTCACGGCCCAATAGCAAGTATCCTTGACAGGGCCTTTCTTTTATGCCCCATTCCCCACTCTCATTACCTTTCCCTCTCCCTAGGTAACCATTTTATTTGTGATTTGTGTCTCACATTTGCATGTTTTCTTATGAAGTCTGTACTATTGTTTTTTTTTTTTTCTTTCCTCTGCATGTATCTTTACTTTACATGAACGGGATTGTGCCATAGATTTCATTCTGTTTTGTATTTTCTCACTCACAACTCTTTATGAGGTCTTTCCATATTTATATGGCTATATACCTCATTTCTTTTAACTGCTGCTTAGGATATGTTGCAGATACCGTCAGGGTCCTAAAAGTGTCCTCTGTCCTTCCCATGTCTATGCACACCTGTGGACTTCCAAATATTTACACCCACATTTCATTGCCAGAGGGCCTCCAGAGACCATATGTGCTGCCCATAGCATGCCCCAAAAGCTAAGGACTTTATGCCTCCTGAGAGAAATCCTCAACCTATGATTGGCCATTGTATAGCTTCAGCCCCATCTCCTCTCAGTTGTATAGTGTGCTAAGCCAGCCTCCAGATGTTCCCCACAGAAGGGAGCTCCAGTAGCTGATTGTTGAATTGATAACACATTCTTAATTAGCTGCTGTCTTCCCTTTCGTTTGGCACTTCCTACCCTCCTACCTGTTACTTGTACATCCCAAATACAGTATCTTTGTCACATGGTCTGTTTCTAGGTTATCCCAAACTAAGAGAGTATTCCATTCACTTTATTATACTAACCCTAGTGAGGATCTGCAGGTTACTTTCTACTCACTACACTATAATAACCATCCTCCTACAAATCCGCTTATGGACCTATAAGGAAATGTCTCTGGGTTACTTGCACAGTGCTAGAATTGTTGGGTCATATGGAATTTGACTACGGGCTACCAGATTTCTCTCTAAAATGATGTACATGGTTTTCTAGATCCTTCCATCTTGTTCAGTCCTATGTCATCCGTTTGGTAAGTGTTAGAGGCTTATGGTTGCTTTTGTTTTAATTTCTCTACTTACTAATGAATTCATGATCTCCACATAAGCTTTGGGCCTCCTATTCTGTGAATTTTCTGTACAGATCCTTTGCCTATTTTTCTAATTACATTCCACTTAGGATTTTCTTACATTTTAGAAATCCGTTCCTTGTCAAATGTAGACATGGCAAGTATTGTCTCCCAATCTGCCGTCTGTTAGCTTTGTGGATGGTAACGTGTTTTGAACAGAAATCTTTAATTTGGATTAATTTAATGAATCTATTATTCTTTCTGATATATATATATATATATATATATATATATATAGAATATGTTGTTTGAGTATACCCTCGCCACTCCTAGGTCATAAAGATACTCTCCAACATTGCCCCCTATAACCCATAGAGTTTTACCCTTAACATTTGTATATTTTCTTCTGAATGTCCCCTTTGTTTATGAGTTTAAAAAATTCCCAGTATTTTTCAACTTATATCTTCACAGATTGTTAGTCAACTGCATGTTATTAAAGGATAAATGCAAAAGCAAAATAAATGGGAATTAATAGAAGCAGCACAATTAGTTCTCAAAACTTGAATGAGAGAAATTTTTGAATTACTCTACTTCTCTGAAGGCCACAGTTTTGAGCTTTAGTTATGCTGAAACTACTAACCAGTATTATGAATTTCCTGGTTTTGATCACTGATGCTGGGTAAATTATTCCCTTGAGGAGTGATTTTTTCTTTGGCAAATTTTGGGATACTGGATTGCACATTTTAACTATTTTATCTCTACTGCCTCAAATGTAAATCAGATCTCCTTCCAATATTCCTCTGAACCAAAGGAAACTATGTCCAAACATAAAATTGAGCTTTGTTTGCTGTTGCTATCATTGGATCAGTCCATCAGACCAATTGGACTTTGGAACTGCCTCAGAGAGCACAGGGTTCCCAACTGTGCCTACACTGCCACATTTTGCTAGGATTCTTGAGTGCCCTCCATTCCTGAACCCATAGTCCCAATGACAGGAAAAACAGACACAGCTCACTTTGTCATGAGTCCAAGAGAAATATTAAGATGGGAAGGCCATGGACAATTCAGCTCAGCAAGGTTCCACTGAGTGCCTCTTCTCAAATTGTACTATCTCTTAGAATTCTTGTATTCTAGGTCTAGTTTATCACTTATAAACATGAGTTTCCAAACATTAAGAATAATCATCAAAAAATGCACCAGAAATTCTAGACCCTAAGCTCCAGAAGAGAAATTCTCTGTCTTATCTTTCCTTAGTATACTTTTCAATGTGATGATCTCATAGACTTCCAAGATGACTCAGGGTTAGAGGTCAGTATAAGACTAAAATACTGTGTTAAAATGGCATACATGTGTGTATGTGTATTCGTTTGTATCCAAATGTAATAAAATATGTGTCAATGGATATATGCTTGTATGTGTATGTATACAGTGTGTGATAATACATATAAATAAGTGTATATGTATTATATATATAAATAAGTGTATATGTATTATATATATATACACACACACAGACACACACACACATATACACACACACATACCACTCTATCCCTAACACCTAAGACAGAGTCTGATAAACAGTAGAAAGTAAATAAATATTTAATGAGTGAATGAACAAATGAATGAAAGAGACTGAAGCTGAATGCCTTTGAGTGATCTCTACAAGTCATGTAGGTGATAAAAGTACATAAGACACAATTGTAAAGTTTACTTTGGCAGGTTGTAGAGCTCCATATTCCTAACTCAAACCCTGACTCAGCTGGCAAGATATTGTAAATAAATCAACTGAAAGATTTTCTCTTTTTTCTCACTTAGGGAACACACTGGTAAACAAAAACATCTATCAAATACAGAGTCATAAATATCTAGGCAGCTATATTTTGCATTAATGACTCAATCGAACCTTATCATTATAATGCCTGAATAAGTTCAACAGAAGGGTAGAATTTCTAAAAAGGCAAAAAATAGGGAAAAAAGGTATTGTAAATATAGATGAACAGTGTGTTCTTTTATATTCATATTTCTCACCAGGGCCATGTGAAAGACAATAATATACAAGAAATACAGATCTCCAAAGTGTTCTAAAGGATAGTACATTACTATCACTTCCGATTCACCCTTCCAACAAGGAATTACAGTGGCTTCTTTCTATGATGTTAATTACTTAATTTAATACTTACTTTCTGTGAAATCTTATTTCTTTGTAGATTACTTTTGATTATACATAAATTGAAATTTAGAATTATTAAGGTGGACATAGGCATTAATATGGTACTTAAGAAATGTAAAGAATTATTCATTCTTTTCTATCCCTATCATGATATGGTGATCATTAACTCAAATTTATCTCAATTAATTAACTTTATTAATACTACTGGCTTAAACTACTTTTCCATGTGGAATTTCAGAAGACTATAAAATCTGAAACAACAGAATACTCTAGAATAAGTATTAAGGTTAGTAATGAGGGAAAATTTCAAATTTCTGAAAAGATGTGTGTATGTGTGTGTGTGTATGCATGCATGTTGGGCATATAAGAAAATAAAAAAAACTGAGTACAAATATAATTTCTGAAAAGAAATATAGAAGACTGATTACTTCTAGGTCTTGAAATTGTACCTAAAAAGTAAAAATCACATAAAGTTTCTTTTAATTTTCTGTTTTTTTAAATAATAAATATTTGCCATGGAATTGAGATAATATTTCTGAGATAATATTTCTAAAATAATATGCATAATCTTTAGTTCCAATATCTTTTGAAACTCTCAACTATCTCACTACAAAAAAGCACTTCGTTGATTTGGGTTTTTTGTTCTGTGATCACTTAAAAGTGAAATGACCCAAAGACAAAACGTAGTGATAGAACATAATGAAGAAGAAAATAAACTGAAAAATAACCTGTAGTATAATGACAATAGATCCAATGTTCTTATTATTGGAATACCAGAAAAACAGGAGAAAGAGACTGGGGCTGAAAGAGTGTTGGAAGAAATAATAACTGAAAACTTTCCTAATTTGGTGAATGACAAACCTACAGATCCAAGAAATTGTGTGAACCCAATCAGAATAAATCTAAAGAAATCTATCCCATGACACATTGTAATTAAACTTTTAAAAATTAAAGATAAAGAAAGGGTCTCAAAAGCAGCCTGAGAAAAATCACACATTACTTTTAAGGGGGCACTAAATCGAATAGACATTAGAATTCTCATCTGAAACCATGAAGGCCAAAAGAAGTGGCACAATATTCTTGAAGTGTAGAAAGAAAATAATTGTCAACAGTGAATTCTGTATCTGTTGAACCTTATTAAATCTAAAATATTAAGAGAATTTTTGGCTGACATACCTATCTTTAAAGACTGGTTGTTAGAGAAAGTTTTTCAAGCAGGAAGAATTTTTTTTTTTTTTTGAAGGAAGCTTGGAATGTCAGGAAGGAAGAAAGAACAACAGAAGGGAATTATGAGTACATATAATACACCATTTTTTTCCTTATGAGTTTTATAAATCATATTTTAGATTCAAAACAATTATAATGCCCTCTGATATCTGAGACAATGGTATTTAAAAATGAGGAGAGTAAAGGAGCTAAATGGAACCACAACAGAATCAAACTTTATTAGACACAGTTAAAGCAGTGTGAGAGGAAAATTTATAGCACTAAGTCCTTACATTGAAAATGAGTCAGAATCAAAGTTTCAAATCAACAACCTAAGTTCCAACCTCAGGAAATTAGGAAAAGTAGATTAAATAAACCTAAAGCAAAGAGAAGAAAGGGTATAATAAAGATAAGAGTGGCAGAAGTCAATGGAAGAAAAAAAATAAGAAATCAATAAAGAACATCAATGAAGCAAAAAGCTGGTTCTTCAAAAAGGTAATAAAATTGAGAAACTTCTAGTGTGACTTATTAAAATAAAAAGAAACAAGGCACAAATCACCAACATCAGAAATGAAATAGGAAATATCATTATGGCACATGCAGACATTAAACAGATGGTAATGGAATGCTACAAATAACATTGTGCTTATGTATTTGACAACTTAGGAGAAACGGGAGACAATTTCTCAAAGCCACAAACTACCAAAACTCAACCAATAAAATAAACAATTTGAATATCCCCATAACTTTCAGTCAAATTGAATTATTAACTTAAAAGCTTCTCCCAAAAGAAGTATCCAAGACCAGATTGTGTCACTGGAGAGTTCTACCAAATATTTAAAGAATCAACATGAATTTTATGTAATGTCTTCCAGAAAGTAGAAGAAGAGAGCATTTTCCAGCTTATTGTATAAGACCAACATTGTCCTAATATTACCCTTTTGCCAAATCAGACAGTAGCATGCCAAAAATAAAAAACCAAAACCAACCAACCAAACAAAAAACCCCTACAGACCAATATCCAATACCTCCAGTGAAGTTAGGCTCCAAAATTTTCAACAGTACATATGAAAACTAAGTCCAACAATATGTAAAATGAATTACACAGGTTGACCAAATAGGATTTATTCCAGGTAGGCAGGCTATTCAGTATTCAAAAATTACTCAATTAAGTCTACTATATCAACAAGTTGAAGAAGAAAACATTTTCATATCAATTGACTCAAAAATTCGATACCTGTTCATCATAACAACTCTCAGAAAAATAGGACTAAAAGGAAACCTCCTCAGCTTGCTAAGTGGCACCACGAAAAACCTATACCTAACATTATGATTAACTGTGAAAGACTGAATGTTTCTTCCCTCAGATTGAGGGAAAGATGACTGCTGTTATCATTATTATTCAACATAATGCTGGAAGTTCCAGCAAGAGAGATACGCAAGATAAATAAATGAAAGCATATATATTGTAAACAAAAAATCTATCTCTATTTACAAAAGACATAAAAATTCCAATAATCTACCAAAAAAGGTAAAATAACCAAAAAAACCCTTATAAAACTAACTGAGTTCAGCAAGGTCACAAGACACAAGATTAATGCACAAAACTTAATCTCATTTCTATATACCAACAGTGACATGCAGAAAATAAAATTGAAACATAATATCAGTTGCATCACTTCCAAAAAATAAAATACTTAGGTATAAGCTCAGAAAACATATATTGGATCTGTATGCCAAAAATCAAAAAATGCTAATGAAAGAAATTTAAGAAGATCTAAAAAATAAGGAGATATACTGTGTTCATGGATTGGCAGACTCAACATAATAATGATGTTAGGCCAGGTGCGGTGGCTCACACCTGTAATCCCAGCACTTTGGGAGGCTGAGGCGGGTAGATCACAAGGTCAAGAGATTGAGAACATCCTGGCCAATATGGTGAAACCCCATCTCTACTAAAAACACAAAAATTAGCTGGACGTGGTGGCACATGCCTGTAATCCCAGCTACTCAGGAGGCTGAGGTAGGAGAATCACTTGAACTCGGGAGGCAGAGGTTCCAGTGACCCAAGATCATCCCATGCCACTCCTGCCTGGGCCACAAAAGTGAAATTTCATCTCAAACAAAAAATGATGCTAATTTGCCCCAGATTGATCTATCAATTTAATCCAATTTTGATCAAAATCCCAGCAAGATTTTTGTACTCATAAACAAGCATATTCTAAATTCTTATGGAAAGTCATAGACTCTGGAATAGCTAAAACCATCTAGACAAAGAATATAGATTAAGGCTTACTATATAGCCACAGTAATCAAAACAGTGTAGCATTAGCCAAAGGATAGGCACATAGGGAGCCGGGTGCAGTGGCTCATGCCTGTAATCCAGGACTTTGGGAGGCCAAGGTGGGCAGATCATGAGATCAAGAGATCAAGACCATCCTGGCCAACATGGTGAAACCCTGCCTCTACTAAAAATACAAAAATTAGCCACGCATGGTGGCGCATGCCTGTATTCTCAGCTACTCGAGGGGCTGAGGCAGAAGAATCGCTTGAACCCAGGAGGCAGAGGTTGCAGTGAGCCAAAATAGTGCCACTGCACTCCAGCATGGTGAAGGAGTGAGACTCCATCCCTCACTGCAAATAAAAAAAAAAAAAAAAAAAAAAAGACAGGCACATAGGTCAATGGTACAGCACAGAGGATGAGAAATAGAAACCCCCAAAACAATGTTTGGCTGATTTTTTACGAAGTGCAAAAATCAATACAATGGAGGAAAGTTAGCCACTTTAACAAATGGTGGTAGAACAGTAAGACAAACGCAAGCAAAACACAAACAAACAAAAATCCATACTGAAAAAAAAACCCTTTGAGCTCAGTTTCACAATTTATACAAAAATGAACTCAAAATGGGTCATAGATTTAAATGTGAAACAAAATCTAAAAACTTTTAGAAATAAAAACACAGGAGCAAACTTTGGGATCTGGAGCTAGGCAGAGAGTTATTGGACTTGACAACAAAATCATGAGCCACAGAAGGAAAACTTGACAAAAATACTTGACAAATCTGATTTTATCAAAATTAAAAACACTTGCTTTTTGAAAGTTCACGTGAGGAAATTGAAATTACAAGCTACAAGATAAAAATAAATAAATATTTTAAAACCACATAGCTGAGAAAGGACTAATATCTAGAATATATAAAGAACTCTGAAAACTCAACAATACAAAAATATCTAATTAGAAAGTGGACAAAAGGCATTACAGACCAAAGAGGACATAAAATGGCAAAAAAAAAAAAAAAGCAGGCACATGGAAATATGTTAAATATTTATTAGTCATTAGAGAAATACAAATGAAAACGATAATGAGATATCACTAGACATCTGTAAGCATTATGAAAATGAGAATTACAACACCAAATGCTGATGAGGAAGTGGTGAAACTAGATCATTCATACATTGCTTTTAGGACTGTGAAATGGTACAGACACTCTGGAAAGCAGTTTAGCAGTTTCTTAAATATTTAAACATGCAACTACCATATGACCTAGAATTTTATTCCTGTACATTTATCCTAGAGAAATGAAAACTTATGTTCCCACAAAAATTTGTGCATTCATGTCTATATAAGTTTTATTATGACAGCCAAAAACCGGTATCAACCCAGATGTCCTTCAAGAGTTGAGTGGTTAGGCCAGGCACTGTGGCTCATGCCTGTAATCCCAGTTACTCCGGAGGTTGAGGCTGGAGAATCGCTTGAACACAGGAGGCAGAGGTTGCTGCGAGCGGAGATCGTGCTGCTGCACGCCAGCCTGGGTGACGGAGTAAGACTCCATCTCATAAACAAAAACAAACTAACAAAAAAGAGTTGAATGCTTGAACAAAATTGTGGTATAAAGGTGTATATATACACCATGTAATACTACTCAGCAATAAAAAGAAATACACTATCGATATACAAAACGACTTGAATGAATCTTTAGGAAATCATGCTGAGCAAAAACAAAACCAAACAAAACTCCAAATGGTTATATACTACATAATTGCACTTACGTTAAATTTTCAAAATGACAAGATTTTAGAAATGGAGGACAGACTAGTGACAGACAGTTAGAAAGGGAGGTGGAGAAATTGGGGAAGAAGGGCAATGGGTGTGGATAGAAAAGAACAGGAGACATTAGGAGATATACCTAATGTAAATGACGAGTTAATGGGTGCAGCACACCAACATGGCACATGTATACATATGTAACAAACCTGCACGTTGTGCACATGTACCCTAGAACTTAAAGTATAAAAAAAAAAAAAAAAAAAAAAGAACAGGAGGGATCCTTGTGGCACAGGAACCCCTCAGTATTTTAACCAGGGTAATGATACATGAACTTATACAGGTGATAAAATTGTGTAGAACTTCATGCACACATAAAAGAATAAACTTAGGAAAGCTGAATAAGATCAGTGGATTGATTGATGTAAATATCCTGGTTGTGATACCATACTATAGCTCTAAAAAAGTTACCATTGTGGAAATTAGGCAAAGTGTACAAGGCTTCTCTTTATATTACTAATGCTTACAACTGCATGTGAATCTATAATTATCTTGAGTTTTTTTCTTCTTTTCTTAATGGAGAGAACATCCTCAAGGATTTTCCTTCATGAAAATGTTAGCTAAAATGAAAATCTACACTTTATGCCATGAAATTGTCCTAAAATAATACTGGGTGTTTATGTCTTCTTTCTTCTTTCATCCATCTTTATGGCATGATGTGACACAATGATTAAGATGAGGGGACACACTTAGGACAAACTCCTCGGACTTCCACCAACTAGCAGTGTGACCTTTGGCTAGTCATTTAATGTCTCTAAGATTCTGATTCTTCTTTAATCCATGCAAATCTTAGGGTTTCGGTGCCTCCAGACTGTAAATATCAAACCCAAACAATTTTAGAAGGCTTTGAAGCTTCTGGGAGAAGTAAGCTGAGGGAATTCCGGGAGGGCATTGAAGGAAGGGTTCCTTATCTGAATGTGTCCCATTTAGAGCACTTTATTTTTTGTAACTGTTTATTTTCATGTATATGATCCAGTGATGATTTTAAAATATGTCCACAAATTCTTTGACATTCTTCCCTTCAAAAGATGGAGTCTAACTCTCTCCTCTTGAGGATTAGGTGAAAGTGAGGTATGTGACTTACAAGGGTAGGTCACAAAAGACATTCTTGCTTCTGTCTCTTGGATCACTCCCACTGGGGAGACCAGCTGACATGTCATGAGGATGCTCAAGCAGCCATATGGAGAGACTCACATGGCAAGGTTCTGAAAATTCCTGCCAACAGCCAACGCAGAACTGAACATGTGGCTAGTCATGGGAGTGAATTCTGAAGCCCCAGTCAAACCTTCAAATGACTGCAGCCTTGACTGACCTCTAAATGGCAACCTCGTGGAAGACTCCAAGCCAGAACCATCTAAACTCCTGAATCCCTGACCTCCAGAAACTAAGTTTATATATGTTTGTTGTTCGAAGCTGCTAAGACTGGAGATAATTGGTTATGCAGCAACAGATTGAATCCATGATCTAATTTTATTCTTTACACAGTTCAGAAATGTCAAATAATTTTTTCATAGTACAGAGTTAGTAAAAGATAGACCCAACCAAATTCTGATGTACCAATTTCAAATAAAGTGTCATAGGATCTCTTCCAGCTTGTATGATCAATCTTCCATTTAAAATCCTGAATCACTGTTTTAAAGAGAGGCAAGTTGCTGTTAGCTTTGGATTTGGTGGCACTCAAGAATAATAGCAACAATCCTTTACAGCCAGACAGAAATGGCCCTTACCCTGGATCCTGTGTTTTAGATTGTTCTTTTTCATTCCAGTCTCGTTCTGCATGCAGAAGCAACCCATGGATGCACACAAAACCCTTCATGGTGCAGGACAGAGTTTGAGAGAAAAAGAGACATTTTAAATTATCTTCACATCATACAATCCTTGCCACTCTTACCAATGGAAAGCCATGAAATAATTTGAATAGAATGTGTGAACAGCTAAAATGAAGATGATTTTATTATTCATGAAACTTTAATATAAATAGTTTATAATATGAATCTAAACATGGCCTGCAGCCACCATGTTTCAGCATGGGACTTCAAGGATTTTTCAAGGAAGTCAAAGAGCATTTAAAATTTGAATGTGGCATTCTAAGTCATTATGAAGGAATATTTATTAAGCCAAGAGCATAAAACATTACACTGGAAATGTTATTAGCTTTACTTTATAACTTTTAAATATTTAGAACTATAGTATGTGGCCTTAAGGGGCTCCTGCTTTTAGCCCCTCAAGTGACAAGATTAGGAAGCAGGCAACTGCTGTTTTCCCTCCATACAGGGACCAAGAAACCAACCTGAAATACTATAACTATGATAACTGTTCAGAAAACCCTTCTAGGGTTCTGGTCTATAATTCTAGGTCCAACAGAGGAAAAAAGAATGTGGTCTTTTGAGTTCCATAGTCTACAGATCCAGTTACAATAAAAATCCTAATGATTACCATGTATTGGGGACCATATTAGGTGCTTTTCATGAATGGCATTCTGTACTCCTCACAACAACTGTGTTGGTGAGGTGCAATTAGCTTCATTATGCAAATGAGAAAGGCAAGACTCAGAGATATGTTCCAGATCCTTTAGTGAGAAGAGACAGGTTACAATTCTGTCTCTTCCCAAGGCCAGTGCACATGACTACCATTCTTCATGGCAGTAGATCTACTTTGGAGGAATTTAGGTGTCACATTTCCCTGAGTTCTGGAATAGGGGGAAAGTCTCCTTTGAAAAGATCACAGCAGTCTTGGGAGACATTTGCACAAGGGTTTATCCCAAAAATCTATTCTAACTCTTAAGGGTTTATCAACTTAGCATATTAGTCACTACTGAATTTTTATGTTGTCATAAAAAATGTTATTTCTAAGATATTATCAGTTTCTGACATCAAACCCAAAAGAAAGGAAAAAGTCAGTGAATCAAGGCTTTAGGATTTCGGAAAGAAGATATGAACCAAAAATTGAATTTATAGGTATTAGAGGAAAGAAATCTTAAAGGAAAACATAAGGAAACTCCAGGGGAATATGAGTCTACAACCTAGTCTGACAGTTTTATGTTGCACCATAATTTAATATAATGGAGAAATTCAGGCTCTAAACTATTCATGTTAAAGTTTCATGAATAATAAAATCATCTTCATTTTAGCTGGTCACATATTCTATTCAAATTATTTTATGGCCTTCCAATGGTAAGAGTGGCAAGGATTGTATAACGTTAGGATAATTTAAAAGCAACTGCTTATGTTGCTTAATCTTTAAATAATTCTTATTTAGTGAGAATTGGAAAGCACTGATGAGTAAATGAAGGATGAAAGACATTTATAAAGGTATGAAACATCACTCAGAAACGATCATATTCTAGTTAACAATTCATATAGCAATTTCAGCTTTAAAAGGAGTTCGCTGTATTGTTTAGTGCAATATTTTGTCTATTTAGGCAGAGAATGGTAGATTTAGCACTACAATATTAGCAGTGTTTAAAAGTCCCAGCATTTTCATCTTAGAAGTACATGCCCCTAATCTTCCAAGAAAAAGGCTTATATTAATTTGTCATTGAACAAATGGCACAGTCCTACAAAAGAAAGTCAAAACTTTTCTTTCCTAGCTTTGCTTTTCAGGTAGAATAATATTGTGTCATATCACCTAGTATTATTACTTACATAAAATTTTCTTCCAGGATGAAAATACAAGAATGAATGATAAGTTTCCTTCTGAGCTGGCATCCTTACCACAGAAGGTAAACCTCTAAAACACTGTAAAATCACAAACTGCCCAATATAATAAATTTGTTCTCCAGGTAGCATTATCTTTCACTACTTATTTCTTCCATCTTTCATCCATGGAGTTTTACATTATTCTCACATTGTATATAGTGAGACAGTCACAGGGCAAAAACTAAACAATCTTTGCCCTTGACAAATCCTTTAACAAACGAAAGAAAGAAAGAAAGAAAGAAAGAAAGAAAGAAAGAAAGAAAGAAAGAAAGAAAGAAAGAAAGAAAGAAAGAAAGAAAGAAAGACCTCAGCTTTAAGCGGGTCATTATTTGTTAGTTTCAACCCACAACCAGGTTTATTTGACTTTATATTTTTTGTCTATTTTATATAGCATTGCTTTTAGACAGAAACGGTGTAAAAGAAACTCACAAGCTTAAAATTATATATATAAATCCATTTGACTGTGCCAAACCATTTTGTGAAAATATTTTTCTCTCAAAATCCCAAAGTACATTTTTAAAATTCTCATTTGCCCTTCATAACTTCCTCATCTGTCTGTCTAAAACTCCTTCTCTTTAAATAATTTAACAACACCTGCCTCCAACATTAATATACATGTTACCAAATGTAAATATATACATACTTATGCATATTCATATGCAACACAGACACATGTACATTTGCAATTTATAACTGGCAAACTCACCTTCTCATTTACAAGTGCAACTCATTCTAAATGTATTTTCACTTTATATCAACAAAGGTTTTTTTAATATAAACTCTTTAATATAAACTCTTTTCAGTATGCCAAACTATCTTGAGAAAGTATTTTTCTCTCAAAATCCCAAAGTAAATTTAAAAATTCTCATTTGTCCTTAATAATTCCTTCGTCTGTTCGAAACCCTTCTATTCAAATAATTTAACAATATATACTTCCAACATATACATACTACCAAACATAAATGTATACATATTATGCATATCTATATACTACACACACATATATATATATGCAATTCATAACTGGCAAACCTTCTCATTTCCAAGTGCACACAACTCATTCCAAATTTAGTTTCAGTTTATATCAACAAAGGTCATGGTTTTTTTTTTTTTTTAATCTGAAGCCAAACAAAGCACAAGACAATAAATTTAGAATCTCCTGCTTATATTCCAAAAAATTATCCTGTGAAAGATGGCAATGAGGTTTTACTCCTCCAGAGAAAGAAACCAATCTCCAAAATAATGTCCTAGGAAATAGCTTTTCCCTGAGATTTTCTTCTTTATTTTTTATGAAGAAAAAAATACAAATACAGAAGGCATTTGAGCAAATCAAATGGTAAGAGGCTTCCACATTAGCCACACTTTTTCTGTTTAGAAAAGAAAAATAGTTTTATCTTATGCTGTAAATACTGCAGAGTATAAAAAGGGATTTAGTCACTCGCATTTTTTTTTCTAAATTTCTTTCCCACAACTAAGATTATTTTTAGTGAACAGGAAAAGGAGAAAATAATCCTTGAAATCAAAATAACTGAATTTGTATGCTTAAGATAAATTCAAAGCCCTAATACTTTCCTATAATATTAATCTACTTTTGGAAATATCAGCCAATTAATCTCAAGTGAAATTTCAAACATCAATTGTGAACAATGTTTTTCATGTTTGTGGATAGGTAATACGACGCAGATCTTGCAACAAATAGCTACCTTTAAGTATTGTCTAAGATCATGAGAGAAAGAGATGATATTTTATTTCATTATGATAAAATCCAGAAAATATTCAGAAATGCTCTTTTTCTAACTCCACTACTACGGTTCTAGGATTAACAAGTTTTGGGCTTTGGAGTAACACAATCTGAGTTCAAGATCCAGTTTTTGGCTGAGTGACAAAGAGCAAATTATTTAACACTCTAGACTTGCCTCCTTCTCTAGCAGACAGGCATTACAGGGTGTACAGAGGACTAAACATTACATGTTAAACCCTTTGTGCCATTCATTCAGAGCTCACAGTAACTGTCAATAAATATCACTCAGGGCTGGTGTTGCTGAGGTACTGACACTTCTTTCTGTCAGATACACAAAGATTCTGTTAAATGCCACCTAAAAGATGTACTTCTGGATAGCTCAAACAAGGACATTAATTGCAATGGAAAAGGAAACGTATACTTCCACCATGTTCGACGTGGGATTATTCTTGGCATTCACAACACCTGTGCAAAGTAGGCAGTAATGCAACCTTATTTTATGCAAGAAAATAAAAGCAAAAATGGTCGCCCAGCTTAGTACAAGGCAGAGCTTGGACTCCAACTCCAAATCTCATGGGCTTTCATTTCCATCAGGCTACAAACATATACATTAACTTGAGGAGAAGGAAGAAAGAGCTATCAGCCCCTTCTTTTCACCATTCATAGGTGTGAAATAATTCTGTTCCATGGTTTGTCTTCATAAATTTTGTGATGTGAGTGGCGCTTGACAGGTCTCTCTGACAAACTCATAGGAAATTAGTGCCTTGAAGTATCTCTTAGGTTCCTGTTAACATAAATACTCCTTGAAGAAATTTTATTACATAACCTTCAGGAAGAGTTAAGTTTAACTGCTATCTGAGTGTGAATGGCTGGCAGAACGGAAGGCAGAATTGGAAAATCAGGGATTAGAGATCAAACTGGAAATGGAAGAGAGGTCCCAGATGGAGACAGCAAAGTATCACATGAGAAGACAATTCCTTCTGTTTCCACAGGTTTTGCATCTGAGAGTTCAACCAACCATGGATCAAAAATATTTGAAATAAAACAATAAAAAATAACAGTTGACAATAAAAATACAATTTAAAAAACAATACAGTATGTATCTATTTACATAGCATTCACATTGTATTAGACATTATAAGTAATCTAGAGATGATTTAAAGTAAAAGGGAAAATATGTATAGGTTATATGCAAATACTGTGCCATTTTTATATCAGGAACTTGAGCATCTGAGGATTTTGATATCCACAGGGATTTTGGAACCAATCCCCGTAAATACCAAGGGATGACTGTATTGAGTATTTATTAGGCACAGATAAATAATATGTACTTGATAATCCATCTTTAACATGGCCATAGTAGCGTATTAGCTACTGCTTATTACTACTAACATCATGTTCTGTGAGAAAATTAGTAAAGACATTACACTGGCTTAGAGAGTAAGAATTCTGCCTTCTAGTCACAGTTCTGCCATTTAGTACCAATGTGGCATGGGTAAATTACTTTATAGCTCTGCCTCAGTTTCCTCATTTGTAATAGTTGTCTTTCCTCCTCACATGGTTGTTATGAAAAAAAGTGAGCTGGGCTACCCTTTTTGGGTCCCTTCCTTTGTATGGGAGCTCTGTTTTCACTCTATTAAATCTTGCAACTGCACTCTCTTCTGGTCCATGTCACTTACGGCTCTAGCTTAGCTTTTGCTCAACGTCCACTACCGCTGTTTGCCGCCCTTGCAGACCCACCACTGACTTCCATCCCTCTGGATCCGACAGGGTGTCCGCTGTGCTCCTGATCCAGCGAAGGCACCCATTGCCACTCCAGATTGGGCTAAAGGCTTGCCATTGTTCCTGCATGACTAAGTGCCCAGGTGCGTCCTAATCGAGTTGAACACTAGTCACTGGGTTCCATGGTTCTCTTCCATGACCCACGGCTTCTAATAGAGCTATAACACTCACCGCATGGCCCAAGATTCCATTCCTTGGACCAAGAACCCCGGGTCATAAAACACGAGGCTTGCTACCATCTTGGAAGTGGCCCACCACCATCTTGGGAGCTCTGGGAGCAAGGACCCCCGGTAACATTTGGCGACCATGAAGGGACCTCCAAAGCAATAGGAAACATTCCCCCAAAGGAAAAAACGCCCCTAAGATGTATTCCGGAGAATGGGGACCAATTTGACCCTCAGATGCTAAGAAATAAATGACTTATATTCTTCTGCAGTACCATCTGGCCATAATATCCTCTTCAAGGGGGAGAAACCTGGCCTCCTGAGGGAAGTATAAATTATAACGCCACCTTACAGCTAGAGCTCTTTTGTAGAAAAGGCAAATGGAGTTAAGTGCCATATGTACAAACTTTTTTTCATTAAGAGACAACTCGCAATTATGTAAAAAGTGTGATTTACGCCCTACAGGAAGCCCTCAGAGTCTACCTCCCTACCCCCGTGTGCCCCCGACTCCTTTCCCAATTAATAAGTACCCCCCTTCAACCCAAACCGTCCAAAAGGAGATAGACAAAGTGGTAAACAATGAGCCAAAGAGTGCCAGTATTCCCTGATTATGCCCCCTCCAAGTGGTGAGAGGAGGAGAATTCAGCTCAGCCAGAGTGCGTGTACCTTTTTCTCTCTCAGACTTAAAGTAAAATTAAAATAGACCTAGGTAAATTCTGAGATAACCCCGATGGCTATATTGATGTTTTACAAAGGGTTAGGGCAATCCTTTGATCTGACATGGAGAGATATAATGTTACTGCTAAATCAGACACTAACCCCAAATGAGAGAAGTGCCGCCATAACTGCAGCCTGAGAGTTTGGCGATCTCTGGTATCTCAGTCAGGTCAATGATAGGATGACAAGAGAGGAAAGAGACGATTCCCCACAGGCCAGCTGGCAGTTTTCAGTGTAGACCCTCATTGGGACACAGAATCAACATGGAGATTGGTGTCGCAGACATTTGCCAACTTGCGTGCTAGAAGAACTAAGGAAAACTAGGAAGAAGCCTATGAATTATTCAATGATGTCCACTATAACACAGGGAAAGGAAGAAAATCCTACTGCCTTTCTGGAGAGACTAAGGGAGGCATTGAGGAAGCATGCCTGTCACCTGACTCTATTGAAGGCCAACTAATCTTAAAGGATAAGTTTATCACTCAGTCAGCTGCAGACACTAGAAAAAAACTTCAAAAGTCCACCTTAGGCCTGGAGCAAAACTTAGAAACCCTATTGAACTTGGCAACCTCGGTTTTTTATAATAGAGATCAGGAGGAGCAGGTGGAACAGGACAAATGGGATACAAAAAAAAAAAAAAGACCACCGTTTTAGTCATGGACCTCAGACAAGTGGACTTTGAGGCTCTGGAAAAGGGAAAGGCTGGGAAAATCAAATGTCTAATAGGGCTTGCTTCCAGTGCGGTCTACAAAGACACTTTAAAAAAGACTGTCCGAATAGAAATAAGCCACCCCATTTTCCATGCCCCTTATGTCAAAGGAATCACTGGAAGGCCCACTGCCCCAGGGGATGAAAGTCCTCTGAGTCAAAAGCCACTAACCAGATGATCCAGCGCAGGACTGAGGGTGCCCAGGGCAAGCACCAGTCCATGCCATCACCCTCACAGAGTCCCAGGTACGCTTGACAATTAAGGGCCAGGAGGTTAACTGTCTCCTGGACAGTGGCGTGGGCTTCTCAGTCTTACTCTCCTGTCCCAGACAACTGTCCTCTAGATCTGTCACTATCTGATGAGTCCTAGGACAGCCGTCATTAAATACTTCTCCCAGTCACTAAGTTGTGACTGGGGAACGTTACTCTTCACATGCTTTTCTAATTATGCCTGAAAGCCCCACTCCCTTGTTAGGGAGAGACATTCTAGCAAAAGCAGGGGCTATTATACACCTGAACATAGGAGAAGGAACGCCCGTTTGTTGTCCCCTGCTTGAGGAAGGAATTAATCCTGAAGTCTGGGCAGCAGAAGAACAATATGGATGAGCAAAGAATGCCCATCCTGTTCAAATTAAACTAAAGGATTCTGCCTCCTTTCCCTACCAAAGGCAGTACCCCCTTAGACCCGAGGCCCAACAAGGATTCCCAAAGATAGTTAAGGATCTAAAAGCCCAAGGCCTAGTGTAAACTATGTAATAGCCCCTGCAATACTCCAATTTTAGGAGTACAGAAACCCAACGGACAGTGGAGGTTAGTGCAAGATCTCAGGATTATCAATGAGGCCGTTGTTCCTCTATACCCAGCTATACCTAACCCTTATCCTCTGCTTTCCCAAAAACCAGAGGAAGCAGAGTGGTTTATAGTCCTAGACCTTAAGGATGCCTTTTTCTGCATCTCTGTACATCCTGACTCTCAATTCTTGTTTGCCTTTGAAGATCCTTCGAACCCAAAGTCTCAACTCACCTGGACTGTTTTACTCCAAGGGTTCAGGGATAGCCCCCATCTATTTGGCCAGGCATTAGCTCAAGACTTGAGCCAGTTCTCATACCTGGACACTCTTGTCCTTCGGTATGTGGATGATTTACTTTTAGCCACCCGTTGAGAAACCCTGTGCCATCAAGCCACCCAAGCGCTCTTAAATTTCCTCGCCACCTGTGGCTACAAGGTTTCCAAACCAAAGGCTCAACTCTGTCCACAGCAGGTTAAATACTTAGGGCTAAAATTATCCAAAGGCACTAGGGCCCTCAGTGAGGAACATATTCATCCCATATTGGCTTATCCTCATCCCAAAACCCTAAAGCAACTAAGAGCGTTCCTTGGCATAACAGGCTTCTGCCGAATATGGATTCCCAGGTACAGTGAAATAGCCAGGCCATTATATACACTAATTAAGGAAACTCAGAAAGCCAATACCCATTTAGTAAGATGGACACCTGAAGCAGAAGCAGCTTTCCAGGCCCTAAAGAAAGCCCTAACCCTTGCCCCAGTGTTAAGGTTGCCAACGGGACAAGACTTTTCTTTATATGTCACAGAAAAAACAGGAATAGCTCTAGGAGTCCTTACACAGGTCCAAGGCATGAGCTTGCAACCTGTGGCAAACCTGAGTAAGGAAATTCATGTAGTGGTAAAGGGTTGGCCTCATTGTTTACGAGTAGTGGCGGCAGTAGCAGTCTTAGTATCGGAAGCAGTTAAAATAATATAGGGAAGAGATCTTACTGTGTGGACATCTCATGATGTGAACTGCATACTCACTGCTAAAGGAGACTTGTGGCTGTCAGACAACCATTTAGTTAAATATCAGGCTTTATTATTTGAAGTGCCAGTGCTGCGACTGTGCATTTGTGCAACTCTTAACCCAGTCACATTCCTTCCAGACAATGAAGAAAAGATAGAACATAACGTCAACAAGTAATTGCTCAAATCTATGCCGCTTGAGGGGACCTTCTAGAGGTTCCCTTGCCTGTTCCTGACCTCAACTTGTATACTGATGGAAGTTCCTTTGTAGAAAAAGGACTTCGAAAAGCAGGGTATGCAGTGGTCAATTACAATGGAATACTTGAAAGTAGTCCCCTCACTCCAGGAACTAGTGCTCAGCTGGCAGAACTAATAGCCCTCACTCGGGCACTAGAATTAGGAGAAGGAAAAAGGGTAAATATATATTCAGACTCTAAGTATGCTTACCTAGTCCTCCATGCCCATGCAGCAATATGGAGAGAAAGGGAATCCCTAACTTCCGAAGGAACACCTATCAAACATCAGGAAGCCATTAGGAGATTATTATTGAGGTACAGTAACCTAAAGAGGTGGCAGTCTTACACTGCTGGGGTCATCAGAAAGGAAAGAAAAAGGAAATAAAAGAGAACCACCAAGCGGATAGTAAAGCAAAAAGAGCCACAAGGCAGGACCTTCCATTAGAAATGCTTATAGAAGGATCCTAGTATGGGGTAATCCCCACTGGGAAACCAAGTCCCAATACTCAGCAGAAGAAATAGAATGGGGAAACTCACGAGGACATAGTTTCCTCCCCTCAGGATGGCTAGCTACCAAAGAAGGAAAAATACTTTTGCCTGCAGCTAACCAATGGAAACTACTTAAAACCCTTCACCAAACCTTTCACGTAGGCATTGATAGCACCCATCGGATGGACAAATTATTATTTACTGGACCAGGCCTTTTCAAAACTATCAAGCAGATAGTCAGGGCCTGTGAAGTGTGCCAAAGAAATAATCCCCTGCACTGTAGGCCATGCATTTCAATCCCTGTATCTTTAATCTCCTTGTTAAGTTTGTCTCTTCCAGAATCAAAGCTGTAAAACTGCAAATGGTTCTTCAAATGGAGCCCCAGTTGCAGTACATGACTAAGACTTACCGCAGACCCCTGGACCAGCCTGCTAGCCCATGCTCCGATGATAATGACATCAGAGGCACCCCTCCCGAGGAAATCTCAAATGCACAACCCCTACTACACCCCAATTCAGCAGGAAGCAGTTAGTGCAGTTGTCAGCCAACCTCCCCAACAGCACTTGGGTTTTCCTGTTGAGAGAGTGTACTGAGAGACAGGACTAGCTGGATTTCCTAGGCCGACTAAAAATCCCTAAGCCTAGCTGGGAAGGTGACCCCATCCACCTTTAAACACGGGGCTTGCAACTTAGCTCACTCTGACCAATCAAGTAGTAAAGAGAGCTCACTGAAATGCTAATTAGGCAAAACCAGGAGGTAAAGAAATAGCCAATCATCTATCGCCTGACAGCAGAGCAGGAAGGACAATGATTGGAATAGAAACCCAGGCATTGGAGCCATCAACGGCTACCCTCTTTGGGTCCCCTTCCTTTGTATGGGAGCTCTGTTTTCACTCTATTAAATCTTGCAACTGAAAACAAAAGTGAGCTAATATGTTAAAGCTCATGATAAAATAAAAATAATTCTGGATAGATGCAAATTATTATATGTAATACTTGCCAAAACAAATATATAGTGAACAAACCTTCATGCAGAGTATTGCTTTACCATAGAGCAACTAAGTTAAACCAAATATTAGTAACAAAATCATTATTATTACCACTTATGCTGAATTCTTATGTAGAAATAAAATGTAGTGCTACTAAAGTGGAATTCTGACTGTTTTCACCAAAGTCACAAATTATTCAGCTTCTGAGCCTAACACACTTGTTAGGTTGCATGTACCCCTAGTTTCCACTTCAGATCATGCTATTATCTGTGGATAAAAAATCACAGTCATCTCACTTGATCTCTAAATTGATCTGAACTTGAATCCAGACCTCTGGCTAAAGGAAACTTTGAAGGGATCCAGTTGGCAATTTGTGCACCCTTTCATAACCACAAAGGTTTTATCATTCCTGCTTGAGTTCTAGCCTAAAAGAATAATTGGAAAGATATCTATTTTTAAATTCCCAAGGAAAAGTATAATTAACTGCTGCCCAATTGTGGCTGCCATCTCAGTCTGCAGGGCAGATATTTTACTGAGAGAGAGAGCCTCTAGTGAATCCCTTGGCTCACACCAGCATATCTCATCTATCAAGAAAGTGAATGCTTCTTCAAAGTATCTTAATCATGAAATCATAAAGTAATTTCCGTCCAAGTCTTTCCTCTAGGCTCTCATCAGCCTATCATTTCTCCTATCCGTTATATTGCCAAACTATATGACATACCTTCATTTTCCAAAGCCCTTTCCCTCACAAGTGAAATAAATAAAAGCATTCTAAAATTTGAACTTACATTTATTTCCTTCCCATAATTTACTTTATTTCTGTTGCCATTGTCTTTGGCCTTTGCAATCACTGCATTTCTTCATATCTGTCACCTTTCTTGGACCTGCGGCCTTTCTTCCATAAACAATATCAAGGTTAAAAAAAAAAAGGTAAAGCTGAATTTCATGGTGGGTCAATGAGGATTTGAATCTTTTATTTACTACCATAATCACAAAGCAGAATTGCTTCCTTCAAATTACACTCATAAATTATCAGCTATTATGCCTCAGTGTGTTGGTGCAAAGGTTGATGCTGAATAAACTTTTAGAGGGGCAAGGGAAATTGTAATTTATATGTCACATTTGGTCTCGACATACTTACTTGTCACTCGCTTGAGTAGCTACAGAGAAATGGAGTAAAGGAGTGATAATATACCAACAGGGACACCAAAACTTCCGTCTTGCAAATGTTGTGATGCATCCAGAAACATGGCCTGTGAGTTCCATAGCCTGTGAGTTCTCGCTTCTTCCACCAGCTACTCAGTTTTTCATTTTCAGCTCCAAAGGACCCAGTTATTTCCCTTTAGGAAACAGAAAAATAGACCAAATAATGACACATATATGTTTTTAGGCTCAAGAGATTATTTCTGTCTTACAAAGGTAAACCAGTAACATGAAACCCACACACATGCACAGCATTTCATAAGCAATTGCGTATTTATTCCTTTCCAGAGAAGCAATGTGAAATTAAATCATGGAATATGGACAAGAGAAGGTTTCAATCTATTTTCTTCATTAATCCCATGATTCAGTGTTTATGAAGACTATTAAGTTAAGGACTCATTATTCATCCTGCAGGTAAGCTGACCCTTAGGTGTGCAACTCTTTCAAAATAAGAATAATGTCTCTGCATTGTAAGTGAGGAAAAAGTTAATACATACAGTCATTGATGCTAGTTCTGGCATTAAGTATTTCAGCAAAATTTAACCAAAGTCATGAGTAAAAGGACATGCCACAGAGTGGGAGAATGTATTTGTAACTCATAATGAGGAAGTCCTTCAAGTAAATAGGAAAACTACAGACTGCCTAATTTTTTAAATGTAGAGCATAATTAAATGGGTCCTTCATGAAAAAAGAAAGCCAAATGACCAATAAACAAACTAAAAGCTGCTCACCTCACTGGCAGCTTGGAAGATAAATATGAAAATTACAGTGTGATCATCAATATACACCCACTGGATCAACAAAAATTACGCTGTCTGAAAATGTCATATGTTTGTGGGCACATCAAACTGAGAACCCTCATATATTATTGGTGGGGATGCAAACTACATTTTGAAAATGATTTAACATGATCCATTAAAGTTGAAGGTATGTAAACCCTAAGACAGCACTAGATATATACACTAGAGAAATTCCTATACATTTGTACCACAATGCAAGTACAAGGAAGTCGGTAGCAACATTGTGCATGATGCCTCCAAACAAGAATAGCCAAAATGTCCATCACAATACAGAAAACATAATTTCTGCTGTGCTCGTAGAATGGAACACTAAATAACAATAAAAAGAGATGAGCTACAGCTACACAAAACTATATGGATGAGTCCAGGAGTCTATATTACAAATATTTAATCATTGGTATGACATTGGCTTGGAACAAACAGAAAACATGCCAGATATTGACAACTCATATATGTCTGCTGAAGAATATCAACAAGCACTGGATAAATCTCTGGAACATTATGTTGCTAAAAAGAATGGAGTTCAAGAACAAACATAATTAAAGTTTATTTGCTTAGGGAAGCATAATGACTAATAAAATTAAAAATAAAAGCAAGAACATAATTTCCATAAAAGGCAGGGCAGGTTTACTTAGAGTTGGGGAAGTGGGCTATTAGCAGGAGATAAGATGTAAGTACCACATGATATACATGGTACAAGGGCTTCTAAGGAGCTCATAATCTTTTGTTTCTTTACTTAGTAACTGGTGCTATAGTCATGCACTATTTAGCTATTTTCACACCTGTATACATAGGTTTTAGGTCATTTTCTATGTATATGAAATATTTTACAATAAAAACAAGCAAGCAAAACAAAAGGGAAAACCAATGTTATATATACACGAGTGGCTATTTTCTTCTAGTATTGGACAGAGACATTTATTGAACTTAACTATTGTCTTAGGCTATCATTTGTGTTTTCAAGATTTCCAAAACTGCTTACTCAATTCTTACAACCGTGATTGCTTCCACACTATTTAAGCATCATGACTATTTCAGAACTCATTGCTGATTCTTTCACGTGCACCTCTTCCCAATCCACTCAGGACAGTCTTACTAACAAGTGTCCTAGCACAGGCCACAGTAATTCCTTCACTAATTCCTACCACACTTATCATATGCCCATGGATGATCCAGCTGCAAAATCCATCTGGAAGGTCTACTTTCTTGGTCCAATTCTGGCACCTGTTATCATAGCTTGGGTTTCTCCAGGAAGATACTAAGGTAGAGTCCACTTGCATGCAAATATAATATGGAGAGAATGATTCAGGTACCAGGAAAGAGAGACAGGAAGGAAGATCAATACAATAATTCAATACTAGGGGTGGCTAATACTCAATCCAGCAGGTCCCTTGTGGACAAAAGGCAGAGGTATTTAATCCACTAGCTCATGTCCCCTGTTAATCAAGTGTAACCCAAAGGGGTTAACTACTTCCTTTCTCCAGTTTGTACATGTTTGAGTGCTGGATAGCTTCCTGTGGGTACCTGGTACCACAGAGTCAGAGAAGCCCCAGGGCAGGAGCTAAGAGTGTGGGATATGGATCTGAGTTGAGACTCTCTTAGTTGCACTTTCAAAAAGCTGATTGAAGTTTGTAAGGAACTGGTCACCACAAGAGTGGCTGGGATAATTGACAACGATAAAGAAATGGTGTCCAGTATGCTGGTGTAAATCTGCTTATCAACTTCCTAGCATCTATTCATCCTGTTTTGTAACAGAATCTCCATTCTCTTGAGAATCCACCCATCCTCCACTTTCTCACCTTATGATTATTCTGGGCCTGAATCTATACCAAGCTCCAGGATATAGATTCACTTGTGAATCTGACCTGGCCATTCATAGCCAATGAGTCTTAATGGTGTACTTTTGTTGAAGCTCTCTAGAAAGATGAGATTTTCTGGTATTAAAGCTAAGAAGATACATGCCAGGAGATACTGGGGATACCAGTGGAACTAGACTGCCTGTGAGTAGAGAGGAAAAAAACGGAAAGCCAGGTGCAGAGAAGGAATTGGAAAGATTTTTAACAATATCACTTAAGTATCTGCATACACCTGAACCTGAAGCCAATACACCTTAATTTTTTTAAAACAGGAACCCCTAAATTCCTTCTTGACTTACGCCTATTTGAGTATGTTGCTGAAAACTGAAAGACACCTAACTTTTTAAGCACTTGGTGAAAGACGTTGATAATATCTATACCTTTACTCTTATAGTGCTATGTAAGAACTTTCAGTAGACTGTAATCGAGTAAGAAAGATATGTGCCCTAATAACTTGAGTCCTAAGTGGGGCTCCTTTAGGGTCATTGAGACAATCAGGAATAAAAATCAGTTACAAACACAGTTTTGCTAGAAACTTACATATTATGGAGTCCAAAATAAATAAAAGAATGAAAGTTGTATTGATTGCAGTTGATACTGTAATTGTCCAGATTTCATTCTGGTGTGCAACTAGGATTGACAGAAGATAAGATTTTTTTGTAGGGAGAAAAAACAGGTGGAAAAATTGGCATTCTAGGTCTAAAAAAGTAACATAAAATCACAGAGCAGGATTGCAGGTATACAAAATGAAAGTGGCTTTAAGGAAGGTTTCAATTTCAGAAGACAATGCATAATATCCTATAGAAATTCAAAGCCTGTATGAAAGGAAATGTCTAATGGTTTAATGGGTTGATGCCTAGAAAAGACACACCGTACAGTCAAGTCCTCCCAAGTTAGTATTTGCTTTGGTAAAGTTGCCACTGTAGAAAGTAAGATTGTATCTTGGGTCATTGCCTTGGGATTGAGTTGCTGATTGATTCATAAAGTCAGAAGTTCAATAATGGTCCATAACTATGAGGCAGGTGGATTACCTGAGGTCTGGAGTTCAAGACCCAGCTGACCAATATGGTGAAACTCCATCTCTACTAAAAATACAACAAGTTTGCTGGGCATGGTGGCGCATGCCTGTAGTCACAGATCCTTGGGAGGCTGAGGTAGGAGACTCGCTTGAACCCGGAAGGCGGAGGTTGCAGTGAGCCGAGATTGCACCATTGCATTCCAACCTGGGTCAAAAAAGCAAAACTCTGTTAAAAAAAAAAAATCACAGCAGTAAAATTGAATGATTTGAACGTAAGATGGCAACAAAATCTGATAATCTATCACATCCATCTGGTGATCTGGTGGTTAATCTTCCTGCCAGAGTTCTACTAGTCCAATTTTTGGAATGAAGATTGCCAGTCTTTGTCTCTGTGGTCTCAATTTCATGAACTTCTAAGAATGAGCATCCCATCATCAGAAAATCCTTTAATTCATACGGTCTTTGAATGTGTTAATGCATCCAATTCTATGGCTTTAGCAGGTATTTATATATCTATTCTCTGATTGCTTTCTTAAAGAAAAATTTATTTCCCACTTCCAAGTTCCTAGCTACCTGGGATGACTAAGGGGGACTCATTTCCCAGTAATCTTCAAGTGCTAAAATACAACTGAAGATATCTGGATTTCATTCAATAAGATTAGGCACCTTTTGAAAGACTAATCTAGTATCTAGGATAATACATGGGCATGAAAATTGTATATCCTTCACATTCAACTTCCTCTTTTTTTTCTGTATCAGTTCTAAACATCCTCAAGAAAAGCCTACTGTGCCTAAGATTTTAAAAAAGAAAACTTTCCTAATAAGAACATGATTTGAAAGTTAACAAGATGTGGATGATTTTGTGAGGTTGTTTTTGTACAGTTATTGTAGGCAGCCAGTTTACATGTGTAAATTCTTGGTCTCTTTAACAATTCTTATGAGATTACATTGGGGGAATAAGACTATCTCAATAGGCAACTTTGGCTCCTTAGGGAAAGAAGATAGGTAAAAAAAGGTATTTTGAGGACTTGGATGATTGAAAATAACATATGGCCTCATGTCTCTCCACAAGAATTTCCTTGACTAGCATTTATTATATGAACAGGAACGTTAGTGCCTGCTAGAAAAAAAATTCCCACACTTTAAGATTGCACTGGGAAGGCAAAGACAAGTGCATAATTACCTGAAAAGTGTCTTCTTATTTTCTTTCTAAAGTACCATAATGCACCAGAGATTCACGTACCTGTCTGTGGAACATGGAGCTGCTAATATACAATTTAGATGCTGTAGCCCTATCTGACTGAAAAGTCACTTTGATTTTGTGTCCTCTTGATAGTTTTGATGTTCTGAAAATTATGATGGAATTGGCTGTAGGTAGCACTGTGAATTTAGTACATAACATTAGTTAACAAGAGGATATTGTAAAAATAGATGCGGCATTGACTGAATATGTTGATCAGAGAAAAAGATGGGCAGAGAGAGAGGTGTGATATATACATGCATGAATACATATTATATTTATATGGGAACTTAAAATTCACAACTTACATTTATACGTTTATCTCACTTAAGTTTCATAATACACTCATGAGAAATTTTAACCAGATTTTAGAGATTGTTATATGACATTAACCACTGATATGGACTCAGAGATAGAACAGAGCAAAAAACCCTGTTTCCTCTTTTCTCTTTCCCTAATGTTTTTTCATTCTACCGGAAAAGAGGTTTTTGTTAACAAAGAAATTATGCTTTGACAAGAATTGGCCAGGATTTTAGATTTTTTTTTCATCCTTCTGTGAATTCTTCTTGCACTGATAGTCATAACTAATCAACTTAGAAATACAAAAAAGATTTTTCATTCTCAGATTATCTTATGAAATTTTATAAATCTTGTACGTATATCTTTTATAGCATTACTCATCTTGAATTACAATTTTCTACATGTAGTAGACTTCCAGTTGGCTACACGAACCCAATCCGTACTTTCTTCTTTATTCATATTTGTTCAAGAATCATGTAGTCATGCACTTCAATTGACGCTGGGTCCCTTTCCAACACCAGAGGGTAAATTTTGATTGTTGAAAAACAAGTCAGTATCTCCACTGTCCTTGTTAATAATTGGTTTAGAAATGGTCATTGGGCACAATTCTGACCAAAGAAAAATGAAGTAGGCCTGTCATAAGATGTCTGAGCAATTTTTCTTACCTTAAATTAATTAAATTTAAAAACTTGCGAAAGTGATGACCCATGACTCTCCCTCTCTTTTCTGGCTTTTGAAGACTATTGTGTGAGGATGGTACATATGGAGCTGCTGCAGGCATCTTGAGGCTATGGAATGCACAAGTCTATGAAAAAAAGACAGCACATTCACTATGACAGAAAGAAAAGATAAAAAGCAATCTGATGCATTTCTCTCACTTTTGATCTGTTGAATTTTCTTTTACTATGCATGAAGTGGAATCCAATTTTCTGTTTCTAGTTGCCAAATGCATTGTATTGAATACATCATGTATATTTATTTCTACCAAATTAAACTTTGACTTACTTGATGACATAGACTTTATGTGAGTAATCTTCATAACTACAGTGTCTAGTACAATGCCAGATATAGTGTGGGTTTCCAAATACTGCTTGCAGAATTAATGAATAAATGACTTTCAAAATTGTGGAAGAAAGAATAAACAATCATGCAAACACTGTCACTCTTTAACCAATTTTAAGCAAATAACTAACAATCAGAATTTTTATTGTAGAAAATTTTCAAGGGGGAGAAATTCTGAGAGTATTCATTCCGTAAAATCAACAATAAACTTTTTCTAATGCACGGTATTTAAGGTATATTGAATTCATCTAGAAGTCACTGGAGGACTTTGTCTTTAAGACAGGGCACCATCCATTTAAACGGCAATTTCTGTTGTGCTATTCTTTTCAAATGCCTATTAATATGGATCATCAGCTAACATTAGAGCATCACTTTGTTCTCCAGACTCTCACTTCTACACGGAAGTTCCCGAAATGAGAATGACATCTAGAGCAGAGACTAAGATAAAATAAGTGAGTACACAGATGGCTTTTTTCCCAAGCCCAAAAGTGATGGATAAGTAAATAGAATTATTTGGAAGTTTCATCCTTAAATTGAAAAGAGAATTTAAAACAAAAAGGAATTCAATTTTCCACATGGTCAGGGGGCACTGTCTCAGCTTGAGGGGACCCCCTGCCAGAACTTCTTCTCTTTCTGTGCCACTGAACATCATAATGGGTCTGATTTTTGCCTTTAAACTTGTATTCCTTTGAGTTGTCAAGGCGGTTTTGTCAATCTGCTTGAATATATCGTTCATTACAATTTCATTTAAAATATATATAAAAATAAAATGTGTGTACTTGCCAGAAAAATTTAAATTTAATTTGTTACAGTTTTTTTTAATGAAAGAAAATTGTCTCTAACAGAAGGCATATTTTGCATGTATTTTATCCCTCAAATTGTGATAATTTTTAATATTTCATTTATATTTTTCATCCCAGCTTATCTTTTTCAGTTATTTTAAATTGGGATGTTAATCAAAAATGTGCATCAATTTTCTGCAATTCATTCACAGACTAAATCCTACAGTGACTTTAATGTGCATATTACTATAAGCAACAGAAACTAGTGTTAACTATCTCAAGCCTAGATAGTTGATTGATAGATAATAGATAAATTATAGCTAGCTAGATAGATAGATGATAGAGAGAAGATAAATAAAATAGATAAATAGATAAAAGCATTTATTGGAAGAATATGGGAATCAAGGGAAACCTAAATAACCTGTCTCAGAAAGAACAAAAACCAAGGCACTCTAGTATTTAGGTAAGCAAAATTAATGTTCTATGACTTCAAGACATAATGCAAGGAATGAATTAATTCCAAATATTTTTTGTACGTGGGTCATGTCACTCAGGATTAAAAATTCAAGAGAGACAGTTTGGCCTTAAACTAGGGAGAGTCTGGCTGTTTCTGGTCTATTACCCTTCCAAGACAGTCTGAAATATGGAAGGAGTAGTTCTCCAAAGCAAAAACTATGGAGCTGTTACCAAAAAGCCTCAAAAAGGAACAAAGGGGGTTGACCAGGCCTAATGATAATGAGATTTTTAATCTCATCACCAGACTTCCTGGGTTTGAATCTCAGTCCATTTTATAACCTCATCTTGCCCTCATTTGTTAATATCTGCTTACTAGTCTTCTGACTTTTGACTTTTGCTTCCTACAGGATTACACTTCACTCTCTCTCTCTAATGTTTTATATTCACAACTTGGGACAAATATTTTACTGAACCTGGCCCAACAACAGGAGTCCTCCCTTCATGCATCGGAACATGGATTTCCTCAGCTAAATGAAAAGGGCCCAGGGAAAATGGTATTCATATACTCATCTTTTCATCAAATGTGATAGGTGCTTGGTTAGGGGTGATAGTAGATGGAAAGGAGGTGCAAAGGTGAGCCAAACAAGAGAAACAACATTTCAGCTTTCATGGAGATCACACTTGAGAGGTGTAGATAGGCATTAAATGATTCATGGAAGTGATTGATAATTATAAGTGTGAGTAGTGGGTACAAGGCACAAGGTACAGGTCCATAGACCTATTAGAGGGAGGATATGACCACATCTGCAAGGCCAGGAAGACTCCCTTGAAGAAGGGACAGTTATACTGGGATCCAAGAAAAAATAATAGAAATTAAACAGGTACAAGTTAGTGGCAAAGGAGAACACGCCAAGCAGAAGTGCAGGGTTTGCTGAAATCCTGAGGTGCAGTGGAAACTAACCTGCTCAAGGTAAAGAAGAAAGTCAGGGAGGGTAATGGGCAGTTACCATTGTGGGAGGTAGCCTGGGAAGTGTGAGTTTGTTTTGGATTGATATGAAGTGATGTTGGAAAATTAGGCAGCTGCCAAACAATTCAAGGTTTTATAAGCCATGTTAAGGATTTGATCTTGGATATATCCAAAGAGTAATGAAAAGCCAACGGAGTGTTTTAAGTATGATCAAATTTGCATTAAAAAAAAAAAAAGCCTTACATCCAGAGAGTGGAAAACGTTTTGGAGGAAGGCCAGAATGGGTGTGGGAGTTCCAAACATGAAGCTATGGCAGGAGTCCAGGCCGTGATGATGATCATCTGGTTTAGGATGATCAAAATGGAGATGTGGAAAGAGTACAGACTTGAAAAAAATCAGGAGTGAAAATTGTCAGGATTTTCATGATATGTTGGCTGTGGTGGGGGAAGAAGAGAAGGAGGGAGAGGGATATGTTAATGTTTCCTCCTTGTTTCTAGAGTTTATAGCAATGTATGTGATGTTATATTCACTGAGAGGGCATGCACTCAGATTCGGTGGGATTTGGAAGGGGGTTGATAGTTTGGGATATGTTAATTTTGGGATGTCTTTGAGACATACATAGGAAGATATCAAGTAGGCAATTGGGTATGCAGTTTTGTAGCTCAGAAGAGAGATCTCAGTGGGAGATATAAATGTGAGAGTCACCTAAAGACACATCCATTTCCAATCTAATCCATTTCCATACGTCAATCCCATTTGAAGATGTCTAAAAGTCAACAGTCTTCAGAGCCCTACTTTGTAACCTGAACATGACTTCTGTAAAAGAGGCAGGGTAGTATAATGGAAATACAGCAGTTTTTCCTGTTAGACGATTTGGGTTTAAGTGTCAATGATATCTCCTAAATAATTTTGTAATTTTTAGCCAATGATTTTCTCACTCAGACATTCAGGTTCCTTCTCTGTAATATAGCAGTAATAAAATCTCCCCTTGATTGCTGTTGCAAAGAATAATGTGATGATCTCGATGATAAGGGTATATAAAAGTGCTTTGTAAACTGCTACAAACACCTGTCTTATTTTATTTCCAAACCCCTGCGGCTATGCATGTATGTTCAGTCTACTCAGTGCTTAACAAATGTCATTAAATAAGCACTGGCTTTTGAGGAGTCTCAGACTGAGGAGACAAGCTAGACTATTACTGGTTAGCTGTTTGAGAGCTGTGTAAAAAAAAAAAAAAATACAACCTCAATTCACTTTAATCAGATTGGCTTCTGCATCATAACTTCATTCTTTCTAATTAATTATTATGAAAGATACAGAAAGGACTTTGCCAATGTGGAAATTCAGTGGTTATAACAAAATGTTTTATTTAGTTTCTTATCTTGCCTTGAAAGACCAAGCATTAAAATGGGCTATTAATGCTTTCTTTTAAAGACAAACTTCTGTTTTACTGTCTTTATCTCTAAATATAATAAGCTCCATCTCTCCAACTGCAAGATAAGGAGATACTCTCCCTGGGGAAATGGAACATAGCCCTCACGAGTCTATGAAGTAGCTGCAAATTAAAACCATAGGAAACACCTTCAGGGGGCGTTGTATCAATGTCCTGAAAATGTCTGAAAGCCTGCTTTATGATTTGGGGAAAATCATCAGAGATGCTACTAGGATCAAAGAAGATAGAAGAAAATGCCACTTAACCTTTATAGATTTGTTACGGAACACCTAAGATATTACTAGTCGTAAGTCACATTTTAATAGTGAAATGGATATCACAGCTCTGAAACCATCTTAATAAGCAGAATTAACAAAGAACATTTCTATGCAAATACTTCTCATATGTCACAATATTCTTTTACTAAAGCCATATTAAACTTTATAAATTAAATTTAGATTTCTCCATAATGTGGCTAAGATTATTTTTCATTTCCATATAAATAATAATAACAAAAAAGTATAGGAAGAATTAATGTTTTTATTTTATACTATTAGCTTTTAATAAGCATACCAAAATGTATAATGATACTTTATTAGAATCCACTATTTAGGGAGAGTGAATTATTATAATTCATGTTCAGCTCAATTTCAGATGGCATCTAATTAAGAGATATATGCACTGCTATTTTTTGTTTAAAGAAAATCGAAATGTTGATAATTTTCATTTACTTAGATGGTTAAAAATAAAAGTTACCTTAACCAAGAGATCAAAGTTAAAGTAAACAGGCCGGGCGCGGTGGCTCAAGCCTGCAATCCCAGCACTTTGGGAGGCCGAGACGGGCGGATCACAAGGTCAGGAGATAGAGACCATCCTGGCTAACACGGTGAAACCCCCGTCTCTACTAAAAAATACAAAAAAAAAAACTAGCCGGGCGAGGTGGCGGACGCCTGTAGTCCCAGCTACTCGGGAGGCTGAGGCAGGAGAATGGCGTGAACCTGGGAGGCGGAGCTTGCAGTGAGCTGAGATCCGGCCAGTGCACTCCAGTCTGGGCGACACAGGGAGACTCTGTCTCAACAAAAAAACAAAAAAAACAAAGTTAAAGTAAACAGAAATGAGGCATGTTGACTTCATGTACCTCTTAATAAGATGTACCAGAAAGGACACAACAATCACTTCTAGCAATACCTCAATCAAATCATCACAATTCTCAAACAAGGCCAAATAGAAAAAAATTCTAAAAAATAATTGTCCAGCACTGTTGAAAGATAAAGTGACACAAAGACAAAGAAAGATTAAGAAATTATTTTCATTGGAGGTGCCTAAGGAGACATGAAACTTACAGCAATATAAGATCCTTAATGGGATACTGGACTAGAAAGAGGATATTAGTGGGACAACTGGAAAATTTTGAATATAATGTGGAAATCAGTTAATAGTATTGGAACCATCATAATTATCTGATTTTATTAAATAGTACTGTGTCTATGTAAGACATTTGGAGAAGTAAAGTGTATATGGAAAATCTACATATTACGTTTGCAACGTCTTTGTTTTCCTTTTGTACATCTAAACTTATTTCAAATTTAGAATTTTTTCAAGTCATGCTTTTCGTAAGAAGTACAGTTTACATTTCATGGATATATGGTGTAAAATTGTTAAAGAATATTAACTATTTTAGAAGTTGCTTTGTTTCATTAAATCACTTCAGTAATTCATGGTTTGGCATAGTATTGTATGATTTATTTATTGTAGATTTATTTTGTTGTGAGTTCATTTATCTGCCAGATTTTTATATTTTACTATAAAAATTTTTTAAATATCTGAAACATGGCATTGTTCTTTGTAGTAGTCATTCTAATATAATAGTTCAGATTAGATAATGAAGTTATCTTTTCTTAATAGTAGGCATAGTTTTATTTTCATAAAAGAAAAAAGATGTTTCAGAAACAATCACAAAAAACTCATGACCTATGCATCTGAAGATATATAATTATCATAAAAGAGCACAGGAAGCTATGTGACTTTCTCTGTCACCCAGTTGTTAAAAAATGGCAGAGCTTCAAGGCAAAGTTATGACCACAAACCCCCAAATTTATCACATTTTCTAATATCCTACTGAGGCTACTTTAAAATATTTTCTTTAACAAAGCCCTCACTCCTGACCTTAAGAAATTTGGTGAAGCTCAATCATATGGCTTAATTAATCCCACTCTAACAACAATTCACATTCTGTTAATATTTTGTCAGATATCTCCATGTACTCCCTTGACTGACCTTTAGAGTGAAGGGAGGGTAGAGCTTCAAAGGTTGGGATTCCACAGATCTTTTTTCATAACTCTGGTATGAAGTGATGTATCAGGCTGGTTTTATAAAAATCAGAGGAGATGGAAGAGCAAAACAGGATGTAGTAGTGGCAGATGCCACCTCTACCCAGGCCCAGCATAGGGACTGCTGGAACTGTGCCACATGTGGTGTTCCCTTCACTCCGTTCACTTTTCCTTCCTTCCTGTCCCCTGTACCCAGTGGCCACCACAAAGCTCTAGCCTGGCATTTCCAAGACTTCTCATTTCAAAACTGCTTCTTTCTGAAGTGACTTACTTAATAAAGCCATGATGATTCCAATGAATAACATAGAATCTAAGGTAACAAAGGTGTTATTGGACATTCTCTGTCCTGTCTCTCTACACAGCCTCTGCCACCACAGTTCCCTTGCATAATTCAATCAGCTACCAACATAGCTCAAGTCCAAAGTATTTCATTATTCCTCAGTGATTTCCCCACCCCTGCGGCCCTCGTTCATCTCAACATACAATTTCAGTCATTAGATCCAAGATCATATTTCACCTTAAAATATCAAGAAGGGATCCTTTCTTTTAAGGTTGCTTCTGATTCATGATGTGAGTGGCAGCCAATCAGTTAAATATTGCTTTCTGCATCTGTAAAACAAGAGTTGTAAATGCCAGTATTTTCCAGTTGGATCAAGTGGCACCAACATCTTAGGATTTTCTGTTTCCAAGACTGAAGTTGCCCCTTGAGGTAAGTAAGATATGCAGAATGACAGCTGGTGATCCAGATGAAAACTGCGGATGATTCTGACCCTTCCTGGTGTATTCTTCAAAAATTCAATTGCTTTGGTTTCCTAGATTTATATGCAAACAGATTTTATATTAACATTCAAAATTCTGATTTCTCTTAAAAATCAGGAAAAGTTTGGATGCACATTGCATACATCAGTACTCACGGAGTTCAAGGTGGAGCTGCCACTTTTCTTCTGGGCATCTGATTTCCAGACCACATTCCTCATTGTCTTCCACCTGGACCATTTCACTGATTTTCATTGCCTGGCTGACTTATATAGCTATTTAATTTTGTGACCCTGTTTTAGAAATATAGATTAACATCAGCTTATCGAAAACATTAAAAACCTCATTTAGCATTAATTGATGAATACTGGGAGTAGTTTTTGTGAGAGAAAACTACACAAGAACACAGAAATAGAGACATATGCACATGCAAATTTAAGCCGAATAATACATGATATAAAAATAAAATATGTTAATACATTCTGGAGCCATGTTACACTTGCCACCTTAAGTTGAATGTTATTTTCGTTTTAAATAAATGTATAATGTAAAAGTAATAAAAGACTCATATATTTAAAATTTGTTTGGGTGGAACGTTAATGAACTCCATAAAATGTAAAATAATACAAAAAGACCCTGAATATTTTGGAAGCTTTTTTTTTTTTTTTTACAGAAAATATGTTTATTTATTCTCAAGCTTGAAACAATTCTACTAATTAACATTTTTTTATCTGAAAATATTATTTAGACAGTTGCAGTAAAAAAAATGATAAAAATTATTAGGACTACAGATCTCTGTTATTGCATTCTGTGGACGTTCTCATAGTAAAATAGGTTTAAAAAAGATTAATTGTGTGCTTCCACTTCAAGAAAAATAGACTTGTGCATGTTACTATGGCAACTACATACAATTCCAACTATTAACTTTCTTACTACTGGAAAAAAAATCAATAATGACATAAATTACTTAAGATAACATATAGCTCTGGAAAATACCTATTTATTTACCCAATATTATTACGAAAACTGCTTTACTATGAAAAATCAAAGGCAAATACTTTTTAAAAATGAATATGCCAAAGCTGAAGCAAGTACTAGCAAACTAGCCACACTCTCCTGTACTAAGTGGCTTCAACACATGTCTAGACTAATTATGTGTAAAATATAATGCACTCTGGCCAATCATGCCTGCTGTAATTGTGCATGTTATGCCCATAAAAACATACCACTAACCTTTGCAATATCCTCTAAAATTAAAACAGCAGTTACCTTTCTTTCAGTTCAACTAAATACTTATGGCCTGAATTTTCCAGAATTGGGTTAGCATGCTAAAACCTAAATCAATGAGGTTGTTTTCCTGGAAAAGCTGTCAAATTAAATGTTATGTATCTTTTGGGGTTTATCTAAACAATTTCTTGATCCGCATTATACTGTAACAGATTTGACTCTTGTGGCTTTTGGTTTTGTCTCGATAATTTTTCTTTCATAGGCTCAAATGCTTTGTTTACAATTGTTTAAAATTCAGGTTTATTGTGACAGTTGCGGAAGAGAAGCAGGAAAGATCCACCCAGTTCTAAGGAATAAGAACATTCTCCTCTCCAAATTAATATTAATCTACTCGGTTATGTCCTGATCACACAGGCTACGGCCTCAGTGTCCCATATATGGTTGCCTTTGTTTTAAAAGAAAATGGTGTGATTGAAAAATACTTCCTAATTTTCACTCTAACCTTATTCACTTTATCAATCAGAAAGGTGTTGGGATCATTTTTGTATATATGTTTAAAGTGGGGGGCGGGGGAAAGAACTACAGCCTAAACACTGACTAATACTCTCTTCTTCTCTTCCCCCAAAGCAGAGAATTGAAGATGAAATACAGTCATATTATTTGGCTTTTCCCTGTTTTTCCCTCACTCTCTTTTTTCCCCTATAGCTGAAGGACTGGAATAAAAATAAAGCTGCATGATATCTAGTAGCCAGAAGGGTTCCTGGCTTTATCCTTCACACTGCAAATAGGTCTAATGTTTTAGAAGCTTTAAAGAATGTGTTATGCTTTCATCTCAATATTCTTGTCCCACTCATTAACCAATAGCATCAGAAATTTGGCTTGAGGTATCAAAAATTTTACTCTTATTGCAGCCTAAAACATGTAAAGTACAAGACATAAACGTAAAGCAGCAAAATGTTTTATAATTCTGAGTACTCAGGTCTGGAAGAGCCATGGCTATTTGTATTATTTTTTCATATAGATGATGGTAACATACAAAAACAATTTTTATTGGGTTCCACTGTAGCCAATTTGTTGGATAATCACATTTACTCGAATGCATCTGGCTTCCCTTCAAATATAAACACTGCTCGAGTGGGCTATTAGAGATTGAAGAAACTGACCTATGACGAATCCCGTTCAAAGTGTATCCTAGTTTTTCCATTCATCTCCATTGACTTCAAAAATCACCTGAATTTCTACCTTGCCCTTGTAATCCCCCAGTCCCTTCATTATTCATCAACCTTTGTCTTACTGTATCTTCAAAGGAAAAAATCAAAGTAATTCTGAACCAACCTGGACATATTTCAGAAATGGCTTCTGCTACATTAAATATAATTCCACAAACGAGTAAGTCAACAATAACTCTATCTAATTTGGAGATTGAATTCTGAGTGGGTATGTACTTGTTTCTAGTTCTTCATATTGGACTTTCACTTTATTAAATTTGTCCTCGCTAAATCAAGTCAAGCAGTGTTCAGCTGGACCTTTGCCTCACCATACAATCCTGATTCACTAAGGGCAGCATATAACAAATAACAATACTCAAAACAACAGCAGCATCTTGCATGTATACCCTTTTTCAAAACATTCAAAACATTTTCTTAAACGTAGTCAGTGTTTCTCCATTTCCCGACAGATTTTGAATGCTTACGAGTGTACAGTCACTCTTGCAAGCAGTGTAATACTGTTCAGTGCATTCTTGCTGAAGTAGCTCACCTCACTGCACGTGTTTTCCTACACTGAGGAGTAGAGAAACTGATCACGCTTGTTCAACAGGGTAACCTTATGTTAAATGTAGTTAGCATAGCATTTTCCACGTGGGAATTCTCTTTCTCTGAGTAGTTGGCTGGTTTGCCTTGGGTAACATAGCTACTGCAAGACAAAGCTCACCCTTAAACTGGGCATTCTAACTGATCTTCCTTTTAGATAACTAGAATTCCCAGCATGCATTTCAGGAGTGGTTTTTCAAACGTGGCAAATGTTTCCATTTGTTTTGATCTGTCTATTCTAGATAGATACAGCCATCCTGATTTTTAAAGTAGCCTTCAAGAGATAATAAACTGCATTAAGATGGCCAAAGCCTATAAACTGACCTTATCTAATGACATGTCAATACAAAATTCTTTTTAGTGTGATTTGTCTTTTAATTATCATTTTGTGCTCCAAAAGGGAATTAGGGTCCCATGATGTGTTCCATTCATGAACTGTGCATCTCTAAGTTTGATATATAATCACTCTCAATGCAAATCACTTTATATTACAGTTTATTTAAAGCTGTGAATATGACAATCATCTTCCTGTTTTGGGTGGACTTGGAGAAAAGCCCGCCCAATATAGCTCAGGATGCTTAACCCTCTTATTCAGAATCATAAAAATTGAGACATCATGCCCATATTATAATATGTAGAGGGGTTGGGCCTTGTTTTGTTTTTGCTTTTTTCTTGGTCTCTGAGAATGCTGGTTTTTTATTCCCCTTCTAGATGGAGATGGAAATTGCAACACTTTAAAAATATTAAACACTTGTTCTAATAAGCAAAATAAATAACAAACTAGGCACGTATAATGTTATTCTCTTAATTTACACTGAATATCTTTTCATTTAATCTCCTCCATTAGTAAATGAGGGCCTTATTCAATGTGATTTAATAGCACCTGGATGATACTGGATACACTGTCTTCACTTTATAGCTAAGAGATAACATCTTCCATAGAAAAAAATTAACATGCTAAATTAAATTAACTCATAAAAATATATCCCTTAAAACTTTTTTGTTTGTTTGTTTGTTTGTTTGTTTGTTTGTTTTTGAGATGGAGTTTTGCTTTTGTTGCCCAAGCTAGAGTGCAATGGCGCCATCCCGGCTCACCACAACCTCCGCCTCCCAGGGGTTCAAGCAATTCTCCTGCCTCAGCCTCCAGAGTAGCTGGGATTAAAGGCATGCGCCACCACACCTGACCAATTTTGTATTTTTAGTAAAGACAGAGTTTTTCCATGTTGGTCAGGCTGGTCTCAAACTCCCGACCTCAGGTGATCAGTCTGCCTTGTCCTCCCAAAGTACTGGAATTACAGGCATGAACCACTGCACCCGGCCCCCTTAAAACTGTTTCTAATTAGATACCCCTAGCCACCTCTCTTATCCATCATCTCTCTCTCTCCCTGCTTTCAATCTCTTACTCTCTCATTCTCTCTTACACACACACACACACACACACACACACACACACACACACACACACATTAGTTTAATATATTCTTTCTAGAAAAATCATCTTTCATAATAATCTTTCAAAATCTTCCAAAAATAACATATGGTTTGAAAAGTAGTGATTGTTTTATAACTAGATTTTATAGACAAGAATTTGGCCAAATCAAGTATTATGACATAAAATGATCTATTTCCCTCTGCAACCCAATTTCAATAAGAAGTTTTCTTTGTAAAATAGTTGCAGGATCAACTCATCTGTAGCTAATTACCAGTTTTATTTCAGGCTTTGTCATGTAAAAGGAGAAAAACTAAGCTGAATTTTACACCTTCAATAACTTGATATCAGATTTCTGAGAAATAAATGGTATTAAAGATCATTCAAACCTAAAATCTTGATTAAGACAGTGTGAAAGCTGAACTTCCGACAACAATCCACTATGAAGTTCAAAAATTAAGGTGACCAACTTATATTTTTTTGAAAAATTACTATGATAGAGAAATATTTAAACTGAGCTTCTTCTCTTACTCTTCCCACATTTTCTTTCCTTTTTCAAACCAGCAACCCATAAGCTAGTTTGTTTATCTGAAATACTTGTATTTTTAAAAGAAGCACTTGATGCTATGTGGTGATTCTTTTTTCTTCAATTATCTTTTATTTCACATTTATCAAGGTTAATTTTCTTGTATCAATATTTGAACATTTTTGACAGCATTCAACATTTCAAAACATTACACTGAGAAAAATG
Organism: Macaca mulatta; assembly: GCF_049350105.2. Taxonomy (NCBI): domain Eukaryota; kingdom Metazoa; phylum Chordata; class Mammalia; order Primates; family Cercopithecidae; genus Macaca; species Macaca mulatta. The sequence goes on along the minus strand of NC_133407.1, from coordinate 138,388,739 downwards.
CCGTATTATGTTAGGCGTCCAGAAACCTGTCTGAATCATGCAATATTAACAGATGAGAAAATCTAAAAGCAACTATCTGAATATAACAACTTCCAGTTATATAATGGCAATTCAATCTTATGTCAAAAATTAACTTGGTATTTCTTTAGAACAAGTCTGATGATCTGTTGCAAACTGAATATTTGCTTTTGGAAGCCTCTTTTGTTTTTTCTTTTAAGGAATTCAAAAATCTTATGGAAATAAATCTAGGAACACTCCAGTTCACAGGATAAGAAAGAAAAAATATCATGACGTGAATATGCTTACTATTTTTGAAGTAGATGTATGGCCACAATTTATCAGTCTCTGAACTTGAACCTCAAGCTTCTAATTTCAGAGAGGACACTTGCATACTTCTGAGTATTCATCTTCATTCGAACTTTTAGTTTCTTTTTTTTTTTTCTGTGAACTCAGTTTCTCAGTTTTAGCACTAATGAAATCCAGAACTAGACAAGCCTTTGTCATAGGGGCTGTCCTGTACTTTGTAGGATGTTTAGTAGCCTCATTAGCTTCTAGATGCCGTCAGCACCTCCCAGTCACACTTGTGACAACTAACAATATCTCCAGACTGCGAATGTTCCATGGCAAAGGAGTCAAATTTTTTGCTGGTTAAAAAAAAAAAAAAAAAAACCCTGAGCTAGAGGGTTTAAAATTAACAGCTCTTTAAAACATTTTAAAAAGGCCGGGCGCGGTGGCTCACGCCTATAATCCCAGAATTTTGGGAGGCCGATGCAGGCAAATCACGAGGTTAGGAGTTTGAGACCAGCCTGGCCAACATGGAAAATCCCCATCTCTACTAAAAATACAAAAAATTACCTGGGCATGGTGGCGGGAGTCTATAATCCCAGCTACTCGTGAAGCTGAGGCAGGAGAATCGCTTGAACCCGAGAGGCAGAGGTTGTAGTGAGTCGAGATCACGCCACTGCACTCCAGCCTGGACAACAGTGTGAGACTCCATCCCAAAATAAATAAATAAGTAATAAAACAAAACCTAGGCCAGGTACAGTGGCTCACACCTATAGTCCTATCACTGCTATGGAGGCTGAAGTGGTAGGATCACTTGAGGTCAGGAATTTAAGACCAATCTGGGGAACATAACGAGACCCCATCTCTACAAAAATAAAAATGAAAATACAAAAATAAAACTTAGTGTATACGTTCATCTCACACTGCTATAAAGAGGCTACTTGAGACTGAATAATTTATAAAGGAAAGAGGTTTAATTGACTCACAATTCCTCATGGCTGGGGAGGCCTAAGGGAACTCACAATCATGGCAGAAGGCAAGGGGACGCAAGGCATGTTTTAGATGGTGGTAGGAGAGAGAAAGCAAAACAAGCGAGGAAGTGCCACACTTAAAACCATCAGCTCTCGGCCGGGCGCGGTGGCTCAAGCCTGTAATCCCAGCACTTTGGCAGGCCGAGGCGGGTGGATCACGAGGTCAGGAGATCGAGACCATCCTGGCTAACATGGTGAAACCCCGTCTCTACTAAAAATACAAAAAACTAGCCGGGCGTGGTGGCGGGCGCCTGTAGTCCCAGCTACTCGGAGGCTGAGGCAGGAGAATGGCGTGAACCTGGGAGGCGGAGCTTGCAGTGAGCCGAGATCGCGCCACTGCACTCCAGCCTGGGTGACACAGCGTGAGACTCCGTCTCAAAAAAAAACAAACAACAACAACAAAAAAAAACCATCAGCTCTCATGTGAACTCTCTCACTGTATTGAGAGCAGCATGGGGAAAATTGCCATGATCCAATCACCAGGTCCTTGCCTGGGCACGTGGGATTACAATTCATGATGAGATTTGGGTGGGGGTGCAGAGCCAAACCATATCACCTAGAAATTACATTTATAATAAATGCTTTAATTTGGCTTCTCCCAGCAGGAGATAACGATTTGAATGCAAGTAGTTCATTTTGGAGGTGGACCCAAGAAGCACCAGTAGAGAAGAGAGAAAATGAGACAGAGAAGGAAAGAAGCCAGCAGATGCTAGTTAATGAATGGATGATTGCTAGGACTTGATCTTGTCAGGAACCTTGCGGGGGCTATGAAGAATGTGCCTCACTTTTGTCTCACCTGAGAGGTGAGGAGTATGAGATAATCATCCACCAAATCCCTTCCCTCATTGCTGGCAATTACTCTGGACGGATTTATTCCCTAGCATTTTATTCCTGATTGATGGAGGAGTCATAATATGTGACTGGAGAAAACCCTCAAGGAAAGTGACAGATGTTTGCTCCAGGAAGCTTTTGGTGTCTGCAGCAGTGGTTCTTGAAGTATGGTCCCTACACCAGCAGCATAAGCATCACTTGATAATTTATAGAAATGCAATTCTCAAGCAGCACCTTTGACTTATAACAGGGGCTTCAATGCTAAAGCCCAGTAATCTGTGTTCTAACAAGCCCTCCAGGTGATTCTGAAACACATTTGTGTGTGGATCATTGGCCTAGCATGCCGTTCTCCACCAGGACCAATTTTGTTCTCAGGGAACCTTCAGCAGTATCTGGAGACCTTGCTGGTTTCTTTAAGTAGAGGGTGGTTGGGGGTAGGGGTACCATGCTACTAGTATCTAGTGGGTAGAGACCAGGGATGATGCTAAACATCCTGCAATATACTACAGGACAGTGCCCCCACAACAAATATCTATCCTGCACAGTATGTCAACAGTGCCAAGGTTGGGAAACCCAGGTCTAATGGAATGGGGCATGATGAAGTGATGTGGACAGGGTGTCAACAGCATCACCCATATTATGACTTTTCGTTTTGTGTGTTTTTGTTTAATTTTCTTCCAAGTGCCATTGTGTTTTTATTATTACAAACATTACTAAACACCCAATTAATCAGTCTTGATTCCATGTACACACTACTCTTACCCTTGCTTCTTTTCATTCTGGATAAAGCATCCATTTTCACCTCTCTTTGACAAGTGTCCTTGGAATGTTCTTTTCTCTTGAGTGAGACAACTGTGCTCTTCCAGAAATCCCCAATCTTTCTTTGCTGTATCCAGTTAAAATTGCTGTCACCAATGTCACCAATGTCTTCTGTCACATTTATTCATTCATGTGGAACCCTTTAGGAACACAGTTTCCCTTAACTGTGAGCAGGAAGCTGTCTAATCATCAATCCACTTGCTTCCAGCCCCTATAAAGCTCAGAAAAGGTGTAAGGATTAACAGCTCTTCTCTGATTTTTGTTCCTCAGTTTCAGGTGAATGAAATTGTCATTGAAATACTCTGATATCACACCACTTCATGACAAAACATCTAAAATATGATCCAAGCAATACACCTTGGAATTTCCATCAGAGTATTACATTCATTTAGAATGTACAGACCCACACATCATGGCAGTATTGTCCTCCTTGCTGCTGTAAACAACTAATATTCGGCATTTACTCTGTTGCAAGCAGTGTGTGGTAATTACTTTGCATATTAAGGTAAGCAGAATCTTGGTCCATGACCTTTGCCCCTGGTGTTACCGTCATGTATTTGCTAAATATAATGATGGATACCAATTAGTCAACTTTAAAATAGTGCTAGCATCCTGGATTACCCAGGTGAATCCAATATAATCACATGAGCTCTAACAAGTACAAATAAAACGAGACATCAGGGAGAATCCGTGAAGGGAAGTTGGAAGATTCTAAGCACAAGAGGGATTCAACATGCTATTACTGGCTTTGAAGATGAACAGGAGCATGAGCCAGGAAATGAAAGTGGCCTTTAGGAGCTGAGAACGTCTTCTGGTTGAGAGCCAGCAAGGAAATGAGGACCACAGTCCAAACCCACAGGGAACCAAATTCAAGTGACAACCTGAATGAGCCTGGAAACATCATTCAGTGAAGAGAATTATGCACTGGGAAGTTGTGAGCCCCCAGAACTTTTGGTTAGGAGCCTAGGTAGCCGACACTTGACACCTTAGATTTCAGCCTCACGATACCCTCAACAGAGTATGCAGTTGAGCCTATCTGAATTTATGGCCTACAGAACTGTGGAATAATGAAATAGGTGTTGCGTTAAGACACTACGTTGATGGTAATTTGTTACGCAGTCGTTGAAAGCTAATGCACAAACAGTATTTCATTTCCCTTTAGGCACAAGGCAACACTATAACGTGAGGCTTTTCTATTTCTGTAATTAAGAAAACAGAGGCTTAGAAATACTGAATATCTTGATTAAGGTTCCAAAGTTAATCAGTCAGAGGGTTGGGGTCAGCAGAATTTAGATCTGTTTGCCACCAAAGACCACAGCCTTACCAACTATTCAATTCTGCCTTCAAAGGCAAGTGGTCAGAAGCCGAGAGCAGCTTGTTCTTATTTATTAGCTTATTTGGTGGTGTTTCATAATGGATTTGAACAATTGACTCATTCACACTAAATTCAGATAAATTTAGTTAGGAAAAAAGTAATTAGTAAATATCTGTAGACCTAAGAATAAATGACTTCTGTTAGGACTTTTGGTAGTAAATGCTACCTGAAAGTGATCTAGATGATATGACTATAAGATACACTTTGCCACCCAGTTGGAATGAGTATAAACAGAACATTATAGTTCTTTTTGTTTAAAAAAAAGAGTTCATTTCACTTAGGACAAGATAAGAAGAGCATCGATGCTGTAGTATACTTTATGGGGATAAGTTCTACCTTTCATTCTTCCCCTACCCGTTTCAAACCTAACACTAGATTAATTTTTTCAAGGCAACATACCCATTCAGTACAAAGTCAACATTAAAGACTCCCCCACAAAGACACTTTAAGAAGAGGAGTATTTGCCCTAGTGTTATACAATGTTAGATCTCTTTTTTTCTTCCATGTTCTTATTTAAATCAGCAGTGATGCATAGCAGGTTGCATGAGGTCTTTTGTATAAATACAATTGCACTTAATTCAATGAGAGAAACTGGAAAGTGAACAGATTAAGCAGCATACATTTTTATTTCACGTATAAAGCCTTGAGAAAAGGAAAGGCTACCAAAAGAGGTTAAAAAAATGAAGACGAATAAATAAAATATGTTCACGACAGGATAACAATCTGGGACCAGCTGCTGCCGAACAAACATTTATTATTACCATCCATCTGAGATTTAGGTAGAAAATAGAATTTCCAGAAAGACGCTGAACAGGAAATGCATATCTGATCATCAAATATGCAAAGCTCCCGACTCCTAAGGATAATTGTTTTCCAGCAAAAGGCTTGAGCTTGTTTAAGGGACATATAAATAACTCAAAGCTTGTGTGGGGATAAAGGAAACAGAGCTCAAATCTGTACATAAGCAGACCAAGGAATAAATTCTATATTATTTTGGCAGCAAAACCTGCTAGTAACTTCAGGTCTCCCTGGTTTGTCCTAAGTCTGAAGCTTTGGAGGTATTTTCCTGGTGAGCTGTATGGTTTTGAGATCTGACCCTTTCTCAGTATCTGTACCACACCCCCTTGATCTGAGTCGCCTTTGTCTCCCACCTGGATTACTACAGTAGCCTGCAAGCTGCTTTCTTGCTTCCATCTTTGGCTCTCTGTGATCTGACTGCAATATACCAGCCAGGGCAATCTGCTTAAAATCTAAGTCAAATTTGGGCCGTCCCTCCTCTAAAAACCCTCCATTGGATTCCCAGTTCTCCCAGAGTCAATGTCTAAATCTGTAAGCACCACATGATGTGTCCAATCTCCCACAGCCTTTGCCTCCCTGACTTTAGTCTACTCTTCTGCAGCCTCTGAGGTCTCTTTGTTGCTCCCCAAACAAATCAGGCAAGCTTCCACATTAAGGTTTTTTCACTTGCTATTCCCACGGCCTACAAACTTATCCTCCATACCTGCATGGAATTTTGTTCAAAAACTCAAATTTCTTAAAGCAACCTGCCATCACCCTTACGTTGAAAAATGCCTTCTACTGTCTCATCATACCTGACCTCCTTCTCCTGCTCTATTTCTCTGTTTTCCCATACTATTCATCACCTTCTACCTACCACAGAGTTCACTTAGGATGCTTATTGTTGATTTTCTGCTTTCTTCCATTAGAAGTTAAGGTCCATAAGCAGAGGGTCTTTGCTGGTGTCTGAAAGAGTGCTGTACAATAGAATTACAATGAGAGGCACATAAGTGATTTAAAGTTTCTAGCAGTTTCATTAAAACAGTAAATGGCAAAAGGTAAAACTAATGTAAAAATATATTTATTTTATGTAATAAGGTATTATAAATCTCAAAAATATTATCACTTCTATATGTGGCACTGGCCACACTTCAAGTGCCCAATAGCTACATGTGGCTAATTGTTCTGCTATTGGTTAGCCCAGCTCTGGAACAATCCTGACACATAGTAACTTCTGAATATGTTGGCCCAATTTGCTGACATTTAATTTGCTGACAAATGAATAAATGAGATTCTAGCAGTGTCGTTCTGAGGTAAGCTGTCCAGTGAAAATTAATCATCTGTTCTGTCCTCCTCTTGGCCCAAATTCTCAGTCTAACACAGTCAGCAGTGTCACTGTCTCTCTGTACCTCATCACTTGTCATATTTTGCTTAGTAAGTCACTCGGAAGAGGTTTCCCTTCTAAATCCCAAGTGTGGATAAATTCTCTACATTTTTAAAGGACCTGCAATTCATTCTTTCTTGGGGCCTGGAGCCCTTCTGTGAATATGATAAAAGGAATAGAACCTACTCAAAGATAGATACACACACACATGTTTTGCACATAATTTCAAGGGCTTCATGAAGCACTGATTACTGATCTTCATGACAGACTGAGATAGCAGGTAAGGTTTTTGGACTGATACAGTTAAAATGACCCTTGAAGTTCAAATTCCTCTAACTTTCCAGGCCGTATATCCCAAATAATTCCAAACTTGTGGAACTCACAGCAACCTTTTATAATCAATCTTTTGTATTCCTACTTTCCACCTTCCCACTTGGGATTATGTAAGCCCACATGAATTTCTTTCATTGTTTCCTAATTCTTCCTATTCTCTCAAACTTGACTTTGACTCTATTCTTCACTTTGCACATCCCTGCTTCTGTATTTCAGATAATGGGACAATCTTTATAAATATGCACTAAAGAGTGTTTGCTCTCTTCACAATAAATGACTTTTCAAAATATATATAATGTGGGGTAGGTAACTGTTCATCACAAATCATTACTTCTTCTTGTAACAATGAGATCTGTATTTTCTGCATTAATCTTTCTAACAACATATAAATTGGATTTGCATTTAACAAGAATACATATAGTGCCTGAGATCTGCTGTTGATGATTGGCAAGCAGGAAAATATATATTTATATATATATATATCTTCAGTGTATGGAAAGCACATGACCACAAAGGGATACATTATATTTCTAAAATATTTCTGCAAGCAGATGCTATCTGTGCCCCTCCATATTCTCTGACCCTTAACAAGTTACAGCCTACCCTTTCAACTAAGAACTCTCACACTTCTTGCCTAAGGAATACATTTTCTTGCTAGTGGAACCCATTTTGCCCACAGGCCAAAAGTGTTGGAGAATTAAGGCCCACTGGAATCATCCCTCAACCAATAACTCATAAGATGTGGTATACAAATAGATGAGTGTTAGTGTATAAATCCCTTGCCTGCCAGGTGGGATAACTTGGAGCCATGTGTTTTATTCTGTCTCTGAGAGTTTCCACAGAAGCATTACATTCCATTTACTCACAGTGGCAGCTGACTTGAAACACACCCTTTCTTGGCTGCCTTCCCTTCCCTTCCCTTTCACACTTCTACAATCCTCTTTCCACATTTCTCGGGATCATCTCCCAGGACTTGACTTGCACTAAAATCCTTGTCTCAAATTTTACCCTAGATGAATCCAATCTAAGACATATCATCTGCAAAATAAGTCTCTGAAACAGTGATACAAATAAAAATTGTATCAGTGGCCTGGAAATGAACACTGAAGTCAAGGAATGACTTCAGTAACGGTAGGAAATCTATGATATTTCATAAACCAATCATGTCATCACAATAATAATAAGTAGTGACAAGGGCAAACAATTAAAAAAATATTATAAGGCATTTGCAGACAGAGAATTTTGAACTTCATTCAGTGAATACATATGACAAACTCATTGTCAACGCTAGATCATAATACTGGTTAAATAGAATAGCACTTACTATTTTATATTTCATCACCTATCACTGTGATTTTCCATAATCTACACTCAGTAGGTACTGTTGAATTGCAAGTTGTCTATTTTTGCTTCCTTTATCTAACATTGACAATGAGTTTGTTCTATGTATTCACTGACTAGTGATCACCTAACTAGTTTAGTGCCTATTATATACAAAGGACTTTATAAGTTTGATCTCATTTTATCTTCTCAATAAACATATAGGATAGAGAATTTCAGCCCAATTATTAATTGAGGACACAGGTTTAGAAATGGTAACACACCCAAGTTAGAGAACAATAACTGGTAGAGTCAGGAAAAATAACCAGGTATATTTGACCCTGCTGTATTTTGGTCACTTAGCACCCATCCTGGTGTGTGCTCACAGGCATTTGGCCATCCAGCTCTCCTCCATGCACTATCTGTGTAATAGATACCTTAATGGGTACAGTGTAATTGGCTCATAACCAATCATAATCAGTGACATACTATATGGAACATTTGCTAGGACATCTGGGAAAGAAACTCACATTTTCCTGAAGGATTTAAAGCTTAGAAGAAATAAATAAATAAAAAAGGTGAAATTGAGAAACTGGGACCTGTAGTGGCATCACTTGAGCCTTTTTCCTAAACTGAATGTGAGGCTATTCCTATCCCACTAGTATACCAGTTGCATGAGAAAATTAATTCCATTATGACAATCCAGTTTTCATTCAGCTCTTCTGTTTCTAACAACTGAAGGGAAAATGACTAATACAAGAGCCCAAAATTCACTTCCAATCACGGGCCTTGGCTTCCAGAACCGCATTACTTCTTTCAAAAACGAAGCAATGGTATAAATTCTGTGACCATTTTGTGAAGATGTTACTTCTTTTACTTCTTCTTCTTTCTTTTAACACAACATACAAGATTTTCCCTGTGTGGAAAACTGTAGGTCTATGGTTTTTCATTCGGTACATTTCTAGATCTCTTTAACAGACAATGCAAGTTCATTTGCCATTCTACCAGAGTAGTTATTACCGAAAAAAAATATATACTCTTCCAATTACTATAGTTTCCAATTACTATACCATCCTTACCCTCATACAGACTATTCTCACCATAGCAGCCAGAATAATTTTGTTTTGGAAAAATGTCAGCAAAATGATATACCACTTCACACCCGATAGGATGACTATAATAATTAAAAAAAAAAAAGACAATAATAGATGCTGGCAAAGATGTGACGAAACTGATGGTAGGGAAGTAAAATAATTCAGTCACTGTAGAAAGTGATTTGGTGATTCTTCAAAGAGTTAAGTATAGAATTAATGTATGACCCAGCAATTTCACTGTTAGGTGTACATACAAAATAATTGAAAACTGGTGCTGAAACAGCTACTGGTGCACAAATAGTACACGAATATGATAGTACTATTGTGAACCTCAGTATTACTCACAATAGCTTAAAGGTGAAAACAGCTGATAGGTGGCTCAATGACGGCTGGATAAAAAACGTGGTAGGGGCCGGGCGCGGTGGTTCACGCCTGTAATCCCAGCACTTTGGGAGGTCGAGGCGGGCGGATCACGAGGTCAGCAGATCGAGACCACGGTGAAACCCCATCTCTACTAAAAATGCAAAAAATTAGCTGGGCGTGGTGGCAGGCGCCTGTAGTCCCAGCTACTCGGGAGGCTGAGGCAGGAGAATGGCGTGATCCCGGGAGGCGGAGCTTGCAGTGACCTGAGATCTCGGCACTGCACTCCAGCCTGGGCAGCAGAGCAAGACTCCGTCTCAAAAAAAAAAAAAAAAAAAAAAACAAAAAACAAAACAAAAGAAAAAAAACCTGGTAGATACATACCGTGGAATATTATTCGCCATAACAGGAATGAAGCACTAATATGTAATACATGCAACAGTGTGAATTAACTTTGAAAACATTATGCCTAGTGAAAGAAGTCAGATTCAAAAGATCACATGCAGTGTGATTTTATTTATATTAATTAACAGGAATAAATAAATCTGTATAGACAAAAAGCAGATCCGTGTTTTCCAGGACCTGTAGGAGGGGAGATGGAAATGACTGCCTAATTGGTACAGAGTATTTCTGAGAGGTGATGAAAATATTTTGGAACTCGATACAAGTGATCATTGTACAACCTTGTGAATGTACTAAAGGCCACTGAATTGTTCACTTTTTTAAATGGTTAATTTTACATTATGTGGATTGCACCTTCTTTTTTTCAAAACGTGGGGAAAAAAATGGCAATTCAATTTGCTCATCTTGTCCAATCCTCCAATGTCTTCCCATTTCACTCAGGGTAAAGGACAAGGTCCTTATCGTGCCCCAGGCAATCTGTCCCTATGTTACTTCTCTGGGGCCCTTGTGTTCTACTCTCCTCTTTTCTCTTTTCACACTGGTTTCTTAGTTGTTCCCTAGAAACTGAGATCTGCTCTCTCCTACTACCCCAGGGCCTGTGAACTGCTGTTTCCTCATTTCCTCTTTCTGGAATGCTATTCCTCCAGATGTTTGCATAACTCACTCATTCCCTTCCTTTGAGACTCTTTTATTGAGCTCAGCTGTCACTTTTAAAGTGAGGCTTTCCCTGACCAAAATATTTAGGGCACATACCATTATCCACGGCATTGCCTACTCATTCCTGCCTTTTTCAGGGATGATGTATCACCATCCAACACCCAATTTTTTTTTTTTATGTATTTTATTTCTTTCCCTTTCCAGAATGGAAAGTCCTTGAGGACAGGGGTCTCTGTTCTGTTTCCAGTTGTCTCCCCAATGCCTACACTGCTGTAGACTCTCCAGTCATCCCACAAATGCTTACTGACCTCCTTCTAGCTGTATATTTTATTGATCAGATGCACTATAGGGAGACTCTGACTCAAAACTGACTTACCTGGGAAAGAAGGCAAAGTGTTACTGTGTGATTCCAACTCAGGCTAGGTGGTTGTGAAGCTGGCAGCAGGGGCAGCCACTTCTTGATAAGGGCTCACGCTTAGGCTACCTTGGGGACCCAGTACTGAAATGAGTTTTGAGAATCATTCCTAGAAGCTCAAAATAGTTTGTTTTTGCAGCCTTCCCAATGATTCCATAAGTTATGTGAGCCGCTTAATGAATCTCTTGGTGCTTAATTAACACTAGATTCCATTGTCTTCAAATGAGACACTTGAATGATGTACTATGATACAGGTAGAATAACATTATGAAGTTATTCTGCATTAAATTAATAAGCTCCCCTATTTCTCAACCAGAGAAACAACTAATATCTCATGAGTGCTTGCTTCTTAAAAAAAAATTATTTGATGCAGGAAATTTCTGATCTAAGCAACCCTATGTTTTAAATGTATTGCTATAAAAATAAAGTCTGCTAAATTACCCCAAAAGTGAGTAATTTACTTGCTTGCTTTGGGTCATAGAAGAGTTATCCATGAGCAGTGCTATTTACTTATTCTAAATATTTTTTCTCTATATTTCTATACCAGTCAAGTATTGTTGCTTAACCAACAACTAGGGAATCTAAGTGGTGACGATGGACAATGATTCCTCACATCTATGGGTCTGCTGGCTGTTGAGTGGCTGATCTAAGGAGAGATCCTCTGAGTGACTCCACAACATGTTGTAGGTCTGGCTGAGCTTGACTCCTTACTCAAGTCTATTCCAAGCAAAGTGGCAACTATTTTTCTGGGAAATAACTTTTCATTTAATTGCAGAGGAACCAGTGGTCATGTGCAAACCCCCTTAAGTCCTAGATTTGGCCACTGTCACTTCACCACATTCCACTGGCCAAAGTGAGTCTCATGGTATAGCTAAAGGTAGCAAGAGGTAGAAAGTATACTCTTTGTTTTTAGAAGAATTGCAAAGTTTCATGGCAATAAACAAGGATTCAGGATAGGCTAAAAAATTGGGCCCAATAACTCAATCTACTACACCATCTCTAGTTTAATAGGAGATTCAAAGTAATAAAAAAAAAATCAGACCCTAATTTTATCATGAGTTTTATTATTATTAATTATAAATAACTGAGAGGATGAGTTTTACAGCTTTTGTTTTTAAATTTAATGATCATAATACACATTTAATTTGTATAAGCCCTCTACATGCACAATATTAGGAAACGAATAGAAACTCCTGAACACCCACCAGGAGTACATTTCCCTTTTCCTTAATGAATGAATACCTCTCCCTGGCATGTAAGTCTAGTCAAATTTTAAGTCTTTCGCTTTCAGGAAGACACAGAAGATGACCATAAATTTATAAAATGTGACATTTTAATCAAGCCCCAAGCTGTTGGCTAATTACATTCCACTGCACTTAAAGGAAAAACAGGAGATGTCATGTTGGTGTAGAGATGAGCACAAAATTGTCCTTAGTACTTCACTGATCATTATGAATACCTTGGTATCAAATTACTCAGGAAAGAGAAAGTAGTAAATCCTTCTAAAATTGTATTTCCAATTTTCTTTTCAATTTCATTTTAGAGTAAATTTGGACACAGGTTTATTCAAAAGCTGACATTTTCTTTCCCCACATCTTTCCTGTATAAAAAATATGTATAATGGATCTACTGGTAGCATTAGAGACCATTAAGCTACGGAAGCATGAAATCAACTAGAAATTATTATTTTAATTCTATGCACTTGTGCATAACAGGATGATTTCTGTGCCAAATAAACCTTCATCAGGGCTCTACCTAGTATTCTACATACTAATGGGGCTTGAAGTTTAGAATACAGATGTGTGGGGATGCAGCCAGAGAAATGCACTCGAAGTCAAGAGATTAGTTGTCTGTCTCCAGGGAATTATCAGCTAGTGAACTAAAAACTGAAACAAAACATATGCCACTCGTCCACTGTTATTTGGCCTTTCTCCTTGGCGGTGTAACTAAGCTAACCTGACCTGGTTTTCTAAGGACATAATATGTGAAATACTCAAGAAGCACTCCTATTCTATCAAGAGATAATTTCTCTCACACAGACACACACACACAAATAACTAGTGATATATGCCATGTCCATAAAAAAGACAACTGTTTAAAGGGACTATTTCCATTTTTTTCAGCTTAATGAAGTGATAACTGAGTTTTGAAATCACTCCCTTCTACGTTTTTGGCAGGAAGTAATCTCACTTTCCAATGAGCTATTTGCTGAAATGGGTAACAATTTACAGTGAGATGATGGTGAAGAGTAGCAAAGTTATTATTTATTTTGTTACTTTTCCACCTGGGGAAAGAGGAGGGTAAGTGTGGATAACAGGGAAAATGGATAGGGAAGGAAAATCATTGTGGCACTTGCTACAAAACACCTATTAAAAGCAGGACATGTTTATCTTTGGTTTCATTTTACATTTGAAAATCAAAAACATTACAGAGCTAGAAGGAGCTTCAGAAGACATCACCTCCATTCTTTTGTTCTAAGGAAAAACTGCAAGGAAACAAGCAGTGAAGTGATTGAAACTCGAACTGCAATTGTGCCATTTTTTCTCCTACAATGTGTAAAGTATGTGTTTCAAGAAAAAGGAGCATTCTGTGTCATTTATGCATGGAATGATTCAGAAAATCTGCATTTCTGACATCCCTCATTCTATATCTAAAATCTGGTAATGACGAAGATGGATTAAGAATATAATATTATGAAGTAATTGTTATTTACCGTTTCTTTTTTCTTCTTCGTCTTCATCTTCTTCTTTTTTTTTTTTTTTTTTTTTTTTTCTGAGGTAGGGACTCCACTTAACTCCTCCTTGTTAGGGCTATAAGGAAGGAAGGAAGGAAGGAATCTATTTTCAAATATTGCAATCAATAATTGTGATCATGAAAAATTATTGTCTTTTCTTTTACCAAGATGTAACTTTTAGGATAGACAATATATGTAAAAAAAAAAAAAAAAAAAAAGAAAAAAGAAAAGAAAAGAAAAGAAAGAAAAAAGAAAGAAAGAAACAAGAATATGTGCTTTATCCAGTTCAAGGTCCTTAAAATTTATATGAATTTTTGCCAAGGTATCTACCTTGCAAAATTTTTTATGAATGAATTTATTTAGAGAAATAAAAGATTGTGGGCTGGGAGCAGTGGCTCACACCTGTGATCCCAGCACTTTGGGAGGGTAAGGTGGGAAGATCACAAGGTAAAGAGATTAAGAACATCCTGGCCAACATGGTGAAACCCCGTATCTACTAAAAATACAAAAATTGGCTGGGCGTGGTGGCGCTCACCTGTAGTCTCAGCTACTCAAGAGACTGAGGCAGCAGAATCACCTGAACCCAGGAGGCGGTGGTTGCAGTGAAACGAGGTCATTCCACTTCTCTCTAGTTTGGCAACAGAGTGAGACTCAGCCTCGAAAAAAAAAAAAAAAAAAAGAAAAGAAAAGAAAAAAAGATTTTGGTGGTATAATATTAGGTTCTCTAGAAAGAATGTTCCCTGAGCTTCTGCCTCATTTTTCAGTATTTCAAGTACCAATCTCAGCAGAAGCACTAAGTTGAATTTAGAATCCTATAAATTTTGTCAAATAACAACAAAGGGATATATGATCACCCAGTTAATGATCACATACATGCTCTACTGAGTTACCGTCTGAATTGAAGTGAGTCAGGTAGGATGTGTTTCACTGAATCATAGTGGTGTTTCTAAAAAGAAAAAAAAAAACTTTTCCAAAGTTATAATACACAAGAACATGAAAATAAACTTCCTGAGCTACAATTCAGGAATTAAATCACATAGTTACAGAATATCATTACAAATTTCATAGCAAAAAAGGTTTTATTAATATCCTTAAATTCACTGATTAAACCTATTTCTTTTTTTTCTGCAATTTATGTAAATTGTGTAGGTTTGCTTGTTTTAAGATGAAATGTATCAAGCTGGGATTTGCAAACTTCTTTCAGTTTCATATTTCTGCCCAATTGTTATAAATGTGCTTATATTTTTCCAACCACTGAAACTTATTTATAATGCCATTCATTATGTGTTAGAAACTATCTAACTCATGCTTAAATGTCTAAAATGGAAATTGCATTCAGAGACACAAGATAGATTTATTTATTTATTTATTTATTTATCTTACCAAGCTAAGAAAACCCAACAACCAATATTTTCTGATTCATCCTGGAAACTCAATGTGTCAGATATCAGGGTAGTTTTCTTTTTCCATCTGCAAATAAATAATAGGAATCACAGTCACTCCTTGCTGTAATGACTGCATCGTCGACTTCATCAGTTATTTAGAAAGCTAGGGAGAAAACCAGCGACAGCTGTAAAAGGGCCTGGAATTGTTTGGAGGAGACCTTACATGCTATAGTTTCAGGATAAAGGCGGAATTATAAATGAACTTGGGAAACTTTGCAAGGTACTAACTGTAAGTCCCATGCTGTGCAGTCTGCCTGTGCAAAGGAAAATCCCCTTTGAAGAGATTAGCGGAGGTGGTTTGTATGTGATCACAGCAGCTGAGATGATGTGTGACTTTTGCCTAGCTTAAAGTGGATTAGCAAGACTTAAAAGACGGAAAATTGTTTTGTGTGAAGCTCACCATGCTTTTGGAAACATAAATGAAATCACAGTCCTATGAACTTAGAGATGATTTCTATTAGTTCAACATGGTGAAAATCCCCTTCTAAAAGATTAAACAAAAAAGGATTGTGGCTTGCCAATATTCACATCGGCTGATGATTGTTACACATTTGAAAACAATTTCTTAGAATTTCTTTTTAATTCATCCACAAAGATGTCACTTTAAGTGTCTGAGTGACAATGTGGTAAAATAGAACACTGGGTAAGAAATAGAAACAATGAAATTCGGTTCCCAAGTCAGCCACTGACTATCTGGGTCACTTTAGATAAAACACTTAACCTTTCTTAGAGTTTGTATTATCATCTATAAAATGAAAGAATATACACCACACAGCCCTTATAATTTTGCAGAGTAAATCCAATTACAGTGTGTATTTAAGGGAGCTTTAAAAGCAATGAAATATTAAGTTTTAGTTATTATTATTCACATCTTTGGTTGTAACTATGGATCCTTTCTATTAATATCACATAATAAACAAATCAATGTCTGATTTCTCTGAAAGCCCTCTTTTTCTATAATAAAAAGTGAAGGAATAAAGATGAGTTCTATAAGACAGATCATTGGGGTGATTGAATGTCATTGCCTTCCCTCTCTTCCACCAGCAAAATTTATCATACCATCTCACCAAATAATTTAGGTTGCTTTTGTAAGCCAACAGACCTTGCTTCATTTTTCACAAATATATGAAAGTAAAAGCTATCCCACATGTTTAATAGTGACCCTTGGAGTATATATCTCCTCACAAGAAACCAGCAGTATTGTAAAAAGGCAAGAGAGTCCACAAAGGAATATTTGTCTTTCTTAACTTCTGTCTGGGCCGCCAGTGTCCAGCATTTAGTGCTTTCTTCTCTGTCAATCTTACGAAGAGGAAGACGCTTTTCAACAAACTATCAAAGTCATTAAGATTATAAATACGAGTCAACCCTCTGTTTTTATGTCCTCTTTTTCTCCATTGACTTTTGGCAGGTGCTTAGAGAAAGAAATATTTCGGAGCCCTGACATTTCAGTGAAAAACAAAGAGGCCTATTGACCAATTTCTGGGGCACACTGTCTTTGGTAAAAGGTTAATCTTCTCAGCTTTTAGAATTTGGAAGTCCCAGTAAGCAGCACCTGGTCTGTTCTGCGATCACTTTACCAACTGCGAAGCTCTAAAATAGGAGAATCTTCAATTTAAAACAAAATTTACAAAAAAAAAAAAAAAAAAAAGAAAGAAAAACGAAATGCATTACAAAGGAAGTTTAATGAATAAAACAGAATACAGCAAATAATAGAGAAAGTGGCACATCACTCAATCACTGACATTCTTCTAAAATTATAAACTTTTTAACCTGATACAGATTTTTACTTGATACATCTATACCAGTTACAAAGTAGAAATTATTAAGAATTCATATATTTAAAATGGAGAAATGATTATCTTGAAGTATGGCATAAAATTTAAGTAGGAAAATAATACCCACCACATTTCTCCTTTTCATTCACTGTCTCAGTTGATCATTTAATCCCAATAAATTTGTGCCCATATTTTCTGACAGAACAAATATTTAGGGAGATTAAGTAACAGCTGAAATTTGGCTCCCAGAAGTCTGAATCCAAAGCCTAATCAGAATCTCATAGACTAACATTGTGGTGAAACACACATATTGTGCATTTTTAGCAGTCAAGAAATAGCTTCTGATTTTCATTAAAATTATAAACATATTTACAACATGGAAAATGCAATAACATAGGATCATAATTTTTAAAATCACAATATTGGGATAAACAAATGGTCAATGGTATTTCTGAAATATTATAGTGCATTTTACTATTGGTCAAGCCTTTGTTGACTGTTTCTGTCTAGTTCTGGACTTAAAGTCAATCTAGAATTATTGGATAACTATTAAAAATCCAACAACTTCAATGAAGAAAGTCATAATAATCTGAAAGATGAAGCTTTTGTAGTGGGTATTTGAACAAAGTCCAGCAGTTCAAACGATATCTATTACTAGGCAAAACATCCACTGGGCTAATGTGAATCAGGCCCAAGACCTTGTCAAGCTGACGAGAAAGCCCCAATGTCTCCTTTTTAAAAGACTTGCACTTGAGAGTATAGAAGTCTGTTAATTGTGACTACATGATTCCAACAATGACTTAGCAGATTTGAAAAATAAAAAGAGGGCCGGGCACAGTGGCTCACGCCTGTAATCCCAGCACTTTGGGAGGCCGAGACCGGCAGATTACGAGGTCAGCAGATCGAGACCATCCTGGCTAACACGGTGAAACCCCGTCTCTACTAAAAATACAAAAAATTAGCTGGACATGGTGGCGGGCGCCTGTAGTCCCAGCTACTCGGGAGGCTGAGGCAGGAGAATGGCGTGAACCCGGGAGGCCGCGGTGAGTCGAGATCTCGCCACTGCACTCCAGCCTGGGCGAATAGAAAGAAACGAGGAGTGACGGTTAATACTGAGTGTCAACTTGATTGAATTGAAGGATACAAAGTATCGATCCTGGGTGTGTCTGTGAGGGTGCTGCCAAAGGAGATTAACATTTGAGTCAGTGGGCTGGGACAGGAAGACCCACCCTTAATCTGGCGGGGGCGGGGAAGGGGAGAGCGGGACATAATCTAATCAGCTGCCAGCGCAGCTTGAATACAAGCAGGTAGGAAAACGTGAGAAGAGAGACTGCCCCAACTTCCCAGGCTACATCTTCCTCCTGTGCTGGATGCTTCCTGCCCTTGAACATCAGACTTCAAGTTCTTCAGTTTTGGAAATTGAACTGGCTCCCCTTCCTCCTCAGTCTGAAGATGGCCTATTGTGGGACCTTGTGATCCCCGTGCTGATACTTAATAAACTCATATATGTGTGTATGTGTATATATATATAATTCATATATGTTATTCATATGACATATATGAATATATATGAATTATATATTATGGAAATATATATATGAATATATATATGAATATATATATATTTCCATAATTCCATTAGTTCTTTCCCTCTAGAGAACCTTGACTAATACACCAGGTAACAATGATATCCTCACGGCACTTGGTTCCAGCCATGCCTGACAGACCTATTGCTAGGATTTTGAGTTAGATTAGTCAAACAAATTTGCTTTCATGTCTGGGATAGTCTTCATTGTGAGAGGACTCTGAAGTTTTTTAATCCATGAAGATTACATTTTAAAATTTCCTACTAGTAAGAAATTTCAAAAATAGAACAGATACATGTAATAAATTGCTATTGTAAATGTCTAAAATAAATAAATTTGCTCTAGTGGGCAAATCTAAGATGACTTGCTATCACGTTACTTTGTAACCTGGTAGGAAAAGCTTAGCACACAATATATTGCCATGAGAACAGAAGGAAAAGAATATACAAAAATACTGTTTGAAAGAAAACCAATGGGTGACAGGAAGAAATAGATTAACAGTGATTATGCTGGTATTTTCCACATTGTAAAAATAAACACCTTTTCATCTTTGTAGTTTAAGAGAATAGAACACCAAAAAATACAAGAAGTAAATAATAGCTGCCACAATATTAAAATGTCCAATCAAAATGATTTGTGCTAATTTAATATTATGCTAAAATATTCTAATATAATCAACCTTTAGGCTAGCTCCAGATGGAGAGAACAGAATTGATAACACTGTAAGATGCTATGTGCTCTGCTTTCAAGTATCTCACTCCCAGGTATGAGATCTCAAAATAACATCATTGAGGACAGAGGCTGCTGGCCAGCAGATTTTAGAGTAAGATTATTGGATACAGGTTATATCCCAAGCCATTGTGGTCAGGATACATTGCAGACTAAATCTGACTAGGGGGAAATAAAAGGAGTTTTTTCATAGATAATAATAAAAAGTTCCTAAATTAGAATTTCCTAAATATACTCACCCCAAATAGTACTCATCTCATATTGCTGCATTCATCCACAGCATGCATTTTGGAATTTTACATGTGTCTTCTAGGTCTCATCCTGTCATTTGATATTCCACTGATGTACTGGCAAACCTCAAAAACCTCAAACTCTTGAGAGCTCTATACCAGAAGAAAATAACAATTATCCTTTGTTCTTCCCACTCAGTTAAAACCGTTATTTAACAACTAAAATGCAGACCAAATTTCTGAAATCACATTCAATAAACAACAATAATTGAATTCAATTAGTTGGGGAAAAAGAGAAATAATTAAAAGCAAAGTAAAACAAAACAAAAAAACAGTCTTATCCAAATGGACATCCAAAGCCATCCTATCTTAAGAGAAAGGGTTTTTGCACTCTCAGAAATAACTTCTAATTATCAGCAATACCATGTAATAATAACAATAGTTTTTTTTATAGGGCTTGGATTACTACAGGGCACCATTTTTAACACTTTTGTATATGGTCATTCATTAAATCCTCACAATAACTCTTTGAGTTAAGTACCAATATTACTCCCAGTTTAGAAAAGAGGAAACCAATTTAAAGACAGGTTATGTAACTTGTCAATGGTCACACAGCTAAACCCAGGGTTCGATAGCTATACAACTTGACCATTACTCTGAAGTACTGACAGTCATGCAGTGGCTATTCTGAGAACTGCTAACAGAACCCACGTGGTTAATTCTGGCTCATTCTCTGTAGTACACACCTTAATGATACTGACTATCCAATTCAGGCTTATAACTGTTTCAAAAAAAAAAAAACTAACCAAAATAACCAAAATAAAACTTAGAAGCTAATGTGCCATACCATACATTGAGTGCTATAAAGTTAATTAAAATTAATATGTGAAACATCATTTATAAGCAAAGATTTTTATTTTTTTCCTCATTAGCACTAGCCCCATTGAGCTTCTGAATATATCTCATTGTTATTGAAAATTGCAGCCCATATCTATTTATGCAATCATTTTATCTGTTGAAACAAAAAGATACATTCTCCAAAAGAGTTCATATTCAAAGTAGATTGAATATGATGGTTATGTAACATAAAGCCCTATGATATTTGAGTTGACCATAATTCTCCTGGTTAAATCCTACCATAATATCTATCTATCTATCTATCTATCTATCTATCTATCTATCTATCTATCTATCATCTATATAATTTACATTACAGTCATGTATCCCATAAAAACATTTCGCTCAAGAGCAGACCGAATATACAACGGTAGTGCTATTAAAAAAAAAAAAATGGAGCTGAAAAATTCGTATCCCCTGGTGACATCTTAGCCATCCTAACATCATAGTGCAGTGAATTACTCGCGCGTTTTTAGTTATACAGGCATATGCAAACCTACTGCATTGCTGATATGAAAGTATGGCACATACAATTATGTACATTATCTAATACTTAATAATGATGGTAAATGATGATGTTAGTGTTTGCACATTTACTATACTGTAGTTTTTATTGTTATTAGGAGTACATTCTTTCTGCAAAAAAAATAAAAGTTAACTGTAAAACAGTCTCAGGCAGGTCCTTCAAGGGGTATTCCAGAGGAAGGCATTGTCATAGGAGATGACAGCCCCATGCATGATCTTGCCCCTGAGGACCTTCTAGTGGGACAAGAAGTGGAGGTGGAAGATGATAATATTGAAGATTCTGACCCTCTGCAGGCCTAGGCTAATGTATGTGTTTGTGACTTCGTTTTTGACAAAAAATAAAATAAATAAAAAATAAAAAATAAACAAATAAAAACAGAAAAAGGCTTATCAAATAAGGTTAAAGAAAATACTTTCATATAGCGGTACAATATTTGTGTTTTAAGCTAAGTGTTATGACAAGAGTAAACTTAAAAATATTTAAAAGTTTATAAAGTAAAAAAAGTTGCAGTAACCTAAGGTTAATTTATTATTGAAGAAAGAATTTTTAATAAATTTGGTGTAGCCTAAGTATACTGCCTTTATAAAATCTAGAGCAGTCTTCAGTAATCTCTTAGCTTTTCATGTTCACTCACCATTTACTCACTGCCTCACCCAGAGTATCTTCCAGTCCTGAAAACTCCATTCACAGTAAATGCCCTGTGCAGGTATACTATTTTTCATATTTTATACTGTATATTTACCATACATTTTTCTATGTTTAGATAAGTTTTGGCACACAAATACATATCATTGTGTTACAATTGCCTACAGTATTCAGTACAATAACATCTTCTCTAGGGTTGTATCCTAGAAGTAATAGGCTATACCATATAGCCTAGGTGTGCAGTAGGCTATACCATGTAGGTTTGTGTAGAGACACCCTGTGATCACAAAATGACAAAATCATCTAAAGATGCATTGCTCAGAACATATCCCCATTGTTAAGCAACATATGACTATACATATATCTATATTTTTAATGTATGCAAAGGAAAATTGAATTCCAAACAAAAGATTCACTTTTTGAATGATGTATAAGAGTAAGCTGATAAATGATTTGTGAACATCATTTCAGTGTATTATGATTGAAACTGGTCCTTCCCTTTTGTAGGCATTGCATCATTCCCTACTTGCATATTTAATTAGCAGGTATAATAATTTTGTCCCAGTAATTCGTGCCTTTGTGTGAAAAATGTTTTCCCTCTTTCATTCAACCAGCATTCAAGTGTCTCCTGAGTATCGGGTCCTCACCTAGAGGCTGGTGATACAACTATGAACATGACATGCACAAAGAGACAATCAAAAGACATATAGGAGAGTTATCCCAACAAATAAAGATTGTGGTAAATATTATGAAGGTGTTCTAGGTTGAAGAATGTCCACCCAAAAATTCATGTCCACCCAGAACCTGGGATATTAACCTATTTAAAATTAGTTCCTTTGCATCTAATCAAGTTGCACTTAATTCAAACATCCTGAATAAGGGTTAGGTCCCAAATCCAGTGTAACTTTTGGCCTTATAAGAAAGGGGACATTCCAACACAGAGACACTTCACACACAGTAAAGAACGCTGAGCAAAAACAGGTACAGATCTAAGTGATGTGTCTACCAGCCAATTAAAGTCAATGGTTACTGACAATCACTGACCACCAGGAGCTAGGAAGAGAGAAAGACGGCTCCTCCCCTGGAGCTCTCAGAACATAACCTTGCCAACATCCTGATCTCAGACTGCTAGGCTCCAGAACTGTGAAAAAATGAATTTCTGCTGCATAAGCCACCTATGTGTGGTAGTATTATGGCAGCCCTGGGACACTAATACAGATGAGTACAACAGAAGACAATTCAGGAGAGCAGTTAGCACAGGGTGGGGGGGGGTCAAAGAAAGCACATCTGACAGGTGACTTGAGGGGAGATGTCGAGTGTGAATCAGCATTGTGAGGGGAAAAGGGTTCTAGGCATGGGAAATAGCAAAAACAAAAGTCCAGGGTCAAGAAAGAGCTCACACTTTAAGGAGAGACGTAGGGTCTGGAGGAGAGAGAGAACGAGAAAAAGACCAAGAGATAGAGATGCATAGGAAGAAGTAGAAGAGGTGGATAAGGGACTAAGAATAAGGACTAGCCTTGAGGGATATCCACCCCAGTGAGGAACAAAACCACATTATTAATAGCTACAATTCATGGAATGTACAGAGTTCAAAGAGAGGAAGCAATGATTTGCTTCTGTGCAACCAGTGAAAGATTTGCTGACAAAGTGCCATTTGTACTGGGTTTTAAACATACAAATGCAATTTGGGTATTATCTTAGGTCAGAGTCCCTAAAAGCAAAACCTGAGATGGGGACACTCAAACAAGGAATTCGTTGAGGGAGTACACTCTAAAGAAAGGGAAAGACTAAGTCAGGATGTGGTTTCAAGTGATGTCTAGCCTGTTTGATCCCAAAGGAAAGAGGGAGTGCAAATTGCACAGTGAACTCTCTTGCCTTTGAGGCAAAGTAGCTGGGCTTTTTTATCCTCTGTGCCAGTTAGTCACTGGCTCTGGGTGAATTGTGCAGCTGGGTTGATGATGGAGGAACCTCACTTCCCCAAGAAGCAGTTTCCATTGCTCAAGGATAACCCTATGAATGAGAATGCAAACAGGAGCCTTTGGCAGGCACACCATTATGAGTGATCCCAGAGGGCTGGATAGGGGAAAAGGGCATCAGTTACCAATATAAAGATATAAGCTGGTCATAGGGATTAGAACTATTTCAGAACAAAAGAATCATAAGGGCAAAGCCTCTTCTATTCAAATCCACTCCAGCTGACTAATCTTATAAAATGAATAAGGAAGGACAGGCTAGACCCTGACTGGGGTCTCTGTAGGTAGTCTCCACTAACTTTCCTCATCTCTGTCTCATGACTGTTACATTCAGCTTCTACTAAACAATAACAGGAGGAAGAAAAGAGCTTGTATAGCTTCCCTCCTTACTGTAAGGTCTCAAAATGAGGTAAGTTGATAAGAATTTGTGTTATATAATTGAGAATAGACGTTGGTTCAAATAGCATGGTGATAATTTCCAGGCAAAATACCTACAATAAGAAAAAGGCAATTTAATGGCAGTCTTGTGCTAGGAACAGCAGAAGAGTTTCATCTCATGTGCCAGCTTTGTTCAAATGTCCAAGTCACTGTGTTAAAAAAGAGTCTGAGGCCCAAGAGGACCCACAGACCCTCTGAAGGAACTGGGTTACTCCTGCAGGACCCAGGGGACCGCCCAAAACTGTGAGTACCCCAACTGCAGGTGTGAGAAACACACACTCCCACTGGAGAAGCTGAAGTTCTGTTTGTGGGAGACATTTCTGACTTTACCTGGAGCTGAGTCAATTTGGAGAACCGAGCAAAATCCAGGGGTAGAGGAAGCAGGAGAAAGGCTCTGGGGGCTCTCTGGGTCCCCTAACAGACCATTCCTTCCTGGCACCACAGGGATCCAATGGAAGAGGAGCGGGGGGTAAAACTACACAGGGACAGAGAAATCTCTAGCTGAACTTTGTAACAATTTGAACGGGGTGAGAAACCTCCTGGCCAGAACATGGGGCAGGGTGCAAATCCTGTGTGCAAACTCCACAGGTGGGGGAAGAACCAGGGCCTTTTTTCCTCAGCTGGGAGGCAGATAGTGGGAGACAGGTTTTCAAGCCAATATTGCTCTCCGCCTGGAAACGGTCTGAGGGCTCTTACAGGGTACACAGTGGTAGTGAGACCGGCCGGTCGGTTTGTGTGGGTGCTGGGTGAGGTCTGTGACTGCCAGCTTTCTCCCACTTTTCCAGACAACCTGCATGACTCATCAGAGGCAGGAAAATCCTCCTAGGTGCACAACTCCAGTGACCTGGGAATCTCACCCCATTCCCCACAGCAGCCACAGTAAGACCCGCCCAAGGAGAGTCTGAGCTCAGACCACGTAGCCCTGCCCCCACCTGATAATCCTTCTCTACCCACCCTGGTACCTGAAGACAAAGGCCATATAATCTTGGCAGTTCTAGGGCCCCACCCACCACCAATTCCTCCCCATAATACCATAGCTGATGCTCTCTGGAAAGCACTACCTCCTGGCAGGAAGCAAAGCAGCACAAAAATAGAGCATTAAACCACCAAATCTAAGAGCACTCACAGAGTGCATTGCACCCCCCCCACCCCCACCAGAACAAGCACTGGTATCCACAGCTAAGATACCCATAGACGGTTCACATCACAGGACTCTGTGCAGACAACCCCCAGTAACAGCCAGGAGCCGGAGAGACTCACTGGGTGGGTGGCTAGACCCAGAGGACAGACAACAATCACTGCAGTTTGGCTCACAGGAAGCCACATCCATAGGAAAAGGTGGAGAGTACTACATCAAGGGAACACCTTGTGGGAGAAAAGAATCTGAACAACGGCCTTCAGTACCAGACCTTCCCTCTGACAGGGGCTACCCAAATGAGAAGGAACCAGAAAACCAAATCTCATAATATGACAAAACAAGGCTCTTCAACACTGCCAAAAAATCACACTAGTTCACCAAGAATGGATCCAAACCAAGAAGAAATCCCAAAAAGAATTCAGAAGGTTAGTTATTAAGCTAATCAGGGAGCGACAAGAGGAAGGCGAAACCCAATGCAAGAAAATCCAAAATATGATACAAGAAGTGAAGGGAGAAATATTCAAGGAAGTAGATAGCTTAAAGAAAAAAAAATCAAAAAATCAGGAAACTTTGGACACAATTTTAGAAATAAGAAGTTAGAAGTAAGAAATTCAGAGCTCAAAGACAAGGTCTTCAAATTATCCCAATCCACCAAAGACAAAAAAAAGGAATAATAAAATATAAACAAAGCCTCCAAGAAGTTTGGGATTATGTTAAATGACCAAACCTAAGAATAATCGGGGTTCCCGAGGAAGAACAAAGTTCTAAAAGCTTGGAAAATATAATTGGGGGAATAAGCAAGGAAAACTTCACCACCCTTGCTAGAGACCTAGACATACAAATACAAGAAGCACAAAGAACACCTGGGAAATTAGATCATTTGCAGTTAGGAGTTAAAGACCAGCCTGGCCAACATTGTGAAACCCCGTGTCTACTAAAAATACAAAAATTAGCCAGGCATGGTGGTACATGCCTGTTACCCCAGCTACTTGGGAGGCTGAGGCAGGAGAATTGCTTGAACCCGGGAGGTGGAGGTTGTAGTGAACCAAGATCCCACCACTGCACTCCAGCCTGTGCAACAGAGCAAGACTCCATCTCAAAAAGACAAAAAAAAAAACCCATTTGCCTAGGCACATTGTCATTGGGTTATCCAATAAGACGAAGGAAAGAATCTTAAGAGCTGTGAGACAGAAGCACTAGGTAACCTATAAAGGAAAACCTATCAGATTAACAGCGGATTTCTCAGCAGAAACCCTACAAGCTAGAAGGGATTGAGGTCCTATCTTCAGCCTCCTCAAACAAAACAATTATCAGCCAAGAATTGTGTATCCAGTGAAACTAAGCATCATACATGAAGAAAAGATACAGTCTTTTTCAGACAAACAAATGCTGAAAGAATTTGTCTTTACCAAGCCACAACTACAAGAACTGCAAAAGGAGATCTAAATCTTGAAACAAATCCTTGAAACACATCAAAACAGGACCTTTTTAAAGCATAAATCACATGGGACCTATAAAACAAAAATCAAGTTAAAAAAAATTACACAGGCAACAAAAATCACAATGAATGCAATTATACCTCACATTTTCAATACTAACATTGAATGTAAATGACCTAAATTCTCCACTTAAAAGATAGAGAATCACAGAATGGATAAGAACTCACCAATCAACTATCTGCTGTCTTCAGGAGACTCACCTACCAAATAAAGACTCACATAAAATTAAAGGAACAGGGTGGAAAAAGGCATTTCATGCAAATGGAAATCAAAAATGAGCAGGGTTAGTTTTTCTTATATCAGACAAAGCAAACTTTAAAGCAATAGCAGTCAAAAGAAACAAACAGGGACATTATGTAATGATGAAAGGCCTTGTCCAACAATAAAATATCGCAATTCTAAAGAAATATGCATCTACAACTGGAGCTCCCAAATTTATAAGACAATTATGAATAGACCTAAGAAATGAGATACACAGAAACACAATAATAGTGGGGGACTTCAATACTCCACTGAAAGCACTGGACAGATCGTCAAGACAGAAAGTCAACAAAGAAACAATGTATTTAAACTACACCTTGGGAGGCCGAGGTGGGCGGATCACGAGGTCAGGAGATTGAGACCATCCTGACTAATGCAGTGAAACCCCGTCTCTACTAAAAATACAAAAAATTAGCCAGGCAAGGTAGCAGGTGCCTGTAGTCCCAGCTACTGGGGAGGCTGAGGCAGGAAAATGGCATGAACCCAGGAGGTGGAGCTTGCAGTGAGCCGAGATCGGGCCACTGCACTCCAGTCTGGGCGACAGAGCGAGATCCCATCTCAAAAAAAGAAAACAAACAAACAAACAAACAAAAACCTATGCCTTGGAACAAATGGACTTAACAGATATATACAGAACGTTTCATCCAACAACTACAGAATACACATTCTATTCAACAGCGCATGGAACTTTCTCCAAGATAGAGCACATGATAGGCCATAAAACAAGCCTCAATAAATTTAAGAAAATTTAAATTATTTCAAGCACTCCCTCAAACCACAGTAGAATAAAACTGGAAATCAACTCCAAAAGGAACCTTAAAAACCATGCAAATACATGGAAATTAAATAACCTGCTCCTGAATGAGCACTGGGTCAAAAATGAAATCCAGATAGAAATTTTTAATGTTTCTAACTGAATGACAATAATGACACAACCTATCAAAACCTCTGTGATACAGCAAAGGCAGTGCTAAGAGGAAAGTTCATAACCCTAAATGCCTATATCAAGAAGACTGAAAGAGCACAGACTAATACTCTAAGGTCACACCTCAAGAGACTAGAGAAGCAAGAACAAACCAAACCCAAACCCAGCAGAAGAAAGGAAATAACCAAGATCAGAGCAGAATTAAATGAAATTGAAAAAAAAAATACAAAAGATAAATGAAACAAAAATCTGATTCTTCAAAAAGATAAATAAAATTAATAGACTGTTGGCCAGATTAACCAAGAAAAGAAGAGAGAAAATCCAAATAACTTCACTAAGAAATGAAACAGGACATATTACAACTGACACCACTGAAATGCAAAAGATCATTCAAGGCTACTATGAACACCTTTATGCACATAAACTAGAAAACCTAGAAGAGATGGATAAATTCCTGGAACAAAATACAACCCTCCTAGCTAAAATCAGGAAGAATGAGATACCCAGAACATCACATAAACAGAATTAAAAATTACATGATCATCTCAACAGATGCAGAAAAAGCATTTAACAAAATCCAGCAACCCTTTATGATTAAAACTCTCAGCAAAATCAGCATAAAAGGGACGTACCTTAATGTAGTAAAAGCCATCTATGACAAACCCACAGCCAACATAATACAGAATGGGGAAAGTTGAAAGCATTCCCTCTGAGAACTGGAACAAGACAAGGATGGTCACTCTCACCACTCCTCTTCAACATAGTACTGGAAGGAAGTCCTAGCCAGAGCAATCAGACAAGAGAAATAAATAAAGAGCATCCAAATCGATAAAGAGGAAGTCAAATTGTTACTGTTTGCTGAAGATATAAGTGTTTACCTCAAAAACCCTAAGGACTCCTCCAGAAAACACCTAGAACTGATAAAATTATTCAACAACGTTTCCAGATACAAAGTTAATGTACACAAATCAGTAGCTATTCTATACACCAACAGTGGCCAAATGGAGAATCAAGTCAAGAACTCAACTCCTTTTATAATAGCTGCGAAAAAATAAAAATAAAATACTTAGGAATATACCTAACAAAGGAGTCAAAAGACCTCTACAAGGAAAACTGCAAAACACTGCCAAAAGAAATCATAGATGACATGAACAAAAGGAAAAACATCCCATGCAGATGGATGGGTAGAATCAACATTGTGAAAATGACCATACTGCTAAAAGCAATCTACAAATTCAATGCAATCCCCATCAAAATACCACCATTATTCTTCACAGAATTAGAAAAAACAATTCTAAAATTCATATGGAACCAGAAAAGGGCCTGCATAGCCAAAGCAAGACTAAGCAAAAATAACAAAGCTGGAGGCATCACACTACCTGATTTCAAACTGTACTATAAGACCATAGTCACCAAAACAGCATGGTACTGGTACAAAAATATGCACATAGACCAATGGAACAGAATAGAGAACCCAGAAATAAACACAAATACTTACAGCCAACAGATATTCCACAAAGCAAACACAACATAAGTGGAGAAAGAACACTCTATTCAACAAACGGTGCTGGGATAATTGGCTAGCCACATGCAGGAGAATGAAACTGGATCCTCATCTCTCACCTTATACAAAAATCAACTCAAGATGGATTAAAGACTTAAACCTAAGACCTGAAACTATAAAAATTCTAGAAGATAACATTGGAACAACCCTTCTAGACATTGGCTTAGGCAAGGATTTCATGACCAAGAACCAAAAAGCAAATGCAATAAAAACAATGATAAATAGCTGAGACCTAATTAAACTAAAGAGCTTTGGCACAGCAAAAGGAACAGTAAGCAGAGTAAACAGACAACCCCCAGAGTGGGAGAAAATCTTCACAATCTATACATCTGACAAAGGACTAGTATCCAGAATCTACAATTAACTCAAATCAGTAAGAAAAAAACAAACAATCCCATCAAAAAGTGGACTAAGGACATGAATAGACAATTCTTAAAAGAAGATATACAAATGGCCAACAAACATATGAAGAAATGCACAACATCACTAATGATCAGGCAAATGCAAATCAAAAACACAAAGCTATACCACCTCACTCCTGCAAGAATGGCCAAAATAAAAAAAAAAATAAAAGAACAGTAGAGGCTGGCATGGATGTGGTGGTCAGGGAACACTTCTCCACTGCTAGTGGGAATGTAAACTAGTACAGCCACTGTGGAAGACAGTGTGGAGATTCCTTAAAGAACTGGAAGTAGAACTACCATTTGATGCAGCAATCCCATTACTGGGTATCTACCCAGGGGAAAAGAAGTAATTATTTGAAAAAGATACTTGCACGTGCATGGTTATAGCAGCACAATTCACAACTGCAAAATCGTGGAACCAACCCAAATGCCCATCAATCAACGAGTGGATAGAGAATATATTTATATATGTATATATATACACACGCACACACACACACACACAATGGAATATTGTCCAGCCATGAAAAGGAATGAATTAACAGCATTTGCAGTGATCTAGATGAGATTGGAGACTTTTATTGTCAGTGAAGTAACTCAGGAATGGAAAACCAAACATCATATGTTCTCACTGATAAGTGGGAGCTAAGCTATAAGGACACAAAGGCATAAGAACGATGCAATGGACTTTGGGGACTTGGGGGGAATACTAGGAAGGGAGTGAGGGATAGAAGACTACAAATATGATGGAGTGTATACTGCTCCAGTGATGGGTGCACCAAAATCTCACGAATCATCCCTAAAGAACTTACTCATGTAACCAAATACCGCCTGTACCCCAATAAGTTATGGAAAAATAAAAAAGAAACAATGCAAAAAAAAAAAAAGAATAAAAAATGACTGCCACCTACAAAAACCAGAATGCAAGAAAAAGTCAAGGCAGGGCACGCGGTTCCCTTGTTTTATGTCTGTCTTGAGACACAGATGATTGATTAGTCATCCCATCCTTAGGAAGTGCAATATTTGTCCCACTTTTCTATTAACAAATCGTTGCAGCCCTTACTTTGTTCACTTAGCTCATGGTCATTGGTATTTATTTACCATCAAGCAGACATCATCAATTTCAGGGTAAGTGAGTTGCAAAAAACTAAACTTAACTTTACTGAAATATTTTGCCAAGGTGAAAATCTGAGTGAGTAACATTGTTCTTGATATCCAACCAAGTCTGAAATATAATGGAATAAAAATAAAGCTATTGTGTTAAAGTTTTTATCTTCTACATTTACCAGTGTAATCAAGGAAATATTAAAATAGTTTTAGAAGAATATAAATCATATATTATAATTTCATATATATATATATAATTTCACATATATATATATCGAGAGAGAGAGAGAGAGGTTTATTTAAAACAATATCAGAGGGCTGGGGCGCAGTGGCTCACGCCTGTAATCCCAGAGCTTTGGTAGGCCCAGGCAGCTGAATCACTTGAAGTTAGGAGTTTGAGACAGACTGGTCAACATGGTGAAACTCCGTCTCTAATACAAATACAAAAGTTAGCCAGGCATATTGATGTGCGCCTGTAATCCCAGTTACTTGGGAGGCTGAGACACGAGAATTGCTTAAACCCGGGGAGGCAGAGGTTGCGGTGAGCTGAGATCATGCCACTGCACTCCAGGCTGGGAAATAGAGCGAGACCCTGCCTCAATAATAGTAATAATAATAATAATAATAATAATAATACCAGAAAACCTGGGACCCAAGGAAATATATACAGGAAAGAATAGCAATAATTGAATGATAGGGCTAGTTCTCAGAGGTAATGACAGAAACATGTTGATTCTTAGCATGATTACTGGTTGTTCATTAAACCCAAGGGGACTTCTGGGTTTAGATCAACAGAAAACTGGAGGACAGCAGAATTGGGAGATTAGCTTCTTAAAGCCACATTAATTGTTATTGCCTTCAATGACTCTAGGGCATTTTCTGTAACTACTTCAGCTCATGTGATTTTTTTCCTTTTTCCATTTACTGGGAGGAAACTTTCAGCACATAGCCAACTACTGTTATTTTTGCATTAATATCAGCAGTTATCATTGTGCTGTAACTGTTAGCAGTTTTCAACTTCTAATAAATAATTTATATATTTCCTAATATAAGCAGTTACAAAGCACTTCTACAGTTAAAATCTTACCAAATTATTTTTGTTTATTTTAGGATGTTCTCCAGGATAAGAAAAATGATTGATTGTAGTGTTAGTGGTAACACATTTTTTTTGCTATTGCTAACTCATCAAGTTTTATCAGCACCATGTATGTCTTCTTATGCTTGTACTCAGACATTTCAAAATCACTTGTGGATTATATGAATATATTAAGATAATTTAAATTTCAAGATAGTTTGCTTTCATTGTAAAAATTATTGAAGATTAATAATTTTATATATTTCAAACATTTTGTTATAAAAGCTAATCAATGGGAGTGACCAAAATTTATTTGAGAACATTTGTAAACATACAGTACTTGCTATGAAAACTTGGCTATTAATTCTATAACAGGCTACACTAATATGGAAATTTGGTAAATTACATTCACTCACTCTTCAAATATATAGCTGTAAATTATTTTCTCATTTTTTTAATAAAATGTAGTACATTAGCTAGATAAATACTATTTTTCATTTTGAGAGAAATAGTGGTTATTTTATTGCTTTGCCCATATCCTTAAAGAACTTTTCAAGCCCTAGCTGTTGTACTTTGACTGAATTTACTTGTACTGACTGGGCTAAGAAATTACATTAGTTTAATTCCCTAAATTCATGTGTAGTCTAATTATGTAAGCATTTATAATGTAAAGGCCTATCACTCAGACAATACTGGAAAGCCTGTAATAAGTATCATTATTCAAACTTTTTCATTTAAGTTCTTATATATAAATTAATATCAAAATATTAATGAGTTTATTTGGCATCTTTATGGAGAGGCAGAATAACAGTTAAGATATGAGATCTAGAGCTTTCAATTTCAGTTCAGATCCTTGCTCCACCATTTATTAATTCTGTTACCTTCCTTACATTATTGAAGCTCTCTACTTTAGCACCTTCATTTACAAGAGGATGAAAATAAGAGTACCTTGTATACATGGTTGTCATGGAGATTAAACGAGATATTGCATGGAAGGCATTTGGTCCAGTATCTGTCACATAATAAACGCTTGCTTAATGCTATCTATTATTACAGAATTTAGCCAATGTCTAACTATAGGACAAGAGAAGTGTATCTCAGTAGCTAACAGTCAGTGGAATGTATATAAGTCAATACATTCAAAATATAAATGATCATTTTCTAATAAAGGCATTATAACAAATTGAAGTGATTCAAAATTTAAATAATCTACTCTCTCAGAAACAGTAACTTTTCACTTTAAGTATCACAGACATACAGAAAAATGGACAAATTCATGTGTGTTCCATTCATTTTCTTTAACAGAGCAAATATCCCCATGTAGCCACAAAATAGACCCAGAAATAGAATTTTACCAACACCTCAGCAGGTCCTATTACCCACCTCTCATCATAGCCCCCTAAAATTCATCACTATTCTAACTCTTACTGTCATCAATCAGTTCTCCATACTTTTCAAATTTACGTAACTAGAAGCACACAGTATGTATCATTTTTCTTTCTGGCTTCTCTTGCTCAACATTATGTTTGCCACATCCATATACTTTGTTGTAATGTAGCAACAATTCATCCAATTTCATTGTGGGTGGTACTTCAATTGTATGAATACATCATGATTTATTTATTCATTGTGTTATTGATGCACAAAGATTGCTTTCTGAATTTATCTATTGCGATCATGCTTGCTTAAACATTCTTAAACATATCTTCTATGGGACATACATATGTACTTCTGTTGGGTTTTTACTTAGGAGTGGAATGCGTCAGAAAGTCTTAGGGAATTTCTTAGTCCGACTGGATATGCTGTATTTAGCTTGAGTAGGTACTTCCACAAGGAATATATTTTCATAGAAGTGAGACTTAGTTGTTCTCCATTTCACAGATGGAAAAGCAATGGTTTGTGTGGTAATGGATTTAGGAAGTACCAGCCGTGAATGTGGAGTGAAAGCAGAGTGAAAACTCACTATATACCAGCTACTGGGCTAGGTGCTGGGCACAAAATGGCAACAGGAAAGAGTCGTGACCTTGGCTTTTAGAGAGCACAAAATCTTGAACAGGAAACAAATGCAAAATAAAAATCCGGCTGATGAGTTCATAATTACAGAAGAGTTGAGTGCTCTGAGGAAAAGAAACATGAACCAAGAGCGCTATAACAATATCATATGTTTTTAACTAGGAATTCAAAGAAGTATTCCTTTAGGAAGTAAGTTAAAACTGATATTCAAGGAATGAATAATAATTAAGCAGGAAAAAGCAGGGCAGAGGGCCTTCCAAATATAAGAAAGAGCATGTGCACAGAACCATGATGGCAATAAAAAGAATGGCTCCTATGGCAAGACCTGGAGGCAAGCAGGGGACAATGAACCTGCAAAGATAGGCAGCAATGAGGTCACAGTCATTGTCACTTTAGTCATTCATTGTTAACAATTTGGGATTGTTTCCCAAGACTGTAAAGTCATAGAAATATTTTGATTTGGTGATGGGGAAATGTATATAAAAGATCATGCTGACTGCTAAGTAGGGAATAAATTCGATAAAGGCCAGTGTGAATGCAGGGTACATAATACCAGAAGTTCTGAAAAGAGATGATACATTTTGGACAAAGGTGGTAACAGCAGGAATGATGTGAAGCTGAGTAATTACAGTGTTATGTAGTGAGTAAAATCAGTACTTGGTAATGGATTGGATGAGGGTTATGGTAATAAAGAATGTATCAAAGATGACCCTAGGTTTCTGATTGGCTCAACTAGATAGTAAGTAACTGGTTAATTCTGGGAATAAAATTATTCTAGCTGTTCATGTAGCTAAATCTAATGCAGTGCTTTTTTTAAACTACATTTAAATCCTGGAATTAAATCCAAGAGCAAATTAAACTGTTTTTTTTTTTTTTTTTGTCACCTTTGGAAATGTGGATTCTCCTCCTGACGTGGCCCCAGATGCTGCCAACTTTCTCTCATTCCTGGCATCCATCTCAAGTCTTCAGTCTTTTTAAGACTGTATTCATTGTGTATTTCAGCATCAAACACATTTTCGGAGGTGTTTAAAGAAAACATCTGCTGTATGCGCATATGAAATAGACCAATGGTAATCACCCACTCACTATCTACTGATCGATTTGAATGTGATTGAGATATCATTATGAAATTCTTCTCATTTCATTTCCTATCATTACAGACACACTCTTTATGAATTTATTCTGGGTTTAGTTTATTATCATAAACCTAATGAAAACATTTCATCCATGGAACTGTCACAGAGATGTTGATATGTGTTTTGATTCAATAGAACAGTAGGTAAGAGATGCTTAACTGAATATATCTTCATGAGCAAAAATGTCTCTAAATCATACATCTACAATTTAGGTTTCATTTAGTACGCAACTTGTCATGTTTAAGCTGTGAGTGACTCATACTTTATATTGCTCTAGTCAGAAACTATATTTAAGGAAGTGTGTTTTTAAAAACTAGAATTTCTTGAGAAATGAAACTCTAAACATATATCTTTATTTCCTTCTACTTAACTCCATTTTTCCTTTTTAAACTAATTCTGCATATCACTACCAGGTTAATTTTCTTTAAAATACACTTTGCATCACATCATTGAGTTACTTGAAGGAAAACAATCCCTCCCTGTTACACATTGCATGAAACTGCTCCACATTTAAGGCCTTCTATGAACTTATCTCACCCTAAAAACACCACTTCATTACTTTCTGCTTCCCAGGAGATTGGCTCAATCAAATCTCTTAAGTCCCCTTTTCTTCCACAATGCCTGAAGTTTTGTGCATGCTCCTTTTCACTCCCACCAGCTCCTGAAAAAGCCATCATCTCTCCAAATACCATGACTCAAAGCCAAGATTAAATCTTCATCCCTCCATTAAATCTCCCAACAATGATGGTTCACTTCTTGTTACCTTGATTATACATACAATTAATGTTAGTTGGCTTAAGTAATTAACTTGTTTTCAGAGTAACATTTTGATCACTAATAGACATTCTATTATCTACTGAAAGAGATCCTTCTGTATATATTTATATGTCTATATCACAACGCTCTCTATAGAGGCTGTCAATAAACAGATGGTCAATTGATTAATTGACTAATTGATTAGAACACTGTGAGATGCTTACTAAACCTGATTCAGTAATTCGACTACATTATTGTTTTCAAAGATATAAGTACCCTAGGGAATAGAAAATATTTATGTTGTTTGATCTTTTCTTGTAATTTTGTCATGTAATATTGCAGCAATTGTAGAGAAAGCCAAAAATGAAAGCTAAAATGGAAGCCACTGAACCATTTGGAAATTCAAAGTCATTGAAAGAAAAGCTGTGACTAGTCTCCAGTGTACTGCAACTGCGAAGCAGCATATGGCTGAACGTTTTCTCATGAAGTTTGCTCATTGAACTCGGTAACTGAATATAAGCACCACAAATGCACATCAAGATGTCATCCAATAATTATCACTAACAATTTTAGGACCATGGTGAACTGTAACTTTTCAAAACTGAATATGAATTCAAAATGTGTATATGTGAATATATGTTATATGCATCTTAAAGAGCGTTTACATATAATTTATGTTAAGATATTCATGAGATAGCAATCTATATAAATATATTCATTTATTAGTTCAATAATTATCTATTGAGCATCTGCTACATGATGAGAACTGTGCCAGTTGCTGGATGTTCAACAGTGAACAAGAAAGACATGAACCCTGCCCTATGCTAGAGCTTACAGTTTAGATGTGCTGAAAGATTAATAGTAACGGAATAAATACAAAAAGAATAAACTGGGATTATTTCATTTGTGGGAAATAAACAAGTGTCATTACAGAAAATGACAGGCAGAATCTGCTGAGATTCATCTCTGAGGAAATGAAGTTTAACCTGATCCCTGAGGGATAAGAAGGAAGCTGGCCATGCAAAGACCGATTCATTATTTTCTTTATTAAATATGTTAGTAGTAGTTACGGCGAGACATGAAACAAATATTTTATTTTCTGAGATCATAACCTGCTCTCGTGATTCCAAATCAAAGCCTCCTCAGCCAGATGATTCTGTGTTGTAAGCAGCCGATGATTATTTGTTGTTCATCATAGTAATTAAGTAAATATTAAGAAGGAATATCGTGGAAGATTATGAAAACAAGATGTAAATCTTTATACCTCATAATTCTTTTTCAACTCAAACCTCTGGTTCTTCTCCAGTCCTTTTCAATCCTGTATGACATGCATCTTCTTTTTTTCCAAATGGCCTAGTGATTTATCATACAAGCATAATTAATTAATCATATAATCATATTAATTAATCACATAAGCATAGGCATATAAGCATATGTCAGTGCAATACAAGCTATCAAATATAACTGGGCTAGAAGTGAAGGTGTTTGGATTCTGGATCCATCTTCATAATTCCATATCTGTTTGTCTCAAAACCTTCCTTCTTCAAAGAACTTAATTCCCTTCCTGATACCACGAGGGTCAAGATCCTCAGGCGTTTTCCATCCATGCTTCTGAAGACCCTTGGCTTTCACAGAATGCCTCAAGGACCATCCAGCAGGGAAAGAGGAGAGGGAATGAGAGAGACGTTAGAGCAGGAGGAGCATTATGGCTTCCTCTTCTACTTCAATAAAGTAAATTCTGATAAGATGTATTTTATATTTTGGGGTGTGGAGTGAGGTTTAATTAAAAGCATGGATTCTGTGTCTAAAGAGACTTTACAAACCCTAAGACAAGTTGATCTGATGAATCCATTCTCTTACAGCAGTTTAAGAATCCAGGTTCTTCAGAACTGAGATTAAAGTTATAGTCATTTTTTTAAGATGAAATAAATGAATGGGAAAAAATAACATCCAGATGTTCTAATATTATTGGGTTAACCTTTTTAATATATTGGACCCCTTTATCTGGAAAAGATGGGAACCTGAATACAGGCAAGTTTCAGTGCACAAATGAGTGCATATGCAAATCAAATTATGCTTCCTACTGTGTATTTTTGTACCACATACCAGCTACCTCCATAAAATGATTCTGTTTTCATCCTAGCTACCCTGGATGTCCCACAGATAAACACTGCCTTCAGTCACATTCTCACAGCATAGTATTCACCTGGTTGAACCTAAACAAAGATAGAGTTTCACATAGCCATTTCTATTCTTAAATTTTAAAGACTCACTCAAATTAAACATTTGATGATTTGTATGGCACTAAAGGCAGACAGAAATTATGATTCAAATTCAAAACGTTATGTTAGCTCATCAGTCCTTCCCAAAATATGTATGGTGTCTTATTCCTACAATGAGTGGAAACTGATAATCAAATGATGCACAGATTCCATGAAAATTAACTTTGTATGTGGTGCATAATAGCAGAAAAGAGATCATTGTAACTACTTCTGGTGACTAAATTTCTGTATAAAAGAGTAGCAACAATTTGGAAAGAGTCTATTCCATATAAGTGATTCACTTTAAGTAATGTTAAAAATATATACATAGTTCCAATAAAATCTTTGCAAAACAAGATATAATCAAGCTTTTGAAATAAAGCCAGTTTTATACAAAATATCTGCTATGATGAGTGTCTCATAACATTGAAAAGGAACAAGATAGAAAAGAAAATAGAAACTGTTTATCTTTAAAAATTAAATTACTGAAAACATTTTGCATCAATTTATTCCTTGAAAAATACAGAGAAAATATATTTTTCTCTCTACCTCAAATGATAAAGTGTTCATCTGGAAAAACAGAAATGTTTTCATATTCCATATGAGCCCTTAAGAAACATCCTTTCTTCAAATAAAAATTTTCCCAAGTGGCTTTATTTAAGTTTAGAATAGTGTACCTGGATACTTAAAAAAAAAATTTAAATCAAATTACTGTCTACACCAACAAGTTCTAATATTTCCCCTTATATCTGTATCCTACTTTCAGTGTTTTCATGAAAAGTTTCACCTTAAATCAAATTTCTAATAATCAATCACACTTTAAATGCAGCAGAAGAATTTGTTGTTTAAAGGATTCTCCCAGAGTGATCTGCAGAACTAATCATCCTTGGAGGTAACGTATAATTTGTAACTGCTTTCAGTATTATATACATATATATCTGTCTTTATATTTAACAAATCTGCTTACAGTAGGGAATACTTGGACAAAGCAAATGTTCAAATGTCTTTCAAGTGTTTTTCAATGTTATCTAGAAAGACTTTGTCGGTTAAAACTGTAAGAGGGTTAATCATCCCTACGGGTGCCAACACTCCACAAAACTGTCCAAAGGTATCTGTTGCCAGTGCCGCCCAGCCAAAGCCAGGAACTCTAACCACTTAGCCATTAGTCACCAGTCACTTTAATTCACAAATTACCAAAAATTTGTTTGCGAAGTCTTTATTGCCTCTGGCATCCACCCTCTCATTCACCTTTAAATAAAGTGATTGCTGGGTGCCCAATACCATGTTATTTGTTGATTGCTGCTTATTGAGTGCTATGTGCCATGCACTGTGCCAGGCACTTTCCGTAAAATAGCTGATTTAACCTTTGAGCAGTCCTATCACTCCAATATCAGAGATATTGTGGTTTAGAATATCTCTGATCTTCTTGTGGTTTAGAAATATTGTCTATTGCCCCAATTCACAGAAGAGATGTGAGAGTGACAGCTTTAAACACAGATAGTCTAATTCCTGAACTCACGCCCTTAAGCACTACCCAAGCTTTGAATCCTGGGCAAAATGAAAAATTAAAAGATCTCATCTCTTAATCCCAGTATCTTAAATATCCATATGCAAAGTTGTAAATAACAGACACAATAAAATATAGACTTCAGAGACAAGAGGAAACAAATTTGAAACAGGTTACTTAAGGATCTTCCTAACAGTGAATAATTGGAATGGATTTTGATGGTACGTTTAATTTTGACTTGGAAAGATGGTGGGAGCAATATTTGGGTTAAAAATGAGATGTCATGGACGAAGAAATAATCTCTTTTGGGAAACCCAGCTGCAATAGTTTAACTGGAGTCAGTAGAGAAATCTGTAGTGGAAAAAAATGGTTAAAAGATGAAGCGGAGTTTTTAGTAGAAGACATTGCATAGAAAGCACTTAAAGATTTCCCTGTGAGAGTACAATGCTGTTTTAATCAGAAGTCAAATATGATGAAAGCAGTAGATTAAGTAGATTAACCTCATTTTTCTACAGATCAAATTTTACTTCGCCTAACTCATATGTATATATAGTTGGTGTTAGCTTTCAAATGTTTTACATAGAGCAAACATCTTTAGAAGAGTGTGCTCTGGATAACAGTGGTAGCCAAGAGGTCAAATAGCCTAAGGAAGAAAATAAATGAAATAGGTCCTTTCTCTGAGTCAAGTAAGAAAAAAAAAACAAAAAAAACAAAAAAAAACACAGCTTTAATGTAATATTCTCCACAAGTTGTTCTCTGTGTAATCCCTGAACCAGCAGCAGTGACATTACCTGCAGACTTGTTAGAAATGCAAACTAGTGGGTCCTATCCCAGACTTGCAGAATCAGAAACTCTTGTGTTGAAGTCTAGTGACATCTGTTTTAACCAGCCCTCCAGGTGATTTAAGAACACATTAGGTTTTGAGAATGTCTCTTTCACACATTGCTACTCCAACTGTGATCAATATCAGCAGCACAAGTATCAACTTGCAGCACAGTACAAATGCAGAATCTCAAGCCCCACCCCATATGAACTGTATGAGAATCTGCCTGTGAACCAGTCCCCCAGGAGATGCATGGTGATACGGTTTGGCTGTGTCCTCATCCAAATCTCATTTTGAATTGTAGTTCCCATAATCCCCACTTGTCGTGGGAGGGACCTGGTGGGAAGTAATTGAATCATGGGGATGGGTTTTTTCCCATGCTGCTCTCATGACAGTGAATACGTCTCATGAGATCTGATGGTTTTTTAAAGGGCGGTTCTTCTGCATATGCTTTCTTGCCTGCTGCCATATAAAACATGCCTTTGCTCCTCCTTTGCCTTTCCCCATGATTGTGAGGTCTCCCCAGTCATGTGGAACTGTGAGTCCATTAAACCTCTTTTCTTTATAAATCTCCCAGTCTTAGGTATATCCTTATAGCAGCATGAGAATGGGCTAATACACATGGGTACATTAAACTTGGAGAAGCACCAACCCAGAACATGAGCTAGGATGTACATTTTCTAGTTTCTTCTCTGACTGCTTTGTGTGAGAGGTTCTTTCTATGTAGTTCAAAGGAGCTAATAAGTCCGGTTTGTTTCCATCATGGACTCTCTAGACCACTGCATACTCTCCCATTCCTATCACTTTCCAGCACTCAAAAGCCCAGTCTGACACTGCACTAACATGTTCCATGTGCCAAGTTCAGGAAAGAAGTATGAGGCCTACATTTCTCTGCTGAATATGAGCATCTCAAAGTACCATACTTTATGTCTTACTACTTAATCACTGTGTGATTAAATAATTCTTATTCCTTGTTATAAGTCCATGTCATTGTTAGTACCATCTTTAAAATTGTGTTCAACCCCTTCTCCCTGCCACGCACATACAAACTGAATTAGAATCTTTGGCAGTTAATTCAGCAGTATGTATTATTAGAGACCAGGGTGGGGAATCTTTACTACTTTAATTTCTTACAAAATGCAGTTTGGTCTCAGAACTCAATAGTAGTATAGTCTCAAAGTAATTCAGTTTTGTTGCCAAATACTGTGTTTTTCTTTCTTTTTTTTTTTTTCTTCTCAGACCTTCTCTGGCACACTATAATATATCAAATCATGGACCACCATCCACATTTGGTTTAAAAGTTATTACACTTGGGTGATTGATGCATCATTGGCTTAAATAATCATTGGCTAGCTTTTTTATATTTGTCTTATAGCCATGTGTATTTTTAAAGCTTATTTTCATTCCTTCCATAGTCATCTTGATGACGTTTGAAAGTAGGTTATTTTTCAAAATTAATTCCTGCCCCCGTTTGACATTTTGAAAGATGTCCACAAATCCTTCCCTTACTAAGTATTTATTCTAACCTTTCTACCACCTTCTTGAGAAGTAAATTATTTTTATGTTTATCTCCTTCTTAGAATGTCTAAGTAGGCAATCTCTACATCACTTGTCCCAATTTAATTTTACCAATTTCCTAATTCCCTAATTTTCCTAATTCTTCGCTTTTTCCTCTGTCTTAAAGCCAACCAATAAGAAAGATATTTAGATTGGTAAGTTCTGTTTTTAAAACTTTTTAAATATCCAAGAACTTTATAAACAAAAAGTTAGTCATATTTTTATAAAAATATAAAGACACACTTTTCTTAACTCTTATCAGATAGTCAAAGATATGGAGAATTTAGATGTCTTGATAGAAATAGAAAACTTCTGTGACTCCTTTGAAGAATGTCTTGTTTGGTTTCCGTTACCTGTACCATTCAAAGTCGGTGCTTGTCCATTCTAGTACCTTGCTAAAGACTTTTCACAAGACTTTTCATATCTGGATCCAGCTAGACTTAGTCATGTAATTAATTCCAAGTTGTCACCCATATTAATTGAATCCAGTCATGTAGTGCATATAAAAGTAAGGACTCCTGTCTTAGTCCATTCATGCTGCTATAACAAAATACTTGAGATTGAATAATTTATAAAGAACCAAAATGTATTTATCATAGTTCTGGAGGCTGGGACGTCCAAAATCAAGGCACCAGCAGGTTTAGTGTCTGCTGAGGGCTGTTCTTTGCTTCCAAGATGTATCTTAAACACTGTATCCTCCAGAGGGGATGAACCTGTGTCCTCACATAGTAAAGGGAGTAGAAGGGCAAAAAGGGCCCAACTAGTTTCCTGGGGCACTTTTATAAGGCACTCATCCATTCATGAGAACGAAGCCCATATAGTCTAATCACCTCCTAAAGATCCCATTTCTTAATACTGTTGTATTGGGGATGAATTTTCAACATGAATTTTGGAGGGGCACAAATATTTAAACCATAGCAGACTCCCGCCTTTCTCCCGCCACAATCAAGTCATTGAAACACTGGAGAATTATACTAGAAAACATAAAATAGAATGAGCAGAATGAATTTGTGGTGTTTTACTTTGGGAGAGAAAAGAGGCAATGAGTGACCACTGTGCTGTCTCCAAGCAACTGCAGTTTTGTCTTCATTTCTCTTGCTCTAAGGGGCAAAAACTAGGTGACAATATGTTAATTATGCAATGGGTATAATTCTTTTCTTTGGAAATTGGATTGATAATTTCAAAGTTCTGTGTAACCTTAAAACCTTGGGATATGGCCTGAAAACCCAGGCA
The DNA here is from genome assembly GCF_049350105.2 of Macaca mulatta. Taxonomy (NCBI): domain Eukaryota; kingdom Metazoa; phylum Chordata; class Mammalia; order Primates; family Cercopithecidae; genus Macaca; species Macaca mulatta. The sequence continues at coordinate 138,345,419 of NC_133407.1, read as the reverse complement.
GCATTTACTTTATGATCCTAAGCCATTTATGCCCTTCTTCAAAGAAATACTCACCAGGTACCAGCAGTACATTAGAGAATAGGAGAGACAAAGTCTATTTTTATGAAATATATTTTATAGTAAACAGGAAATGTAACCTATAGAGATAAACAGTTAAAGCAACACAATACATACAGATTGGAAGTAAAACCATGGAAGAAATAAATTGGTTGCTAGTCAGTAAATGGGGAGAATTAAGCCTACGTTAAAAATATTTAAGCTTTAACTTAGATGGTTAAATTATGAGATTACTGAAGCAAAAAGTAAAATTTCCTGTTTCTGTTCTGTGTGTATTTTTTTTTCCAGTTATCTTTTCACCTTTAACTTTGATTCCCAAATATCAGCAGTTACCACTAGGTTAATTGAGTAGGAGAATGCAGAAATACCAATAAAATCAAATTTTCTTTAGTGCTTAAATCCAATTTTTGGAACATAGAAAAATATTTTGAATATTTGTTTGATTAAGAACATCATCAACCTCTAATTCAGAAGAATTATGGTTCTCAAAGAACCATGAGATTGCCAGCTCAGCACTTGGAATATTTTATTTCTTATTTAACAAAATTTTCCTATTTCTTAGCAGAGAATTTATACTGATAATTACTGTATTTATTTCAGGTGTCTTGAAGGAGAATTCATGCTATGGAACACCAAGCAAATGGCTTAACACATCTTAATATGATCTTAAATATGATATTTGCATCCAAACTATAAAAGCAACTAAGCAAATTCTATATCACAAAGTAGCATAGGTAATTTAGCAGGATAAAGCAGAAGCAAATGGATAAATCCTTCTTTAATAAGGTTCACAAATCCTTCACTTAAACAGGAAAGAAAAATGAAAACAGGGGAGAAAAAAAAAACACATTTCTCACCAACACACAAAAGCTACTACAAAATTGATTAAATGGGGGATTTAGACCTAGAAAACAAAATTCAACAACAAAAACCAACAGGATTCAGCCAGAAAATCTTTTGTGTTGCTTTACATACAAGGTTAAGATGAGATTGTCTCGTGAGTTAATCTAAGCCAACAGTTTATGTTTAAATACCGGCCATGAAAAATTATTGTGCAATTTGAATAATTCTGCCTTTCAAGATGGAGCATATTACTGAAATATTTTTGAACTCAACCAAACTAATTTGTGCTAGCAATTTACATGTTGTTTTGGTGGTGGTATCATTTTGTTCTTCTTTTGCTCTGTTTTTAATTTCATGACCAGGTTGAGCCTTTGGAGAATAAGTGGTATTAAAAGAAACTGTTCACTTAAGTCCTCATTATTCAAGCATCTAAACAGTTATCATTTATTTACCTCCCACAACAGATCTGGATGACAGGAGTGGAATTCAGGCTAATCCATATACCTTACCTATATAAGTGAAACATTGTTACCTCAAATTATTTTACATCTAAATATTGTCACCTACAAAATGCATATAAATTAGAGTCAAAAATTTTATCTAATAAAATGTGTCCTTCTAGCCAGGCATGGTGGTGCACTCCTGTAGTCCCAGCTACTCAGGAGGCTAAGGCAGGAGAATCACTTAAACCCAGGAGTTCCAGATCAGCCTGAACAACACAGCAATATTCATCTCTTAAAAAAAAAAAGAAACACAAAATATGTCTTTCCAGTTGCAATACTTATATCTATACCCAAATTAATACACTTTTTATTTATACAGCCTTTTTCCTCTTCATCCTAAGAGCATATTGTAATTGTTGTATAAAGCCACTTATTTTTTATAAAGCATTTCTTACTTTATTCCAAAGTATCAATCTCTATACAATTATTGTTGACTTTCTTCGTATTACTGTGTATAATTTTGCATCAGAGAGTAATTTATATGACACTGAAATTGGTCAGTGGTATTTATTTGAAAAATGTTACATGAAGATATTTTTAATTTCCTTGATACAACCAAAACTTTTTCCTACAAAGTAATTGCAGCCAAGTCTGTCTTGCTTATGTTCATTATAAATAGGGTGAATTTATAGCAAGTATTTCTATTATTAAAATGACCACATTTCCAATTGAACTATAGAAATACTAATTTGATATTCCTATATTAAGCTAATAAAATATGAAAAAATATTATACCTACCATCCTAATTTTTAATAAAAAATAATTTTTAATTCAGATCCAAAGAGCATATGTTTCAACAATTCAACAGATATAAGGGAATCTGAATTTTATGATAATAGCTAAGAGGTGAAATGATGTCTCTAATCACAAAATGGGAGATCTCTAAGCCAAAAGGTTCAAAATCTTTACACTTTCAACTTCTACAGTAAGTAATGTTTTACTTGTCTTGTCACAAAGAAGGAGGGAGGGAAGGAAGGCCTTAACAGACTAAACCTGCAAAGAAAAATATTTAATGCAGTGTTTCTCAAATGTGTAGTACATATGATTTAGGCTGAACAAAAACATTTTTATTTTAATATCTATTTGTTATGATGTACATTAGGAAATATAACTAGAAAATCAAACTAATGATTAAATGGATGTTACTGCTTAGGGTGAATCTAGAATTATTTAAGTAAAAAGATGAGTCATGCTAAGGAAATTAATGAATAAGGGACCGTTTAGTTGATGTGGAGAAACTATGAAGGTAGCCCTCAAATGGCTAAGGTTTAGAAAATAGTCTACTATAAATCTGTCCTTTGGAACTTGAGATTAGTAAACTGGATATGTTGTCAAGGAGTAAATAATAGCAATCTTTAAATATTTTCATGACTGATTCCATGGAATAGGATTCAGATCGATGGGAAGAAATTACACAGAGCCTATTTCTACTCAAAAGTAGGAAAGAATTTTTATAAGTAAATACCTGCTAGAAGGTTAAAATGTGCTGATTCCATTCCTTGTCATCAGTGGAATTTAAGAACAGTCCTGGCAAACAATTAACAGAATTGCATAGAGGGTGTTCAACAACTGGAAAGTTATTGGGTTCAGAAGACCTTTTTCCAACCCGGAAACTTTGTGAGAAAAATTAATATATGCCATTAACTAATTTTTCCACATTTACCAGGGATAATAAAAGCAAAAGTAATTTAAATACACAGAACTTTATTAGCCAGTAAATTCAACTTCCATAAAAATAGAAAGTGGGAAAATAGATTTCAGTTTTACTTCATTGTACTATTCATGTTCTCTCAGCTGGGAAAACGTTAAGGATCAGCACAACCCTTGGCCACTGAAGTCCAGTCTCCCATAATGGTTTTTCTGACTCCAAGAGGCACTAATTTATTGAATTAGATTGTCTATACACAATAATCCATCATCATTTCTGGTGACCTAATCACATGATTTCTTGCATTTTATTAAACTATACCACGTATGTAGGCTCATTGGTTAAGAATTTTTTGGCAGCAAATAACAACAACAACAAAACAACTAACAGTTGATAAAACCAGAATTACAGTTATTTTACTTGATAGCAGGTCTAGAAATGTGAAGTCAAAGGCTAGAAATAGGAAATCAAAGGTTAGTTCAAAAGTGTAATCATTTCATCAATTACAGACTCTGTCCCTTTACTGATGCTTCTTGATACATTGGCCTTTTTGTTTTGCTTTTGTTTTGTTTGTCTTAGGCTTATTGCCTCATATCTGTAAACTCCAGATATCACAAGTATATTGAAACTTAGAAAGTAGGAAGGGGAAGTGCTTTCTTTTTTTAGCTTTTATTATAAATTCAGGAGTACAACTGCAGGTTTGTGATGTGGATAAACTTGTGTCATGGGGGTTGGTTGTACAGATCATTTCATCACCCAGGTCCTAGGCCTAGTACACATTAGTTATTTTTCCTGATCCTCTCCCTCTTCCCACCCTGCATCCTCTGAAAGGCCCCAGTGTGTGTTGTTCCCCTCTAGTGTCCAAGTGTTCTCATCATTTAGCTCTCACTTATAAGTGAGAACATGCGGTATTCGGTTTTCTGTTCCTGTGTTAGTTTGCTAAGGATAGTGGCCCCTAGCTCCGTCGATGCGCCTGCAAAGGACATAATCTCATTCTTTTTTATGGCTGCATAGTGTTCCATGGGGTATATTACCCCATTTTCTTTATCCAGTCTATTATTGATGGGCATGTAGGTTGATTCCATGTCTTTGCTATTGCGAATAGTACTGCAATGAACATATACGTGCATATGTTTTTATAATAGAATGATGTTATTCCTTTGGGTATACACCCACTAATGGGATTGCTGAGTCTTTCTTAACACAAGTCTATGTCTTCTTTGAAGAAATAAAACGTTTGCTTGAAGACTCTCAAAAAATATATCCTTACATCTTACAGGCCAGAAAAGGTTCACATAGCTGTAAGTAGCACTAGAAAAGTTATATCTGGCAAACAAGAAAGACAGAAACAGGAGTTAGCCTAGATCTGTCATCATTTACCCCCTAAGGCTGAACATATTGTTGTTCTACAAAAAAAACCCCTGTAGTTCTGATAGCAGGAAAGAAGGGGAGAGGAGGTGTGGGAGAAGGCATAAAAAAGATCTCATAAACTGTATTCCTTCAAAGAGATCTAAATTCCCTGAAGACAAGAAGAGTATCTTCCTTTTTTACTAATCTACTCAATGCCAAGGGAAAAACCAATCATTTAGTAAGGACTGAAAAAAATGTTGAACTTAGCTAAGATACTAATAAAATAAATCTATTTAAATGAAAGAATAATGAGCATCAAAAAATAGATGATCTATCTATTTTCCATTAGTAATTCCACCCATTCACCTATGAATCTATATTTACATTTAGAGAAAGGGGCATGTTTATTTTGGGGTAGGAAAGCCATTTCAGTAGAAAAGAAAATAGCTGAAAGAATGAACTAAAACTTTGCAATAAGATTGACCTAATAATAGGTCAATCTAGAAGAAGGTGTCAAGAAAGCCCTTTCTACTAGATTTCATGTCTAGGTGACTGGAACAGGGGTGACAACATAGAAAGAAGGGAAATTATAGGAAACACCTCAAATTTTAAAAGGAAGTTAAGTTTTATTTATAGTCATGCACCATATAATGATGTTTTGGTTAACAAAAGACCACATCTATGACAGTGGTCTTATAAGATTATAACTGAGCTGAAAAACATCCTATTGTCTAGTTATATGGTAGCATCATAACACAACACATTACTCATGTGTTTGTGGTGATGCTGGTGTAAACAAACCCACTACACTGTCAGTCATGTAAAAGTCTAGCACACACTGTTATGTATAGTATATAGTACTTGATAATGGTAATAAGCAAATATGTTACTGGATTATGTATTTATTTTACTATAGTAAAATGAAATGGAGATTTTGACTTGCACTTTTTCTGTATCGGTATTAACATGAACTTTATTGCTTGGTATCTTTTTTTTCTTTTTTTATTATACTTTAAGTTCTAGGGTACATGGGCACAACACGCAGATTTGTTACATATGTATACATGTGCTGTGTTGGTTTGCTGCACCCATTAACTTGTCATTTAGATTAGGTATTTCTCCTAATGTTATCCTTCCCCCATCCCCTTACCCCATGACAGGCACCAGTGTGTGTTCCCCACCCTGTGTCCAAGTGTTCTCATTGTTCAGTTCCCACCTATGAGTTAGAACATGCGGTGTTTGGTTTTCCGTTCTTGTGATAGTTTGCTCAGAATGATGGTTTCCAGCTTCATCCATGTCACTACAAGGGACGTGAACTCATCCTTTTTTATGGCTGCATAGTATTCCATGGTGTATATGTGCCACATTTTCTTAATCCAGTCTGTCATTGATGGACATTTGGGTTGGTTCCAAGTCTTTGCTATTGTGAATAGTGCCACAATAAACATACAGGTGCATGTGTCTTTATAGTAGCATGATTTATAATCCTTTAGGTATATACCCAGTAAAGGGATCACTGCATCAAGTGGTATTTCTAGTTTTAGATCTTTGAGGAATTGCCACACTGTCTTCCACAATGTTTAAACTAATTTACACTACTACCAATAGTGTAAAAGCATTCCTATTTCTCCACATCCTCTCCAGCACCTGTTGTTTCCTGAGTTTTTAATGGTCGCTATTCTAACTGGTGTGATATGGTATCTCATTGTGGTTTTGATTTGCATTTCTCTGATGACCAGTGATGATGAGCATTTTTTCTTGTGTCTGTTGGCTGCATAAATGTCTTCTTTTGAAAAGTGTCTCTTCATATCCTTTGCCCATTTTTTGATGGGGTTGTTTGATTTTTTCTTGTAAATTTGTTTAAGTTCTTTGTAGATTCTGGATATTAGCCATTTATCAGACAGGTAGATTGCAAAAATTTTCTTCCATTCTGTAGGTTGCCTGTTCACTCTGATGGTAGTTTCTTTTGCCATGCAGAAGCTCTTTAGTTTAATTAGATCCCATTTGTCTCTTTTGGCTTTTGTTGCCATTCCTTTTGGTGTTTTAGTCATGAAGTCCTTGCCCATGCCTATGTCCTGAATGGTATTGCCTAGATTTTCTTCTAGCGTTTTTATGGTTTTAGGTGTAACATTTAAATCTTTAACCATCTTAAATTAATTTTTGTATAAGGTGTAAGGAAGGGATCCAGTTTCAGCTTTCTACATATTGCTAGCCAGTTTTCCCAGCACCATTTATTAAATAGGGAGTCCTTTCCCCATTTCTTGTTTTTGTCAGGTTTGTCAAAGATCAGATGGTTGTAGATGTGTGGTGTTATTTCTGAGGCCTCTGTTCTGTTCCATTGCTGTATACCTCTGTTTTGGTACCAGTACCATGCTGTTTTGACTACTATAGCCTTGTAGTATAGTTTGAAGTCAGGTAGCTTGATGCCTCCAGCTTTGCTCTTTTGGCTTAGGATTGTCTTAGCAATGCAGGCTCTTTTTTAGTTCCATATAAACTTTAAAGTAGTTTTTTCCAATTCTGTGAAGAAAGTCACTGGTAGCTTGATGGGGATAGCATTGAATCTATAAATTACCCTGGGCAGTATAGTCATTTTTCACAATATTGATTCTTCCTATCCATGAGCATGGTATGTTCTTCCATTTGTTTGTGTCCTCTTTTATTTCTTTGAGCCGTGGTTTGTAGTTCTCCTTGAAGAGGTCCTCCACATCCCTTGTAAGTTGAATTCCTAGGCATTTCATTCTCTTCGTAGCAACTGTGAATGGCAGTTCACTCATGATTTGGCTCTCTGTTTGTCACCACATCCCTTGTAAGTTGAATTCCTAGGCATTTCATTCTCTTCGTAGCAACTGTGAATGGCAGTTCACTCATGATTTGGCTCTCTGTTTGTCTCTTATTGGTGTATAAGAATGCTTGTGATTTTTGCACATTGATTTTGTATCCTGAGACTTTGCTGAAGTTGCTTATCAGCTTAAGGAGATTTGAGGCTGAGACGATGGGGTTTTCTAAATATACAATCATGTCATCTGCAAACAGGGACAATTTGACTTCCTCTTTTCCTAATTGAATACTGTTTATTTCTTCCTCTTGCCTGATTGCCCTGGCCAGAACTTCCAACACTATGTTATTGAATAGGAGTGGTGAGAGACAGCATCACTGTCTTGTGCCAGTTTTCAAAGGGACTGCTTCCAGTTTTTGCCCATTCTGTACATTACTGGCTGTGGGTTTGTCATAAATAGCTCTTATTATTTTGAGATATGTTCCATCAATACCAAATTTATTGAGAGTTTTTAGCATGAAGGCTGTTGAATTTTGTTGAAGGTCTTTTCTGCATCTATTGAGATAATCATGTGGTTTTTGTCTTTAGTTCTGATTAAGTGATCGATTACATTTATTGATTTGCATATGTTGAACCAGCCTTGCATCCCATGGATGAAGCCATCTTGACCTTGGTGGATAAGCTTTTTGATGTGCTGCTGGATTCGGTTTCCCAGTATTTTATTGAGGATTTTTACATTGATGTTCATCAGGGATATTGGTCTAAAATTCTCTTTTTTTGTTGTGTCTCTGCCAGGCTTTGGTATCAGGATGATGTTGGCCTCATAAAATGAGTTAGGGAGGATTCCCTCCTTTTCTGTTGATTGGAATAGTTTCAGAAAGAATGGTAACAGCTCCTCTTTATATCTCTGGTAGAATTTGGCTGTGAATCCGTCTGATCCTGGACTTTTTTTGGTTGGTAGGCTATTAATTATTGCCTCAATTTCAGAGCCTGTTATTGGTCTATTCAGCGATTCAACTTCTTCCTGGTTTAATTTTGGGAGGGTGTATGTGTCCAGGAATTTATCCATTTCTTCTAGATTTTCTAGTTTATTTGCGTAGAGGTGTTTATAGTATTCTCTGATGGTAGTTTGTATTTCTGTGGGGTCGGTGGTGATATCCCCTTTACCATTTTTTATTGTGTCTATTTGATTCTCTTCTCTTTTCTTCTTTATTAGTCTTGCTAGTGATCTATCAATTTTGTTAATCTTTTCAAAAATCCAGCTCCTGGATTCACTGATTTTCTGAAGGGTTTTTTGTGTCTCTATCTCCTTCAGTTCTGCTCTGATCTTAGTTATTTCTTGCCTTCTGCTAGCTTTTGAATGTGTTTGCTCTTGCTTCTCTAGTTCTTTTAATTGTGATGTTAAGGTGTTGATTTTAGATCTTTCCTGCTTTCTCTTGTGGGCATTTAGTGCTATAAATTTCCCTCTACACACTGCTTTAAATGTGTCCCAGAGATTCTAGCAAATTGTGTCTTTGTTCTCATTGGTTTCAACGAACATCTTTATTTTTGTTTTCATTTTATTATTTACCCACTAGTCATTCAGGAGCAGGTTGTTCAGTTTCCATGTAGTTATGTGATTTTAGTGAGTTTCTTAATCCTGAGTTCTAATTTTATTGCACTGCGGTCTGACAGACAGTTTGTTGTGATTTCTGTTCTTTTACATTTGCTGAGGAGTGCTTTACTTCCAACTATGTGGTCAATTTTGGAGTAAGTGTGATGTGGTGCTGAGAATAATGTATATTCTGTTGATTTGGGGTGTAGGGTTCTGTAGATGTCTATTAGGTCTGCTGAGTGCAGAGCTGAGTTCAAGTCCTGGATATCCTTGTTAATCTTCTGTCTAGTTGATCTGTCTAATATTGACAGTGAGGTGTTAAAGTCTCCCACTATCATTGTGTGGGAGTCTAAGTTTCTTTTTAGGTCTTTCAGGACTTGCTTTATGAATCTGGGTGTTCCTGTATTGGGTGCATATATATTTAGGGTAGTTAGCTCTTCTTGTTGAATTGATCCCTTTACCATTATGCAATGGCCTTCTTTGTCTCTTTCGATCTTTCTTGGTTTAATGTCTGTTTTATCAGAGACTAGGATTGCAACCCCTGCTTTTATTTGCTTTTCATTTGCTTGGTAGATCTTCCTCCATCCTTAATTTTGAGCCTATGTGTGTCTCTGCATATGAGATGGGTCTCCTGAATGCAGCACACTGATAGGTCTTGACTCTTTATCCAATTTGCCAGTCTGTGTCTTTTATTTGGGGTGTTTAGCCCATTTACATTTAAGGTTAATAGTGTTATGTTTAAATTTGATCCTGTCATTATGATGTTAGCTGGTTATTTTGCCCATTAGTTGATGCAGTTTCTTCCTAGCATCGATGGTCATTACAATTTGGCCTGTTTTTGCAGTGGCTGGTACCGGTTGTTCCTTTCCATGTTTAGTGCTTCCTTCAGGAGCTCTTGTAAGGCAGGCTTGGTGGTGACAAAATCTCTAAGCATTTGCTTGTCTGTAAAGGATTTTATTTCTCCTTCACTTATGAAACTTAGTTTGGTGGGATATGAAATTCTGGGTTGAAAATTCTCTTCTTTAAGAATGTTGAATATTGGCCCCCACTATCTTCTGATTTGTAGAGTTTCTGCTGAGAGATTCACTGTTAGTCTGATGGGCTTCTTTTTGTGGGTAGCCCGACCATTCTCTCTGGCTGCCCTTGACATGTTTTCCTTCATCTCAACCTTGGTGAATCTGACAACTATGTATCTTGGGTTTGCTCTTCTTGAGGAGTATCTTTGTGGAGTTCTCTGTATTTCGTGAATTTGAATGTTGGCCTGCCTTGCTAGGTTGGGGAAGTCCCCCTGGATTATATCCTGAAGAGTGTTTTCCAGTTTGGTTCCATTCTCCCCATCACTTTCAGGTACACCAATCAGACGTAGATTTGGTCTTTTCACATAGTCCCATAATTCTTGGAGGCTTTATTCATTTCTTTTTACTCTTTTTTCTCTAACTTCTCTTCTCACTTCATTTCATTCATTTGATCTTCAATCACTGACACCCTTCCTTCCACTTGATCAAATCTGCTACTGAAGCTTGTGTATGTGTCACGTAGTTCTCGTACCATGGTTTTCAGCTCCATCAGGTCATTTAAGGTCTTCTCTACACTGTTTATTCTAGTTAGCCATTCGTTAATATTTTTTCAAGGTTTTTAGCTTCTTTGCGATGGGTTCGAAGATCCTCCTTTAGCTCAGAGAAGTTTGTTATTACGGATCTTCTGAAGCCTTCTTCTCTCAACTCATCAAAGTCATTCTCCATCCAGCTTCGTTCCGTTGCTGGCAAGGAGCTGCGTTTCTTTGAAGTAGAAGAGGCACTCTGATATTTTGAATTTTCAGCTTTTCTGCTCTGGTTTCTCCCCATCTTTGTGGTTTTATCTACCTTTGGTCTTTGATGGTGGTGACCTACAGATGGGGCTTTGGTGTGGATGTCCTTTTTGTTGATGCTGATGGTATTCCTTTCTGTTTGTTAGTTTTCCTTCTAACAGTCAGGACCGTCATCTTCAGGTCTGTTGGAGTTTGCTGGAGGTCCACTCCAGACCCTGTTTTCCTAGGTATCACCAGCAGAGGTTGCAGAACAGCAAATGTTTCTGCCTGATCCTTCCTCTGGAAGCTTCATGTCAGAGGCACTCGGCTGTATGAGGTGTCACTCAGCCCCTACTGAGAGTTGTCTCCCAGTTAGGCCACTTGGGGGGTCAGGGACCCACTTGAGGAGGCAGTCTCTCCATTCTCAGATCTCAAATTCCATGCTGGGAGAACCACTACTCTCTTCAGAGCTGTCAGACAGGGACCTTTAAGTCTGCGGAAGTTGTCTGCTGCCTTTTGTTAAGCTATGCCCTGCCCCCAAGGGTGGAGTCTACAGAGGCAGGTGGGCCTCTTGAGCTGTGGTGGGTTCCACCCAGCTCAAGTTTCCCAGTCACTTTGTTGACCTACTCAAGCCTCCACTAGCAGTGAGGAAGGCTCCATGGGCATGGGGCCAGCTTAGCCAGGCACAGGATATAATCTCCTGGTGTGCCATTTGCTAAGACCATTGGAAAAGCACAGTGTTTCAGTGGCAGTGTCCTGATTTTCCTGGTACAGTCTGTCATGGCTTCCCTTGGCTAGGAAAGGGAAATCTCCTGACCCTGTGTGCTTCCAGGGTGAGGCAATGCCTTGCCCTGCTTTGGTTCACCCTCCGTGGGTTGCACCCACTTTCCAACCAGTCCCAATGAGATGAATCAGGTACCTCAGTTAAAAATGCAGAAATCACATGTCTTCTGTGTTGATCACACTGGGAGCTGCAGACCAGAGCTGTTTCAATTAGGCCATCTTGGAACAGATGTACTTTTGGATGCTACAAGTGAACATCAAAGAAAAATCACTTGAAGTCAGAATTTTGAAACCAACCTGGCCAACATAATGAAACTCCATCTCTACTAAAAATACAAAAATTAGCCGGGCATGGTGGCACATGGCACATGCTTGTAGTCCCAGCTGCTTGGGAGGCTGAGGCAAGAGAATTGTTTGAACCTGGGAGGCAGTGGTTGAAGTGAGCCAAGATAGTGCTACTGTACTCCAGCCTGGGTGACAAAGCAAGACTGAGAAGGAAAAAAAAAAGTAAAATGGTTCTGAGATTTTGGAGGAAGGATCATCTCAATTTGTAGCTCAGAAGTGTGACAACTCAAACTAGTCTTCTTGCAGCTGTAGAGATGAATAGAATCTCTTTTCTTCACATGAGTCTCCACATTGCCAGCTGGTGGTGAAATGTGGATCTTACCTACTTTACTTTTTTCATTTCAAGGACTCTAGTTCTTCCTATTTCTTTCTGCTTCTGGTGTCTCTTTAATGCCTTCAGATAATCGTTTTTCAGATATTTGTCTAAAGTCCATAATTATTTTATCAGGAGGGTAGACCTGATGCTACCCTCATTTACCAGAAATGAAACCCCAATTTTTTAGATATAATAATGATGCTGTGATTATTTTAAAAGAAGAATAACATTCCTTCATTTAACCAATATATACTTTATAGAGGAAGCATGTATGACTGGGATTCACTTCAAAGTGTTACAAAAGTGGTAAGAGCTGATGAGTGAGTCCATAGGAACAAATTAGCCATTGTTTGCTGATTCTCAGTTTGGGGTGATGAATATATAGGGATTAACTATTCTATTCTGCTATTTATGGATAACACCAAAATTATTCCTAAAAATTAAAATAATTTAAAAGCCCTACTTTTCATATGAAGCCCACAGTAGTCAAGGGACGACTTATGAAAAATAACTTGGAACAAATATAGAGCAGGAACACATATTCACTCACACTTATACACACTCGCACAAAGCAACAACATATATCTGTATGCAAAAATGTATTTCTTCCCTTTTTCTGTATGTGTAAATATTATTCCAATATTTTAAAACTTATGTAAGTACTTTATGTAACTCTTAGACATTTATAAATATTTATATTATTGCATAAAATAGTTCTCATGAGGCTATAAAAGACAGGAAAAATACATGCAAATCTATATGCATTAGGTTGAGTAATTTCGGATGACAGAGTCTTTTATATGAAAAAGTATTTGTCAGAAAATTGTATTGATTATTCTTTATTATTTTAAACAATTTGAAATAATTCTACTTTCAATACTTTAAACACTGTGGTGAAACCTACATTGTATTTTGGTATTTCATTATATTTTTTCCTTTTCAAGACTTAGGCATTGACAAAAATAATTAATTAAAAAGAATTAAAGCATGGTAATGAACTAACAGATCAAGAATTGATAAGCCTTACTTATTAGCATTTTTTGATTGGAAACAGTAGAGTAGTGTTTATCATAGGAAGACATTTTGAAGAAGAATATGGTATAACTTATAAGTTTGAAGGAAAATTAGCAAAGGGCTTAGGAAGTTCAGAAACTACATCAGGATCTAAAGAACAGGATCCAATTGACAGTCTCAGAGCAAGCTAGTATACCTGGGTTGGCAGTCTCATAAAGGCTTCACAAAATGAGGAGGAAACTGTTTCTAAAGAATTGAGATGCAGCAACTGGAATAAATGAAATGGATGCAAGTAGGAAAAGCTAATAGGTACCAACATCAGTATTTCAAGACAGCTAGAAAATATTGCTAAGATTGCATTAAAAATAAAAGACAATACAGCAATTTTGATTTAAAAATATCAGCAGCATTTAAAGCTGCTAGTATCCACTAGTATACTAGTATTCACTAGTATACTAATAAAACAGATAACTTTTTGATGTCTGTCAGTAGAAATCAATGTTCTCTTCTGATGCAACTGTAGCAACTGTTTAAATTACTCAATATGGTAATATGAAGTTGGCATTGTGTAGACTCATATGAAGAAACAAGATTCTATTCATCACTACAACTGCAAGAAGACTAGTTTGAGTTGTCACACTTCTGAGCTACAAATGGAGATGATCCTTCCTCTAAAATCTTCGAACCACTTTTGTTTGATGTTCATTTGTAGCATCCAACACTAAAAATCAAAATCTTTATTTCATTTTTGGTCAGGTAATTTGGTCATGAAAGAAACAAACCTCATAGATGTGTTAATTCATTCTTTAATTAAATATATCAGAAATCAACTTGAGCTAGCTTATGGAAATATAATGGTCATTTACTATGAAGATCCAAAGTATTTTTCATTGTCCAAAAGTGAGGAGGTACCAAGGCTACAGAAAATAACGAGAACAAGGAACAGAAAGGTATGTGGAATATAAAAATATTTTGTCTCTATTTTATTTGTATTTTTACACTAGTACTCATTCTTCTTTCTGCCTCTGAATTATAAGTAAGGGCTGCATCATAGCACCTTTGGAAAAAGAATATGATCAGCAGAGCTTGGGTAAATCATCCTTCCTCCTGCACACAAGCACATATATCCAAAAGAGTAGAGCCTCTTATTTCAAAACTAACTGTAGCATCCCCTGCCTAAGATAAGAAGTATTGATAAATGGATTATAATGAACCACAAAGACTGTTATTGTCTGAATATTTGTGTCCCCCATTCCCCTTTCCCCAAGATTCATATTTTGAAATATTAGCCTGTAAGGTGGTGGTATTATAAGGACAGCCATTGGGAGGTGATTAGGTCATGAAGATGGAGTTCTCATGAACGAGATTAATTCCATTATAATATAGACCCCAGAGAGCTGCCTTGTCCATTCCACCATGGGAAGATACAGCAAGAAGGCACCACCTGTGAACCAGAAAACAGGCCCCTACCAGATACCAAATCTGCTGGTGTCTTGGTCTCTAACTTCCCAGCCTCCAGAACCGTGAGAAATCCATTTCTGTTGTTCATAAGCTATCCAGTATTTTGTTACACAGCCTACATGAACTGAAACAAAGAAATTGCCAAAGTTATCTTGTTTAATGGAGCTGTGAAAACTTAAGTTAGCTTCTTTGTGTGTGTGTGTGTGTGTGTTCGTGTGTGTCTTTTTCATTTTTTAAAAACAGAAATTGTGTTTGAGTTTAGAAAGATGTAAAGAGAAAGAAAAACATTGTAGAGAACTTTGTGATATGGATTACAAGTTGAAAATGGTGAGGTGAGACATTGAGCTAGGGGGATTCCCAAAAATGACTCACTCACCATTAAGAACAGTATGGCTAGAGTGACCTTGTATCCAAGAATGATAAGGTTGACCATGAGGATGAGGCTCAGTGGCAGTCACCAGCAAACTTCAGGATGATTTTGTAACAGCAACAATTACTGAAGTGGGGCTCAGTAATCAATACTAAGCTAAAAGATCAGACCACAAGGTCACCAGCCATAGACTATAGCAGCAGAAATAACTGATTGTCTATGAATAAAGGTAACTGCAACTCAGCAGACACTACCAGTGAACACACAAATACCAGATCAGTCACTCTCAAGAAGAGTCCAATACCAGGTAGAACCTCAGACAGCTCTTCCTGGTGAAACACAATGAAGATCTTTCATTTACATCCAGATACCATCTTGGGAAAGGATGAGGGAGAAAGTTGAAGCAGCCCTGATAGGAACTTGGCTTCAAATCTGACTGACTATTTAACAAAGAAGTTTTATTTAGAACTGAAAGATACTGTTAAAACTGGAAAATGCTGAGATAATACTATCAGCAACATGTTTTTTCCCCATTGCCCAGAGGAAGAGAACCTGTGACAAAGTTTAGATTAGTTACATAAAATAATTAAGCTATAATTTTCCTGCACATTTAAGTCTATGTACATTTTGTCAACCTGGTTACATTGTTAAGAGCCCAGCAACTTGGATCTAAACTATAAACACTAAACATAACTTAAAAGAGGAGGAATTAAGTAACAGGAAAGGGAAAGGATTATAAAAATGTCATAGCAAACATAAATAACTAATGGGAGACACAAGAGTGCCATGATAGAGACAGAGCTGAGTCACATCTTACACGGTCATTTCTATCTTAGTGTGTGAGAAGAAGAACAAGTGTAACCAAATTTACTCCTAAAAATCTTTGAGATGGCACTCTCTCTGTACCATCTCTCAAAAAGGATACCCAAGGCTATCTTACAAAGCCGTGAGCACTCTAGCTTCTGGAATCCCCAACTCATATACTATCAAACACATGATAAAGCACTCAATTTCAATAATATTTTGTGAATACTTTTAAATGCAAGAATTTGCATTATTTTCATGTGAAATAATGTAGCTACAAGTAACTAATTAAATTTAAATTTTTCTTTGGGTTCTTGGATCGTATATATTCAGAAATTAGTATAAACAGAGAAAAATGCATTACACATATTTTCAATTGTGAAAATTCTTTACAAATACTAATTTTACCACCAATCAAGAAAAGTTGATTTTGTGTTTTTTATAGACATTTCATTAAAAATTGATTCATTTCAACTTTTCAATTTTCTGAATTTTTAGGTTAATATATTTTGTTTCAAATGTTTTCAATGAGGGCTTTGAATAACTTCAAAGTCTGATGGCAGCTTGCTTACAAAATAAAGTGTCATTGAGTCCAGTGCAGCACGAGGAACCAAAACAATACAACAATAACCATATATATATGATTTACTGCAAGCCAAAAGTATTAAATGAGAAATTCCAGAAATAAACAACTCGTAAGTTTTAAATTTTGCACCATTCTGAGCAGTGTGATGAAATCTAATGCCATCCTGCTCCCTCCCACCTGGATGTGAGTCATCCCCATGGTATAAATAGATTCATCCTATAGATACCATCACTTATGAGTCACTTGGTAGCCACCTCACATCTCAGATCAACTGTCAAGGTAACTTCGTGCTTTTATCACAGTGCTTGTGTTCAAGGTCGATAGTAGTGTAACACTAAGTCACAATGCCCACATCATTCACCTCACTTCATCAAATCAAGTAGGCATTTTATTATCTCACATCATCACATGAAGGTGAGTACAGTAAAACATACATTTTGAGGGAGAGAGAGAGACCACAATTACATAGCTTCTATTACAGTATATTGTTATAATTAATTTTTTATTGTATCGTTAGTTATTATTGTTCATCTCCTGTGCCTAATTTATAAATTATGCTTTATAATGGGTAAGTATTTGGCCAGGCATGGTGGCTTATGCCTGTAATCCCAGCACTTTGGGAGGCTGAGGTGGGTGGATCACCAGAGATCAGGAGTTCAAGACCAACCTGGCCAACATCTCTACTAAACCCCATCTCTACTAAACCCCATCTCTACTAAAAATACTAAATTTAGCTGCACGTGATGGTGCGTGCCTGTAATCCCAGCTACTCGGGAGGCTGAGGCAGGACAATCGCTTGAACCCGGGAGGCAGAGGTTGTGCTGGGCCCAGATTGTGCTGCTGCACTCCAGCCTGGCAACAGAGTGAGACTCCATATCAAAAAATAAATAATAATAATAATAGGTATGTATCTGTAGGAAAAAGTTAGTCTATATAGAATTTGGTACTATTCGTGGTTGCAGGCTTCCACTGGGGAGTCTTGGAACATATCTTCCATGGATATGTATTAACAGTAATAAAATAATTGATTTTGAATTGTGCAACTAATGTAGCTTTTGATTTGAGTTTGGCAGCTACTTAGTAATAGATACATGTATACATGTAATTTAATCTAGTATTTAATATATATCTCAAATATATATAATTTAATATAATTTAGTGTATATACATGTATATATTTCAAATACTAGAATTAAATACAACAGGGTGAGATGGTGAAAGTAATCTAGGAATGTGAGAAACGGGGACCACTTCTGAAACAGCAAATATCCCACATCCAGCTTAGTTTGTGTCATACACCTAAGTCTGAAATTGTAAGCTGAGTCATCTGCACAATTTACGTCGTTGGTTCTTCTCCGGCTTCTTATTGTCACTTTCTGTCATTCTCGCCTCATCTCTCCTTTATGTGGAAAATAGTTTACTGTGGGACTTCTATGTTTAATCTGAAGGGCTCCCAGAAAAGAAGGAGAGAGCTCATACACAAATGGGAAGTATCAGGGATAGTTCATAAAGAAGCTACCTTTTGAGATAGGCATTAAAGGAAAGTAAAATTCTGACAATGTTTTTTCCTAGGAGGGTTGGCAGTCTTAGTGAAGAAAGAGCGTAAACAATTCTACAAAGGTAACAAGGGCTATTTTTTAAGAGCAGCAGAGATTAGAGTATGTTTGGGAAAATAGCAGGAAATGAGGTTAGAAGAAAAAAGAGCTAAGAATATACTATAGAGATTTCCCCCCTGTATTATTTCATACTGTTTGGAGGTACGTTAAGGACAAATGTTTTTCATTTCCTCTCCTGCTCCCTTTACCCCCTTACAAGTTCCTAACTTAAAGTTTGATGAACTTATTAATGCCAAGAATCACTACTTTCTGCATTTCACATTTCATGCTGCCTTTGCTTTAAAATTGCCCGATTAAAACCATTTCCACATGCCTTACTCTACTCATTCGATGGTGTTTGCTCTAGGACTCCTTGCAACCAGCAACAGATTGATACCGGGGAGTAGCACAAAAGGAGAGAGGTGCTGTCACTGCCAGAATGCATTAAAAAATAAAATCTAAAGATAATATGCGCATCATCAGCTGTAAATATCTCTTCATGAATAATAAGCAAAAGGAGTTTAACCCACACTCTTTCTAAATAACCTTTCACACTTTCGGTCAAGTCAACATAAAATTTTTCTTTAGGAAACAAGGACCCTTCTTTCTTTAAACACAGAACATGTATCTAATCTTGAGTACAACAATCATGCCTATGCAATGAAGCCACCATAGAAACCCAAAGGACTGGGCTGGGGGAGCTTCTACATAGCTGAACCCGTGGAGGTTCCTGGTGGATGGAGCAACCCATAGAGGGCATAGGAGTTCCACACCTCTTCCCTCATACCTTACCCTATGCAACTCTTCATCTGTGTCCTTTGTAATATCCTTTACAATAAATCAGCAAACACAAATATTTCTGAGATCTGTGAGCTTCTCAAGCAAATTAATTGATGGGGTTTTGGAAACGCCAGTTTATGGGAAGTCTGTCAGAGGCATGGATAAGACAACTTGGGGCTTGCAACAGAAGCTGAGGTGAGGGGCAGTCTTGGGGACTGAGCCCTCAACCTGTGGGATTTTCTTCCAGGTGGATAGCGTGGAAATTAAATTAGAAAGCACTCAGCTGGTGTCCACTGCAGAATTGCTTGCTTCTTCCTGGTGGAAAGAATTGTCACACATTTGGTCACAGAAGGCTGTGTTGATTGTTGTGGGTTGAGAGCAGAATCATTTGATTTGATCTTTCTTTTGATTTTTCTTCACAGAATCATATAGCTAGTAAATTTTAGAACAGGTACTCAAACTCATCATTTATAATCCTTGTACAATTATTTTTTAAATATTT
Source organism: Macaca mulatta (assembly GCF_049350105.2). Classification (NCBI taxonomy): domain Eukaryota; kingdom Metazoa; phylum Chordata; class Mammalia; order Primates; family Cercopithecidae; genus Macaca; species Macaca mulatta. The sequence goes on along the minus strand of NC_133407.1, from coordinate 138,326,305 downwards.
CATTCATATCAGTGAGCCGAGATCGCACCACTGCACTCCAGCCTGGGTGACAGAGCAAGACTCCATCTCAAAAATAAATAAATAAATAATAATAATAATAATAATAATAAAATATTTCATTCATATAAATACTGGTTGACCTATTTATTTTCAATAGTTCATACTGATGACCCTGTAGTTTTGTGGAAGCTGTTTGTACAATTTGTGGTATACAAGATGCCCTGAGTAACCAATGCATATCATGCTTTATGCACATCTCACAGGACTAACAACATATTTTAGTTCATTTTCCCTTCATCTTGGAGCGCTATGGGTTTTAGACCTGCCTATGTGATAGGCTGATAAGTTAGGCTCTGACTTACTCCATGCTACTCCATATTAGTTGATTAGAACTCAAAGTCCAGTCATAGTATTAGTTCTAGGAGAAATTGTGATCTGCTCCACATTCACGACTACAGGGCATATCACAGTGAAAAACAGAGAATGTATATATAGCCATGGCCTATGGCATCTGGAACTATAGATTCATTTAACTAGCACCAAAATTACACTTTGGTTAAAGTATCTAAAGATATTTAGTAAGTACATGTTGTATAGATTTGAAGTATGACAGTAAAATAAAAAGAATAGAACCCAGCTGTCCAAAATTAAGGCTCAGTTTCTCCATTATTCTCAGAATGCCCATTGCCTCAATTTGTGTGGGGTTAATTAATATAATATCTGTCTCATATATCAAGTTATTACCAAATCCTGAGATAATCCATTATACAGGAAGCATTTTTTAAAATCTGTTTTTCATTTTAATTTTTAAGTGCAGATAATGAATCAATCGTAACTTTATGTCTTTGCTAATAAAATGCCATCTCAATATCTGGTTAGTCACAAATATGCCAGCTAATTCAACTGAGATACCTGTATCATGTCGTTCAATAGAGTCCTTTCCTTCAAAAGACTGTCAAAGAAAACAGTGTTTAAAAACTCAGTGCTTGCTAATTCTCTTCAGAGAACTTCATTGTATTTTACGTAAATGCCTTTGCAGGAGGATAAACATATTTTCTTCAAGTGCTTCATGATCTAAATTGTGATTCACTGAAGTATTGTAGCATGTATAATTTTTTTAGAAAACAGAACCCTCATTGACACTTACCCCAATAGGTATGCATTTAAATTCCAAGGAACTTATCACGTTTCTTCTTTTTAACTGTCATTTGATTTTGGTATGGCATACATCTGCTACACAGCTCTTTTAACGTTCCATCAAGGCAAATTACTAGAAACCTGGGTTACTATGGCAATAAGGAGTAGCCCCAATTGTTTTTTCATGTCAGTCATCTCAGCAGTGTTAGTCTGGTAGACAGTGCTAACCAGTAGGGGAGTTAAGACCAGCATACCTTTGCAGAGCTTTAGATTGTGAATACTGGGATGGAACCACTCAGATGGAAAGGCTTGTTTCCATGGCAACAGGAGCAGCTCCCATTGTTTCAATTTGTCACTCATCACAGCAATGTTTGCCTTGGGAGGCTGCACTAAGCATTTCTAGCCACATTTTGTTGTGGATTCAAGAGACTGGATGGCAATGCTGCTATGGTACCAGGGGTTTTTTTCTTAGGGGAGATCCTAGAACAAAGTAATCTCTCTCATTCCAGTAGAAATTTTAAATAACTAGCAGTGGAATACAAAGAAAAGAAGTTGTGATAGCTCACTCCCTTCTGGGACAAGGGCCATAAAGTATGACTTTTTTTTTTTCTTGTTGTAGTTTTTGCTTGTGATAGTGAGGTGGTTTGAAATGAGAGGTGAGAAAAGTTAGGGCTGACTAAAACAAGAAGTAAGGCGAACATAAAGTGATCATTCACTATTTATTTTAAAAGTATGAGAAAAGAGAATGCCTTAAAGATAAATGTATAGTAAATATTCATAGACTCAAGGTATTTCTTTTATCAATCTATGTATTATTTAATTTAAATGATTTCTCCAACCCTTATTGCTATAGTCTGAATGTGTCCCCATAAGATTCATAAACTGAAACATGATCACCAATATAAAGTATTAAGAGGTGGGGTTTTTAGGAGATCATAAGGGCAGAGTCCTCATAAATACAATTAATAATCATATAAAAGAGGCTTGAGGGAGCTATTCTTGCCTTTAGCCTTTCCTCCATTTCATCATGTGAGGACACAGCTTCAAAGTGCCATCTTGAAAGAAGACAGTGGTCTTCACCTAACACTAAATCTGCCGGTGTCTTGATCTTGGAATTCTCAGCCTGCAGAACTATAAGAAACAAACTGTTTGTTGTTTATAAATTGCCCAGTCAGTGGTATTTTGTTACATCAGTAGGAATGGACTAAGACACTTATAAAAGTAATCCATTCTGTCAGCCAGATCATGACCCTTTCCCCAGTGTTGATCACTTAGGGCTATGAAAGGATGTACGTACAGAAAGCAGAAAACCTTCTGGGTAACAAAATTGTACATTTTATATATTTTTTAATTTCCACTCTTCATTGGTCTCAAGACTGATACAAAGAAAGAAAAAACCATTAAGAATTACAGAAGAGGCCACAATCAATATTTTAAGCTTTTCTGCAATTTTATGGTTACTGTTGCAACTCCAGAGTATTGGGCCGTTGCAAACTAGACAAACATTAGCACAAATTTGTTTTATAGAAAACTATGAAAAACTCAAGAAATTATAATACAAACATTCAAACATAAACACTATTCTTATTTTGATATTATGATTTCATCTTAGAATTTTATATCAAGCACTACAGTGTGAATAAGTATTGAACCACATGCATCACTTGTGTTATTTAACTTACATTTTACTAAAAATTTTTGAGAAAGTTATTATTACCCCTACAACTAGTTGTTTGGAACTACAACTAATTGTCAAAATTAATTGAAATTAGACACTGAGTTTTACTACTAAATTCTATAACAAACCGTTCTCATTTTTTAAATCTCCCTAAATCAGAATCACATTATCTTACTACTTTATTATTTCCTGTCCCTGATTGAGTTGTGAATTATCAAGAAGTTTGTCAGTGGCTAGATTTCCTTTTTAAATGACTGTAGATAGTTATCACTTCCCACTTCATTTGTGAACTTTGATAAATCTTTCATGTTTACATGGTTACAATGCATTATTTCAGTCTTAGCAAAATTTAATGAGCAACTAATTATTCTATGTATATCTCAATAACAGGTTATGGATATATATGATATGTATTGTTTTCTCAGGTTATTCTTTGGAGAATATAGCATAAGATACTCAAGCTATATTCAATCTTTTTTGCCTAGAAATGGAATAGATGCAGCCAGAGTTGATGGGGCACAAAATGCCAAGGAGACATCTAGAGAAGAAACTGAGGTTCTGCCCATATGGCAGAGACAGATTGTTCAACCCACCAGTATATCAAGTCTGCTCTAACTCTCTACAGGCCGGTGCAGCAGTGTGTGTTCTCTATAAGTTGTATCTCTTAATTCCAATACTGAAATTAAGCAGAATGGGCCTGCAAGAAAATCATATTTTACTCTTTTTTCTTATCCTGGAGTTTGGTCACATTGCAGTAAAAAATGTTTTTTAAATGCTATTTTCCTCTTAAACTTTGTTCCCAACATAAATATGTTCAGATCTTTAAAAAAACAAACAAACAAACACGTAGCTTGAAATACAAGGCCGTTTTGCAAGATGCACTCAAGGAATGTACAAGACAGGAGGCGTGATAATAGTAGGTGCTGGGAAAACAAGTTCATCCTGAATAGATAGCCTTTTAGTTAAAGAAACTAAGTGCATGTATATATGTGCCTCTGTATGTGTGTGTAATATATACACAGCCAATGTCTAGGTTACAGAATTTAATCAGAAGGATAATTAGAGATTGTATTAGCGCTTTTTGTATATGTAGCATTCTGCATCTATTTTTTGAATGATTAAATGAATGAGCACTGTGGGGGAAAAAAGATGAATATCACTTGGCTACCTTAGGAAGGTTGTTGTAACTCTTAAATCAGAGTTTAGAATTTTCATCTTTAATTTTCATTATTTTATTTCTTATTTGGTTAATATTTCTAGTTACTTTTACATTTCATAACTTAAAGGAAATTATTTTGTTATAAACAAGTAACACTCATAATCTACATTATGCCTGTATAAATACATTCTTGAGGTTTAGAAAATTGTTTAGTCTTTGCCTCCAAACAGGTGCTGACTTCTTGCAACATTCATAGGTTTATTTAACTCAATGAATATTTATGGAGGTCTTCTTTGTGTACTATGCTGGTTATTGACGGGTTGGAGGAAAGATGAACTGGTGGGTCAAGCTGACCATATACACACTCTGTGAAGGTTTATCTGGTGTACTAGGACTAAAATTTAGTATTTTAATTATCTTAATTGAAGAATATATTAAGATGATCAATTAAAAGTAAATATCTGGTTTTAAAAATTAATCTAACTCATAACTTCAAAAAATAAACTCAAGTGTCATTGGATCACACACAAACATTAACTGAGTTGTGACGGTTAATTTTTTTCTTCTTCTTTTTTTAAGTGAGATGAGGGTCTCATATGTTGCCCAGGCTGGACTCAAACTTCCGGGCTCAAGAAAGCCTCTGCCTCAGCCTCCCTGATGAGCTGGGGCTATAGGCACGTGACACCACACCTGGCTACGATGGTTAATTTTGTGTGTACATTTGGCTAGCCCAGAGAGTTGTGAAAGTCTGGGTGTGTCTGTGGGTGTGTTTCCAGAAGAAATTAGCATTTTAATCAGTAGACTGAGTAAAGAAGATGGCTGTCACCAATATTGATGGGCATCCTCCAGTCCTGTGAGGGCCCAAATAGAATGAAAAGATAGAAGAAGGATAAATTTCCTCTCCCTGTTTGAGCTGGGACATCCATGTCCTTCTGCGCTTAGACACAGGAGCTCCTGGTTCTCAGGTTTTTGGACTCAACTGAATTATACCACTGGCATTTCTGGCCCCTCAGCTTTCAAACAGGACTTCTCCACCTCAATAATTACATGAACCAATTCCCACAATAATTCTCTCTCTCTCTCTCAGTAGTGTATCCTCTTGGTTCTGTTTCTCTGAAGTACTTGGACTTAAAACACTGAACATCAATTAAGTGACCTAAGCTCTACTGTGGAGACTAGAGACATGAATCATAGAATGTCTTCCAGAACATGAATTGTTCCATGACCTGACCAGTGCCCCAGACACTGTTGACTTTTGACATTTCATCAACTTGGCAGAACCTTCTTCTCCTTGTTCCTCTGTGTAATGTTTGTTCTATCTTCAGGACCCAAATCAAAAACCACCTTCCCCTTAATGCCTTCTCTGGTATTTTGACCTCCAAGAATGGGTATAGTGTCCTTTCTTTGCATTCCCATAGTAGTCCAACCATAATTATCTCATAGAATCAACCAGACTGATATATTTTAACTCAATATTTTAATTTTAGAAAGTTGTAGATACATATACAGTTGTAAGAAATAACATATAGATCCTATGTACTTTTATTAAATTTCCCCTGAATGATATCTTGCTATAATATCACAACCAGGATATTGATATTGATACAGTCAAGTCATAGAACAATTTTATCAACAAAAGGATACCAAATACAGCCCTTTTGTAATCAAATCTACTTTCCTCCCACATCTCTACTTGCCACTCCATTATCCTTAAACACTGGCAACCACTAATCTGGTCTTCATTTCTATAATTTTGTCATTTCAATAATACTATAAAATGGGTCATAAAATATGTGATCTTCTGAGATTGCTTTTTCACTAAGCATAATTCCCTGGAAATTATTACACAATATTCAGGTTGCTGTGTATATCAACAATATGGATGTACCACAGTTTGTTTAACCATTCACCTGTGGAAGAACATATGGGTTCTTTCTAGTTTTTACTATTAGAAATAAAACTGTTATAAACATTCATGTACTAGTTTTGCATGGACATAAATTTTCATGTCTCTGGAATAAATGCCCAAGTGTACAATTGCTAGGCCGTATGGAAATTAGATGTTTGGATATTTAGGAAACTGCCAAGCTGTATTCCAGAATGGCTGTACCATTTTACAACCCCACTAGTAATACATGAGTAATTCAGCTTCTCTGTATTCTCATCAACATCTGAGATTGACATTATTTTCAGTTTTTATTTTAGTCATTCTGACCTTAAAAATGTGAACAGTCACCATAAAATACAAGAAATGCTGATATAGAAGCTAACTAAGATAAAATACAAGGAGGCATACAACTCTTCTAGGAGAAAAGGTAAAATAAAAGTCTGCCGAATGGAAGAACTTGTATGTGCCAAGCCCAGGGATAAGAGAAAACATCAGACAAGTTGGGAAAATGCAAATAGCTTGGGACAGACAGCAGGCAATGAGGTAGTTGATGACAGGATAGGAAGGTGGGCAAAGATCAAATAACAATGAGCCTCGCATGCCTTGCTGAGACTTGGACTTCATGCAGAAGGTAAGGGCTTGACAGTGGAAATAAAGGTACCATTTTGAAACACAGCTACTTCTTCTTCCCAATGGTAATTTATCTTTTTCTATTTTTTTTTTTTTTTTTTTTTTTTTTTTTTTTTTTTTTTACATTTCAGTAGCTTTAGGGGTACAAGTGGTTTTTGGTTACATAGATGAATTGTATAGTGGTGAAATCTGGGATTTCAGTGCACTTGTCACCCAAGTGGTGTACATTGTACTGAATATGTAGTTTTTTATCCCTTACCCTCCTCCAACCCTCCCAGCTTCTGAGTCTTCAATGTCTATTACACCACTCTGTATGCCTTTGCGTACCCGTGGCTCAGCTCCCACTTATGAGTGAGAACATGTGATATTTGGTTTTCCATTCCTGAGCTACTGCACTTAGAATAATGACCTCCGAGTTCATCCAAGTTGCTGCAAAAGACGTTCTTTTATTCTTTTCTATGATTAAGCAGTATTTCATGGCATATATATATCATATTTTCTTTATCCACTTATTGGTTGATGGGCATTTAGGTTGATTCCCTGTCTTTGCAGGTGTTAATTGTGCTGCCATAAACATATACATGCAGATGTCTTTTTAATATAGTAACTTTTTTTCTTTGGATAGATACCTAGAAGTAGGATTGCTGGATCAAATGGTATATCTACTTTTAGTTCTTTTAGAAATCTCCACATCTTTGTCCATGGAGGTTGTACTAGTTTACATTCCCACCAGCCATGTATAAGTATTCCCTTTGCGCCACATCAGTGCCAAAATCTATTGTTTTTTGACTTTTTAATAATGGCCATTGTGGTGGGGTAAGGTGGTATCTCATTGTGGTTTTAATTAGTATTTCCCTACTGATTTGTGATGTTGAGTGTGTTTTCATATGTTTGTTGGCTGTTTGTATACCTTCTTTTGAGAAATGTCTATTCATGTCATTTGCCTACTTTTTAATGGTATTATTTGAGGTTTTTTTTTTCTTGCTGGTTTGCTTCAGTTCCTTGTATATTCTGGATATTAGTCCTTTGTCAGATGCATAATTTGCAAATATTTTCTTCCCCAGTGGTGTTTTGTTAATTTGGACAATTAATACACAGGCAGGGAGGAAAGCCAGAAAAAAAAGGAGGAGCGATCAAAGACATAGGAGATAAAATACTTGTAGCCAGAAAGTTAAACAATACCAAATAAAATAGGAAGGCAGTGAGGGGTTGAGAGGAAGGGTCATCAAACTACTCCGATGGGCCAAATCTGGCCAACTCTCTGCTTTTGTAAATTAGGTATTATTGGAACGGAGGCATGTACATTCATTTAAATATTGTTTATGACTGTTTTTGCACTGTGATAGCAAAGTTGAGTAAATAAGGCAGAGACTGCCCCACAAAATCAAAAGTGTTTACTATCTAGCTCTTTATACAAAATATTTGCTAATCCTTTGTTTAAAAACAAAGGAACAGTTGATCAAGAAAAAAATCTGCCAAGTGTTTTGTGGATTTATCAGTAAGTAGGTTTTTGATTACTCTGAGAGAGGAGTTTTTAGTGAAATCATTGGTGTTGGGATAAAGGGAAGTATAGAGAGTAAGTACATGCAACTTTCAAGATGTATTTATCCTCCCACAGCCAGTACACTGCCACTCTCCCCAGTCTTCATCAATAAAATGCGTTATCTCCATTCACGTAAGAGGAAACAGAGATTCCGGGAGTTTAAGCAGCTTGGTCAAACTTTCACAGAAGTAAGTGGGAGTAAAAACTGGAATCCAGTTCTATTTATTCAAAGCCCATATTTGAATATAGGTTTTCTTTCAGCTATGTAATATTTTTCCTAGAATTTACACTTGAGAGCTCAGAATTAAATGAAAGCTTATGAAATTTTTTAGATTTCAGGATTGTGGACTTTGCCAAAGTATTCTTACATGGAAATGACGTCTTGAAACCTTATCTGTTGTCTCTGCCAACAGGTATATTAAAGGAATGAGATCATTTAATAACTATGTTCAATTAATTCAAAATTATTCTCTCTCCAAATAAAAAGGATTCTTGCTCCCTGGACCCTTCTCATTTACAGAAACTGCCTACTCAAAGTAAGCTTTCATAGATATAATGGAGCTCACTTACAACAGCATCTGTTCTGAAATATTCTGCACAGCTAAGGGAGTGAAAAAATGCAAACTTTTAAATTAATAGTCATTGAGGGAACAATAATGACAACAATGACAACAGAGAGAAAAAATACGTCTCTAATGAGAGGAACAGAAAGAAATCTGGTAGACCAGAAACTCACTACCATATAAACATCTACATAGAAAACCTCAATAAAAGTACCTAAATGTTTTTTCTTATTATGTAATTCATTATAGTCCAAATTCATGCTATGTGAGATACATAAGTCTCAATGGCTTCCTTATTCCTTTGTAAATTTCAAGTCAACGATTTTAAATAAAATTGCCAGGGTGAAGGGGGAGGGTTGCTGTAATATATGAAAGCATCCATTAGGAATCCCTTTATAGTAGCACTCAGTGGGGTTGATTTCACCCTTCAGGGGATATTTGGCAATTCGTAGACATTTTTGATTGTCATACCTGGGGTGGAAGAGGTGCTACTGGCATCTTGTGGGTAGAAACCAGGGGCACTGCTCACATCCCATAATGCATAGGACAGCCTTCCACCTCACCTCCCCAGGCAAAGAATTTTCTGGCCCATAATGTCAATAGTGCCAAGGTTGAAAAATCCTGCTTCAGAGGAACATCACTATGACATATTGGCAAGTCCATCAATGACACAGAACAAATATATCAAATATGCTATTATACTTGGGCAATCCTTATTTGCAAAGTCCTGAAATATAGTCCTTAAACTATTATAGTTGCAAATGATAGCTTAAATGAAGAAATACATAGGATTGATAGAATAAAAATAACGTCTTCTATCAGTACTATGTAATTATTATTATTATTATTGTTATTTTTATTTTTTTTTTGAGACGGAGTCTGGCTCTGTTGCCCAGGCTGGAGTGCAGTGGCCCGATCTCGGCTCACTGCAAGCTCCACCTCCCGGGTTCACACCATTCTCCTGCCTCAGCCTCCCAAGAGGCTGGGACTATAGGCACCTGCCACCACGCCTGGCTAATTTTTTTGTACTTTTTAGTAGAGATGGGGTTTCACCATGTTAGCCAGGATTGTGTCCATTTCCTGACCTCGTGATCCACCCGCCTCGACCTCCCAAAGTGCCGGGATTACAGGCGTGAGCCACCGCTCCCGGCCTATGTAATTATTTTTAATAACAATTGGAACTCATCTTCAAGATGAAATAACATACTTGTCTAATTATGCACAAACATGTTTTAGGCCAGCAGTGTGGAACTACATGAAAACAGCACAATAAACACCTATGTGAGGCATGTTGCCAATTTATCCAGAAAAAGAGAGATAAATGTGTGACTGAAAAAAAGTATTTGTCGAACGAGCTGCAGCTGTGTATAGCTAATACCTAATTGCTCATCTAGAACATATTATCCATCAGGCAGAACAAAGGTGGGTAATTTTCTACAATCTACTGAGATGATTTACCAAATTACTGCATAAAAATACACTTATCTCATATTAAAGTTATGACACTAACCAATAAAACCTCAGGGTAATCAGAATTATTGATGATTTGACCTAACTTTCTTTGTGTGTTTTTAGAAATAAAAAGCCCAAAGAACAAATCAAAGGTAGTTTAAAAATTTCAATTGGAAACCAGGAATTGGCATTTGAATTCTTCTTCCAGAACTACGATGAAGATTTCTGTAAAGTATGTTAACTCAAAAACTATTAGATAGAAAATGTCAGTAATAATTTTAATCATTAGTTAGATTTTTTTTTTCACCAATGACTTATCTTTAATTTTAATTTATATGTAAATAAACATAAATATACGTGTGTAACTTAACTTGAAAAGAAGTGTAATGGTGATGAGCTCTATTTTGGGGGTATCCTAATAACAAACTCTACATGAAGTGAATATGGACTGTACTTGAAGACTTGATGGAGAGAAATTCTGACCGCTAACCTTGTCATCAACAGAGTACTAGAAACTTACTCTGGTAAATTGGATTATTGCTCTCTATTCTGCACCCTTGTCCTTTACTAGAATTACAGACTCCTTGGCTTTTGTTGCATGACTTTGCATTACCTCCCACTGAAATGGGAAGAGAATATTTCCTCATCCTATTAATGTTCGGTTTAGCCATGTGACTTGCCTTGTCTGACAGAATGTAGCCTAAAGTGACGGCGTCCCGGTTATAAGCTGAAGCCTTAAAAGCCATTTCATATCTTTGTTCAACTTGTTTGCTTTTAAGCCATTTGCCATTAGAGAAACATGTCTCAGATAGCTATTGACTAACTAGATATGTGGAGCTGATCCACAGACTTAAAATCAAGAAAAATATTTGTTATAAGCCAACAAGATACTTGAGGTTGTTTGTTAAGCAGCAGAAAGTGACTATTACACTTATAAAAGGATTTTCTAGCAATATTTATATTGTGAGTGTTTGATGAATACGTCCCCAACACTTGTTTCCCAGATTTTCAACTGGAAATCCACCCTTACCTCCACACTGTTGAGAAAGTAGTATCCAGGACTGACTTCCAGGGTGAACTGAATCTTGGCATTCCTCTGGTCACTGCAATTCGATTCCATTATGGGCACATGATTTTAGATGGGCCAATCAGAATCAACTTCAGAACTTTTCCAAAAGCTACCAGAAAAATGAATTTCACTGTTTCCTCCTAGTCTTTAACTGGAAGAATAAGAAGTTAAGGCTACTGCAGACACTTTGCTGACACAAGGAGGAGCCTAGAGCCACCTAAACCTAAGCCAACAAAGCCAAAATTGGTGCTGAGAGACAGAATAAAACAAGGTTCTCACAATGTGGCCCAAGGTGTCAACTCAGCTATCCCTGAAGATAGCTCCAGAGATGGGGCTATCTTTATGTTTCTTTATGTGTGTTGATAGTTTCTTCTTATTTCTTAACCTAATTTGAATTATCTGCCACTGATCTCATAGAGATACCTAATGGACACAGCATCTTTGATTTTAATTAAGGGATAAGACATAGAGAAAATACTCTTTTTAAACACAACTTTCTTTTATTTAACCTAAAACAGCCAGTCATTCTGTAATGTGTACAGAAGAAAGAATTTACTGCAGAAAGAGAATAATTATAAAAGCATATGCAAAATACCTGCCCATTTTCTCCTTCTATTCATATAATTTTCTTTTAAGGGGAATATCATTGTGACATAATTATAGTTTATCCAAATCCCAACATGAAATTAACATTTCAAAGATATAATAGAATTATAATATTTTCCAACAGAACATAATGTTTTATCAATTCAGACTAAATTTATAATCTTCCAAACTTCACATGAAATTTAAGAGACTATCTTAAAACTCTGCTAAATTTTAAATGAACAAGTTTAATCCCCAGTTTATGAAAAGACACTAAAACCTCTGATGATAGAGAGAATAAAGTACATCTGTCCTGAAGTCAAGTCTGCATAAATTGATTTTTCCAGATAATATAGTTGAGGTGTTTTTCCCCAATTCAGTAAAGGAAATTTATTTCTAATAATCAGATTGTCCAGACTCAGTGAGAAGTTTTCCTTAGCAACTATCAGTAATGTGTACACAATGCCTAAAGTGGCTAAGTGTTTGATAACCATATTATCAGATATTTATATTTTACTTCCAGTTGCTTAGCTACCACCTATGTTTTAGAAAATAATATTATATTTCTCTGGCTATAAATATAATACAAACTTACTTCATATTATTTGAAAAATGCCAAAAGGTGCAAAGAGAAAATAAAAGCCAGCCATGTTCCAAATACAAGATATTTGTTACATGTTACTCTTATGTGTTTTTGTATTTCTCTTCAGAAGTTGTTTTCTAGAGTTAAATTGTTTCTACATTTGAGTGCCTTGTTTTTTCACTTATATATTTGAACATTTTCCCATGACAATCATGTACAAAAATACAAAAAATCTTTCAATTATTTCCCATCTTACCGTTAAGCAGGAGCCAAATTTTACAATGGTATAGGGTTGCTATCACAAACTACCATAGACTGAGTGATGGCGTCCTGGCTATAAGCTGAAGCCTTAAAAGGCATTTCATATCTTCGCTCAGCTTGTTTGCTTTTATGCCATTTGTCATTAGCACAGTGCTTCGGAGGCTGGAGGTCTGAAATTAAGGTTCCAACATCGTCAAGTTCTGGTGAAAGCCCTCTTCCTGGTTTGCAGATGGCTGTCTTCTTCTTGTATCCTCACATGGTGGAGAGCAGAGAGGAAGCAAGCAATTGCCTCTTTTTCTAAAATGGCACTAATCTTATTCTTGAGGATTCAACCCTCATGACCTAATCACTTCTCAGAGGCCCTACCTCCTAATACCATCACACTAGGGGGTTGGAATTTTACAAACACATTTTGACGGGACACAGACATTCAGTCCATTGCAAATGGTCTCCATGAATTGCATCTTCCCATGATCTCTCTGAATCAAATACCTCCCCTTCCTTAGCAACACTTATCATGACAGAGTTTTTGCTCTTCCTCTAACATGCCAGGATCGTACCTCCTTGTTACCTTTGTACTGTCACCTCTGTCTAAAACACTTTTTCTCCTGATATGCATGATTCATTCCATTATGTTCCCCACATGGTGTCCTCTCTGTTCGACCAGTCAAGACCCTCCAGGTAACTATGGTCGTGGTTACTAGACTCAGACTTTCACACTAGCTGCGTGATCTTGAGAAAGCTGCTGAACCTCTTTTTTACTTTGGAGAATAACAATAATTACCTTATGGGCCTGTTGGGATAATTAAACTCATCTACTTTGCAAAATCCTCTTCTTTACCAGCATTCTTAAAACCTAAATTTTACTTTTTTCGTAGGTTATTTGTTATTTTATAGCACACTCTATTAATTAATAATTATTATGTCTATGATTACACGTTAGTGATTATTTATACGTTTATTGTGTACTGTCTCATCTCCCCCCTTCACTGGGCCCCAGATTCTACCAGGATAAAGATGTGCTCAAAAACAAAAACAAACCAGTTAACACCAATATAGTACCTGCAATGCAACTGTCATTCTAAGCTTTTTAAAAGCATTAATCATTGTAAGTAGAGGACTATCTGTACCTACTCCACGGAATACTTACACTGATTCCACTTATGATTTTTTTTTTTCACTGTATGATAGTGGGAAAGCCATATGCATATGGAAACCATACTTTGAGTACCCATACAACCTTTCTGATTTTCATTTTCAGTACAATATTCAATAAGTTACATGAGATTTTTAAAATATTTTATTGAAAATTAGGCTTTGTGTTAGAAGCTTTTGCCCAACTTCAGGCTAATGTAAGTTCTCTGAGGACATTAAAGGTAGGCTCAGCTAACCTATGATGTTCAATAAACTAGGTTATTAAAAGCACTTTTGACTTAACATATTTTTAGCTTACAATGGGTTTATTGGGACATGACCCCATGGTAAGTCAAGGAGTATATGTATTATTATCTCCATTTTACAGATAAGAAAATTTGAAGTATGCACATTATTAAGCAGCTTTCCCAATTGGTAATGGCAATAACTGGTGAAGGGAAGATGTGAACCCAGGCAGTGTGGCTCCAGAGGGAATGTTATGCTTTCAACAAATTCATAGTGAGGAAATGAGGTGAATAAACCCAAGAAGGAAGCACTGTCATATAATCAGGACTAAGCTTCTTTTATATCTCAGACCTCCTTCTAAAAAACAAAGTGAATTCTATTTTCTTTCAGACTGTGCTTTCTCCAATCAGCAGAATGTAGGCGAGAAAATAGAGGAGTGAGGCTTTCATTTCTCAATCCCACCTTTGACATGAAAGGAACAGGGGCCAGCTTCCTTTTGGCTGGTTCCTGCTGAGTTGGATTTCTCCTCATTTATTTCAGCTCTTTCACCTGGCTTTCTCCTCCACACTAATGATTTGCATCCATAAAGCAAATGACCTTTGCTAGCCGATGTGCTTTCCCTTAAATTGGCCATGTTACTTTTGTCCTTTTAAATATTATAGCACAACTCATCAGTATGTTATTGGGAGCCGTGTTTTCGAACAATTACATCACAGTTTTATTCACCAAAGTACCCAGTTATTTTCCTACTCCATGCAAGTTGCTCTTTAATATAATTTCTTTTACTGGGGTGAGTTGCTTGCTGGCTGTCCTATGAAACTACACATGGATGTTTTATGAAAGCAATACTTTCCAGCCTTGCTCAGCTCTGCTCCAGCTTTGCTCAAATGTATGATGAGAGAGGAAGGAAGGCTCTTCCTTGAGTCCTCGAAGGGGGGTGACTATGCTACTGTTCTGTGCCCCTTTCATCAAAAGAACACTACAAACTTTGCTATCCTCAAGGGCTACCTTGGAAAATGATTTCTCAGCATAGAGCCCACAGACAACTTGTAACAGATGCAGCTCAAGTGTTGTCAAAAATATGGACCTCTGGCCCTATTTTTACTAAATGAAATTTGAAGACGTGAGATAAAGGAGTTTGCATTTTTAACAAGCATCCCAAATAATTTGTGTGCGTGTGTGTGTGTATCACATACATATACATACATACACATGTACAGGTCGTCTTCCATATCTGTGAGTTTTGCACCTGTGGATTCACCAATCACGGGTTGAAGATATTTGAAAAAGATTGCCTCTGTACTGAACATGTATAGACTTTATTTTCTTGTCATTATTTCTTAAACAATACAGTACGATAACTATTTATGTAGCATTTACTTAGTAGTAGGCATTGTAAGTCATCTAGAGATAATTTAAAGTATACAGGATGATATGCATAGGTAATATGAAAATACAATGCTATCTTAAATCAGAGACTTGAGCATCCATGGATTTTAGTATCCACAGGAGGGCCTACAACCAATCCCCCAGGGATACCCAGGGGTGACTGTATATATATTACATATATGTACACACACATATATACATGTGTGTGCATATACATATTTAAAACATTATTATTCAATAAATGTTGAGCACACACTACATGCCATGTCCTGTGGTGATTGCTAGGAATACAATGATAAGCAGAAATAGATATAGTCCCTGCTCCCATTAAATTTCAGCCTGTTGGATGAGCTAGATATTAACCAATGACCACAGAAATAAACATAGACTCTTAACAGAACAGGGGCATGAAGGGGGGGAAATCTGAAACGTGAGTGATTGGCCTTGCTAAGAATTCCAAGGAAAACTTCTCTGAACTGAAACCCAAAACTGAGTCTAAATCAACTAAGGAAAGAGGAGAAATGAAGGTTGTGTTGGAGGCAGAAGGAAAGTGATGTCATGAATGTGCTGGAAAAAGGAGCACGAGAGGAGAGGGGTGAAAGAAGCCCAGGGTGGTGACAGCCACACAGTGAGAGCAAGCACGATACGGGAAGCTGGAGAGGTGGTAGCCGCCGGACCACACTGAGTCTTTTAGATGCTAGTTCTGTTTTTAACTTATGCAAAAACAATGGGAATCCCTTGGAGAGCTTGAAGTGAGAGGGGACACTGGCAGGGTTACAGCTGAGATTTTCTTATTGATCTTTGAGCTGTGGTGTTCAATAAGATAGTCACTAGCTACATGTGGCTAAATAAATTTAAATGTAATAAAATTAAAAATTCAGTTCGTCAATAGTAGTTACGTGTGAGAGAGCCCAGATGTAGAATATTCATGCTTGCAGAAAGTTCAGTCGGCAGCACTACTCAAAGTGTCATTTTGGACCCCAGCATTAGCAGCCCCTGAGAACCAGTCTGAAATGTACGATGTCAAGTCCTGTCTTGCATTCTGAGGTGATTCTTAGGTGTATGCATGTTAAAGTTTGACAGCCATAAGTCTAGAAGGTAACTGGCCATATAACGGGATCTATTGGTAATTTGCTACTGTGAATGGGATGAAAAGCACCCATAAACTTCCAATATGGAGAATAATGACTGAAAAGATGCCAATATTGCCAAGTAAACTACCAATTTGGCCCTAAATTTTATAAGATCTCTACAAGTCCCTTTTGGAACTTAGTGAAATATACACACCACCTGGTTCAAATCAAATGCTTTGCATTTGGTGGAAAATAGATCGTCTCAGAGTTCTTTCCAAATATGATTTCAAGGTTCTCCCACACTGTCCTCCCTTCACCATCCATTCCCCGGTATTCTCCCTCTCTAATATCTTGCTGTTGTGAGTAGGATTGCTACATATCATACCACAAGAATTCAGGCTGTGACACAAAGCTTAATTTTCTTTTCTAGCGTTCCCAGTGGAAGACTACAATGTGTGAAATATTATTTGTTGGGTCGTTAAAAGAAACTAATGAACTCACTGGCTTCCTGAAATTGTAGTTTTATTTTTCAGGAGTATGAGAGCCTATTTATTTTTAACTGTACTATTATCATACAAATAGATCAGCTTGTGGTTCTTACCCATTTCAGACACGCACTCCACTCCACTTTTATTGCACAGTCTGTTACATGACAAAATACCTGAGGAAGCTCACCAAAATCCCAGACTTGTAAACAAACATAACATACGTGAGGAGAGAAACATTTCCAAATAGCCTACGCTCTATGCTAAGGTTTAATCTTGAGCTAAAGAACAACATAGTAGCAAAGTAATAATAATCTAATAATGAACACTAACCTATAATGAACATATACTATGTGCCATACATTGAATATTTCTATCATCTCAGAATTCATGTGTTGACGTTCTAGTCCCCATTGTGATGGTATTTGGAGATGGGGTCTCTGGGAGCTAATTAGGGTTGGATGACATCAGGAAGGTGAAGCCCTCATGATAAGATTAGTGGCCTAATAAGAAGAGAAGGAGAGAGAAACATGTCCCTCTCTCCACTGGAGAACAGAGCAAATGTCTTGTGAGGACACAGCAAAATGGCAGTCATCACCTTGACTTTGGACTTTCCAGCCTTTAGAAGGGCGAGAAATAAATTTTTGTTGTTTAAACAACCCAGTATACGATATTTTGTTATGGCAGCTTGAGCTGACTAAGGCATTATGTGCCAGGCCCAGTGCTACTTACCTCCCAGGCATTGGCTGATTTGATGTTTACTTATATCATGAAGCTAAAATTAATATTATAAGCACCTTACAAATGCAAAACCTAAGGCTCACAGAGGTTAACTTCCTAAAGTCCCTACAATCATTGCAAACTCATATGTTCTGTTCATTCAAGTTCAATGAAATCCATATAAAGCTTTCAGCACTGCATATATCAAATAACAGCAGCTAAAAAGCTATCCAAAGCATTCCATGTACTTACAAATGCCAACAAGTTTTTGGCAGTTATATTAAACTATTACCTGCACCTAAGCAGATGCTATTATTTTATGGGTATAATTAGGTTCTGTGTATAAAACAGATACATCTGTGGCTATCTCCTGTTTTTATCTGAGAAATGTTACTCACTTGGGTTCTTGTAGCACAAACAATATGGCTTGCTGAACATACAAATCCACATCAAAAGGGTATTTCTGCATGTATAAGAAACCGAAATTCGGCCGGGTGTGATGGCTTACGCCTGTAATCCCAACACTTTGGGAGGCCAAAGCGGTGGATCATTAGAGGTCAGGAGTTCGAGACCAGCCTGACCAACATGGTGAAACCCCATCTCTACTTAAATATATATATACACAATATATATATATATATAAAATATATATATACACTATATATATATATAAAATATATATATAATATATAAATATGCAATATATAAATATATTTAATACATATAAATATATGTATGTATATATAATATAAATATATATGTGTATATATTATATATATGTATATATGTATATACAAAATTACCCAGGTGTGGTGGCACATGCCTGTAATCCCAGCTACTTAGGAGGCTGAGGCAGGAGAAGAGCTTGAACCCAGGAGGTGAAGGTTGCAGTGAGCCGAGATCATGCCACTGCATTCCAGCTTGGGCAGCAGAGTAAAGCAAAACTCTGTCTCAAAAAAAAAAAAAAAAGAAGAAAGAAACCGAAATCCGGATCCTGTTTTGTAACCTTTTGTGCAACCTTGGATAGGTGACTTTATCCCTTAGGACAGAGTGTTTTCCTGTGGGGAAAAGAGTGATGGTCTTTAACCTTCTCTCCAGATTTAACTCTGATTTTATGTTCCCAAAGAAAGTCTTATTGAGAACTCCATTATTTCAGCTGACAAAATAAAAAGTTTGATCTTGTTAAACTAAAAGGAGATGCCTCTGTATCTGAAGTCTTACTTAGTGAAGTGCAACCTAACTGAGTACATACACTAACTGGAAATCTAACTTAGGAGTGCACTCTTGTAACAAATAGCTGAGTCTCAGCCAATCATGGCAGCCTAGCTTTGATTAATCATAGGCAGGCAGCTGATTTGAATAAGGCAACTTTGAGTGTTAAAGTAAATTTGAGGTAAGTTTGTCTTTTGACACATCTTTATAACAAGTTTAGATTTTGCCAAATGATTACTTTGAATTTTGATCCCCAAGAGGTCAAAAACCAAAGGAATAGGAAAAAAAAAAAAAAAAGAAAAAAGTCTAGACATTGATCGGTTGATATAATCTGTCCTGTTGGCAAATGTAAAATAGTTAGCTGTATTGGGCATTGGGCATGTGTAATTTACTTACAAGTCACAAAACCCCATCTCAAAATGGATATAACAAAAAACAACAACATAATTATTGATTCACAGGACTGAAAAGTTGATGGGAAGGTGTGGTTTCTGGCAAAAGATCCCTGCCAATAGATTCAGCCTTGCATCCTCTCAGCTTCTCCTTCTTTAAAAAAAGGAGGAGGGGTGCTCGTGTGCCCACATTTGAATCTATCCTGTGGCTGAGATAGGTCATGTGTCTATGCTTTGAACCAGAGATGAGAGGAGTCTCATTCTTAGCTACCAAGAAACCACAAAGAAAATCCACGTAAAATTACCAGTTGAATGAAGAATGGATATTTGAAAAGCAAAATCAATAGTCACCCATCTCATCAAACAAGATATTAAGAATAGTGACAATAATACGTGACTGAGTGGTTTTCCCTATCTTACTAAAGATAATATAATAGCTGTAAAATGTTGAGCATTTACTATATACTAGAGACTGTGCTAAATGCTTTACACACATTATCCGCTTTTCTTTCATACAGATGAAGAAACAGAGGCTGAAAGAAGTTGCATCATTTGTACTGAATCTTAACACCTAGTAAGAGGCAGAGTTAAGATATGATATAGATTTATCTGATTTCCAAGTTCACGTGCTTAAGGGCTTTAACCACTATATTGCTTCCATAAGAACTACTTTGATATTTTATTTTCATAGAGTACAAGAAAGTAGAAGCTTGCAAAATAAAATAACTTTAAAATGTGGCTTCAAAAAACACAGCTTGTTGCAACAACAAAGAATAAAATAGACTATAGTTTACTAATAATGTCCAGAAGAGGCCTGTGATATAATTAGTACCCACAATGTTTTAAGCAATTCAGTTCCCTCACTTTCTAAGTACCAAAAATAGGTATCAAAAAATAATTTTCAACATATATTTGTATATGTTATATGTGTGTGTAAAGAAAATTACAATTCAATGTTTCCAAAATGGTTAACAATCAAAATACGTAAACTTTTGAGAACCATCACAACTCTTACTGACTATAACACAATTACTCTTTACATCAGTTAATAGTGATATCTGTATTATTCCAAGCCATGTGGCTTAGGCTACTAGGACAGCATTAACCAGTAATTTGAAACATGGCTGTTCATGTGTCTACAACCCACAATTTCTGCACCCAATCATTTTCAAGATACTACATTGACATGACCCCAACATAAACAGTTCTCTATAATAGGGGTTTGCAGACAATGCCCCACAGCCCAAATCCAGCCTGCTGCCTGCTTTTGTAAATAAAGTTTTCTTGAAACAAAGCCACACACATTCACTTACATATTGCCTATTGCTGCTTTTACACTACAATGGCAGAGTCAAGAGGTGCAAAATATTTCTTATGTAACCCTTTGTAGAAAATGTTGTCAATCCCTGTTCTAGAATATGGCATATATACTGCAAGGAGGATTTGAAATGTTAAAGGGAAATTCCAAGAATCCAGAAATATTTCTCTTATTTTGTAAATAATAGAGAGGTAAACTCATATTTTATGGACACAGATTGACTTTCTGACACTATGAAAAGAATATCGCATAACACCTCTATGAAAATAGCAGTCCATGCCAGTCTATGAAAATAGCAGTAATGGAGTGTCTACCAGGCCAACTGCTCCAAACAAGTGAGAGTTCACCCAGACACCAGGACTGCCCTTTCCTGATTTAGGGTCTTCTATTTCTTTATTTTTTATTTCTGTTTAGGTCTTCTAAGAAAGGAGTTAATGAGCTGGAATCTTTTCGTTTGTACTCTTTGGGGTAACTGCCAGTTGGGAGCTATGATCTAAACTGTTTTTCTTTCAAGTGTTCCTGAAAACATTTTAAACCGTAAAACCTTCCTTAATGGTTTCCCTTTCATTGGTTTCTACAAATCATATCTTGTATCCTTCCCACTAAATCATGTTGAACCTGCAATCATATATAAACTAGACATGTTCAACTCTTAACAAGCATTCACAGCACAGTGGCTACTGAGAGACTTTGCTTACCCACTTGTCTTTTGAAAGATTACCTTGGTCTTTATTGGTCTATATTTGGAATTATTGTATTCCATCTGTTTCCTTAAACACCTTGGTCTCTTGGTGACCCATTCTCAATAAAGAAGCTATGTGCTTAACAGTAGAGCATATTTTGTTTTTCCCTGACTGAATTAAACTCTAGGGATGATGCTCCTGTATTTTACAAACAGACAGATTACTCAAATCTTGTCTGATTGGACAGAGAGAGGGATAGTTTGGATGCAAAATTCAAACCTGATCCTTTATCTTCAACTCTAAATGGCACAGGCAACCCGTAATTAAATTTCCAGCAGTTACATGCTGACTTGTTAGCCATTAGGATATACCTCTGAGAAATACCTCTAATGGCTTGCAAGTTGCTAGAGACATTTGACTTATGCTATTTAAATAAACTAGTCATGTTTCATTATGCACCATAAGTTTTCACTGTTGGCCCCACAAACTTTATAAGTTTTATATTTTCAAGAAATGCAAGAGTAAAGACATGAATTTGAAAATGTACAAGAAGTATTTACCCAAACCCAAAACAAATATATCCCCCTCTCCATTTTTGGTTGTGAGGGGACTATATATCTAGCAGAAAGAAAAAACAACAATCCTTAGAACATTTTAAAGTCAGAAAACAAGAAAGCTGTTGACAAGGAAAGCAGAATTGTGATGTATGTTGAGAAAATCATAACTCCAAGACAAGCTCTTAGTAAGAACAGTTCATTCATTGCCGCCTGCCACTGCATGTATAGCGGAAGTTGGTTCCTGTTTCTAAAGCCCACCTACTCCAAAAAAACATTTGCATCTACCCTCACATGTAAATTCCAGTCGTGGAATGTCAGTTCTCTGATACTGAAACTGCAAAAACTCAAATAGAATTGCTTTCACTACTCTTTCAGTTACATACATCTTGATATGACCACCTTAAAGCTTGTTTGAAAATACACTGTGTGTTCAACATGTTGTTGTTGTTGTTGTTTCCCTACCTAGCATCTATCCAAGGAGAAGACCATATCACCATGAGGTGGTGATCTGTTCTAGCAGCCAACATAATATCAACAAACCAATTGGATTCACGAACCCCAGGTCTTTCTCTACCACTATTACAAAATACACATTCTCTTTCCACTGAAGATACTGAGCTGTTAACACGTAAGTCTGGAGTTACAGGTACGCTGGCAAGGGAGAGCCTGCCTGAGAATGGAGTCAGCACAGATAGCAGTTAGGAGACTCAGAAAGACAATTCCCTAATGATACGATCTGAGTCCAGGAGTACAGTACTACTTAATGGTAGAACCACCATAATTTTTAGTTAGTTGAGTGAACAAATTTGCTTTTTGCTTAAGCCACTTATTCTTACTTGCCACAGAAGATTGTGGCTTTTTAAAAGGATTCAATACAAAATAAACCCTATCATGATACGTTTACCAGACACCAACATTTTGAAGATATGTGATACTTGACAGGAACATTTTGATATGTGATGGGGGGAAGAAGAATCTAGAAGGGTAAGCGGAGTCCATAAGCTCTAAATGAAATACAAAATAGCCAGGCACCCCAAAAAAGAGGGTGGTGTGCTGATGTTGGGGGGCCATGATAAAAGGAAAGAAAGTAGATGCTGAACAAACACACACTTTCATCTACTTGACCACGATGTTAGTGGTTAGGAATGATTTAACAAAATGTGAGATCTAAAGTTTTATATGGTGTTAATGCTAAAATACTCCAGCAAAACTATTTCTGAACTGATTTGAGCCAGAGTCATGAGCCATTTATGTCACACTTTTGGCCTCATTACCAGATACCTCTACCATTCATCCAATTACAGCTTCCCAATCACTTTGCTGAGCTACTGATTGTCTTACTCTCTCTGGATGAGCCAGGAGTAACCAAATCCCTAAGCAAGTCATTGTCAACCATGGACAGCTGTCAACAGCACTAGGAGGAACCACCATGCATGTGTGTCAGTGTTGTTAGTCATTTCACCGCCTTAAGACTTTGTTTTCTCATTGGCAAAGTGGAATAGTCTTATCTACTATAGAGATTCATAGTGAAAATTACAATCAATATAAAATATGAAAATTGTATATGTAGTATCATAATACAGTAGGCACTATTTAAAGGATAACTGATACATTTTCCATAATTGCATTTTACATTTGTTTGCCGACTATGTTTGCATTTGTGTAAAATGTACATATTTAAGACAAACTACTATTTTCCCAGACAAAATAAATACATGAAAAAATCTATGGATGGAAAAGCCTTGACTTTTCAGAATCCTATGTTGTTGTTGTTTAAAAACTGGCACTTCATAAGGAAAATACTTGGAATCACGTAGATATCTACGTAACCCATCTTCCTAATAAGGTAATTTATTTATTACAAAGCAATTATTCACTCTGAAGTGACTGGATGGCAGAGTAAGACATATAATTAGATTTGAGCAATAATCTGAGGCTACAGTAGTTTTTATGAGTAAATACTATGTATAAATTAAATAAGAGGGCAACAATATACTTAAATCATAATTTTTATAATTATATTCATAATTTCCTAATTTCAAAATTTTGTATGTTAATTCCACTATTTAAAAGTGCATCAGAAATTTCAGTGTGCTTTTATAAAAAATGAAATGGGTATACCAGACTTGCAAAAGGAATTAGCATCACCAGAAAGCTAGTATTTGGGAGTCAGTGGAAAACCAGCAAAGTTGTAAAAGCAAATATAAAAAGAAGTGCCTATGCATAAAATATTCAGCAAGATAATAAGGTGGTACGACATTATTGACCTGTAAAAAGTGTCATGCAGAGTACACATGAAAGAGAAAAACAAAATATTTCAAGGGGCTAAAGATTTGTGACTTTATTCCAGTAAGGATATAGTAAAAATCAATGAAGAAAAAAATTGAACAAATGTATAAGAGAGATGCTATTTTTCTGATAGTAAAAATGGAAACTAAATATAAATTACTTGCTTGTTATCTAAGCCTCCTCTTCCTCTTTACCTAACCTAATCCACAGCATAGACCCTCTCTTGTCTCTTTTGTAATTGCCCTTTCTGAAATTGAAATAAAACATTGGAACAGGAATGCGGAGAAACTCATAATTTTTATTTTGTTTTTCGATTTCCAACTTTTAAGTTCAGGATACATGTGCAGGATGTGCAGGTTTGTTACGTAGCTTTTTTATTTTGTTTTTCGATTTCCAACTTTTATTTTAAGTTCAGGATACATGTGCAGGATGTGCAGGTTTGTTACGTAGCTAAGTGTGTGCCATAGTGGTTTGCTGCACAGATCATCCCATCAACGAGGTATTAACCCCAGCATCTATTAGCTATTAAAAAGTCAAAAAACAATAGATGCTAGTGAGGTTGTGGAGAGAATGGAATGCTTTTACACTGTTGGTGAGAGTGTAAATTAGTTCAACCATTGTGGAAGACAGTGTAGTGATTCCTCAAAGACATAATGACAGAAATACCATTTGACCCAGCAATTCCATTACTGAGTACATACCAAAAGGGATATAAATCATTCTGTTCCAAAGATACATGCATGCTTATGTTCATTGCATCACTATTCACAATGGCAAAGACATGGAATCAACCTAAATACAAATATTTTCAAAATTTATATGAGTGAACTCACATGGTATGTAATTATTCTTTGTGCGTTTCTTTCACTAAATATTACAGTCATATGATTTTTTTTCCTATGTGGTTACTTGCGATGGTTTTCATTGCTATATATAAATATACCACAAATCTTGCTATTAAAATAATGCTATTATAAACAACCTGGACCAGCCTTTTCTACACATTTCTTTTGTGAATATACTGTACCTAGGAGTGTACTTGCTAAGTCAAAGCTTGGCAAACATTAATCTTTAGTTTTCCAAACTGGTTGTGTTAACTTGCCCTACTACTTGGACTACTTGGTTGTTTCCATGGGTTCATAACCTTCTCAATAGTTGCAATTACCATGATTTGTTTTGTTTTTAATTGTAGACATTCTTATATGTAGCAATATCTCACCGGTTTCCTTTTGTATTGAGCTATAACATATATGCAACAAAATGGACGATCTTAAGTGTTCAGCTTGATGGATTTTGAAAATTTATTCACTCATGTAATTACTATCCAAGGAAAAATACAGTGTAGACCATATCCATCACCCCAGAAAGTACTATCTTGCCTTTTTCCATTCAATTCCACACTTCCATTTAAAGTATTACTATCCTAAATTCTATTGCGATAGTCCTGTTCCTGGACCTCAAGTATGCGAAATCCAATGGCATAGGGTATTTTATGTCTGAATTATTTTGCTCAATATTATTTATAAAATTTATTCACAATATGGCATATATTGGTACTATTTATTTCCTTTTAATTGTCAATCAGTGTACCATCGTATTACTATACCAAAAAATGTTTATTCTATTCTCCTGTTGATAAGCATTTGAGTTTCAAATTTGGGACTATTATAATGAGGATGTGATAAACAGTTTTATAAACATTCCTGTGGACATATGTTTTATTTTCCTGTCTTGTGTAAATACTTAGGGATGGAAATCCTGAGATAGATGTATGTTTAATGTTATAAGAAACTGCCAAAGTATTTGTACAATTTTACCTGACCACTGACATTCATGAGAGTTATAGTCACTCCATATCCTTGCCAACACTTAACATTGTCACTCTTAATTATATTCATTTAATTGGTAATAACATAGTATACTACTATGGTTTTAATTTGTATTTCTTTGATGATCAATGATATTGAACATTTTTTACATGCTTGTGTTTATTGGTCACTCTTGTGTCTTTTTTCGATAAGCATTTGTTCAAAAGTTTCGATCTTTTTATGTGGTTATTTGCACTCTTTTACTTTTTTGAGACACTCTCGCTCTGTTGCTCAGGCTGGAGTATAGTGGCATGGTCATGGCTCACTGCAGCCTCAACCCCCTGGTCTCTAGCAATTCTCCTGCCTTAGCCTCTTGAGTAAATGAGACTACAGATGTATGCCACCATGTCTGGCTAATTTTTTATTTTTTTTGTAGAGACGAGGTCTCACTATGTTGCCTAGGCTGGTTGTTTATGTTTATAACATTGATTTGTAGAAGCTCTTTATATAAAAAGACCTTGTTCGATTTATGCATTGCAAATATTTTACTTCGGTCTGCAGCTTGCCTGTTCGTTTTCCTAATAGTTTCTGTTGATAAGCAGAAGTTTTCTTTTTTAATATTGGTAAAGTGAATATTACTGATTTTTATAATGGTTAGTGCTTTTTGTATTCAGTCTAATAAATCATCACTTACTCAAAATGAAAAAGACATTTTCCTACATTTTATCCCAGAAGATTTATGGTGGTAGATCTTACACTCAGGCCTTGAAATCATCCTGAATTAGTTTAATTTTGCTGTATGGAGTGACTTATATAGAATTGATCCAGCATCATTGTTTAAAAGACTTTCCTTTCCCTGTGGATTTAATTTAGCATCTGGTTGTCTTTATATAGGTATATCTATATCTGGACTTTCTAATTGGATCTACCAATCTATTTGTCATTTATTATACCAGTACCACAGACTAATGTAGCTTTATAGTAGTTCTTAAAGGTAGGTAACATATGTATTATAACTTTGTTCATTTTTTAAAAATATTATATATAGTAGATTATTTGCATTTCCTTTTTAATTTTAGGATCAGCTCGTATATTTCTTTGAAAGAGAAGGCATTTTGATACAGATTTAGCTGAATCTGTAGCTATCTGGCTGCTTTTAATATTTATTATGTATCTTTTGCTTTCAGCAATTTCATAGTGGCATTCCTCAGCATATTTTTTCTATCTATGCTGCTTGGGTTTTATAGGACTTCTTAAATCTCTACCTTGAATTTTTAAAGTAGTTAAGAAACATTTCAGTTACACTCTTCTCAACTCTGCCTTCCACCCAATTTACTCTTTCCTCTGCTTAGGAGTTCAATTACATATTACTTGACATTTGTGCTACCTACATTCTTAGTTTCCATTATGTTATTCTCCATATGTTCCATCCTTTTGAAGCTCCTTGCTTCTGTCTGTATATTTTATTTGACCTTACTTTCAATTTATTTACTTTTTAAAATTTTGTATAATCTGGTAATTAAACTCAGTCATTCAGTTTATTAAAACTCAACCACTGAGATCTTAATTTCAGTTATTTCACTTGTATGTTTAATAATTGTGAATTTTAAAATTTTCCAGTTCTCTGTTAAATTTCCCATTGTGTCACTTAACTTATGAATACATTAATTAAAATTATTTTCAAATCATGAGTTATAATTATAACGTGTAGTTATTCTCTTGGTTAATCTCAGTTGTCTGATTTTCCTTTTATTATTGTAGAATTCTTAACTATTTATGCCTTTTAAAAATTGCTTACTAACATTATATATCATCAAATATAAAACTGATATCAATAATTCAAAGCCTTATTTGATACCATCTTCCTCCTGAAATAAATTATTTCTGTTATCATCAAGAAGCTGGACACATCATCTTAAAAAGTAAATTTGTATGCAACAAATCTGCTTTCAAAAAATATATCCTCTGTTGTAAATCTATAACAGGCAAGGTTTTCAGTTAATTGATATATCCCATCCCAGTTTTTTAGTTAGGTTATTTCCATTTTAAATTGATAATTATTGACATTGCTTAATGATAAGGAAAAATGAAATTCTTGAGTTTAACTTACTTAGAATAAAACAAGATGCTCTGATTAAATGATGCTTAGCTTTGCCTCTGAAACTAGCATAGCAAAGGCTTAAAGAACTGAATTGAGATTTAAACCACCACCCACAAAACCAGACAGGTCTTACAGTCAGAATGTAACCAGATCGATTGCCTCCTAAAACAAAAACATCCACATCCCCTAGAGGATTATAAAAGAAATCAGAGTCTATACAATGCAACATTAACAATAACAAGGATACAACCCCAAATTAATTGACATTGAAAAACCTAGGAAAATGCAACCTACTTTTAAGTGAAAAAACAATCAACAGTTGTGAATCACACAATGCCCAGATTGTGAAATTATCAGACAAGAATTTAAAGAAGCTATTATGACTATCTATTATCATTTATAATGAATACATCTAAAATGCATAAAAAGATGGGAAACATCAGCAGAAAAATAAAAATATTAAAAAAAAAACCCAATGAAAATACAGTATCTTAAATACAAGGTTTAGTGGGAAAGCTCAATAACAGTATACATATTACAGACAAAAATGTCAGTAAACTTGAAGATAGATCAATAGAATTTCCACAGTTCAAGAACAGAAAAAAAGTTAATTAAAAACTTGAACAAGACTAAGGGACCTTTGGAACAATAGTAAAAAGTCTAAAGTAAGTGATATTGGAGTCCCGAAAAGAGAGAATGAAGTGATTAGGGCAGAACTGTATTTTTTTTATCTTTCTTTTTTAAAATTTTATATTTCCATAGGTTTTTGGGGAATAGGTAATATTTGGTTACATGGGTAAGTTCTGTAGTGGTGATTTGTGAGATTTAGGTGAACCCATCACATTGGAACCAATTTGTAGTCTTTTACCCCTCACCCACTTCCCACCCTTTCCCCCAAGTCCTCAAACTCCATTGTGTCAGTCTTATGCCTTTGCATCTTCATAGTTTAGATCCCAGTTAAAAGTGAGAATGTATGATGTTTGCTTTTCCATTCCTGAGTTACTTCACTTAAAATAATAGTCTCCAATCCCATCCAGGTTGCTGCAAATGCTATTAATTCATTCCTTTTTATGGCTCAGCAGTATTCCATCACATATACAGTTTATTTATCCACTCGTTGATTGATGGGCATTTGGGTTGGCTCCACATTTTTGCATTTGCGAACTGTGCTGCTAAAAACATACGTGTGCAAGTATCGTTTTAGTATACTGATATTTTGCCTCTAGGTAGATACCCAGTTGTGGTATTGCTGGATCAAATGGTAGCTCTACTTTTAGTTCTTTAAGGGATCTCCACACTGTTTCCATAGTGGTTTTATTAGCTTACATTCCCACCAGCAGTGTAGAAGTGTTCCATGTTCACCACATCAACCCCAACATCTGTTATTTTTGATTTTTGATTATGGTCATTCTTGCTGGAGTAAGGTGGTATCGAGTTGCGGTTTCGTTTGCATTTCCCTGATCATTAGTTAGGCTGAGCATTTTTTCATATGTTTATTGGCCATTTGTAATCTTCTTTTGAGAATTGCCTACTCACATCCTTGGCCCACTTTTTGATAGGATCATTTGTCTTTTTCTTGCTAATTTGTTGGAGTTAGTTGTAGATTCTGGATATTAGGCCTTTGTCTGACGTATAGATTGTGAAAATTTTCTCCCACTCTGTGGATTGTCTGTTTATTCTGCTGACTGTTCCTTTTGCCATGCAAAAGCTATTTAATTTAATTAAGTCCCAGGTACTCAGCTTTGTTTTTACTGCATTTGCTTTTGGGTTTTTGGTCATGAAAACCTTGCCTAGGCCAATGTCTAAAACAATTTTTCTGATGTTATCTTCTAGAATTCTTATAGTATCAGGTCTTAGATTTAAGTCCTTGATCCATCTTGAGTTGATTTTGTATAAGGTGAGAGACAAGGATCCAGTTTCATTCTCCTACATGTGCTTGCCAATTATCCCAGAACCATTTGTTGAATAGGGTGTCCTTTCCCCACTTCATGTTTTTGTTTGCTTTGTCAAAGATCAGTTGGCTGCAAATATTTTGGTTTATTTCTGGGTTCTCTATTTTCTGTTCCGTTGGTTTATTTGCCTATTTTTATACCAGTACCATGCTGTTCTGGTGACTATGGCCTCACATAGTTTGAAATCAGGCAATGTGATGTCTCCACATTTGTTCTTTTTGCTTAGTCTTGTTTTGGCTATGCAGGCTGTTTTTTGGTTCCATATGAATTTTAGGATTGTTCTCCTATACACCAATGGCGACCAAGCTGAGAATCAAATCAAGATCTCAGCTCCTTTTACAATAGCTACAAAAAAATGAAATACTTAGGAAAATACCTAACCAAGGAGTGAAAGACCTCTACAAGAAAAACTACAAAACACTGCTGAAATAAATCAGAGACAACACAAACAAATGGAAACACATCCCATGCTCATGGATGGGTAGAATCAATATTGTGAAAATGACCATACTGCCAAAACCAATCTACAAATTCAATGCAATTTCCATCAAAATACCGCCATCATTCTTCACAGAACCAGATATGTATTTGAAGAAATATACCTGAAAATATCCTAAATTTGGTGAGATACAAAAATTTACAGAATCTCAAAGCTTAATAAATTCCAAATAGGATAAATTCTAAGAAAACCATGGTTAGACACATAATAAACTACAAAAAATGACATTACAGACAAAACTAATATATTACACAGAGGGAAATAACAATTTGAATAGCTGTGAATTTCTCATCAAAATCTATCAAGACCAATAGTCAGTGTCACAAAGTCTTTAAAGTATGACAGGAAAAACATACAAACAAACAGATAAACTTTTCAACTCAGATTGTATATTCAGCAAAAATATACCTTGGGAATGGATGGGAAATAAAAGCATTTTCAAATCAAAGAACAACAAAGACAATTAGTTGCCAGATCAGCTAAACTGTAAGAATTTAAGAAAGTTCTACAGGCTGAAGAAAAAAAAAAAATACTGGAAAAATGGAATCTTTAGGAATGAATTAAAAGATTGAAAAAATGTAACTAAATTCGTCCTAGAAAATTAAACTAATTTTAATAGCTAAATATAAACAGTAAAGCCTTTAATTAGATTTTTGCTCTAATTATTCAGATTACTCAAATGTTATTTTTGTTTCAATGTCTAAATAGAACTATAAATTCAACAGACATATGTAGCAAAAGCTGTGTTGTGCTTACAGAGGTACTCCTCCATTTACCAGGAATGTTGGTTCCTGAAGGCTTACAGGTGAGTCCCCTTTACAAATGGCACTAATTAAGTAAAAGGATGGTTACCAGAGGCTGGGAAGGGTAGTGGGCTGGGAGGGAGGGAAGTGGGGATGGTTAATGGCTACAAAAAAAAAAAATAGTTAGAAAGAATAAGGTCTAATATTTGATAGCACAACAGGGTGACTATAGTCAATAAAAGTTTAATTGTACATTTACAAATAACTAAAAAGTATAATTGGATTATTTTTAAGACAAAAGATAAATGCTTGAGGGGGTGGATACTCCATTTACCCTCATGTGAGTATTATGCCTTATACGCCTGTATCAAAATATCTCATGTACCCCATAATTATATACACCTACTACATATTCACAAAAATTAAACATTGATTTTAAAAATGAGGTCATGAAATTGGATTGAGGAAAAATGGAAAAAGAATAAAACAACAAAGAATGGCATTGGTTCAAAAGGAGCTGCCTTACCCACATCGTGTGTTTTTCCCAGAGGCAGCCCACACTGGTTTCTGTTGGAGTACAAAAGCGCAGCTGCATTGCCTCCATCTGGGACAATTCTGAAGGGTCATTGCAGCTCCATAGCTACCTGTAGGGTCAGCTGATGGCCTCTGTTCCAACCACATCACAATGTAATGTTTCCCTCTGTGGAATCTTACTTCATTACTCCCTTGTAGGTGGTATTCCAGGGGCACTCCCCAGCACACCACCTCCTGCCTGCAAATCTCTGCCTCAGACTCTGTTTCCTGGGTAACCTGACCTAAGAAAATTGATCATACGCAGAACCCTACTATAGCTGACTCCTTTGAAGAACTGTGAAAGATGCGGGGGCGAGAAAATAAAAATCACAGTAAGTTTCAGTTGAAGACAATTATTTAGATTGTTTCTCTCAGTATGATTGGCTCAATAGAACGCACTCATGGAACCCTGTTGAAAGTCAAATGATACCATTGTGAGCCACTTTTTAGCAAGAGACTCCATCAACTCAGAGATCCATGTATAGGTCCAATTTACTGACCGTCTGAAATGCTAGAGATAAAATAATGGAACATGATTCAAAAATGGAAAAATGAGAAAATATTCTCTTAAGCCATAAAGTACAAAGAGACATAGGTGCTGAGTTTTCATAAGGAGCCACAGTTATTCACTGGCATTCAAAGTAAATAGACAAAATCTTCCTTTAGAAGCAACAACTGATTTACGCTAGAAAAAAAAAAAAAAAAAAAACCTTTCAAATTATTTCCTTAGATCAGGCACATTTTTTAAAAATTACAGGAACATTCTCAATTATTCTAAAATGCTGGGGATTGAAGATGTTTTGGTTGATGCTTTTTCTTATCCTATTTCTACTATTTGAAAAAAAATCAGTCAATCATAATGATCTCTTGCATTATATAGATCCCTAGAGTTTAGAGTACACTATTGTGTACAGCATCTCATTTGTATTTTTCTTATTATTCATGCACTACATGGCTATTGAAGAATTATTTAAAAATACGGAGAAGCAAAAGGTGCATAACAGATTACAGGTAAACCCAGTACCAAGATAAATATTGTGGTAGACATATTTTGCCTTTCTAGTATCCCTTTCTCCCAAAGAGTGCATTCTTTTCCAATAAAACCTCTAACTTCCTTCCTTCTCTACCCCCAATTCAGTCCATATGTGAATATGATTAACCCTACCATTTAGTCAAAAAAGGGGGATTTTGCCTCAGGCATAACTAATCAAATGTCAAAATGATTGGCTCAGGGAATAATATATGAGACAGGACAGACCAATGGATACTGGGACATTCGAGGCAGAAACTGAGAAAGATGTATAGCCATGTATAGCCATACTGGCTACGACATGTGATCCCACCTGAGACTAAAGCTAACAAAAATGAAAGCAGAGTAAAGGTAAAACCAAAGGACTCAGGACAACATTTAAGCCTTTTAATCCAGATGTACCTGAACTGCTTTTGAAATTTTCAGTTTGTGTGAGCTAACAGATTCTTCTTCCTTAAGCCTATTTGAATTTTGCTTGTATTACAGAAAGAGCTCTAAACATACAATAACAAGAACTATTCATACTTTGTTGCGTCTTTTCTTGGCTATATTTTGATAAATATACACAGTTTAATAGATAGCAGAGTGACAACAATATTGGGAATTATCTTATTTTTATACATAAAATCATCCAGCATGATGTACAAAGCAAATACTGCATTATTAATCCTATTTTACACACAAGCAAGAACAAGGAACAAGGGACAGAGCACATAAGTCAAATTTTAGACTACAGCCCATGCCCTGTTAATATGGCGTGGTTGTTTTTATAGTGCATGACATTGTTCTTCAACTATCTCATTATCCTAACAATCTATTTCTTGAACTAGGATTCTTGAATTAAAAAGGATTACCCATAATATGAGAGTCAAAGTAGAGGAAAAAATCATGAGGGTATACAGAACTTTGTTGATCCTCAAAATTATAAATCTAGGAAAAAATGATATTGAAGGGAGAGCCAGGACTTGCTAGAATGTGGACAAGGGTTTAAAAACATTAATTCTTTCATTCAACATAAGTGTATTTTATGTTTTCCATGTGCCAGTCCTGTGTCAAAACACTGGGACTGTATCCTCGATGAAATCCTCATTGGTACCTGTCATCATGGAGTTATAGAGAGGAGATGGAGGAAACAGACCACATTCAAATAAATAGACAAAACAAAAATTTCATCTCTGACATGGTCTATGTAACGGAGATATTTTGGTGCTAAAAGAGTTCTTAACAGGGCATTTGACATGATAAGGAAATTTAAGGAATGTCCTTGGGGAAAGCATGTTTAAACAGATATCTTTACGATGATTAGGCTTAAAGGGGGATGGAAAAGTGTTCCAACCCAAAGGAACAGCATGTGCAAAGGCCCTGTGAAGGGGGCGGTGCCTACAAATAATATTTAGGATGATGAAAATGTTGGTGAGTCGGGAGTGGCTAGAGCAAGTGGTAGCATGAGTAAAGGTATGGCTGACTTTGTTTTTCAAAACTTAGATTTTTAAGATTGTTAATTTTTTAAAATAGATATTCCCATTCTCTCCCAATATACAAGTACAGAAATACTTTTTCCACACAAATTAGCTTCCTATTTTTTTTAAATCCATAGGAAGAAAAGATTCTTTCAGAAGAATCTTAAGAGTTGCTTTTTTTTTTCCTTACAATATCTAGTTTAAATTTCTCTTGCTTCAATTTAAGCTATTTTAAGAGAATACCTTTTCTGTGCTTGTCTTCCTGACAATTATACAATTTAGATGTGGAAATGATCTTAAAGATATTCTAAAATAGTCCATTAATTTTAAGGATGGAGAAACTAAGCCTCCATTGTGATTTATACAAGGTCACCCAGTTAAAATAGCGGAAGTGACTAGTTATTCTCTTTTTTTTTTTTTTTGCCAAACTAAATCCCAATTTCTCTTTCCAATCATTATCTTGTCCATCTTTTAATCCTTTTCATTGACCCTCCAGGTGTCCCACATCTCTGTTAAGCTGTAGAGCACAAAGCATGTCACAGAGAACCTAAATGACACATATCACAATGAAGCACAGGTTAGGTTTCTGTAGAGTTTTTTCAATTATATTCCTAACATATGTGTGCCTTAATATTACAAATGTGTCTCATGCAGCCATTCGAATAAAACTGTAAATTTTACTACAGATAGATACAAAGCTGTCATCATACAACCACAATTGACTGTGCAAATGCAAATATATTTTACAGTGTAGATTTTTCAAATAATCCATTTTTAATAGGAAATAGTCTCAATATTACTTTTGAAAATAGATTAAAGATAGCAACAAAGAGATCGCGTTTATAATTAGATAATGAAAGTCATCTGTTATTAAAATAATTGTTGAGGTTTCTTTTCCTTGAAATAAGTTAAACATTTCACAATGAATTGCCTAGTATAAGATGTATTGACTGCTTGGGAATTCATATTTGTTGCAAATTATTTCTTACCTATTTTCCCTGGCTTTTAAATCTTTTTAAGAATTAATTTTAGGGTTTAAATCTGCCTTGATTTTTAACTGTCATCTTTTATTTGTTTATTTTCCTCTTTTGATAATGAAGTGAATTAAAAATTCTTAGCAATTATAAGTGGAACCATCCTCCATCACCAAAACATTAATAATAGAAGAATATTGCTTTTAAATAAAGTGTCATATAAGGGATAAAGCAACATAAAAAGCAAACAATTGCTTTTCCATACTGTGCATAAATTAATATGTTTATTATAGAATATAGATATATAATTAAATTAGAGGACATATAAATGTATAATAATAACAATCATCCTCTCGAGTTCAATATGTGTATTATTATCATTTTTAAAATAAAACTTTGAATAATATTCTTACAGCTGTATTTTTGTTCCCTCAACCTCAGTTAACATAGACATAATTTTCAAGGTAAGATAAAGATACTGACTTTCTTATACTCCTTTGCTTCAAATTATTCCAGGTCTTGATTTGATTCATACTTGGATCAAGATTTTCTTATATGTAATTTGGCTCTTCCTGGACTCCAGTGGCCTTTCCTTTTCCCACCTGGCCAATGAAACCAAAACAACAAAAATCTTCACCATAGTTTCAATTCATTTTATGCATATGTAAAGACATACACACACACACACACACACACACACACACACACACACACAAATTCTATATTACATAAGGCCTTTTCCCTAAAATATATCATTCCTAAAGTGCTGTATATCTGCTTCAATCTGAGATTAGAACCACCTGGTCAAAAACTCTTACCCTGCACTCTCTCTGCTTTCATAGGTAATATCCATGCTTGTCTGGACCACATGAACTAGGTTTTCTTTGTTTATTTCATAACCTCCACTCTTGTTTTCTTCATATTGCTAGAGAATATCAAAGAAAGTGCTATGAAAAGATACACAAATTGATGGCAGTGGCGGCCTGTCTGGAACGGCTGCTGCCATCACGCCAGCCGCAGCAGGGAGGTGCAGCCCAGGCTGCACACTCTGTGGAGTCAGCGGGGAGTGAGGGCAAGTGGGATCCCCACCCCTTCCAAATTAGTGGGTTGGGAGCTTCCTGGGTGCAGCTGCAGCCATCCAAGCTGTAGCAGTGGACCATGACCCCTGGATCCATGGAGCAGGCAGGAGTCCTTCCCTGCTGGGTTACAGCTGCAGCCACCCAAACCATGGCTGCAGACCTGTGCCCTTGTGCAGCTGCAGGTGACCAAATCGTGGCTGCAGACCCACACATACCTGCACTCTTGGGGACCTAGTAAATCTCCCCTGCCCTTGCAGCCTTGGAAATGCCTGCTTCCACTGCCTGGCTCTTCCTGTTGTCTGTGCCTACTTCAGTCTCAGAGTAAACTCAGGGCTGAGCCAAGGCTCTGTTACAGCCTGGCCAGGTGTGTAGATGCTCAGGGCAGTGCTGATATGCCAGCCTCCTGCCACCTCAGTCCCCTCGGGACTTTGGGCAGCAATGAGCATAGGGACAAGCTGATGGGGGGCTGAGGGAAGCTTGGCACTGGCCTGCAGCTGTCCCGTGGCACCCATGAATGGCACTGGGACGCAGACAGGCTCCTGGGTAAAAGGAGGGGGGTCCCTGGAGATGTCCCACCTTCAGGTCAGAGAGGGCCTGACTGGGGACCAGGCTGCTACTCCCACAATGGAAGTGGGAACTTGTGGTGCCTTTTCTGGATGTATCCATGGCCACCCACAGACCAACTGGTACATACTTCCTCCCCTCTGAGACCCATAAAGCCTTGGGCTCAGCCAAAGCTGAGCAGACATCAGGCTGTAGAGACCAGCTACTCACTCCAGGCCTCCTCTCTGCTGAGAGCAGCAGACATCAGGATGACTGGCTCCAGAGAGGAGCTACCCCTTCCAGGGCCTACTCTGAGCTATTCTGTCAATCAATAAAGCTCCTCTTCAACTTGCTCACCCTCCACTTGTCCGCGTGCCGCATTCCTCCTGGACACAGGACAAGAACTTGGGACCTGCCAAATAACAGGGCTGAAAGAACTATAACACTATCAGGGCGAAAACACACGCCTTGCTTGCCACTTTGTAGGTGAAGAAAATGAGAAAAGAGCTGTGGCCCTTCGGGGACCCTAGGCCTGGGAGCTCCCCAAGCCAAGGCTGTGACTCCCTCTTTGGAGCCCTGTGGTTCCTGGAGTTTCCAAGCTTCTGGGCACCACTGCGTTCCCTGGTGGCAGCCATGGAAGCTTCTTGTGGTGCACCTGGTCCAGCTGCAAACTTCCAAGGGTTGGCACCTGTTCCTACACCTGGAGCGGCCGCCCTGCTGCAGCAGCTGGCACGCCTGACTGTGCAC
Source organism: Macaca mulatta (assembly GCF_049350105.2). Lineage (NCBI taxonomy): Eukaryota > Metazoa > Chordata > Mammalia > Primates > Cercopithecidae > Macaca > Macaca mulatta. The sequence continues at coordinate 138,288,750 of NC_133407.1, read as the reverse complement.
AGTGGCTGGACCCTATGCCTGCTCACTCATACACCCCTCACTGCTCCACACCTGGCTTGCCCTTGGCAGGCGTGGGATCCAGGCTGATAGTGTGAGCAGAGTGCAACCTGCCAGGTCGAGTGGGCAGAATGAGCCCAGTGGGCCCTAGCAAAACTCAGCCAAAAAGGCACCAGCAGCCACAGAGGTTCCCAGGGAGAAAAGCAACACCCCAAGGATCCTGTAACAAAATGATATTGTCCAAAGTCTTGATGAATTCAAATATTCTCAACTGATTGATAGTTTGGGATAGTCTCATTATTCATGATGTCACACACGTGTGAATGGGTGTAGTTCTTTTCATATTCATCAACAGACTCCTTCATTTTAAAGACTCACAGTTCCCTTCCACTTTAGATTTTTCTGTGTAATTTTTTTATTATTTCCTGTTTCCTGCCTTTTCTAACTCTCCTTCTAGGACTGCTATAAGCCGGATGTTGAATGTTCTGTAGTAACTCTCCATTTCTCAAGGTTTTTTTGTTTGTTTGTTTTGTTTTGTTTTTGTTTTTGTTTGAGATGGGGTCTCACTCTGTAGCCCAGGCTGGAGTACAATGGTGCAGTCTTGGCTCACTGCAACCTCCTTCTCCCGGATTCAAGCAATTCTCCTGCCTCAGCCTCCCGAGTAGCTGAGACTACAAGTGTGTGCCACCATGCCTGGCTAATTTTTGTACTTTTAGTAGAGATGAAGTTTTACTATGTTGGCCAGGCTGGTCTCGAACTCCTCATCTCAGGTGATCCACCCTCCTTTGTCTCCTAACATATCTCAAGTTTTATAAAATATTTTCTATGATTAATTTTTTCTCTTAATTTTTCAATTTAGTATTTTATTAATCATTCTTCAATTGATTATTTTTAAAATCAAATTTTTGAGTTATTTTCATGATCTGTAATTTTTCATATTTCATAGCTATTCTTCACATTTTATGAATGCAATAGTTTCCTAATTACTTTGAAAGATTAATATTAGTTTTAGGGTTTTTGTTTTTATTGTTGTTCTGTTTTGAAGATATCTCTGTTTTTAAAGAGATCATTTTTAAGAATTATCTCTATCCTCATGTTTCAGCTTTTCTTCAATCTAGAGCTATCTTTTTTATATTGCTATATTTTTTTTCATAAACATGGTAATACTTAACCATTATTTCTTATTTAAGAATGAAGAACAGGGATGAATACTTAGGTAGCTGGTATGCATTTCTTTTACCTTTGATCAAATTTGCTTTTTTTCTAATTGACTTTTTCTCAGAGTGGCAAGCCAGACCAGGAGGTCTGTGCTACCAACTATAAGGTTTCAATTTAGGGTGATCAGGCAAGGAAAGACTGTTGGGTTATACATGGTTCTATTAAATAACATAATTTAAAAATTGATGAATTAAATAACAGAATTAAAAGTCCTGGTTTTATTCCAGGGCACCATCACCTGTACCAAATGCCTTAGTTCTCCCAAGAAGCTGCATCCAATAACTTTGTGGAAGACCCTTCTGTGTTGGTAGTAGCTATTTATACTAGGCTGCTTAATTCCTGGTTAAGCAAAGTTCAGCACCGCTGTTTTGTTACAGACCTTAAATTAATCCTTCAATTTCTACCTCCGTTCTTATTATTTTTCTCTTTCCTTTCCTCCAACTCTCATTGCAGTGCCTTTCTGAAGTTTTGGTTTGCAGGCTGCATCTCACTCCGCTAGAGTCTTCTAGGGCCATATTCTGGTCAACAGCTTCATAGACTGAAATACAGTGATTGCTCAAACAGTAGACTTTCTAACTTCTAAAAATCTGTTGAGCTCTTACTTGTTTTAATTCTCTTTGTCATTCTGGGTTTATTATTTGCCCTTCAATGCTATGATCATAATGGGGCTTCTGAGGAAAGAGAGGCTAAAATGTTCTAACCAATGTTGAAATAGAAGCTAAGCTTCTTTAAGTTAATATTGTTCAGTGAATTTTCTTCCTTTTTGTAGTGTTGTAGTAGAATTTCATTCTTTTGATTCATCTATAGCGATTTCCTAGAACGTGCCTTATAATGTTGTTACATACTATTCTCGAGTGGTTTGTTACGAACTTTTGTGTTTTCAAGAGTCACTTGAGAGAAATGAAAGCATACATTAAGCCAAGTACTTGAGTAAAATAGGTAAAACCTTGTTATTTATAAATTATTAGTTTCTTACAAGATACTTGGGTCTACCATGAATTCTATGAGCATTAAAAAAGAATTTTATTCTTTCCTGAGCAATTGTATCCTGTCAGGTTTTAATACACAATTTAAAAACAATTTGTATTCATTTGGCTACTGTATCACCACAGCACATGATAGCAAACTGGCAGAAAACCAGTCTATCTGGAGCAGATGCCATCAGGCCCATGATAATTTCCCATTACTAATTCAGGGCTCACTGGCTCATCTTCCAACTCTCAGCACCTACGTTGCTTTGCCTGAGACTTTTCTCTGGCAAGATGAAGACTGCTTTGCTGACCCTACAATAGGCTAAACATGTCAGGATTAACAACCTCAAGACAGCCCTCAACCAATGACTAGCAGATGTTTAGAGTATTAGTAACCCAGCTCCCTCGTTCCTCAGGCGGAATAACTGTGAGAAATGGCTTCCAAAGCTTCTCTAGCTATTATGTATGTATCTGGCTCGAAAATGAAGCGCTGTTAATGCTTCTCTTCTCTGCCCACTTTCCTCTTCCTTACCTAGGGTTACCTCCCAAATAAACTACCAGACACAAATCCCTGTCTCATGTTCTGCATCTGTGACAACCCAAATTAAGACAACCTCTAACAAAGAGAACAACTTTAATGGCTTCATATATTAAAACTATAAATAAAATTATCATGGCTGAGCAAGTGAGAATGAAGCAACATATTTGCATGTTGAAATAATCATTTTGAATATTTTCATTTCATTCCAGATTTTACCTCAATGGTGAAGTTTTAATCATTTTTCTGAAAATGATTATCAGAAATCAGAAAATATAAATAAAGCTGTACTACTTTTTAAAATTGAAATAAAGAAACATATTTTTAAAACCTTATAAAGGAGTTCTAGTCCCTGAATTCATTCAGGTTGGGGACTTGGGGACTGCAAGTATAACACAAAATTGTCATTCTCGATGCACAAAAAATGAGCTACTACACTTTGGGGAAAATAATAATATTAATAATAAACAAGGAAAATGGAATAACTTAACAGAATAAGCTCGAAAAACTTGTGACACGGAAAATAAAATTTTAAAAAATCAGAAGATTTGTTAGCAGATAGTAGTGGCAACAGGAGATAAAACTTGCTTCCTGACATTGATCTCATTGTCTGGGAGCTCCACAAAAAAATGAGTCAGCAAAATCCCTTGACCACTGACTATCAGTGCTTCCCAAAATCTGGAATCAAGTAAACTGAGTGGGCATCCATTTTCTTTTTCCTTTTTGTATTGAAAAATAATGAAATTAGAAAATAAACGCAAGGAAGATAACAAAAAAAAAAAATGACGCGATCAACTAAAGGGCCCGGGGCTGCATAGTAACTTGAAGAAAGTTTCAAAACCAAGGGTAGTCCCACCATGAAAGAAACATCTGTCTTACATACAGGTAGAACAAAATTTGGCTCAAGACTTTTAGCAAAATCTCAAAAGCAGGGCATACAGCCTTAACTGGGTTTTCCTTATTCACTCTCACCTCACATCTCTCATCATCCAATCCCATCTACATCTGCAGAAATGTGGTTAAGATACACAATCCCCCACCCCACTTCTGGCTTGGAGAGAAAAATTAGTGTCAGATATTAGGAGAGTCACGTTTCATTCAATCTATTTAAGAGTAAATGAACCACGGACAGAATAGCCTAAGTGATATATATGGTTTGGATCTGTGTCCCTGCCCAAATCTCATGTTGAATTGTAATCCCCAATGTTGGCAGTAAGGCCTAGTGGGAAGTGATTGGATCATGGGGGCAATTTCTCATGAATGGCTTAGCACTATCATCTTGGTGTTGTTCTCATGATGGTGAGTGAGTTCTCATGAGATCTGGTTGTTTAAAAGTGTGTTGCACCTTCTGTCTCCCTCTCTTACTCCTACCATGTAAGATGCCTCACTGCCTTGCTCCTGCCATGTAAGATGGCTCACTCCCTTTGTCTTCCACCATGATTGGAAGCTCCCTGAGGCCTCCCCCAAAGCAGAAGCTGCTATGCTTACTGCACAGCCTCCAGAACCATGAGCCAACTAAACCTGTTTTCTTTATGAATTATCTCGTTTCAGGTATTTCTGTATAGCAATGCAAGAACAGACTAATACACCAAGCTTAAGCCAGATAAAAAGAAATAGCTTGGCAATAACACAAATATATGTAAGAGGGAACGAAGGAATGGGAGGAAAGAAAAAATAATAAAGAAGGAGAGGAAATAGGGCATAAAAAACAGGAATTCATTTCAGAAAAAAAATTAAAATCTCAACAAAAACATTACTCATAATTGTTCACAACAGAAGACAAATTAACAAAAGCGTGAATTCTGTAGAATCACATCATAACAACAGTAAAATAAAACAATAGTCTGAGATGAAAATGATGAAAGTTGACACAGACCTTCCACACCAAAAAACAGACTGGCTAGTCCCTCACAGATGAAGAAATAATTATTTAAGCATTCAGAAAGGAAAACAAACAAATAACCTATTAGGGAGAAATCTCAGGCAGGATGACTATGAACACATCTGTGGTTAGATTCAATGCCAGAAGACAACAGAGCAACATCTACACAGGCTCCAGAGGAAACAAACATAAGCCAAGAATATTGAACCCAGTGAAAACATCTTTCAGGTATTTAAAATAAAAACAACACATTTGCTAACAGGAGGAGATCTGTGACAATACCCATGTCCTAATTATACACGGTAGGCAAACACAGGCTAAAAATGGGAATCTGACTACCTAATACATTTCATAATCTCTTTTGTAAACCTAAAGGAATCTTTCATGAAATATTTCTTGTAATAAAGAAATATTTATTTGAAGTTCATTAAGTTTGCTCAATTTTAAATTGTTTTTTGATAAAATTTTAAAATCAAATTTAATATTTCTAAATTATAATAGCAGTCATTACATCTCTTTTTATGTATCTATTTATCTATCATTCTCTCTGTTTAGCCTTCTTCTAGATGTAAAATGGGAAATGGTAGTTACCTAATGTTCGTAGTGGTGGATACGGTTTTACAATATATTTCATTGTCTCTGTTTTTAGTTTGATTTTATAAGTACTTTATTTTTTGTTTCATATTATTCTTTATACTTGCAAATGTAATTTTAACAAAATAAATCAAGTAATGATGACATAGAGAAAGAAGGAGGAGGAAGAGAAAGAGGAGAGGAAACGGGGAGGAGGAAGGAAAGAAAAAATAGGAAGGAGTAAGGAAGAAGGGCAGAAGGGAGAAGAGGAGGAGGAATAAAGAAGAAAGAATGAGGAAGAAGAAGAAGTAAGAGGAGGAGCCTGGGTGTGGTGGCTCACACCTGTAATCCCAGAACTTTGGGAGGCATAGGCAGGTGGATCACCTTAAGTCAGGAGTTTGAGACCAGCCTGGTCAACGTGTTGAAACCCTGTCTACTAAAAATACAAAAATTAGCTGGGCAAGGTGGCGCAGGCTTGTAGTCCCAGCTACCCCAGAGGCTGAGGCAAGAGAATTGCTCGAACTGGGGAGGCAGAGGTTTCAGTGAACCAAGGTCACGCCATTGCACTCCAGCCTGGATGACAGAGAAAGACTTTGTTTCAAAAAAAAAAAAAAAAAGGAGGAGGAGGAGGAAGGAAGAATAAAAGAGATAAAGAAAGAAAGCAAATGGACTAATATTTCCATGGCAGTTCATTTTGAGAGAGGGGAAATATGGATAATTGTTATTTTCTTATATATACTTTTCTGAATTTTATAAATATTCAAAAGCAGTTTTTAAAATAAATTAAAATTAACATTTTTGAAATGCTGCTTTTAGCAGCAAATTGTTCCTACAATTAAGCTTTTTAGAAGTTCAAGAAACAGTCAAATAGTTCCAAAACTGTAGTGTGGGAATCATTATGTTAACCTCTATTTAGAGCTAGAAAAGGGGTTAGGAAAAAGAGGAGCTGAAAAAGTGACAACATATGTTGTTCCCTGAACTTTCTTGTGACAAAATCGATGGGAAAGCTGTATGTTGATTAAAGAGCAATTTCCAGTGCCGCAGAGATACCAGCCTTCTTCTCATTTGCCAGATTAATTGTGGTTTGCCCTTATTTCAACCCAGGCATGGAATCCAGCCTCTTCACAGTTTCCATCATAAATACAGAATAAGTAAACATAAAAATTTATTTTTGTAAATTTTATGGTCTTTCCTAAGACGCCGGGGTTACTAGCTGTGCTCACCTTATATTGCAGCATATTTCATTTGAAAAATGCCATTCAACCTCTTCTCCTCTCCAGTTTCTTTGCTTCATGCTTTTGGCAGATAATTCCTTTTTAAAATCCCTTTCCCACAAGGCAGTGCCTGGTTACTATTATACAAGCTTCCGCTCTGAGATATTCCTCAGGCAATTAAAATCCCTCTCCTCATTATAAAGCATAGCTGTTTAAACATGGCCTAGATCCCACTGCCATGGTCCCATGCCCAAACCCATCACTGCAAGGAACCACCAGTTAATTATAAATTTATGACTGCAGTCTCATACACTTGGAAAATTTTATATATAACAGAGCAAGTCCATTGACTCATGTTGATTTCTTCATTGTGGTGGGAAAAATCTAACAAGGCTCCCAAGATTTCCACGAGTTTGTATGCATGCTCTGTATAATTTCCTCCACTTCGGTGTAGGTGGGAGCTGTGAGCACCATGAGATAGTCATTCCCTCGATCTGGTTACACCATATGATGAAGTTGATGTGATGATCACTCTTATGACTAAGCTATGTTATGTAATATTCTGATATAGAAGACTAATGAGAGAACCTCCGGCTGGCTTTGAAGGAAGTTGCCGTGTTTTGAGAGTAACATGTGGCTAGAATTTGATGGCAGCTTCTAGTTGCTGAGAATAAATCGCAATCAATAGTCAGTAAGAACATTGATCTTACAAGCCCAAGGAAATAAATGCTGCCAAAAACTGCAGTGATATTGGAAGAGGACCTCAAATGTCGGATGAGACTGCAGGCCAGCCAACACCTGAATTTGAGCCTAGTGAGACTCTAAACACAGGACCGAAGTAAACCATACTTGGACTCCTGACCCACAGACACTATGACATAATACATGTGTGCTGTTTTAGCTGGGCACAGTGGCTCGCACCTGTAATCCCAGCACTTTGGGAGGCTGAGGCGGGCGGATCACCTAAGGCCAGGAGTTCGTGACCAGCCTAACCAACATGGTGAAACCCCATCTCTGCTATAAATACAAAGTTAGCCAGGCGTAGTGGCAGGCACCTGTAATCTCAGCTACTCGGGAGGCTGAGGCAGGAGATCACTTGAACCCAGGAGGCAGACATTACAGTGAGCCAAGACTTCACCATTGCACTCCAATCTGGGCAACAAGAGCAAAACTCCATCTCAAAAAAAAAAAATGTTGTTTTAAAACCTTAAATTTGTGATAATTTTTACAGAACCTTGGAAAACTAATATACTTGGTAAGTGAGCCAGAATGAGTAGACAATAAAAATCAGAATACAAAATACAAACAAATAGACAAACATATGGAGAGAAGATAGACAAAAATTCTTTAAAAACAAAATAGTTAAGCAATGCTGTCAAGCAACTTGAATAAATTAATTTCTATGTAACACTGTGATCATCATGTGCAGAATGCAAATACTTTTCATGCTCTTATGGGACATTCATTAAGGTTTACCATGGTTTGGGCCAATAAAATGTCTAAATTAATTTAAAATAAATTTAAGCAGATAAAGTTTAAAACCAAAGGAAATTTTAATAATAGTAAGAAGAAATGGAATGAAGTAAACAAGAAACAAATAATAGAGACACTGAATAATGTCAGAAAGTTGAATCTTTGAGAAGATTAATAAAATTAACCAATTCCCAGCATGCTGGACCAAGAAAGAGAAAGTGCAAGCTGAGTACGCAAAGGCATACAAAGTGGTATAATGGACATTGTAGACTCAGAAAGTAGAGGGGAGGAAGGGAGGTGAGGGGTGAAAAACTACCTCCTGGGTACAATGTACACTACTCAGGTGTTGGGTGCGCTAAAACCAGACTTTACCACTGTACAATTCATCCATGTAACCAAAAGCCACTTGTACCGCTAAAACTATTGCAGTTTAATTTTTTAATAAAAGAAATAGAAAATGCAAATTACCTAACTAACAAATGTAAAAGGGGACATCGAAATAGATCTTGAAAATATGAAAAGGACAATCAGAGAATACTGTGAACAAAACCATGCTAATAAATTGAGAAACTTCGATGAAATAGATAAACTTCTTGAAAAACAAAAATTACGAAAACTTTCACAAGGGGATACTAAAAATATCAATAGGCCTATATCTATTCAACATCGAGGTCATAATCAAAAGCCATCTAACAAAATTTCGGGATTCATATGCCTTCACTGTTGAACTCTAACAAACATGTATAAAAGAAGTAATACCAATCTTAGAAAACTCTTTCATATTAAATGTAAGAAAGAACCCAAGCCAACTTCATTTTGGAGACCAGCATAACACTAATACCAAAACCTGACAAGGAAAATACAAGAAAATAAAATTAGATCAATATCACTTGCTATCATAAATTCAAAATGTTTATGGCAATACTAGCAAATAGCATCTAACAGTATGTGAAAAGACAATACATCATAAACATATGAAGTTTATCCCAGGAATGCAGGGTTGATTTAACATTAGAAAGTCAATCGATGTAAATGACAATGTTAACAGATAACAAAAGAAAAACATACCATCGTTATAATAATTGTAATGATAAAAAGACTTAGCAAACTAGAAATATAAGAAAACTGTTTCAACCTGATAAAAAAACCAAAACATTTACTTAATGATAAAATATTAAAAGCTTTGTCCCTAAGATCACAAACAAGGCAAGGATATCTGCTGTCACTATTGTACCAGAAGTCCTAGCCACTGAAATAAAACAAGCAAAAAAATAAAAAATAAAAAGCATAAAGACTGAAATAAAATTTAAAATTTAATTATATCTATATAAGATGATTGTGTATATTTAAAGCAATAAGAATTTCTAAAACATGTACCAGAATTTATGAATTTAGCAAAGCCAAACAATACAAAATTAGTGACTAAAATTTCCTTGTAGTTCTACATCTTATTAATGAACAATGCAAAAAATGAAATCTTAAAAATACTTTTTATGTCAAAATATTAAATTGCTAGGAATAAATTTAGTAAGATCTCTACTCTGAAAACTATAAAATGTTGTTGCGAGAAACCAAAGAAATGGGCGATGATATGAGTTAGATGATACCAACGTCTATTCTCATGAAAATCAACAGTAGAATGACCTAAATCCCAATCAAATTCATAGTAGGATTTTTAAAGAAATGGACAAATTTGTTCTAAAATTTATAATGAAATGACAACAATCTGTTTTAATCAAAGCAATCATTCTCTTTCTTATTTATTTATTTATTTATTTATTTATTTATTTATTTATTTAAAGAGACAGAATTTCACTCTTGTCACTCAGGCTGGAATGCAATGGGTGATATCGGCTCACTGCAACCTCCTCAATCTTGAAAAAGTAGAAGTGTATATATGGAACTGTAGTAATGAAGATAGCACTCTACTCGTGTAAATAGAGGCAAAAGATCAATGGAACAGAACAGGGAGTTCACAGAAACACATATTTGACCAACTGATTTTTATCAAAGCTGCCAAATTCTTGTTGAAAGGAAAGAAAAGCTTTTAACAAATGATCTCGGAAAAGCTAAGTATCTGCAAAAAAAAAGAAAAAAAAGAACATTGACTACTACCTTACATAATACACAAAAATTAATTTAAGAAGAATCATTGACCTTATTATAAAATCTAGAATCATAAAGAGTTTGAAAACTCTCCTTATGGTATCTTAAGACATAAGACACTGACAATAAAAGTTTTTCTAAATGAATATATTGGAATTCATCAAAATACACAATTAAGGAAACAAAAATACAAGCTACAAGCTTAGAAAAAAAATTTGCAACAAACATGTCTGACAAAAGACTTATGTTCACAACAAATGTATATTATATATAAAAACATGTATATATTAACCAAAGAGAACAAGAAAAAACAAAAACCATAAAGAATGAAAAGGAAAAATTTAAATTTTAATTATATCTATATTACATTATTTTGTACATAATAAAACATCAAAAATTTCCAAAACATGTATCAGAATTAGTGAATTTGGCAAAACCAAAGAAGACAAACTCCGTGAGCAAAATTCCAGTGTAGTTATATCTTACTCATGAACAACATACCATCAATACAACAACAATGGTATACCAACAATATACCATTTAGTACAAATACATATACATTAACTGCTTCAAACCAATACTAAAAAGAAAAGCAACCCAACAAAATAGTACAAATGTCTGAATTGACACTTCACAAGTACATACCTGGCCATTAAACACAAGAAAAGTTGTTCAACATTGTCAGTTACTAAGCAAATGCAAAGTAAAACCAGAGTGAGATTTCATTTTTTATCCACTAGAATGGCTAAATTAAAAAAAAAAAATGTTGGTAAGCAGGTGAAATAACTGAAATTTTTATACATTTTGATGGGAACAAAAAATATTACAAGAACTTCGGATTCATTATTTTGCAGGTTCTTAGAAAGTAAAATATATCAGCACCCTATTAATCAGCAATCCACACTTAGCTACATACTTAGAATACTGAAAATGTATCAAAAAATGACTTAAGGATGTGCTTAGCAGCTTTGCTTATAGTCGTGCTAAATAAAACATTATTCAATGACACCTGTGAAAGCACAGTCAGGAAGACTTTATTGAGGACCATCACATTAGGTATAGGAACCACTGCAACGGGCTCCTGCAGTGGGAGATTGGGCTTAACTCCAAATACCACATGAATCAGAGGGAGTTTATAGCCATGAAGCAGTGTGGAGGTCAGTGCATAGAAAATTACTAAGAGGAAACATCAGAGGTAAAGGGAATTCTGGCTAAACCAGCCCAACAAGATTTGTGCTGAAAACCGGTCGGGGTGATCAGACATCACCTGCGGATAATGGAGGATGAGGAAACTGAACAGATATTGAGAATGATCAGATATTGAGGATGAGATGTTCTTGCTAAACTGACTTAGCAGGATTCTTTGCTAAAACTAAATTTTATAAGGAAATGCACAGATATGCCTAACAGAAGATACAGAAGCCTGACTAAAGTCTGGCTAACAATGTTTGTCAATAATCAAAGACTAGAAACAACCCAAATGTCTTCCTTAGGAGAATGATATAAACAACTTGTAGTATATTCATACAATTATATTCATACAGTTAATACTAGTCAGCAAGGAAAAGGAGAAAATGGTTCATATGTGCAGCAGTGTGGATGAATCTCCACATTACGTTGCATGAAAGCATCCAGACACAAAAGAATACATACTTCACAGAGCCATTCATATGAAGTCAATGAACTGGCACAACTAACCTGTAGTGATAGAAACCAGGGTATGTGGACTCAGTGAGTAGATTGGCTGAAAAGGGGGAGGAGGGTAATCAAAACGTTATTTACCTTTTGGTGCACAGAACTGTTAGAATGCACCAGAATAAACATTTGAGATCTGTGCCTTTTACTGCATGTGAATTATAACTCAATTTAAAAAGGTGAATGGGATTCTTTCACAAATGTTCAAGCAGGATTGTTATTTATTAAAGTTCCATTGTTAATTTCATTTATACATACAAATTAGCTTTCCTCTTAGAAGAGTATTTTTGGTACTTCAGAAAAAAAATGCCCTGCCTGGAACAAAGTGCTCTTATGATTCTGCCACATAGAAAATAGTGTTATCGTTGTGTCTCATTAAATATTATTATATATGGATTGATGATTTTGTAGAGACTAAATTACCCATGTCTTTAGTACTAATTCTGACAACACAACAATGCAAATAATTGTATCTATCATTTCTTTAAATGCTCGGGAAAGTGTTAGGCACTTAACGTGTTGTCTCCTGAGGTCCTCCAGCAACTTTCTTTTTCCAGTGAAGAAAATCAAGCTCAGAGCAGTTATGTAACTTGCCCATGGTCACATGGTTTGGAAGCCTGAGCCTGTTAGTGAATATAGGTCTAACTACACAAACACTGCTCTGATCCTTATACAATATTGTCTCTTAATTGGACATGATATCATTTCTTCAATACAACAAACTTACTGATACTTTAAAATTGTTACAGACTGATATAACACTCAGGGTTTAATTAGAGATGCAAAACCACTAGGACATTTTACATATACCCAATTGTATACACATATACTAATTATATAGTATAAAATTTTAAAAAATAACATTATCTATCATCTATTGTGTGTGTGTGTGCGTGTGGGGTGCGTGTGTGTGTGTGTGTATGTGTGTGTGTATCAAGGTATTTAAGGAATTTGTTGCAGGAATTTGACCTTAATCTCTCTGCAGGCAGTTGGGAAACAAAGATGGATATGCAGCTGGGGAGGTTTTAGCAAGCTGAGATCCACAAGCATGAGCTAGAGTCCATGAAACAACAGAGCTGCACCAGTTCTTGTTGACTTTGATCTTGGTGCTGTGTGTCCAGCAGGTGCGGAGACCCTTCATCACGAAGCTAAACACACACATCCAATTCAGAGTCCAAGAAGGCAATGGAGGGGATCCAGGGAAAGGAAGAGCAGTCGTAGGCTGGCTCCTGCCTCATAGCAAGAGGTAAGCCAGACAAGGGACACTGTGTCAGAATGGCTGTGGCTCCCTTCTGCCTCTCAGCTCTTCCATAAGAATCTCTCACGTGGTCCAGGCTAACCGGGAGCAAATGAAAAGGAATTCTGTGAGATGCAGTTCAGCTCAGCCAAGCTGACACATTAGGAAGACACCATGAGTGATTTGCACATGAGTTCTACTTATAATCAGTTCTAGCCAACTAAAACCTAATGTAGATTTGTAACAGGACTTCTCCAGAGTGTCAGCTTTGTTTCACTGTTTTCCAGCTGTGTGACTGTGGACAAGTTACTGAAATTCTCTGAGCCTAAGAATCTTCATACTTAAAATCAGTTCTAGCCAACTAAAACCTAACGTAGATTTGCAACAGGCCTTCTCCAGAGTGTCAGCCTTGCTTCACTGTTTTCCAGCTGTGTGACTATGGACAAGCTACTGAAATTCTCTGAGCCTAAGAATCTTCATAGGGAAAATGAAGATAACAACAATACCTATTAATAATACTGCTATTAAGAGCAAAAGAGAACCATGTTAAAAAAAAAAAAAAAGAAAGAAAGAAAAAGAAAAAATCTTAGAACAGTGTTTGGTACCTAACAACCAATCAGTAAATATAACTGTTATTATTATCAAATGTTATTTTTATCAAATTTCAAATTTTAGTAGAGTCCTATTTTTTTATTTAACTGGGTAAGGCTTATCATTTAAAATATCTTACAAATGTGAACTTAAAAAATTGCAACAGAACGTACCTCTGTAAACTTAGTTCATACATATACATGTAAATATAAATATATATGTTTTAAAAATTGCTGAAAATCTGCATGTATCAGTGAAAGTTCAGTTTGAAATTGGTATTTACAAAGTAGTCACCGTGCTAATAAATATCATTTAATAGAAGCTGTCTAAAATAGCCTATCATTGTGAGTCTCTACAGGATTCATAATGAGAGTAGGACTTTGGAATTATATATATACAATTCCAGCTCGCCTATAAGAATCTCTCATGTGACCCAGCCTAACTGGAAACATACAAGATGTGAAATTCTGGGAGTTGCAGTTTAGCCTACTCAAGCCGACACATTAGAAAGTCATCATAAGTGATTTGCACACGAATTTTTGTGCAGATATATATCTGCACAAATACTGCTGTAAAAGTAGAATTTTTCTGGTCTATTTAACAATCACATTCTATAACAAAACCAGTTGGTCGTGGGCTGATGTGTGACATTTTAGAAAAAGTTGGGGGCGGGGCGCGTAAAAATGCTCAGCTGAGCTACAACTAAATTATTTAGTACTCTCTTTGAAGGACAGAAGTAGAGCAAGCAGCTGCTCAAAAAACCTATCTGATATTTCACAAAACTTAGCTATCAAAGCAAAAGCATCTGGTCAAATGTGCAATGGCGCAGAAGAAGAAGATCCACATTCATTAAATTATATGCAAAATACATTTATGCAGAAATTTCTAAGGAATTTACAAAAAAGCTAAGAGAAGTAATAAGTGAGTTTAGCAAGGTCTTAAAATACAGAGTTGACATGAAAAACCGAATTGTATTTCTGTGTACTAGCAAAACCAAATATAAAAATATATTTTAAAACATATTTTTGAAATACTACTTATTAATGACTTGAAAAATGAATGCTTAAAAATAAATTTAACAAAATATATACAGGGGCTATACACAGAGAAACTATATAATATTGCTGAGAGAAATCATAGAACACCTACATAAATGGAAAATTAAACCATGTTCACAAGACTAAATACTATTAAGATGTCAATTCTCTTCAAATTGACCTCTACATTCAACATTAAAGCAGTCAAAATTCCTGGAGGATTTTTTTGGAGAGCTTGACAAGCTGATTCTAAACTTGATATGGAAATGTATACAAGACCTAGTTTAAACCGTTTTGAAAACAAAGAACAGAGTTGGAGGACTTGCATTATAACAAAAACAGAGTACTCAATAAATTAGCTTAAGAATAGACATCATGATCAATAGCACAAAAAAAGAGAGTCCAGATACAGGTACACAGCTATATAGCCCATTGATTTTCTATGAAAGTGTCAAGGTAACTCAACTGGGAAAAAAAGAAATAGCCTCTTGGACCAATAGTGATGGAATGACTGCATTTCCATGAGCAATAAATAAATAAATAAATAAATAAATAAATAAATAAATAAAGCTTGATCCTTACTTCACAGGATAGGTAAATATTAACTTGAAATGGATCATAAATTAAAATATAGATAAAAATATACAATTTGCAAAAGAAAACATGGTAGGAAATCTTTATGAACTTGAGTTAGGCAAATCTTTCTTAGATTAGACATATTAAATACTGAATATAAAAGATGAAAATGCTAAATTGGACTTCATCAGAATTAAGAACTTTTGTTCTTCAAAAGACATCCTTCAAAAAAAGAAGAGAAGCCACTGCATGGGAGAGAATATTTGAAAAACATATATGATAAAGGACTTGTACCTAGAATATAAAAATACTTAAAAATCAATAAGAAGACAACCCGATTCTAAAATATGGTCAAGAGCCGACAAAGCAAAAAAGATACACACATGGATATGAGCAAATGAGAATATGAACAACATTATCAGTCATTAGTGAAATTCAAAATAAAAATGCAATGGAGTATTTTAACACATTTACTGGACTAGTTAAACTTCTTTTAAAGTGTCAAAAACAAGAAGGAACTGGAACTTTTGATTTGTTGTTTGGGGTGGGAATGCAAAATAGTACATCCACTTTGAAAAGAGTAGGGCTGGGTGTGGTGGCTCATGACTGTAACCCCAGCACTTTGGGAGGCTGAGGCAGGTGGATCACCTGAGGTTAGGAGTTCGAGACCAGCCTGGCCAACATAGTGAAATCCCGTCTCTACTAGAAATACAAAAAAATTAGCTGGGCGTGGTGGTGGGCACCTGTAATCCCAGCTACTCTGGAGGCTGAGGCGGGAAAATCGCTTGAACCCGAGAGGTGGAGATTGAAGTGAACTGAGATGCTGCCATTGCACTCCAGCCTGGGCAACAAGAGCGAAAATCCATCTCAAAAGAAAACAAAAAGAAAGAAAGAAATGAAAAGAGTCTGGCAGTCGCTTACAATGTTAAACATACATTTTTCCATACATCTGAGAACTTTTACTCCTAGGCATTTTTCCAAGAGAAAAGAAAATATATATTAACACAAAAACTCATACACCCTAGTACAGTCATATTCATAGTATTTTTGCTCCTAATAGTCAAATACTGAAAAGAACCTGCCCCCATCAATGGTAAAGAGTTATGTCTGTTATACGTATAAATATGCTGTCATAAGAAATTCATTGCAAAAAAGCTAGAATGAGTGTTTTGTGCCAGATCTTGTGGGATGCAGTAGCATTAGTCAGTACACTATTGAGTAAGTAAATCCAGATTTGAATCTATCACTAAGTCTTTTTCTAGCCATATGAGCCAGGTCTAATCAATTACTATCTCAGAACTTCTGCTTCCTCATTTGCAAAATAGAAATATTCTTATTGCTTACCTCATAAGGTTAGTAATAAGCAATATGGAACAAAGTGCATGCCTGTTGTGAATGTGGGCCATATAATAAAACAGATATTATAGCTATTGTTATTATTGTGATATCTAAATTATTCCTGGGAATGTATTTATTGAACATATTTGCATCATCAGGAAATAATTTGGAGATTTATAAGGTTTACGAAAACAGAATTTTGCTTGACCAGAATACTATACATAAACCAAAAGTCAGAATATTTATTAATATTAATATGAAATTTTATTAAATAATTCATTCAGATCTAAATGTACCCGGACTCTTATCCACTGAGGTTTCCCAAAATTGCTAAATGTAGATAATAAAGAATTCTTTGTCAATGAATGTTCTTTTTTCTCTTATAACTTATTTTTGATTCTATAGTAAAACAATAAATATTATCTTAGAGATATAAATTCATATATATTGTAGATCCCACGTCGTTTATCCAAGATGTGTCAGCTGTGAAACATCTGTTCCTACAGTGAACCAAAAAAAGGGGGTAGAAATATATTGCAAATGTCTTCAACATAAAAAAGATATATAGATAGATCTTTCAGATTGATAGATCTTATTTTTCTGATGACAGATAAGTAGACCTTACTTTTCTTAATGTAAAAATTCTCACTTGAAAATCAAATTCAGCAAACTGATATGCTAAAATCATTTTCTTTTCTTGACAATATCTCACTTAGGCACTAGAGGCATCAAACAAACCATTTTTCTTTGGAAGACTGAAAAAACATTTCCACCAACCATATGCCTAATTCATCTAGAAGCATGAGCATTTGGTGAAAAATAGAGTTTACTTCTGCTTCTTTGTTCATCTAGAAATGAAATTCTATATTCTATTCCAGCATGAATCTTTGTGATTAGACATTAAACATAAGTATCTTTCATCCTAGAGCAAAGATTTAGAAGAGAAACAAATCCACACTAACATAAGGCAAATACCAACACAGCCACTTCAAAATGTCAAGTTAAGGACATTACCAAAGTTAGAGCAGTCTAGGAAATTAGCCAACTATCTGTTATGATACAAAAAAGATAAAGCAACCTTTTCCCTTCATCTCTTTACTGTCACTCCACCAAACTAGAGCTAAACTGCACATCTGAAATCAATAGCTACAATCTCCTTTGGGTTAAGTATATAATGCCAGTGTTAATAGCCAAATATTAATACTCTCATGAACAGTAAATGTATTAAATATTATCAGGCATTGAAGAAGGTATGAGTAAATGAAAACCATTCCATATTCATGGACTGCAAGGTACAGTATTATAAAATCTAAGTATTCCTCAAAATTTATCTACATATTAATGCAATCTCCCAATAGCTCTGCAGATTTTTTGTGGAAATTGGTCATTGACTCCAAAATACTATGATAATGCAAAGCCAAGAATAGACAAGGCATTCTTGACGACAAAGATGGAGGACTTATGGTACCACATGGCAATACTTACTATAATTAAGACAATGAAGTATTGTCATAGACCAACAGAACAGAATAGATTTGATAATCAGATTCACACATATATCATCACCTTATTGGTGGCAAAGGTGATAGTGCAATGCAGTGTTAGATAATTATCTTCTAAAAAGTGGTTTTGGGTGTAGGAGTATCCACATAGAAGAAAATAATTATGTCTCCTTCCTTAAAATTTACACACAAAAAAATTGCAGATCTGAATATGAAAGCTATAACAGAAATTCATCTAGAAGATAACACAGGAAGGTATGTTTGTTATCTCAGGTAGTCAAAAACTCTTAAATAAGACACTGAAAGACCCTACCACGAAGTCATAGATCAATAAATTGGGACTTCATTAAACCTCCAATTTTGTAATGTTAAAGATTGATAAATTTGACTTCTGTTCATAAAGACATCATTAAGACAGAGAAAAGGCAATCTACAAATTTGGAAATGATAATTGTCATTCATGTATCTGACACAAGATTTGTATATAGAATATATACAATATACATTGTATTTATATATATTACATGCACACATGCATATAGTATATATCAATAAGAATATGTATCAATAATAAAAATAGAAACAAGAAATTTGCAAAATACTTTAATTATCACTTTATGAAAAAAATTCATATGAAAGGATATTCAACCTTAATAATCATAGGAAGATGCAAACTAAAACCACAATGGAATATAATTATATAGCCAAAGGCTTAGATGAAAAAGTCTAATAATCCTACTTATTGTCTAGGATCTAGAAAGTCTATCATTCTCATATGCTGATTATCAGAGTGTAAAATTGTTATAGCACTTTGGAAAGCTACTTGCTACAGTTTATCTTAAATTGGCTCCATGACCCAGCAATACCTCTTCTTGGTGTACATCCAACAGGCATGTGCATATATGTATAGCTAAGGATGTGTAAAAGAATATATCTAGCAGCTTTTGTTGAAATTACCAAATACTGGAAATAAGGCAAGTGTCCAGCCACATTAGAATGGAGATCGTATTCTCAAACAATTGCATACAACAATGAGAATAAAGAAATTAACAACAATGCAAATTAACACAGATAAACCCCCTAAGACATAATGTTGAGCAAAAGAACCAGACAAAAAACCTTAAGTATGTGTTAATTCCATTGGCAAAATAAAAACAGGAGAAACTAATCTCAGGTATTAGAAGACAAAGTAGTGGTTACATTTGGGCAAAGGAGTGATGACTAAGGGAGGTTTTCGTGGTGCTAGTAATATGCAAATTCTTGATCCAGATACTGACAACATGAGTGTGTTAACTTTATGAAAATGTGTGAAGCTTCACATTAAGTAACTCTTTCCTGTATGTAAGTTAAAAAAAAAAAAATTAAAAAAGAAAACCATCACTCAAACTAAAAAAAATTTTAAAATGGTTACTTCAGGGATGGGACGGGATGGTATATTTTCTTTGGTAGTAAAATGACTCTCTGGTCCCAGCACAGTGGCTCACGCCTATAATCCCAACACTCTTGGAGGCCAAGGCAGGGGGATCACCTGAGGTCAGGAGTTCTAGACCAGCCTCGCCAACATAGCGAAACCCCATCTCTACTAAAAAATACAAAAATTAGGCACACGTGGTGGCTGGCTCCTGTAATCCCAACTACTTGGGAGGCTGAGGCAGGGAGGATTGCTTGAACCTGGGAGGTGGAGGTTGCAGTGAGCCGAGATCGTGCCACTGCACTCCAGCCTGGGCCACAAAGTGAGACTCTGTCTTAAAAACGGGCAAACAAACAAACAAACAAAATGACTATCTGACTATGTTTTGTTTTATCATATGCAAGCCTTATTTTTATAAAGTGAAGATTCATGTAAACATATTTATAAATAGAACCTAAATAACCATGTTTATTTACCGTGGCCTAAAATCCACATTCATCTCAAACTTGTCCTCACCTCCAGGGGTTGGCCTCAACAGTTGTAATTGTCCTACACCACCTTCTCCTGGAAATTGCTGCACCATCGATCCCAGCCTGGGTCAACATCTCTATCCTATTGACTTGTAACAAAGAGACTGATAATGTAGTTTTCTACTACAAACATGAAATTGAGAGCTCTGGCATGGACGCGTGCATGGAGAAACAGTTGTGTTGTTCATGTAAGAGACGAATGCAACAGACAAGAAACCATATTATCCACAGGTGAGTAAACAAGTGGAATAGTTGCTCGAATGCCCAATAGCTCTCCAGTTCTTGATTCTAGACCGTCCTTGGGCTGTCCAGTCACACTCTAAGACACCTTCATGTTCCATTGATACGGTGTCCATTTATCCATTTATTATTATTAAAAGATACATTATCAGACGCAGAATAAGCTCATTTATCTGATATACTAACAGCACAAAGAGAGGCAAAGGACCAGTCAATTTTGATGGAAGTATCAGTGAAGTTCAGAAAAGGATTCTAAAAGCAGATTCCACTTGGATGCATTCTTGTGTGGGTGAGAAAGGAGCAAGGTTTGGAGAGGGATTTAGGAATTGTGATAGCAGAGGGTTCTCTGAAGGCATTGAGAGTTAGGGAAAGGAGGAAGGACTAGAGCACAGAAAAAAAAGATACAAACTAGGAGCAGCAGTTTTCCATATTAAAAACCCTCAAAGAATAACACAATAATCCTTTTTGTTATTAAATCAGTGGTGGTTATACAAAAGATTATTTGAATATCATAAGTTAGTATGTAATACCTTCAGCTAAGGATCATTATACAGTTGTCTGTCCCTGTTGGCAAAACTGAAGACTTAGCTCCTATACACATAGGAAAATGATATATATTTATAAAATTTGAAAAATATAATTGCAAATTTTTAAAAAGGGAAAATATTCAGATGGTCAAAATTCCAAAAAAAAAGCAACGTAAAATTCAAATGACACAATTAAAGTAAATCCAGATAGAAAAATTATTAAGAAAATAATGAAAACTGAATGAGAACAAGAGCACTCACTAACTGAAACTTCAGGAATCATGTGAAAACCCTTGTATATTTTTATCATATGTTATAAGCCAATCATCAAGTGTGACAATCAAATATAAACCTGGTTTGAGAGAACTAGCAGGAAAAATTCACTCTAGGTCCTTAGCAGTGAAGGTAAAGCTAGAAAGATTTGCAATAAAAAATGAATGAGAACTAGGCCAGTGCCTGTCATCCTAGCACTTTGGGAGGCCAAAGCAAGAAGATCACTTGAGCCCAGGAGTTTGAGACCAGCCTGGGCAACATGGTGAGACCGCATCTCTACAGAAAAAACAACAACAAAAAAAAGAAAGAAAGAAAGAAAGAAAGAAAGAGAGAGAGAGAGAGAGAGAGAGAGAGAGAGAGAGAAAGAAAGAAAGAAAGAAAGAAAGAAAGAAAGAAAGAAAGAAAGAAAAAGAAAGAAAGAAAGAAAGAAAGAAAGAAAGAAAGAAAGAAGGAAAGAAGGAAAGAAGGAAAGAAGGAAAGAAGGAAAGAAGGAAAGAAGGAAAGAAAGAAAGAAAGAAAGAAAGAAAGAAAGAAAGAAAGAAAGAAAGAAAGAAAGAAAGAAAGAAAGAAAGAAGAAAAAGAAGGCCGGGCGCGGTGGCTCACGCCTGTAATCCCAGCACTTTGGGAGGCCGAGACGGGCGGATCACGAGGTCAGGAGATCGAGACCATCCTGGCTAAAACGGTGAAACCCCGTCTCTACTAAAAAATACAAAAAACTAGCCGGGCGAGGTGGCGGGCGCCTATAGTCCCAGCTACTCGGGAGGCTGAGGCAGGAGAATGGCGTGAACCCGGGAGGCGGAGCTTGCAGTGAGCTGAGATCCGGCCACTGCACTCCAGCCTGGGCGACAGAGCGAGACTCCGTCTCAAAAAAAAAAAAAAAAAAAAAAAAAGAAAGAAGAAAAAGAAAAAAACAAAAACAAGAAAACACAAAAACAAACATGGCCAGGCACAGTGGCTCACACCTGTAATCCCAGCACTTTGGAAAGCCGAGGCAACAGAATTGCTTGAGCCTTGGAATTTGATACCAGTCTGAGCAACACAGTGAGACCCCCATTTCTATAGTAATAATAATAATGATAATAATAATGACAGCTAGCTAAAGAAGTGATAATTGATATTATAAGACATAAACATTAGAAAAAGATCAGATAAAGAAAAGCCAGAAGAACCATTCACAGGGTTTGTAAGGCAAAAGCATCACAAGGACCTAAAATCAAGGGAACAGCTAAAGGAGAAATCGATGTTTACATACTTTGCAAGTCCATAGCAGATACTGATGAATCTGTAGTAAACATGAATTTCAAGTAGGATCATTTTTGTGTGTGAGACCAGTAGGGGATAACCAGAAAGATAGAACACGGGGTAGGGTTAACTATAGAACTCAAGCTAGGGGTAAAAGTCATTCTTCCCAGGGTGTCTTCTTCGTCCCAGTTAACTCTTCTTAAGGCCCTTGAAAGGTTAAGAATATATCAAAATGCAAAGACCTTTTTCCATGGTTGTGACTGGGGATGGGTGGAAGTGGAAGGTGATTCAGACCTTTTTATGTCAATGGGCAAAGTATTTAGTGACTGAACCTTTTTTAAAGCCTGAACTATTCAGAGCACAGGAACATTTCATCTATTCATAAAATTGATGTCATTTGGTCTTTCCAGATAGCAAGAGTTTTGTGGTCCTAAAGTACTATAAGCAGAAATAGATCCAGTAGGAGATTTATCCTAAGATTCAGAATCATTAGGGTTAGTGAGCTCAGGTCAGTGAATTAGGTTGTCAAAGTCAAGATAAAAAAGAACTAACTTATTGCAAATAATTTGGAGGCACTCCTTACCTTAAAATAGTCTTTCATTATTTCATGTGGATTTATTCCCTCTAGGTATGGATTTATTCCCACATGATGGACTGCAATAAACAAATGAACAAGAAAGAAAGATGGACCAAATAACTTAGAGCAGTGGTTCATAAAGTGTGGTCCATGAAACAGCAGTGTCAGCATGTGGAAATTTATTAGAAATGCAGTCTCTTTTCACCTCACTAGACCTTGTGCACCAAAATTATTTCCCTTCTTAAGTATTTAAAAACAAAAATTGTGACATGGTCTCATAATAGAGTTTGCATAAAAGAAATCAGGATACTTCCTGAAACTTTGGCGCCCCTTTACCAAATGTATTTAGCCACTGCAGTAAAATTTCATCTTTTCCCTAAAAACTACTTTGAATAATACATCATTTATTTATTATTATTATTATACAGTTATGCATCCCTTAACAATGGGGAAATGTTCTGATTAATGCATTGTTAGGCAAATCTGTCATTGTGCAAACATCACAGAGTATAACTCAGACAAACCTAGATGAGGCAGCCTACTACACACCTAGGCTATATATGGTGTAACTTACTGCTTTTAGGCTACAAATCTGTACAGTATGTGACTGTACTGAATACTGCATTGAATACTGAATCATAACACAAAGATTAGTATTTGTGTTTCTAAACATAGTAAAGTTACAGTAAAAGTATGGTCTCACAATCTTGTGACTACTGTCATATATGCAGTCTGTTGTTGATCAAAATCTTATGTGACACATACCGTAGTTGAATTTCAATGAAAGCAAGTATTAGGATACAAGACTGGAAGCATAGCTTGAAACACAATCTTCCAGGCTTTTGAATGACAGGCCTGAAAGTATGATCTTTATTTCACAGGGCAGTTAAAAACCTTTGTTGAGTTTTGATCACCCAGTAAAAACATGGTATTATAATCTTACGGAACCATCATTGTATATGCAGTCCATCATTGACTGAAACATCATTTTGCAGTGCCTGACTGTACTTTTTGAATTGTGAATAATAATTACAGTCATAATTTACTGGGCAGCAATTATATATTATACTACATTCCATTCTAAGTCATTTCAATTTAGAATTATCACACGGTTAACTCAAGGACAGTAGTCATACTATGTGTATCACTTAGGAGACACACACATTTCTCATATTGGTATTTATGTATTCATTTTCATATGAATTAGAAGAAATACAGCTTCCATTTATATTTTTCTTTTAAATACAAAGGCCAACATGTAGGTACATTTAGAAATATTAAGTAAATAACAGGTAATATACAAATATGGAAACAATTATGAAAGTATAAATGGAAAATTAATATTTTGGAGAGATTCCTTTTTATTATTAAATCATCAAAACAGTAACATAAAACAGGTATTGAAGATCAGAGAATTTATATTTAACTTCCCCAAGATCCTATGGTTCACATATGCAGAGCTAACACTTAAACTCAGAGCCAATACCCAAAGCCATGCCCTTAATGTTATGTTAACCCTTCTTACACATTTCCAATATCATACTTCCCTCTCCCCTCCAACCTGCATCCCTTAACAGATTGTCAGAACAGAACAGATTGTCATATATAGTATTAACACAGTAACCTATGAATTGTTCTAATGTCAGTTAATTTCAGTCACTTTGCTATGTATTAAAGGAATATTATTTTAGATATTCTCTATTATATTGTTATTCCTGGGTTAAACTTTTTGAGATCCTTTTTCTATTACAATGTAGTTCTAGAAATGAGGATTGTGTCTGTTTTTTTTTTTTTTTTGTAAAATAAAATGAGTATATAATAAACTGTCACATGCAGCAAAAATCCTTAAATATGAACTAATTTGGTGATGTATGTTGCTCTGCTAAGCAACCAAAAAATCATACTACATAGAACTTTCCTTGAGAGTAGGAAGTCTTTGATGAACACATTGATTCCATTCATTGCAACTGAGGTGTAAAATATTGGAAGGAGAAAAAGTTGTGGTTCCTGTCTGCAAGGAGTTTTCCATGAGTGAAAGAGTGTGAGTGTGTGTGTATGTGTGTCTGTTGTGCACATCTGTAATTGAGAGGGGTCAGGTTAAAGAGGTGAAGGGAGGAAATAATGAATAAAATGTTAGAATTTCAGCTGTCTATGGAAGAATAATAATGTGTTCCTACCCTATGTGATATAGAGATGGTGAATTCTGTGATGATCAAAAAGAGTAAGTAATTGGTGTAGGGAACTTGGACATGAGACTTCAGGCTTTCATTACTTTCTTATTGCATTTACTCATTTATTCAACAAACGCATAATGAATACTATTAGAGTATGTGCAAAGTGCATTGAGAGGTGCTGGAATAGAAATAAATCTATGTCTAGGGTAAAACAGAACAGATTGTCATGATAAGGAGATCTTTGGAGAAATGCAAATGGTGGTCAGCTTAACTATAAATAAATATTTATATATAAAGGAATTAGAAATTGGGAATATATTTGTAAATAATGATACCAATAACTATAAAATGAAAATAAATAAAAGACTGAGATAAGCCACGTGATGTTTCTGAGGCTTTGAATGTCTAATGGATACTGAAAATAATTTTAACAGAGAAATGTTCTTTATATTCTCCCAAAAGACCTCTAGCTTTAGGTTTTAAAATTACTTTTTCAGAAAAATACTAAATCATACCTAATAAATTCACATTTTTTTCTAAAGAGAAACTAACATCTATTTGTACTTTTCTGAAGTGAACCTAAGTTCATGACCTAGTGAGCATGTAATTTTTCTAAGCATTTACTTTTTTGTGTATAAAATGCATGTAAAAATAGTTGCTACTTTATCTGTCTTCTCATCTGTAATGTCAGTAAAATAATAGTAATTACCCTTAAAGACAGTGTAGGGTTTCAGTGCAATAAACTATGTAAATATCTAGCTCAGTGATTGGCACATAATTAGGTCTTGATAAATATTAATGTTATTATTTATTCTAGTTAATTTAAACATTTTTTGTGAATTTTGATCATGTACTGAGAAACTCTGGAAACAGATCTATCAATTGTCAAGTAATTGAATATCTGAAAAACAGTATTAATATGTGGATGTGCACAGAATGCAAAACAGAAAATTAAGAAATAAATTTTAAGAAGAGAATTAGCTACAAATAAGAAAACCAAAGTTCCTTAGAACTTAAAAAATAAATCTTCATAAAATTAAGGTTATTTTGTGGCTGCATACATAATTTAGTGTACCATTAACTTATGGCGGTTTATATCATGGAAATTCAGTGACATGAAATATAATTGAGATAAATTTTATTCTTATGAAAGAATTACTAGTATGAAACTTGCCCTCCTACCTTAAATAATTAGAAAACCTGACCAAATATAGGGAGAAAAAGTGCTTTCACACATTTGGAGAAGAAGCAGTGCAGAACTGTGACCACTGAGAGAAAAGGAAGAAATGAGGTGTCTTACAATTGCCACAGCTTCCACCTGGAGCCAATATCAGGATCATGCCATGGTTACGAGGAACTCAAGCAGTAAACGGAGAGACTGCCAAGTTGAGGAGATGAGGAGATGCTATTGGGAATTTGGGGAAGCTAAATCAGTTGTGATCCGTGGGACAGAGCATTGGTTGTGAAGGTGTTATAGAAAGAAAGGGCTCCAATAACCCGCATAGGTTTGTTCAGCCTTCAGCTAAATACTAATCATTACTTTCAACGGAAATATTTCATCAAAATATTTGATGCAAAACAAAATAAAACAAAAAAAATAGCAGGAGATCTATAAACAGAATCTCCCAACTCACAAAGAGCAACAAGATTTTATCGAGCATTGAGGCAATCAGCAGAGACAGCAGAGTCACCCATTAATATTCAGACTAACCAGCCTTAGCATAAAGGTTATTCTAAACCTATTCTGCCAAAGCTTAAAAAGAAGGATCTTAAGAAACAAAAGGAATAAAGCAGACAATCAACAAATAACTTAACTGCCTGACCAAAGAAACTGCTTCAATGGATATGCAAAAGAGCAGCACACAATATTGTAACCCAATGTCCCCAACCTTTTTGGCACCAAGGACCAGCTTCCTGGAAGACAATTTTTCCACGAATGGTGAGGGGTGGTGGTTTGGGGGTGAAATTGTTACATCTCAGATCATCCAGCATTAGATTCTCATAAGGAATGTGCAACCTAGATCCCTCGTATGCACAGTTCACAGCAGTGTTTGCACTCCTATGACAGTCTAATGCTGTGGCTGATGTGACTGGGGGCAGAACTCAGGCAGTAATGCTCACACACCTGCCACTTGCCTCCTGCTGCCTCATTACTAACAGGCCACGGACAGGTACTGGTCTGCTGCACAGGGTTTGGGGACCCCTGTTGTATCCTACAATCTTGAGGAAAATCAGTCAGTTTATAAAATAAAAAAGCAAAGAAAAGAGAGAAATGGGGGATACAACAGAGAAGGACATACACTCAAGGATTTAGACAAAAACATTGTCTAAATCTTGAGATTTAGAAGAGATTTATGAAATATATAAAAAAAGAAGTAAATAGAAATTCTAGAGCAATACACAATATTATGTATTTAAATTAACATCCTCTGAGATACTGAAGAAGAAAAGCTCAGTGGGCTTGAAGTTCAAACAACAGAAATTATCCAAACAGAGGCACAGACAAAATGAAAACTGAAAAATAAATGCACAGATTTCTGTTTTCAGTTCTGACATGAAAAGAACTTGGAATCTGCCCTTATAATAATAATAATAATAATAAAAAGTAAACAAATTGAAACTCAACAACTTTCTTAGGACCCATTGGTGAACTGAATTTTCAGGATTAACTACCACTCCTAAATCTGGAGAAAAAGGAAAATAAAGGGAAACAAAGCAAAGACTTACTTTACTTGGAGCAGAAGATATAAACTGGTAGAAGCACTTTAATGGTAATTTTAAAGAATTGCTGGAGGCTGAGTGTGGACTAGCATAAAAGGGAAAAGCTCCTGTGGTCTCATTCTTATCCCTGGCACTTTAGTGGACTTTACCGCTGAAAACCTCCCTGGATTTTCTTGGGAAAGATCAGAGAAAGATCC
Organism: Macaca mulatta; assembly: GCF_049350105.2. NCBI lineage: Eukaryota > Metazoa > Chordata > Mammalia > Primates > Cercopithecidae > Macaca > Macaca mulatta. The sequence goes on along the minus strand of NC_133407.1, from coordinate 138,260,910 downwards.
TCTCATAACACTAGAAAGGAGAAGGAAAGAGTAATCATTGTGACATATTCTCAGAACATCCTCCACAACAAAGGTATATTCTTCAAGAGTAAAGTCCCTACCAGAGCCTTCTCCCAGTTAAGGGAGGGTCATTCCTCCTACTCTGGACCCTTCCAGTCTTCCCGTCTCCAGTTAGCACGGGGAAAAAATAACCACTAGAAAAACACTTGCAAAAGGCAAAGCCCGGCCCAGAAACACAGGCCCAGTAAAAGACTGAGCTTTAATCATAAGATTATACAATGCTTCCCTTCTCCTATACCTTACCACCACACTAATAGCGCTCCACACAATAGCAGTGCCTTACAGTTGAAAAAGTGGCAAAAGACAGTATTTGAGGAAAAGAATTAAAGGAAAACCTAAGTCGACAAATAAGACCAAAAAAGACAACAAAGAAAATAAAATGGAGCTGTGAACCCTCTGGTACCTATAGCTACAACAAATATCAAACACAATTCCTAGCCAGATTAACATATATCCTCACATTAAAAGCATGTTTCCTTTAGTTCCTATTAGATGATAGAACATATCCATGAATGCTTAAAAAAAATTATAGGCATGCTTAAGGGCAAGAAAAACACAGTTTTAAGAGACGAAACAAACAACAGAACTAGACACTGGTGTAATACAGTTGTCAAAATTCTCTGGCAAGAAATTTAAAACTACGATGATTAATATGTGAAAGGTTCTAATGAAAAAAATGAACAACATGCAAAAAAAGACAAATAAGACTGCAAGATTATGTCAGAAAAAAAATGGAGAAAGAAGTCCTCAAAATTTGCCCCTACACAAAAGCCACAAAAGCAACCAAAAAAATGGGCAAAGACTGTGAGAATCAACTTTTTCAGAACTCTGGAAATGAACCAAAAGCTTGCAGCAATTCAGGGAGTATTTATTCAACTTACAGAATCTCAGTGAGAACAGTGAGCTTTGTGCTAGTCTTACTTATCCTCTTCTCTCAACCCCCACATTTCTTCACTCTACTTCACTCCTTAGCTCAGCAGCCTTGAAAATAACAGCTTGCATTCTAGGCTCCAGTTTCCGTGAAAGCATAGCTGACCTCACTTGCAAAGATTTGTCTTTAGTGGATCTTTCTGGTGATTACAGAACACTGGCACAAAAGGCTTGCCTGACTCAGAATTGGCCCAGTGCCAAAGTCATCCAGAGGGTATTTGTCAAAAACATGTACAGAAAACCTTTTTAGTCTTTGCTGACTAAGGCAGGGGATAATCGGGGGAGGGTGGGAAGCAAAAAATAGACTATATAGCATGGGAGGAAAAGCTCAGAAATGAGATGCTTTGGAGAATAAGGGCTAGGTGAACTTCAGAGATATCATTGGGAATATAGAAGGCTAAATTCATGTTCAGAACTGAGTGCACGCTTAGAGAAGATATGAGAAGTCTCTAAGGGAGGTCTTATGTCTAGCTCACTTTCAGGATCTGCACAAGCAGAAACTGAAAGCTAAGGTAGGGTTGGAAATTGCCTGGCTGAGGTGCTCAAAATATACCCGTATACACATGGAGCCCATCTGCAAAGACTAGGAAATTTTTTGTTTAAGCAATTTAAAGAAATATTTGTCTAGTCACTAGCTGACAGATAAGAGATCTCAATCGCCACAAACAGCAAAAAGTACAGATTTTTAAAAATTATTCAAAAACGTTACCAAACAAACAACCACAACAAATCCTAAGGGAGATTAATATAATTTCCAGAGATGCCACATTATGGTATTAAAAAATCTTCAGCGTTCAACAAAAAATTAAGAGGCATGAAAAAAACCAAGAAAGGATGTTCTGTACACAGGAAAAAAGCAGTCAAGAGAGCCTGTTTTTGAGAAAATCCAGACAGTGTCCTAACAAGACAAAGCACTTAAGTCAGCCAATTTAAATATTTCCAAGGCTAAGGTAACTCCATCAAAAGAAATGAAAGCATGAGAATTATACTTTACCAAGCAGAGAATATCACCAAGAAGATAGAAATTACAAATAGGGGACCAAATAGCAACTCTACATATGAAGAGTACACTAACTGAGATGAAAAAATTTACAAAAAATGCTTAACAGCATAGCTGAGATGACAGAAGAAAGAATCAGCAAACTTGAAGACAGGTTGATTGAAATTTTCAGGTCTGAGAAACATGAGAGAAAAGGATTGAGACACCATCAAACAAAGCAACATACACGTAATAAGAGCACCAGAGGGAGAGGAGAAAAAGGGACAGAAAGAATATTTGCAGAAATAATGACCCAACATTCCCAAATTTGATGAAAATATTAATCTACACTTCCAACAATTTCAATGTACCCCAAGTAAGATAAACTCAGAGATCCACATTGAGACACATTATAGTCAATTGTCAAAAATCAAAGACAAAGAGAGAATTCTGTAAACAGCAAAAGAGAAGCAACTCAGCTCCTAAAGGAGATCCTTGGTAAGATTAGCAACTAATATCTTATCCAAAACAATAGAGATCAAGTAGGCCCGGCGCGGTGGCTCACGCCTGTAATCTCAGTACTTTCCGAGACTGAGGCGGGCGGATCACGAGGTCAGGAAATCGAGACCATCCTGGCTAAAATGGTGAAACCCCGTTTCTACTAAAAATACAAAAATTAGCCGGGTGTGGTGGCGGGCGCCTGTAGTCCCAGCTGCTTGGGAGGCTGAGGGAGGAGAATGGCGTGTACCCGGGAGGCGGAGCTTGCAGTGAGCCGAGATTGTGCCACTGCACTCCAGCCTGGGCGACAGAGTGAGACTCTGTTTCAACAAAACAAAACAAAACAATAGAGATCAAGTATATACAGTCATATGCTGCATAACAACATTTGGCTGTCAATGACAGCCTACATATAAGATGGTGGTTGCATAAGATGATATTGAAACATATACAGACATTTGACATATGGCACTCAATATTGCAATGGCAGATCAAGTAGGAAGAATAATTGATATTCAGTGATAGTGTGGGATTTTTGGTTTTCCACATGAAAAAATATATACAAATGAAAAAATATATACATATAAAAACATATATACTATCTAGTTTGTGTAAATACACTTTATGATGTTCACACATTAACAAAATCACCTACCAATGTATTTCTTAGAATGTGTCCCCGTTGTTAAGTGACATATGACTATAACCATACAGGTGTATATAAAAGAAGATATCAATGTATTTTGGTCTCATTTTTTCTCCTATATGACTTAGAATCCAACTGCATAAATAAATAATTATAAATATATGTTGATGGGCAAACAATGCATATAGATGAAATTTATTAATAATAGCATCACAAAAGGGGTAGGGAACAGAGTTATATATGAACAAAGTTTTTGTATGCTATGGAAATTAAGTTGGTATTAATTCAAAATAGATTTTTATAAATTAAGATGTCAATCATCATTCCCCAGGGCCGAATAACTCAAAATACTAAGGTAAAAGAAACAATAGTAGAATTAAAATGCTATACTACAAAGTAACTAACACAAAAGAAGGCAGTAGCAAAAGAATTGAGAAGAAATATGACAAATAGAGAACAAATAGCAAGACATAAAAAGTAAGCCCTTTCTTATCAGTATTTATTATATATTAAATTAAATAGATTAAACTCACAATTAAAAGCAGAGATTAGAAGAATGGATATAAAATCAAAATCCAAATATATGCTGCCTAGAAAGACTCACCGTAGATTCAAACCACAAATATGTTGAAAGTACATGGAGGGGAAAAGATTTTCCATACAAATAGTAAACAAAAAAAAGTTGAAGTGGCTATTAGCCTTTAAAACACAAATTATTACTAGAGGCAAAGTTTGACATAATATAATTATTAAAGAATCATTCCATCAAGAAGGGATAACAATGTTAAACACATATGCACCTAAAACAGAGCTCTACAGTGAAGGAAACAAAAAAACTGATAGAGCTGAAGGAAGAAATAAATAATAGAAATAGTTTAATAATAATAGTTGAGAATTTCAGTATTCCACTTTTAATAAAGGACAGAACACCAAAACAGAAGATAATAAAGAAATAAAGGGCTTGAACAACACTACAAATCAAGTAGACTTAGCAGACATTTATATAGCACTCCACCCAACAAGAGTAAATATATATTTTTCTCAAATAGGCATGAAAAGTATTCATAATAGACCATAGGTTAGGACACAAAACAAGTCCTGATGCATTTTCAAAGACTGAAGTCATACAAGCTAGGTGTGGTGGTTCACACTTACAAGAGGCACTTGGAAGGCCAAAGCTGTCAGATCACTTGAACCTAGGATTTTGAGACCAGCCTAGATCACATGGCAAAACTCATTCTCTACAAGAAATACAAAAGATTAGCTGGGTATGGTTGCATGTGCCTGCAGTCTCAGCTGCCCACGAAGCTGGGGTGAGAGGATCACCTAAGCCCAGAAAGTTGAGGCTGCAGTAAACTGTGATTGTGCCACTGCACTCCAGCCTGGGTGGCAGGGTGAGATCCTGTCTCCAAGAAAAAAAAAAAAAAAAAGATGTTTTTGAAAAGGTTGAAGTCACTCAGAGTATGTTCTCCACCCACAATTGAATGAGATTACAAATTAATAACAGGAAAAAGTTGTAAAAATTATCAAATATATGGAAATTAACACACTCCTGAATAACCACTGAGTCAAAGAAATCAGAAGGAAAATGACAAAAATTACTAAAGAATTTACAAGAATGGAAACACAATGTACCAAAACTTATGGGAACTCATGAATGGGTAAGCAAATTAGAGTATATCTAGATGACAGAATATTACTCAGACACAAAAATAGATGAAGTACTAATAAATACTACAACATGGATAAATCTTGAATGCATAGTGCCAAATGAATAAAGCGAAACACAAAAGGTCACATATTATGCAATTCCATTTATAAAACATGTCCAGAATAGATAAACCCATAAAGACAAAAAGTAAATGTTTGGTTACCAGGGGATGGCAGAGGGAGGGAATTGAGAGATATGCATTTTTTTTTCTTTTTGATGAAAATATTCTGGTATTGGATACTTTTAATGGACAAAACTGAAATCAGCCAAATTATACACTTTAAAATAATTAAGATAGTGAATTTTACTTTCTGTTAATTATATCTGAATGAAAATGTTTAAGACACAGGTAGATATTGTAAGGGTATAGATGGAATCTCTAAGAAAGATAGAAAAGTAATGCTAGAAAATAAAAACACTGTTTCAGAAGTGAGGAATGCCTTTTATGGGCTTATCAGTAGACTGGCCACAGCCGATGAAAGAATCAGTGAGTTTGAAAACAGGACAAGAGAAACTAACCAAGTTGAAATGCAAAGCAAGGAAAGAAAGAAAGCGAGAAAGAGAGAAAGAGGAAGGAAGGAAGGAAGGAAGGAAGGAAGGAAGGAAGGAAGGAAGGAAGGAAGGAAGGAAGGAAGGAAAGAAGGAATTTTATGGATTTATAATTTTAATGTGAATATGGAAATACAAATTACTGAAAAAGAAGAACATAGTTTACTATCACGTTAACAAATAGAAAGACTCAATATTGTTATGATGTCAATTCTTTCCTACTTGGTCTAATAGAGTCAATGAAATATCAATCAAAATCCCAGGCAGTTATTTTGTGAATGTTACCAAACTGATTCTAACGTTGATAAGAAAAGTCAAAAAATAGCATAGCCAACAGAAAACTGAATAAAAAATTTGGAGAACTGACACTCCTTTAAACTTCAGTATTTACTATGAAGCTACAATAATCAAGACAATGTGATACTGGCATAAGAACAGACGTACATTAATGGAGTGGAAGTGATTAAAAACTATCCATATTAGTAATAAAAGGGAGCCCTCCATACAGATCCTACAGACACTAAAAGAGAAAAATAGTATCCAATAGTGAGAAAAATATTTAAGAACAATTTTTATCAATAAATATAAAAACAAATGAAACGGACAAATTTCCTGAAAGGTACTTTTTTCCCAACACTGACACAACAAAAATAAAACTAACACTGATACAAGAAAAATAAAAATTAATAAAATAATCCTATATCTGTTAAACAAAATGAATTTGTTGCTAGCCTTCCAACAGAAGAAAAATTCATGCCAAGGTGCTTTACTGTTGAATTATTTAAAACATTTAAGATAAAAATCTTAAATAAACTATTTTCAAAAATAGATGAGAAAATAACAGTTCCTTTTTAACTTAATAAGGAAGCATTACTAAGATACAAACCAAGTCAAAGGCAATCCAAAGAAAGCAAAGTAATATCCACTGTGAATATAGGTGCAAAGTATTTACCAAAATTTGCAAATAATACCTGGAAACACATAAAATCTATAATACATCATGACCAAGTGGTACTAAGTCTAGAACTCAAAGGTTGCTTTATCATTAGGGTATTAATCACCCATATTTTCAGGATATTTTATAATAAAGGACAAAAACCATTATTATCTCAAATAATACATAAAAAACATTTGATGAAAATTAGCACATAGTAATTAAAGGAAGTCTCACAAGAATAGGAACAGAATGAGACTTTCTCAATGCAATATGACATTTATGAAAAAACTACAATATCACATACAACAGTAAAAGACTGAATCTTTTTCCCCAAAGATTGGGAACAGTTCAAGGTTGTCTGCTATCCTTACTTCTACTCAACATTGTGCTGAAAGTCCTTGTCCACGTAATAACACAACGAAAAAAAAAAGTATACAGATTGAAAAGGAAGAAATGAAAATGACATTATTTCTGGAGGACATGATTAAGTGCATAGAAAACCTGAAGAAAGGCTGGGTGCGGTGGCTCACACCTGTACTCCCAGAACTTTGGGAGGCCGAGACAGGTGGATCACTTGAGGTCAGGAGTTTGAGACCAGCCTGGCCAACATGGTGAAACCCAGTCTCTACTAAAAATACAAAAATTAGCCAGGGGTCGTGGTGCGTGGCTGTAGTCTTAGCTACTGGAAAGGCTGAGGCAGGAGAATCACTTTAACCCGGGAGTTGGAGGTTGCAGTGAGCCAAGATCACACCACTGTACTCCAGCCTGGGCAACAGAGCGAGACTCCATCTCAAAACAAAAACAAACAAACAAACAAACAAAAAAAACAGGAGAAGCCGGGCGCGGTGGCTCAAGCCTGTAATCCCAGCACTTTGGGAGGCCGAGACGGGCGGATCACGAGGTCAGGAGATCGAGACCATCCTGGCTAAAACGGTGAAACCCCGTCTCTACTAAAAAATACAAAAAACTAGCCGGGTGAGGCGGCGGGCGCCTGTAGTCCCAGCTACTCAGGAGGCTGAGGCAGGAGAATGGCCTGAACCCGGGAGGCGGAGCTTGCAGTGAGCTGAGATCCGGCCACTGCACTCCAGCCTGGGCAACAGAGCAAGACTCCGTCTCAAAAAAAAAAAAAAAAAAACAGGGGAAGAAAAAGAAAACCTGAAGAAATGTACAAAACATTTTAAACTATTAGAAATAATAACTGAATTTAGTAAGGCTACAAGATATAAGATCAATATACATAAAATTCTATGGCATTTATATATTTTATTTAGTAACAATTAGAAAATAACTTTAAAATGCCATTTATATAGTCATCATAAAACATCAACTTCATAGGAATTAATGCAATAAAAATCGAGCGCTATCTCTACAATAAAAACTGCAAGATTTAAAAAAATTAATGAAGAGTTAAATAAATATGGTAATATGCACTGTGCATGTTTTAGAAGACTTAATATTGCTGAGATATCCATTTTTCCCTTACTGATGTATAGTTCCAATGCAATCATGATCAAAATCTCTCCTTTTTAATAGAAATTGATAAGCTGATGTTAAAATGTATAGGAAAATACCAAACACCCAGAATAGACCAAAAAAAAATTTTTTTGAAAAAAAAAAAAGTCAAGCTTGAAATAAGAGCAAAGTTCTTACTTGATTTTCTAATTTCAAAACTTTGTTTAAAGCTACGGTAGTTAAGACATAGTTGTGAGGATAGACAATAAATCAAAGGACCAGAATAGATAATCCTAAAACAGACTGGCAAGTTGATAGCCAATCGAAATGTTGACAAACATGCCTAGTCAATTTAGTGTAAAAAGTGAAAAACATTTTAACAAGTGACTGGAATAACTAAATATCCATATAGAAAAAATGAACATCAACTGATATTTTACTCTATGTCCTTGATAACCAAAAAATAACTTATGATAGCTCATATCATGTGAAAAAAATGAATTTGAATGAATCTCCAATGTATTATAGAAAGCTCAATAAGCCAGGTACAAAAGAGTACATACTGTATGATTTCATTTATGTGAAATTGTAAAAGAGGTAATATTGATCTACAGGGTCAGAAAGAAATGCAGTGGTTGCCTGGTGGTAGAACTGGGAGGAAATGACTGCAAAGAGAAATCAAGGAACTATTTAAGGTGGTGGAAACAGCTAGCATCTTAATTCATGGTGATTGAATAAGGATACACATTTGTCAAAACTCATTAAGCTGTACACTTACATGGGTTCATTTTATTGCATTTAAATTATACCTCAATAAATTGATTTTTTAAAGCATGCAATATTTAAAGTTATAATATGGTTAAGAAGCAAACAATTTCAATCACAAGTTTTTATGCAGACAACACATCTCTAATTAGATCAGAGAAAGTTTCAAGGGCATAGAGAAATAAAGAAATTTTTCTTTTTGGGTGTGGATTTATCTCTTCAATGTCTGAAAAACAGATTTGTATTTTCAGATGAGTCACAAACATTCAATGCTAAAGACAGGTGCTCTTTCCTGTAGATTCACATTGAATCCTATACTGCAGATAAACATTTAAGGAGCTCGTGTAGTATTTCAGTCATTCATTCTCCTCATAATCCGATTTGTGAGTATTTACACTGAAAAGTATATGTAGACTAGGATTAATGATGGAGAGAGGTAGAGAAAATTGATAGGGATGGAGAAAGAACAATTTATTTTTTATTTTCCTTTATGTTTTGAGATGGAGTCTCACTCCACTGCCCAGGCTGGAGTGCAATGATGCAGTCTCAGCTTACTGCAACCTCTGCCTCCCAGGTACAAGCCATTCTCCTGCCTCAGCCTCCTGAGTAGCTGGGATTACAGGCCCCTGCCACTATGCCCTGCTAATTTTTGTATTTTTAATAGAGATGGGGTTTCACCATGTTAGTCAGGCTAGTCTCAAACTCCTGACTGCAGGTGATCCACCCTCCTCAGCCTCCCAAAGTGCTAGGATTACAGGCGTGAGCCACCGCGCCTGGCCAAAAGAACACTTTTAAAAGAAGTGGACATTAGACATTAGTATTACACATTGCTTGTTAATCTCTGTCACAACTCTAGGTGAATGTAGCATTTCCTGCGCTTGTTTTTTATGCAACATCCGTCCTCAGACTCAATAATCAACTACAGGAAATCAGTATATTCAAAAGGAAGTGTTTAGGAAGGATGCTAATATAGGTGATTTTTTTGTTATTGTTCTCTATGTGCATTTGATGTGTTCACTTAAAGTTACTGAGCGCCAGCTATGGTTGAGAGACAATGAGCGCTAGATACAGGCTGTAAAATCTTTGGCAAGAATTTGCTTTCTTCGGTTACTTTAGGAGGTCAGTGATAAGGATTAAATGACATGACACATGTCAGTACTTAACACCCAGTCTGGCACATAGAAAGCAGTTAATAACACTTAGCTACCATGGTGATGATAAAGATGGCACTATGAGATGGTGTCGTACTATTTCTAGCTCTCAAAGAGTATGATATAAAAATAAAACAAAACAACTTTTGTTTTCATTGTAATTTATTCACTAGTAGCATAAAACATGATTAGTGACAATGCAATCAAAAATGTTTTCATTTGTTTCTCAAGGGTGGTTAGACTTCATGTGAAAGTAAGTTTGTTTCACCACCACGGTGGTGGCCTTTGGGTAGACAGTACCATAAGGATTTAGATTTCTAAAACAAAAGGTAAGAGAGGCCTGCCAGAGGGAGGAATAGTATGGATAAAGGCACTGCAGGGAGATAACAGGATACATTAAGAAAACACGAAGTACCACACTTTGTGTATGGCATGGGGTTCAGGAACGAGATTCCTGCTGCTACAATAACTGATAGCTGCACATTCCTGGCATTACCTATTTATTAAGTGCTTTATTTGTGTTACTTTGTGTGGTTTTTACTGCTCCTGTTTGTCTCCTTCTCTGTTAAATAATTTGCCAAGTTTCTAACAGCTAGTATGGGGTAGAGTTAAGAATTTGAGATCTGTTTGACCCCAAAACCTCTATTGGAAGACTTGAGAGGTATAAGGAAATGTCAAAACTGGCAAAGACTCTAAAGATTTGGGACAAAATTGAGGGCTGGGTAATGCACTTTACAATTACGTCGGTGAGAAATGATGGCTTGTGCAGGTTTTGGAGAAGAAAAGCGTAGGAAGTTATCAGAGTTCTGTTTTGAGCAACTAAAACTTTATGTAATATTTCAAAATATATCTGATATTGAAGCATATGTGGTAGTTATAAAATCTGCCAAGGACAGCTGTAAAGTCAAATCCTTTTTATAAATCCACCTGACAATTAGCAGAAGCTCAAATTGTTCTTTGGTTTCTGACATTTAACTCTTGCCCTACAAAATGACCCCTTACAGCTAAAAGTAGCTCACTCTTATTTTAATTTTTACATTTTATCAAGCTGTGATGACAGTGACCAATTCGTTGACACTTATACTTGATGACAGTTAGACTCATGGTTCTTGAAAAATACTGGGTACCAAATTCTCTTTGAAGTTAATAACTTTAAAACATTAGTTGTTAAAATTAACATGAACTCGCATGCAGTGCTGATGGAAGTGTAAAACAATGCAACCACTTTAGAAGTGGTTTAGGAGAGTCTCAAAAATTAACGCATACTCTAACTGTATGACCCAGCAATTCTGTTTTTAAGTATTTACTCCAAATAAATAAAGCATGCATGCACAAAAATAACTTGTATAAAAACGGTCATACTCTTAATCATAATAACCCCAAGTTAGAAGCAACCTAAATATCCATCAACAGAAGAATGGATAAACAAATGCTGACATATTCCTACAATTGAATATTATTCAGCAGTAAAAAATATGTATTACTGATATGTATATGAAGCTCAAAAACATGTGATAAACCAAAAAGGCTAGACACAGAGTACAGTTTCTATTTATATGAAGTCCTAGGAAAAACAAAACTAGTCTGTGGAGAAAGGAGTAAAAATATTGATGTATCTGTGGCATGGAGAGGGACAGAAGATATTGATGAAAAAGGTCAAGAGAGAAGTTGCTGGGATGATGAGAAAGTTCTATGTCTTGATAGGGTTGTGGATTGCATGTGTATGCATTTGTCAAGACTCACTGAATTTGACATATATATTTCATAATTTAAAAGTTTTAAGACATGTGTTATAATATCCCTTTGAAATTAACAAGTTTAAAATGTTGACTTACCAAAATGCCTTTGGAATAAACTTTGGAGGTTGACATGGTTTGACTCTGTGTCCCCACCCAAATCTCACCTTTTGCACCCATAATCCCCACGTATTATGAGAGGGAGCCAGTGGGAGATAATTGAACCATGGAGGCAGTTTCCCTCATACTGTTCTCATGATAGCGAGTGGATCACACGAGATTTGATGGTTTTCAAAAGGGGAGTTTCCCTGCACAAGCTATCTTTTTGCCTGCCACCATGCATGTAAGATGTGACTTGCTCCTCTTTGCCCTCCGCCATGATTGTGAGGCCTCCCCAGCCATATGGAACTGTAAGTCCATTAAACCTCTTTCTTTGGTAAATTGCCCAGTCTCAGGTATGTCTTTATCAGTAGCATGAAAATGGACTAATACAGAGGTGATATATGTTTTAAATTAACAAAATGAATTTGGATCTGGACATAGTTTTACTTAGTAATGTTTGAAATATTTTTAAAACAAGTGAAGAATGAGTTGCAGAATGTGTGTATGTATGTGAGTGTGCACATCCCTACTTTATACATTTATTCATTTGTACCAAAAATCTTCATCAAATGAGTGAATAAAATATGAAATGATACACACCAAAGACAAATGTGAACTCCCAGTTATAAAGTTCCAATCGAGTCTGAGTTCAAATTGTGAAGTCTCAAATAAGCAGTAGCTATTAAGAGTCAAGGAAGAATAAAAGAATATTTCATGTTCATATATTTCAAAAAAATACTAATTTCTATCAATATAACAATTTTTAAGAAAAGTAAATTTTCCATGTTTACAGCCAACTATTTATACATTTTTTAGCTTATTTAACTATGGGATAATTATTTTTTCATGCATACACACAATCACAGAGATAATGATTTGAAAATTTTTTAAATAATTTGTAATTTTTTTGTTTTTAGTTAAATTTTCAGCTCTTCATGAGTTAATTCCCAAAAAGAATTATTCATGTGTTTTTCAGTATACAGAATACAATACTGTTCCTTCAGAATACAGAAAAATATATATTTTTCTATAGGAATGTTTATTTTTGGTATAGGTAGCCATTTTTTCAAAATCACCTTTAATGAAATATAAAATTACATACAATAAAATGCATCCATTATGTTTACATTGTTAGTGAATTTTGGCAAATGGATATACCCATGTAATTATCACCACATTCAAGATATAACCTATCCATTGCCTCAGAATGCCCCTGTGGTGTTTCCCAATCAATGACCTACCCAATACCCATCCCTATTCGACCATTCTTCTTTTCGTCGCTGTAGATCAGGGAGCTAAGTTTGTAAAGTCCATAAAATATTAGACATTTCTTATCTCCATTATAACTAAATAAAATCATTTCAATTGGTAAGAGGTAAGAAGTATATAATCCAGAAAACTCTTCCCTCTATTTCACCTTTCCATGACAGTAGTTCTATCTATGTGTTCCTCCTCTGCGCAGAAGTGTGGCAAAGGAAAATGATGGCAGCTGAATCTGAACACAGCATATGTTAGTACACTTAAATACTCTTTTCTCTGTTCACAGCTCTTCAGTCTATGATATTGCATCCAAATATATTATACTATAACTTATATGCATTGATGCAGAAGGTACAAATAAAATAAGCTTTTTTGTCTCCAGTCACTTAAAATATCTTAATCTTGCTGCATTAGTTTGAGGGTGGTTTGGGAAAGACCCAGAAAGAGACAGAAGAGTTAAGCTGATATGTAATGGCCACATTTTGTGCAGAGAGATTTGCTTGCCACTCCACTGAAGATCCTACAACAATTCAGACATACAAAAACATAAGGTTCATTTCACCAATTCATTTCTCAAAAGCAACTGATACAGAATCTAGACAAACAACAGAAACTGAAATAAAATATTTTTCCTATCCCTTCAGGAAAGTCTGTGTCAGAATCTTGCCATATGGATCCTGAAGGGATACATAAGCCACTGATAGCACAATTACATCATTACCACCACTTGTACTGACTTAGTCATTCCTGTTTTGAAAATCCTGCCCATCTACTTTGTAATGAATCTTCAGTTTGGTCTTTGGACTCATTCTTCTTATCAAATATTTGTTTAAAAATTGAAAATCTCCCCAGGATTAAGTACAGGAAGGTTACTAATACATACAGGGCTACTGCATGTGGTAGTGAAAGTGTCCTGTGCACAACTACAGGGGTGTTCTCTATGTGTGATAATGTCAATAGTGTCCTCTAAACTTGCACAGTGCACAACCTACACCACCACACATTGAAGCCTTGTGCATATCCTCAGCATTTTATAATAAAAATGATCTGATAATAACTACCTGTTCTCCATTTTATTTTACAGGAGCTACCAAGTTTTACAGAGCTTAATGTTTGATTTGACAAAATAGCAGTTTTACGTAGACTTTACATAGGATATGAGAAGTATAGTATTACCCCACAAAGGCTTCCAAATAGAAAATTAAAATATCATTGTTAGCCAGGTGTGGTCCCTCATGCCTGCAATTCCAGTACTTTGGGAGGAATGTTTAATTTAAGGTAATAATGCTATGTCAGAGTCAGCCACAATACAATGACCTGTTAAGGAAGATTGATGGTCTACAGGCATGAGTTAACCTTTTTTTGCATGGCCTTAGTTCTTATTTATAATTTGGTACTTCTTTGCCACAAGGAATCTGTTTTGGCCATCTTATGACCTCTATTTTAACATGAATGTGAGTTACTTGTGTCTAAACTCAAAAGGGAGAGGGTATAATGAGGACTGTTGGATCTCCCTTTCCATCATAACCAGGAACTTGATTTTTAACATTTCTCTCGGGTCCTCTTGGCCAAAAGAAAGTTCATTCAGCTTGTGGGAACTTAGGATTTTATTTTTAGTCTACAAATATCATGTCAAAATTGAAATAGGTTACTTGTAGTCATTAGAAGTAAAGGGGACTACAGTGTTTCTAACTGAAGCATGTTTTACATGTTACAATTTCTAAAAGATCATCTACTATTTATACAAACTCATTTTAGACAGTAAATTTCAAGACAGTAAAACATCAAATTCACTCAATATAATTCCCTGTTTTCTTTCCAACACAGTGACAATATTTAGAAAGCAAAACCTGAGCCTCCTGGCTACATAATGAAGATTTTCCACATGGAGCTGAGTTAGATTGTATACTGTAGAAAATGAATTATTCAATGAAATATATATAAGGAAAGATCACTCTGTCCTCTACTTGTAACTCATATGTAATCATGACTTCCCCAATAAATACATTTGTAAATGCTTGTTTCATCTCATGTTTCATCTCTGAATGTAACACAGTTACCCTCAAAATATATTTACATGATTCGCAAACCAATAATAATATTCTAAGCCTCCCAAAACACCTGAATGGACCCCTCCTGTCAGCCAGGGCATTCCAAAATTTACCTGATAAACTGTTTCAGACCATGATGGGAAGGGAGGGACATGCCTCATTATACTCTCTTCCCTTTTGGATTTCAGAAAAAGCTGACCAGCATTAACATCAGCACATACCTTAAATCTGATGAACAACATTTACTGTCTATTCTCTCTGAAGCTTGCAACTGGAGGCTTCATCTGCATGATCAAACTTTGGTTTCCACAACCCTTTATCATCATAACCCAGAAATTCTTTTCTATTGATTCCAGCTTTTTATATAATAACTTAACTCTTTCAACCAATTGCCAGTTAGAACAATTTTTAATTTACCTATAACCCAGAAGCCCCTGACTCAAATCTTGCCTTTCTGGACTGAACCAATATACATATTAATATGTATTTTATTGATGTCTCATGTCTTCTAAAATGTATGCAACTAGGCTGTGCCCCAACCACCTTGACCACAGGTTCTCAGGATCTCCTGAGGTCTATGTCATGGGTCATTTGTCAGTCATATTTGGCTCAGTATTATCTCTTCAAATATTTTACAGAGTTTGATTCTTTTTGTCAACAGATCTAACATTTATTGAATGTTCCCTATATAGTCCAGGCATATATAAGTGCTTTAAATGTGTTTTCTCACTCAATCCTCTTCACAGTCCTGTAAGTATCCTTAATATCCTCTAACCCTTCCCATTTTACAGAGGAGAAAAGTGAAGCCCAGGAATTGAAAGTTTGGCTTGCTCAATATTTCTCAATTAAAAGTAATGAAATCAGGTCTTGAACCAAGTGTGACTCTATAGCCAGCCTCTTCGCCTCTACATTAAACTCTTCATTTGAAAAACCTTGTGTATTTCATCATATTTTCTCTTGCTTTGAAAATATAACTGCTTTGGAACTGAGCAGGAGTTACAAAGCAAAGAGTAGCAAAATATGCCACTTTTGCGTAAAGATTATTTTTGATCTGAAAGCAATTGGGAAGATACAGGATTAGCTCTCTGCCCTCCCTATTTGCTTAAAAGCAGGACGTATAATTGTCACATTCCCCACCTCCCCAATAACCAGGAAGGACAGAAGTTAATCACCTGAGACAACTCTCTTGTCAATCAGCTAGAGACAGCACCAAGGAATCTACATAACAAATCTGAAGAAAAATAGCCCTTATCTACATCTAGTTTTCCGTATATTTGCCTTCCCACAATTTGCTGCCCCAAGAAAGTGAGTTATGTTCCTTTACCTTGTCACTTCTTGAAACATTTATTGTTCTTTTGTTAAGCTGGTATATAAGCCCCAAGTTCTAACTACCCCCTTAAATTACTCATTTCTGAGTGTCCGTTTGTCTACACAAGAATGCACAATTCACACGGTAATAAGCTTCTGTTTGTTTTTCTCTTATTAATCTATCTCTTGTTAGTCTACTTTACAGAGTGCCTAAGATGGGTTGAGGGAAAAGATTTTTTTTTCCTCCCTACTGAAACCACTACAAAAGAGGGGCATAGGCTTGATCTATAAAATTCTTTCATGTTTTCACATGTAGAAAATGGGAATAAATTCTAAAGATTATATGTTTTGGCTGAGAAATATATGTATAATTAGAAACAAAGGCACATGCTAGAGTTTCACAATAGAAAAGACCACATATTTTTAAAACAAAAGATATATGGGCCTTGTTACATGTTTTGGCCAGTGTATACCTCCTCGTGAAACTTGGGTCCTTGTTAAATTAGAGACTAGTGGTAAAAACTCTAATTTATAAGTTTTGTGATCAATCTGGTAACTTTATCCAAGAAGACTGAGATGTTACAGAGATATATCAATCATGTAGAAGGTAAACTTCAAATTTTTAAGAAACAGCTTTCAGCACTAACTTCTTATCTCACTGAATCATGTAAATTAAACCCTATAATAACCACATACTTCTTTTCAGGTAATTGTCAGATTGGCTTTTTTAATCTACTCATTAGCCATATTGTTGGCACATGAATTACAGACATTAGAACATCAGAAACAAACTCTGGCAACAACACACAGTGTCCCTCATAAATATTGTTATGTATCTAAATGCCAAGTTATATAAAATTGGCATAGAGAATTCAAATTTTGGTAAGCTAATAAAATTGGTATCCAAAGGCTCCCATTTTTATAACAGGAACACTGTGTATATTCAGCACTTGGATAACAGGCATGGCTGACGTTGTGAATTGGTCCTAACAGAGAGGGAATAGAAAACCCCACCAATGAACCTAGCCAAGAAGTACTGAAGATAGAATGCTAATCCAAACAAGGACTTGCTCTTACTGTCTAATGATAACTATCAGCCAAGTCTTAAGCATGAGAAGATGAAAGAGTCTGGAAGATAAAGTAAAAAGCTATCATGAAAAGAAAATAGAAGGAAAGTAAAGAGTGGATAAAACTGGAAAGAAAACAGTGAATGTAAAAAAGATAGCTGGTAGTCTTGTCCCTTGGAGGTACGGAGACACTAAGAAAAACACTTTGTATAAAAAGTAGGCGAAAGAGATGGCCTTAAACAAAACAAATACAGCCATAAACGCATGTTCATAACAGAATTAACTGGCACATAAAAGCTCTCACAAAACATTTGTGAGAGGGGTTTTGTTTTGTTTTGTTTTACATTTTTATAATTGCCATTGAGAAACTGATGTTTGTAAAGATGATCCTGATTTGGGGGTCCTGTGAAATAAAGTTGAGTATGATCTGTTTAAGACAGAACAGAAAACAATACATTTGCAGAAAGAAATTTCATCCAAGTGGAATAAAGTTATACCAATTAAAGAGAAATTTGTCTGTTACCTAAAAGTCTCATGGTTCTGCATTTCCTGGTATACTTGGCTTGCTGTGTAACAAATACATCACAATTGCTCAGAAATGGCTTCATGTGTATTATTTAGACTTTCTGTAATTTCACCATATCTGCAACTACAAAAGGAAATTATGTAATTTACAAAGAGAAACTTCTAGCAATAAAATTAGAAATGAATTTTTGAGGAAATATTAATGGTAGTTTTACCATATGATATGGAGAACATTTATTTTATTACTGACATTTAACACATAAAATACAGTGCATAAATAATACAATCCCTTATGTACTTTTTAAAATGACATTTGCTCATAAAAGTAGAAAAGTATTACTTTTTGTTTGTTTGTTTGTTTTTTGAGACTGAGTCTTGCTCTTGTTGCCCAGGCTGGAGTGCAATGGCACGATCTCAGCTCACAGCAACCTCTGCCTCCTGGGTTCAAGCGATTCTCCTGCCTCAACCTCCCAAGTAGCTGGGATTACAGGTGCCTGCCACCATGCCCAGCTAATTTTTGTATTTTTAGTATAGACGGGATTTCACCATGTTGGCCAGGATGGTCTCAAACTCCTGATCTCATGATCCCCCCGCCTTGGCCTCCCAAAGTGTTGGGATTACTGTTGTGAGCCACCACACCTGGCCAAGTATTACATTCTTAAATCAAAATCGATAATTGAAAATTCAGATTCTTTTGATAATTAAAAAGACTTAATTTTATCTGTCAATAGCTGAATTGATCAAAAAACTCTAAAGGTGGCAGCCACTGAGCATAATTTGAGATGCATCAGGAAAAATTATTTCCTTCCTCATTGCACCAAAAATTACGGAAAAATGTCTGTGTCCTTTTTTTTTTTTTTTTTTTTTTAAGAAAAATGCTAAGTTTTTACATGTCTTGTGCATGGTTTGGCATGGGGGAGGAAGCGGGAGGAAGGTCTATAGTCTTTACAACTAAAGACCAGGAACCAGAGAAGCTGGAAGCGAAACTGAAACTGTGATAGTCATCAAAAGCAGTTAAGGCATGTTTTCATTCTTAACCACCCTGCTATTTCTCTTTAATCATGCTGTTAGACAATCAATTGTACTTAATTGTCATAATCACAGTGGTTGAAAACTTCGAGTCTACCTGCACAACACAGCAACAGCTACGAAAACATAATTAAACTCACAGAGAAAACTGCATCATTTTTATAAGCAACTTGAATAAGCTTTCACAGTGGTAGAAATGAAAAAAATCTACATTATGCTAGAATGAATGCGTTAAAGAAAAAGATATAATGGTTTTCAAAAACCTGACAACTATTCTGAATGACAAAATGAGCTAGTGCATTGATTTTTTATTTTCCTGCTGATAGCTTACAGGTATTATTTAGTAATTTGAATAAAACCTTCCTTGTTTAATTGCAGCAGATTCTCTAGCTTTTGTACCTGCTGATCAGTGAGTGTTCACGTGTAAAAATCCAAAAGGGTGATTTTTTTGGTAGTGGTTTTCAAATAGAAGGATAGTTTTGTCCCCATTTGAAAATACCTATTTGCATGAATAAAAGTAAAAAGCTATTGGTTATAAAATTATTGTATTTCATATAACTTAGGACATCTATAATTAATGATTATAAGAAGAACCAATAATTCACGCTCTACTGAAAATGAGAAAAAGTTGCTGATTTGACTGATTATCCATTCTTACTACAGTGTCTGGAGTTTTTGTCTTAAATATTGCAGAACACTTTTAAATTTAGCTAACATCTTTAGCATATCACGCTTGTGTATACATTAAAAGGGAAATATAAACCAAAAAAAAAATTGTTAGAGTATTCTCAAAACATTTTTACTCTCAGAGTACAGTTTTCCTGAATGCCTTTTCTACTCATAACCGTGTGTATCTATGTTTTTCCCATACAATATCATCCGAACAATATCGTCAACAACATTGGTGATATGTACTTCTCAAAATACTGCTGCCTTAATGTCTGCAGTGGTTTGTTGTTGTTGTTGTTTTATTGTTTTTGCCCTAAGACATGTTCTTGCAAGTTTAGATTTGGTATTTTCTTGACCATACACATGGGACTAATGGAAGGTTTCAGTCCACAACCAGGATTTGTATTCTTTCATAGATGATGCTTTAACTGCAAGGGCAAGGGGTAGTGATTACCCCTCCTGCCACCATGAATTAAATACCAGTCTGTGCCTACACAGCCCGTGTTAACTTGCATTGCATCTGCTGCCCTGCGGATGATTGTTGCATCCTATTGATTCATAGAAACGGTCTGTTTTCAGTGCCACCCAGCATGGGAAAATGTGTTTCTGAACAGCAAAATATATGAAATTTGGAAAAGTCAAACTAGAACTTATTTTATATTTTTTCCAACACATTTGAATATCCAACATGGATAATTTAAATTAAATCATTTAAAAAATTACTAAATATTTACTTTTATTGGGATTAAAGTTTAGTTGCTTTGAAGGAGGAAAAATGGTGAATCAAAAATTGCATATTTCATAATTTTTTTTTGTGGTTGTTGCTTTTGTTTTTTTCATTTTTTCTTAAAATTTTCTTATTTACAGTAGTTATGGTTTAGTTTCTGTCTCACCCAACTAGTGTGTTAGCCCCACCAGTACAAGGATTTTTTTTCTTTTGTTCGCTGATGTACCCCAAAGTTTACAATAGGGCTTGCAACATAAGTATTTAAATATTTGTTGAAAAAATAGATCACAAAGAATTTTGATTATTAATTCTTCATTGGAATTCATGGCTGTGACATTAGTGCTTCTCTTTCTCATACTCTATGTCATTTCATTTACTTTTTATCTCTACCATAACTCTTCTCGTATCCTAAGTTGTGTATGAATGAACCATGAAATTGTGAGGTCAGGAATGCTGGTGTCTTTATGAGTAGGCACTTAGTACTTATCAGAGGGTCAGGCATAGAGTAGGGGCTCAATAAGTATTTGTAGCATTCTAAGCATTTTAGGAATTATCAAAGTTTATTGAAATGTTACGCTAAGTAAAAATTAAAAGAAATTTGACCAAATTAAGAGTTGGATTAGAGAAGCTACAATTCATCAATGAGATCAAGATATTAAATATGCAATTTCATTAAAAAATCAGTACCTAGACTAAATTTTGAAAAACTCTGTTGAGTTTTTATATCAGTAACTGAATCACTCAATAGTCGTTACTAGTGATTAACTTTACACACATTGGATTTTTCGTAAGATATCTTCATATTCAGAGATTCCCTTGAATGTTGTCAAAAGGCAGGGATGCAAATTTTATTTAAAAGAAACTGTGGTAGCTAGATTATTAACCCATCTACATCACTAATATAAAGACAATAATAATAACAGCTCCATGAATGTATTCGGTATGGTGTGTATGAAAACACACAGCTTTGGCTGTCTATTCTTTCCTTTTTTTTTTTTTTTTTTTTTTGACAAGAGTCTTGCTCTGTCACTCAGGCTGGAGTGCAGTGGCACAATCTCGGCTCACGGCAACCTCTGCCTTCTGGATTCAAGCGATTCTCCTGCCTCAGCTTCCCGAGTAACTGGGATTACAGATATGCGCCACCATGCCTGGTTAATTTTATCTTTTCAGTAGAGATGGGGTTTCACCATGTTGGCCAGGCTGGTCTCAAATTCCTGACCTCAGGTGATCCATCTGCCTCGGACTCCCAAAGTGCTGGAATTACAGGCATGAGCCATCATGCCCTGCCGGCTATCTATTCTTATCAATTAAAGTAAGAGTCTCTCCCATGTAGAACTCCATTAACAGAAAACAGTACGTTAGGAGTTTTCAAAGTTTAATGTTTATGGATAACATTATTCATGGGAATGTAGAAATGATTACATTATAACTCTACTCCTACAAAAGTAAGACCCTTTTGTAAAATGATGAAATAAGTATACAATTTTTCCCTATCATATATTATGTCAATAGGAGATTCAGGATACAAACAAGGGTATCAGTCTTCTTCATAATCACCTGGAAGGTAATGTTGATCCCTGTCACTCATACTATCCATTTCGATTTGCAAAAAGAGTCTTCATTATATGATGCAAACAGCATGTTTACTGCAGAGTGAAGGGGGCTGATAACAACAAAACCCACCAAATATTTCTGCTTGAGACAGTCTTGTAGATGAGGTATTCAAATGGTATCTAAGGGTGAAGAAAGATAGAAAGATGAAAGAGAAGGAAAGAAAGAAAGAAAGAAAGAAAGAAAGAAAGAAAGAAAGAAAGAAAGAAAGAAAGAAAGAAAGAAAGAAAGAGAGAAAGAGAGAAAGAGAGAAAGAGAGAAAGAGAGAAAGAGAGAAAGAGAGAAAGAGAGAAAGAGAGAAAGGGAGAAAGGGAGAAAGGGAGGAAGGGAGGAAGGGAGGAAGGGAGGAAGGGAGGAAGGGAGGAAGGGAGGAAGGGAGGGAAGGAAATACACTTGTGGATGTTTTAAGTCAGTCACGTAAAACAGGTAAAGTGTGATTAGAGTTGGCACATGGTTTGCCTATGGGATGTAATCTTTAGCTGTAGTTATTATTAATAACAGAAAGAAATGCATTCCAGGATTGTAATTCTTCCAAGTTCAAGAACAAGAAATATACATTTTGAACAGCATAATGTTGATTTCAATTGAATTACATATTTAAAAATAAAGCTGCCTCCTTCAAAATAGGTAAGTTTTTGTCAGAATGTAGCCTACATCCCCCAAAATGTGTCATTAGTCATATTAAATAATAATGTTTAAGAGCCATCCAACTCCAGTAAGGGAAACTAAAAATTGACAAGCAGATATTATACTAGAAAAGCAATCAGCTAAACATAATAATATATAATACAAAGGCATAATAATATACAATACAATAGATGATCAGTTTACAAAATGTAAAACTAAAATGTTCAAAGTATGAGTTCCTGTAGTAAATATTTCTCTCAATGATACAATGAAGTTGCATTTTGATGCTCAATGGAGAAGTCCCAAAGTGAAATATTTTGGATTGGACAGTCAGAGATTTAGAAGGTTGGTTGGATTGTAGAAATATTAAGTGTTCTTTACCACCTTCTAATATTGTTTTCACCTACTATAGTAATGATTAAAGTGAAATGAAGTATCCTAAATGAGCATTCTGCTCTTCCTTACCTCATGCAAACAGGCCTTTGAGGTTTTTTGGAGGAAGAAGGGAGAAAATTAAACTTTAAAAGCATGTTACCTCAGCACAATGGGAAATACATAAAAACAAGTTTTTTGGTTTGTTTGTTTATTTATTTATTTAGAGATGACATCTTGCTTTGTCACCCAGGCTAGAGTGCCGTGGCATGATCTCAGCTCACTGCAACCTCCACCTCCTTGGTTTAAGTGATTCTCCTGCCTCAGCCTCCTGAGTAGCTGCAACTACAGGCACGCACCACCATGCCCAGCTATTCTTACATTTTTATTTGTGACGGGGTTTCACCGTGTTGCTCAGGCTGGTCTCGAACTCCTGACCTCAAGTGGTCCACCTGCCTTGGCCTCCCAAATTGCTGGGATTACAGGCATGAGCCACCATGCCCCGCCATAAAGACATATTTTTAAAATCATAAACAAAGGCATCTTAAAGGGTTACATACATTTCCCATAACTCATCCTGGATATGTGAGGCATGAAAAGTCAGAAGAAAGAATGAAATCAAGAAAGCCTATATTAAAATTAGAGGTCATATTTAACAGTGCATAAACCCACTGTAAAAGTAAGCGTAACTGTGGTTTATGAAAATCTATGTGGAAAAATGCAAATGATCAATGACTAGTACAAATCAGAGATCACTGAAGGAAAACAAACCATTTTGTGCACTGAGTAGCTCTTGTATCATCTATGATTTCCAGGTTTCAAAACTCTGCCTTCTTCCCACATGAAATAGTTAGCCTTCCTAGTCTTCCCACTGTGAAATGGAGTTTCCTGAACTGACTGGAACCTGAGGAGAAAAATCAAAGGTATGAACTCTTGAAGGCACAAGCAAAGTCCCAAGTTCATTCCTCAAAAATGAGTTCATCCACCTTCATGTGGCTTTCATGTACTTTACTTTGCCATAAATGTCTCAAATCCTTTTTCAATACTGCAAAGCCACATATTTTATAAAATATGTGATAACTTCACACATCTGAGATTAGAATTTGGCTGATTGTTCTTTCAAATGCTAAATAAAAACCAGGTTGATTGCTATAGCACTTTGTCAAAGATACCAATTGGAATCCATACATCACAAATGGAACTGGGACAAACTCACACAGGATTCGATGTCTAAATATATAAATTAGTTATTCAGAAATATCTTTCGGTAAACAGCCATTAAAACTGGCATCTTTCCTAGTGTTAGAATCTCTTTGGTAACATAACTAGCAAAAACTATTTAAAAAATAGTTCCATGGCCCAATCCAAATATTTTAAATAACATTTGTATGTTTTTCATAGTACCAAACTTTTCATCTTAGAACAACCCTCTATAAAATATTTATTCAATGACATCTAAAATGTGTAAAAAGTCTTTTTCTAGCATTCCTGCCCTTTGTTAACTCTCTACAAATAAAGCTGTAAATAATAGCAGGAAATAAAATGTGTGATAAATGTGACTGTGTATAAAACTTATATTGCGTCTAACCAGATTTTGAAGGAAAATATATACATAAGCAGAAGAGAGTTAATTAATGGCATGGCAGTAAATTGTTGTAATTGGTATAAAAATAATCTGTACTGATACTCTTTCCTGAAATGAAATCTAAAATAAATTGAACTTTTTCGGCAACAGCATTTGAGAAGTTCATGTAGACAATTTATTTTTGCTTTCGGGGACTTAAAATAGACCTATAAGAACACAAAGGGTGGATTGATGTTGAACATCTCAGCAGCTAAACTTTTCCTGTTCAAGATTTGTCCCATCTAAGAATGTCACTGGAGTATCTGCTATGCCTTTCTGGAAAAGTTATGATCTATCAGCAGCTATTCAAATAGGGTTGAAAGTGGTCCTTACCTGATTGGGTAATATAAATCTCAAGAAGATAGTAGAAAAACAACTGGAGAGGAGAAATAAATCCTTCAGTGATCCCATAAATCACGTAAAACAGCCTTCAGCCCCTATATATCAGGGTGAAATGTACACATTTTAGCACACTTTAATATAATGCGTGGACAGAGATGAATATTGCATTGGGGGTTGATTTATACTAGTTTTAGACGTTTCTATAAAACTAATTTTGTGTTACCTTATAAATTAGTATCACACACCTTTCTGGAATGAGTATTTAATGGTAAGCTTTCATTAATATTTAAACTATAAATGTACACAAAATATGGAGAGCCTCCAACAAGCACCATTTTCTGAATAGAATTTTGCCAATTCTTTTGAGTTTAGTATCTTTCCTGAAGAATAAATCAAGTAATAATGTCAAGGTATTTCTAACAGCAATAGATCTAGATGTCAAGGACAGTCTGACATGCATTAATCCATAATGAAAACTGATAACCCAAAGAAAAACAACTATTTCTTACTTGGTGTCAATTTAATTAATCAAGTAGTTGGACAGTAGCAGGACAAAAAAATGTTGAAACAAAAGTGAAGTATCTATTTGTCCACGTTGTAGAGGAGATCGGATTAGACACACTAAAAGAAGCTATGATTTTATGAATCTAAAATATCAAAGGAGTAATAAGAATCAGGATCAAAGAGTACTGAGTCTCAAAATAGAGAAGTTTAGTAAAAACACACCATAAACAATGTATAGTATAGAATCCCTATGTGAGTTCATATTTGGCTGTAAACCTGCCACATTATGCTGGAGTAGTTGTTGCCGCCTGCCATGTCATCTTGGCACTTGTCACACCAAAGACTGCTTAACATAAACATATGTGACTCTGTCTTTGACCTTTGTCTGCCTGTGGACTATAGTTGGCCAGTGTGGAAGGCAAGCCAGAAGTACTTGAGAGTTAAATCTCCAAGAGCAGCATTCAGCCAATGGTGAAAGCGAGGTGATGGATATATACCGCAGCTTCCTTGGCCCTCAGTTGAGATTGCTTTGGTCACAACTCTACCCTCATACCCAGGTTCTCCAGCAGGATTTAGCTCAAGTTGGCCAAAGTGGTAAAATATCTGAACAATTCTGCACCATTGCTTGGCTTTCTTTTTGCTCTCTAACCCTCTTCCCTACTTCCTACTGGTATCTCTAGGGATAACCTGAAGAAACTACTTTCACAAGACATTTTGTCTCTGGGTTGACTACTGGGGAATCCAAATGCTAAGCAGATATATTCATTCTAGAGTGAATCAAAGAACTTTATATGTGATTAGTCAAGTGAGACTGACTAACTAACATCGGACAAGAAAAAACAACTTGCTAATTATTGACTAAGATGCCATTTTATGAAGTATGAATAGAATGTGAGAATGACAAAATGCTGCTAGGTATTATAGCAGGATTTCTCAACCTTGCCACGCTGACATTTTGACACAGATGATTGTTTATTGTGAAGACTGTTCTGTACATGGTAAGAGGCTTTCCAACATTCCTGGCCTCTACCCACTAGATGCCGTAGCTCTTTCCTTCCTGTTGTGACAACCAAAAACGTCTCTGGACATTGTCAAATATACAGGAAGGAGGGCAAAAATCACCCCCCAATGTTCCCCCATTAAGAACCACTGAATTGACCAGGCACTGTGGCTCACACCTGTAATCCCAGCATATTGGGAGGCCAAGGATGGGCAGACGGCCTGAGCTCAGGAATTCAAGACCAGCCTGAGCAACATGGAGAAATCCCTATCTCTACCCAAAAAAAAAAAAAAAAAAAATACTACTACTACTACTACTAAATAAATAAATAAATAAACAAACAAACACACAGATTAGCTGGGTGTAATGGTTCCAGCCACTTGAGCCCGGAAGGTTGAGACTCCAGTGAACTGTGACTGTGCCACTGCATTCCAGCCTGGGAAACAGAATGAGACCCCGACTCAAAAAAAGAAAGAATCACCAGATTACCAAATGACTTCACTTAATGCATCCAATTAAAGTCTTTCAACTACCATGGAGGGAATACTATGTACCACGCATTATGTTAGTGGATGAAGAAAAAAACACATATATGCCTGTTTTCACCAAGTTTATTTTTCAGTCAGTTCAGAGGAAAATAATGAAAACAATTACCTCACAGTGAGAAACTATCCTTAATCGAGGCATTTTCCAATGGAAGCTGTGGAATGAATAATTTCTTCCTTACCCCACCCCCTCCATATCATAACTATTTCAAAAGTGAGAGTGTCTGTCTGCAAATTGTGTATGATTTTAGTTCTGATGAAGCAAATGACTGTGATTTTACACAGTAAAATTTCTGCATGACAATGAGATATCTGCCTTGGTTCTTGCTTCATGGCTTCTGTGCTGAAATACGATGGGAAGCTGAGCACATTTTGCTATCTGTCACTACTGCAGCTTTATTCTTTTCCTTTCATTGTTGCATGTACTTTACCCATACCTTCCACCTACATTCTCCCTAGAAGTTTTATAAAAGAGTATACATGCTACAATTGAACAAATTCAAATGATTATAACAACAGCAAAAAAAAAAAAAAAGTTTAAGAAGCACTGGAAGGTGATTTTTCTTTATTTTTAGATGAATTTGCATAGAATTTCTATGAAGTTTTTCTCCTAACCTTATATAATTTCTTTCTTATGAATCATACTGAAATCGTCTTCACCATGTCCTGGTATGACTGGGTAGGAGGCATAGTCGGGCTCCCCCTGCCCCACCATATCTCTTTGTGTTTACCAATCCTGTAGGTTTGGCAGGCCTCCTTGACTAACACTCTACTTGAGAACTTTCTCTTGTCCCGTAGACCTGTGCATGGGATACACAAAAATTGAAAAGTGCAGGGGCATTAATGACTCCAGAGCAACCCTCAGTCAATGATGTATGAGAGCTGGAGAATAACTTAACCCGCTTGTAAGGTGCTTCCTATACTCTCTTACAGAGTTTTCCAAAGGATTTGAGCCACAGTGCATCTTGTTCATTGGCTTTCTTTCCTTCCATGTCTCACTCTTCCATGTCCCTACAATGTCATCTAGGATCACATCCCCAATAAAGCATTCCAAAGCATACTGCATTGCAAGAACTCAGCATTTCAACTCAGGTTGAAATAATGGGTCAAAAGAAAAAAAGATAATCACTTTTGAGAGTTAGCAATCTAGCATGAATGGTAGATATCATTAATAATAAATAAAATACCACTATTCTGTTAAACACTACATTCGATCTGGAGTTAGAAACTCTGACTGGGGATATGAAATTATTATATATTTATGTATTTCTCCCTACTGATTTTCTTTCGGGGTTGGGAGAGGGTGGTGTTACAATAGTATTAAACAAAATACTCTTGTATTTTGACTTGTTTTTAATATCTTGGATATTTTTTAATGCCATCCTGTTCTCTTGAAAGTCAGAATTGTGATAATCAGTTCTCAGAGAGGCACATAAGAAAAATCATAATTTGTTCAGCAAGCATATAATCCTTCTTATTCATACTCTGTTCTGATGAAAGCTACATTAGTGCGTAATGTCATCACATTGGTAGTTCTAAAGACACATTCCAGCACCTGGTATATCTGCAGTGATTGCATTTCTGCAGAAATCCACAGCTGACATTAAGATTAAGATGCTGCTTGCAACTCCACTATGTAGAAAACGTAAAATCACCTAGCTATAGCAGATGACAATGGCGCATTGTTGAAGTAAAAGATGCTCAAAGTTACTGAAGCAAAGGAGAACAACTGCTATTTAAAATTTAACACTTAAATGTTTTATCCGGGTTTTCAACATTCATATCGCATGTGATTTATACAGTGCTATTTTGCTATTTTCAAGTCTCTGTTCATGTAGTGGTGGGTGTAATACACTCTTAATACATAATGTGAAACCATTTTGTGCTCCTTTTAGCTAAATGTGTTAAAAGATAAAATGTGCATATAATTGTGTTTGTGAGAAGAGTGTTTTCAAGTAAAGAAACATTGACTAAAGGAATAATTTTGCAATTGGGAGGTAAATATTTCCAATTTCTTTACTTCCCTAAAGACAAAAGATTATATGACAGCACAGAAATGACATGTACATTTTTTTGAACTACAAACTACTTTCTGTGTATAAAGGAACATTCCTTTAGAGCAAAAGGTTTTTTAAATTTGTTTTCTTTTTCTCTTGTCAAGATACTTCTCAGAATAATGTTGTTAAGTGTGTGAACTAAAGCACACAGGAACACCAAGGCAACAAATGATTTTTCAAATACAATTATTAAGCTACAAATAGAACATATATGTGATATAGCAAAATATATGCACCCCTTTAATAGCATATTAAAAAGCAAGATTTAACAGTGGTTCTAATAACTACCATAATTTTTAAGTAAACATGAGCAATATTTTAAGATGTTTTCAAAACTTATAATGTGATACAAAAAATGTCTGTGATTTCTATTAGTGATGGAGTCATAGACTGCTAATACTGCTGTGGTTTGTTGCATACATGCATAATTAAAGGACTTACTGAAAATAAAACTGCAAACTTTGTATATTTTAACACTTAAGTTCACAAACTCCCTGAGTTCTATCATGAACCACTTGATAAGAACTCCTGGTTTAGAGTATCAATATGACATAGACTGATAATGCTAAAAGAAGCTTGAGTATCTAATCTAACTCAAGCTTGTTTTAACAGAGAAGCAGCTAGAATTTTTCAATGTTTCTACAATATAAGGTTTAATTTTTCAGAAGGAAGATTCTTAAAAGCTGTGGTAGCAATTCAAATACCCACAGGAAATGTAAACGTAAATTAAGAAAATTGGCCAGTTATAAAGGAATAAGAGTCGTAAAGAATATGGTGAGCTGCAGAACACAGGCTCGCTCTAATGGAAATTACATATATGGGTGTACATTACACATAGATATGCCAAAAAAAAAAAAAAAAAGTCTCAGGCTCCAGCTGATCCAAAGGCCTCCTATTCACAACCTCCTATAAAACGTGCAAAAGGAAAAGACTGTTTTATACATTTTATGTATGTATAAGCTATTCGCAAGTACCATCTTCTGTCTCCCACATCCCTATGTTTATACAAGTAAACAGTATTACCTGTGTTTCACAGGGTAGGAGAACAGACGAGGAATAATCTACGTCACCTAGCTTGCTAGAAAACTTAGACATAATAGCCAGCATAATGACTTATTGCTGAGATCCTGCGATAGTGAGACATATTTAGGAAAAAAAGTCAAATTCAGCTTAGTGAATGAACAAACAATAAAACTTACTTTCAAATACATGCATAAGAGAATAAATCTCTGTGTTCTGGATTCTCTGCCATATGTTTTGTGTTTAATTTTTTACTGGTAGGTAATTCTGGTCATAAGAATTCTGCAAGGTAACTGTTGGCATCAATATTGGATGCTGGAACTAGGATTACACAGAAAGGGGGTACAATTACGGAAATCTCAGAGCAATCATTGGCACCAATATATTAAAACCATCATTATAACACTGTCTCACATGTTTACTCCCCTCTTGGCATAAGTTGAAACTTCTAAAACCAATACCAACATAGTAATCATCTTTTGATTAGAATGTTGCTGTGTCCAGCTTTATTAATTCAACATCTCAGAGAATCTTGTGGCCTTTGTATCTGTTAACTTTATATTAAGGATATCTTATTTGTGCAGGTTA
Source organism: Macaca mulatta (assembly GCF_049350105.2). Lineage (NCBI taxonomy): Eukaryota > Metazoa > Chordata > Mammalia > Primates > Cercopithecidae > Macaca > Macaca mulatta. The sequence goes on along the minus strand of NC_133407.1, from coordinate 138,230,468 downwards.
ATTCACTCAGAATTTTTTAAAACTAAAATTATGTGATCCATAACTCACAAGAGAAGCAACCTATGGCAAAACTCAATTTTGTTTGAAATGTTTTATTATTTTTTACTTAGTCAACTAAAAAGAAAATTGAAAAACACATATTCATACATAAATATCAATTAAATAACAATTAAAATCTCCAATTCTCTAAACAATGATACTTTGTTGAAAATTTTGATTTAAGCATACTTACCACAAAAAAGTGGTATGTCAGGTAATGCATATATTAATTAGCTCAATTTAGTCATTCCACAATGCATACAGACTTCAATACAACATGTATGTGATAAATATATATAATTTTTATTTGTCAATTAAAATAGATAAATTAAAGTTTGTTATTTTTACTTTCTTACAGACACAAATTATTTATTTATTTATTTATTTATTTATTTATTTTGAGATGGAGTCTCACTCTGTCACCCAGACTGGCATCCAGTGGCGCGATCTCAGCTCACTGCAACCTCCACCTCCCAGGTTCAAGAGTTTCTCCTGCCTCAGCCTCCCGAGTAGCTGGGACTACAGGTTCCCACCACCCCACCGAGCTAATTTTTTTTGTACTTTTGGTAGACACAGGGTTTCATCATGTTGACCAGGTTGGTATCGAACTCCTGCCCTCAGGTGATCTGCCCGCCTCGGACTCCTGAAGTGCTGGGATTACAGGCGTGAGCCACTATGCCTAGCTGATGAATTGATCTTGATGTCAATAAATCACTTCTAATTGTATCTTCATATCACACAGCTTTCCAAATTTTCCATCTAACAAGTAGTTAAAATTAATAGTATATAATAGCATTGTAATTTTCATTTAAAATGTAATGATAAATGTCGTATTGGTATTCCAAGCTTTAGACACAAAAGCAGAAAGTAAAATTGTTAATATTTATAAAGAAAACCCTGGTTAGTGTTAAACTTAGATATTAAACATGTTGAAACATGTTTCATTGCATAATAAAGGTATTTTTTTCTTTTATTTATACAGTTTCTAGTTTTTAACAAAGAACATATATTACTGTCATAATAAAAATCAAACTTAAATTTTAAATGTGTTAGAACTTCTTGCTTTTTTTTCTGTCTATAGAAACATAATAGTTTATTTCTTAAGTGAAGAAAAATAAAGCAGGATAATGGACTAGGGGAACCTGCGCAGGGAGAGTAAAACTGAGATGATAAAAGTCCTCTATAACAAGATAACGTTTGATCAAAGACTGAAGGAACCAATACAGCCACATGTGACAGTGTTGAAAGAGGCTTCCAGGCAAGATGTCAGGGAGGGAGCAAACTTTCAAATAACATGTATCAACACTTGCTATGCATATTATCCTTGGTTACTGTTGGGAAGTACCAAACAATTAAAGGTCATGATCTCTTCTCTCAATGAATTTTAACTTGAACCACGGAGAAAGTGTGCGACAAGTAGAAAAAAAACTATAAAACAATTCAAGGTAATTTCTCTTAAATGTGAAAAAAAAATCTATAAGTTGTTTTAATCTTCTTTTCCATTTAATCTAAAGTATTTAAGACCGATTTTGCTTTATTGCTAAAGTTTGCAATATCTATTCTCCTATGATTAAAAGCCATTCATCTTTGAATTTAAGTCTTTTCAAATGAATCAGGATTAAGAGTCTATACTTTGTCTCTAATTTTTATTTTTAAAACTAATTTGTATTTTTCCATGGTAATAGAAAAACAGATCCTATACCTGTAAATTATTTCTGATAAATCCTGAGCAAACTAAAACATCAAAGTGGCAAAGACATAGGAGATTTAACATTTATGAAATGCTGTTTGTGAAATGCTGTTATTGTCATACCTAAAAATGTTTAAGTGCATTATTTCCACAAATTCATTTATGTCTTGCCTTATAATGCCATGACACACCAATTAACTTGCAGCCTCTTTCTTTGTGTGCCAACACTATCCATCATGTGAGAAATTCACTTCTGCTACAGTTGAAGAGCTGTCTTTTACTGACACATCTGTTAAATGGAATGTTTAGTTGATCAAAATGTGGATATCATGTAGAGTTAAATAGTATAATAGCACATGAGCATTATATCAGGCCAGCCCTGAAAAAGGCTGACCGAAAAGAACTTTGACTTAGGAGAAAGAAGGCAGTGATTAGAGGATTGGGAAATAGTTGTACTCAAATAAAAGATGAAAATAAAAGGTTAACAAGCACCTTGTGCAAAAATAGTGTGTACAGTTCAGTCCCCTTCAAATGTGTCACTGATACTCTCAGATGAGCCTCAGCACAAAATAATTGAGAACTAATGAACAACTACAAATTAAGCTCGCCAAATGAAATTTATACAGTGAAATTCTATGAAGCTTCATTAATACACAAATACATTAATTAATACATTAAATATTCAACAAATATTTATTGTCTACAAGGTTAAGAAAGGTTATTGTAAATGAATTAACATTTTCCCTGTCCTCACAAGGCTCTTAATTTAGTAAGGATATAAGCAAGTCAAAACATTTTTATACAACACTCACTTCAGCAGTATGTATACTAAAATCGGAACAATACAGAGAAGATTTGCATGGCCCCTGAGCAAGGACGACATGGAAATTCAGGAAGTATTCTCACTTTCTGAAACTTGGCTTTCAAGAAAATATATTACTATAGAAGATAATACTAAAATGGCTGTGAATATGTATGTACAAACACACACATATATATAGATAGATAATACAAGATGCAATCTTATACTATGCACAAGAATAACTGTTTTCACATAAATATTAAGTTAAAGGTAAAATGTTGAAAATACATTTACCATTCAAACACTAATCTAAAAGAAAAGGAAAAGGTTCTTTAAAATTGGAAGAAAGAGGTGGAAGAGTCAGAAACTGATTCAATGTAAGAAGTACCTGTTTCGGTTGGCTTTGATGATGGAGGTAGAGAGCCGTGAACCAGGAAATATGGGCAGCCTCTAGGAGAGGGAAAAATCGAGGAACTTTGTCCCTATAGGTGGCTTGAAATAACATATGTATTAGCTTACAGTTCTGTAGGTTACAGGTCTAATACAGATTTCACTTGGCTAAAATCAAGGTGTGGGCAAGGCTTCATTCCTTTCTGGAGGCATTAACGCCCTTCCAAGACCTTCGTTTTAGTCAAGCGAAATCAGTATTGGACTTGTAAGCTAAAAAATAAGCTGTTTCAAGCCACTTGTAGCAACTTGTTGAAGCAGCAATAGGAAGCAAATATATCATGTAATGAAATATTATTCAGCCATGAAAATGAATATCGATACATACTACAGCATGGATGAACCTTGAACACATTATGTCAAGTAAAAGAAACCAGTCACAAAAAGATCATGTATTACGTTATTCCAATTATATGAAATGTCCAAAATAAGCAAGTTTATAGAAACGGAAAGATAGTTTCATGTTGTGTAATGCTTGGGGCAGGGAATGAAATTGACTACTAATAGGTAAACGGTTTCTTCGGGGGAAGCAAAATGTTTAAGAAGTAGGTAGTGGTGATGGTTTCACAGCCCTTTAAATATAAGAAAAATGTACTTTGAGTGAGCTATATGATATGTGAATTACATCTCAATAAAGCAATTTTAAAACAGAAAGTAAAAAGAAAGCTAGAATGGCTATATTAATATCAAAGTTGACTTCAGCACAAAAATATTACCAGAGATAAGGATGGACTTTCTAGGATGAGAAATATGTCAAATCACCAAAGAAACATAACAATCCTAAATCGGTATGTACCCAACAGCAGAGTTTCAAAATACACAAAATAAAAATTGATGAAATATTAAAAGGAAAAGTAGACAAATTCACAATTATAGTTGAAGACTTTAACTCTCTTCTCTATTTGCTAGATTTGTGATATGATTTGGCTCTGTGTCCCCACCCTAATCTTCTCATCTCAAATTGCAATCCCCACGTGTTGAGGGAGGGACCTGGTTGGAGGTGATTGGATCAGGGGGCAGTTTCCTGCATGCTATTCTCCTGATAATGGATCAGTTTTTACAAAATCTGATGGTTTAAAATTGTGTGACAATTTCCCGCTTGTTCTCTCTCTCTCTCTCTCTTTCTCCCTCTCTCTCTCTCTCTCTTTCTCCCTCTCTCTCTCTCTCTCTTTCTCCCTCTCTCTCTCTTTCTCTCTTTCCTGCTCTGCCATGATAAAGATATGCTTGCTTCCCTTTTGCCTGCTGCCATGATTGTAAGTTTCCTGAGGCCTTCCAGTCATGCTTTCTGTAAAGCCTGCAGAACTGTGAATCAATTAAATCTCTTTTCTTCATAAATGACCCAGTCTCAGGTATTTTGTTATAGCAATGTGAGAACAGACTAATACGATGTGTTTACTGAAAAGACCTGGAAGCAATGAAACTATTGAAAAAGGACACCTAGCATTCATATCTTGGTTTCTAAATATCCTCACTAATAAAGTGTAGTGGGTGTCCTTGATAAAATGGCTGATTTCAGAAGGATGAAGCCGGAAACCATCATTCTCAACAAACTAACACAAGAACAGAAAACCAAACACCGCATTTTCTCACTCACAAGTGGGTGTTGAAAAATGAGAACACATGGACACAAGGAGGGGAACATCACACACTGGGGCCTGTTGAGGGGGTGGGGGGTTAGGGGAGGGATAGCATTAGAAGAAACAACTAATGTAAATGACAGGTTGATGGGTGCAGCAAACCACCATGGCACGTGTATACCTATGTAACAAACCTGCACGTTCTGCATGTGTATCCCAGAACCTAAAGTATAATTTAAAAAAAAAGAAGAACTACGACATGGAAAGTATAAGATGAGCATACAATATTTTGCACCAGATGTAGGAAAGTGTTCAATGAATCATGAGGACATATCAGAACAACACTGAAGTCAGTTTGAAAGGACTACCATGGACCAAATCTGAGAAAATTGAGCAACAAAATACATGGTCCTAGTAATGAATTATAATCCACAGAATAAAATAAAAATCCATAAATCCATATTGATTTAAATAATAATGCACTAAGTAAATGTATGGGGGAGAAAGACAAGCTTTTTCTTAAAAGATAATTCCAATAATAAATTGGTAGAATGTACTATTGAGAAGTAATGGTAGAGAAGTAATGGTAGAATGAGAAAACAACAGTAGGCAATCACTATAGTAATAAGTTTTTTTTCCATTCTTTTTTTTTTTTTTTTTTTTTTTTTTGAGACAGAGTCTCACTCTGCTGCCCAGGCTGGAGTACAATGGCACAATCTCAGCTCACTGCAATCTTCACCTCCCCAGTTCAAGCAATTCTCCTACCTCAGCCTCCTGAGTAGCTGTGATTACAGGCACACACCACCATGCTTGGCTAATTTTTGTATTTTTAGTAGAGACAGGGTTTCACCATGTTGACCAGGCTGATCTCGAATTCCTGACCTCTGGAGATCTACCCACCTCAGCCTCCCAAAATGCTGGGATTACAGATGTGATATAGCAATAATTTTTAAGGCAAGGATCATAAATAGATGCTAAAACTAATGGGCAAAGGTCTAAAAGTATCTCCTTACAAGACATTTATTTATTATAAGGAGGGAATTAATAACTTTTAGTGGAGAAAACCCTAAACAGGGGACCAAAGTTAATATCATCAGTAACAGGAGAAATTGGCATTGTGTACCTACTAATATGATGCACTGAAGACACTTTTATGATATTCCTGCCAAAAATGAATGACCTGAATCTAATCATTAAAAAATCAGATAAACATATTGATGCACTTTCCACAAGATAATTGGCCTGTACTCTTCGAATATGTCACTAACATGAAAGACCAAGGACTGAGGAAATACTTCAGAAAAAGGCTAAAGAGACATGAAAACTAAATGCACTTTGTGATCCTGCATTGATTCCTTGACCAGGACCAAAAAAAAAAAATGATGTCAAAGACACTAATGAGACGATAAAATTTGAAGAAGGACTGTAGATTAAGTATTGTGTCAATATTAATTATCAGATTTTTATAAGTGTCTGTGATGGTGTAAGAAATTTCATTGTTTTTAAGAAATACATGGTGACGTCTTTAGAGATTATAAAAGTGCTGTGGACAAGGGGCAGTGGGAGGATTTCTGAAGAGCATGTAACCTGACTCTGAATGTGATGAAAGGCTTTCCATAGCAACTGAGAGACTCGCTTGTCTTTAGGTTTCCTACAGCTGCTGTAACAATCCACTGCAAACCTGGCGGCTTAAAACAACTCAAAGTTATTATCGTAAATTTTGGAGGCCAGAAGTCCAAAATGTGTCTCAGTGGGATAAAATGAAGATGTCACTAAGGCTGTGGTCCTTCTGGAGGCCTCAGGGAAGAACCCCTTCCATGCCTTTTCCAGATCCTGGAGATGGCCACATTTCTTAGCACTTTGCCTCAGTTTTTCATCTTTAAAGCTAGAAATGGTGGATCAAAATTTTCTCAAATTGTATAAATTTGGCACTAATTCTGCTTCTTCTGCCCTCTTCCAATTTTAAGGATGTTTGTGATTACTCTGGGCCCACCAAAATAATCCAGGATAATCTCTCTAACTTAAGGTCATCTGATTAGCAACCTTAATTCCATCTGCAATCTTAATTTTCCTTTGCCATGTAACCTAACCTATACACAGGTTCTAGAGATTAGGGCATGGATATCTTTGGGTGGCCATATTCTGATGACTGCAAAAAAACTTAATTTTCCTTCTGTACCAGGCATGATACTGTTATTTAGTATAGAAAACCAACTCATATTGGTATATTGGTTTTCCGATTAAGGGCATTTTTTGGTTTATGCAACTGAAAAGTGCAAAGGAAGGAGTTAGATTTAGAATAGGCTTAATACCTTGATACGAATCAGCTATCTATTTCTTCGTTGCATTTAAGAGTTAACCAAAGACTTCTCATTTTCTAATTATCAGGGAACACAGAGAAGGTATTTGTGCAGAGTCAAAAACAGTGTCTGGTTTGTTTTACCTTGAGATTGGGTAACTCGTGCAATATGAGTTTTTGACCAAAAATTGAATTTACGAGACCTGTGACAAACATCTTGGGATCACGTGGGTAAATGACTTAGGATGACATCATTGTGAAGCCAACAGAGCATAGAGATTGGCAGAAACCAGGGTAAGCAAGAACTTCACCTGAGCCCCTTGATAAGAAGCATTGTCTGGCCAGAGGACTTTGTCTCTGGGGACAAAAAAGAAAGAGAAGCTTGTGGTTACAACATTCAAGGCCCTTCCAATCTCACCAGATGATAAGGGAGCACATAATACTATGCCTTAACTTTAGGCCTTGCTGTAGTTTGAATAGTTATTTCCTTTAAAAACACATGTTGAAATTTAATTCCTAATGTGGCACTGAGAGGTAGGGCTTTTAAGAGGTGATTGGATCATGAGACCTCTGTGCTTATGAATAAATTGATCCATTCATGCATTTATGGATTAATGGGTTAATTTGGAAGGGAAACCAGTTACTTTATAAGAAAATCTAGCATGTTAGAATGCTCAGCTCTCTTGCCCTCTGATTCCTGGTGCCAACTTGGGACACCTCAGAGAGACCCCACCAGCAAGAAGGCTTTCACCAGATGTGTCTTGTCAACCTGGGACCTCTCAGCCTCAATCACAAAACAAATAAATTCCTGTTATATATAAATTGCCCAGTTTCAGGTATTGTTATAAGCAACACAAAACAAACTAAGACAGGCCTTATACAACAAATTTGTTCTTCTATTCCTAGTTTGTGAAGAGTTTTTATTATGACTGGATGTTGAATTTTGTCAAATGCTTTTTCTGTATCACTTGGGTTGATTATGTAGTTCTCCTCTTTCTACTGTTGAAATATGGTGCATTTTATTGATTAATGTTCTAATATTTTAAAGCCTTACAATTCTATGATAATTCTCACTTAGCTGTGTGTTGCATATGTTATACAAAATACATATTGTATTATTCTTTTTATAGATTGCTAGATTCCATTTGCTGATATTTATTGGGGATTTTTGCATCAATTAATATTATACTATAGTTTTCTTAATTCATACTGCCTTTATCTGATTTTGGAATCAGGATAATGCTGGCCTCAGAATACAAATTGAATGTAATCTGCACGGTCTGTTTCCTGGAAGAGATTGTGTAGAATTGGTGTTATTTCTTCATGAAACATTTGGTAGATCTCATCAGTGAAATTGTTTGCACCTGAAAATTTCTTTTGTTAAAGGTTGTTAGCAACTTAATTCCTTTAATACATATGAGAGTATTTAGATTAACTATTTCATTTTGGGTAAGTTTTGGTAGTTTGTAGTTTTTAAGGAATTGGTTCATTTTATCTAAGATGGCAAATTTATGTTCATAGAGTTGTTGGTATATCACTTTATTATCACTTTTTATGTCCGTACAGATATTTTCTTTTTCCTGATATTGATAATTTATGTCCTTTCTCTTATCAATCTTGACAGAGATTTATTAATTTTACTGATCTTTTCAAAGACTCAGATTTTGGTCTCATTGTGCATTCTTTATTTTTCAATATTTTTAATTTCATTAATTTTGCTTGCTTTGCTTCTAAAATGAAGCAAAGCAAGCAAAAAACTTCTCTAGTTTATTATGGTAGAATTTTAGAGTGTTGACACTTCCTTTTTAATATAAGTATTTCATGCTATAAATTGCCTCTAACAACTGTAGTAACTGCATCACACAAATCTTAGTACCTTGTACTTTAATTTTCATTCAAATCAAAATGTTTTCTATTCCTTGGAGACTTCGTTTTACTGATAGATTATTTGAAAATGGATTGTTTCATATCCAAATGTTTCAAGATTTTCCGTTTTCTTTCTGTGAATGATTACTATTCCAATGCTATTATGATCAAAACACACACTTTATACGATTTCAATTCTTTTAAATTTAAGATGTGTTTTATGACTCACAGTTAGGTCCCTCTTGATGAATGTTCTGTGTACATTGGAAATAATGTGTATTCTGCTGATGATACCAATTAGACATATCGGTTAGATCCAATTGGTTGATGGTGTTTTTCAGTTGTTCTTTAACTTTGCGATCTTCTGCCCTTAGCTTTATTAATCACTAAGATAGGTTGAATTTTTAAAAGATGTCTGTGGTTTATCTGTCCCTGCTTTCAGTTTTGTCAGTTTTTTCCTTACATTTTAATTTTCCATTGTTTAGTTTGTGCATATTTAGGGTATTATGTCTCCTTGGTGAACTGAACTTTAAAATTATCCCCGCAAATTTTCCTTGCTCTAATCTTTTTAGAAACTCTACCTAGTGACTCAAGCTTTCTTTGACGGTTGTTTGCATGGTGTATCTTTTCATATTCTTTTACTTTTAATTAACTTATATGACTATATTTAAAACTAATTTATTGTGAGCAAAATATAGCTAGATCATGCTTCATATACATTTTGAGACTTTCTCTCTTAATTGTTGTGTTTAGAACATGTACATATTATGTAATAATTGATATGTTTGAATATAGCTCTACTATTATTTGCTTTTTCTCTCTGTTTTTGTTTCCTTATTTTCCCTTTCCTGCCATCTTTTAGATTATTTGAACATATATTTGCATGTCATCTTAATTTACATATTTTAGTTTTTGACTATACAGTGGTTGCTTAACTTTTCAGTCCCCTTGCAAAAAATATTGACTGCTTCCAGTTGTGTAGTCATGTTACGTATTTTATCTACAAACACTAATAATATCTGAAAATATTATATTTTTGCTTTAAATTATCAAATACATTTAAAATAACCAAATAAGAAAATAATTATATATTTTCCCAGATAGCATGTCTGTTGCTCTTTCTTCAATCTTGTGTCACCTCACTTTGGTCAACACATTTCCTTTGGTGGATTTTTTAGAGCAGATCTTCTGACAAGAGGTTCTCTTAGTTTTCCTTCATCTGTATTTCACCTTCATCACTGAAGGATATTTGCATCCTTCAGTATGTCCAGAGCATTATCTGTGTATTTTGACTTCATTACTGAAGGATATTTTTGCTGGATATAGAAATTTGGCTTGACTGTTCTTTCATCATCTTAGAAATATTGTACCTCAGCATCTGTCCTCTCCAGAAGCTGCAGCCAGGCACTACCTTGGAAGCGGAGACACTGGGCTCTCACCAGCTATCACCTTGGTCTTAAACTTCCGAGTCTCCAGAACTGTGAGAAACAAATTTCTATTATTTCTATTAAAATGTTATGCCTCCAGAGTTTTTTTTTTAATGATAACTCAACAGCCATTTAAATTTTTGTTCTGCTGTAATATGTCATGCATCTCTCTTTGCTCTCAATTATATATATATATACACACACACACACACATACATATATGCGTATATATATTTTATTATCATTTCTATGTCTGTAGGGATATTTTCTTTTTTCTGATATTGATAATCTGTATATATATATGTATAGTTTTAAATAGTTTGATTTTGATGTGTTTAAAAGAGGACTTAGAAGGGTTATCATGTTTGACAGTTGCTTGAGCTTCTTAAAGACTGATGTCACCAAATTTGTGAAGTTTTTATTACTTCAATTTTTTCCCACACCACACGCTTTTTAATCTCCTTCTGCAACTGTAATGGCATGTACATTAGACTCTTTGATATTGTTCCATAGGTCTGCGAGTGAGGCTCAGTTGAAAAAAAAAATTGTAAGTCTTTCTCTTTGTTATTCAAGTTGAATCATTTCTACCGATCTATCTTAAGGTTCAATGACTTTTTTTCTCCATCATTTATATTCTGCTATTGACTCTATCTAGTGAATTTGTTGTTATTATGTTTTCAGTTCTAAAATTTCAATTTGGTTCTTCTTTATATATTATATTTCCTTGCTGAAACTTTCTCTCTTTCCATTTGTTTTAAAACTCTTCATCCTTAACTTGTTATAGCATTTTTACGGTAGCTGCTTTGAAGTCTTCATCAGGTAATTCCAACAATGTATTATGTTACGATTAACACATTTATTTAATGTTTCCAAATGAATTTAAATTTGTTTGTGTTCTGTATATGGCACATAATACTGAATTCCATTCTAGACATTTTGAATATTATATCATGGAACTCTGGGGATATTGTGTTAATCTGAGGGAAAATGTGTATATTTTTGTTTTGGTAGGTAATCAACTGGGCTGGCCTCATCCTGCAAGTTCCAATAAGCCCTCTATAGAATGTGGTTCCAGGAGCCTTTATGTTTTCTAAGACTCTGCTGTGCTATTTGAATCTTCCTTATGTGTGCCTCTCCAAGCAGTCAGTCTGGGACCTGAGTAGTGGGAACTTCTCCTGGACCTCTCTCTCCACATCAGTGTCAATTTTATGTTGAGCTTCACTGAGTTGAGGTGAACGGAAAACCAGGGGGGGGAAATTGGTAACCTCACCCTACATCCTAAGTCTTCTTCCTCAATCCACCTGGTACTATTTACATTTTTAAAATGTAGTAAAATAAATTTAATATACAATATAGCATTCCTGTTTGCCTGCTACAGCCGCCATCAAAAAATTTCTCAGACCAGCTGGCTTCAACAGCAGCAATTTATTTTCCCAAGTTCTGAAGGCTGGAAGTCAAAGCTCAAGGTGGCAGTGGGTCTAGTTTCTCCTGAGGCCTCCCTGCTTTGTTGAAAACAGACATCTCTTTGTTATTTCCTCACATAGCCTTTTATCTGTGTGCACATCCCTGCTGTCTCTTCCTCCTTCTTATAAGCTCCACCTTTATCATCTTATTTAACTTAATTACCTCCTCAGAGTTCTTAACTCCAAATACAGTCACATTCTAAGGTAATAGGGGTTAGAACTTCAATCTATGAACTTGGGGGTGGGGACACAATTCAGTCCACAATACCATCTTAAACATTTTAAGTAAAAAAATCAGTAGTATTAAGTACATTAACATTGTTGTGCAAAAACCACCACTATCCATCTCCAGAACTCTTTTCATCTTGCAAAACTGAAGTGCTATACCCACTAAAAAACTTGCCATTCTTCCTTCTCCCCACCCCCTCTCAACTACCCTTTAACTTTCTGTCCCTAAGAGCATGACTACTCTAGGCATTACCAAGCAAAAAAGGCTCAGTTCCCAACGTGCTAGAAACCAACACTATGGCACTGGGTTTTGAGGAAAGAAAAGCATTTCATTGCACATTGACCAACAAGGAGACAGGAATCCTGACCAAGTCTGTGTTCCTGTTCTGACTTTAAGGCAGTCCATTTATTAGAAAAAAGTTTAGGTGGTGGATTCTGGGATTAGCAGGTGATTGATGGAAGGAAAGGGAAGGTCTGGAAAGTCCTTAGCCATACATAGGTCTCATGTGAAAATTTGAGAGTCAGTGTGAAACATGTAGTGGAAATTCAGGCTGTCATGTCAGCAAGTTTATTCTATGCAAACTCCGGTCGGCTATATGGGTTCCAATAAATTTCAGCCAATTTTGTTATCATAGAAGCGAAGGGATTTTCAACGTTTCAGCAAGTTGTTTCTTTTCTTCTTATCTGCCATCCTGCAAACTTGACAATTTCTGTTAGTCATGGGTTTCCTTAATTCTGTGGGGCACAATTTTTTAGGTATCTCATATAAGTGGAATTATTCGGTGTTAGTCTTTTTGCGACTGGTTGGTTTCACTTAGCATAATGTCCTCAAGGTTCATCCATGTTGTAGGTTGTGTCCCAATTAGATTCCTTCTTAAAGTGGAATAATATTTCATTGCATGTATATACCATATTTTATATATTCATTCATGATCAATGAACATTTGGATTGCATCCACCTGTTGGCAATTGTGCATATATTTACTTTTTAGGGTCCTCAAGTAGCTGGTCCAAGCCCATTGTCTTAGGCCATTTTGTGCTGCTATAACAGAATACCTGAAATTGGGTAATATATAATGAACAGAAATTTATTTTTTCTCTGTTCTGGAGGCTGGTAAGTTTTAAGATGAAGGTGCTGGCATCTGGTGAGGGCCTTCTCACAGCATCATCATATGGCAAAGGGTGAAAGGGCAAAGAGCAAAAGTGGGCCAAATTTGGCCTTTCACAGTAGCATTAATCGCATCTCAACCTACCACCTCCCAAAGGTCCGACCTTCTCTCCCCACCACAGTGACAAGCAATCTCACCATGAGTTTTGGAAAGGACAAACATTCAAACCATAGCACCTGTTCTCCAAGTTTTATAGTTGCTTTCAAAAGGACAGACAGGGTGGAGAGCTCTTGCTCTCTGTTATCCAGAGCCAGAAGCCACTGAGAAGTTTCATTTTAATCTGCAGGCAAGATACTCCTTATAGGCATAATAGATATTGTTTTATGGGATAGTACTTGAAAGACAGTATTCATCCAAATGTGTCTCCTCTTTCTTCTTCTATCTAGAGACACTTTGTTTAAATAAAAATATATCCACTGCCTGGCATCCTGTTTGAAGTTATGCAAAAAAAACTTGGAAAAGGTAATACAAAATTTTCAATACAGTATTAGTCACTGATGTCTTAATGTGACTTTTTTTTTTTTAATTTATTTATTATTATTATACTTTAAGTTGTAGGGTACATGTGCATAACGTGCAGGTTTGTTACATATGTATACTTGTGCCTTGTTGGTGTGCTGCACCCATCAACTCGTCATTTACATCAGGTATAACTCCCAATGCAATCCCTCCCCCCTCCCCCCTCCCCCCTCCCCATGATAGGCCCCGGTGTGTGATGTTCCCCTTCCTGAGTCCAAGTGATCTCATTGTTCAGTTCCCACCTATGAGTGAGAACATGCGGTGTTTGGTTTTCTGTTCTTGTGATAGTTTGCTAAGAATGATGGTTTCCAGCTGCATCCATGTCCCTACAAAGGACACAAACTCATCCTTTTTTATGGCTGCATAGTATTCCATGGTGTATGTGTGCCACATTTTCTTAATCCAATCTGTCACTGATGGACATTTGGGTTGATTCCAAGACTTTGCTATTGTGAATAGTGCCACAATAAACATACGTGTGCATGTGTCTTTATAGCAGCATAATTTATAATCCTTTGGGTATATACCCAGTAATGGGATGGCTGGGTCATATGGTACATCTAGTTCTAGATCCTTGAGGAATCGCCATACTGTTTTCCATAATGGTTGAACTAGTTTACAATCCCACCAACAGTGTAAAAGTGTTCCTATTTCTCCACATCCTCTCCAGCACCTGTTGTTTCCTGACTTTTTAATGATCGCCATTCTAACTGGTGTGAGATGGTATCTCATTGTGGTTTTGATTTGCATTTCTCTGATGGCCAGTGATGATGAGCATTTTTTCATGTGTCTGTTGGCTGTATGAATGTCTTCTTTTGAGAAATGTCTGTTCATATCCTTTGCCCACTTTTTGATGGGGTTGTTTGTTTTTTTCTTGTAAATTTGTTTGAGTTCTTTGTAGGTTCTGGATATTAGCCCTTTGTCAGATGAGTAGATTGCAAAAATTTTCTCCCATTCTGTAGGTTGCCTGTTCACTCTGATGGTAGTTTCTTTTGCTGTGCAGAAGCTCTTTAGTTTAATTAGATCCCATTTGTCAATTTTGGCTTTTGCTGCTGTTGCTTTTGGTGTTTTAGACATGAAGTCTTTGCCCATGCCTATGTCCTGAATGGTATTACCTAGGTTTTCCTCTAGGGTTTTTATGGCATTAGGTCTAACATTTAAGTCTCTAATCCATCTTGAATTAATTTTCGTATAAGGAGTAAGGAAAGGATCCAGTTTCAGCTTTCTACTTATGGCTAGCCAATTTTCCCAGCACCATTTATTAAATAGAGAATCCTTTCCCCATTTTTTGTTTCTCTCAGGTTTGTCAAAGATCAGATGGCTGTAGATGTGTGGTATTATTTCTGAGGACTCTGTTCTGTTCCATTGGTCTATATCTCTGTTTTGGTACCAGTACCATGCTGTTTTGGTTACTGTAGCCTTGTAGTATAGTTTGAAGTCAGGTAGTGTGATGCCTCCAGCTTTGTTCTTTTGACTTAGGATTGTCTTGGAGATGCGGGCTCTTTTTTGGTTCCATATGAACTTTAAAGCAGTTTTTTCCAATTCTGTGAAGAAACTCGTTGGTAGCTTGATGGGGATGGCATTGAATCTATAAATTACCTTGGGCAGTATGGCCATTTTCACGATATTGATTCTTCCTATCCATGAGCATGGTATGTTCTTCCATTTGTTTGTGTCCTCTTTGATTTCACTGAGCAGTGGTTTGTAGTTCTCCTTGAAGAGGTCCTTTACATCCCTTGTAAGTTGGATTCCTAGGTATTTTATTCTCTTTGAAGCAATTGTGAATGGAAGTTCATTCATGATTTGGCTCTCTGTTTGTCTGTTACTGGTGTATAAGAATGCTTGTGATTTTTGCACATTAATTTTGTATCCTGAGACTTTGCTGAAGTTGCTTACCAGCTTAAGGAGATTTTGGGCTGAGACAATGGGGTTTTCTAAATATACAATCATGTCATCTGCAAACAGGGACAATTTGACTTCTTCTTTTTTTTTTTTGAGACGGAGTCTCGCTCTGTCACCCAGGCTGGAGTGCAGTGGCCGGACCTCAGCTCACTGCAAGCTCCGCCTCCCGGGTTTACGCCATTCTCCTGCCTCAGCCTCCCAAGTACCTGGGACTACAAGCACCCGCCACCTCGCCCGGCTAGTTTTTTTTTTTGTATTTTTTAGTAGAGACGGGGTTTCACCGTGTTAGCCAGGATGGTCTCGATCTCCTGACCTCGTGATCCGCCCATCTCGGCCTCCCAAAGTGCTGGGATTACAGGCTTGAGCCACCGCGCCCGGCGACTTCTTCTTTTCCTAACTGAATACCCTTGATTTATTTCTCTTGCCTAATTGCCCTAGCCAGAACTTCCAACACTATGTTGAATAGGAGTGGTGAGATAGGGCATCCCTGTCTTGTGCCAGTTTTCAAAGGAAATTTTTCCAGTTTTTGCCCATTCAGTATGATATTGGCTGTGGGTTTGTCATAGATAGCTCTTATTATTTTGAGGTACGTTCCATCAATACAGAATTTATTGAGCGTTTTTAACATGAAGGGCTGTTGAATTTTGTCAAAAGCCTTTTCTGCATCTATTGAGATAATCATGTGGTTCTTGTCTTTGGTTCTGTTTATATGCTGGATTATGTTTATTGATTTGCGAATGTTGAACCAGCCTTGCATCCCAGGGATGAATCCCACTTGATCATGGTGGATAAGCTTTTTGATGTGTTGCTGAATCCGGTTTGCCAGTACTTTATTGAGGATTTTTGCATCGATGTTCATCAGGGATATTGGTCTAAAATTCTCTTTTTTTGTTGTGTCTCTGCCAGGCTTTGGTATCAGGATGATGTTGGCCTCATAAAATGAGTTAGGGAGGATTCCCTCTTTTTCTATTGATTGGAATAGTTTCAGAAGGAATGGTACCAACTCCTCCTTGTACCTCTGGTAGAATTCAGCTGTGAATCCATCTGGTCCTGGACTTTTTTTGGTTGGTAGGCTATTAATTATTGCCTCAATTTCAGAGCCTGTTATTGGTCTATTCAGGGATTCAGCTTCTTCCTGGTTTAGTCTTGGAAGAGTGTAAGTGTCCAGGAAATTATCCATTTCTTCTAGATTTTCCAGTTTATTTGCGTAGAGGTGTTTATAGTATTCTCTGATGGTAGTTTGTATTTCTGTGGGGTCGGTGGTGATATCCCCTTTATCATTTTTAATTGCGTCGATTTGATTCCTCTCTCTTTTCTTCTTTATTAGTCTTGCTAGTGGTCTGTCAATTTTGTTGATCTTTTCAAAAAACCAACTCCTGGATTCATTGATTTTTTGGAGGGTTTTTTGTGTTTCTATCTCCTTCAGTTCTGCTCTGATCTTAGTTATTTCTTGCCTTCTGCTAGCTTTCGAATGTGTTTGCTCTTGCTTCTCTAGTTCTTTTAATTGTGATGTTAGAGTGTCAATTTTAGATCTTTCCTGCTTTCTCTTGTGGGCATTTAGTGCTATAAATTTCCCTCTACACACTGCTTTAAATGTGTCCCAGAGATTCTGGTATGTTGTATCTTTGTTCTCATTGGTTTCAAAGAACATCTTTATTTCTGCCTTCATTTTGTTATGTACCCAGTAGTCATTTAGGAGCAGGTTGTTCAGTTTCCATGTAGTTGAGCGGTTTTGATTGAGTTTCTTAGTCCTGAGTTCTAGTTTGATTGCACTGTGGTCTGAGAGACAGTTTGTTATAATTTCTGTTCTTGTACATTTGCTGAGGAGTGCTTTACTTCCAATTACGTGGTCAATTTTGGAGTAAGTATGATGTGGTGCTGAGAAGAATGTATATTCTGTTGATTTGGGGTGGAGAGTTCTATAGATGTCTATTAGGTCTGCTTGCTGCAGAGATGAGTTCAATTCCTGGATATCCTTGTTAACTTTCTGTCTCGTTGATCTGTCTAATGTTGACAGTGGAGTGTTGAAGTCTCCCATTATTATTGTATGGGAATCTAAGTCTCTTTGTAAGTCTCTAAGGACTTGCTTTATGAATCTGGGTGCTCCTGTATTGGGTGCATATATATTTAGGATAGTTAGCTCTTCCTGTTGAATTGATCCCTTTACCATTATGTAATGGCCTTCTTTGTCTCTTTTGAACTTTGATGGTTTAAAGTCTGTTTTATCAGAGACTAGTATTGCAACTCCCGCTTTTCTTTGTTCTCCATTTGCTTGGTAAATCTTCCTCCATCCCTTTATTTTGAGCCTATGTATGTCTCTGCATGTGAGATGGGTCTCCTGAATACAGCAGACTGATGGGTCTTCACTCTTTATCCAGTTTGCCAGTCTGTGTCTTTTAATTGGAGCATTTAGTCCATTTACATTTAAGGTTAAGATTGTTATGTGTGAACTTGATCCTGCCATTATGATATTAACTGGTTATTTTGCTCGTTAGTTGATGCAGTTTCTTCCTTGCCTCGATGGTCTTTACATTTTGGCATGCTTTTGCAATGGCTGGTACCGGTTGTTCCTTTCCATGTTTAGTGCTTCCTTCAGGATCTCTTGTAAGGCAGGCCTAGTGGTGACAAAATCTCTAAGCATTTGCTTATCTGTAAAGGATTTTATTTCTCCTTCACTTATGAAACTTAGTTTGGCTGGATATGAAATTCTGGGTTGAAAATTCTTTTCTTTAAGAATGTTGAATATTGGCCCCCACTCTCTTCTGGCTTGTAGAGTTTCTACCGAGAGATCTGCTGTTAGTCTGATGGGCTTCCCTTTGTGGGTAACCCGACCTTTCTCTCTGGCTGCCCTTAAGATTTTTTCCTTCATTTCAACTTTGGTGAATCTGGCAATTATGTGTCTTGGAGTTGCTCTTCTCGAGGAGTATCTTTGTGGCGTTCTCTGTATTTCCTGGATTTGAATGTTGGCCTGCCCTACTAGGTTGGGGAAGTTCTCCTGGATGATATCCTGAAGAGTGTTTTCCAACTTCGTTCCATTTTCCCCCTCACTTTCAGGCACCCCAATCAGATGTAGATTTGGTCTTTTTACATAATCCCATACTTCTTGCAGGCTTTGTTCATTTATTTTTCTTCTTTTTTCTTTTGGTTTCTCTTCTCGCTTCATTTCATTCATTTGATCCTCAATCGCTGATACTCTTTCTTCCAGTTGATCGAGTCGGTTACTGAAGCTTGTGCATTTGTCACGTATTTCTCGTGTCATGGTTTTCATCTCTTTCATTTCGTTTATGACCTTCTCTGCATTAATTACTCTAGCCATCAATTCTTCCATTTTTTTTCAAGATTTTTAGTTTCTTTGTGCTGGGTATGTAATTCCTCCTTTAGCTCTGAGAAATTTGATGGACTGAAGCCTTCTTCTCTCATCTCATCAAAGTCATTCTCCGTCCAGCTTTGATCCATTGCTGGCGATGAGCTGCGCTCCTTTGCTGGGGGAGATGCGCTCTTATTTTTTGAATTTCCAGCTTTTCTGCCCTGCTTTTTCCCCATCTTTGTGGTTTTATCTGCCTCTGGTCTTTGATGATGGTGAAGTACTGATGGGGTTTTGGTGTAGTGTCCTTCCTGTTTGATAGTTTTCCTTCTAACAGTCAGGACCCTCAGCTGTAGGTCTGTTGGAGATTGCTTGAGGTCCACTCCAGACCCTGTTTGCCTGGGTGTCAGCAGCAGAGGCTGCAGAAGATAGAATATTTCTGAACAGCGAGTGTACCTGTCTGATTCTTGCTTTGGAAGCTTCCTCTCAGGGGTGTACTCCACCCTGTGAGGTGTGGGATGTCAGACTGCCCCTAGTGGGGGATGTCTCCCAGTTAGGCTGCTCAGGGGTCAGGGACCCACTTGAGCAGGGAGTCTGTCCCTTCTCAGATCTCAGCCTCCGTGTTGGGAGATCCACTGCTCTCTTCAAAGCTGTCAGACAGAGTCGTTTGCGTCTGCAGAGTTTTCTGCTGCGTTTGTTATAGTTTACTGTGCCCTGTCCACAGAGGTGGAGTCTACAGAGACAGGCAGGTTTCCTTGAGCTGCTGTGAGCTCCACCCAGTTAGAGCTTCCCAGCAGCTTTGTTTACCTACTTAAGCCTCAGCAATGGCGGGCGCCCCTCCCCCAGCCTCGTTGCTGCCTTGCCGGTAGATCACAGACTGCTGTGCTAGCAATGAGGGAGGCTCCGGGGGTGTGGGACCCTCCCGGCCAGGAGTGGGATATGATCTCCTGGTGTGCCTGTTTGCTTAAGGCGCAGTATTGGGGTGGGAGTTACCCGATTTTCCAGGTGTTGTGTGTCTCAGTTCCCCTGGCTAGGAAAAGGGATTCCCTTCCCCCTTGCGCTTCCCAGGTGAGGCAATGCCTCGCCCTGCTTCAGCTCTCGCTGGTCGGGCTGCAGCAGCTGACCAGCACCGATCGTCCGGCACTCCCCAGTGAGATGAACCCAGTACCTCAGTTGAAAATGCAGAAATCACCGGTCTTCTGTGTCGCTCGCGCTGGGAGTTGGAGACTGGAGCTGTTCCTATTCGGCCATCTTGCTCCGCCCCCTTAATGTGACTTTTATGGGTACTTTCTTCTTTATAATTAGTTGAAAAGTGGGACATTGAACAACTTATGAATAAATAACAACCCACGATATAAAAATACGCTGTTTTCATTCCCTCTACTTATTGCCTGCCATTATCCTGAAATGACATTTGTTAGCTATGTTGAGATAATTATATATGGCAATAAAAATATTTATGAAAAAATATTTCTATCAATGGAACTACCTGAATTCTAATCACCATACTAGGGAACTCAGCGCAATTTTTAGATTCTCGTTAGGCCTTATTTAAATTAGACACAAAAATAATTTTAAGCCAGAAACTTCCTACAGATGTTCCCTGATGATGCTGAATTGAAGATTAGGTTTACAGGAATGAAGAATTGACCATCTCAGTAAATGCAGTCTAGTTACCAGCAAACAATCAATCCAATTCCCTTAAACCTAAGAAGTTTAAATTAAGCCTTTCCTAATTTGGAGAAGGTTTCAATTGCTAATAGTATAATTGCACCTGATTTCAAAGTACATGCTGTAGTTTTCTTTTTTTAAGAACTCATTTTTGGAAATAGAGCAATTCCCTCAGCTGAAGGAAGATTAAAAGAAAACCACTGAGCTTTCTCTCATCCTCCAGTTTCCCACTATATCTCATATCTGATATTACTAATAATAAATGAACATGTCCTTTTTCTTTTGTTTGTTTGTATGTGTTCCCAGATTGCCTTACTACATTATGATTGTATTAGCAATTAGTGAAGGGGGAATTCGTTCTGCACCTTCTCATTACCTTCAACCTATTAATTTACATTGAAATTCCCTCTACGCTTTGCCATTCTGTACTCTTCTGTGTTGAGCCATCTGAGGTTTCAGAGAGAGCTCTCATTATCAAATTAATTCTGAAAGAAGTAAGCTTTTGCCCTTCCCATTTTTTCAGGAGAGACGTACTAACAGATGTTCTTTTATATTATACACATACTTCCGTTATCCACTTTGGGGGAGTACATGATTTATCTGCTTTGTATGACGCAAATGAAATGTGAATTTGAAAAAAAAATAGTGTCATGGACTTCTTTATACTTATATTTTTAACCATTTAAATTTTAATAGAGAGTAACCTTTTTCTTATTTTATGTTTAGTTAAATTTCTACCACTCTTCAAAGAAAATAATTTCTTTCCTTCATAAGGTAAATTTGAGACTGCTATTGAACATTTCTTCTCAGTCAATAACTATTTAGTATCCTTTTTTCAATCAGCAAATGTAGTGCCTGGAAAAGATGCATTAATTGAGTGAATACTTATTAATTGTATGTTTATGTGAAAATGGCTATGTCTCAAAAGATATCATTCTATAAACTTTATTTTTCAGGGTAAAAGTTAACCAATTTTTTTTTTCAGATTTCATTTGAATATAAACTAGGAGACAGTAACCAAACACCACCTGTTCCCCAAAAACCTATTGATATCAAAAATAAGTAATTAATTAATTAAAAAACAAACTAGGACACAATGTAAAAGAAATAAAAATAGTTTTATAGCTATAAGATTAAATTTTTTAAATTTTATTTTATAATAGCATTCATAATTTAGAAAAAAAACATAATATAGAAAACAAAAGTTATTTTTCACTCTGGGCGAAATATTTCCATTAGTCTTTAAAGACTCACAATGTACCATGTATTTCAGATGTATATAATTACAAAACTTTCACAGCATACCTGCTTCTACTCCGAAAATTTTCTACGATCTACAATTGTACTGGGGTTGAAATATTAGAATGTTTTTATTTCAATAAATACAACTCTATAAGGGTATTCTTTCTAAAAGATGAAATAAGTATCCCGAATCTTGGTGTAAGTTGGGGCTAACAATGCAAAATGAGCTATCACATCATATTTGCGCTTACTACTCTGTAGTTCTCAGTAATTATTTTGTCCCATTTGCTGAAGCCTGCGCTTTACAACCTACCTTTTAAAGATAAAGAATATTTTGGTGCCTTTTATTTCATGGCTTTGCAGTTATAGTAAACCTAAAAGATCCAATTCGTCACATAAAATGATTCATTTCTTGAACAAATATTTATTTAGCTCCTACTGCGTCCCAGGCACTGTCCTAGGTGATTAAAATATATCATGGAATACTACAGACAAATATCCCTGTCCTTATGGGGGTTACACTTTAGCATGGAAGTTTAGAAATATGTGATAAATATAGTAAATATATCATCTAGTGTTTAAAATGATAAGCACAATCGATCAAAGAAAAAGTCAATCAGGGTGAAGGAAAACAAGAGTTGTGGTTGGTGTGGAAATACATGTTTTAGTGCTAAACAGATGGTCAGGGCAGGTGGTTAAGGACAGGCCAGAAGAAGGGGAGGAAGTTAGTACTGGAAATTCTTAGGAAGAACATTCCAGGCAGAAGGAATTGTTAAGGAAGATCTTAAGGAAAGATTGAGGAGAGCAAAGAAGTCATATGCTTGAAGGTTAAAAAGCAAGGACAGAAACATCAGGTCCTGGAGGAAGTGAAAGTGCTGATAATTAGGCTTGATTGCTGTCCACCAACCACAGCCACCTCTCATTGCATTAGGACTTAAGTTTATGTCACCTGCAAAACTTTCAGCTTTTCAAAAATCCCCCATCTATCTTTTGTGAATAAATATTACAACGAATGTTTAGATTATCCTGAATTATTTTTAACACATTTAACAAATTAAGTTGTATAGGACTACATCATTAAAGGTAATGAATCAGGTGGGCACAGTGACTCACGCCTGCAATCCCAGCATTTTGGGTAGCCAAAGAGGGAAGATCGCTTGAGGACAGGAGTTTGAGACCAGCCTGTGCAACACAGCAAGGTGACGTCCCTACAAAAATTTAAAAAATAAAACTATTAGCTGGATGTGGTGGCACATGCCTGTAGTGCCAGCTACATGAGAGGCTGAGGTAAGAGGATCATTTGAGGTGGGAGGATCGAGAGTTTGAGGCTGCAGTGAACTATGATCATACCACTCTGTTCCAGCCTGGATGACAGATTGAGACTCTGTCTCAAAATAAATAAATATATAAATTAAAAAGTAATGAACCAAATATGTTCTGCTTCTAATAGGGGGAATAAAGAAGTCATCTGCAACAATCATCCCATTTCTAGCTCAACATTTTATTCTGAGAGATTGTTGGCCTGGCTAAGAAGGCTATGAGAGTGAGTCAATGTTTTAGAGTTTTATCATTGTAAAAATGTTCACAAAAATTTTGACTCTAAAAACCAAGTCTCAGACCTAATATTACAAATAACCATAGAAATAAAGCATGCATCCACTGTTTTCCTCTGATTTAAACTGAAAAGAAAGGAAGGAAAGAAGGAAGAAGGGAGAGAATGAAGAGGAAGCAAAGGTATAGGAAATCTGCATAATGACTGAGAACACCAGATATAAAATGAGGCTTAAAATCTTGACAAGGCATGTGTACTATTTCAATACAGAAATTAGATCTGTTGAGAAAAGAGTATAAAATAAGCAACCGGCAAAACACATTCACTTCTCCTAGACTTTGAGTAAATGAACACAGTTTACTAGAAACTATGTGGACATTAAGATGAAATGCCTCTAGCAGTTTTCAAGAAATAGAGGACATTTTAATTTGTGATACATTTAAAAAGCACAATACATTGGGCCTAAAAGATTCAAACTAAAACCTTTTCTTTTGCAGTGTAGCAAGGGCCCAGTCAGCTATTCATTTCCTATCATAAATGTTAGTATACTTAATAAAGAGGTAAGATTACCCAGTTTAGTATCATTTGGGAATTTAAAAATTGTTATTTCTCTTTTGTCAGGCCTAGGATGAAGTTCACTTATTTGATGTTAGAATTTCTATAACCCTACAGATTTGAACTAAGGGATCTGTCATTTTAAAAACATCAACAAACTTGAATCTAATTAAAACTTGAAATAATATGAAATTCGAAGTCATACGAT
Organism: Macaca mulatta; assembly: GCF_049350105.2. Taxonomy (NCBI): domain Eukaryota; kingdom Metazoa; phylum Chordata; class Mammalia; order Primates; family Cercopithecidae; genus Macaca; species Macaca mulatta. Next base: position 138,206,508 of record NC_133407.1, on the reverse strand, counting down.
TGAAACCTTTGCACTAATTGAATTCCTTCATCACTAATTTAGAAACACACATCAAACTATAATCAGCTATTTTTATTAAATGTAATAAAACCACAAAGTTTGTCTTATCACCCATAATAGCTCAGGTGCTCTATTACATGTATAAAGTATTTTTATTTTATCTGTGTAACCTGCCTATTTATTTTTAAATCTGTCAAAGAGACAAATGTTTATATTTCAACTAAAGTTGAACTTTAACCTCCTATATAACAAACAGTTAACTTCAAAACATGACAAATTCCAAAAAAACTCAACTGTGATCATATATTATTGCATTTTCTTTTTATCTTTCAAGGACACTAGTGATTATGGGGTTGAACAAGATCAATTTTAAGGAGATTTTTGTCACCTCTAATTACAGCAATAAGAAGTGTGTGCATAAACTAATATAGTTGTTTAAAGGACTATTCTCAGCTTGATAACTTAGATAATTCTCTTCCTTTTAGCATCTACAGGTAAAACAGTAAACTCCTTTTACAGTAAACCCTACGGACTGTAGAATCTCATCTTTAGAAAAAAATGATGCCAAATCTAGAGAAAGCACAATCAATGGCCTCTCAGAATTGGCAATCATCAAGAGTTGGCATTTCTGTACTTTCTCTACACTGAGTCTCAAGCCAGTGAAATCTGCATCCTTCCTCTTCAGAAATTCAATATAAATTGTAAGTAGATTCCACTAACAAGAAAATGCGTTCCAAGTAACTGACAACTATTATCTTTCCAGAATAAAAATGAAGAAAATTTTGCCAAAATAGCAAACATCACTTACCCTGCTTATAATAAAACCATGGCATTTACAGTTTGCTGTATTCTGTGATGTCGATTCACCTCTACAAATTTCACTATAAATCACATGCATTTAATAGGGACAATGAAAAACTACAAAAGAGATTTGTAGGTTTCAAGTCTCTGCAGAAAAGAGATATCTAGTGACATTTAGCCCAGAAGCTGCTTTTTCTCTTATCATTCTCTTTTCAGCACAGATGTTTCTATATAGAAAAATTATATATATATATATATATGCAGGAGATGTTAAACTAAATATATTTTGTGGAACTTACAATGTAAGAGGTTCACAAAAATGAAAAGAGAATCCAACAGTGATGAAAGAAGAAAATATGATGGGGAAGATAATAAACTTCGAGCCTACCAGAGAGTACACTACAGAAGTCGAGTTGGCTTTTGGAAATAAAACTATATCTTCTGGGACATGAAGAAGTCTAACATTTAATAAATGGCTACCATAATGACCATGTTACCATTATCCACTCCATTCTATTCTCTGATGACATATTCTGCTCCTAACATACCTAATTTATTTTACCCTAAAATTCTCAGTCCTCCAAGAACTTTAGCATTCCTTATATTTTGGTATTCATTCCACATTTTTCATGGGTATCACTTTTGGTGATATATTGGGGTATTTTTGGACACCTACCAGGAGGAGGCAATATAATCTTGGTCATCTTTATGTCGTCCACTGAAATTTATGGACGGATCACATTGCCTAATACTCTATCCTACTCATAGTCCACAAAGATTGGGAAAGTGAAGTTACAACAGCATTGCTTCAAACTTCTGGCTATTTGCTCTGATTCTGTAAAAGATGCAGTGGCCACACAATTCTCTTGCGATTCGTGGTATCTCATTTCTTGAGTTAGTCACATTGGTGGTACACACCGAGGATTATTTATGAGGGGTTAAGTTTTCATATGTTTCAGTTAGGGAGTATATATGAAGTTGGCAGGAGCATTTGCATACTATTAGCAGTGGTTTGCAGATCCTATAAAGTTTATCACTGTAGCCCCAAGTTATCCATGAACTTCAGGTTAAGAGCCCTCGCTGCAAGAAATCCTTAGAGCACTCCCTGCCTACTTTCTCCCCTATCAATCACCATACAGACCAGAAGCAGGCAGCTGTGCTGAGTTGCTTTTCACTCCTGTCTATAAGGAGATGAATTATTGACTCCAAGAAACTGGATGGTTTTGTGCTTAATAAGGTTTACCTTCAGCGAGTCAGTGAATAATATTTTCTCAGTATTTTCTGTGTATGAGAACTTATATTCAGCATTATGGGAAGAGGTCAAAAATAAAAACAAAAACTGAGATGTTTATTTTACCATAAATGACCTCAAAATATACTTGGAGATCAAACCCCCTATATGTCCCATATCTTACCCCAGGGAATGGTATCTTTATAGACTGATAAAGTCTTTAATATAAGATTTGTACTTTTTAAATTGGGCTTATCTTTGCAAACATGCTTTTCCTAAGCAAATATTGAACACTGTGTTTGGAATCCCAAGGAGTAACCAAGTGGACATAATATCTACCACGCACAGACTTTTACTTTAACTTTATTAGTATAGCATATTTTGTTAATATGTTTCCTATACATAAAGATTTGTCTTCTGTTGTCATATTGGGTTTGAGCTTTGAATCATTCTCATTTCCTAGTGTAATTAAAGCATAATTATGCTTAGGACACAGTTGACACTTGTAAACTGACTGAATAGTTGATGGGAAGAAAAATACTTTTCATCCCAAGTTTAAAACTACCCATTGCAAAATGTCCTGGACCAAGCAGTCTTGAAGGTCACCACCAACCTAATGTGAAAGAAAGAGCCCTTAATCTAAAGTACAAAGACTAGACCCACCTCCTGCCTATCAGTGACTGTAGCTGTATGACCTTAGACAATTAACCTATCTGGAGTGATTTCTCATTTAAAAATTGGCTGTAATTATGCCTGCCCTATATACCACACAGGGATATTTGAAGCCCAAATTAAATGATGAGCTAGATCTTCTGTCCCAGATATGAGGAAAAGAAACAGAGAAGAATAAAAAGAATGTGAGAGCAGATAAAGTCGGAAATCCTTTCTAAGTTACTACTTTTTATGTGGACTAGACATTACCATTGTAGGAAATCAAAGCCAAAGAATATTTTTAAATGTCATGAAGGAACCATCATTAAAGATTTGTGTCCTCTCTTGCAAACTAGTGCTGCTTCCTAGGTCTCCATTTTCTGATCTGATCCATCAACTGAAAAAAATTGCGGTCCCTGAAACACTACAGTTCTATATGCTTTTTAAAATGAAACTAATTTATTCATACGGATGAGAAAAGATTTTAGCAGAATACAGTCATCCCTTGGTGTCCTTAGGGGATTGGTTCCAGAACCCTCACAGATACCAAAATTCGAGGATGCTCAAGACTTATGTAAAATAGTGTAGTGTTTGCCTATAACCTATGCACACCCTCCCATATACTTTAAATCATCTCTAGATTATTTATAATACCTAATACAATGTAAAGACTAAGGAAATAGCTTTTATACTGTGTTGTTTAGAGAATAAGAACAAAAAAGTTTGTACACATTCAGCACAAATGCAGCTATCCATTCTTTCCCCAATATTTTTGAAGCAGAGTTCATTGCATTTGTGGATGCAGAATCCAAGGATATGGAGGGCTGACTGTATATGTAATCAGTCCACATTCTTACACATTTTCTTTCTAGTATTTTTGATGATTTTTAAAACCACATGTGTTTTTTTTCAGGTAGCAGCAATAAGGGAACTACCACACTAATAGACAGAGTACTGTATGCCAGGTACTAAGTTTCTCACATAGTTTATGTTGTACAAACCTAATAATAATGATCTGGGTATTTTCATTTTTCTAATTTACATATGAAAAAATGAACCTCGTTCATAAGTATCAGAACCTAGATTTGAGTTTCTATTTGAAGCCATCTCTTTCTGACCAAAAAGCCCACATTCACTTCAATGTGCTGAAACTGTGTAAGGTAACAGGCATTAGAAAACAAAGTTAAGTAAGACAAAACCCTTCTTAAGAAGTTTACAATTTAGAAGAGATAATTAGATGAGGACACAACTGATGAAAATAGATTAAAAAGAGAGGAAAAAGAGCTTATATTTAAAGACTGTTTATACAATGCCAGTTCTGTGTTAAGCATTTGACACCCCAAACAATCCTATGAGATCAATGTGACTGTCATCTCCACTTCACAGATGGGAAAACTGAAGTTTCAGAGAGATTATGTAATTTGCCCCCACTCACATAGCTAGGGAATAGCAGCAGTACTGGGGCATGAATTCAGACACTCAGACTCCAGGGCCATCTTGATGACTATTGCAAGAGAAGCACAAAAGTCAATGGCTAACAGAGTGTAAGCTAGCAAATGCTGACTTAGGAAGATAAGAACACAAAAATCTTCATGATAATGTGTGTGTGTGTGTGTGTGTGTGTGTGTGTGCATGTAAACCAATATATGTTTATGTATATAAATAACTTGAAGATTTGACTTCTTATCTAGAAATTATCTACCCAAAGTTTATAAAGGTATCCAAGAAATGAATTACTTTTGTTTGCTAAAATCTAAGTCTGGAAGGATTTTGTAGCAGGTAAACAGGAAATGAATTAGAAAGCATGATAAAGCATGGCACTACAGCTCAGAGTACTTGATCCTCCCACAAATACCAAATCACTATGCAGACCTCCAGGCTTTGTCACTATGTAAGAAAGCTGCCTGTTTTCCTTCTTCCAACTGTCCTCTGACTGCATACCCGTCATCAGTGCTATGACCCCTACCAAATCTTGAGAATTAAAGGTGAATAGGAACCAAGAAAGAAGGAAAGGGAGCTAGTACTAATTTGGAAAAATTGCAAGACAAAGTTCATGATGTTAAAATGTTCAGTCATGCTACACTAAAATGAACTTACTGAAGCCTTACAAAAATGATCAGGATAAAAGAAAATTCAGAGAGACAGAGCGGGTGTGCGAATATGGACAAGTTTGCTTACTGAGGCTGAGCGTAACAGATTGTGGTGTTACAGCGTTTTTTAATAGCATTAGAAATTAATGTAGGTGCAATTGAGTCCCAGAATATACACATTTAAGAAAAGCAAATTATACTTGATGAAGTCAGCAAAATGGGGAACCCATTTCTTTATTTTCCATCTAGAACTCATCCCCAAGTTAAATCTTAACCTCCAATAACTCACAGCATAAACGCAGTGAAACAAAACAAGTTACTTTATGGCTGTTAAATCTTGAGAGCACTGGTCAAAGACATTATGAGCAATTTAGCACTGACTTTCCAATGTAATTCTCAAGTAAGCTACAACTTCACTGCACATATATTCCGATTTTCCATGATTCCAAAACTTCTATCTTAATGTACCATACTATGCATAATAATTAAATATTCTCACCTTAGAATGCTGTAGCTGGATATCAGGTCAAATATCTTCATTGGTAATATAATGCCCATTTTTGTTGAAAGTATCTAAGCAACAGTATGGTGGTTGGACTGAAATAATTTAAAGCTCTTTCCAAACCTGGTTTCCTGTGATGGTAATGAGGAATATATTTATATACCAGCATGCACTTAAGAAAGGTTATTTGACTCTCATTTTAGTTACTCATAGTTTAACTAATAGAAGTGGAATTTTACAGAAACAAATTGCAAATGTAGGGCATTTTTATTTTTATAAAGTCTATTAACATATGGTTTCTTTATATTTCTATCATACAAAGGAAATGACACAGATATTATAAGTTGTTCCTGTTCATAGTACTGATTAATGGCAGATAGGAGAGAAATGCCCACATTTCCTAAATCCCAGAGTGTGCTGCCATTCTTGTCTATGCTACTATCAGCAACTTTATGGTCTCAGTCACCTCTCTGTGACACATTAATCAAAGACAAAGCAAAAAGCCACTCAGACAAGAGAACCAAGGATGAAAAATTGGGTAAAATTAGAATTTTTAAAAATATGAGTCTAATTCTGTGGCTGTACCCATAAGGCACAAAATGGAATGATCAGACACTAATCCTCTCGATGTGATCATTGTGATCAGTCAAATCCAATACAGTCCTGTGGAATGTGACCATGACCAGCTAGCAACACCTAGGTTATGTCAGATACAAAAGAAGTTCCTCTTCAAAGGTTTGGCTTGTTCATCATCCTTGTTCTTTGTTCCCTACTTCCAAGGCCCAACTAACTTCCTTATCCTTTGTGCCTCCCTGTTTTAGTTTCAGTAAACAACTTTCCTGCCCATCTTTATCTACACAGCCCACATCTGCTACCCACTCTGTAAATTACCCCTCCTGTCACAATGGCTCTTCCCACCAAAACTGCCCTTCCTGCCAGTTTAACCACATTCCTGCACCATTCAAGTTAACCTATCGGGTTTCAGCTTAGATTGTGTGGTCCAGCCAGAGGAGGCAAGACACAGTAGCAGGGACAAGCCGCATTAGGGATAAAAACCCCTTCCCTCCTTCATTCAGTGTGCTCTCGTGGTGACCAAACTTGTGAGCAGCACCCTTCTGCATAAATAAATTTTGCCTTGCTGAGAAATCCTTTGTTTAAGTGCTCATTTTCTTTGGAACTCCGAGCTTTACTTCCAACAGTTCCAATCCTAGCTCCAGGACTTCTGGACCTCGTGTCCTTCTACAAATCATTTATCTTCCTTAATCTTTAATTTCCTCAGCTATTAGATGAGGAATATAATTTATAACCCCTGAGTACCTGAAAGCCCTAACATTGTTGACCCCCGTCACAGCAACCCAAGCGTCAATAACCTTAACAATAAAATGTGGTTTCAGACCCCTCCCTCGTATCTCATGGTTTTTGTTAAGATGATTTTAAATAGTATCTGTGAAGGCATTTTATAAATTGTGAAGCACTCTATTGTTTGTTTCTAGGTCTTAGGGAGTTGATTTGATTGTCAATATTAATGTTAAGATTTGAAAATCTTCAAATTTGCACTTCTATTCATACATATTGCAAACTTACCCCTCCTTTAGAAGCAATCAACTGGTTATCCCTCAGTCACCTATTTCAAACTATTCATCTTTTAAAGAATTCCAAGAGTTATATATGAATTGTGGATTTCAGCAATATTTACTTTGAAGGCATTGGTAAAAAGCAGTCTTCATTTTTTTTTTATATAAATTCAATGGATTCAATGAATAGAAATGATCAAATTCAAGGAATTATACCCATTCTTCACAGACTTCAGCTTTTTCAGAGACATAACCAAAGTTTTGTCTTTAATTTGTGTCTGAAATTACAGGTTAAAGAGATGATAAATATTGTTGTTCAATATGTAAATGAGTATTTGCAATGGCAATTAGCAGAAAAGAGCTAAATTTGGACTAGCAGCCAGTAACAAAATTTGGGGAAAGAAACATAATAAAAAAATAATACTATCAGAATCAAAATCAAAATATTATGATTATTCCACAGTTCTGTAGCTTTAACATTATTGTTTTCAACTTTTAGTTTAATGAAGGTATCAATAGGCATATACCCATGAATAAATTACTACCTGATACTAATCTCTTTCTAAAAATTAAAAGATGTTTGTTTCTTATTTTTGCCATAAACTAGAGACTTGAGTCTTTCTATTTTCTCTCTTCTTCTGTTCCTTGTCTCCACCATCTTTGTCTTCTACTCTCTACAGCAGTCTGTTTCTCTCTGATAAGTCTCATATCAACTTTTCTACATTATTCTGAATGTGATGTGTAACATAATCCTGGCCAAGAGAGATAGGGAGATTACTCCTGGGATTCAGAGTGAAAGTGGAAATGGCTCAGGATCACTTGTGATGCAAGTGTCACAATGTATTCCACAGATCCACTTAATTCACCCCGTATCTAAACTAAGAATCACCTGTAATATAACGGGAATGGCCATAGATTGGGAGTCAGGAGACCTGTCATTGCCACTCATTTACTGCAAGATCTTGGAAAAGTCACTTTCCCTCTCTGTACCCATATTTGTCTATCTACATGTGGCACTGCTTCTTTCTTAATATCTTGCAGGCCAATGATTTGCACACTTCAGATTATTTAAGAGTCACCCGAGTATTGAAAATACAGATTTGGGGGCACTCGTTCCAAAATATTCTAATTTAGAAGACCTAGGATGTGGCCTGGGAAATCAACAAGCACTTCAGGTAGCCCTGATGTAGGGAGTACATTAGGTTTTGTTTGTTTGTTTGTTTTGTTTTGTTTTTAAATTCATAAATTTATAATAACCTGTCCTTGGCTTCTTATAAATGGAATCATTCATATATAATTGGGAGGTATGGCTCCTGGTACACAACATAATGCCTTTAGATTTGGTCCATGATATTGATAAGTAGTGTTGTTTGAGTCTTCTGCTTTGTTATATTTTAAGTCTGTTTCTTAAAAAAATAGCATATACTCAGAGCTTGCTTTTATATCTAGTCAGAGAATATCTGAATTTTCATCAGTGTTAGATCATAACATTTAAAAACCAAACTAAACAAAAAAAAATGAGGTCCCTATGAATATACTTTGATAAGTGTAGAAAAATGTGCCAAGAGCACATCTAGTGCTGTATATTTTCCAGCTTTTCTGGCTATGTTGATGTGTCAACTTAGTATTCCTGACAATAGTTGGTTAGGAGAACAACGCAAATATGTATGTATAAATTGGTGTTGATGTTGCACCATGGTTTTATAGGTTTCACTATGAAGCACACAGGCATATATAACCTTCAGAAAGTATTATTGGTAAGAATATATATCTTAAAAGAGAGAGAAAATAGGAGGTATTTACAAATATGTCAAGTTTACAAGCCAAACGAATAGAAGCAGTTGTCAAACTAAATCCAATACTTTTATTTTAAAAGTATCTTTAAAAATAAGAGATATGTTAATAAACTAATAAGATCAGAGTTAAAAGACCCAAATGAAAAGAAAAAAGTAAATATTGCCAGTGGAAAATTTTTAACTTAAAAAAAGGTAGTTGTTGGGATAATACAATAGACATGACTTTTGGGAAGTTATGATAATAGACTCTATTTTCCAAGAGTAGTTCTTAACTATATTCCAGAATTAGTGATTAATTATACATATAGGATTACGTTTAAATCCTTTGTTTAATATAGTAAATCTTTAGTTTGAAAATGGAAATATTCCATTTTCTTCAGGAATGTCTAATTTACTAAGTATCAGAATGAGGCTTTTATTACTCAATATGTTCAATAATATTTGTGAACTGATTTTCTAAATCCTTAATATCTTTGGTTATTATAAACAAAGGAAGCATTCAAAGGGTATTAGAAATATGTGAGCGAATTACCATTTAAATAAATTTGATTCAGCCCAGAAGGGACAATAGAAAGACTTTCAGTCTCCATAAATCCACTTTAATATCAGTAAACAAATGGCCCAAAGTAGTTTTATCTGGTTCTGGCTGTAAAGGGTGAAATGCAAGAAATAAGACTGGGAAAACAGTCCTTTCTGTATTGCAGCCAGAAAAAGGGAACTGGCTTCGATTGTGTGCCAGCATGATTTTAGCCCCTTAGCGTAAATGTTATCTGTTTGTATAATCTCCTAACTTAATTTATTCATCCATTTTAATATATTTCTAAAATGTAGTTTCCACACATGGCCTCAATTTCTTCCTTAAATGGTCATAATAAAAAGCCCCAAAATAGTATTATAAATGACTACAATGGAACTTTAAATGATACCATTTAAAGACTCAAAATATGTTGCCCTTCTTAATAATTTATATTCTGTTAATTTATGCTCATGTTATTTACTGATTTGTATATTAGAAGAAGGCAAGCATATATATATGTATATATGTTATAACATAGAAAGTTGATAGAACTAAAGCAAAGGAGGGGTAGTTAATGATGATAGTGCTAATAATACCAGATTCATGTATCCAATTCTTGTAAAAATAATACTACGGTTCCTACCATACGGTTCATAGTTCTGTATCTCCTGCTATATGAGCATTGTCTCCATTAATCTTCACATCCCTATAAAGCATCATTCTCATTCCATTTTACAGTTAAATAAACTGAGACACAGAAGAATTGGGCTCCAACAGTCAGTCTCTAGAGCACATATTATATAATGTGTAGGTGTATGGCTGTTTATTTCCAGGGTCTAGCACATAGTGAGATCTCAAAATTTATCTCAGAGGATTAAATAATGTGAAAGATTTGAATGATTAATTTTTTTCCAAATTTATGTGGTATTCTTCATGTTGGTGTTTCTAGATCAAAAGCCAAATATAAGATTAATCCATTGCATTAGTTCTGCTTTTTTCATTCAATTATTGATTTTCAGCTATAAAAGTATCTATACTGAGGCAATATTTCTCTATGTATAATACAACTTTTTATTTGAAAGTAATTTTGGATTCTCAGGAAAGTTGCAAACATAGTAGGGCAATTTCCTGAATAACCTTCATCCAGTTTCCCTAATGTTATCTTACGTAATAGCAGGTATAGAATATTTGTCAAAATTAAGAAATTAACATTGGTTCAACACTATTATAATTTAACCTCAAACTGTATTTGGATTTCAGGAGCTTTTCCACTAATGAGCTCTTTATGTACTAGGCTCCAATCCAGAATACTGCATTATGTTTAGTCTTCTCTAATCTGTGGCAGTTTGCCAATCTTTTCTTGTTTTCCATGATATTGACAGTTTTGAAGAACATTAGATTTTTGGTAGAATATCCCTAAATTTGGCTTGTCTGGTGTCTTCAAAGGATTAGGCTGGGTTATTGGTTTCTGAGGAAGAATGCCAGAGAGGTAAAGTGCCCAACTCATGACACCACATCATGGGGTACATGATATCAATGTAAGTTACACAAAGTATGTTAACCTTGATCATTTGGTTAAAGTAGTATTTGTCACGTTTCATCATTGTAAAGCTATTCTTTTTTTTTTTTTTGAGATGGAGTCTCGCTCTGTTGCCTAGGCTGGAATGCAGTGGCCTGATCTCAGCTCACTGCAAGCTCCGCCTCCCGGGTTTACGCCATTCTCCTGCCTCAGCCTCCCGAGTAGCTGGGACTACAGGCACGCGCCACCTCGCCCGGCTAGCTTTTTGTATTTTTTAGTAGAGATGGGGTTTCACCGTGTTAGCCAGGATGGTCTCGATCTCCTGACCTCGTGATCCGCTCGTCTCGGCCTCCCAAAGTGCTGGGATTACAGGCTTGAGCCACCGTGCCCGGCCACATAAAGCTATTCTTTTTTCCTGTTCATAACCTATTCTTTGGAAATGAGATACCAGGTCTAACTCATAGTAGAAAATTAATCTCCACTTCCTGGAAGGGAAAGTATCTACATGTATTATTTGGAAAACTTCTGCAAGGATGATTTGTCCTTTATTAAAGAATGCCTCATTTGCTCCTGAAAAAAGAATGAAGTCAAGAAAACTAGGGATAAAACCATTATTAGTCATAAATTTTATAAATATGATCAATCACTGTGGACCAATTAGAAATTTGGTCATGCTACTGGAGTGGCCCTTTCCAATATTCAGCCACTGAGCACATTTTCTACTCAAATCTCAAAGCTCTCTGTCCCCAAGAACCTGGGGAAAAATATACGTCCTCTAATACTTAGCTACATTATTTATTGTCTTCTAAGACCTAGCCTAAAGAAAAAACTTAAAAGTTTTGTATCCCCAATATGAGTAAGCTATCAAAAAGAGTGAGGGAAGCAAGAACGGGGCAGATAAAGGAGATGAGCAGAATGTGGTCTCAGTTAAGTCTAGGCTTGGCCTGGCCCACAGTGGGCTCTGGATGTAGTTTCTATCCACTGACACAGTATCTTTGGAGAAGGGAGTAGTTGCCAGCTGTTAGTTGCTACCATTTACAGTAGCTGTTAAGTGGGTGCACGGGGCTGTAAAAGGAGAACCTAGGTGGGAAACCAATGGCATCCGTTATGTTGTATGCTTCACCTCTCAATTCAAATGACTAAATATTTGTGATGAATAAATTATGCTCCATGTAGCTAGATACAAGGTATTATAATAGCATATACATGATTTTATGTAATTGATGCATGGTTCTAAAACTCTGGAAGAGATTAATAATACACTAAATGTTAATAATTGCCTTTCTTTATGTTTTTCATATGTATATATACACACATATTTACATATTGCATATTTGTGCACATACATAATGTGTATATCATATAACATAAAATGTATACATTATATATAATATATAGTGTATGTGTGAGTGTGTATTAGTTTGGAGAATTATTTGTTTTTTTCCCTTGCAGAAAATAGGCAGAAATCTATTTTGAATGGATATCACCAAAAATAATAAGACAAATTTTAGAAAGTAGATTAAGATTCAATGATTTCCAGTGGAAAATCCTCCAAAGCGCTAGAGTATATTTTCACAATCTTTAGAGTACTAAGAACGAAACATAATTCTTTATGTGAAAAGCAAATGCCATGCTTTTCCTGTGTAAATAGCATGAAATTATCCTTATAAATGGGGTGTCTGATAGCAAAAAGGAACCATGTTTGTTTAATCCAAGCATTCAAAAAGATGGCTCAGCATTAAAATAATTCAGAAACCAATGTCTTCAAACAACAAGTGCATGAGTAGCCACCAGTGCATATCTTGTGACTGAAGAAATGTATAAAGATCTGTTGTGCAACAATAAATCAACCCTTTAGAGAAAACAGGAAGTGTCAGGGATTGTAACTAGGTCAGATACAGAATATAAATTCGATCACTTCCTGGTTACTAAAGAATAATTTGTGCTCTTCTGAGCATGGAGAAGTGAGGTGATTTTAGGATAGAAAGGTGCCAACACCAAGTAGCATTTATTTTAAAGTCTCAAAGGCTTGAAGGACAGAAAACATCTGGAAGTTTTGAATAAGTAACTGAATTTATGCCACAATTGATCACTGCCCATAAGTGTACAGACCATGCCTGATTAGAGTGGTGTCCTTATGACCCAGTTAAGGGTTGGAAATGTAGAATATTCTCCAATATCAGCTGAATGAATTAATGTGCACATAAATGAATGAAAACATACCAGGTAGCTGTAGAATGATCATCTTTTCCTTTGCTCCTGTCAATGTAAACAGCCACACTGCTTAGCAGGCTTAAGTCTCTGCCCTAATTCTGCTAATAGCTACCTCTGTGACCTTAATCAACAGCCTTAACCCCGTGTAGCCCTCTTGTTTCATCTGCAAGATAAGTTATTCACAAAGAGATCAAAGGTCTTCAGCAGATTTAAGTTTTGAAAATTTGCCCTTTAATCAGAACTATCATCTTAGTGCCGAGAAGGAGAACATAAGGCAACCATGAAGAACAGTATTCTAAAGTCACTGAGTACATGGGCTGAGATTCCGGAATGGTCAGACAGACATGGTTTGAGCCCCATTTCTGCCATCTTCTAACCTTATGATCTCAAGGTGGCTATTTAACAGTTCTTTATTTATAAAATTCAGATGTGATGAAGATTAAACAATTTAATTATGTAACACACCTAGCATAATGTCTGGCACATAGCGAATGCTCTCTTTTGTTACTATGGCTGCTGTCAGAGGTTGAGAGAGTAAGGTGAAGTTCCTCCAAGCAGAATTGTTGTCTTTGCTTTCCTAAGTCCAGATATGTTTTAGTTCTCCAAACTAATAGGGTCATATGAAGTCAGTGTTCTAAGAGCAGACACAAATAATTTAAGTACTGTTCTCAAGAATAATTATACAAAAGTAATGAAATCTGGTCAGCCAGGTGACTTACACCTGTAATCCCAGTACTTTGGGAGGCAGAAGCAGGAGGATTGCTTGAGCCCAGAATTTCAAGGCCAGCCTTGGAAACAAAGTGAGACCCTGTCTCTAAAAAAAAAAAAAAAAGAGGATTAGTGGAGTATGATGCTGGCATGCACTGGTGGTCCCAGCTACTGAAGAGGCTGAAGTGGGAGGATTGCTAGAGCCCTGAAGGCTGAGTCTGCAGTGAGTTGTGATCATACCACTGCACTTCAGTCTGGGCAACAGAGTGAGACCCTGTCTAAATACATATATGTATATACAAAAGTAAGAAAACCCAGGAGATTGTTGTTATGACTCCCACCTCCACATACACAGGTTTGTCGGTTCTTTGATAGTATGACTATTCCGGGTCAAAAATAAATATTTTATGTGTGACATTGTTCCCCTAGGGAAAGTAGAAACCACAAATATTTTACTGAGAAAAGTAATTGGTAAGCATCACATAGTTCCTAATTTTGCTGTTGTAGTAAAGGCCTATTGGTTAGTGTAGTTGTTATTAATGCTAGTTCACCAAATAGTTTTTGGTTTCTGCATTTAGTTATATGGTAGGTGTATTAATCAGGGTTCTCCAAAGAAACAGAATCATTTACAGTGTGTGTGTATATTAGTTATATATATATATATATATATATTTATGTATATATATATCTATTTTGAATGGATATCAGCAAAAATAATAAGACAAATTTTAGAAGGTAGATTAAGATTCAATGATTTCCAGTGGAAAATCCTCCAAAGCACTAGAGTATATTTTCACAATCTCTAGAGTACTAAGAACAAAACATAATTATTTATGTGAAAAGCAAATCCCATGCTTTACCTGTGTAAATGGCATCAAATTACCCTTATAAATTGGGTATCTGATGGCAAAAGGAATCAAGTTTGTTTAATCTAATATGATTGCACATATATAAAAGGCCTGAGGGCAAGAGCCAATATGTAGATTCCAGTCCGAGGGTGAGGGCCTTAGAATCAGGCGTGCCAAAGGTCGCAGAGGATTGATGTCCCAGATCAGGAGGAATCAGGCAGAAAGTAAATCTAACCTTCATCTGCCTTCTTGTTCTATTCAGGCTCTCAATGGTTTGGAAGATGCCAACCCAGGTTGTGGAGAATAATTTACTTTATTCAGTCCATCCATTCAAATGCTAATCTCTTCTAGAAACACTCTCACAAACACACTCAGAAATAATGTTTCAGCAGGTACCTGGGCATCCCATGGCCCATTCCAGTTGACATATGTAATTTACCATCGCAGCAGAATTGCATTTCCTGACTTTATTGATGCTGGCTGGGGCCATGAAATTGGGTAGGGTCATTATTGTAAGCCAAAGTAATGTATGCTGCTTTTGAGCTAAAGCATTTTACTGCTAGCCCAAGACCTACCAAAGGTCTCTTTTCCTTTGCTATAGTGACCAGTAATGTTCTAGATCGACACTGTCCAGTAGAATTTTCTGCAAAGATGGAAGTATTCTCTGTATTATCCAATATAATAGCCACTAGCCACATGTGGCTCTTGAACTCTTGAAAAGTGATTAATGAAACTGAGGAGTTATATTTTAAATTTTATACAATTTTAACTAATCTGCAGTTAAATTTAAAGGGTCACCTATAGCTGGAGGCTACCATACTGGACGGCATAGCTATAGGAACTGGCTGCTGTCTCTCAGTTCCAGAGAATGATCTAGAACAGAATCTCCAGCAAATGCGCTGAGAATTAGAATTAAAACTTGTTTAAGTTCCTGAGACTTCAAGGCTGTTACCAAAGCCTAACTTAGCTTTTTCTGATAGATATGGGTTACCTTCTTGCTCTTTTAGTTGCTGAAAACTAGCTACCTCACAAACACATGCAGAAACAAGGCTACCCACAGAGATAGTCTCTCAACAAATATGTTACAAAATGGTGATGCTACCCTTCTACAGCTGATGGGTCCAAAGTTAGACGGTTCATCCAAGCTGGGATAATTAGATCACCTCTCTTGAAAATTTAAAGACAGAGTGTTTGGGAGCTATTGGAAGGTGAATCATTATGCTGATACTCTTGAATTTGCTCTTTTTCTTACCCTTCATTGTCAATTTTGTGTTTAGATTTAGTGAAGTAACCCAGTATCTTTCTAATACACTCCCCTTTTGCCACACAAAGAATAATAAGTAGTAACAAGGAATATGGATTTATATGTCTGCAATAAGGTAAAAAAATCACTTGAAAACTGGATAAGAAAATTTGCTAATTTTTTCAGAGTGCTAGGAGAGTAGAAACTTCTCAAAGGTATTGCGTTTCAGGCCAAGCGCGGTAGCTCATGCCAGCACTTTGGAAGGCCAAAGCAGTCAGATCACTTGAGGCCAGGAGTTTGAGAACAGCCTGGCCACCATGGTGAAACTCTGTCTCTACTAAAAATACAAAAATTAGCTGAATGTGGTTGCGCAAACCTGTAATCCCAGCTATTCTGGAAGCTGAGGCAGGAGAATAGCTTGAACTCGAGAGGTGGAGGATGCAGTGAGCTGAAATCACGCCACTGCACTCCAGCCTGGGCAACAGAGCGAGACTCTGTCTCCAAGAAAATTTTTTTTTAAAGTTTTGTGTTTCAATGCCCTCTATGATAAATGTATTCAGCAAATATGTATTTAGTTCTTGTTATATTCTGGATTCTATACTAGGTACTGAGGATTCAGTAGGAGACAAAACAGATTCAGTCCCTGTCTCCGTGGCATGTGATAGAATACAGGCAAGTTTGAGTACTCCAATGGAGTCAAGTGTCTCCAGTTCCAAAGTCTATGCATGGAGTCACACTGATGGCTTGGGAGCCACTCTATCATAGCTCAAGTGGCTGAGATCATAGCACATGTCACTCCTTCCCTCTCTCATTTTCTGTGCTTAAGAAAATCCCGGGAAATAGAGCGAGCTAAAGATTGGCATTAAGAATTTGGTTATAGGCCAGGCACAGTGGCTCATGCCTGTAATCCCAGCACTTTGGGAGGCTGAGGCTGGTGAATCACTTGAGGTCAGGGGTTCAAGACCAGCCTGGCCAACATGGTGAAACCCCATCTCTACTAAAATACAAAAATTAGCCAGGCATGGTGGTGTATGCCTGTAATTCCAGCTACTACGGAGGCTGAGGCAGGAGAATTTCTTGAGCCTGGAGGCAGAGGTTGCAGTGAGCTGAGATCATGCCACTGCTCTCCAGCCTGAGTGATAGAGTGAGTTTCCATCTCAAAAGAAAAAAAAAAAAAAAAGAATTTGGTTATAAAAATATAAATATCCTAAGATATTTTATCCTTACTAGTTTTCCCCAGGCATTCATAGGTAGTTAATTATTACTGTCTTAAGTGACCAAAATCGTGTAACTCCCTGATTAACAAACCATCTTACCGGCAGGAGACAACAACCATAATAACAACAACTATAACATGGTAACAGCCATAGCATTAATTATTCACTGACTTTTATCCAGGCAGTATGCCAAGGGTTTCTATACATTTGTCATTTGATCCTTACAGCAACCCTGTGAAGTAGATTTTATTGTCTACGATGTATAAGTCAGGAAATTGATGAAAACCCAGTAGGAGGTAGAAACAGGACGCAAACATAATTATACCTGACTTCAAAGCCTTGGTGTCAAATCACTATCAGGAAATAAAAAAGAAGAAGGCACAATAACCAATGAGTAATGACACCACATAGCCCTCCAACTTCCAGTATGTGAGATGTTTTAAGCTTTTTGAAATAAAATTTTTCCATTTTTTCATGCTGATTCTGTAATTGCTGTATTTCAACATATCGATGTGTTTTTAACATTAGTCAACACAAAAGTTTTACTGCAATCAGATCTCTTTCTTGGTATTTTCACTGAAGCCTGGGATTGATCTAGAATCAATATTTGAAAACCAAATTACTCTAGCCACTATACTCACAGTGTAAAGGTTTGGGCAAGATAAGAAATAATCAACCACTGCAGTCTCTAAAGTGTATATTTGTTGGCTATTTAAAGCATACCCCAATCCTGTGGCATTCAGCTTTGTATATGCTACCAGTTCTAACTCAGAGAGTTAACCTTAAATAGTTGAAACATAAAACTTTAGTGGGTAAGCACACAGATACACAGAAATATATACAAATTTCATCTGAATGGCAATAAATGAAAGCAGTCAAGCTCTGCCTTCTTTTATAGATAAGTATGGTATTGTACTAAACATTAGTGAAAATAAGAGTAATCTTTCTGAAGACTTATTATTTTTAAAAAAATCCCTTAGAAACTAATTGTTGTGAAGATTACAATGTGGAAAATTATAATACAAAAAAAGTTAATTTGCCCACATTACTGGCAACTAACCAAAACTTGGCAATTCTTCTTAGACAGAATAAATAAAATTCTGCCTGGTAGATCAAATACAGAAGTGTAACTTGAAAAAATATGTAAAAATTGCAGTGAAGTATAGTCCCACTAATATTACATGGTGCCATTTTCTCAAAGATAAATTTAGAATCAACACATTTGAAGAAAATTACACTTTTAATTGGTAAATGGAGAAACTAATTTTCATATTTATCTGATGAGTACCTGTCTGTAGGTTCGCATGAAAATATGTTTAAATTTGAAGAGTTTTTCAGAAAACACTGTTGAAATGGGAGAAGTTCCCTTATCCCCCTGGCAGAGCATGTGCGACAGGGCTGTGGCTCCCTTCTTCAGTGCCCTGCTGCTCAAACCCCCAGGGGGAGCCTGCAGATTGGCAGTTAGTTGGGGGAGCGTTCTGGGGCTCTGACCCCACTGCAGTGTCTAGAGTTGAGTGTTTACAGTTCCCAAAGCCCCAGTGAGTGTGTGTAACAGTTCGCTCTTTCAGCTTTGCCATCTGCAGGCAGCTTGTGTTAATGAGCTCAATTAGACCCTTTGCCTTATCACAAGGACAGAGGGCTTTCTGTATCTTGAGTTCTTGCCCTAATGTCTCAGAAAAATGGGATCACATGGGTTTGGAGGATGAGTGCAAGATTGTACGGGGTGGTGGAGGTAGCTCCCAGTGGGATGGATGGGGAGCCAGAAGGGAGATGGAGTGGGAAGGCGATTTTCCCTGGAGTTGGGCTGCCCAGCGGTTGGACTCTCCTCTGACCACCCCTGGCTGAATTCCCCTTGGCGTCTGCATGTTTTCACCATTGCTGGCCTGCCAGTGTCTACCAGTGTCTGCTGGTGTTTTCTTCTGCTCCTCTTGACATCCAGCCACTTGTGTGTGTGTGCCCACTATGGCCCTAGATTTTTATAGGTACAGGATGGGGGACATGGTGGGCCAAAAGGCAACTTTTGGGGCATGAAAACAGAAATGCCTGTCCTCATTTAGGTCCTTGGACACAGGCCCAAAGGTAGAGCCCTGGCCAGGGACCCCGGCTTTCTCTACCCAGAACTTCCCTGGCTCCGACCATATCACTATCAGAATTCAATATTATAAATGAAAAGAAGTAAAATTAATTTCCTTTAAAACCACAAGGGACATTGTGTTATAACATAATTTTGACTATTAAAGTTCTGTATCTCCACATCTATAAACACAAACAATACATTCAATATACATTCATTCCATCAAATTCACTGATTTACTCGAAAGCAAACATTTATAACTGGTTTTAAAAATAAATCAATCTATTGTTTTTACATTTGTCTAGTCAGATTTTATTTTGCTTTGAGAAGACTCAAGCTGATCTTAAACACTGTTCTTAAGTTTTTTTTTAAGTATCCTATCTCTTATTATGGCAACATTGCAATGATAAGAAAAAAGGTCCTTGAGAGAGGAAAAAGTTCCTTATTGGAGTAGCAGCCTGGGTTTGATGTAATCATCTTCATTTAGGTAACATTACATAGTGTGATTAATCCCTCATGAATCCCACCATCCCAACACTATGAAATCTTCAAAGACTAATGGAAAAACGTATGAAAATATTTTTAGAAAATAAAAATCCTCCATCTAGTATATTGCACCAATAAGTATAATAAGTTGTTGGAGAGAGAAGGGTTTACATTTTTCTTTATAGCCATCCTTTATACTTTATTCCAAAATATTGCTTAGTGGTGAAAGTAAAAATGATTGTTTTTGTCATCTGTGTCCTATATAAAAAGTTTACTACCATAACAATGACAAGCTGACCTCCAATATGGAAGCCAGATAAGAGTGGTAAAACACAGACATTGAAGAAAAGTGCCCACTCCACCCTTTATCTGATGCTGAATTGTATAGCTCTACTTCAGTTGGGTTTTGTTTTGTTTTTGTATCGTCTCACTGTTTTCAGGTGAGTTTTGGTGTGATTCGGAATCTATATTTTTTTTTAAACAACAAACAGTCTGGGCACAGAGGATAAAGAAATATTGGCTTTTCTGGAAGAAAAGAAATTCATCATCCAAAAGATACCATCAGTCTTGATTCTACTATAAAGAAACATTCCCTTCTGAGGCTCCCACCAAAAAAAAAAGTGTGTGTGTGTGTGTGAGAGAGAGAGAGAGAGAGAGAAAGAGAGAGAGAGAAAAAAATTGACTGTATGTGTTTGGTTAAACACCAAAACTAATATGTTCAGATTATTTCTCACTTTCCTTTATCTTTCAGTTCTGTTCTGCCTTGCTGAAGACTTGAACATCAATGTATTTGTCCTATGTTTAAATCAAAGAGCTACTTTTGATGCTGCTTTTATTCTAACAATCTCACTGACCACTACACTTCCTCCCACCAAAATTAATTTGTCTTACAGTTCTCCCTGAATTTTAGATTAATTTTAATTAACTCTTATATTAGTCTTTCAACCAAATGCATTTTTCCACTAGATATACTGTTTAATTATGGGAAGAAAAATATGTCTTAGTCATTTGTTTGTTTCCCTCTCCATCATCTTTCCTTTAAAGAAACCATCTCTCACTTTCTATTTTTATAATGATTATGCTGAGTTATAACATTCAGTGGACCCAGTCTTCTCCCCTGAAGCCAAGAGCAAGTGATCCAGTTCCAACCAGGGCTCTGGTGCCAGATAGCCTAGATTAGAATACTGGTTCCACCACTCACTAGCTGTATGACTTCCAGTAAGTTACTTAACTTCTCTGTGGCTTAGTCTTCCCGTTTCTAGAATGGGGAAATAGGCCAGGCTAGGTGGCTCATGCCTGTAATCTTAGTACTTTAGGAGGCTGAGGTAAGAGGATCACTTGAGGTCATGAGTTAGAGACCAGCCTGGGCAACATAGCAAGACCTCATTTCTACTTTTTAAAAAAAAAAATTAGCTGGGCTTGGGGGCACATGCCTGTAGACCCAGCTATTTGAGAGGCTGAGGTGGGAGGATTGCTTGAGCCAGGGAAGTGGAGTCTGCAGTGAGTCGTGATCAGGTCATTGCACTCCAGACTGGTCAACAGAGTGAGAACCTCTCTTAAAAAAATAGTTAAGATGGAGAAATATTAGAACCTGTCTCATAGAGCTGCTGTGAAGATTAAAGAGTTAATACATGTAAAGCATTAGCATAGAGTAGATACTTAGTAAACTATTCTCAATCTTAGTACTTCAATAATAATAATTGCTATTTCAGTTGCCAACTACCATCTGGCTGCCAAATGGAGAAAGCTTACATCAGAATGAAGCCAAGATGAGGTAAGTGGAGCCGAGACAGGAAAACAATGTCTTGATGACAGCATTTGAGCCCTGGACCCAGCTGAGTCAGAAACAGGCCTTTAGACTTCCAATTACGTGAACAATGGACCCCCTGCTTTTATTTTTGCCTGAGCTCATTTGCATTGTATGATTGGTACCTATTAAGTAAAAAAGTCAGTAAGTCAGTGAGATTGTTACAATAAAAGCAGCCTCCAGCCAGGCACGGTGGCTCACGTGTGTAATCCCAGCACTTTGGGAGGCCGAGGCAGGTGGATTACTGGAGGTCAGGCATTCAAGACAAGCCTGGCCAACAGTGAAATCACGACTCTACTAAAAATACAAAATAAATAAATAAATAAAAATAAAAAGCAACATCAAAAGTAGGAAACTAAATCAATCTACCTGAGGACGGTGATTAATACGAAGTATAAGCTTTCACATAGGATAAGGTTTTGTTTTGTTTTCTTGTTTTTGCCCCTCTTAAAATGGATAAATAATTCATGATCAAAGGTACTGTGGGATTCTTTTGCCAAATAGACAACTTAGGTGTAAAATTTTTTGAACTTTTCCTTAAGATAACCTAGATGATTTTTTATTTATTTATATATATTTATATATATATATATATATATATATAGAGAGAGAGAGAGAGAGAGAGAGAGAGAGAGAGAGATTGTCTCGCTCTGTTGCCCAGGCTGGAGTGCAGTGACTTGATTTCGGCTCACTGCAACCTCTGCCTCCCAGGTTCACACCATTCTCCTGCCTCAGCCTTCTGAGAAGCTGAGACAACAGGCACCAGCCACCACGCCTGGCTAATTTTTTATATTTTTAGTAGAGATGAGGTTTCACTGTGTTAGCCAGGATGGTCTCAATCTCCTGACCTCATGATCCGCCTGCCTTGGCCTCCCAAAGTGCTAGGATTACAAGTGTGAGCCACTGCGCCCGGTCTAATGTGTAGTTATTAAGCGAGGCATAAAAGGCAACAAAGGTCTTGCTGCACTGAGAAGTGTCATGACCACTATTCTGAGTGTTGAGGCCTATCTTGGTTCTCCCTGTTTACCTATTAAGTTATATTACTTTTTCGTGTATCCATCATATAGACTGTCACCAAAATTCCCATCTTGGCTTACCAGTAGTTCTATATCCAATTAATTTAGCCTTTACCATATGTTCTTTTCCTTCCACAAGTTCTCGTTTCATCTTCGTGTTGGTTATACATGAAGATGCATGCATGTCATGTTCCCTGCATACTTGAAAAGATTTTTCTCTGAGCTTTTAACACTTCCCTTTTTTTTCATCTCAAGCTAGTTGGGACATCGGGTTATTTCATAGTCGTTTATAATGACATTGTCTTTTTTTATGATGAACTTGCAAACTAGTATGTAGGTAGATCTGGCCCTCCTACAACTTCCTAGTGTCATATATTTTATATCTGGGAAAAACTTCCAAAAAAGATGGACTATTTCTGTGTTTCCCAAATTTGGCAGCACATCAGTATCATTTTGTTGTGCACAGAATCTGTAACTTTTTCCCCTGAGATTGGAATTCAGTGAATTTGCCAAACAGCTCAAGCACCTGCTTTTCAAAAAGCTCCCCAGGTAATTCTAATACAGTTCACTGTGAACTACTATATTGATGAGGAATCCAAGTTTTAGAAAGATCCATCATTGGACATACAACTAGCTTGGGGTAAAGTTTGAACTAGAACCCATTGTACTAACTGCCAAATCAGAACTTCAGGATGCCATGCTGCCTGAATCTCCATAGTGGTCATCTCTTGCAGTCAACTGCTCAGCCTCTTTTATCCCTTATACAAATCGGAGAGTGAGAGAGAAAGTGAGAGAGACAGAGACACACACACACACACACACACACACACACACACACAAACACACACACACAGAACAAGAGAGACAGATAAACAGAGACAAAAAGAGACAGAGAGAGAGGATATATGAAGTGAGTTCCACTACTGGGCTTCCCTATGTCATGAATCAATACACTCTCCTTTTCCTTAAGGTAATTTGGGCTGGATGTCTGCCACTAAAGAGCAAGACTCCATCTCAAAAAAAAAAAATAAAATGAAATAAATAAAATAAAATGAAAGCGTCCTCAATAATGCATATGAATTCCAAATGCTAAATGGGACAAAGACTGGATGCAAGTTGGATGAGCTCAACACATACTGGTTTGGCATAGAAATTTCCTGGCATCATAATGAGTCAAGAGTAGTTACAGGACATGGTCAGTAATGACCGGGATGCTGTACATGAGACAGCAAAATGTAGGGACTTGCAGATCCAGCAAGAATAGCACTGGTATACCAGATTTGACCCATGGTTTTGGAGTGAAGTATATTCCCCTGTGTTCATCTTTTCAATATCCTCCTAGATATGGACAGCTCAGGATCAGGGATGGTGATCAGAGTTAGCAGGTGGCCAAAGGCCTGCAAGAATATCTAGGTCCTGCATAAGACTAGAAAGGGATGCTATATTTAGAAAGTCTGGAGAACAGGAATCAGTTTTTGTCCCCCTGGAATAACAAATCCTTCCCAGCATTGTCTTCAAAACAGTGAAGAGGCAGAATGTGTTCTTTTAAGTGCTAGCTGCAATATTCCTATCCAGGAAAAAAAAAAAATTGCCTTTGTCCAAGAACATTCCTGAATGGGCACATTTACTTATGAAAGTGAAGTCACCTGGGTTCTGGCTGGATGACTTTGAGATAGAAAAATCAATTGTGAAAACTATTCCATACACGAAATGTGTGTTTGACTTGTGTGAGGGGAGTGAGGAGAAACAGAAAAAATGAGGCCAGGATAAGACAGAGAAGGACTGAGGGAGAGATGCATGTCACCAATTGTTGGCCTTAGGCAAAACCATGACAATGTGAAATTCCTAGCTGAATGAGTTTCGAAAATGTGAATGGCTAATATTTAATTTCCATTTGTTTCCTAAATTCATAATTTATAAATGTCATTGTCTGTGTAGAGTCAGAGTGTAAACTCTCCACTCCACACCAACATCCCTGTTACACAAGCCAATGAGCTGCCTGAGTGGTGTGCAGAGCGTGGTCCACGCTACATCAGTACTGCAGTTATGGGAGGACAGTCCTGCAGGCACAGAGAGTAACGGGGACAGTTCTGAGGCAGCGGGAAATCAGAGAACAAGGTTACCATGAAAGCATATGCTCTTTGGGATTATGTTTCAGAGGGAATATTGTACTTCCTATGGAAAGCAAGACGGGTTGCAACTAATTTTATTTGAATCTCACAGGACAGGATGAGTGACTTCAGCTGTTATCTGGGTTATACCTAGAACAAAACTAGTACTTAGTAGTTCTTCCCAAATGACCTACTTCTACGTGGATTCTTTAAAAGTTGGGAAACCTATTTGCTTTTTACAGTAAAGATTTGCCCCAAATATTACACATTCTGTCAGGCATTTCAACTAGCACTAATTGGTGGAGTTTGAAAGCCAGAAGGATATCATTTTTTGCATCTATCATATTGGCAAACTCTAATGACAATACAATTTATTTTAATTACCTGGTGTTGTCTGGGGTGAGAGAAAATAGTCTGCTTACAAAGTGACAATGATAAAATCATTCTAGATAGCAGTTCTGAGATCTATCGAAAACCTTAAAAGTATGAATTCTGACTAGGAAATTCTACTTGTAGAGTTTGCTGTAAACAAATGTTCAGAGACACATGTGGTGAAAATTCAAATGATAATAAATTGGTCGACTAAGTCTTGCCACATCCATACAAAAGATAAAATATGGATGCAAGGAGTTTTAGAAGACTGCTTAATGGCATGGCAATTATTTTTATAAAGTATGCTTAAAAATCCATAAATTATATTGTGAGTTTTATTTTGTAAACATGTGTACATGTGTATGTATATAGGTACATACCTGTAAAAACTATAAATATATGTGCATATGCAACCTCACTTTAAAAAATATTTATAGTATACATGAGCACAAATAAAAGACTGAAAGCATACACCTAATAATTTTAACATTAGTTATCTTTCAGTGATGGCATAGTGAGTGATCTTTA
Source organism: Macaca mulatta (assembly GCF_049350105.2). Lineage (NCBI taxonomy): Eukaryota > Metazoa > Chordata > Mammalia > Primates > Cercopithecidae > Macaca > Macaca mulatta. The sequence continues at coordinate 138,181,203 of NC_133407.1, read as the reverse complement.
TTTGTGCCATTCTCGGGATGTTTTTGCAATTTACATATGAAGGATGTGTGTATGGTAGCTTTATAACCATAATCTCCAAAAAATGAAATTTATGGTATTCATATAATAAAATAAAAATAATTTTAATGTTAGAAATACATATAACTTTAAAGTGGGGAGACAAAAACTGGGGTGGGTTTCAAAAACTGGGGCTTGAGTTCAAGTGATAGTCCAGATTCCTGAACTGGCAAAGAGCTTAGTAAGTCTAAGTCTTTGATTTCAACTGTTCGAAAATAATATGCTTTGGCATGATTTCAATTTTATCTTATTGATTGAAGTGTATTTTCATCACAAAATAAGCATAAAAATTCCTTATTCTAAAATATTAACAAAATAAATACATAAATTCTAATGTGAATGTCCCAATTCTCCCCATTCTTCTAATTTACCCCCTCAATGCACACACACACACACACACACACACAGCCCTCCTGCCCTCCTCTATAATTTAAATATATTTTAAAATAAATAAATATATCAATATATTTAAATAATGTATATGTAAATATATAGTGAATTAAAAATATAAATTAACGTGTTATATTTTCCCATAAATATTTATATTAATATTATGTTCTGTCCTGACCATTCTTCTATGTTAATACATAAGAGTTCTGTCTCCTTGTAAAATATCTGCATAATCTTAATCTTTTACGGTATTGGACATTGGAATTTATCCAATGATCCTGCAATTGGATATTTATTTATCTTCTATACTTACAAAATGTAATAAGTATCTGTTTTTTGAACAAGTTATAGAATTTAACATACTTGAGCCTGTACATGATTTAGTGACAAATTTGTGAATCGTTTTTCCATTTATTCTTCAGATATTCACTTGTGCAGGCTTGATATTTCTTGAGTCAATTAAGAATAGTTATTTTGATGAGACCTTTCCTCCTCACAATTAAAAGAACTTCATATTTGAGAGAACTTCATGCTCTATGAGTTAAAAACTCATGGAACTGAAACAGGCCTCTAATTTACTGCCTTGAAAAACATCAGGACTTTTACAGATTTTCAATGTGAAACCTCCCTCTGATTCCTCAAGGAATTCAAATGCATTTGACCTCTTTTCAGCGGATATTATCAGTGCTTTCTTTTCTAATAGCCTTTTAAAACACGTTCATTTTATAAGATCCTTCCTCTACTATGATCTTAAAATTAATTTATAGAAGCTTTTGTGGGGTTTGGTGGGAGCAGGAGGAAGTCCTTGGTTATGGTCATGTATAAAAAAGAGCTTAGTGTGTTAGTAACTGATCCCTATTTCTATCTGATGGTCATTCCCTGTATTTTTTCTTTCTACATGCAAATCTTTAAGGAAATAAAAACCTATATCAACATTTCATATGTGGGGTAGTTTGTTCACAGAATATTTGTCTGGGAATTCATGAATTTTGTCAAGATGATATTCACTTTTTACTTTTGAATCTTTTCCATATCAACTACTACTGTTCCCTTTTTTTCCTTCTTATTTGTGTTTATGCCTGTTTTTTTTCTCCTATTTCTAACTCAGACCTGGAATTTGTGTTCACTCATATATAAAATTTTTAGCAGCATCAAGTTTTAGACTTATCTTTAAGCAAGTTTTATGGGGTTTTTTTTGGCCTATGACAAATCTCTTTCTTTTCTTTTTTTTTTAATTTGTTTATTTTTTTGAGACAGAGTCTTGTTCTTGCTCAGGCCTGGGTCCGGTGATGTAATCTTGGCTCACTGCAGCCTCCACCTCCCCAGTTCAAGTGATTCTCCTGCCTCAGCCTCTGGAGTAGTTGGGACCACAGGCACAGGCCACCACACCTGGCCCATTTTTGTATTTTTAGTAGAGACAGGATTTCACCATGATGGCCAGGCTGGTCTCAAACTCCCAATCTCAAGTGATCCATCTGCCTAGTCCTCCCAAAGTGCTGAGATTAGAGGCATGAGCCACCACCTCTGGCCTTGCCTAGGGCAAATTCTTATAACCAAACTTGTAGTTTCTTCTTCTTCTTTCTTTTCTTTGGGGGGCAGGGGTGTGAGGGAGGATGTGTTTTTTGTTGTTTGGCTTTGCTGCTACATATCCTAATACAGTCATTCTTCCAGACAAACACTGTGTATTAAAATTCTGACTCCTTCCATGATAAAAAATGTTTTGTTTGATCCCACACTTGAATCTTAATTTGGTTTAGGGAATATTCGGGATTTAAAATTCTTCTCTTATTGCTCTCTTATATTTGTTGTTACTGAAAACAACCTTGATGCCATTTAAATTTTCATTTCTTTGTAGGCAATTCATTTTGCTTTGTTCTATTTCTATTACTCACTGTTTGCCTTTTAAGCTTTTTTTTTTTTAATCCTTACAATACTTTCCCTGGGATGTTGAAAAAATGGGTACTTTTTGCTTCATTCATCCTGCTGTCAAATGGAACATTTTTCCCTCATTATTTTCTCTCATGCCATCTGCATCTCATTGAAGCTTCTAGATGAGTCCTCTTATACTTCATATCTTTTCATACTTGTTTTCTAACTCTTTTGTCCTTTGCACTGCATTTCCAGAAAATCTCTCGGCTTCCTTTTCCAGCTCTTTAATTTTCACTTTAATTATGTTCAATCTGCTATTCAGGATTTTTTTTTTTAATTTCCCAGGATTTGTTTTTTTTTTTTAAGAATTGTAAGTTCTTGAATAGCTTACTTTTCCAGCCTGTTTTTGTGCTAAGGTGCTGAGGATGTTAATCCTCCTTGATCTCTCAGAGATCATTAAAGCATCTTCTGATTCCTCTCTTAATTTAACCCCCAAGTTCTAGTGCTTTTCTTCCATTGTGTCGATTTTCTTCAAATACTTGTTTGCTGAATACTCACATTGCAATTTGAGAAGCTGATAACAATTACAGGAGCTTGCCCTCAGCAATTTGGGGAAAGTAGCAGAACAAGCCTCTGGACTGGATGTACCAGTAGCTTATCTGCTGTGGAGAGAACACCCTGTTCCCCTGGGAATGGCTAGCTGTCTGACACAAGGCCCACTGACTTGTTCCAGCCCTGAATAAACAGCACAGGCTAAGGAAGGCTCAGAGATCACTCCATCATAAATGTTGGGAGCCAATTAATCACTCAAGTTACCTTCAATTTGCTGCCCCCACTCCACTGACTCTGAGGCTGAAGCACCCCCAAACAACAGGCCTTAGGTCCCATTGTGAATTTTGCACTATTTTTCTTTGTTCTTATTTTTCTGTCACTTTATTTTCTCTGTCAGTTTATTTCTGTCCTCTTATGTTTCACTTATGTATAAAACTTTTATGGATCTCTCTCTCTCTCTGTCTCTCTGTCTCTGTCTCTCTCTCTCTCTCTCTCTCTTTCTCTTTCTCCCTCTGTGTGTCCCCACCTCTCCCTCTCTCAAATTTCAAGGGATATGGGACAGAAGGGGATGTTAGGGATATGTGCTCATTTTTCCCTCTGAATTCAGATTCCTCGGCAAGCATTTTGTGCATGTTTTCACCCTTGTGTTCCCTTTGCCAAGATTGTCTCACTTATGTCTATTTTGAAATGATACAGTGGGCTCATTTTTAAAACCTTCATAATTCATCCCAGAACCAGGTGTGATAGAAATAAATATATAACCTTAACACATAAGCCCACATCTTCCTCAAAAGATTCTTGTGAGCATTAAATAGGGCAATGTATAAAAGAACCTTGTAAAATGTAGGGTGCTGTGTAAACATGATTAAAATAGTGACTTTTATTTTCAGTTTCTTGAAAGTATGAACCATGTTTTAATCCCTGTTTTCTCATAGTGGGTAGTCATCTACTCAACTAATTGATGAGTCAAAATTCGCTGAATGAATGATCTCATTCACATCAAATTTTGTTTTCAAAACATTGGAATTATGACAGAAATATATTTTATATACCTACTAGAAACACTTATCCATGGAGCTAAAATATACAGTTTACATTTTTTCTACACTTAAGATGTATGAGATATAACAAGTATATAACAAGTATCTCATACATCTTAAATGTAGAATAAATGTGAACTGTATATTTATTTTTAAATAAATTGTGTCCCTAAGATTCATATGTTAAAGCCCTACTGCCCAGTACCTGAGGTTGTAACTGTGTATGGAGATAAGGTCCTTAAAGAGGTAATTAAATTAAAGTATTTAGTGCGGGTCCTAATGCAACATGACTGGTGTCTTTCTAAGAGAAAATTTGAATACAGGCATGTGCATACCTGGGAAAGACCATCTGTGAATACAATGAGAAGGTGGCTGCCTGCAAGCCACTGAGAGTGGCCTCAAGAGAAGCTGAACGTGCCAACCCTTTGCTCTTGAACTTCTGGCCCCCAGAACTCCGAGAAAATAAATTTCTTTTTTTAAAGTCACCCACTCTGTGATAATTTGCTATGACAGCCCTAGCAAACTAATACAAATGCATTGCTATACTTTAAAAGCAATATCTTTTAAGCCCCAAAACAGCACTGTTGAAGCAGATACATTAATCCCACTCAATTTATAGATGCAGTAACTCAAGTTTAGAGTTATTTACTATGTAGGTAGTAATTCCTTAGGTAAGTAACAGAATAAGCTTTGTCCAACACCCCTGTCAGAACTCTTTAGTGCTATTAGGCTTTGAATAGCTTTAGGATGGCCAAACACCAATTTTTGACTTTTAGAAATTGTGGTAAAATACATATAACATAAATTTACCATCTTAACCATTTTTAATTGCATATTTCATCAGCTTTAAGTACCTTCACATTGTTGTGCAACCAATCTCCAGAACTCTTTCCATCTTGCAAAACATTAAAATACTATTCTCATTAAACAACACGTCTCCATTCCCCTCTTTTCTCAGTCCCTGGAAACCTCCATTCTACTTTTTATCCTATTAATTTGACTACTTCATATGAGTGGAATCGAAGAGTATTTGTCATTTTGTGATGGGCTTACTCACTTAGCATAATGTTCTCAAGATTTACCCATGGTACAGCATCTGTCAAAATTTCCTTCCTTTTTAAGGCTGAATAATATTCTGTTTTATGTACCTATTCCATTTTGTTTATACATTCATTTGTCCGGGAATACTTGGGTTGCTTCCATCTTTGGGCTATTGTGAATAATGCTGCTTTGAATATAGGAGAACAAATATCTCTTAGAGATTCTGTTTTCAATTCTTTTGGAGATACACCCAGAAGTGGAATTGCTGGGTCCTATGAAAATTCTATTTTCAATTATTTGAAAAACTGCCACTCGGTTTTTCATACCAGTGGCACCATTTTACATTCCCACCAACAGTACAAAAGGGTTTCAATTTCTCGATATCCTCACCAGTACTTGTTATTTTCTTTTTTTTTTTTCCCAATAGCTATCATAATGGATGTGAGATACCAATTTTTCACGTTAACTATTATCATTAGCTAGGTGTGGTAGCTCTCACCCATAGTCCTAGCTACACTGGGAGGCTGAGGTGAGAGGATCACTTCAGCACAAGAATTGGAGGCTACAGTGAGCTATGATCACGCCACTGCATTCCAGCCTGGGCTACAGAATGAGATGAGACCCCATCTCTAAAAATAAAAATAATTATTCTTATAAGGCAAAACTTATGTTACAAACTGAAATGCCTATGTATTCACATAGATGAATTTCTACCCCACCTTAATTCTGCTTATCTTTAGGAAGCAGGAGGCCTGAGGCCAAAAGTTCCTCGCCATGCCCAAACTGCCGAAGACTGGTGGGATTCAAGATGGCAGCTCACTTGACCTCTGAATAATCCTCTAACTTCATTATAATCTAATTTTGATGCTAAATGGCACTCCCATCAGTGCCATGACAGTTGACAATCACCATGACAATGGCGTGAAGAAACCATAAAAAGACAAAAAGAAAGATTTCGAGGAGTTCTCGGCTCATTCCCAGAAAGACATAAATATTCCTCCTCTTGCTTTCGATGATGAGCCTCCTCTTTAAAGATGCCCTATATCTGTGGCTTCCTGGTTCTCAGGAGCTGAGAAGTTGATTTGTGAGCCAAACTGCTGCTTCTCAATTCTATGGCCATAGAATTAAGCCTGCACTACTAGATACTCACTTTTGGTTTTGTGTATTGGCTTCACAGCACTGAACAGGGAGAGACCCTGGTTTTGGAGGGTGCCAGCTTTGTCAGTAACACGTAAAAAATTAATAAATAGGGCTAACAAATATAGATACACAAAATAACAAATATATAACAAACATAGAGTCACAAAGCATTTACTTTAAAAACAAGCAAAAATGCCACATTTTTACCAGCAAATTTAGTATGTATTGCTTGGATTTGGGTGATTCTCAAAGCTGCAAAGTACATTTATATATTCTATTATTTACAATATTTTTTCTCCCTTTAATCTTCACTATAATCTTTTGGGTATGTTATTCATTTAATACCATTCTCAGGTATTAAATTAAATGAGGAAACCAACATTCCTCAAGTATGAATAACTAATTCAAGACCTCATGACCAGAGAGCAAAGAAAGAGTGTGATTCCAAGATTCCAACTGCAATTTATGCCCTTTGCTCATGATTTCACGTTGCCACTCTCATTATGTAGTCTTTAATTAAAACTTGCAGGAATCACTTTATAACAATATAATACTTGAAAATAGGCAGATGAAATATAAATTGTAAAAAAAAAAAAAAGTAAGAATGTAAGTTTTTCCTTAACTGTGTAATATAATAATGTCAAAAACGTATGGGTTGTTTTCAGGCACTGTGTCAGGTTTAAAGTAAAGTAAAACAAGGATTACTTAATACAAAAAAATAAAAAAGGCTAAAAGTATTTGATGCACTAAGATGAATAAATTTAAAATGTCAAAGTTCACAATCCATATGCTCCAGCAATGTAAACTGAGGCCAAAATAACACATCTTTTGAGATTTGTTATTAAATATTACAGCTTACACGGGATAATTAAAACATTGTGTGTGTAATATGTAGACACTAATTGTCCTACCATTCCAACACATGCATTTCAGGTTAGTCAGTGAATAGTCACTCTCCAGTCGCTAGGCATTACTGCATTAGTAATAGTAATAATAAAGCAATAAAGTTTATTATGCAATTATTACATTAAAGATGTTTAGATGTAGATTTAGATAGATAGGTAGGTAGATAGATAGATAGATAGATAGATAGATAGATAGATAGATATCCCTCAAATTACATGGGGTTATGTCCAGATAAACCCATTCAAAATGGAAAACATCATTAAATTGACTTGTTTTCAATATAGGATGGGTTTATGCAGAGGTAAATCCATTGTAAGTCAAGGAGTATGCCAAATGTGTATTGCTTTTGCATCAGCATAAAGTTGAAAAATTTTAAATTGAACCATTGTTAAGTTGGGGACTGTGTGTATGGGGGTGTGTGTGTGTGTTTGTATGCTTAAAAACAACTATTTAATTTAGGTATCATGGTCCCCATTTTTTTAAATAAGAAAAACGAGGCTTAGATAGTTGCCCAAGCTTACAGATCCAGGCAATAAGGAATCAAGATTAGAGTCACCAGGTGGGACTGACCATAAACCTATGTCTTTAACTATTGTCCATACAGTTTGACAGAGGATGGTTGAACTGTGATCCAAACTCAGCACACATCCCATCAGCAAGTTTTCTTCCAATTGATAATATCTCCAATTGAAATTTTACAAAAATTGTTGTTAAATTGTCTCCTAGAATAGACTTAGATGTAGATATCATTTTATCATTTCCTAGTTAGTATTGACAGTCCAAAGGGAGGCAAAGGTATTAATGGCTCCATTATTGGAAAAATATGCCTAGGTTATATGAATACCATTTAGAATGACTAATTCACATAGTCCTGACAGTATTTGATTTTTTACAATTTTCAAATGCTGTTCTGCTATAAAAGAAAAAGAAAAACAGTTGCTCTAAAACAAAAATTCAAATTACAAAATTAGCTGAGTAATTGGAAGAGAGAAAGATAGAGTGTGCACTATGACAATGAAGCTATGGTCCTTCAATGTGATGTTTTACTGAAAATCACTAGCCTAATTCTGCAAGTGGAAAAAAGAAAGGGGTTTAAAATAGAATATGTTCCCATGGAAGTGAAAAGGAAAAAAGTATAAGATCAACAGAATAAGAAATAAAGGCAGATGGGAAATAAATTAACCTGCAGTTTCATTGCAGCATATAAAGGGAGATAGAACTGAAAGTTGTATTCAACGTTTCATTCCAGATTGTGAGGAAATATTCTAGCTGTAATTGCTCTTAAGGTGATCTGTTACCAGTAATGAGATGATTATATTTAGACTATAAATTTGAAGTAGAATAAATCACTGTTTCAGTTAATCAGTGAAATATTCACTCATGTAAAATTCACAAGGAAAGGTTCAAAACATATCTTGTCGAATATTATAATAACTACATTTATCGAGAAGTTTAGTTTACTTTTTTAAAAATATAATTTAATTTTTATCTGTTCATCTATGGTTTCTGAGTTTAGTTTACTTTTAAAATAAGTTTATTGACAATCTGGTTACAACATCTGTAATACTAAGTGATACATTTTAAGAAAAATGATGTTGGTCCTTTAGTCAACCTTCAAAAGAAACTTGAACACAAGTGAATATTTTGGGGTAAAATAACTCAAATATAATTTTATATCAATAGACAAACCACCTCTTTCTAATTTCCACCTTTTAGTAAAAAATTTCAAGATCAGGATATGATGTGCTGATGGGGGCCAAATCACAAAGAACGATCTCTCCTTTCTGCACCATTCAAGCACCTGCTTGACTTGAGCCCACCAAACTTGTAGCAGGCATTTTGCTGCTTTTATTTCAATCACCTGTAAAACCCCTCTTATCTCCAAAGTTCAAGGAGACACTCCGTTTGAGAGTTTTTCCTATTGCAAAGACCTGAATAAAGTACTCATTCCCTTGCAGTTTGAGTCTTGGAGAGTTTTTGAGAGTTCAACACAAGTTTTTAAAATGACACCTCTTAAAGTAAAGACAATACCATAAAGTCCGGTCTTTTGCACTAATGAAACAGAATCCTAAGGCACCTATGTATTTTAATATATATTATCATGAAAATGAAATAAAAACTGTAGTAATCAGAATGTTGTAAGAAAAATGTATCTATGGTACAGATTTATTTATTCCTTTTAATTGCAAAAACCATAATTACTTTTGCACCAACGTAATACTCAGACAAAATGGGGAAAGATTTCCCAGTTGTGTGTAACAAAATTAAAGTGTTTGTCCATTTGTATTCAACATTAAAAATTTAAAGTGAAACTTCACTCACAAAGAATAGAAATTCTTTTTTCGAAAAATAATATATAATTATTCCTATGGAAATAAAAAAATGATATTTTTATACGTATTCACAGGTGGTAACTAAACATTAATAATATTCTCATATGTTCTTCCTCATTAAAAATCATACTTAAACTTAATGTGACTGTATTCAATCAAATCTGTTGCTGAAACTCTTTAACAGGCAAAGTCTTGTCTTTTCTGTTATTTCACCCAAATTATTAAGGAATTAACAAACATATTTTCAGGTTTGGAATTTAATTTTTACACTACTTATAAGCTAGTGTGACCCTGTACTTTTCATGGGTGCTGCCTAAGACTTGAGACTCCTGGGTCAGACACAGACTGTTACTCATAGCACAGCAAGCAACGTGAGTATTCACATATTTATATCAGTTACCCTTGCCCCACGTTCCATGGAGAGGGCAATGTGTTGAGTGTTATACACACAGTGGGTTTGCACTGGAGTGAAACACACTGAGCTTGGGGAACCCACAACTTGCATAGCAAACAATAAGTGTCCTAGTGCATTGGAGCTAGTACAACAAAAATATCATAGACTGGTAGCTTAAACAATTAACATTTATCTCTCACATTTCTGGAGTTTGGGAAGATTAAAGCACCAGCACATTATATGTCTGTTAGAGCACTAAATTCAAAGATAGTCATCTTCTCACCGTGTCCTCACATGGCCAAAGAGGTGAGAGAGCTCCCTTGGTTCTCTCATTCAGAAGGGTTCCACTTTCACGATATCATCGTCTCCCAACGGCCCCACCCCCTAATACCATCACACTGGGAGTGAAGTTTTCAACATATAGATTTTGGAAGTACGTGAACATTTAGCCCATAACGGTAAGCAAGCCTGCTCTTGTCCGGACAAGATGTAACCTCATCTCTCAAGGTTAAGGTTAACAGTTGGATAAAAATTCCTGATAAATTGTCTGGGTAAGAGCTTGCAACCACTACACAGCCAGCCAGATGTACAGAAGAACAAAACGCCCAAGAGAGACTGCCTCTATGAACTGTCTCTTCAAACACAGATCAGACAATAGAAAAGTACCAAGAAAGAGAAAGAATAAGAGAGAGACCTTCTTGATAAACCAAGCCTAAGCCCCACTCTCAATAAGTAAGCTGTTTTATCTGCACCCTCCATGCTCAAGCACTCCAGCCAGCCATTCTGGTCTCTTTTCATAAGAATGCCTTCTCTTCAATCTCTAAATATTTCCTTCTCATCACTCTGGCCTCAGGCTATATGTAACCTCCTTAGAAGACACATTCCTTACCTATCCATTTAAATTGGTTACCCTGTGTTCATTACACCCCTCATCATTCTTTATCTTAGCAACCACTCAATTTTCTTAAGGGGACTTTTCATAATACAAAATATGCATATTTATGTATATTCATTGGTCTTCTATTTTTTGTCTATCTCTTTCACAAGGCTCTAAGCTTCAAATTGCAAGGAATTATGATGTCTTGTTCACCTTTGTAGCTCCAGCACCAGTGTTGCCTGGTGACACAGTAGGCCCTCAATACACGGTGAATAAATGAAAGAATCAATGCAAAGTTTTAATCCATGTGTACATCTAGAATCAAATAAAAATTAAGCTAATAACTTAAACTTATAAAAATTAATCAAGATAAAAAATAATCAAGGTCAAAACATACCCTGCCTTCTTCAATGTTACTTGCTGTAGAGAAGTAATGAAAAGTCTGAGGTCCTTTTTAAAAAGGATAATAAGAAACATTTTACAACCTTTTCAATAAAAATATACTCCAGAGTACCCTCTGACATTATGTATTACATTTAGTTCAGTGCAATCCACTTAGAGGATTGCTTTTAACATAAAATGAAGTCGCAAACAGGCAATATTCTCTTTTAATTAAAATATGGAAAGACTATTGGAGGAGGATTTACAAGTCCTGGGTTTTAGTCCTTTCTTGTTTACTAGCTGGTTGTGAGCCCTTACCCAAGTTATTTAACTGCTTTAATTCTCAGTTTCCTAATATTTAAAATGTGGATATCAATAGGATCTTCATTCACTTTTAAGTTTTGTTATTTTTTCCACAGATAGCATTTAATTTCAGGTGTATTATCTCACAACTTGTTCACCAAAGCCATCAGGGAAATATCATGCATTATTAAATATATTATATTAAAATAAATAAATTTAATTTAATTATTTAATATATTTACTTAATATATTAAATAAAATTATTAAATAAATAATAACAATAATTATTATTAAAATATGATAAAATTACCTATTTTATTAGGTACCGAATATGAAGAGTCAGTGCTTTGTGGATTTTTTCTGTATGTATCCGTGTCCTTCTCTGAATCTCCTCCCTGCACTGGCCTTTTTCTCCAGATTAGCAAAGCTCTAGGCATGTAGTGAGGATCACGGCTACCCAAACCACCAACTTAGCAACTCTAGCAATAAGCCTGTCCCTCATGGGACATATTTTATATATATATATAAAATTATATAATTATGTATATAATTGAATATATAATTAAATATATAACTAAATATATTTAATTTAATTTAATAAAAATTAAATACAGGTACATAATTAAGTATATAAGTAAATATATAATACATTTAATTTCATTTAATAATATTATATCTAATATATTAAATATGATAAATAATTATATTAAAATAATGTAATTTTTCATATACTTAGGGTATGGTTTTTAATAGGAGAGTTATATAAAAGTGCATTCAAACATTTATGTATATTTATTTTTCATTCTCCTAAAATTATTATATTAACTGCCTATTTTGTCCCAACTTTTGTGTTAGGTGTTGGGGACAAAACAATGAACAAAATTAGCATGGCCTCTGTTGCCTTAGAGAATTCTGGGAATCACAATATAATCTCACACCTATATCTACACTGGACTAAAAAATTATCCTTTATCACAAGGCACAGTGGTTCATGCCTGTAATCCCAGAACTTTGGGAGACCGAGGTGGGTGGATCACCTGAGGTCAAGAGTTTGAGACCTGCCTGGGCAACATGGTGAAACCCCCATCTACTAAACATACAAAAATTATCTGGACATGGTGGTGCGTGCCTATAATCCCAGCTACTCCAGAGGCTGAGACAGGAGAATCAGTTGAAACTGGGAGGCGGAGGTTGCAGTGAGCCGAGATTGTGTCACTGCACTCCAGCCTGGACGACAAAGCAAGATTCCCTTGTCAACCTATAGTTGTCCTTGGGTACTTGGTACCATAACAACAAACCATTGTTTTTACCAGTGATAAAAACAAATGAGTTAAGCTAGATCTGGGTAGGGATTTCAGACCTACATCAAAAACCACATATGAGTTAGTAGTTGGAATGACAGGGAATTGCCATTTCTGTAAGCCAAAAATGGTTGGACACCGGAAGTTTCACATGGTTTGTTAAATCATTAATTTTATTCAATGGAATAAAGTTGGTATCAACCTGTGCTCTTCATTATACTTACAAAGTCCAAGGAAATGCCGGGCGCAGTGGCTCACACCTGTAATCCTAGCACTTTTGGAGACTGAGGCAAGTGGATCATTTGAAGTCAGGAGTTCAAGACCAGCCTGACCAACATAGTGAAACCCCACCTCTACTAAAAATACAAGAATTAGCTGGGCATGGTGGCACACGCCTATAATCCCTGCTACTTGGGAGGCTGAGGCAGGACAATAGCTTGAACCTGGGAGGTAGAGGTTGCAGTGAGCTGAGATCGCACCACTACACTCCAGCCTGAGTGACAAAGAGACAGTATGTCTCAAACAAACTAACAAAAAAAGACAAAACAACCAAACTCCAAGGAAATAATATCAGTCTCACACCTATGGGTTACTTAAAAAACTTTTGAAATATCTTTCATTACAGGATCCCATGTGAAAAAGCATTCATCTTTTAATATTGGATACTGGCTTTGTGCAAGAAGACAGGAAACATTTCAGAATGTGGTCCTCAATTACTTGAGAATTGGGTATGAACTGCCATGAGATATGAAACATGATCATAGAGCAAAATCCATTTTAGTAAGAAGAATAAATGTATGACTATATGTGTAACTGTCTTTACCATTCTAATTAAGAATAACAGAGCTTTTTAGATTTTTTTTTTTTTTTTTTGAGGGGGAATCTTGCTCTTGTTGCCCAGGCTGGAGTGCAAGCACACGATCTCGGCTCACCACAGCCTCTGCCTCCCGGTTTCAAGCTATTCTCCTGCCTCAGCCTCCCAAGTAGCTACAATTACAGATGCATGCCACCACTCCCGGCTAATTTTGTATTTTTAGTAGAGACCGGGTTTCTCCATGTTGGTCAGGCTGGTCTCAAACTTCCAACCTCAGGTGATCTGCCCACCTCGTTCTCCCAAAGGCCTTTTAGATTCTTAGAAACACAACTGATGACCTGCAAAATAACCTCATATTAGAAAAGAACAGGTTTATATTGATCCAGGTATATTTGCATGGGTCAAATCCTCATATAATAAAGTCAATGTTATTAGCCTTAAAGTTTTTAAAAAATAAAATGTTTCTGTTTTAAAAATAATAGCTAATTTTTCAGTTGTCTGGCAGTTTTCTCACTCCCTTCTTCACGTCATAGTAAAAAACTATCTTGTGCCACGGGGAGCATGTGATGTAGGCCTGACCCTCATCTAGTTGAACCATCTGAAACTGCCTGTATTTGACATTTTGAACCTACAGAAACAGGAATCACATATGGTTCAAACCAGTCATTTTCAATCCAAGCAGCTGTGATTGATCCAAGACATGAGTATATAAATGAAAACAGGGCCAATCAAATGCCTTTCCTAGATGACTCTTTGTTAGCCCCATGAGGGACAGGCTCACTGCTAGAGTTGCTAAGTTGGTGGTTTGGGTGGCCATGATCCTCATTACATGCCTAGAGCTTTGCTGATCTGCAGAAAAAAGCCAGCGTAGGGAGAAGATGCAGAGAAGGACACAGACACATACAGAAAACATTCACAAAGCACTCACTCTTCATATTCAGTACATAAGGCCTTAGATCTCCTTTTGATTCTGAGAACTAGCCTGTATCATTGGCTGCAACATTATGGATATATAAATTCTTTAAGCTAGTCTTACTGTGTTTTCTATTACTTGCAACTGGAAGAATCCAGTCTAAGAGAAAGGCAGAAATGTTTATGAAAAAGCTTGACAAGTGCAAAGAATGAGGACAAAACAAATTCTAATGTAAGATATTTCTCTACGTGGAAAGAAAATATCAACTCAACGGGTGTCATTGGATGGAAGAGTTTCTTTTTTTTTCCTCCCTCAGGAGAAAATTGCAAAAGAGATCTGAAAGTACAAAGGTTAATCAACTCAACCCAAATTTGCGTTGAAGAGACAAATATGTGACATAATTAACTAACTAGTTGAAATAAGTTAAATAATTAATTAGATTTGTCCTAACATTAGGAAAAAATATCACTGCATGCTGACATTTTTGAAAAAAAAAACAGTTTTACGGTTAATTATTGTACATGGCTGGGCATAATCTGATGTGAAGATGCAGAAATGAGAAGGAAAGAAGATATTCCAGCCAAGTTATAACACATGAATAAACAGACAAGGGTGACATTTTGAAGAGACCTTAAAGGCACTAAGGTCTGCTAAACCAGTATAAATTGTCAAATACAGTAGAAAGAGTATAAAGGAGAGCCAAGATTATATGAAGTCATCTCATAGCATCAACCTGGAAAAAATGCGGCTAACTAACCTTTGTGGCCCTTTTTCCTGTATTGTCATCCATGGCTCTATCTAAAAGGGCTGTATTTACAAGGGTCACATATTTATGTTTCCTATACCATTAAAGATTAGCAATAAAAAGATATGGAAATGTAACTTCATTTACATCTACATTTTGCTTTATTGGTATATGATTTTTAATATTTGTACAAGTATGTAGCATCATGTAGAAAAAAGAGAGAGAAACAGAGAAAAGGAGAGAAAGAGAAACATTAGAAATTGCACTTTGCGCTCAAGGTTCCCTCCTTGGTGGTAAACCTTCTATTTTTGATTTAACATCTGAGGATACTTATTTTACTTATCAAATGATGTCAGACTGGCTTAGCAAGTGCTAGGAGATGTGATTCAGAAAGCAACACACAAGGTCCATGAAAGCCTGAATCTGAACTTGTTACAAGTTGAGGAGAAAATTGAAGTCATAAAGATAATGATCAATAGATGTGCCACCATTCTAATTAAGAACACCAGAGTCTGTCAGATGTTTGAAAATAGAATTGATGACCTGAAAAATAACCTTGGATTAGAAAATATCAGGCTTGTGTTGCACCAGGGGCTATTGAGACAGCAGTGTAGGCTGAAATATTCTTTCAACAGTGGATTATAAAAGTGTAGGAAATGGATAAGTTTGACCACTTTCAACAATATATCATGGCATTCAACATAAACTAGGACAGCCACACAAATGTTTGTACATGTATAGGCAGACAGACTTAGAAACAAGGTCTGTTGAAACGAACATTCTTCCATTTAAAATGTTTGTTATTCCAAGTGATGATTTCACTCTGATGAAATTATTCACTTGTTATGAATAAGAGTGCGAGAATATTTTAGAGATAGCTACTTTCTTCCATCTGATGTAAAGCATTATGGAATTCAGATTTATGCTATGTTTTAACCTAACTTGAAGTAATTTTAGGTTGCTTTTTCCACTATATGGAGGCCTTTAATAAAAGGGTATGTCAGTGGATATTGCCATTAGCATTCTTAGTAATTCACTGGAAGAGGTTACAGCATTTAAATTTATCTTTTAAGCAAAAAGATATTTGTTTCCCTATAATTCAAGTGCCGCATAAGCTGACAACCTCTTCTATGAAATTCAGAACAGAAATTTAGTAGCTTGTGGCTTTCTTAATGGAAAGTACCTTTTAAGCCTCAGTTTTTCAGAGACTTAATACTTCCTTTTCTTGCTATTTTGGTTCCTTATCAATAGAATTTACTCTAAGTATATTCCAAATCCACCCATAGGGAAGGCTTAAAAGAAATATTTCAGATTGCTGAATTCCATAAATTGTGAGTTTGGATATTTTTAGGTTAATGTTCATGAATTTAAATTTCATAATGTATTGTTTATGTAAGAAGAGTTACAGAAATGTATTCTCAAAGTAATTGCAAAATGAAAGATGTTCGTGAGGCAAGTGCTCTTCTAATCTAAGGCTTTCACTTCATATCCCAAATTACTTACTTCTCCACATCTGCTGTCATTCTCTTTGTTTTTCCCCCAGCAGAGGGTGCAAAATAGTAAACCTTGAAACTGCTGCAAAAAACATATTAAAACCATAGTGATTTGCAAATGCAAAAGAAAAAAAAATCTGTAACTGTTCATGGAGGGTGATTCGTTATTAGGAAGAAGGCTAATTAACATTACCTTTCTGAGGAGAGGGTCATGATTATTAGTAATCATTGAGGAGGCAATTACACTTGGGGAATTTGCAAAACCAGGATCATAATAAGGACAACCTAGACATGAAAGAATCTAATCTTAGATTTAGTAAGCATAGTGTAACAATATTCCGGTATCAATAAATGTATACAATTTTATTTTAAATGCAGTAAAAACACCACTCTACAAGCATTATTTCAAGAGATCTTCACATGCAATTTAAAGTAGAATCTTCCTTAGATATTTTGGACACAGACCACAATTAAATCCTAGAACAGCAATGACTAAATTAAACCATCCAACTCTAGGACGGTTATTTCTTTCACACATTCTCTTTACACCCTGATAAGGCATATTGAAATGTTGGTCACAATTCTTCACCCTTACCTGTATCTATGCCTTTTGTCCCAAGATATTTCAGTTCTTCTCATAGACTCAAAGTGTATTCTTACCCACCCCATTGACTTTAGGCTTAGTTATTTTGCTATTCCCCGCCCGGCTCTGCCCCCCCCAACACCAACTAGACGCTAGTGTCATGATGCAAACAAAGGTTTGAAATAGGTTTCTGTGGTAGAACTTACTGTTTTGCACCTCGGCCATCACCATAAGAAAAGTTTCCGTAGTTTACTACTGCAACTTCAGCTGGGTCCTCATAGTCAATGCAGATGGTACAGACGGAGCCAAATCTATGGTAAGGAGCCCAGCCCAGGCAGACCTGCAATGGGAAGCGCAGCTGTCCAGCCAAGGCAGCAGGACCAGTTGAACCACAGACATATGAGCATGAATACATGGTTATTTTTAAGCAACCAAGTCTTGGGGCAGTTTGTTACAAGTATTAACATGTGATAGTTAACCAATATGCCAGAATCCATTCTTCCTCCGGGGAACTTGTTTTACAGTCAACTCATTGTTCCCTCCATTTCTTACCATAAAAAGTAATTATGGAACAGGCACAGTGGCTCACACCTGTAATCCCAACATTTTGGGAGGCCGAGGCAGGAGGATCATTGAAGTGAGGTGTTTGAAATCAGTCTGAGCAATGATGCAAGACCCTGTTTCTACAAAAATAAATAAATTAATTAGTTACAATAAAAAAAGAATTATGGACTGAAATTTATGATCTAGGCCCTGGAGATACTAAAAAA
This sequence comes from Macaca mulatta, assembly GCF_049350105.2. Classification (NCBI taxonomy): domain Eukaryota; kingdom Metazoa; phylum Chordata; class Mammalia; order Primates; family Cercopithecidae; genus Macaca; species Macaca mulatta. The sequence continues at coordinate 138,163,301 of NC_133407.1, read as the reverse complement.
AAAAAGTTCTTGCCTTTTGAAGGGCACAGAATAAGAAAATGTGGCTGGCACACAAACTGATAAATGCAATACAATAGAAGCATACACATGCTATAGTAAAAGAGCTGAAGATAATGTGGTTGATTCTATATGACTGAAAGTTAGAGAGTGTTGCTAAGGCCAATTTCTTAGAGGGTGAGCAGGCATAGAATAGACAACAAAAGCAATCCCAAGACCCAAACAAAACAAATATCATGAAGGACAAATTATTTTATCAGACAGGTTTCCTGAAAGGTAGGGAAAAAAAACACCAGATCACTGCTGAATGATCAAAATGTTCCCTGCTGAATAAACAAAACACACTCACAATAAAATGATTCAAAAGTGTGAGGGAAAAGATGCTGTATTCACTTACTTGAGGGTAGCTCTATATTTTTGCATATGCCTTGAGTGAAGAGTTGACCCCAGGTCATTTTCATTTCTGATTTCAAGAACCAAATGATAATAATAATTATAATTATATTATTAAAGGTCATGTTGATTGGGGAATCACTATGTCCCATACACTATTCAAAATACTTATATCCATTAATTAACGTAATCCCCATGCCAGTAATGTATTTATCATTATTATCCCCATTATAAAGCTAAGGAAACAGAGGTTCAAAAAGGTTAATGATCAAGTCTGACTATAAAGCCTGGCTCTTATTTATGGTCATCAACTAGGATCTTTCACAATAAAGCTATAAATATCAGAGAGACTTTCTGGAGTAGAACTTATGGTATTGTATTGCTAGCAAACTCCCAAATGATGCTAATGCTACTGGTCTTCAGGCAAGAGTTTGAGGAGCAAGGGTCTAGAAGACACCAGAAAATGCATATACTGCTTGTCCAGCTTTTCTGGGTGGCCACAACTTGTGGGAAACAGGCACAGGCTAGACTCTAAAAATTCTTCTATATCAAAAACTTGCCTTTGCATCCTATTTTCTGTTGGGGATCCACTGCTTAGCAGAACCATACTTTAGGAAATAGCCTTCAGATAAGTCAATGGGGTAGGCAACCAGGGGGCTATTCAGACTCTCCTGTTTGACCACTGCACTGCAGTGAAGGTCTGAGGTGTTTAATTCAAATGCGAACCCCCAGGGGTTGGAACAATTAGCTTACCATCTGCTCTTTGTGACACAACACATGACTGTGTTGAATATATGATTAAACATCTCAGAGAGACCACAGCCACTAAAATTCTGAGGCCAAATTTAAGCTTCTACCTTAACAGAGGCCCAGTCTCCCCAGTGACAACTGTCTTTAACAATGAGATTTGATTTCAAGACTACGTTTTAGACTCAGAACTGGTAGAAAGATTTCTTGAAAGCCTTACGTAGTTAACTGCAGTCTCTTAGGAGGATGACTATGCCTCCCTAAGACATGACTGAAACTCATAACTTCCAATTAGGCAAAGAATCTCCACTGCCATTCCCCTGGTTGCATGGTAAATAAAATCAGGGACGACTTGATTACAGGGTTTTGGGGGGAAAATTGAGAAGACCAGACAGGAAATGTAGGCTGTGGCTTCTGATGGATGCCTACTTTTCATCTACAGGATCTTACTTTTCCCATGAGTATCACAGTTAATATTTTTCAGTTAGAGCTGATTGCATGACTAGTTCTAAGGGTTAGAATATGGTTCAAGTCTGTCAGTCATGACATTCATCTTCCTCCAATTTCAGAGGCTGGTTCAAGGATAGGCGGGTAAATCAAGGAAGACCCATGAGGAGACATTCTTCTGGAACTTATATTGAAAATATTTACATTAAAAGCAGTCTCTTCCTGATGGACTTGAAGCTGAGAGCATGTAAGACTGGAGCAGTGAGAGGTCACCAAGTGGAGAGGATATGTTCAAAACTAAATTCAATAGAAGGTGTTGGGTAGGGTATGGAAGTGGTGACAAGCTGTGAAATGAATTTGCTGTGAAGTCAACTACAATTTACTTCAAAAAAAAGAGAACGAGAGAGAGATGGATGTGTGGATAATAAGAGTGTTAAATGGATAAATCAGGAAATTCTTTCTAGACTTACTTTACGTATGCATTAAAATATGTAGCAGTCCTCTAAGTCACTTTTACAGTTTGATCATGCAGGTGGGTGGAGGTGTGGATAGAGAAAGTGTGTCAGACAACTAGAGGTGTCCTGTTTGTCGTGCATATCTATACAATACTTTTTAATTGCATGGGTTTCAGAATAGAGAAATGATCACATTTAAGACTGATTCAGAAAGACAATAGCGCTTTCCAAATGTCTAATCTACAAAACATTGCAACAGATGCAGGAGGTTGGAGGCTTTGACAATTCTATTTAGCAAGCAGTAAAGAGAGAAATAAGGAAGGAGAGACACATTTTCCCCCGCTCTCCCAGATTTAATGTCCAGAATACTTCCTGACTCATTGTAGCCCATATGCCTCTACCCACTTTATGTTTTAAGACCAAATATTTTATTCTCAAATTGAAGGTAGTTGGACCAAGTGGTTTTCCAGTTTCCAGGATGAAATGTTCTACCACAAGCCAGAAACCATTTAAAAAATCACCTACTACTCTCCCATGAGTCCCATAAGCAAACAGATGTGCTACACAGAGAAAATGCATGTATTACATTGCTGTCTGTGGCATAGGAATACAGTTATTCTAGTAGAAGAAAAGAAATAATGGTATATTGGGAAAAATAGGTTTTAAAAGAGATATTTATATTTAAAATTGATATTTAATTGGGGGAGAAAATAAATGATACATGGAATACAATATAAACATCTCTACCTTAAAATAATGTTCTCATAATACTAGTTTTTGCCTGTCTTTTACAGACACACTTCCTTTAATTTGCTTTTAGAAATGGGGTTCTGTTTTTGCATTGATGGGTCTCAGTCAATGATGAGATTCCCTATGACTATTCATTACTTGTTACAGCTAAATCTCTAGTGAGGTGTGAATATTTATGAAGGCTGTTCCTTTTTTTGATTGGCTCTGATCCTGGTAGCCTTATTAAGAATAAGGTTTACAATAGATTTGCACTCTTGGTAAGCAGGGCAGCATACCAAACACAGGGTAGAACTGGAGTGTTTTCAACAAAAGCAGCACCTGGGAGTAGTAAAACTTGGAAGAGTATGAGTAGCCCCCAGGTTGCTTTCTTGTAACGTATGCCAGTTTTGAGATTCTGCCATTCTTTGCTCAAAGTTAATGATCTAAATTTTAAATGCAAGAATCCTTTAAAAAAGAGTGGTGGGAAAAGTAGATCAACATTGGGGAAAAGGCAGGTTTACTCTCAAAGGATCTATCACTGAATAATACAGCCATGTGTCTAAGAACCTTATCATTTTTTTAAAACATATGATATAAAAGTTGTTCCTTAAGAGAAAGACACCAATGTAAATAATCACTGTGTGTGTGTGTGTGTGTGTGTGTGTGTGATGCAGTATCACTCTGTAACCCAGGCTAGAGTATGATCTCGGCTCAGTGCAACCTCCGCCTCCTGGGTTCAAGCAATTCTCCCGTCTCAACCTCCCGAGTAGCTGGGACTACAGGCGCCTGCCACCATGCCCGGCTAAGTTTTGTACTTTTAGTAGAGACGGGGGTTTCACCTTGTTGGTCAGGCTGGTCTCGAACTCCTGACCTCAGGTGATCCACCCACATCGGCCTCCCAAAGAGCTGAGATTACAGGCGTAAGCCACCACCCCTGGCCTACATTAAGTTTTTAAAAAATACATAAATGCATATAAATGTGTTCAACGAGGGAGGGTGCAACTGTGAAATTATATTGTTCTCTAGTAAATATGAATTGCCACACCTTGTTTATAGATTTCATACATCCAGAATATAGAACATGAGTAGTTCCCAATAGCAAATTTACAGCATGAATCAAAGAAAAAACACTGGAAAAGGAAAAATAAGAATGAAGAGTATGCTTACCTATTTCACACAAGAAAGCAATTGATCTTCACTAAATCAAAATTAAGATAAAATAGCTAAAAAATCAAAGCATTTTTTATGTCACTCCAGTAACCTATTAGTTTGAATGTTCTTCACCATTACCCCAAACCTTACATGCAAATCCAGAAAATCCTATGTTAGTGGAAAGGTGGAATTAAATTTGAAAATTGTAATTATGTAATGGCTTTGCCCAGAGTGGCTTCAGGGTGATATGGCCTGCCCATTCTCATAGCACCACATGCTCAGAAGAGTCCTGTGCTTGCTTTAATGCTATGCTGTAGCTGTCTTGAAATTCTTAATTATTTTATCTTTGAACTTGTATTTTGTAAGTGAAACACAGTGAAACAAATGCAGCGCATGCTTGAGTACAGGATATTTGTGCAATGTGCATGTCTGACGTACTTTGTTGTGCCATTCACAGATAGTGTTCTTCAAGGCCCATGAACACAGATTCCCAATGCACTGGTGCTGTACATGTGGAGGTTCAGCAAGACCTCAATTGAGTAAAAAGTAAGCTGGTTATTGGGGTAAGCAATTGAGTAAGCAATAGACAACTAAGTAAGCAATTGCAGATAGCCCTGAGAGGCCACACTTTCAACTGGAATCAGAATTTTGCCAGAATTTCAGAAAGAGGGCAATTATATTCTAAGAAACATTAATGATCAAGGAAGCTTATTATATCCTTTCTCATTTGTATTACTTCCCTGCATTAGTCAACCACTGATGTGAAAATTATGACATAGAAGGACAGTGAAAGATAACGCAATTCATGTTCCTTTTTCTTTTTCTTTCAGTCATTCCTCACTCGTTAGTAAGCCTAACGTAGAGGGCATTTTTAGAATGTGCGCATACCAAACTAAATAGCAACATCCAAGTCAGCTTTGTTCAGTGTGTTTCCATTGTTCTGGTAAGAAAAATACATAAACATGTAGAAACTACAAATTACAAATTGTATAATTTCAGTGATTCTGTATTTGAATTAAGTGCTCTTATATTTAAACTGGCATTTAAAACTGGCATGGCACAATATAAAGATGAATAGTGAAGTTCATGCTAATAATTAACATTTTAATTATTCTTTACCTAGAACGACATTAAACAACAAGTGAAAAACATCATGACAATTTAAGAAAGGCCATGAAAGAAAGGAAAAATGTTCATATACAACAGCTGTTTTCTGATTTTTGAACAAGGGGTCCTGCATTTTCATTTTTCACTGAACACCATGTATTATGTAATCAGCTATGAGCTATGTATAAAATATGTTGGCTTTCATGGGCGAAGAGATCTTTCTTCTCCAATCATCTAAGTAACATAATCCTAATTTTCTGCCTTTCTGTGTGTTTGTCCTTCTAAGGATCCTAAGGATGTTAAAGCCTGAAATAACCCTAAGGAAGTTTTCCTAGTGGCAATAATAAGATTAGCCAATATACTAATAATGATTATTTCAAGGAACTAGCAATACTTGGTAAGAAAAGTCAGAAGCTCTCTCTCTCTCCACCAGTGGTATTTCTATTCGTGTGACGCACTTTTCATTTTAAGATATCCCTCTTTTCTGTCTTAAACGGTCAACTAACATCTTACTTGATAAGTCTCCTGATGCTTTTTATAGTTGCATAACTGCATTTATAGTCATAGTTTCTGCTAGCTTGGGTATCAGATAGGTAACAATTATGTTTGGGAGTCATAGTTCATAGTTCATATACTTCTAAATCCGCTCTGAAACCTGAATATACCTCAATAATTGACGTCAAACCTAAAGTTACTTATTTAGTCAAGTGGTTGACTGGGAAGAGGGTTGCTTTACCAGCATTTTGATTACTATGCTATTTGCACCTATGTCCAAACCGCAGCTATACTTTTCTTCCACTGATTGAGATAATTGTCATAATAGTTTAAAGATGCCAAAAATCACTTAAAGTTTCTTTGAATCTCATCTTTAAAATTGCTTGTAGTTTAGGATTATTTCACAATTACCAAAGAAATAATGGAAGAAATTATTTCATGGCAAAATATATTTGCGAACCCATCATTTTGGATAAAAGACTCAAGAAAAAGAAAGCCTTCTGTTTTTCATTGATTTCAACCTTTAAAATGTTTTGATTATACTGATTGTATCCTGCAACAATTGGACTTGGTTAAAAGAGAAACTATTGGAGTGATGTGACTTACACAGTATTTTATGGACCATGATAGAAAGTGCTCAGGCAAACAAATGCTTGGAATAACAAGTGGAACATTCTAATCCTTGAAACTATAATGACCCAAAGAAATGTTTCATCAAGGTAAGTGCTTTGAATTCTTCTGCCTTGTTTAATGACAGTGGTGGGGCATGAGAGAGGGATGGGAGGACGCAAAATATTTACTCTAGCAAAGTCAGTGAAAATGGCTATTAATTTAGAACCTGCCCACCGTTGCGACTAGATGGCTAAATGTTAAAAAGGGGAGGAATTCCATCCTGCAAATGAGCCCTCTCCTTGGATTGACTAAGAAGTGCTATATCAGTTCCCCAGGGCTGTCATACCACAAACTGAATGGCTTAACACAACAAAAATTTATTCTCTCACAGTTCAGGAGGCCAGATGTCCAAAATCAAGGTATCAGCAGGCTCGGTTCCTTCTTGGTAGCTCAGGCGGGGGGAGAATCTATTCCATACCTCTCTACTAACTTCTGGAGATTTCTGGAAATCCTCAGAGTTTCCTGGCTTGCAGCTATGCAATGCCAATCTCAGCCTCTGTGGGCACATGGCCATCTGTTCTCTGGGTCTGTCTGTCTCTGTGTCTTCATACAGCATTCTCTCCTCTTTGTATGTCTGTGTCCAAATTTTCCTTGTCTGAAGATACAAGTCATCGGATTAGGACCCACCATAATCCGGCAAGAGCTTATCCTAACTAACTACATCTGCAAATACCCTATTTCCAAATAAGGTAACATTCACAGGTACCTGAGGTTAGGACTTCATCATATCTTTTGGGGGTACACTATTCAACCCACGGTAAATGCTTCTCAAACTTGTGTGCACATTGGAATCCCACAGACAATTTAAATAAATCCTGATGCCTGGGTACTGCCCCTCAGAGATTCTAAACTAATCAGTATGAGGTGAAGCCAGGGCATCAATATTTTTAAAGTCCCCCAAGTGATTCTAATGTGCAGCAAAATCTCAGAATCACTAGACTAAAGGATTCTAGTGATCGGTTTCTCAAAAGGAATATTTTAGCATAATAAAGTATATGTTCCAATGAGAAAAATCTCTTCTGTCATCATTTTGACAAAAATGAAAAGAAAATTCAAAAGTCGGTGATCCAAATAAATGACATGAAAGAATTTTAGAATTTTAGAAACCTAACCACTTGAGGTGTGTTCATTCAAGGAACATGCTAACCCATGCTGTATGTGGGGCCATGAGAGAGCACCAAAGGTGGCCTTTAGAATTTTCAACATCAGCTGCTTTTCCTCCAATCTCTGGAGGAAACAAAGGACTCCCTGTGCTTTGTTCAGTTGTAACTTGGTATGGAAATTATTCATTCCCCAAGACATTGCTCAGTTGTTAGCAAATAGTGAAAAGGGATCTTATTTCTATGATCAAATGACCATAGAGAGAAGTTTAACCATATGACCAAATTAATTACTTTGTGATGTTTTATACCAATGATAACGCATATTAAGGCTGCATTAAGTTATTAAAGTAAAACCATTTCAATGGAAGTAAACTTGTTGGAACAAAAACTACTCTTTTTATCTTCTTTTTTTAGAGTCCAAACACCCCCTTCATACAGATGCCTATGAATGTTGTCAAAATATTATTTGTCATACAACCTTGTAGATTCCATTGGGATCTATGAATGAAAATCAATATAAACTTGTTCTTGCTTATTTCTTGGTCTCCTCCTCCTCCTTCTTCCTTTTCTTTCTTTTTTTTTTTTAAATTTTAGAAAGGGTCTTGCTCTGTCACCCAGGTAGGGTGCAGTGTTGCAATCACAGCTCACTGCAGCTTCAACCTCCCAGGTTTAAGAGGTTCAACCTCCAGAGTAGCTGGAATTACGGGCACATACCACCATGCCCAGCTAATTTTTCCACTTTTGTAGAGCTGAAGTTTCCCCATGTTGTCCAGGCTGGTCTCGAACTCCTGAGTTCAAGCGATCCAGCCGCCTCAACCTCCTAAGGTGTTGGGGTTACATGCCTGAGCCACAGTGCCTGGCCTGTCTCTTGTCTTCTATACAATGTTTCCTATCTCCCATAGAATTTTACCTCAACTTCGTTTGTACCACTGTTGTGGACTAAATGTTTTTGTCCTCCCAAAATTCTTATGGTGAAATCTTAATCTCTAATGTGATGGCATTAGAAGGTAGGGTCTTTGGGAGGTAATTAGGTCATGAGGGTGGAGCCCTCAGGAATGAGAATAGAATCCTTATAAACAGAGAGTTTGCTTCCTCTCTCTCTCTGAGGTCCACCTGTGAGGATACAAGAAGAAGATGGCAAGCCAGGAAGAGGGCCTTCACTAGAACGCCACCATGCTGGCATCCTGACCTAAGACTTCCAGCCTCCAGAGAAATTGTGAGAAGTCAATATTTGTTGTTTAAGGCATCCCATCTATGGTAATTTGTTATAACATCTGGAGTTGACTCAGGTAACCATTACTTTCATTCTTTATATACTTCATCCAAGATACTTTTTTGCCTAATACAAGCCATCCTTCATATATAAGGAGCCATTTTTCCCCACTGTTAAACTACCCTGTGAAGAACCTTCTTTCACCCTAAGTTGTAAGAAAATCCTTTGTCTCAACATGCCAACTAAGGTTTATTTAGATATATAAAACATTTTAAAGATACACATAAAGCAGAAGTTTAATCTTAACATTTACTAACGTCAGAAAATTAACATAACAATATGAGCAGAACTAAAATACAAATAAGTAAGAAAATGTTTTGTACATTTTAACAAATGAAAAAAATCTTCATTTTTACTTCAAGAAAGGTTGACAGTCTTGGAATGAACATGTTAGGTAGATGATAAAACAGATACCTGTTGAAATCTATCTTAAAAAACTGATCAGCTAAATTAATGAAAGATATATAATTTAACACAAAAGCTTACTTTCAATGAAGTGATAAATGTATGTGCATAATAATCTCTTCTTTAAAACATGATATTTAAATGGGAAATATAGTATTATACCCATTAATATTTGGGGGGAAAGAAAACATAGAATTATTAATTCAGAAATGTATGTACCCGAGCAAGAGTACATCACAACCATTGGGGTGAAGGGTCTTTATATATAGTATTCTTTAGCATTTTATGTAACATATTTTCAATTCAATAGTTGTGAACTTCAACTGATCTTTTTTGTTCCTTAGGTTGCAACAACCTCATGCCTACCAAAATGCAGCTGATAACTACATTAGTGCACACCTTCTTTACCAACTCTCTTAACTTTGTTGGTGTGTTGCTATTTCAAATTTCCATGAAATCTACCTTTAAAAAATGAATTGAGCAGAGCCAGGGTGTTAGGGTCAGAAAGAGAAGACAGTCTTCAGGGCCTGCTGGTTTCTGAATGAACTGGGGAAAGTTGCATAATCCTTCTGTGCCTTAGTTTCTTCTTCTGCCTAGAAAATTAATATTTATTGAGATTTCACTCTGTACTAGCCACTGTTACCTTAGAATAAATAATTCTAAATGGAATTCTATGATGTTTATGACTATTTAAGTAATTCCAATATTGTTTTTACTTTCCATTAGTTTGATCCTCTAACATCTGGGATGTGCCAAGTGGCTTATATGTGAACGTGAAAGGTTTGGATTGTATCCTAAATCCTCAAGGATCAGTCTGTGGATCAGAAGCACCAGCAGCATCCAGGAGCTTGGATGAAATGCAGAGTCCCAGGCTCCACCCTAGACCTGCTGAATCTGAATCTGCATTTTAACAAGGTCCCCAGGTGATTCATAGGCACATTAAAGTTTGAGAAGTGCTACACTAGACGGTTGATAAAACCCATTTAAACTCACAGGGGTGTACAGCACAGAGAGAGACTCTGGCATCAGATGTCTGGATTACAGTTTGTATAACCTTGGAAGGCTGAGCTTCCAAATATGTGAGTTTGCTTTTCTGTGTCTTAGTTCCTTCATCTGTAAAAAGGTGGTAAAACAGTAGTTTCTTCATGGAGTTGTTGTAAAGACTGCAAAGTACTGAGAATAAGCAAATAACACAGTGCCTGGCATATTGGAAGTTCCTCAATCATGAAATATACATTTACTGCACACCCATTATGTACATGTCAGATTCGTGCTGGGAGCTCTGAATGCAACAGTACAGAAAACAAAGCTCCTACCTTCATGAAGCTTACATTGTAGTGAAGGAAATCAGCAATAATAATAAAAAAAGACATGTAAAAAATTGTCACATAACCATTTGCTCTATGAAGTAAAGAGAAAGACAGCAGCTATTATAGACAGGAAATTCAGCAAACGTCTTCAGAGAAGAAAACAAATGAGTCGATACCTGAATTAGTTATTATGTGATTAGTATGGGGAGCTAAGTTCCATCATAGTGCTAAGCATTTTATGTGAATGTATATAAAGAATTTTTGACACTATTATGCACTTATTGTAACAACCTTATTTCTTTACTCCAATTTCAATGCTGAAAACTTACTATTACTCTTTATTCTGACTCAAAAAACCTCTCAGAACTATCCACCCCAGCGATGGAGATAATATGACAGCTTCATACACCCTACCATTTAATCTCAGCATCTAGATATAAACTAGAACTTTAGATCAGTACCATGGTGATAACAAAAGACTTGTATTTCCATGTGTGGAAATTAAGACTCCCTAATCCCTTTTATAGAAAACTATGTGTTTAACTTAGTAGCTTGGCTATATTCCAATTGACACTTTTACCTAAGAATTTCAGTTTGTGGGTTTAGTAGATATTTTTCTTCATTTCCCTTTGCTACACAATAAACACGCAAACAAATAACTGTTACGTGGTGTCACTGGCATTAAATAGCTTCTATATTCCAACACAGATGAGGTATCTTAATAATGGGAAGATGATCTCACACTTTAAAGTGGTTGATATAAAAGATGCCACATAAAAAGGAAGTTATTATTCTTAGTTATAATACCCTAAAAAAAGGATTTGCCATCTAAATGGCTGCTGAAACTTAACTGCAGAATTGCTTATAATGCTACAATCAGTCGAGGCCAAATTCAATAAAAATTCCATCCGGCATTCACACTGAGAAGACCCACATGTGCCTTTAATTTTTTTTTAATTTCCTGGGCTTCCGGCCCAGAAATTGGATGGAAATTATATTGAAACCTGCTCTTGTGTATCAACTTTTGGTAAATATCAGGTTTTCAGTTGACTCACATTATGCTTTACATTTTGGGCAAAAGGAGGGTATAAAATGATTCACATCTCTCTATATACATATATTTATACACCTTTTACCTGTCTATGAGACTGTGGCTTACTTTAAATGTTCATCATTACTTCTACAACTTTTAGGATCTAACCGCCCCCACCAATCGCCCCACCCCCCCCGCCACTGCAACCATAAGACTCAAAATTCCATTAAATCCCTTTCCAGCACTAATCAGCTTTTACTAGCACAGGCAATGTAATCTGAGTTTAGAAATGACTAATTATTTGGAGAGGGCTGGAAGGGGTTAGGGTTTAGATTTCTTTCTAATTTAAAGGAGCTTCTTTCCTGTCTTTCTCCCTGTCATTTTGCTGCCCGGGGCTAGTTCCCCCTCCTTGATGAAAATGCTCTTTCCCTTCCCATTAGACAAGGTATACATGTATGTATTAGAAGAAAAATGTATTAGGAGACATCAAGTTGAAAATATTAAAAGAAGAGGCATGCCTGTGATGGATGTGGGCATGGCAGTAATTGCACCTGCTAGGTGCAAGGCATGAGCATAATTTGCATGTAAAGTTCTCTTGGCTCCTACCAGTTCTACCCAATAAAACATTTTGTCACACGCAGGGGGTTTGCCAACATGTTCCCAGATTGCAGGCAAAAAGATTATTTACAGTAACCAATAACAACTGAAACGACCATAAACAACCTTTCTGTACCTGTTCTATTTTTTTTTTCCTTTGACTAAGTTGAGGAACCTTAAGGAGTCCAAATTTATGGCAATTTAATTCTGACGGGAAAAAGCACATTATTTTTATTTATAGCAGTGTACTCTATCTATTCCTGTCTCCCCCAACCTCTTTTTAAAACATAAATAACCCCGGATTTTTTTTTTTTAATCCACCCATTACTCTTTTAGGGATGAGCAGTTTCCTGATAAAGTGAGAGAGAGCAAATGTGGCCAGAAGTTCCCTAATGTATTCAAGAATCCTGTTGTATGCTCATAGAGTAACGGGGACTAGGGAAATACCACCTGATCAAGCCATTCATGCAATTTCGTTTGTTGTTGTTGTTATTGTTCTGTTTTGAGAAAGGGTCTTGCTCTGTCACCCAGGCTGGAGTGCAGTGGTTCAATCATGGCCCACGGCAGCCTGGACCTCCCAGGCTCAAGCCATCTCCTCCATCTCCTCCACAGCCTCCCAAGCAGCTGGGACTGTAGGCACACACCACCATGCTCAGCTAATTTTTAATTTTTTTGTTGAGAGGAGGTCTCACTGTATTGCCCAGGCTGGTCTCAAACTCCAGGGCTCAAATGATTCTTCCATCTCGGTCTCCCAAAGTACCAAGCAACTTCTTTGTGGTGATTGGAAATGCAGGGGGCCTACATGATGACTTTGCAGTACAGAGTGGCACCTTGCATCTGACTGACCTGGGCCTTACCTCTTGTCATCAAACCCCCTCTAGGAGAGTTTTTCCAGAAGTTCAAATTTCATTGTGAATTGCAGGGGACCACACGCGTATCTCTTGAGAAAATGATCAAGAGTGAGAAAGTGCAGTTAAATCAGGTCTGGTTTGCCCAGGTTGCTGCTCTTCATGAGGTGGTGCTTCATTCCATCTGCAGGAATCATGGGAAAAGGATCAAGGAGAGGAAACAGGGCCATAAACTCTCAAGTCTAATTAAATGTGACTAGATTATTTAATATGAAGGGACAACATGATCCATTTTTAAAACAATGTCAAAGAATTATAAAATGAAAAGTATAAAGTCTCCTCTGCCCCAATTTCAGTCTCACTCACCAGGACTAACAATTGTTAACAGAATCCGGAGACATCCTTTTAGAAACTGTGAATGCATAAATATGGATACATACACATAAAAGCGTGTGTGTCTGTGTGTGTGTGTATGTAAGCACAAAACCGCTACAGGTACCAACTTTCCTGTGCCAATCAACAGTACATGTCCCACGTTCTCCTAACGATACCATTTATTTATTTATTTATTTAGAGACAGGGGCTCCCTTAGTCTGTTGGGCTGGAGTGCTGTGGCACAATCATGGCAGCTTCCACCTCCTGGGCTCAAGTGATCCCTCAAGTGATTCTCCCACCTCAGCCTCCCGAGTAGTTGGGACAACAGGTGCGTGCCATGACGCCCACCTAATTTAAACTTCTGTTTGTTTGTTTGTTTTTGTTTTTTGTAGAGACAAAGTCTCCCTATGTTGCCCAGGCTGGTCTCAAACTCCTGGGCTCAAGTGATCCACCTGTCTTCGCTTCTCAAAGTGCTGGCATTACTGGAGTGACCCACCTCCGCCCAGCCTCTAAGGATACCTCTTGGAGGTCATTATGCCAATTCTAGTAGATGCACCTTTCTCTCTGCCGCTGTATGTCTTCACTGTATTTTATCAGCCACTCTCCTAATGAAGGACAGGTAGGTTGTTCCCAATTGTTTTTCGTACAAGTGAAGTTGCAGTGTTTGCACGGGTTTGACTGGAAGTAAGTCAGCAGCGGTTCAGCGCAAAGGCTCAGGACTTCAACAGGCTTATTCAAGTCCGGGTTCTGCAACTCACCACTGTGTGTATACCTGGGCAAATTAAGGTGGTAAGATATACTTCATAGGGTCCTTGACAGAATATAATTGCGATTATTCTCACAACTGACTCATTGAAACCTTAGGCAAATCAATTCCCTCATCACTAAATCCGGGAATAATAATAGATCCAGGTTGCTCTGGGGACTGCATGAACTAATTCATTTAAATAGCGCAGTCCACTGCCTGCTACATAGCGAGCCCTTAATAATTATCCGCTTTAATATTAAAATTGGCAATCTTTGCGCACTTATGGGAGCGCAGCTGCAGGAGGCTTTCCTAGAAGTGGAATTCCTGCCTTAACCCCGTGCTCCCCGGGCCCCAACTGTGTGGCACGAGGCCACCCGGAGGTGACACGGTGACCGCCGCCCATCCCGCGCCGCCGCCCAGGGCCCTGCGGAGGCCGAACACACGTGGGTGCACGCGGCCGAGCGCAGGGCGGCGCGGGGTCCGGCCGGCGCAGAGGCGCGAGGGGCGCCACAGACGCGAGGCACAGGACCCAGTTGGCTGCTCCGCTGCGCTCCCCGCCCCTCCCTCCTTCCAGTCCGCCCGGTCTCCCCTCCCTCCAGCTTCCGCGTCGGAACCGGAGCCGGAGCCGGAGCCGGAGTGGCGGAGGCGCAGGCAGCGCTCGCTGGGCGCCGGCAGCAGCCACAGCAGCCTGGCGCGTGGTGGCGGCGGCGGCGACAGCGGCTGGCGGGCTGGCGCCAGGGGCTGGGCTGGGAACCGTGCGGACGAGGGCGCTGCGGCGGCGGCGGCGGCGGCTTACGCGGGCGCGCACGACGGCCCCCCGGGCCCGGACTAACGGCGGCGGCGGGTGGGCCAGCGGGGCGGGCGTCTGGCAAGCTGCAGAGACCAGGTAAGTCCAGCATGCCCGGTTCCTGGCGCCGGCTGGGCCACAGGGATGAGCCACCTGCCAGGGCAAACTTTACGCACTCGCTTCATGGCTCCTCAGCCCCAAAGTTTGTTTGCAGGGAAATGCACCCGACGGGTCAAGGAAAAAAGATGCTTCTCTCAGCTGACTTGATTTGGGAAGATTATTTTTCCCTTTCTGGGGCGAGGATTGGTTTCGGGTTGGGAAGACTGCATTCCCCAGCGGGAGCGCGGAAAATTGAGTGGTAGGTCCCTCGGGCTTGCTCTTTGCGCGGTGGATTTGACCAGTGAAAGTTGGGGGAAAAAAGTTGTGACTCGTAGGGATGCTGAGGAACAATTCCAGGTGCGTGATGCAGGATGTGGGAATGTGATACCTTTTTGCCGGAACCACCCCCCAGGCCCAGATTCCCAGGTCTGAGAAAGCTAGGGTGGAGGATTCTTTCATTAGCGATCAAGTTTTCTAAGCTGCATTTTCTTTCTACTCACAGATCAGCAGCTTGGGACGGAATTACCCGTCGCGTTTATTTGCCAGGTTTACCCTGATGCGCTGTAGTCCAGGTTTCCCGAGCTCGGACCCTGGTTTCAGCTGTTTCTGTGTTCTCTGAGGAGCCCTGCAAAGCTAACCAAGCAGGTAACAGAATACCAGAAAGAGAAAACCAGGAAGTGCCAACCGGGCACCCGAGTCATAGCACTATCAGGAATTTTTTTTTTTTTGGTCGCGTGAAATGAACGAACAGCTTCTGGGCTCTGCTTGTGCAAAGCTCCGTACAGCTCTCCAATCCGTATGTCCTTCCCTGTATTGCATTTGCTTATTGATGTACAGCAAGGAGATGTGCCCAGAGGAATTATTTAATAACAAATGGTGCCCGCTATGGTAAGGACAGCAAACCTCCTTTCAGAGGCAAAGAAAGGGGAACAGAGCTCTGGGAAAGGGGTAGCCAGTCTGTTCACCTCAACCCAAGATGCGGGGAAACAGAGCTAGAAAAAGCAACAGACAAGGAGGGAGTGATGTGCAGGAGGGAGGTCAGAAACCCCAGCTCATATGGTGAGTAGGTAAATCCAGAAATAATTTAAAAATGATTAAGCAAGAATAACTAAAAAAAAAAAAAAAAAAAAAGTAGGAAGACTGTACGTGCTGTGGTTTCTGTCTACCCCCACAGAGATGAATATCATACTAGCTGAAAAAGAATCCTGATCTGTAAATAGATTAAAAACAGGAATTAATCAGAACAATGAGTCAGAGCCCTTCAGAGATTGAAAGGAGGAGTAATTGCTTTTGAAAGAGCTTATATCTCAATATCAAGTCAAATGTGTTAATTTTGCTTTGCTAGATGTGTTTACTAACAGTAACCTGACTTTGGCTGCAGTAACCTGGCATCTTGGTTCATGGTTTAAACCATTTGTGGGTCATGGGACTAGGGAGGAAGTTGCCTGCAGGTTAAGATTCACACCAATTTGTTCAACATTTGTAAGATGCCTAATACGTGCATGTCATTGGTTGCAGTGGGACAGGTTCTTGTGAATGTTCATTAAAGAAATCTGATCGGGTTCAGTCTCACTAAATGGAAGGATGCTTGCTTGCAAATAGTAAAGAGTGGGGTCAGGAATTATTGATCTTTGAATGCTTGCTTGAAATTAGTTGAGAGTCAACATGTGATTTGAGGACCCCCAAAATGATCAGTACCCACCAGGGAAATATAGCAAATTGCTGTACATTTTTATAAGATGAATAGTAAGGCTGAATGCATGCAAGTGGCCCTCCTGTCTAAAAGTAGGATAGCCGAGACACCGAGTGGCTAATTGATATGCAGGGTAATAGATTCAGGCTGTGGCTGCCACAGACAATAACATTCAGCCTCATGTCCTCCTCACTGTCTGGATGTCATTAATGTCAGCCCGAAGACATGAAGGTGTTAAGTTCATTTCTCCAGGAGAATTCTAACTTTTAAATATCCTTCACAACACAACCAGATAGCCCAAGTGTACCTTAAAATGGCAACAAAGCATTTAATAGGAGCAAAGTGCTGAGCAGTTTCAAGTAGAGCAAAGATTAGCTGTGGACAACGAGCTGTAGCCTTTCCTTTGCTGATTTATGTTCAGTTTTATCACTGTCACATTTCATATATGCCTAGTTATTACAAACTAATAGCCTCTTTGCTCTGCTTGCAAAATATGCATCTTTCTCTTTTACAAGTTCCTAACTCCTTCTCACATATTCAGTACACATCTTCCAGCTTTGTTTTTACTGCATAATTTAAGTGTCCAACTTGAAGTTCTCATTAACTCTTAATATGGTTCATGCTGAAATAGTATATAGATATAATTGCCCCTTGTAAACTGCCAGATATGTGTCTCACTATATTGTGGCAATGCTACAAAACAGAGAAGCTTTGACTGGTTTCCAATCACCATTTAGTAAGTTGTTAGCGGTAAAAATTATGTTAATTTTATGTAGTGGAATATATTCAGATGGCAGGAGGATTTATTGATGCTCTGCATGCTTGCCTACTGTCTCTGATTTAGTTGTCACCACCAGTCTGCCTTAAGCTTTCTTACCTTAGCAAAGTACTTTGTCTCTATGAAGGTGAGCATCTTTAAGGTGCTCACTTGTAGTTTTTAATATGCACACATGCATATGTGTATAATTTTAACATGCATATATAATTAATCACTTAATGCTGGTGGACTATTTCCTTTCTTATGCTTGATAAAAGTGCAATGGAGAATATCATTGTTGCAAAGATGGTTGGCAAGAGAATATGGGGCCATGGAACAGTTTAAGATAGAACATTTCTTTGAAATTGAGGGGTGACAGATCTCAGTCTCATATCCAATTTGTATAAACATTTCAGAAATGGTTCAAGTGTTGTCAATCGTTTTTATCTTATAGTCTCCCCTGCGCTCATCTCTTAAACACAGTGGGACATTTCTTTGGAAAATTTGCTGCAGGAGAAATGCAGTCCCTGGTTGAAACTTTGTATGCCAAGTTTCAATCCATAGTACATTTTTATTTTCCCCCTTTTATGTACATGTTATAAACAAGAAATAAGGGTTTGTAATAGAAGTGCTGGCAGAACTTTATAGCATTTCAAACAGCTTTGCTACTTGGAATGTAAATATTTGTAGAATCTTTACTGCACAAGAACCTGCCTTGCAAAGAATGAGGAAAAATGACTATTTTACTAAGTAGGATAAAATAATTCAGTGAGTTTGCATATTTCTTGTTGCAGACATATTGGCATTTGAAGAAATAGATTATCTATGTTATAGTGATTCCATAGCACTCTCTTAGGTGCCTTTATAACTCAGCTTGTAAATTTTCTATGTTCTAAAGCAAGAGAACAATTTTGTCCCATTTGTTTTTTAAGTCCCTTGACTTTGATTACCTTTCAGATGTTAAGATATGAGATCCATATTTCAAAACTGCTTGATTATATTACTAACAAATGAGGCTGTCAGTATACTGTTTTAATCGGGTAAATAATTCGTGACACCATCACAATAATTCAAGTACTTTTATTTTGGGGAACTAGTACAACTCAGACCTTATGTGTCCTTGTTCTAACCCTGAAATATTTCTCACATTCGCCCACTTTCCTCCATGTTCACCCACATCCTCCTTGTCCAAGTCCCCATCTTCTCTCCTGGGATAGCTACATTGGCTTCCTTGGCTCCTTTCGTACTTCTTCCCCCAAATCATCCTGCATAGCAGCCAAGACAGTTTTTTTTTTTTTTTTTTTTTTTAATGTAAGTTAAATTAGTCCTCATCTACTCAGAATGCTTAAATGGCTTTCCATTGCACTCAGAGTAAAATCCAAACTATTAAATATTACCTGCAAGGCTGCGTAGGATTTAAACACTTCTGTCTCTTCGACAATTCCTAGCAAGCTTTTTGGAACAAGGGTTTCTTAGGCCCTTTTTCATTTCTGAAGATTTGTTGAGCTCTTTCCTATCTTAGGGATCATTCTGTTCTTTTGCCGAGTAACCCTGTACAGCTCTAACCCCCTAAACACACATACACACACATGTGCACACACACACAAACTCACAGGGTTGACTTTTTTTTTTTTTTTCTTTTCGACAGGGTCTCACTCTGTCACCCAGGCTGGAGTGCAGTGGTGTGATCATGGATCACTGGAACCTTGACCTCCCGGGCTCGAGTGATTCTCCCACCTCAGCCTCCTAAGTAGCTGGGACTACAGGCACATACCACCATGCCCTGGCTAATTTTTGGATTTTTTGTAGAGATGGGATTTCCCCATGTTGCCAAAGCTGGTCTTGAACTCCTAGACTCAAATGATCTGCCCACCTCAACCTCCCAAAGTGCTGAGATTACAGGTATGAGCCACTGAGTCTGGCCCACATAGTTTTTGACTGCTACTCATCCCTTAGGCCACAGTGTAAATATCATTTGCTTAGAGAGAGCTCTCTGATTTCCTTCCTCCCCTGAATGAGGGCACCTCTGATAGGCTTCATTATGTTCATTTCCTTGGTAGTACTTAGTATAACTTGGAACTGTACATTACCTTACCTGATTGTATGTTTATATTCTGTAATTACCTTGTAAGCAGTTACCACATCTATTTTACGCACTATTACAAAGCAGCTTCTGTCAAAGTATCTGGTTCACTGTGGAGTTTGATAACCTATGAGAACTAAGCTTGTTGGTCTGCTGAGTTTGCCATATGTGACCAAAGATCCTGTCAAGAAGGTACATATTCAGCAGAAGTCTGCAGCTGACTTTGACAGTATTCTTCCTGTTAATTGCCCATGATCTCGTACATCTCTTGGACAGCTGCTACTTCAAACCAAAGTTGTCCAAAATGGAAGTATTATTTTTCCTCGCAATCTATTTCCTAAGAGCTTAGGTGGTCTGTTCTTTCTTTAGCTATCATTGTGGTCATCAGGGCATCTGGAGTCAGTGGTCTTTGTCACCATCTTCTCCCTTTGCCGTTGTAACCAGTCCACTGATTACAAATACAAGAATGTTCATTCAAGCAGTGTGCCAGGCTGGGTTCTAAGTACTTCTTACCTAATGCAGGAGATTAAGAAATGACTTTCTCCTCACTCTCTTTCTTGTTCCAATCTATCTGACGTGCAGTGCTATATTAATCCATGAGGCTGACCCCTTAGGTCATTGGACACCCACTGCATAGAGAAAAATATGCTACTGATGCAGCCTGTCTATATGTGACTTCTCCCTAATTCTCCCCTGATACTTAACACTGCAACTATAATGTATGGGTCTTCTAAAACTTCCTTGAAGACTCAACATGGCCCTTTTGGCTTCAGTGTTCTTGCATGTGCTTGGAACACCCATGAATTCCACCCCACTCTCATTATTCCCGTGTTGACTCATTTCCACCCTCAATTCATTGTTGTTTCTTTCAGGAAAGGTCTTTACTTCCAACTCTACCATTTGTCAAGGTAATACCCAACCTAGCCATTCCTCCAGGTAGCCTTGACTGTCCTCCTAGACTAGGTTTGACCTCTATGCTGTCTACAATCAACCATGTAAATTTTGTTTCTTCTTTAGGGGGTAAATGCATTCGAATTTAATTAATATTGTAAAATTGTTTAATATCTGCTTTTCCTGGTAGTCTGTTGATGGAGTAGCATGTAAATGTTAAGACTTTAGTGAATATTTCTGGAATGATAGAAAGTCTAACCTTTTTAATTGGCGTGAAGTTCTGCTACGGTTATAGTGGGGCTTCTTTTTCTAGGGCTAAAATTTATTTTAGTGTATAATTTAAAGATTTTATTTTATTTTGCACAGTTTCTAAGTGACAAGTCATTAGTTGACAACAGGTGAACATCTTGATGTGATCTGAATTTAGAAAATTTTGTGATAAACGTATGCTCTACAGGAAGCATAAGTCAAAGGTTGTAAGCACCGAGGACTGGTCCTTGAAGTAATGACCTTATTTTAGTGCAAGGAAGTGATGGGAAGTTCTCAAAATTCATTGTTTTATTAGAGCAAAACATTAGCATATGAAAGAAATAGCTAAATGACTGCATCACAACAAATCAAAAGCACATCTTCCTAAACCATAAATAATTACTTATAAATGGGGAAAATTTTGTAGGCATTAAACAGTCTCACCAGTCGTCCTTCAAAGAGGAAGCCCCTGTAATAGAGCTGAGAATACTCTATTTCACTTGCACTGTTTCTCAACTTCTGCTGTTTCTGCAGAAACGTTAACTGGGGTTCTACTGAAATAATGGCGATACCTTAGCCCTTACAAGATTTTCTGAATCATCTCTGGGGTACAGCTTGCTAATCTGCATTTTTTAACTTTTTATTTTAAAGTAATTTGAAACTTACAGAGAGTTGTAAAAAATAGTACAAAGAGTTCTGTATAGTCTTCAGCCAGCTTCCCTGTATGGTAACATTGTATATCTCTGTGCTGCAATATCAGAACCAGGAAATTGACATTGGTACATTACTGTTCACTAGACTGCAGACCTTATTCAGTTGTCATCATTTTTTTAAACCTGATTTCATGAATATGTGTATAGCTCTACATGGTTTTATCCCATGTAAATGTTCATGTTTCTAGGATTTTAACTTAAAGAACAAATGTCCTGAGAGGTGACATTTCCATGTCAGCATACACTAATGTGATAATTTTGCAACTGTATTCTAGCATTGAAAAATTCCACTTCCATGAATCTTTTTCCATGCAAATATTTGTCTTGTTCTTAAATATCATGAAGTCCTTTACCTTGCAGATGCCTGTATCGAAATGGAAGTCTTGGGATTTTATAAGCCAGGACATGACATTTGGGTGATTCTCTGTGTCTTTGGTTTGGGAATCTGTGTTGACTTCCCCATGCTACATTTGAAAAGTTCTGCAGATAGCAAATATGTTTGTTTATCATTGTGATCAGACTTGGATAGGATTTTGATGCCACCAGGGCAGGGCCCCAACTGAATGCTTCATGCAGGTTCTAACTCAATCGCAGTTCATTTTATTTCTTGCATAGAAATAGTCACCCTTTAAAATAACTTAATGCATTGCAGAAGATGGTAATGACACTTTTCAGGCAATTAAAATCAACCCGAACAATATAGCTAGTGATCTAATCTGATGCCTGCTACTCACTTGGTCTGGCCGCCTCCCTGAATGTAAAGTAGCTGAAAGTTGCTGATTACCAATTACTAATTCCGGTGAATATTCTGAAAGCTCTGGAATACAGATAAGGCATATTTGTACCAAAGTCAGCTGTATGTGACTGCACCTCCCTCACCCCTGTGCATTCCCGTTGCCTAAGAAGCTTTCACATTTATATATACTAGGCAGGTTAATTTTTCTTTTCTTACTAGGGCTTCTATTTATTTTAAATAAAACCAATCAAAAGCATTGTGCATGGGTTGTATGGTTTTGAAATGTGAGCCATGCAGGCCCAAGTTTCTCCTTTTATTCATTGGAGTAAATAACATTTTTTCTTCATATGTAATGTGGAGATATACGTGTTTCTATTTAGTGCTAATATATTGGGCTGTTGTTTCATTAGTGTTAAGCAGCAGTTGCCCTATGAAATTAAGTCTGTAAACTTTAGTGGCAACATTAGTTTTTAAAAAGAACAAAAGGGTCTTAATATATGGGTTTTGTTATATTGTGAAACAAACCATGCATTCTGTGAAGATGCTTACAAGTGGAGGGTGTATTTCCATATAATGGGACATTCTGGAATATAGTCAATATCCTTTTTAATCTGATAGTGCCATAATTGTCTGTTGCTTTAAATATTTCTGTGTTATGACTTGCTTGGAAAATATCTTTTGTCATTTTTCTAGAGTTAGGGCATTTTTCTGAGTCTTGACTTTTTATTATTCTATTTTTATAATACAATTATTTCTGTCATTCTTCTTCCTACCATAGTTTGACCTTCTAATAACCCACCCGTCCCATTCACACATACATGCTTTCACATGTGTGCACATAAACACACCCCCCCCACACACAGACATACACACAAAATGCACAAGACATAGATTAGGATAGGGGATAGAGTTAATCCCAAATCATAAAATTGTAAGGGATGAATTACAGACATCTTGTAAGCATTCAAGCAGAAGAGATTAAAATCAAATGATGGGGAGGCATTTTAGATTGTATATAGGATTAATATGCCCCTGTTTTTAAAGTTACTCAATCTCTTCCTCCTCTGCTTCTTCTTCCTCCATCTTTTTATCTGCCTCTCTGTATCTGTCTCCTTCCTCTTTTCCTTTTTTTAGTGTTCTTGTTTGGTTTTGGTTGCATTTATGAATGGACTCTTCTGTACTGACCCATAGTGGCTAAATGCTTTCAATGGTCTCTAGTGGAAAGCTTACATATGTTTATTCACACATTTTTTTGTTGAGGGGAGAGGGCAGGATGGGAATAGGGGATATAAAATGTCTTAAGTTTGCTATTTAGAGAAAAATAACTTCAGAAAAAGATAAAGACACACATCAGGCCTATAACAGACTGGCCGCGAGATGGTGGCCACAATACCTTCCTTGGCAGTTTGCATAGTGGCTCACTCTGACCTTCAAGCAATGGAGTCCATTTCCCTTTCCCTTAAATCTGAGTTAGCCTATTGAATTTGAAAAATAAAGTGTGGCTCAAGTGATGTTATTGTGAATTCTGCTCCTTAGCCTGGGAGCTTCTATTGTTGCACACTGAGTCTGCCCTGTGGAGAAGTCCAGGCAAGCCTCCTTGAGAAAAACAGGTCACATAGAGATAGCTACTAGCCAATAGCTGGCCAGTAGCCAAAATTGGTAGTCAGTCATGTGAGTGAGGCCATCAGTCCCAATTAAGCTATCACATGGCTCATGTTACAGGAGTGACTCCAGGAAAAACTACCAAACTAAATGCTCAGCTGAGCTTAGGCCAAATTCAAAATCATCAGAGAATAAATAATTTGTTTAAGCTATTTATTTTTGGGGGTGGTTTATGCAGCAATAATACACACAAACTTTAAAAAAATTAATATAATTTTAATTGAGAAATATATATTTATTGTATACAACGTGATGTCTTAAAATATGTATACATTGTAGAATGAATAAATTGAGCTAATTAACATACATTATATCGCATATTTATCATTTTTATCGCATATTTATCATTTTTTGTATGGTGAAAATGCTTAAAATCTATTCTCTTAGTGATTTTCAAGTATACAATACATTATTATTAATTATAATCACCATGTTCTATAATAGATCCCTTGAACTTATTCTTCGTATCTAACAGAAGTTCTGTATCCTTTGACCAACATCTCCCTAAACCTCCCTCCCCACCCCCTGGTAACCACCATTCTATTCTCTGCTTCTATGAGTTCAGCTTTTTTAGATTCCATATAAGTGAGGTCAAGTGGTATTTATGTTTATTTGTCTGGCTTATTTTACTTTACAGAATGTCCTTCCAATTCATCCATACTGTCACAATTGAAATAATTTCATTCCTTTTTGATGGCTGCATAATATTCCATTATGTGTATATACTACATTTTATTCATCAATTGTTGGACACTTAGATTCGTTGAATATCTTGGCTATTGTAAATAATGCTGCGATCAACATGGGAGTGCAGATATCTCTGACATACTGATTTCATTTCCTTTGAATATATGCCCAGTAGTCCTATTGCTAGTTCCCATAGTAGTTATATTTTTAATTATTTGAGGACCCTCCATACTGATTTCTGTAGTGGTTACAGCAATTTACATTCCCTCTGTCAGTGTGCAAGGGTTCTCCACATCGTCATCAACATTTACCTTTTGTCTTTGTGATACTACCTGTTCTAATGAGTGTAAGGTGATAGCTCATTATGATTTTAATTTCTTGGATGATTGGTGAGGTTGAACACCTTTTCATATACCTGTTTGCTAGTTCTGTGTATTCTTTTGATAAATGTTTTTTCTGATCTTTGCCTATTTTAAAATTAGGTTATTTGTTTTCTTGCTATTGAGTTGTTTGAGTTCCTTATACATTCTGAATATTAACCTCTTACAGATGTATGGTTTGCAGATATTTTCTCTAGTTCATGGATCATCTCTTCTTCCTGTTGATTCTTTCCTTGGCTGTGCAGAAGCTTTTTAGATTGAATTGAGCTCATTTAATTGTTTTCACTTTTGTTGCCTGTGCTTTTGGGGTTATATCCAAAAAATCATTGCCTAGACCACTGTCATGGAACGTTTCCCCTGTGTTTCCTTCTAGTAGTTTTATAGTTTCAGGTCTTATGTTTAAGCCTTTAATTCATTTTTAGTTAATTTTTGTAAATGGTGTGAGATAAAGGTTTAATTTCATTCTTCTGTATAAATCTAGTTGTCCCAACACCATGTATTGAAGAGACTGTCCCTTCTTCATTATGTGTTCTTGGCAATTTTGTCAAAATCAGTTGACTGTAACTGCATGGATTTATTTCTTGACTCTCTGTTCTGTTCTGATGGGATATGTGGTCTGTTTTGATGCCAGCACCATGCTGTTTTGATTGCTGTGCTTTGCAGCATATTTTGAAGTTAGGTAGTGTGATGCCTCCAGCTTGTTCTTTTTGCTCAAGATTGCTTTGGTTATTGAGGGTCTTTTGTGATTCCATATAAATTTTAGGATTTTTTTTCTATTTCTGTGAGAAATGTCTTTGGAATTTTGATAGGACTTGCACTGAATCTGTAGATTGCTTTGGGTGATATGGACATTTTAATAATATTAATTCTTCCAGTCCGTAAACATAGAATATCTTTCCATTTATTTGTATCTTCTTCCATTTCAAACTCATTATTCTAAAAACAGTACTTAAAAAAAGTAAGTAACTGCTTAAAGATGTGAGATATCTTTTTTGTTGTTGTATAAATGTAACAGCTTTTGCTTTGATAACAATTCAAAACTCTCAGTGGCTTCTAGCAAGCATTACTCATCTGCTTGCATGAGAGCCATGGGTCAGCTTTGGATTGGCATGGCTTTTCCATATTGTGCATAGGCTATGTGGCTTATTCTTCTGGGATCCAGGTTGAAGGGACAGTTTTGTAGTGGATACTGTGGTGCCCAATTGAGGCCCACTATTTAAGGCCCACATATCTATCCACCATCTGACTGGAATATCAGCTGCCATGTAGCTGACATCTTCACTCCCCACTGGGAATTTCCTTTGCCTTAGGAGAACTGTGTCAGCCAAGGTTGTGCTTCCTCTGCGTAGTGGTCCATAATCAGTGACTGACTGTTGCAAAGGCACAAAGACTGGAGTTGCCTTAATTTGGACAACTCTGTACGTGTAATTTATATACATGTGACTAAGAATATATTTTGTGTGTTTGAGATCAAGAGAGGTAGCCAAGAGGGGCCATCCCAGCCCTGGAACACCATATAAGGATCAGCTGAGACCTCAGTTGCAAATACTTTAAGTTTTAGGGTCCTCCTCTGACTTTACAGTAGTTTCTTTCAAGAGCACTCCTCAATAAATACCTTCTTCACCTCAGATTTTGTCTTTAAGGAGCCCAAGTTAAGAATGATCCTTATCTGGGATATTTTCTTCACATTAGTGAGGGCAGAAACACAAGAGACTTAGCTAGACCATGCAATTGCATTCAAAACTTTGGTAGCACTGGTCATATGTCAAGTTTTCTCACATTTCATGGCCGGAAGTCACGGGACTAATTAAGGAAGGGGAGGTAAGCAAGTGCTTACAAACAGTAGTATAGTTTATATATGTATTCTACCTCTCTTGACCTCATACACACAAAATATACTCTTAGTCACATGTACATAAATTACATCCACACCCTTAACAAGAACTATGCCCCAAAAGTTCTTATCTAATCATGTAATCTGGCTGGAAGTCTGAGATTTTATTATAGTCTCTATAGCTTATGGCAGAAGTGCAAAAAACTAAACCAAACCACTAAAGCTGAGAGTGAATAATGAATATTTGTGAACAAAAATACCGTTTACCCACATGAATTAGCTGTTACCACAATAATTCTGTGTAGACACAATCCCCCCCTCCCAAATTTCAATAGTCTAAAATAACATATGTTTATATATCTCTCACTCTGTCACATTGACTAGGGTGGCCCTGCCAGACTAAGTTTTGTTTTTTTTTGTTTTTTTGTTTTTTTTTTTTGAGCCCAGGTCTTGCTCTGTGGCCTGGGCTGGGGTACAGTGGTGCAATCATGGCTTACTGCAGCCTTGAACTCTTAGGCTCAAGGCTCAAGTGATCCTCGCACCTTAGCCTCCCAAGTAGCTGGGACTACAGCCATGCGCCATCATGCCTGGCTAATTTTTAATTTTTTGTAGAAACAGAGTCTCACTGTGGGAAGTGAGACTATGGGAAACATAGTG
This sequence comes from Macaca mulatta, assembly GCF_049350105.2. Taxonomy (NCBI): domain Eukaryota; kingdom Metazoa; phylum Chordata; class Mammalia; order Primates; family Cercopithecidae; genus Macaca; species Macaca mulatta. Next base: position 138,136,187 of record NC_133407.1, on the reverse strand, counting down.
AGACTCTACTTCCAGGCTGGTCTCAAACTCCAGGCCGTGAAATGATCCTCTTGTCTCAAGCCTCCCAAAGTACTGGGATTATAGGCATGTGCCACCATGCCTGGCCTGTTCATATTTTTATGGGTCAGCTGGGAGTTGGCTTATCTAGGCTGGGCTGGTATGGGTTACTTTGCTTAATCTTCAGGACTGTTTGACTCTGTTTCCATATGTCTCATGGTGGAACTGATTCTGAAGGAGAAGCTCCCTGATGGAAATTATTCTCATGCCAGTTGCAGGGATGCAAAGAGATAAGAGGCAAACACACAAGGTCTTTTAAGATCTTGTATTGCTACTGGACTATTACCACTTCTGCCTCATACTGTTGGCCATAACAAAAAAAAAAAAACATAGCCAAACCCAAGTCAAGGATGGGAAATTATCCTCTGCCTCTTTAGTGGGAGGAACTGCAGAGTCACATGACCAAAGGCATAAATAAAAAAATGGGTGAAGAATTTGGGCCAATAATGCAATCTGTCATACCACCAAACCTCATATCCATTAAGCATTGTAAATGTCCTCTAGTTTTTAGTTGCCTTTCAAATTAGAAACAGGAAATGTAAACTGCCACTTTATTGCCTATGAATGAATTATAGCTCTAATTACTGCCTAAGTGAAGGAGCCCTTTGTGAGACCCAATAACACGTGGAGTTGGGAAATATAATGAAATTCTCCAAGAGTGTACTGTTCAATTAAAAGATCTCAGATATGTATTTGGAAATGTAGTGAAGAGTATCAGTTAGTTTTGTCCAGTAGTAATCTGTATGCATCTTATTCCATGTAATCTCTGTCTGCCACTTGATAGTTTCTTACCTTGGGCAAATTAACTGCCTTCTCTAGGTCTCAGTTTCTTCACCTGTAAAGTTGGAATAATGGTTTCTACTGTATAAATCTATTGTAAGGAATCCATAAGATAAGGCGAGCCCTTAGCAAAACTCAGTAGATGCTACCTATTGAGCTTTGCAGTTAGGTTACTGTTGTTGTCTTTATTATTCACTACTTGTGACTTACATATATATAAATATATGACATACATATATTGTATATATAAATATGTGACATACATATATTGTATATATAAATATATGACATACATATATTGTATATATAAATATATGACATACATATATTTTATATATAAATATATGACATACATATATTGTATATATAAATATATATGATATACATATATTTATATATGCAACACTAACCTAGTAAGAGATATGCTGTATGCTAAAAGAACAGAGAGTTGGGAAGAATTAAAGGAAACTGAGGTAGAACGATCAAGGAAGGCTTCATATGAATGTAGGATTGATGACTCCTCCAGATTTGAAGAGTTGGAAGTCGAAGTACAGAATTTCTGGTTGAAAAAATCTGGCCTGGCACGCTCTTAAACCCACAGATCACTTCCATGGTTGGAGTTGAGAGTGTGTTTTAGCAGCTACTTGGTGAATTTTAGTTGCTATAGTGAAAGGCCGTGATTTGGGTAGTGTTGACTACTCGAATGTTATTAGAGTGTGAAGGTAAATCTGAGGTCATGGCCTGTTTTGAATCTAAAGTAATAGACTGCACAATGGGGGGATGGATCTGGGTGAATTATCTCTGTGGACAGCTTTTAACTTTCATTCACAAAATCTTATAAAGCACGTCTTAAAATGCATTTTACCAGTGAGACTAAAAAGATTCATAGAGTGCCTCAGGTCAAATAACAGGTTAATGACCTAACCAGAAATGAAACCCATATTTCCCTTGTCCAGAAGTAGTGCAATTTTCATTCTAGAACAGCTTCCACTTAGAAGAGAAATTTATGTAACTGTAAATGGGAACTATTGCTTTCTCCTCCATAGTGATTGTGAGTGAATTTTTCTACTGATCTCAGACCCCAAGTTGGTCCCACTTTTCTCTACATTTATAGGATTTCATATATAGGGCTGAAATTGAGTTTACTTTTCAGGACCTCTTTCAACTCCCCTATTCACCTTAAACCTTTTTCTTCCTTTTTTTCCAAGGCTGTCCCTCTTTCTCTGCTCTTTAGGTCAGAGAGCCCTTGATTGTCCCACTCTTCTTATCCCACATATGATTAATTCATTTTTCCCTCTCTTTTTTCTCCCTCACTTGTAAAGAGAGAAACATGGAGATAAATAAAAAACTGTCATCAACCAACTGTACTTTCCTTTTCATTGCCCTACATTTATGCCTGGAATCCTCTTAATGGTTTTCTTTACTTCTGTCAAGATCATACCCATCCTTTTTAAGGTTCAACATAATGTTCTCTCTTCATGTCTCTTTAGTCCCATCAGCATTACGTAAAGATCTAGACCCGTCTATCCAATTGTTGGCCTTATTGCTATTGAGAAATCATTGGGAATCATTACTTCCCTCTGGGAGGGTACATTTTCTCTGCCCCATTGATGTTGGAAGGCTTGGTCAGGTGACTTGCCTTGACTGATGCAATATGAACAGTTCACATTTAGTTAATCATTTCCCACAGGGGCTTTGGTGGCCTGTACATGGTTTCTTGTATCCTATTACTGTCTGAGTATTACCTATCACTGCCTGAGCTCTGCCTCCTGTCAGGTCAGTGACAGCATTAGATCCTCATAGGAGTGCAAACCCTTTTGTGAATTGTGTATGTGAGGGATCTACATGTGGCATGGTCCTTATGAGAATCTAATGCCTGATGATCTGAGTTGGAGCAGTTTCATCCCCAAACTATCCCTGGCCCCCACCTGGTTCATGGAAAAATAGTCTTTCACGAAACTGGTCCCTGGTGCCAAAAAGGTTGGAGAGTGTTGACATGGGTCATTCTTACTCATCTACCAAGTTTCAGATTAAATGACACTTTCTTGAACAGATGACACTGTTTTGCTCTGCTTTTCTTTATCACTCATTACTCTTATTTCATGTCTGTTTTCCAAATTGAGCAGTATGAAAGCAGGAAACTTGTATTTCTTGGCTATCCCTGTATCCCAGTGCCTGGCACAGAGTAGGTTCCCTGAATTACTGAACAATTTAGATAAAATCCATAAATAACCTAGAAACCACTCATGATCTTTCCCTGCTTGAATTCTTGTAACCATTTATATAGTTCAGATTTTTAGCATCACTCAATGTGGATTAAATTATGTGTTAAATGTTATGCTAACCACATCATTCAATCCTTACAACAAATTAGCAGTGTAGCTACCTTTCTTATGATGCTTTTCATATTGTTTCAATATAGTTATTTCTAGATTTTAAAAATATCTCTACATCTAAATGTTAACTCTTTGTTATGATAGTAATTATTATACTGTATTATATTTGCCTTTTACGTGCCTGTATACCTGTCTAAACTGCGAAATTTCTCTGAGTGCTGGTCACCTGTGCTAAGCATACTACCTGGATCTTACTAGACAATTCATACATATTTGATGACTAAATAATCATATTTAAGCTCACATTAAATGGTTGATATTACTAGAATTAATTTTATCTTAGTGCCTTCTATGTAGTAGATGTTTCAGGAAGTATTTTTCATTGATTTTTTTAATAGAATTAGTATGAATTGTTTACTATATTAAAGGACACAGTAACTTTCAGTATAACTTAAAATCACATTATATTGGATTTTACTGTAAATTTATTGGTTATCTATGGCTTGGGCCAGGGAAGTCAAGACTGTAGTGAGCTGCGATCATGCCACTGCACTCAGCCTGGACCACAGAGTGAAACCCTGTCACAAAAAAATAAAAATAATTTTTAAAAAATTTACTTTGTTACCTACAATTCTCTGTGGGTTTGGAGTTTGAACAATGTTCTTCAAAGACATCTCATCTTTGATCCATGTGGTGTTGGTTGCTATAGCTTAACTGGGGCTGGAGAATCCAAGATGTCTTCACTTACAAGATTGGTGCCTCAGGTGGGGCAACCGAAATGGCTGGGATCTCGATGGCTTGCTGTCTCTCACTTATCATCATCTAGCTTTCCAGGTTTGCTTTCTTTTCTCTTACATTCCAAGAGGGGGAAAATAGAAGCTGGAAAATCTCTTTAAGGTCTAAGTCTGGGACTGGCAGAGCATCACCTCTCCTACTTTCTGTTGGTTAAAGCATGTCATAAGACAAGTCTGCAATCAAGAGTAGGAGAAACAGACTGTACTCTTGCTGGGGAGGAGCAGCATGATGTACATCATTAAAAGGAATTGTAGACTATCATCTTTATAATCTTCCACTCTAAGGAACTACTTGAGCCCACGTATTTTCTGTGTTTTACTCTAGAAGCTTCCAGGATACACTTAATTGATGTAGGTAGTAGAAAGTTTTACATCTGAAGTCTGTTGATTTATTGAAAGTGAACATGACTTGTAAAATTTGAAGAAATTTTTTAAGCCCCTAACTGACTTTTCCTATTTCCTTCATCATTACCACATTTATTTTTAGTGTTGCTAGAGTTATCTAATTTTTATTGTTAAGAACAATAAACAGAAATTTATCTTGATGAGTGAATTAGAAGTGTTACCTTCAAAGATGGCTTTTAACATTGTAAGCTTGTTTTAAATATGTTGTGATGATGTTTGATCAGCTTTAAAATTTCCACATGCAAAGTATAAATCCCTGAAGAAGAAACTCCCCCTTCCACAGTAATGCAAGTTAGCAAGAAGTTTTCTTTCTATATGAGTGGTGCTCTAACTTCATCTGTTTTTAAAAATAAATGTACTGATCAATATCATGAATAATAAGTGAAAGGAGTTGTGGGATTTGGGGCTGTTTTCTTTTTAGTAATTGTAAATTCCATTTCACAAAGCCACAGCTCAGTAGCTAGAAGGAACTATGTCTGGGTTACTCTTTATTCATTAAAAAAATCTGCCTGATAACATGTAGTTCTAGAAAGATTTTTGCTTAGTGAAGATCTTTGAGTGTAGAGAGTTTTTACATGTATTAAATCATGTGAAGAGGTTTATATAGCTAATGAAAACATTATTCTAAGGATAGTGATAAACTCTTTCTGAAATAGTTATAAAATATGATTCTGTTTTAGAACCAAAGCGAGTATGAGTCTGATTTAGAGAAGCTTGTGTACAAACAATATGCATTGACAAATTTTTAAATGTCAGACCTGTGAACTGATGGGTAGAGACTGGAGTTTCCCTCCCACCTCTTATTAGGTTGTAACCTTAGAATTTTATGTAAATGGAATGGATGGAGTGTTTAAATTGCCTACTTCTGCCAGTGTCATTAGGAAGATGGGAGGGATCCAATTGAATTTCAGGGCAACATTGGTCATACTTCACTGGAAGGTAAAGGGATTGCTCCCAGGTCATTTGCTGTCCTTATGGCACATAATGATGGCATGTTGAAGATGTTGGATCTCTGCCTCTTAAATAGTAATATCTTCTAATGATGCAATTATACCATTTCCAGATTGAAGAACCCATGGTGGTCAAGTCCACTGCACATTTTTGTTTTATATTCATTGATTTGTTCAGGGAAGAGGCCCACTGATTTCAATTTTGATACTGTATTTTGAGGTGTTTTTTGGTATGCACTTTTTAATCCTTTTTTGAAATAAGAAATACAGTTTTGGATATCTAACCCCAGTACTATGTGTTTAATAGTGCTAGATTCTGGTGGAATTGTCCACTAGCAAGCAACTCTAGAACCTAACAAGGCGACACAGACTGCGGTAGGAAATGCACAACAGACTCAATGCTTACAATCTATTCAGAGTTGCCTGCCCTTCTCAGCACATCCCCATCTGTTACTGGGTATGTAGCTAGGAGAATAAAATGTTTTGTTTGGAGTTTTGTCTCTTCTCTTCCATGCTCCTTACATATTTGATCCCCTCTGTGGCCTCCATTCAAAGTCTTACATTTTTTCTCCACCTCCATAGAATGAATTATCTGTCACTCTGTTCCAAGTTATTCCATTCTAGTGTGGCCCAGAGGTGGCAGAGTATTGGGAGAAGAGATATATATTTGATATTTCTTTTCTATTAGCATTTCCAAGTCAGTGAGACATTTCTCACAAAGTGGGCTTCCTCTTAGCAGATGCTAAAATAATAAAAGCAGTAGCTAGTATTTATCCCATTGGTCCCAATCAAGAAACAGACCTGCGCACAATTTCACCCTCCTAACTGTGTAGCCTTTGGAAAGTTAAACTTAACTAAGCTTCAGTTTCCTCATCTGTATAATCAACCTGTCATAACTCTTGTGAAATTAAAAATAACAGTTTCTGGTACAGAGGTACTCGATCATTGATAGTTGTAATTATTCTGCTCAAATAGGAATAGTGTATTCTTCATATTAATAAAAATCATTTCCCTCCATATGAGCACGTAGATATTATAGCACCATTAGGAATTCTGGACTAGTTATGTTACATTTTTATATTTTTGGAAATATGAAGTCACACAGAGTTGTCTTCTATCAACCCTCTATGACTGTCCATTGTTCTTTGATGTTTATAAGCAAATCACCTTTGTACCAGAAGCTGTTATGAAACAATAGAGAAAATAGAGTTTATATTCTTTCAAACGCTTACATGCCTTGAAATTTTAGAGAGAGATGATTCAGGAGGCGCTGAGATGAAACTGTCACAAAGCTAATGTATTATGTATGTCAAACCACAAAAAAGTCATTAATTAGCCACAATGCATTATAGACTCCTTGTCATAAATTGTTCTAAAGTGAAAACAAATTTGCCAAGCTATAAAACTCTCAGTTAATTTGCTAGTCAGCATTGGTGTGACATTTTCTAAAAACAAAACAAAAACTCAGCATCCCATAATATATAAATTAGGATATTGAGTCAATTTGCGTATTCATTTATATTTTACAAAGCTAAGTTTATTTTAAAACTATAGTTGTGCCTGGAACATACTAGGTACTCAATGACTGGTAGTTTTATGAAGTGATTAAAGGCAGCAATTGCTGAATTAGTAAATTTCACTTTTTTGTGTGTGTAAAATAAGAGAATCTCTTTTTGGTATGTTTACACAATAAAAATAAGTGCAATTTATGATCAATGTGACACATAAAATGTAAAGTTTTGTTTAAGGTTTTTAAAAAATCAGTTTATTAAGAACAAGAGAGGTTATTCTAAAGATTAACCTCTTTGTTAGATGTGGATTAGATGTGACCCACATTTACTGTGAAGGAAATTTCTATCAAGATTTTTCACTTTATTCTCATTTTCCTTCAGGAAAACAGTGACTCAGCATATCACTGTCATAGCCAAGCCATAGAGGACAGCTACTTTATGAAGTCCGAGGAACTAGAAAAAGTGCTGGTGTTCCTCTTTTTGACTTCTTAAGTAAGAATCATTGGATACTGTGTGTGTGTGTGTGTGTGTGTGTGTCTGTGTCTGTGTCTCTGTGTGTGTTGCATTCTGTTTTTCTTTTGACAAGTGATTTTTAGAGTAAGTGTATTTTTTTTTACAATTCTTGAGTCTGATTTGAAGCTGCTGTCTACATAAATCAAAATTTCTCATCATACTCTATATTGCAATTAGTAACTGTGACCTGAAGATTCTTCCTGTTAAACTCCTTTACACAACTGAGCTTCTAGAACAGGTGCCTTGCTCCTGCCGCCTGCATTTCTTCTCCTCTCTCATTGATCGTCTTTCAGTCTGCCTTCTGATCTGGCCACCATAGAAGTGGCAATCCTGAGGATCATAAGCAGTTTCTTAATGTCAAGTTCTGTGGTTGAGTCCTGCTCCTCATTTCTTCTAAGCTCTCAGTGGTATTTGCTGATGGATTTCACCACCACTTTAGCTGCTTTGACTTTTATACCACTGAACTTTTGGAGTTCTTTTATGTGTCTCCAGCTGCTGCTCTGGCTGGTTGAGATTTTAGCCTTCTTCCCATGCTTGCTGGTAGATTTTTTCCTCAGCCTCAGCCTGGACTGAATTTTCTTTACTCTCTTTTTGCCTGTTAGGGAGCCCATCCTCTACATCTCTGGTGCTTCTGTGTCCTTACGATCGGTACTCAGTCTTCCTTGGGTTGAGTTCCACATTGCCAACCACAGTCCACCATTTCCATCTGAATGTCTTGCTCTTGATTTAAACTCAAGGATGTCTGAACCTGAACTCATCCTTTTTCCCAGACATAGCTTCTTGCCTTACACTTTCCTATTTCTGTCTCAAGACCATATGTCTTCCCTGTCAGGAAAGCCAGGGACCTTGGAGTTACCATTGATTTCTTTCCTCACCTCTCCAGCTTACTCACTTATCTTGATGGAGTCTTCTTTGCATTTTTCCTCAGCTCCATCTTGCCAGCTGTTTCCCTGCTTCCAGGCCTTTATTATAACAGTACAGTGACTACAGCTGCTGCCTCCCTCGTTTCTCCTCTCCCCAGATCACCCTACACAGTACTGTATGAATTATCTTAGAACACAGCTGTCTTCACACCACTTTCCCACTGCAAAACTGTAATAGCTTCCTGCTGCTGCAGGGAAATGTAAAAACAAAAAACAAAACAACAACAAAAAAACACAACGAAAAAAATGCCAACCTGGCATTCAAGGCTTCCCACATTTTGACAACATTATTATTCTTTTAATTGCTCTTCTTGGAATCAGTGGTTCTCAAACCTCATTGATATTACTAATAATTTCTAACATCCCTTTATGTACTGACATGAAATAAGTAGAATATGTAACAAACTTACTCACATGACCTCAAAAAACCAACATAAGGCCCTAAGTATAATGAAAGTAGAAATACAGGAAATTAATTTGTAATATAATCTGTTGTTTTACTCTGTGAATGATTAGCCATCACTACACCGGAATCTAAGATGAGATTGCCAATGCTTGCATCTGCTTGTAATAATTAAGCTTGGATTTCAGAGAAAGAAGACAGTAGTCAACTAAATATTTGAGTCACTTTTCTTCATATCTGACATTTAAAATGATAACTAGTTATGTATATTTGTATATATTTATAACATCACAGTGAATGTGATGGCTGCAGCAGCAGACCAATATCACTGAGTCAAGTTGTTGGCTGGGTTCCCACTGAAGGTGTAGTTGTGACTGTTGATGTGTTTTTTGATATGTTGGACAGCTCTTAGTGACATCTGAACATTATGAATTCATTTTTCCTTTGATTGTCATAAAAGTTGCATCTTTATGTATTAAGACAATGCAAATAGTTATTTGTAAGCTCAGAAAACAATGGATAGGTTTTTCTCTCATATGACCATCTCATTTGAAAGCCATATGGCAATTGCATTGCAGGACATCTAGCCCCATGGCCTGTTCTCTATGAAGACCCTGCTATTCCCCAATCAGTGAGTCAACTAAAATGCCCCTATAGGTTTTCCAAAGGTGGTAGGAGCTCCAAGAGCCACTGCTCTGAGCACTGCCCAGACATCCCTGTCTCTGTGCTGTACATTCATTCACCACCCATTCTTCTTCTTCTCAAATGCTAATCTGTTCCTAAAGCTTACCATTTGGTCCATTGTCTGCTTAAAAGTGTCTTGTGATAACTGGGCATCTATGTTACAGTTGTATATGTTTACTTTACTTTTCCCACATGAATATAGTTCCATCCTGAATTGGAAAGTATTTTCTGGTTGCAAATATCAGATACCCAAGTCAAACTGACTCAAGCCTCTATCCTCCACTCCCTCCCAAATGTATTGACTTTCTTTATTGAAAAGTTCAGAGTAGATGTAACTGAGCAGAGTGAGGTCCTGGAGTTTTACAGTGGTTTTGGGATAGCTGTGCATATATATCTCTTTTTCTCTCTTTACTCATGTATCAGTCAAGCAGGCTAAGTCCTCAAAATCACCTATAGCTTAATGCATATAGAGCTTATTTCTTCTCATACTGCATATCCACCATAAGTGGCAGATGGAATCTGCCCATTGTAGTTACACAGAGACCCAAGTTGATGGAATCACCATTTTGATGTGTGCTTCCAATCTTGTAATGATGTAAAAACAGAGCATGGTAAGTTGTGCAATTGTTTTCAAGTTTCTGCCAAGAGGAGGCACAAATTACTTCTACTCACATCTCATTGACCAAAAACAATCTTGTGGACATGACTGTATTCAAAGGGGTGTATAGTCCTATCTAGTGCCTGAATGAGAAGGAAAACCATGACTTTTGCAAACAAATAAGCCCTGATGTTGAACTCAATTGGGCTTCCTTTGTGTCTGTCCTTAACTGCCTGCCTGCTTCTGCCTCCACCTCCCACCCACATTACATTACTCTTATGCTTTTAATGCTTTTTTTCCCCTCTATGGAAATAGAGATCATTTTCCTATACATACTAAGTAATTAAATTAATTCTTTTTGACTAGATTTGGACTGTATTTCTCTCCTTGCATCTTTGAGAGGCAAGGAGAAATGGGCAAGCCCTACCTGAGTTATATAGAGTGAGAGTAGATGGGAGAGGCAGTTCACCATAGTCAAGTCAAGGCAGGTTAGATGCTAGGCAGGCGAACACTACAGATACCTCAGTCCTCCCTAATTAGATTAAAAATTACTTGGGAAAAGAGATTTAATATCTTTTTTTGTCTGTTTTTTGGTATGTTCTGGGTAGTGTTCAACATAGGGTCCTGCTTGAGTTGCGGCTTTAGTCATTCATTCATTTATTATATTATTAGTAAATAACTATACTAATAGTAGTTGTTACAGTATGTATTAGATACGTTCTAAGTGCCTTATGAATATGAATTCGCTGAATGCCGTAACCAACTCATGAGGTAGGTATTACTATTAACCCCTTTGATTAGGTGGGAAAATTGAGGCTCACAGAGGGAAGTAACTAAAAACCAGTGTCTCAAAGCTAGACAGTTCTGTAGCAGGGGTTTGAACCAATCCAGTCCAAATTTGTGCTCTATAAATTATTTATAAAGCAGTCACTTGATAGAGTTTCTTAATACATTTTTCCTCAAATTGCATAGTATATTCTTCATCAGTAATGCAGGTTAAAAGACAGAGAAGGTGTATTAATTCTACAAATGAAGGGAAGTGTTTCTGTTAGTCCAGGTACAGAAGTTTATTGGGTAAAAAATATATATTTTAGCATTTTTATCTGCAGTCTCTCATTTTATTAATGACTTTATTTATTTATTAAATATTCATTACATGTTTAGTTAGAAACCTCTCCTATCACTATAGAGGAACAAATATTTTGGTAAGAGGTTTTCTTAGATTTGGAATCTCTATAGGAAAATCATTGCCTCGGGCTATATGCCCTACTTTGTTTGCTGTCTTGTCCTGTGCCAGCCAAGATAAGGATATTTTGCTTTTCTTTGTAGTTTGAAGACATCTAGCAGTTTGTCACAACTTCCAAAATCTTTGAGGAAATGAAGTCTGAATGCCAAGACAGTAATTTTACCATTATCCCAGTGGGTTGGTATTCTACTTGATACATGGTAATTTTAACAAGGAAGTTACAAGAAAAGAATTTCGTGCTGTGCCTCTGTGGAAAGGTGAAATAAAATAGAATGCCATTCTCATTTGTTCTTCTGTAGCTCATTTTGACAGCAAGAAAACTGTCTTAAATGGTCGTGAATAGATCCCTTTTTGTCTATATTTATCCAACATTAAATACATTTTTAGCTTTATTATTTGAAATAGAAAAATCATGAGATTTTTTAAGACAGCCTTTTGGTATTTTTAGTCATGAATATAAACGTTTGTCAGTTAAATATCTTGAATTTTAATTTTACAGTGTGCCTAAAAGTGTATATATACTTACTATTTAATGATCAAATTATCATGTAACTTTTTGGTATTTGGTCCTACAACAGATTGATATTACTTTGTAAGATATTTTGGGTCAAACAAATATTAAATATGATTCAGTTCATTATACTATATAGGATGGTCACTTACTTGTAATACTTCTCTAAAACTTGATTTCAAAATAAGAAATCTAATGCAATTTAAGCCCACAAATTTCAATAAATGGTTAATTCTGTAGTTTGCCAAGATTCCTTCAGCTGTTTTACAGAAAATCCATGGAGTTTGGGCTTATATATAGTTATTCTTTAATATTTAAAATAATATGAATTACATACTTCAATTTTGTTTCGATCATATGTAAAAGCATACAGAATTTACAACTTGATTTGTGATTCTCCCAGTAACTCTAGCTTGGTTTCATTTGCACATGTCCACACTTTGTGATTTATGGATACTGACCCATCAGAATCCTTAAATCTAATCACTCTCCATGCATGTAAAAATCTCAGCTACAGTATTTTATTAAATGTAGATGTGCCACTTTCTACTTACCTTCTTTCAAAAAGAATTAAAAAATGGGGAAACACTCTGTATTTGTTATCTGAGTGGTTAGATTATAAAGGAACAAAAAGGGAAAAACTTCTTTCTCCTTTCTGGACTTTGGATCCTGTGTAAATATGTGATGCCTGATCTATAACCGTCTTGTAATCGTGAGGGGATTGGCCAATTTAGTGAGGATATTATGATGGAAGATGGAAAGAGCCAGGGTTGTTAATGATAAGATTGAGATCCTCGCTGTACTGCTTCTCCACCTTGCATCTTGGAGGATGACATTTCCATAAGCCCCAGTTTTCTCAACTCTCAAATGGAAGTAATAATAGTATCTATTTAACAGGCATGCTGTAAGGATCATATGCAATGATACCTATCTAACACATCAAAGTACAGTGCAGACCTTATGTGAAACAAGATGTCTTAGTCTGTTTTTGCATTGCTATGAAGGAAATATAATACCTGAGGCTGGGTAATACATAAAGAAAAGAGGTTTACTTGGCTCATGGATCTTCAGACTGTACAAGAAGCATGGTGCTGGCATCTGCTTGTGATGAGGACCTCAGGAAGCTTCTATTCATAACAGAAGGGAAAGGGGAGCAGAAATCACATGGTGAGAGTAGAAGGAAGCAAGAACTCACTCATTACCCTCAGAATGGCACTAAACCATTGGGAAAGCACCTATCCCCATAATCTAAACACTCCACACTAGGTCCCACCTACTACATTGGGGATAAAATCTTAATATGAGATTTAGAAGGGACAAACTTCCAAACTATATCACAAGATTATAATGGACATGCTGTTTTCCTATACATTATCTCATCTGGGTTATAACAACTATGTAAAGTATCAAAGATGAAGCTATGTAAGGTGTCATATTTTATCGTAAAAAATGAAATACAAAATTCACTGTGTTGTAGAAAATACAAATAAATCACATGTAATTGTCTAGCCCAGAGATATGTTTGATGTAGTTTTTAACAATATTTTCAGTAATACTAGCTTTGCTGTCATTAGTTATCAATATATGGTGCTCCTATATTGTGATAATGCTAGAGTGTTTATGTGGGAAAGAAATAGGTACTGTTCCCTCCTTTTGTCGAAATGAAAAAGCTGAGGCTCAGAAAGGATTAGTTCCTTGATTTGAAAGCCATGCAGATTTCAAGATAAGAACCAGGGACAAGAGCCAGGGCCAGAAGTTAGGTCTGTCTATATGTAAAGCCTATGTATGGAAAAACTGCAATTAATTGTTGTCTCTTAGTGTACTCTAAATGAGGGGAAAAATGGAAAACAAACAGCAAAAATAGCCAGAGCAATTCTGTCCCTAAAATGTATAATCTTCTCTAATAGATGATTTTTATTTTTGAAAATTGAAGTATAATTAATATACAACCTAATGCACAAATCTTATGTGTTCGCTTTGATGCATTTTGTCAGTTGATTATACCCAGCTAGTCACAGAAAGGTACCCACATAAAGATATACAAGACTTGCATTCATCCGGAAATTTCCCTCATGGTCATTTCCAGTGAATTCTGTCTCTGCAGTTCCCCACATCCTCCACGTCAGCCACTTCTAAATCCTGCTACAATAGAGTTTTGCCTGTTCTCAGATTTCATGTAAATGGAAACATAATGTATGTATTCTTTAGCGCCTCACTGTTTTGCTGAGTATCATATTTTTCAGGTTTATCTAGGTATTGTTGCATATATCAGTGGGTTTTTTTCTTAATTACTAAGAACTTTTCCATTTTAGGGATAGATCATAAACCATTTATTCCTTCATCTGCTCATGGACATTTGTTTCATTTCAGTCTTGAGTTATTATTGTTTGACCTATGTTTTCTTAGCTTGTGTGTTTCTCTATTTGGCATCTCACCTGCGATCCACAGGTCACACTATGAAGCACATCCTTCACCTAACTCTCACACACACCAAACCACGATTTCCACTGCCCTAAATCACTCTAGACCAGGTACCAAACAACTACTAACAGCCGCTATGCCCCAGAGCCTGTTAGAATTACTCTAGCCCATTCTAAACTATTTTTCTCGCCCTGCCTTCTGCCTCTGAAGACTGACCAACTCTGGTGTGTCCCCATGTAACCCTGTGTGGCATGGTATCAGCCTCTCCGTATTGTCACTGAGTCACTTCTGTAAAGTAAATCCCACCAGTTCGAATGAGACAACTGTAAATATGGATCATATAAACATTTGTGTTCGGGTCATTTAGTGGATATGTTTTCATTTCTCTTGGATAAATGCTTAAGAGTAGAAATTCTGTGTCATAGGGACACACACACACAAATGCACACACATGCACTTGATAGGCCTCCACAGTGCCTATCAAGGTTGGGGATTCCTGTTACTACTTTCTTTGCTAACATTTGCCAGTCTCTTTTATTTTAGCCATCCTATTAAAGGAGAAGGTATAACCAACTGTGGTTTTCATTTGCATGGCTGATGCTATAAGCCTCTTTTCATATGCTAATTTATCATGTATAGATCTTCTTTTGGGAAGTGTTTGTTGAAGTATTGCCTGTTTTTATGGGGCTTTTAATCTTTTCATTATTTACTTACCTATATTCTTCATAAAAGTGTACTGCTAATAATTTTCCTAGAGTGTGGCCTGTCTATTAATTTTTAAATGATTTTTTTTTAGATGGAGTCTCGCTTTGTCACCCAGGCTGGAGTGCAGTGGCGTGATCTCAGCTCACTGCAGCCTCCACCTCCTGTGTTCACGCCATTCTCCTGCCTCAACCTCCCAAGTAGCTGGGACTACAGGCACCCACCACCACACCCGGGGTTTCACTGTGTTAGCCAGGATGGTCCCTATCTCCTGACTGCGTGATCCACCGACCTCGGCCTCTCAAAGTACTAGGATTACAGGCATGAGCCACTGTGTCCGGCCTAAATGATATTTTTGTGAGGAGAAATATTTAATTTGGGAGAAATCTAGTTTGTCATTTTTTAAAGTGTTGAGATTAACATTTGTTTGTCCCTCCGTGATCATGAAAATATTCTCCTTATATTCTTCTGGAGAATAGTTTATGATTTGTTGTTTTATGTTTAGACCTATGATCTATGTCAAATAAATGTTTATGTGTAGAGTAACATAAAGATTGAGGATAAGTTTTAAAATGTAAGCATTCTTTTTTTTTTTCTAGCAATATTTATTAACAAGACTTCCCCTGTGCACTGACTTGGTGTCTTGGTTAAAAAGAAAAGACCTAATAGTGGGGTCTCTTTCTGAACTCTTTATTCTTTTGTGTTGATCTGTTTGTCTATCTTTATGCAAATTCTACACTGTCTAAATTGTTGTAGGTAGAAATCAGTTAGTTAAGTCTTTCAAATTTGTTCTTCTTTCAAATTCCTTTTGGCTCTTCTAGATCCTTGGCAGTTCCACGTAAATTTTAGAGTCATCTTATCTCTTTCTTCAAAGGACCTATTGGGATTTTGAAATGAATTGAATTGAAACTACAAGGCAATTTAGGGAGAATGGACATCTTAACAATGATGAACCTTTCAATGAACGTAGCATCTCTCTTCATTTATTTAGGTTGTCTTTAATTTATCTTAGCAATATTTGTCGTTTTTAGTGTAGGAGTATTGCACATATCTGTTAATTCCTGGTTATGTGATGCTTTTATGTGCTAATGTAATTATGGTTTTTAAGCATTTATTTTCTATTTTTTCATTATTGTATTTAGAATTACAAATGATTTTAATGTATTGACATTGTATTGTATTCTGCAGCATCGTTCATTCACAGTATCATTCAAGTAATTTTTTTTGTTTTATAGATTTTGTTTTTTTAAATACACAGTCCCATTATGTGTGAATAATGACAGTTTTACATTTCTTTTCCATCTGAATGCCTCTTATTTTCTTAGTTTGACTTACTACCCCTTCTAGGACCTTTAGTATAATGTGAGTAGAAATATTGAGAAAGGCTATCCTTGCCTTCTTCCTGATGGTAGAGCACAAGTGCTTGATTTTCCCCAATAAGAATGAAGTCATGCTGAGCATGGTGGCTCACACCTGTAATCCCAGCAGCACTTTGGGAGGTTGAGGTGGGCAGATCCCTTGAGCCTGGGAGTTCTTAAGACTAATGTAAGCAACATGGCAAGACCTCATCTGCAAAAAATTTAAAAATTAGCCGATTGTGATGGTGCACATTGGTAGTCCCAGCTACATAGGAGGTTGAGGTGGGAGTGTCACTTGAGCCCAGGAGGTTGGCATCCAGGCTGCAGTAAGCCATGTTTGCACCACTAGTATGATGCTAGTTGTAGGTTTTTTGTTAATACTCTTTATCATATTGAAGCAGTTCATTTCTATTTCTACCTGGCTGGTAATATTTATCATAAATGTAATTACTTTTGTCTTCATCACTTTCTTAATCTATTGAGATAGTTATGTTTTGTTAATGTGGCATTTTACATTGATTGGCATTTTGAGTATTAAACCAATTTTGTATTCTGGGACAACTCCATTTTTTAAATTTACTAATGTGTTTGATTTGGTAATATTTTAAAGGAATTTTGTGTTTTTTGGGACTTTAAGGGATTTGAAAATTTTTTCTTGAAAAAATATTGTTCTGTAATTTTCTCTCCATGTAATATTTGTTAGCTTTTTGGTATTGTGATAATACCAGTCTCGTAGAATGCGTTAGGAAGTGTTCCTTCTTCCTCTGTATTTTGAAAGAGATTTTGTAAGATTGAGACTATTTTCTTAATGTTAGAATTCACGAATAATGCCTCTGGCCTGAAGCTTTCTTTATGGTAAGGACTTGGATTCCAGCTTAATTTCTTTAATAGATAAAATTTATTTTGATTTTCTACTTTACCTCGCATCAACTGTGATAATTGTGTCTTTGACATAATTTGTTCTTTATACCAAATGTCCTGAATTTATTGGTTTATACCAATAATGTAAAATTATTTTCTTCCCTTATTTTCATTTAATGTTTGTAGCATCTGTTGTGATGTTGCCCTTTTCATCCTGTGGTTGGATTTTGCATTCTCCCTCTCTGTTCTTTTCCCCTTCAGCAGTATTGATAGTGACTTATCAATTCTACTTATATATTCAAAGAAACAGTATTTTACGGTATTTTACTTTGTTCATTTTCTCTATTGTTTGTTTTTTTTAAAACGTTTTGTTTGTTACATATATTTTAAGTTTCATTTGTTCCTCTACTTTTGTTCCTAAAGTGAGAGCTCTGATTCTTGATTTAAAAACCTCTCTTATTTTCTTTAAGAGTTTAGACTATAAACTTCTTTTTAACAACTGCTTCCACTACAAACAAAATTTTTATATGTTGTGTTTTCATTTTTATTAATTTTAAAATATTTTCTATTTTATCTTTAATTTCCAATTTAACCCTTGGGTTATTTAGATGTATGTTGTTTAGTTCTCTAATATTTGTGGATCAGTTTAAGCTTTGTTATTTCTAATTTAATGCATTTGTTGTCACATAACATACTATTTATTATTTCAATTGTGTAATGTTTTTGAAACTTGTTTTATATAGCAAAACATGATCTGTCTTGGTGGATGTTCTCCATGCACTTGAAAATAACATATGCTCTAATGATGTTGGGTTGGTGTTCCATAAATGCCAGTTAGGAACACTGGTTGATTCTGTTTTTCAAGTCTTTTCTGTCTCTACTGTCTTTTTTTTTTAATTCATAACTGAAAGAGTCCTTTTAAGGTCTTCAATTATTATTGTGGATTTTCAGTTTCTCTGTTTAGATCTCTCAATTTGCGCATCTTGTATTTTGAAGCCTTGTTAGGTGCCTACACATTCGAGATTGTTATCTCCTCCATAATGACATGATTTTTTATCATTATGGAAAGGACTTTTACTTTTTGTATTCTTTGCCTTGAAGTCTACTTTGTCTGATATTGGCATGGAATACTAGTTTTCTTATGCTAGTTGTTTACATGGAAATTTTTTCAACCTCTTTGCTTTGAAGACATCTGTCACCCATATTTAAATTGTATTTCTTTAAAGAGCTTATAGTTGCTTATTTGTCTTCATTTTGATAGTCTTTGCCTTTTGATTACAGCAGATATTCTCTTCATATTTAATGTATTTATTGATATGTTTGAGTGTACATATCATGTATTGGTATTGTACATAGACCAGTGAATGTGTCATTTAACTTTATCCTGCCTTGCAGTATTTCGGGGAACCTGATTTCATATTAATTCACTAATGAAAGTGATGTGTTACATCACTAGAGTCCTTTTGAGGAAAGGACAAATTCACAGTGTTTGAAAATCAAGGCTAGTAAAGCTTTTAAGACTTCTGCAACTAGTGATTAAAATTCTGTGAATTTGTACCCTTTCCCAAATACTTTCTGGGAGACATGGAAAATGCAGGAAGTCATGAGACCCTTTATATCAACTAGCCTTTCTATACCCGCCTCTTTAGCCCACTCTAAGTTCTTAGTGATTTCTAACTTTATGATGGGATAGTCTGAGGGTGAATAATGTGCTTGTAAATGAACTTGCAAAATGGACTTGTAGAGAACAGATGTCTGTATTTCATTGTATGTAAGAAAACTCCTCTCATTTAACTCTAGCTGACCTGGAAGTAGTTCACAGAATCTTATTTCACCTTAACTTATTATGAAAAGTGATGCATTGCACAAGAATCTCCTTAAATTGTTCGTTACTTTTAATTTTTTACATCAGTTTCGAACAATGGAGAAACACTAGACTGTGGCATTTAGCAATAAGTTGCCAGATTTTATTTTATTACTGTATTTTTTTCCTATAGTATTTGTATAATTTCAGCTGAAAAAAACATTTTATAACCAGAGTCTGGTTGAGGTGTTATTTAATGGTCTACCTCTGTTAAAACTTAGCAAAAATGTGGTTTTCAAGTATATAGTCATTCATGCTTTCTTTAATAAGGAGTTAATAAATATTAAATAGCATCAACTTGACTTTGTAAGGAGGTTGATATTTTCAGGGTTTAATTTGCAAATTGGCAGGGGTTTATTAGAAATTTATTTCAATAAAACTACAGAACATTTAAAATAAATATATCTCTCTTTTACATTTAAAATGAAACTTTCATCAGTTAGGCATTCATTTGTTCATTTAACAAATACGTATGGAATGCTTGCCTTGTGCCAGGCACGTTTCAAGATTCTGCAAACTGCATATGTTTCGGTAATGTAATTAATATTAAAATACTAATCATGGATTTCTGTCAGTAACATCTATCATTAGTTCAAGATGAAACTTTTGGCTAAAATTAATGTTAGTATGTGACCCAAGACCTTAACTTTTACCCATATTATCATGATTACTTTTTCAAATATTCAACCTTCTTTGACTTAGAAAAAAAAGGCAATAGGTTGCAAATGCTGCTAATCAAGAATGGATATGGCTTTCTCTTTTGGGTGAGTGAGAACATATGGATGTTACTGAGAAGGAGTAATCATGAATAATTTAGAATAACTTGAGATCTTGTGAGGTAGTAAAAATGAAATATGCATTGATTAAATGAGAGAGAACTATGCTATTTGGGTTTGAGGTCATTTCAGTAACATACACGTACTCTAATTCTTTTTTCCCTCTACTCTTGAGAAAGTGTAATAGAATAAGTAATGCTGTGTAGCCAATTGAAGAATGAAGCAAGATACATTTTAATGCAATCACTTGGGAAGTTTTAGCAGTTGGAAATCATACTTCCAAGAAAGAAACTGCTGATATCACTTGGATTAACGACCTGTTTTAGTGAAATATCTCTTCATTTTTATAGTGTGTGGAAGCATTTGATACTCATTTGATATTAGTTTGTCCATTCATCTAAAACATCTTTGGCATGGCTCCCTGAATGGCATTTTTCCTAAAGTTTGGTCATGATGACTTGACTTTGTGTTTTGAGTGTAGTAACTGGATCTTCTCTAGGGAGAGGTATGTGTTTTGTTTTCCTTTTTGAATGAAGCCTGGGAAGGGTAAACTCTGGGAGCTGTTTATTTACATCACTCTCAAGTATAATAAGAGGACTGCTTACCAAGTCACTGCTGCCTCTCCTTAGAAGGCTAAGGTTGCTCACTAAGATTCTACAGACACTGTTGATTTACCTGAGAAGTAGTAAAATAAGCTTTTAAGTGGGAGTTTAAGCCCAGAATATAAATATTGTATGTTTCCAGTAGGGAAGTAGGATTTAAGGCTTTATTTGAATTTATTTTTAAAAAAACATGCACTAGTAAAAAAAACAGTATGTAGGAAGGAATACTTTCTACATTTCTAAATAGAAAAAAAAATCATTACAGGTCAGGAGATTTTTTTCTTTTCTTTTACATACCATAAATTTAAAATTATAATGTGAGCAATACAGAAAACTTTCCAAATAATAGAAACAATTTAAGGGCACTTTTAATACAATAAGTGGGATCACTGTGATTTTTACCTCAGCTACATAAAAAGAACTTCTTTTCTAGTTTACATATACATGATTAATGTAATTTCAAGTCTTATTGATTCATGGTTTTTTCTTCCTTCCTTGTGGCTAGGTTAAGAATTATTTTTTTTTCTCTGCTCAAGAAATTGTGTGTACCCTAGTCTAGTTTTGGGAATGAATTTCTGTTGTTCCTTTTTTACTTGACATATTATCTATAACATTGAATATTTTTATTTCTTAAGTGGGAAGGAAGAGGCTGTGGAGATTAGCTGTCCACCTTCTTTTTGTTTTATGGATGGGAACACTGGAAGTTTATTTGATACACTCAAGTTCAGGGGACTGTGTTGTTTTCACATACATGTATGGCAAAATAATTTTTGAAGAAATGCATCTGTGTGATGTTCCTATTGTATTCCTTTGTAATACCTCCCAGGAAAAGTTTGCAAGTATAGATATGAAGGAAGGAAAATGGAAGAGAGGAAAGAGACAAGGAAGGAGGGGAATGAGGCCAAAAGAGGCAGGAGAAGGGGTCTTCACATTAAAAGGAGGCAGAGGGCTGGAATGTTGGAAGGAGCAGACGTCTGGGGCCCAACACTCCACAGGAGGCAGACTCTTCTGAAGAGACTGAGAGGGGAGGGCTTGGTTATGTAGGAAGTACTTGTGGCGGAGCTAGGGAAGCTGGACACTGTACCAGGACGGCTATCCTTTACCCACTTGGGCATATCTCTGAAAACCTTACTCACCTGGGCTTGTCTTTGAAAAAGTAGAGTCACTAGATTCCAAGGAACCATGTGGGCTTGGACAGTTAGTATCTTCATAGTAAATCACTGGGCTGAGAAGCCTCTTAGAACAATTTCATGTGGTTTAAGACAGCCACTATGAAAAATGAAAGAGATGAGGGAAAAGGGGAGCAGGAGTTGACATCTTCCTCCAGATATTCTCCCCCTAAATCAAGGGACTATAAAAGCCCGGGTATGTAGTTTGAACTTTGTGTGTGTGTGTGTGTGCGTGTTGGGAGAGACTGAAGAGGAAATGAATCACAGTTGAGTATCTCAAAAATTATGTAATCGGCTGGGCGCAGTGGCTCACACCTGTAATCACAGCACTTTGGTAGGCCAAGGCAGGCTGATCACGAAATCAGGAGTTCAAGACCAGTCTGACCAACATGGTGAAACTCCATCTCCGCTAAAAATATAAAAATTAGCCGGGTGTGATGGCGCGTGCCTGTAATCCCAGCTACTCGGGAGGCTGAGGCAGGAGAATCGCTTGAACCCAGGAGGCAGAGGTTGCAGTGAGCCGAGATCACACCACTGCACTCCAGCCTGGGTGACAGAGCGAGATTCCATCTCGAAAAGCAAATTAATCACTCATCTTTAATAGATAGAAAACACTTCTGGGTGGTGCCTCATGCCTATAATCCTAGCACTTTGGGAGACTGAGGTAAGAGGATTGCTTGAGCCCAGGAGTTCAAGACCAGATTGGGCAACATAGTGAAACCCTGTCTCTACAAAAATAAAAAGAAATGAATGAGGCAGGGTGGCACATGCCTGTTGTCCTAGCTACTTTGGAGGGAGGCTGAAGTGGGAGGATTGCTTGAGCCCGGGAGGTCCAGGGTACAGTGAGCCATAATTATACTATTGATTTTACCACTGTACTGCAGCCTTGGTGACAGAGCAAGACCCTGTCTCAAAAAAAAGAAAAGAAAACACTTCTGGGAAAAAGCATTTGCTTTCCTTTCTCTCACAGTGAGTAGTTCGCTCTCTAACATCCCATGTTCACTTTCTCACCAGCCATTTTAATGTTTTCAGTGATAGGAGTAAGTATATAGAGGTAATGTTGATTCTTCAGGAAATGTGTGGCCGAAGCTGTAACATTTGATTTTTCCAAGAATTTTCCAAAATGCAACTTGAGGTTAACCCAGTTTGGTAGCATGGTTCCAAAGGTGATTGTTGTAAGTGGAATTATTGAAGTTATATGTGTGGCACTGGGAAAAATAAACAGTTTATGAGAGAAAAACAGCATGACTTCTAAGGGTGGTGCTTCCATGGTTCATGGTTTACCGTTGAGAGCAAACCTAGATGGGTTTGTGTTTTACTAAACTAAACCTAAATGTGGTTTAGTTATAATGAATCATAAAGCAGGAATTTTAGAAGTTAGATTTCAGTTTTGATAAAATGTTCTAAGCCAGTATACCATACAAGTAACAATTTTAAAGTGCACAATTCAGTGGGTTTTAGTATATTCACAAGATTGTGACAACAATCACCACTATCTAATTCCAGAACATGTTCATCACTCTAAAAGAAAACCATACCGATTAGCTATCACTTCCCGGTCTCTTCTTCCCCTACCCTCTTCTAAGTACTAATCTATCTTCTGTTTTTATGGATTGTCCTATTTTGGAAATTTCACATAAATAGAATCATAAAATATGTGGCCTTTTGTGGTTCCTCACTGAGCATAGTGTTTTCAAGGTTCATCCATGTCATAGCGTGTATCAGTATTTTATTCCTTTTTATGGCTGAGTAATATTCAATTTATGCATATAATATATCTTGTTTATCTATTCATCAGTTGATTGACATTTGGGTCATTTCCACTTTTTGGCTTTTATGAATAATGCTGCTCTCAATATTTGTGGACTTTTTTGTAAATATGTATTTTCAGTTTTCTTGGGTATAGGAATATGAGTAGGATTGCTTGTTCACATAGTAAGTCTAGGTTTAACTTTTTGAAAAATGGCCAGCTTGTTTTCCAGAGAGTTTGCACCATTTTATATTTTACATTTCTATCAGCAATATTGGAGTGTTCTAGTTTCTCCACCTTCTTACCAGCTTGTCATTTTCCTTTTTTTTTTTTTTAAATTACAGCTATCATTATGAGTGTGGAGTAGTTTCTCATTTTGGTTTTGATTTGCATTTCCCTAGTGACCAATGATGTTAAACATCTTTTCATGGCCATTTGTGTATCTTCCTTGGAGAAATGTCTATTCCAATCCTTTTTTCCATTTTAACATTGGGTTATTTGTCTTTTTATTGTGCATTATAAGAATTCTTCATGTGTTCTGAGTACCAAACCCTTAACAGATACATGGTTTACAAATATTTTGTCCCATTCTCTGAGTTGTCTTTTCAGCTTCCTTAATGGTGTCATTTGAAACACAAAAGTTTTTAATTTTGATGAAGTTCATGCATGCTCATATGGGTATCATATCTGAGAAACCATTTCCTAATTCAAAGTCACAAAGATTTATACCTATGTTTTCTTCTAAGACTTTTATAATTTTGTTTGAGATTGGCATGGGATGGGAGTGGGGAATGGGACAGGCTAAAAAAAAAAAAGCACTCTTCCTTTGTACACCCTCAGACGCTATCTGCTTTGCCAATCCTTTCCATCCCTTTCTCTGAGGCCTGGAGTGTCCTAGATCATTTAGGCTTAGAGCATATTAATACATTCATGTTGACTAGGTCTTTCCCAATTCACTGGGTTCCTGTGGGTCGCCTTCGTTGGTCTGGGCATGCAGCTCTGGGCTGCAGACATTTAGGCAGGGAGTCATGTGCCCTGTGGGAATCTACTCTCTCAGGCTTGCCTCAAATGCCCTGGTAATGGAGCTGAGGACATAAACATCCACGCTCCCCACCCTTGTCTAAGTACCACTGCATTTCAATATGGTGTTTTAAAGATGGCACTGCCCAGGCAGCCATGTAGACCTCCATGAACAGCAGATGAAGTCTTAGACCCTCTTTGTTTTCTAGATAACTTGCATCCTTCAATACAGGCAGTTGCCTCCTGTCCTGGGTTTCCCTTGGCTTCTCGTAAGTTCTCACCCATCATTAGATCGTCTGCCATAAGGGGAAGAGCAAAATAGAGGTCTTTTGTTCTGCTTTTAGAAAGTGGAATTTTATAAGCAAGTATTTATTTAGGCAAGTAATTGATATATTATTTAATAAAGTGCAAAAGTTACAGGTAGGCTTTCCTCGCTGTTACAGAGACAATCAAATTTAAGAGTTTAATTAGTGTATTTGGCGCCCTTTTTACACACATATGCACAGAAAATGTTAAGTATTGTATGCGTATTTTACATAAACAGTATTGTGTACCATTTTGCATTTTCTTTTTCTTTTAACATTATATTTTGTTATAAATAGATCGAACTCTTCCCTTTTAATTTCTGCATAGTATTTCTTGGTGGAGTCTATCATAGTTTCATTAGCTGTTCTTTGGATAAACATTTATGTTGATCCCAGAGTTTTCATATTATAGACAGGACTGCAGGGAGTATCATGGACTGTGCCTCCTTCTTCAAATGTGGAAAGTTTGTTTGACATTAGATATTTGGAAGTGCAGTTGTTGGTTAATCAGCAAGTGCGTTGTACAAGAATAAGTGCATTTTAAGTTTTGATCATTTCAAATTGCCTTCCAAACTTGTAGTACTAATTTCACTTCCTCTAGTAGTACAGAAGAGAACTTACTGCTTACTTCCTACCAGTGTTTGATGTTATCAAATTTTTAAATGTTTGCTAATTTGATGGGTGAAAAATGATAAAGTATTTTCTTTTAACTTACTTGACCTGGAAAAACAGTTGATGAGAAGAGTTGCAAAGGCTTGGAGCCAGTGGCAGGTGGAGGGCAGGTTGGGGGTAGTCAAGACAGAGGTCGTTATGTGACCCAAAGCCACCAATGAGATATGTCATATGATACCCTGATTGGAAGGTGAAAATAGCTACAAAAGACTGCAAGGCCAGAAAGAGCAAAGACAAACTTGGTCAACCAGTAGTTGAACAAGAAAAGTGATAAAACATTGTTAATAAAGTATTCATAACTGATATTAGTGAGCGATCCTGAGTTCTATAAGTTTTGTTTCCCAGTTTCTAAGTATAAGATGATGATTTCTAATATATGTTATCTAAATAAATGGCAGGATCCTTTTGACAAAAAAGCACCAGCAAATATGTGAGTTCAAGTTTCCTGTTGTAGTGGTTTTTATTATGTCTCAATAATAACTACCACTTTGTGAACATATACCACAGGAACTTTACTAAATGTTTTCCATATATTGGGCAATTTAGCCCTAATCACCCCATAAAAACAGGCAATGGAAAAATTCTCATGTTACAGATGAGGGAGCCGAAGTCATGAGAGGTAGCTTATCCAGGGTTCCACAACCAATGAGGGGTAGAGATGGGATCCAATTCTTAGGTCAGTACCACTAAGCTAATCTCCTTCATGTAAGCCCAATGCCCAGGCTGCATCCCAGGCCAATCCCATGAGAATCCTGCAGGTTAGAAGGCAGCATCCCTGGTGATTTAATGCTCCCCAGCTGAGTCAATGTCTAACTCAAGTGGAGAGCTGCTGCTGTGGATGCCACTGCTGCTAGAACACTATCTGCAATATGGTGATGCTTATGATGTGCGGAAATGATATTCAACACTTTATATGTATTAAATGACTCTCAAAATACTTACACTGCAACCTGGGGAAGAAATACATTCCATATCATAAACAAGTAGAAATATACAGATATATGTAATGGAGAAATTATTGTTTCATGGAAAAGCACTTATCTTTGCCAACGCACTGTGGTGTTTCTATTCTATTGTATTTTATTTTTATTATCTTAGAGATGCTTCTACTTCAAATGTGAATTAACTTTTCGTTATCATATTCCCAAGGAAAACGTGAAGTCTACAGATTAAATCCCCTTAGAAGTTAAATACCAAACACATTTCAAGTTCAGATGAATTAAATTCTACAGTCAAATTCCTCATCTTTCAGTTACAAGTTGGAAATTATTATGTAAAAATAGAAGCCCACATCCATCTCTCCAATTTACTCTAAGTGGCGCGTCAGAGAATCGGTGATTCTTCAGCAGCTGCAGGCTGAGGGAGGAAGACCTCAGATACTGAGACCAAGACTCTCAGATCCTTAGTGTTTAAAGAGCCAAAGAGTTAATACGACACATAAAAATTTTACATAGCATTGGCCACACTATAACATAATCAGTTTTTTTTCAAAAAATTGCCAGTCTGTATTCTGTAGAGCACTGCCAGTCATCCCAGGTAGGATCATTTTAGCTGAACCCCACATTTAATGTTGCGAGAGAGCCAGTTCTCTAAGGGCAAGGAGGGTTGATAGAGAGTATCTTGATTTCAGCTTTCTTTGCAGAATTCTCTACGTGAACAGAATACTGTCTCTGTAGGAAGAGGTCAGTACTATATATTTGCCATACCTGGTAGAAAATCCGCTTTTGTGTGCTGTTTTCTAACTCAGAAAATGGCATTTCAGGCACTGCTGCTACTTTGCAAGTATGGTAGGCTGGATTCTAAGGTGGCTCCCAGGATTCCCCTCCTCCCCCTCATATACACGTCTTGTAGCATCTACTTGGGTATGGGTAGAACTCCACGATACTCCATGATATCACATCCTATGATGT
Organism: Macaca mulatta; assembly: GCF_049350105.2. Taxonomy (NCBI): domain Eukaryota; kingdom Metazoa; phylum Chordata; class Mammalia; order Primates; family Cercopithecidae; genus Macaca; species Macaca mulatta. The sequence continues at coordinate 138,109,066 of NC_133407.1, read as the reverse complement.
TATTACTTTATATGGCAAAAGAGAGATGCCCAGACAAGCCCACCCTTGTTGGATGAGCACTCTAAAGCAGAGCTTTTTCTCAGGCTGCTTGCAGAAGCCGGCTCAGGCGGGGAGGTTATACATAAGAGCTTCCTTTGGCCTAGAAAAAAGCAAACATCCCTGTTGTGAACTGCCTAAGGAGACACTCCTAAGTGCATCCTGTGGTAGTAAGATTGGCCTTTGTCCAACCCAACCACCCGCAAGATAATGAGGACTCTGGTCCTACAACTTTAAGGAATTAAATTCTGCCAACAATCTGAGTCAGCTTGGTCAAGGGCCTCAAGCCTCAGGGGAGATCTCAGCCCCAGATGACACCTTGATGTCAGTCTCCTGAGAGCCTGAGCAGAGGACACAGCTAACATGTGCTTAGACCCTTGACCCATGCAAACCATGTGATAATACCATGCTGTTTAAACCACTGAGTTCATGGTTATTTGTTATGCAGCAATAGAAAATCAGTACACAAAGCTAAAGAAAAATCTGCAATGATGGTGGTCCTAATCAAGATCTTATTTAAGATACTTTTCTTTATTATTCAGTGTATCTCTCTTCATTTTCACTCACTGCTGTGCTGAGTTGAGAGTGAGCTTTCTCTCCCAGGAGAAATGTTCCCTGGGAGACACGGGCTTGGGCAGTTTTATAACACGAGTCTGTAAGAACAGCTGCTGAGGCACAGAGCTGAAAGTGCTGAATAACAAGAGAGGGACAGCATCAGGGATCTCTGGAGTACAGATTACCCCCCATAGTTTGTGATATTTTGTGGTAAGGGAGCTAGCTTTCATCCTCCCATGCTAATCAGCCATTGACTTTGGATCACTCCAAGAGGTGTAATTCCCAGGTATTTTCAGTTTAATGCTTGTGAAGGTGACGCAGTTCTGGTAATATGAGGGCAGGCCTGTACAAGAAGTCACAGGTAACAGATATGAGTCTTTAGAGGCAGAGCAGACAGACACTGGGAGCTAGGCACACAGATGATCTAAAATGGATCTTGATGGAATATCAGGAGTATCAGCTTAATCTGCCAAGTTCAAAGTACCATATGGCTCCAGACTTAAAGCTTCCCTCCCAGAGTGGTGCTCTTAAATTCTTCTGACCTCATGGGCTATAAGCTTTATCCACCCATCAAGGTTCATTTTCTTTGCCCACACATTAAAGTCCAAGACCCAAAGCCACAGGTCTTGGTGTCAGAAAAGCACATTTGTTTCACCAACTTAGACATTTTGTGTGTTTCATAGTACTCCAAGACAATTCACCAATGGCTGAGGCCTTTGAGAGAGCCCCCAATAAACAAAAGTCCTTTGCCCACTCACATTCTAAAATACAATGAGAAATAAAACAAAGAAGAGGCTGTGGAAGCCTTTACCTCCTATGTATTACTGGTAGAAGCCAGGTTGGAGAACAGAACTTGAGTTCTCTTGGCTAAGTGGGCTTGTTGTAAGGCTGACCTCCAGAATTTAGCAGCCATATCTACCATTTGTAGGCAAAGATGGGTTGAGGTAGGCCTTGTTTAGCTGTATGTCTCTTCTGTGCTACTCTGAGCATCTTGAAAACTGGTACCCAGAAGCATCATCAGGTTGTCACCACAGGACCTGCTTCAGAACAGCTGCAGAGCAAGCTTGGAGCCAGGGAGAGAGAAGCATGGAGTAGGCTGAGTTTGTTCAGTTCACTGTTTTCAGATGTACCAGTAATTATGTCTCTCCATATCCCATGGAACAGGGCAATAAGGAGGTGCCATATTAAGTTAAAGAATTTTGTCCACATGGACAGACTAGCGAGAGAAAATGTTTTCCCCGAACACATATACATGTGCTGACGTTCATGTGCATACATATGGCTGCAAATATCATAGGCATATTTAGAGGCAGCATTAAGCTTCCTTTAAAACAGGTGAGAATATTCCTGTTTGTTTCATTAAATCATTAAGTAATTCCTATTTAAATGTCATTTAAATTTTTTAAAAGTTAGGAATGAGAGTTGGACCCACTGTGAACCTGTTTTTCAAAAATAGAAAGTTGCTGTTGATTACTTCTAAAATGCTTCTTTCTATTTTGGTTTAGAAAAAGTGGGGGCTGCCTTTGGGAATGTTCTTGGGAACAGTCACCCAGAGGGCCTCAATTAGTAACTCCCACTTTACAGAGAATGACTGGGAATTGTTAAAATCTTGCTAACGCACATTTTTCCTCATTTAGTTTTCATAGATTACCAAGTTTTCAAGGAGAAGGAATCTAGTAAATTATAACCAACAGTGTATTGAATCTAGCTAATTGCTTCCTCATTTGTATTCTCCTAGCACTTTCATATACTCTTAAAACTCCCCTGAAATTGTTTTTGTTTAACTGTGTATCTCCTCCATGCTACTCTGAGCATCTTGAAAACGGGTACCCAGAAGCAGCATCGGGTGTCAGCAGAGGAAATGATCCACTCTTTGTCTTCTCAAGATTCAAAAAGGTCCCTTCTTGGAGGATATGCAAGTGCCCCTGATCCCTAGTAGCAAATCTGTAGGTATCAGATTTTAGATTTTGTAGTTACTCTAGTGCTTAAAGTTGTATGTATCAGACAGCAGGAACTCAAACATGTTGAAATAATTTCAGCTATTTGATAGTCATGTATCAGAGATTCAGAAGTCATACTAGGCCAGGCATGATAGCTCGTGCTAATAATCTCAACACTTTGGGAGGTCAGGGTGGGAGGATTACTTGAGCCCAGGAGTTCAAAATAAGCCTGGACAACATAGTAATACTCCCTCTTTACAAAAAAAATAAATAAATAAAAATTTGTTGGGTATAGTGGCATGCACCTGTAGTCCCAGCCACTCAGAAGGCACAGTTGGGAGGATCACTTGAGCCTGGGAAATCAAGGCTGCAGTGAACTGTGATTGTGACTGTACTCTAGCCTGGACAACAGAGTAAAACCTTATCTCAAATACATTTAAAAAAAGAAGCCACGTTGTGCTTATGAGGCTCCGGTGGTAGAGGCATTTTGTGGCCCCTTGTTCAGACTGTGCTTGTGCTTTCATATCTACTCTGCTACCCTCTCCAGCCTGCTCTGTGCCCCAAGAGGCTGACTGCTATGGACTGCTATAATGGAATTTCTGGCCATATCTCCTCAAATTCTAATTGGGTTCAGCCAGTGGAAATGAGGACATCAGAAGGTGGGAGGAGAGTGAGAAGGTGGGAGAAGAAGGGAGAGTATTTATTCCGTCACCTGCTTTCATGTAGGATTGCCATAACTTGTCTGCATTCCTGTATTGGATGCCACAGCTTTTCTTGAGCTGGAATTCTTATCTCCAGGACCTTCTCTTGCTGTGTGTTGAATTGTATATCTCAAAAAGATGTAAGTCATAATGCCCTGTACCTGTGAATGTTACCTTATTTGGAAATAGACTCCTTGCAGATGTAACCAAGTAAAGGTGAGTTTACTGGATTAGGGTGTGCTGTACACCCAATGTCTGGTGTCTCTATAAAAAGAGAGACATGCGAAGACCAGAGGAGACACAGGGAAGAGGACCATGTGAAGACAGAGGCGGGGATTAAAGTTAAGATGCCCTAAGCCAAAGGAGGCGCAAAATTCTGAGCAAGCACTAGAAGCTAGAAGAAGCAAGGAAGGATCCTGCCTTATTGCCTTTGGAGGGAGTGTGGCCCTGCTGACCCTCTCATTTTGGGCATTTCTCCTCTATAACATTGAGAGAATACATTTGTGTTATTTTAAGCCCCCTGGTTTGTGGTAATTTGTTACAGCAGCCCTAAGGACTGAGTACACCTTCCCTTTGCTCCCTTCAAAGGGCAGGTGGCCTCAGGGTGGTAACAGCTCTCAACTGTTGCTAAATTTAGGCTGCATCACCATTCTTAGGTTGGTTTCCTATAACCTTGTTCATATGTTGTGAATAGTCCGTTTATTAAACTCTCCTCAATTGTACCTGTTCCTGCCAGGACAACTGTATTAGTCTGTTCTCATGCTGCTCATAAAGCCATACCTGAGACTGGGTAGTTTATAAAGGAAAGAGGTTTAATTGACTCACAGTTCCACATGGCTGGGGAGGCCTCACAATCATAGTGGAAGAGCAAGGCATGTCTTAAATGCAGCAGGCAAGAAAGAGCATGTGCAGGGGAGCTCCCCTTTATAAAACCATCATATCTCATGAGACTTATTCACCATCATGAGAACAGCATGGAAAAGACTTGCCCCCGTGATTCAGATACCTCCCACCAGTCCCTCCCATGGAATGTGGGAATTGTGGAAGCTACAGTTCAAAATGAGATTTGGTTGGGGATGCAGCCAAACCATGTCAATAAACCAGGATATACCCAGTTTTCATTCTTCTTCTTTTCCTTTCAGTTTCAGAAACCTTCCCCCTTTATGTTTATCATCACATTTTCACAGGGCACAGGCTAACCAAGGTTGAAATTTCCAAGCCCCCTTGCAGCTGGGTGTCGGGTTGTAGGATGTGAGTTAAAATGATAGGTTTCATTTCTGAGTTCCATTCTGGGGTAGGTTGAATAATGGTCCCCCAAATGTGTCCACATCTTCGTCACTGGAACCTATGAATATGTTACCTTCCATGGCAAAAGGAACTTTATATGTGTGATTAATGTAGGGATCTTAAGATGGGGAGAGTGTCATGGATTACCCATGTGGGCCCAATATGATCACAAGGGACCTTCTGAGAGGGAGGCAGGAGGATCAGAGTGCTAGAGGAGATGTGACGATGGAGTCAGAGCTTGGAATGATGTGCTTTGAGAATGGAGAAAGGGGCCCCAAGCCAAGGACTGTGATCAGCCTCTACAAGCTGGAAAAGGCAAGGAAACAGATTTTCCCTTAGAGCCTACAGGAGAAGAGTGGCTCTACTGATACCTTGAATTTGCCTATAAGACGGATTTCAGACTTCTGACCTCCCACACTCTAAGACATTGCATTTGTGGTGTTTTAAGCCAGTAAGTGTGATAACTTGTTATAGTAGCAATAGGAAACAAATACAAAAAAGAAACTACTGGTTCTCTACCCACGTCTTTTCCTCTTCTTTTGGGTTGAAATGTAGAAGTGATAGAAGGTAGATTTGCCCTTGCAGAGGAGGATGGTGGAGCAAGTTAGAAGGAACCTAGATCCATGGCTCACTTGGTAGCATAGCTCTGGGTTAAGTAAGAGAGAAATAATATTCTATCTTATTGGGTCTACTGTGTGATATATTTCCTAGTACCAGCCTGTTCTCTAACATCAAATATCATTGTTCCACGATGTCCGTATCTTTGGAGTTCTTAATTGCAAGCAGTTGAAACAGACTCTGGTGGTTTAAGCACAGAGAGAATCTGTTAAAAGGATGTTGAATGAATCAAGGAGAAAATATCTGAGGCTAAGCCAAGAGATTACACAGCCAAGAACATTAAGAACACCATGAACCTCACAGTTTGTATCATGAATATCAGGACCAACCTAAGATCCAGGTACTAGAACTGCAAACTTCTGCTGTATTTTTATATTCTTTTTGCTCACGATTCTATTTCCAGTACCCGTACAGGACCTTGTGCCTACTAGACCCTTCATAAGTGCTGGTAGAATGAATGGCTTATTGAAATAGCTCTGTAACTGGTCTCCTGCCTTTGACCTTCTCCAGTACCTCCTCCCCAGAGCAGGAAACATACATATCTAATCGTGAGGCCACTTTCTTGCTGAAAACATTCCAACAGCTTCTCTTGTTCTTGGAATTTACCAATTGAAAAGGCTTATATTCTGGCCCTGGTCTCCTCTCTCATCACTCATCATTCTGTACCATATCCTGTAGATGCCAGCAGCCACTCCTATCCTTGGTCCAAACCTCCTCCACCTCTCCTGCTTCCTGGCCTTACCATTAACTGTTGCCTCGGCCTGGGATCCCCACTCTTCTGTCTCCTTTTGTTTGACCTGCTCATTGTTTCTTATTTCAGCTTGGATATCACCTTGCTGGGATGGGACTCCATCCTTGATCTCCTCCATAACGTAAGCATTGTACACACCAGAGTATCTCCCCTGTCACTTGGCTAACAATATTTCATTGCATTTTTAATTGCCTGACTCCTTTATAATATGTACATCATCAGTGAGCAGGGATCTCTCCTATCCATTGGGCTTACTGCAGCTCCAGGCTTGGTGCAGACCCAGTAAATCTTTGTTGAATGAATGAATAAACAAATAGCCCAAGAACAATGTGAATATTGGCTAATATTCCTAGGCTCTAAAAATTGGATGGGAGATAGATTTAATTCGGGGTTTATTCAGCAAACACGCAATGAGAACGGGTTCTGTGTTAAGCCCTGGAATTATAGACTGTCATGAAAACAAAGTGTCTCAGGAAATGGTGTGGTGAATAGATAGTACCACCACGACTGTGCCACTCTGCACTAAAATGAATTCTTTCAGTCTGTGTGTCTTTGTGCCTTAAGCTTCCCATTCAAAGTCTGGGGTAGGTGCATTTCCTTTTCAAAGCCTACATCATATGCAAGGGAGCCTAGGAAAACAGGTTTCTGGCAATGGAAGTTTTGTTCCAGGGTATTCTGCCTCAGAACTTGGGGACAGTTCTTATTTGTAAGAACTTACTGGCTTTCCGGATAGAATTGCTAAAGCCCACTCCACCTGTAAAAGGAAGGTTAGGATAACATTATTAAATATTATTAATATGTAATATTACATATTATTGAAAATTACATATTAATAATAATGGAATGAAAAAACTGTTAACATGTTTGCATTTGTGGATTATACCACATGTGCCATTATTAATTCGTAATAAACATCCTGGAATTTGGCACTTGTAAGCTTTTTTGTCTGTATTTTAGCTTCCACAATGCGAAGAGCTAATGTAGCATTTTCCCCCACTTTGGGCTTATTGGGTTTCAAGTGAAAAAGGTATTCTGAAGAGGAGAAATGAGAAAGCAGAAACATCTGCGACTTGGCAACCAAAAGAAGCACTAGGAATATGTGGGTTGAGTGGCGGAATGTATAGAAACCAATAGATGGAACCCAGCAGCTGTGGTGGGTATGCTGTTTAAAGCCATTCCCCCAGAAAAGGAACAGTGGGACAATTCGTTATTGAGTTGCATGATGCATTGGAATGTTGAGCTAATCAGGCAATCTAATTGACTGAACATCTGCAGCCGCTTTATCATTATTCTCAAATGGGCATTATCTCTTCGCATGCCAGGGCTGCCTAAGTGTCTCTTAGCCTTTCTAATACTAGCTCACTGTGGGGTTTACATTTTGACTGCTTTTAATTGCACTGAAATTCAAGTGATCTGGTTTAAGGTCAAAGACAGTATTTTTTTTTTTTTGCTTCTGTCTGAACTAGTTGAAGGAAAGGTTTGGAAAAGTTGGCATGTCCAGGCAGAGCAGGGAAGAAGTGAGAGGTGCTGCTAATGACTTGGGCGAAAGCACTCTGATAGTGTGTTAACATAAAGCATCCAGATGAGTTCAGTGCAGAAGCCATGGTAGCAGAGGAGGAGAAACTGTGCAGCCAGTGTTTCCAAGAGTATAAAAACCTTCACAGGTCTACCATGAACTCACTTTGGAGCAGAAGTACTTGCCTTCATCATTAGTCTCTCGTTTTCCCTTTTGAATTTATTACCTGGATATAATTCGTGTCCATGCTTAAACCTTAATTATTTTCAATAATCATTTTCTGGATGCAGTTGCCATAGCATCTAATTCTTTGGCAAACACAGAAGGAATAATGACGTGTGTGCTTTTTAAGTTTATGAAGCAAACATTGAAAGAAATATTTAAAAAGGGAAGAAAACACACAATGAAAATTTAAAAAGAGAGGAAAACACATTTTGGGAAATTATGAAAATAGCACCAGTGCAACGCAAGCAGGTCCTAATTCTGACTATGTAAAACTTTGAATATGTTTATTTTCACAATTAGTCATATGTGCTAAAATGCATACCTGCAAACATGTTAACAGTGTTTTTCATTTCATTTTGTCAATCCTTTCTGCTGGGAAAAGAATAGAGAATGATGTGGCTGGTGGAAATATGGGGGAAATGCCAGGAGCCTCATAGAATCTCAGTCCCAAGGGTTTAAGTGAATTACTATCTCACATGACTTAGGCTTGGGAGAATAGCTTACTTCATATGTCCTGTAAATTTTTTCTGAAGATCTTGTGAACCTACATTTCAAATGCTAAATCCAATGCAACCTTTCTTATTTGTGAAATATGTGTCAGTAAGAATAAAAATAAATTTTAATTAAAAGACATGATTATGTGTTGTTTGGGCATGAAGAGGTGTTCCTTCTTTAAAAGATGGTTTAAAGAATCCATTCATTGCAAAGCACCTGTTAAGTTCTAATGATGCATGAAGTATCGTGGAAGGTGGTGAGGATATGATAGTGGTACACAGGCCCAGTAGCTTTCATTCTAGTTGAAATGATATAAAAACTAAACCCCTGAATAAATGAACATCATAAATCCAATGAATAATTGATCTGAGGAAAACACAGCAGTGATATGTAATGTGGGATGTGAGGGGAAGGAGGATGCTTCTGTGTGGGAGGTCTCTGCTGAGCAGAGACAAGAAACATGAGAAGAAAAGCAAGTCATGGGAAAGTGCAGCACGAGGGAGCTTTGCAGATAGGCTTCAACAAGCGCAAGTGCCCTGAGAAGGGGATAAACTTGAAGTATATGGAGAACAAAAAGGCTGCCATTGGGATTTGGGTGTGGTGAAGAGGTCGGAGGGTCAAAGGGAAAGACGCAAACCAGAACATGTGGCTCTTGCAGGCAGGATTTTATTTCATGGACGATGGGAAACCATTGAAGAGATTGAAGCAGGGAAATAAGTTCTGATTTAGAACATTGGCTGCTGGGAGAATAGAAAGGAGGATGGTAGGAATGGAAGCAGACTAGTTAAATGTCAGTTTTAATACTCCTGTTAAGAGATGAGAGTGATTTGAACTAGAATGCTAGCCTGGAGATAGAGGAGAATGGTTAGTTGGAGTATTTCTAAATTTCTGTAAATATGTGCATGTATTCGTGTGTTTGTATATATGTATCCTTGTCAATTTAATGATATATTTTATTAATTTTAAATACAAAATTAAAAATCTTAAGGCATTTATAAGCAAGTAAGACATCTGAGGCGTGTATAATAATTAAACCAGCTGCCATCTGTGGATATGAGATTACCATCAATAACAACAACATCCATAATAAATGATAACCCTTATCAGGCAGTCACTTTGTGCCATGCCCTGCATTGAATACTCTGTAGGTATTAACTTATCTGATCCTCAAGATGTGGGTGCCATTGTTATTCCTGTTCTAGAGATGAAGAAGGAACTTCTACATTAAAGAGTGTGATGATGTGCTTCATGGTATCTAGCCGCTGAGTGTGCTGCTGAAATTTGCACCCTGGGCTATCTCGTTTCATAGCCTGAGCAGGAGTGATACCATATATTGACATCATTTATGGTCATGCAGTACATTTGGGTGACTGCAGAAATAGCATGCCTGTTGAGTTGCCACTCTTTAAATGGAGGATATATGATGCTAGTTTCCTTGGAGGTGCATATTCTGAACTAGGTGAAATATTTTGGATTTAGGGATAATAGTGTGCCCCAGTGTCTCAGATGTTAATGATTTCATCACACATTAGAGAGTTCACTCCATGATTCTGGTTATCGGTCACTGAAATACACTTTGGGAAACTACAAAATTTGTATGTTATTCTATTAAGGAATTGCATGGTATAATCAGGAAGTCATTTACAGAGAAGAAAACAAATTTAAATAAAATAGGATGGCTGCATCTTCATTTTTTCTAAAATGTCAGAGTTTTTATCTTTTGCTTTTTCCTCTTTTGAGCAATGCAGAAGCACTAAAACTGTGCTCAGTATAGCTTTTTTTTTTTTTCTTTTTTGGTCCAAGTTGGTTGTATGTGTCTCATTTTATTTTAATCTTTTATGTTTACCCTTCATTTCTGTCAGGACTGACTGCCAGCCACAGGCTCCCTGCTGGTAGAGGTAGGCTATGTAAGCACAAGGTACACAGCAACTGCCACACGCCAAAGCTCCCTGATAACAAGGAATCCTCTGAGCTGCTGGGGAGCGGGCACTAATGAGGCCCCAAAGGAGCAGGGGTGGCCATTGCTTCTCCTTCACTGCGGAAGAATCATCAACATCTCAGGGGTTGTTAGTACCGAAAAACCCACTGATGCAAATCACTTGAGTCCTTGCATCTAAAGAATCACAACCTTTTGGAGCAGAAAGATAGCTTAGCGACTTTTCATCTGCCTTCCTCATTTTGCTGTTGAGAAAAGTGAGGTCCAAGGTAGACAAGGAAACTTTGTAAAGTCTAACCAGTGTCACAACTGGAGTTTAAACCCTTTCAGGTATGTTTCTTTCTAGTAGTAATATTAATTATGATACTAATAATAGCTAATCTTTATTGAGCTGTGTGCTTAGTACTTTTCTATGCCTTAGGTTATTTAGCTATTAAAATGAACTTTGACTGCAGTTACTATTATTATTATTATTATTATTATTATTATTATTATTTTGAGACGGGGTCTCACTCTGTCACCCAGACTGGAGTGCAGTGGCACAATCTCGGCTCACTGAAACCTCCACCTCCCAGTTTCAAATGATTCTCATGTCTCAGCCTCCAGAATAGCTGGGATTACATGTGTGTACCATTACACCTGTCTTTTTTTTTTTTGTATTTTTAGTAGAGATGGGGTTTCACCATGTTGGAAAGGTTAGTCTCAAACTCCTGGCCTCAAGTGATCTGCCTGCCTCGGCCTCCCAAAGTGCTGGGATTACAGACTTGACCACTGTGCCTGACCTGCAGTTACTATTATTAATTCCATGTTACAGATGGACAAATTAGGATATAAAATGCCAGGTAATTTACTGAAGGGCAAAGAGACAGTCAATAGTGGATCAAGGACTCAAATTCAGGTTTAATACAGCAAAGACTATTCAGACCATCTCTATGCTGTTCTGTTTCCCATTTGACTCTTAAAATGATATATATCTGTCTTTAAAAGTATTCAGCAAGAAGGCTCTGCATATATCAGTTTATCATTTTAAATATATAGCTTAGGGATATGTAGATAAGACTCTAAGAGTTGTGAGGAGTGTTGCAAAAATTTACTCCTAATAAGTTTGTTAGATTGTATTCTTTGGGAAATGGACTCTGAGACAGAGATCTGCATATACAAAGTTTGTTTAGGAGTGTCCTCAGCATCAGCTTCTGGTGAGAATAAAGGAAGTAGGATTAAGAAGAGGGAGGAAGGTGAACTATGATGCAGTATTATCAAAGACTTAGTCCATCCTATGGGGGGTTCTGGGCTGCAATGACCCTTCAGAGTTGTCTCATCTTAAGGCAGGGGACTGGGCCTTCATATATCATGCAAAAACCAGTGATTGCATGAAGATTATCCCTAAAGAGGGAGATACAATTTGGGGCAACTCTGGCCAAGGGCAGGTCCTAGAGGGACTAAGCTGAGAGCCATCAGCCACCTATATTTCTAGCGGCTGGGGTAGTGAATACCCCATTCTGAAGGGAAACTATTACAGTCCACCCCTTGTGTTCCATGCATCCATTTGTTTTGTTTAATAGAGTTTGGAAGCAGCTTCTTCAGGGTTCTTGGTTTCTCTACCTGGAAAAATTTACCGGGGGCAGCTAATAGGACAAAATACTCTATCTCTGCAGCTGGTCTCAGGTGGAAATGGACAGTTATTATTTCTGCCTTTTAATACTTATTCTAAACTCTCTCTGACTGGCATTTCCTTCTTTTTTTTTTTTTTCATCTGTTGCTATTCTGGCATGAGAAGCCTGAAGTGACAGGGTGGAAATTATGCCATAAAACTTAATCGTCTCTGGCTGTGTTCCTGGTGGAAATGTTCCCTTTCTAGGAACAAGAATTCTTAAGCCCTTAGAGTTTGAGCAAATAGAAAAAAGAAATTTCCCATGTGAATTGCTGAGGCTACTTTTGCTTCTACCCCTTGGTTCCTAAACCTCATCCATGCAAGAAGGCCTCTACAAGCAGATGTTTCAATCATATCTTCAAAACGCCATTACGGTGATGGGAATACTGGATATCCATCTGCCAAAGAGGCTGGACCACTACCTCACACTACTTACCAAATTATTTCAAAATGGATTATAGGTAGAACTCTTAACAGCTAAAATTAGAAAGCTCTTAGAAGAAAATGTAAATATAAATTTTCATGACCTTGGTTTAGGTGTGGGTTTCTTAGATATGACATTAAAACCCCAAGTGACAAAAGAAAAAAGAGAAAAATTGAATTTTTCATCAAAATTAGGAACGTTTGTGCTGCAGAGGATACCAGTTAGGAAGTGAAAAGACAATCCACATAATGGGATGAAATATTTATAAATTATATAAGAGTAAGGGACTTTTATTAGAATACAAAAATCCTCTCACAATGCAACAATAAAAAGACAACCCTGTTGAAAACTGGACAATGGATGTGAATTGATGTTTCTCCAAAGAAGATATACAAATGGCCAATAAGCACATGAAAACATGGTTGACCTCATTAGCCATTAGGGAAATGCAAATTGAAGTCATAGTGAAACATATTTCACACCCACTAAGACACCTAAACTTTTAAAAAGACAAATGTAACAAATATTTACAAGGATGAGGAGAAATTGGAACTTCCCTATACTGTGGATGGGATAGTAAGATGGTGGAGTTACATTGGAAAACAGTCTGGCAGTTCCTGAAAATGTTAAATGTAGAGATGCCATATGATGTAGCATTTGTACTCCTAGGTATCTACCCAAGAGAAATGAAAACATACCTCCATGCAAAAACTTGTACGCAAATGTTCATTGCAGCATTATTCACAGTAGCCAAACAGGAAAAATTCTAAAGTCCATCAACTTATGAATGGATAAGCAAAGTATGGTGTATCCATACAATGGAATATTATTCAACTACAAAACAAAATTTACTAACACTTCATGAATGTACCTTGAAAATATTTTGCTAAGTGAGAGAAGGCATTACAAAAGATCATGTTTTATGATTCCATTTATATGAAATGCTCAGAATAAACAAATCCATAGAAATAAAAAATAAATTAATGGTTTCTGGTGACTCTGGGAGGAGAAGAAAAGAGGGGAGCCTGCTACAGAGTACAAGGTTTCCTTGTGGAGTGATGAAAATTAGATAGTGTTCTTAGACAGTGATGATGGTAACACAATGCTGAACATACTATAAACCATTAAAGTATACACTTAAAAGGGTGGATTTTATGGTATGTGAAGTGTACCTTGATAAAGTGGTTATTTAAAAAGTGGGCATTATCAACATAATGAGAAGAGAAACTACAGGCTATGAAAATATTTGCATTTCTGATAAAGGGCTGTTAACCAAAATAGACAAAGGACTCATAAAACTCAGCAATAAGAAAATGAGCAACCCTGCTACAAAATGGGCAAAAGACCCAAATAGACACTGTATCAGTCCATTTTCACACTGCTATAAAGAACTTCCCTGAGACTTGGTAATTTATAAAGGAAAGAGGTTTACCTTCATTAAATGAATGAATCCAGGAGCTGGTTTTTTGAAAATGTCAACAAAATAGACCACTAGCAAGACTAATAAAGAAGAAAAGAGCCGGGCGCGGTGGCTCAAGCCTGTAATCCCAGCACTTTGGGAGGCCGAGACGGGTGGATCACGAGGTCAGGAGATCGAGACCATCCTGGTGAACATGGTGAAACCCCGTCTCTACTAAAAAATACAAAAAACTAGCCGGGCGAGGTGGCGGCGCCTGTAGTCCCAGCTACTCGGGAGGCTGAGGCAGGAGAATGGCGTGAACCCGGGAGGCGGAGCTTGCAGTGAGCTGAGATCCGGCCACTGCAACTCCAGCCCGGGAGACAGAGCGAGACTCCGTCTCAAAAAAAAAAAAAAAAGAAAAGAGAGAAGAATCAAATAGATGCAATAAAAAATGATAAAGGGGATATCACCACTGATCCCACAGAAATACAAACTACCATCAGAGAATACTATAAACACCTCTACTCAAATGAACTAGGAAATCTAGAAGACGTGGATAAATTCCTGGACACATATATCTTCCCAAGACTAAACCAGGAAGAAGTTGAATCTGTGAGTAGACCAGTAACAGGTTCTGAAATGTAAGCAATAATTAATAGCCTATCAACCAAAAAACTCCAGGACCAGACAGATTCACAGCTGAATTCCACCAGAGGTACAAAGAGGAGCTGGTACCATTACTTCTGAAACTATTCCAAATGGTAGAAAAAGAAGGATTCCTCCCTAACTCATTTTATGAGACCAGCATCATCCTGATACCAAAGCCTGGCAGAGACACAACAGAAAAAGAGAATTTTAGGCCAATATCCCTGATGATCATCGATGCAAAAATCCTCAATAAAATACTGGCAAACTGAATCCAGCAGCACATCAAAAAGCTTATCCACCACGAGCAAGTCGGCTTCATACCTGGAAGGCAAGACTGGTTCAACATACACAAATCAATAAACATAATCCATCACATAAACAGAACCAATGACAAAAACCACATGATTATCTCAATAGATGCAGAAAAGGCCTTCGACAAAATTCAACAGACTTTCTTGCTAAAAACTGTCAATAAACTAGGTATTGATTGAATGTATCACAACATAATAAGAGCTATTTATGACAAACACACAGCCAATATCATACTGTATGGGCAAAAACTGGAAGCATTTCCTTTGAAAACCAGCACAAGACAAGGATGCACTCTCTCACCACTCCCGTTCAACATAGTGTTGGAAGTTCTGGCCAGAACAATCAGGCAAGAGAAAGCAATAAATGGTATTCAGATAGGAAGAGAGGAAGTCAAATTGTCTTTGTTTGCAGATGACACTGTTGTATATTTAGAAAACCCCATCGTCTCAGCCCAAAATCATCTTAAGCTGACAAGCAACTTCAGCAAAATCTCAGGGTACAAAATCAATGTGCAAAAATCACAGACATTCCTATACACCAATAACAGACAAACAGAGAGCCAAATCATGAGTGAACTCCCATTTGCAATTACTACAAAGAGAATAAAATACCTAGGAATCCAACTTACTAGGGATGTGAAGGACCTCTTCAAGGAGAACTACAAACCACTGCTCAAAGAAATAAGAGAGGACACAAATGGAAAAACATTCCATTCTCATGGATAGGAAGAATCAATATCATGAAAATGACCATACTGCCCAAAGTAATTTATAGATTCAATGCTATCCCCATCAAGCTACCACTGACTTTCTTCACAGAATTGGAAAAAACTACTTTAAACTTCATATGAAACCAAAAAAGAGCCCCATAGCCAAGACAATCCTGGGCAAGAAGAACAAAGCTGGAGGCATCACACTACCTGACTTCAAACTTTACTACTAAGCTACAGTAACCAAAACAACATTGTACCGGTACCAAAACAGATATATAGACCAATGGAACAGAACGGAGGCCTCAGAAATAACACCACACATTAACCACTAGCTGATCTTTGACAAACCTGACAAAAGCAAGCAATGGGGAAAATATTCCCTATTTAATAAATGGCATTGGGAAAACTGGCTACCCATATGCAGAAAACTGAAACTGGACCCCTTCCTGACACCTTATACAAAAATCAACTCAAGATAGATGAAAGACTTAAACGGATGAAAGACTTAAACGTAAGACCTAGGACCATAAAAATCCTAAAAGAAAATCTGTGCAATACCATTCAGGACATAGGCACTGGCAAAGACTTCATGTCTAAAACACCAAAAGCAATGGCAACAAAAGCCACAGTTGACAAATGGGATCTAATTAAACTAAAGAGCTTCTGCACAGCAAAAGAAACTATCATCAGAGTGAACAGGCAGCCTACATAATGGGAGAACATTTTTGCAATCTATCCATCTGACAAAGGGCTAATATCCATAATCTACAAAGAACTTAAACAAATTTACAAGAAAAAAACAAATGACCCCATCAAAAAATGGGCAAAGTATAAGAACAGACACTTCACAAAAGAAGACATTTATGCAGCTAACAGACATACGAAAAAATGATCATCACTGGTCATCAGAGAAATGTAAATCAAAACCACAATGAGATATTATCTCATGCCAGTTAGAATGGCGATCATTAAAAAGTCAGGAAACAACAGATGCTGGAGAGGTTGTGGAAAAATAGTAATGCTTTTACACTGCTGATGGGAATGTAAATTAGTTCAACCATTGTGAAAGACAGTGTGGAGATTCTTCAAGGATCTATAACTAGAAATACCATTTGACCCAGCAATCCCATTACTGGGCATACACCCAAAGGATTATAAATCATTCTACGATAAAGACACATGCACACGTATGTTTATTGCAGCACTATCCACAATAGCAAAGACTTAGAACCAACCCAAATGTCCATCAATGATAGACTGGATTAAGAAAATGTGGCGCATATACACCATGGAATACTATGCAGCCATAAAAAAGGATGAGTTCATGTCCTTTGCAGGGACTTGGATGAAGCTGAAAACCAACATTCTTAGCAAACTATCACAAGATCAGAAAACCAAACACTACATGTTCTCACTCATAAGTGGGAGTTGAACAATGAGAACACATGGACACATGGAGGGGAACATCACACACCGGGGCCTGTGGGACTTGGGGGGCTAGGGGAAGGATAACATTAGGAGAAATACCTAATGAAGGAGACAGGTTGATGGGTGCAGCAAACCACCATGGAACGTGCATACCTATGTAACAAAACTACACATTCTGTACATGTAACCCAGAACTTACAGTATAATTAAAAAAAAAAAAAATGAAAGAGGTTTAACTGACTCACAGTTCTGCATGGCCTGGAGAGACTCAGGAAAGTTCCAGTCATGGCAGAAGTGGAAGCAGGCACCTTCTTCACAAAATAGCAGGAAGGAGAGAGATCTTGTGAAGGAGGAACTGTCAAACACTTATAAAACCATCAGATCTCGTGAGAACTCACTCACTATCTTGAGAACAGCATGGGAGAAACCAGCCCCATGGTCCAGTCATCTCCCGTTTTGGACATGTGGAGATTACATGTCCCTTCCTTGACACGTGGGGATTACAATTTGAGATGAGATTTGGGTAGGGACACAGAGGCAAATCATATGAGACAACATACCAAAAAATGATATTACAGATAGAAAATAAGTGTATGAAAAGATGCTCAGCATCATATGCCATGAGGAAATTTGAAATTAAAACAACAGCAAGATATCACCACAAACATATTACCATGGCCACAATCCAAAACGCAGGTCACACAGATGCTGGTGAGGACATGGAGCAACAGAACTCTCTCACTCATTGCTGGTGGTAATTTAAAACGGTACAGCCATTTTGGAAGAGAATTTAACAGTCTCCTAAAAAATGAGGCATACTCTTACCGAAAGATCCAGCAGTTGCACTTCTTGGAATTTACTCAAATGAATTTAGAACTTATGTCCACACGAAAATATCCACATGGATGTTTATGGCAGCTTTATTCATAATCACCAAAATGTGAAAGCAATTAAGATATCCTTCAGTAGGTGAATGGATAAATTGTGGTACAACCATAAAATCGAATATTATTCACTACTAAAAAGAGATGAGCCACTGGCCATGAAAAGACATGGAGAAACCTTAAATGTGTATAACCAAGTGAAAGCAGCAGATCTGGCCGGGCACAGTGGCTCATGCCTGTAATCCCAGCACTTTAGGAGGCCGAGGCGAGTGGATCACCTGAGGTGAGGAGCTCAAGACCAGCCTGGCGAACATGGCAAAATCCTGTCTCTACTAAAAATACAAAAATTACCCAGGTGTGGTGACACGCGCCTGTAATCCCAGCTACCCAGGAGGCTGAGGCAGGAGAATCGCCGGAACCCGCGAGGCAGAGGCTGCAGTGCACCGAGATCCCGCTGCTGCACTCCAGCCTGGGCAACAGAGCAGGGCTCCATCTCAAAAAAAAAAAAAAAAAAAAGGAAGAAGCAGATCTGTGAAGACTACATACTAAATGATTCCAATTATGTGGAAAACACAAAACTATAGAGACAGTAAAGAGATTAATAGTTGCCGAGGGTTACATGGAGGGAAGGAAGAATAGGTAAAGTGCTGATAATTTTTAGGGCAGTGAAACGATTCCTGTGTATTACTATAATGGTGGATACATTGGTCCAAACCCATAGAATACAGGACACCAAGAGTGAACCCTAATGTAAACTGTAAACTCTGGTTGATAATGAAATGTCAATGTAGGCTCATCATTTGTAACAAATGTACTACCCTAGTTGGGGATATTGATACTCGGGGAGGATGCGTGCGTGTGTGTCGAGGGACAGGAGAACTTTGTACTTTCTCCTCAGTTTTGCTGGAAACCTAACACTCCACTAAAAATAAAACCTGCTAATAAAAAGTGACCCTCTACCTCTATCAGTGTGACATCTTCTGAGTGTCCTGGAGTGTATTAATATAAGTGTTCTTTGTGCCTGCAGCTCTCCTGCACCTCTTTTGCTGTAAAGTTGGTTGGAGGTTCAAACACTCTGTAAGCCCTTGGATAGTGATATTAGCTATGGCTTGAACAGGAAAGACAAACCAATTTCTGGAATATGGATCAATTTCTGTCAGAATGTATTACTGCACCTTCTAAGGTACAAGGAGTCTCATGTAATCAACTTATTACCAAGTGGCATGTTGGTTTCCTGAAGGCTAGTCCATATTGGGGACTTGACATTGGACTTTTGATGGCAGGCTGTCATAGCTTTGCTAAGTGAAGAGACCATGCTTTAGGGCCCATCTGTAGCTTCCATCTGTGCTGCTACTCTATTCCTGCATTTATTTTGCCAGCCCTATGGAGGCTGATGATAAAAGCTGGCTGCTGGCCGGTACAGTGGCTCGTGCCTGTAATCTTAGCACTCTGGGAGGCCAGGATGGAAGGATTGCTTGAGCCTAGGAGTTAAAGACCAGAGTGGGTAACATGGCAAGACCCCATCTCTACAAAAAATTTTTGAAAGCTTATCTGGGTATGGTGGCATATGCCTATAGTCCCAGCTACTTGAGAGACTGAGACAGAAGGATGACTTGAGTTGAGGAGCTCAAGGCTGTAGTGAGCTATGAGTGCACTACTGCACTCCAGCCTGGGTGACAGAGAGAGACCTGTCTCTAATAATAATAATAATAATAATAATGATAATAATAATAATAAACAAGAGCAAAAAGTGGCTGCTATCAACTGACCAAGCAGTTCTTCCTTACCTGAGTATTTAGTGCCTCTTCCAATGCGATTGCAGATGCTTTCTGGCGTTCCTTAAGTTTTGAAACTAAGATCTTCAAATTTTGTGCCCACTCTCATCTTTCTGATCACATGCCTATTCCTTATCTACCAATCTCTTCTTCTAGGCTTCTGACCAAATAGCCGAACTGTTTGCCACTGCCTGTCAGTTCATATGTATTCTTCCCCGGGCTACTTCTCTTTTAACAGAAAATGGATGCCCTGCTCATGGTGAAAATTTCCATTCACTGCTCTCTTTCAGCATCACTCTTATTGAAGATGAGGTGCAGGAATTTATTTTTGACTTGAACCCACATATGCAGCTGGATGGTCTGACCCAGCTCATGCCTCATTCCAAATCTACCACTTCCATTTTGTGCTGGATTTCTCTTGTGCCTACCTAGACTTACGACTTGGTGTATCTGACTGAACCCAGGTTATAATGGGCAGTTCTGTCAGAATCGTCATGTAGTGTACCATTAGCAGGCATCTTTCTCTACTCAGCACTCTAGGAGCTATTTTTCAAATGATATATAGTTCTCCACTGCAGATGGCATGTCCCTGTTCCAGGACCTTGAGGGGATATGCTATGATTCTCTCATTGGAGCTTGCAAGAAACTCTGCAATGCATTTACGTCTCACTCATAGTTCTAATACCGTAGCATCTGTCAGGTTGTATGACCCCATGAGAAAGGTCACTTGCACACCACCTTCATCTGCTGCAAGGTCTTTTCCTGCTCTTAGACCATTTAACACTGGCAACCTTTGTGTCCCCCGGTACACAGGTTAGAGTATTCAGAAGAGGCCTAACTGGTGGTGGGAGGTTTGACATGCAGTAATTTTTCCTTTACTTTGATGGAAATGTCCCAACATGCCCCAGATCACTGAACCCATTAAAAAAAAAAAAATCCAGCTAGGAGGCAGACCTTTGAATCTTGTTAGGATTTTCCATCCATCTTTTGGAACACATGTGAAGGCCTCTAATATACTTGCCCTATGTTGCTCATTTGGTCTGTGTATCAGTCCATTCTCCCACTGCTACAAAGACACACCTGAGACTAGGTAATTTATAAAGAAAAGAGGTAATCGGCTCACAGTTCCGTGGGCTGTACAGGCTTCTGCTTCTGGGCAGGCCTCAGGAAACTTACAATCACGACGGAAGGGCGGAGGGGAAGCTGGCACATTTTCACATGGCTGGCAGGACAGAGACAGCAAAGGGCAGGTGCTGCACACTTTTCAAACAACCAGATCTTATGAGAACTCTATTACAAGACAACACTAGCGGTTTGGGGCTAAACCATTGGAAGCCACCCCGATGATCCAATCACTGCCCACCAGACCCCACCTCCAACACCAAGGGTCACAATTCAACATGAGATTTGGGTGAGGACACACAGCCAAACTGTGTGATTAACAGTCTGATTAACATGATGTTGTTGGTATAATGGACCAATGTGATATTCTGTAGAATGTCCACATTACCTAGGTTTTTTGAGAGTATATCATGTCGGTGGGTGAAAGAGTTACCATATCCCTAGGGTAAGACCTTGAATGTATATTGTTGTCTATCCCAAATGAATGCCCTAGAAAAATGTAGGAAGCTCAGCAATTCATATTATGAAGCTTACATAATTTTAATGTAAAAGTCAATATTGTTTGTAAGTCCTCAAAGCCAGGAGGTTCTTAGAAACTTTGAATTTTTTCTTAGTGAAACAGCATACAGCAGGTCCTTGAGTAATGTTATTCCCTTCAATGTTCTTTCAATTATAACGTTGATGAGAAAAAAATAATGGTTTCATTATGTATTGTTCAGCTTAAAGTCAGTTTCCAAGAACCTATTGATGACATTAAGTGAGGACTTACTGTATTTAAAAATTCTAACCAAAATGTTAAAAATTAGAATTCAGCAATGTATTAAAAGAATAATAACAATGACCAAGGAATGTTTATTCCAGGATTACTATTTTACTATATTGTCAGAGTCAACAAATTCTTTGGAAAAACCATATGCCTATATTAAATAGATACTGAAAAAGCATTTGATAATGTTCAGTTGCCATTCCTTATTTAATATGTAGATAAAATAGAAATATAAACTATTTAGATATGACAAAGACTATTTACCAAAAACTATAAAAACCCATATATATTCATCTAAATGGCCAACTACTGAGATTAAAATCAAGAAATTGACAAAGATGTTTTTCATTGCCATTATTTAGAGAGATATCATGTAACCAAATCCATCTAATTTGTAACAAAAATAGACAATTAGATTGGTGTAACCAAATCCATCTGATTTGTCATAAAAATAGACAATTAGATTGGTGGACTAAAATATAGAATCTAGAAATAGATCTTGGGGTGGTCGACTGTATACCAAAGATAGTATTTCAATTTGATGGTGAGTGGATGGTTTGTTTAGTAAGTAGCGCTGATGCAAGTGGTTATCCATCTGGAGTGAAATAAAGGTGGGGCCCTTACCTTCTAATACATATGAAAATACATTATATGGATTAATGAACTAAATATGAACAAAATAAAAATCTTTGAAGGATGTTTAGGAGGCTACATGTTTAATTTTATGGAGAGAGAAACATTCTTAATCAAGATAGCTATTCAGAAAATCTAGGCATATTTTCTAAGTAAAACTTAAAAGCTGTCATATGGAGAATTTTGGCATAAAGAGAATCAGTGGAAATTATGTTAAGGAAAATTTGTGAAGTAGACAACAGCCAGAGAATTAATATCTGTAGAGTACAAATATGTCTTACAAATTGAGGTTTGTAAATTATATTTCTATATAAATAGCTCAATAGATGAATGAACAAAGAAACGTACCAGCAATTCATAGAACAGTAAAACCAGGGAGCTATTAAATGTGTGAAAAGATGCTCAAATTCAGGATGGTCTTAGCAAAAGTAAAAAAGTGATAACATTTGTTTGCCAGGTAGAAATATGAATAGTTTCAGTAAAATAATTTTTTCTATTATAATTTAAAAAATTATAATTACATGTATTTTTATTTCTTGGAATCTACCCTGCATAAATAAAGGTGTCAGTGTGTGTGTATGTGTGTTACCTGATGGCTATCAAAACGCTGGAAAAGGTTGAATGCATTTTGATGCATCTACTCATGATAATTAATCATTAAAAATGAAGTGTTAGAGCTATCCCAGTTGATTTGGAGAAATTTTCATCAGGTGTTACTAAGAATAGCAAGTTGCTGTAGAAACAGTATCTGTAAATTTTATAAATCACTGACAAACCCTCAATGTATGTATATGTTTGTGCATGAATGTGTATGTGTATATGTAAATGAATATATGTGTGTGTAAATAAATTAATACAAGTAGGGAAAATTATGGAAGAATACTTGTTCTATTAGCTTATTAACCTGGATAAGTGGATGGGAATGACAGGGTGATGTGTATAGACAGAAGCATGAGTGAAGTGGAGAAAATAAGTCATAAAATAAAAAATTAATTCTGCAAAATCAACAAAATGAGAATTTTCAATAAACGAAATAAAGTAAATGGAAAACCTGAAATTATTTGAATGCTTGTGAACATGAGTATTTGACTGTGTATTAGTCAGGGTTCTCTAGAAGGGCACAACTAATAGAATAGATGAATATATAAAGGGGAGTTTATTAAGCAGTATTGACTCACACAATCACAAGGTGAATCCCACAATAGGCTGTCAGCAAGCTCAGGAGCAAGGAAGCCAGTCCCAGTCCCAAAACCTCAAAAGTAGGGAAGCCAACAGTGCAGGCTTCAGTCTGTGGTTGAAGGTGGAAGAGCTCCTGGCAAAACCACTGGTGTGAGTCCAAGGGTCCAAAGGCTGGTGAATTTGGAGTCTGATGTTTGAGAGCAGGAAGGATCCAGCACAGGAAAAATATGTAGGCCTGAAGACTCAGCCAGTCTCGTCTTTCCACATTCTTCTGCCCACTTTTATTCTAGCTGTGCTGCCAGCTGATTAGATTGTGCCCACCCAGATTGAGGGTGAGTCTGCCTCTCCCAGTCCACTGACTCAGATGTTAATCTCCTTTGGCAACACCCTCACAGACACACCCAGGAACAATACTTTGCATCATTCAATCCAATCAAGTTGATACTCAATATTAACCATCACAGACTGGTTGCTTAAAAGTTCAAGAAATGGGCCAGGCGCGGTGGCTCATGCCTGTAATCCCAGCACTTTGGGAGGCCAAGGCGGGCAGATCGCGAGGTCAAGAGATTGAGAGCATCCTGGTTAACACGGTGAAACCCCTTCTCTACTAAAAATGCAAAACATTAGCTGGGTGTGGTGGGCACCTGTAGTCCCAGCTACTCGGGAGACTGAGGCAGGAGAATGGCGTAAACCTGGGAGGCGGAGCTTGCAGTGAGCCTAGATCACGCCACTGCACTCCGGCCTGGGTGACAGAGGGAGACTCCGTCTCAAAAAAAAAAAAAAAAAAAAAAAAAAAAAGTTCAAGAAATGAAACCAAATTAAAAAGAAACTTAAAAAACTTACTAAGAGATGGTATGGTTGAGTGGGAAGGAACAGAGATTGGACCCTAATTTCAAATTTCCCTTTGGGGACAATGCATAAAGTGTAAATTACTTATGATCAAGACATCCATATTGACATTGTGATAGAAATCGTTCTTAAAAAAAAAGTATCAGTTCAGTTTTGGGGGAAGGGGTTGGTAATAAATCACACAGCAAAAACAAAATTTTAAAAATGTACATTATTTGCTTTATATCACTGAATACCTGGGTACCCCTAAGAAAATGAATTTCATATTTAAAGATTATCCTGTATCAGAAAAAAGCAAGATCAAGAACTTGTTCCTGAAGTACTATTTAAACCAATGACTTTTCCCTTGACCTTAGTGAACTTATAGCCTAAATTAGTACAACTACTTGAACTGGGAATCTATAAATAAAATAATTATAGTGATGTCTGTGAATAGACAGATGGGGTTTTACAACACTTCAGACATGGTGGTGGAATTTAAATCTCATAAAACTGACACCAAGTGGATTTAAAGTTATTGAAATATCAAGGAGTGTGAAGGGATTCCAAAAAGATAGTTTTCACAGAGTCTTAACGATTGAGCAGGATGTAGGTGGTCACACAGCATAAATATCTTCAGAAAATTATTTTGACAGTTTCGAAGAGCCTAAATTGGCATCCCACCAGAGAGTGGAGACATTTTTAAGTAGCTTTCTATTTAGAAATTTTAAACACAAATAATAGACATCCTACTTTTAGTTTGAAGTAATAGGTACTTAATTGCATTTTATTACTTTTTATTATTTCTGTTATATTGTTACAGTTGCTTTTACTAATACCAGAGGGTATTTGAAACATTAACCTGCATAACCCCAACCTAATACTAGAGGGTATTTGAAACATTAACTCTGCATCGACTCCAACAAACATCCCTAGAACTTCTGTCATATTGTATATGGTGTTTTGGAATGGTGTAATGTTTTTTGGGATTGCTTATTCTTTACCTGAAAATTATTATCAAGATTTTTCCATTACTTCCCCATCTTACTGTGCAAGAGATTCATTGGCCGGGCATGGTGGCTTATGCCTGTAATCCCAGCACTTTGGGAGGTGGAGGTGGGAGGATCATGAAGTCAGGAGATTGTGACCATCCTGGCTAACATGGTGAAACCCCGTCTCTACTAAAAATACAAAAACATAGCCGGTCGTGGTGGTGGGTGCCAGTAGTCCGAGCTACTTGGGAGGCTGAAGCAGGAGAATCACTTGAACCCAGGTGGTGGAGGTTGCCTTGAGCTGATATTGCACCACTGCACTCCAGCCTGGGCGACAAAGCGAGACTCTGTCCCCACCACCACCCACCACCCACCACCCACCCCCCGCCCCCCACCAAAAAAAAAAAAAAAGAGATTCCTCTAGGACACGTGTATTAAATGAAGATTCCTTGATCTCACACTCATGTTTTCATTGAGTTACTCCAAGTGAGGAGGAGGGTTCTGACATTGAATTTTCAAATAAGTGCCCCAAGGGACTCTGGACAAAATGAAGATATCTATACATCATTAAATCTTCTTGTGTTCATAAAGCTGTGCTATAAATATTACATTAAAAGCAAAACATTCTGACGTGTTCAGTGAAGAGTTCAACAATATGATCTGAAAACAACTTCAAAGTTTCTCAGAGTCAGGCATGTTATATTCTTGAGCTATTCAGTTATATTGTTATATCATAAGGTTTTAAGTTCATAGCATAATATATTGAGAAGAAATTCTAATGATGCCTTTTCCCTTTCAGTGCCAACCTGACCTCCCTTGTCAGTTCCCTCTATGTATTTTCTGCCTTGTGGTCTGTGATCAATACAGAGAAATCAGTTTGTGTTCTTTCTGACTCTTGCATTCCTGGAGTTTCTGATTAATTTAGCCTCAATGACTCTACAAACTCCTCCATTGCAAATTGGAAGTTTAACTTGAACTTGTCATTCAAATATGATTAAAAACTATTTTTGAGAAGTGGGTTTTTTAAATACGTTCTTTTAGCAGTCTTTGAACTTGGCCTTCTTTTAAACTGGAAAAACTCTTAATATGAAGACTTGGTTGGGTGGTCACAAAATCGTTGCCCTCCCCAGTTTCATTTTTTCGACTGTCTCAGGTTTTCTCCCCAACTTGAGTGTTCCTGTGATTTTCTGAGAATGGAAAAATGGGGCTGTGAAGTCAATTATGGCCCACTTACTTGTTTGACTATATATTGCGCATATTTTTATGGCTGCCTTGATGACAGTGACCCTTAGAGTTTTTTTAGGAGGAGGGGTACAAATTAATATCTATACATAAAATGTGAAAT
This sequence comes from Macaca mulatta, assembly GCF_049350105.2. Taxonomy (NCBI): domain Eukaryota; kingdom Metazoa; phylum Chordata; class Mammalia; order Primates; family Cercopithecidae; genus Macaca; species Macaca mulatta. Next base: position 138,082,908 of record NC_133407.1, on the reverse strand, counting down.
CTGCAAGTAAAATTGGAAAATAATATTGAAGATCTAATATGTGGTATTTTCAGTGATCTAAAGTGGCTTATTTGTATTCATTAATGTTTCCTATTAATCTGTGTTTTCATCTTTCTCCATTTTAGATCTGAGAGTACATTATCACACCATTGTAACACCCTCTTTTAGAAAACAGTGATAAGTGTCCAAACTAGCACTTTGCCTGGAGCATTAAATCCCGAAACCCTATCTTGACCAGGTCATTCCTGAGATGTTCTCAGAAGATCTGTTACCGTCAGAAATTAACATTCCCAAGCAATAAATGATATGCTAGTTTTAAATCTTATTTCTCTGGTATTTATCATCTTTTTAAATACTGCTATACTCAATTTTATCTTGATTGTTTATATCCTACTTTTTCATGCATTTCATGTACTTTCTGCCTGTTGAATACTTTGAAACTTAATACACTATTTTTTTTTTTCTTATTTGAGACAAGGTCTCGCTCAATTGCCCAGGGTGGAGTGCAGTGGTGTATACTGATAGCACGCTGCAGCCTTGAACTCATGGGTTCAAGAGATTCTCCTACCTCAGCCTCTCAAGTAGCTGAGACTACACTACAGGCACACGCCACCATGCCCAGCTAATTTTTATTTTAATTTTTGTAGAGATGGGAATCTTGGTATGTTGACCATGGTGGTCTGGAACTCCTGGCCTCAAGCAATCCTCCTGCCCCAGCCTCCCAAAATGCTGGGATAACAGGCCAAAAAATTCATTCTTTGAATCAGTATTTTTTACATTATAAAGAAAATATAAAGGCATGAGGGAACTTTTTCAATTTTAAAAGTGGAAAGGCATAAGTAGAAACAAAATTCTCGAGTCTTTTGAACACTATTTAAGCAATATATATGATTGACAGATTTACACTGTTAACTACAGTCAAGACTATGATTATGGCCCAGTCATGTCAAACTGAAAAGTTAATTGTTTCTCATTCATCATATTATCTAGTACTGCTTAATGCATCTTAACTGAATAGTTAACGTTAGTGTATTTAATGTTTCTCACATCGCTGTGTGGATCAGTGTGTGTTAAGAACTTTTTCAAAAATGTACATTCTCAGGCCTCAGATTTTGCTTGGGTAGGGGAAATACACATGGATTTTGAAAAATCTCCCTTGTACTAAATCCACTATTTTAATGGTCTGATTTATCTTCTTATAATTATGCAGATTGCTGCCAGGTTAATTTTCTGAAATCACTTCTTTAAACGAATCTTTTCTCTTGGTGTCTCTTCATCTCTATAGGATGAAATTTATAACTTTCGGTGTTTCATTAAGCCCCTTTTCACCTCTGAAGAGGCTGGAGTATGCTACATTTTAAAAAATTATTTATTTTTCATCACTCAGGCTAAAGTGCAGTGGTGCAATGAGCTCACTGCAACGTTTTACTCCTGGGCTCAAGTAATCCTCCTGCTTCAGCCTCCCAAATAGCTAAGACTATAGGTGGGCACCACCATACCTGGTTAATTTTTAATTTTTTTTTTCAGAGACGGAGTCTTGCTATGTTGTCCAGGCTAGTCTCAAACTCCTGGCCACAAGCAATCCTTCAGCCTTGGCTTCCCAAGTGCTGGTATTATAGGTATGAGTCACTGCGCCCAGCCCATACTACATTTTTAAACATAGTTTTTCTGAAAGCTACAAACAAGCAGTGAGAGTTGAAAACCAATTTGTGAGATACAAACAATTTTCCATTGTATTCTACCTGAACTCTTTGTTCTAATCTACAGCTTCATAGAGTTTAGAAAAAAATACTATTTTCTTTTATAGTGAAACATTTTTTTCATACAAAAGAATATATGTTGCATGTATGTAACTTACAATGAACAATAAAATAAGCTCTCATGACCCCAGCACATAGCTTAATGGGACATTGTCAGTGACTTTGAAGCCTCTTTTATGTTCCTCCCTAATTGAGGCTCTTTCTTTGCCCTTGGGGTCACTACTGTTTGGATTTTACTTTTATTATTTTCTTGCTTTTCCTTTAGTTTTACTATGTATTCATGTAACTCTACAATTAAGTTTTATATTTTTGTATTTTACATAAATAGTGTTATAGTCTATTCTTCTGCAGTGTACTTTTTCAGTTTGATACATTTTTGAGTTTTGATTAGGTAGATGTGTAAACCTGTACTTCATTGATTCTTTCTGCTATGTGGTAATCCATCAACTGAATCTACCACAGTTCATTTATCTGCCACTTATTGAAGGACATCGGTTTATTTCATGTTTTTGCTATTAGCTATGATGCTGCTATGATCATTTGTGTGCATGTTGAGTAGTATACAAGGGCAAGAGTTTCTCTAGTATGGGTATCAAGAAGAGTAACTGCTATGCCTTCAGCTTGAAATGGAATCGCTATGCCATTTCAGCATGAAAATGGTGATGGCACAATGTTTTCCAACATGGTTAGTATGGACCTACACTCCCACAGTCCAGATATGAGAGTTCCTTTTGTTTCACTGACTCATCAACACTTGATACCCTGTAACTTTTTACTTACTGCTATTAGTTTTACCCAGAGTGTGAGATTTTCAGTAATATTTGATGTTATTCTTTTAGGTTTTCTGTATTTTATGCAGTGGTTTTGTATCACTAAAAGCAATACATGTAAAGTATTTTGATGGAAGAATAGGCTACGTAACACTCGTATGATTGCAAACATAGAAATTAAATATGCTGCCTGTGTCTATATGCACATATAAACTAGAATTAATGATTACCTATTAGTATTGATTAAATAGAACCACTTGGCTTTCTAATTTATTTTTTGCATACTTGTTGAATTAGGGATGACGTATGTAGTTTGGAAAAACAGAAGCAGAAGGAAGTTTTTGGCAGGTAGGGGGCAGTGTAGAGTAGTAGAGAGGTAGAGCTTTGGGAACCTTCTACCAATGTATCACTTAATTAGCCATGTGCAAATTGCTTAATTACTCAGATTCACATTCCTCACCTGACAACTGGTATACCAGTAGTGCTTACCCTGTTAGTGTGAAGATTAATACATATAAAGCACTTTGTGTAGATGCTGATGTATAGTAAGTAAATACTCAACAAACTTCACTGACTGTTGTTAACTAAGGTGCTTACCGTCTGCTCAGAGGAACAGGATATACATAAAGAAAAAAGCAAAGAAAACACATTCTAAGTGCCCAAATCAGACCAGTTCATCGTTTATAGCCAAATCAATGTTCATATCAACCTGTGGTAGGGAAAAAAATATTAACTGTTAAGCACTATGCAAAGGAAATACCCTAAACTTTAGCATCTAAAACTGTTCCTTAATTTTTTGTCTATTCATGCCCCCACTACTTTTATTGAAAGAGAGATGAGGGGTAATCCATGAAGAAAATCTCGGGAAAATGTATACACATAAATAGAAATCAGAGAATTAGGAAGTTCACAGAGCCGCCAGCTTTCTATTTCAGCTATATACTTCTTCAAACATGGGTGACTGCCAGACCTCGAAAAGGGGCATGTTTTGCTAACTGTGCACTTTCCCAGTTCTTAGAAACATTGTCCCCTGGAGTGGTAACCTTGTAGAAGGCAAGCTTCCGTAATAGAATGTGCTTCATGGCAGGTCATACAGGTCCGGATTTTATGTGGGCAGTTCTGGAAGGCTCTCTGCCGGGTCTTTCTGTTACCTCTTCATAGCAAATGGAACCTCTTTTCTGAACAAATACAATGCGGAAATGGGAAATAAAGCCTTTACGTTTGGACCGTATTAAGGATCTTTTCATTGTAACTGCACATTCTTTTTTCCTCCTCATTTATAATCCTAGTTCTTTACCCGCCCACTGCATCCACTCCTTAGAGCCGTAGTGGGGCAAAGTATGTGTCAGTCAGCTCAAATGTGAAAACAGGAATGAAGGATAACCAGCACTTAACAGAAAACCAGCACCAGAATCCCATCTACAGATATCTGTGTAGGGACTGCCTGGATGATGATGTATTAATTTATTTTTTCTCATCCCAGAAGAAACTGGTGTTTTCAACTGGTGAAGGAGTCATATGACTATTTCAGGAGGTGGAAACATTGCAACTCAAATTCTAAGATTCCACTGGAGTAGACTCCAGAAGCTTGGTGATGGTGGGCAAATCACTTTGTTGCCCTAAGCCTTGGTTTCCTTCTTTGTAAATGGGAATAGTCATAGTACTTCCCTCATATGACCGGTGGAAAGATTAAACACACTCACCACTGGACACAAGATAGTCAATAAATGACACAAATTACCATCAGCATTTGACTTTTAATACTTAAAAAAGAAACATTTCTTAGCACCAATATTCAGTACTAAATACGTTTAATAAATGGAACCCTGATGTCCCTAAGTGACAGTCCTGCTTAAAATGGTACATTCAATTGTTGGATCTCAGTGTCATCATCTATCCTTTGCTAGATATATGTTTATTGATGCTCAGATCCGGGTCTATGGGAGACCATAGGGTGGAAAGAAAATATCTTAGCATATATTGAAATTAATGGGGGACTTTCTTTTTAAAATATTAGAAGAAGACCGTTTAGATGGTCCTTTTTAAGGTGAAAAATCAACCAAAGTATTTTTTTTAATGTGAGAAGGGTGACATTTAATATATTGTTGAAAGAGCATGGTACTGCCCAGTTAGAATGGGCAGCAGCTGTGCATAATTGGCACAGCTGAGCTGTGTACACCTGGGCTAAATATCAACCTGGAATCTGGTGAATGCAAGGGTTGGGTTGTGGCTATACAGATCTTCAGCAGTTTCTTGGCTTTCAGTTATGAGTCTCTATAAAAACAGCAGCTTTGTTTTTGATTTCTGTCCTCCAATACTGCCTTAGGGAAGCTTATTTCAGAGAAAAACACCACCTACCAATGGCCTGGATGTCCACACATCCTTTATATCCTTGATATCATAAAGTATGTATGTTTTCAAAATGCTCAAATGATAACCTTTATCTATTCAAATGCACCTGCTCCAATAAAATAGAGCATCTCCAAAATGAACATTAAACAGAAAGACTTTAGTAGGATAAATTGCAATCCATCCTTTTTGTTGTTCCTTGAAAATATGTCTCAAAGCACCCGTCTTGCTAAGTAAAATAATAGATCTCTGACCCTGCAAATAATTGGGCTCAGGAGGCATACACAGGGAGAGAATTTTAACTGAAGTTCAGTGTTCTCGGCTTTCTTAGCTTGTGATAAAACCTTGATCACTCTGCTTTAAAACTGTAAAATTAGTAGATTATGTAACCAAAATAAAGAACATTCTTACTGCACCCAACAAAGTGTTTCACAAACAGTTACTAATTAATCTGCACAAAATCCTTTCAACTAAGTATCAACCCCCACCCCAAGTTTATATAAAAAACCTCACTGTAGTTGGGTGTTCGGGATCTCAGTTGCAACCCATCAGCTCAGATGACACAAGAAATGGTACCTTCTGTATTTCTATAACTCAGCTTTTTTTTTTTTTTTTTTTTTTTTTTTGTGGGCAAACTCTCATCCTGCTTCCCCAGGTGTCCTGTCACATTTCTGAGTCATTGCAGGGCTTATGAATTATGAAATGTGTGATGAGCAAGACTTAGAAGGATGGACGATGGGTCATTCAATCATCCATCAATCTAGGTTGTCTCTATCCACTGTCCCTTCCCCTCAGGCTGTCCTTCTCTGTTTCTGGGTCTTAGAATCTCTTGTAGATCCATCTCCTTGGGGGCTCTGGGTTACCATTCTTCTCTTCAGTTTTACCGTTCGCCTGTAGACCTCCATCCCTCCATCTCTGAGAAATATTGGTCTTAAAGGAAATTCTCCCTTCTCTGTTAATGGATTTCTTGCTGAGGCTTTTGTTGAATATTCTCAGTGATTTTTTGGAAACTACTTGTGCTTTCAGAAAGCAGCTCATTTGGGGAACAACATGAAATTTTGTTCCATCCTTCTTCTGTCTTCCCTGCTGCAAGGAGTCACAGAGCTAGCAAAAGGGGGGAGATTTCAGGGAAAATAAAACCAAGTTAAAATGGTAAAACAACCACCGAGGCAAAGATACCACTGAGTCTTGTTACTGACAGTTAGGACTGGAATTTGGAAGCTCCTTGTGTCCTAGCTAGTGGTTCCCAAATACATTGACAACCCTGCAGCAGAATGACTTTGGAAAGTTTTTTAAAAATACAAATTCTGGGCCTGGTGCCTGGAAATTATGATTCAGTGGACCAGGAGATCTGTGTTTTTACATAGTTCTCCCACATGGTCTGATACGGAGCCAAGCATGGCAACTACTTCCCTAAATCTGATGTTCATTAATTCAACACATATTGTTTTGAGTGTCTGCTATGGCCTGGGCACCATGATAGCCTTTGGGTACTCAGTGAGGATGCATGTGGAAATGGCTAGGTGGAAAGTGAGCACAGCAGAGCATATCTTTATTTGAAGAGGAATCTTTTCATAGTTTCTTGTTGTTAATATTTGCACTATTGTTCCTCCTCCATAAGAGTATGTATTCAGAGGCCTCAAACTCCTGGTCTCAGGACACATCTTGTCTAGAGGCAAGTTTTGTTAGGCCAGCTGTGTGTGTGTGTGTGTGTGTGTGTGTGTGTTTAAATGATAAGATGACAGGTTTGCAATTATTGTCTAAAATGGAGAAGCAGCTGTCCCTCTTTAGTGAGTGGGTAGGCACCTGGCAGCTCAGTTCCACCACCCTTCTGGCACTCTGCTGTAATTTATAAGGTCTACCTGGTTCTTTAATATCCTTAGATTCTAAGTACGTTGAGAAAATTAGAATATGTGTTTGTGAAAACTTCCACTTGTTTTTGTTACTCTGAAATAATAGGCTGGGTGAAGGGAACTTGTTCTGCTCCTACAAAATAAAATGTCTCCAAATGTCCACATGGTGGTACCTTATTGGAGGGTCTAAAGAAGCAGGAAGTAAGTAGAGTCCATGCTCTGAACAAAGCAGAAATTACAAAGTTCATTCCAGGAGCATATTTATCACAAATGTCTTCGTCTAGGCAGAGTTCTAGATACCAAAGAAACAACACTGGTCTGGTATTCAGAGTTGGATCTCTGCTGTTGCTTTTTAGTAAATTCAATTTCGTCTCCTAAATCAGTCTTGGGAAGTGGGGGAAATGAAACCACATTGATTACTATTGTGTGATCTGAAATATGTCAACTCTCAGTTTCACTTTAGTGTTTTCATTAAGGTCCTCAAACTTTTCCTGCTAGTAGTTACAAATGCCTTCCTAATATTTAGTATATGGTACACTTAGAAAAGGTTAATATTGGCCGGGCGCGGTGGCTCAAGCCTGTAATCCCAGCACTTTGGGAGGCCGAGACGGGTGGATCACGAGGTCAGAAGATCGAGACCATCCTGGCTAACACGGTGAAACCCCGTCTCTACTAAAAAATACAAAAAACTAGCCGGGCGAGGTGGCGGGCGCCTGTAGTCCCAGCTACTCGGGAGGCTGAGGCAGGAGAATGGCGTGAACCCGGGAGGCGGGGCTTGCAGTGAGCTGAGATCCGGCCACTGCACTCCAGCCTGGGCGACAGAGCAAGACTCCGTCTCAAAAAAAAAAAAAAAAAAAGAAAAGGTTAATATCTGTATGGTGCACTGAGGTACTAAGGCATCCTGTTGACACAGGGCTGAGGAGATCTCCAATCTGGCACAGTCCAGTACCCTCTGAACATTTGTTGCAAAGTTTTGGTTCTTACACAGGAGCTCATTCAGGGATGAATGAGGACCATCTCCATGAGTAAAATGAATAAAATATAATAAGATGTAATACCTTCTTACATGACAGAGATGTCTTTTTCTGAAAAGTGAAAGAGATGTGTCCTGTCTCTCAATGTCCCACTTTCTTCAGTAAAAAGAGTAAGACAAATTTTTAAAAATTTCATTCCTGAATAGAGGAAAATATTGAATTGTGTCTAATACATAGTGTTGCATATTTCTTCTGGAGCAATGGAGTGAGCAACCCTAGTGTTTAGAATTTTAGTGTTTAGAATTTTGGTTAGAGGTTTCAAGATGGGCTGCAGCTGAGTTGCAGATATATTTGGTTTGGTCGGCACGAATGTCTCGAAGTTGTGATTTTTGACTTCAAAACGTGGCTTGCTAAGGTTAAAATTTGGGAGATCAAAACATATATTACAAAAATAAAAACCGGGAAGTCTCATTAGAAAACTCTGGAAGTCCAGGGTCTTCTGAAACAAAGAGTTCACAGTCTGTCTGGCAGTTCACAATCAGGCTGTCTGGCAGCCCCAGGCTCGCATTGTATTGCATTGACAGCCCTCGAGGGGTTGTCACACACTCACACACTCCTGTTCTCAGTCTCCACCCTCCATATGCTTTTGTATCTGGCCTATCAGACTCGGTTGTATCTGCAGATCATTCCATACAGGCAGTCAGTTTGTGTCTTTCCCTCTCTCTCCCGCCCATTGTGTTTTATGCTGTCATCTTGAATCATTGCTATTTGTATAAAAACAAATGGTGGCTTGTTGCTGCATGAGTTTGGGAGTACTTCTCCCATCTTTCCTCAGCTGAAGTTGATAACTGTGTGTATAAATTCAAGCTGCTATCACAGTTTGCCCCAATTTAGATTTACACTTCTGTGTTGATAGAGTGAATGTTTTACACACCTAGATACAGCCCCTAATAGGTGTGAATTAGAAGCAGATAACTATTCATAGCCATGATTAGCATTTCCAAAAAGTGTCAAAATCACTCAATTTGTTGTGATAAAGCAAATTTTAAAAACACAGGCTGTACAGGTGTTTAAAAAAAAAGATGTAAGCAGCCCAGGAGCAGTGTTTGTCTCTTCAAAATGAGTTGGAGACCTAGGTTTGAGTCCATGCTTTATTTAAGACTTTGATTTATCTCCAGACAAGGTGTCAATTATATTTCATTTTTTTGAATCATAGCAGTAACCATCACAACTCAAATGCCAGCTCAACATATAATCACAGTCTTACTTAATTCTTATAACAAACCAATTTATGTGTACACTATTCCCATTTTACAGTTGTAAAATTTGAAGTCTAAAGAGGTTTAAGTATTTAGGTTGGTGCAGAAGTAATTGCGGATTTTGCCATTACCGCAATTACTTTTGCACCAATTTAATAACATGCCCACGACTGCATATGTATGTATCATACTTAACTGTAAGTCATTTTGCCTCTTATACATTTAAAAATGTTCTCTTAGTAAGAAACACAAGTTATTTTAGGGCTCAATACTTACAGTACATTGCACTTCTATAGCATCATTTTACAAAGCAGTGCTAACTCATTAAATTCAGTATATCTGAATAGTTCCTGTTCTATTCTACTTCATTTGTTTAAAACAAACTAAAGCTCTACATACAACATCTTAAACACAACTTACAGTTTGAAAAACACTGACTTAGAAGCTTAACATAAAATGGAAAGATCTTTGCTGTATTTTACAATAAAAATAGTTCTTTGAGATTCCATGTTTAAAAAATGGTACAGATAAGATTTTTACATTTTGATGTATGCAAATTACATAAAATCTGCGTGCAAATCATGAAAAAAATAATAAAGCGGGGATATGAGAGGTGAGTGGAGCTGTAGACAAAACAAGAATAGCAGAATATTGACTTTTTTTTAAGTTGGGTGATGGGCATAAGGGGCTCATGCTATTCTGTTTACTTTTGTTTAGAATTTCATATGGTAAAAAGGTCAGTTTTAAACAGTGGGTCCACCAAGCAATTAGATCCTGTTTTCCCACAAGACTCCTGGTTGTATGGGACCAGGACATGTGAAGGATGAAGTGTGGCCTTTCTTTGGTAAAGTCGTGAACAGAAAGTAGCCAGGCTGGATGGAATCTGATTCTCCAGTCTTCTGATGATGCTAAGCTGCTCTGAAGTTGGGTTTCTCACCTTGACACGATTGTCATTTGGGCTGAATAATTGTTTGCAGTGGGTGGCTTTCCTGTGGTATGTATAGCAGAGTATTTAGTGGTATCACTAAACCCTAATCCCTAGGTGCCAGTAGCTCATCTGTATCCCTCCCCAGAAAGTGGCTCCCCAAAACATCCTCAGATATTGTTGAGTGTCTGCTGGGAGCCCAGGTCACTCTCAATGGAGAATCTCTGTACTAGAGCTCAAAAATATTACATCACCTTGCATTTATGCCTCTCTAGGCTTTGAACAAAAATACAAAGCTTCAGAGAACCACTTCCTTTCCAAGCCTTAGGGTAAACCAGAAATAGATTAAATTAAATAATAATACCCAGGTATTGACTAGGAAATACTAGATTCAGGCAGGGTCATCTGTATGAAACTGGGAATGTTGGTTAACGTATTTCTACCTCAGTTATCTCGTCTGTAACATGGGGGTGGTGGTACATGTGTGCATATTTATAAAAGCAGAGTATTGCCTGGCACATGTTCAATTTGAGTGTTTGGCATTATTATCTACCTATCACCCATAGTGCCAAAATTGTGGTTTGGATATCTTGGAGAGTAAAGTGATTCTCTGAAGTGCTGCATTAGTATTATATTTAGTTATTAGTGTTCCTAAATGTATCTGAGTGCTGTGAGCATGTTTGCTTGTATGTTTAGCCTAAGAGAGCTCCCTGAGTAGTTTCAGAGTTAAGAGAAGGAAGTGTGGTGGTAGTACACAGTTGGTTTCCAGAGCTCCTCAAAATGACGTAACTCTGTAAAATCAAGCTATGGTTTCTAAATTAATTTACCTATGAATATGAAAATACAACCACAGGCACATAGGACACGCTGAGCATCTGGCACTGGCCAGGCATCATCATTTCTGTGACCTCTTGGAGACACTGATAAGGAGCCTCGGAGACAAGCCTCATGGTTTTCCAGAAAATGCCTCCATCCCAGAGTCAGCTTTTCTGTTTTGGCCATGGGATAGGTTTCATTACTTCTCTTTCCTATTCAGCATACTTTTGACCTTGCTCATGTGATTTTGGCTAGGGTGGAATCACTACCATGCAAGTTAATCCCAAGAAGACTCTTCCCTCTAGAAAAATCAGACCTTTTTCTTCTTCTACTTTGAATTTTCCTTCTCACTTTATGAATACAGTAGTCCCCCCTTATCTAAGGTTTCATTTTCTGTGGTTTCAGTTACCCAACATCGACTGCAGTCCAAAAATATTAAATGGAAAATCCCAGAAATGAACAATTCATAAGATTTAGATTGCATGCCATTCAGTGTGATGAAATCTCACAGCATCCTGCTCTTTCCTGGCTGAGGAATTAAATCCTCTCTTTGTCCAGGGGACCCACGCTGTGGGATGCTCCCCACCTGTGAGTCACTTAGGCGTCATCTCAATGATCAGGTCCACAGTTGCCATATTGCAGTGTTGTGTTCAAATCACCCTTGGTTTATTTTTATTACAGTGTGTTTCTATAATTGTTCTATTTTATTATTATTTTGTTCATCCCTGTCTTATTTCTAAATTAAACTTTGTCATAGGTATGTATATATAGGAAAGAATAAAGTATACATACAGCTTGGTACTATCTGCAGTTTCAGGCATCCACCAGGGGGTCTTGGAATGTATGCCCCACAGATAAGGGGGTCTACTGTATGCTCAGGAATTTTCCAACTTAAAACCATTCATCATGGCACTCTCTTTACCCTGTACCCATCTCTAGCCATGGTCCCATTTCTCTCATTCTCACTTATTAAAAGAATAGCTGATTCTTTCTGTTTCTGGTTCCTCACCCGTTATTCACATATCTGCCCACCACTATGTGGCTGATCCTTCCCAAAGACTCCACTGAATCTGGGCTTGATAACATCACGGAAAGCATTTATTTAGCAAATTAATTTTCTCTCCTTCATTCCTTCCTCTTTCCTCTCTCCCTCTCTTTATCTCTCCCTCCTCCTGTCTCCTGTTTTTTTCTGTTTCTTTATGACTTGAAAAATTTATTGAGGTAAACTTTACATACCATTAAATTCACTCTTATTGGTGTACAATTCAGTGCATTTTAGTAACTGTGATGGTCGACCATCACCACATCCTGTTTTGGAATGTTTCCATCACACTAGAAGGAACCCTCATGCCCGTTTGCAGTTATGCCCCATCCCACTCCCAGCCCTAGGACATCTATCTGTTTGAATGTTGTCAGTCTCTTGCAGAACTGAACACTGCACCCTTAGCTTTCCTAACACAGTTCACACGTGAGCCACACTGGGCTTCTCAGAATGTTCCTTTTGTCTTCTTCAGTAAGGAGCTCATCTTCCTCTGCTCACACCCTTAACCACTGGGCTTCTCCAGCCTTCTCCCTCAGCCCAGTGCTTTCTGGGCTTTCCCTGAGTCATCTCTCTCACTCTCATGAATCACCTGTCTGGCCTAGATTTTTCCACTGTTCTGTGTCCCCGTACTTATCTCTTTCCTTGTCTCCTAGGTAAGCCGACCTTTTTCTCTAAGAATTACCTCAGATGCTCCCTATTCTAGGATGGCGCTGTGATGTCCCCCATTTTCTAAACGTTGGTTGTACTTCCTGTCTATAACTGTACATGGAAGAAGAGAAGCACCACTCATGAGATGTAACCCTAAGTCAGCTTTCTAGTCTTTCCTGCCCCTTATGGGAGTTCTTCTCTTAGCTCCTTTCCCGCGGCAGATGAAAACTCAGGTAGCCCCACCCACTCCACTTCTGACAATGCTTGGGTAAGAAATACAGTTTCAAGCAAAAAAGTTACAATGTCCTGTCTTATGCAATAGTTAAAAGGTAAAACTTGATTTAAAGGGAAAATTCATCTCCCTCCCTGGTGCTAAGTTGGTGCGGAGGGAAGGTCTACAGTTAAAGAGATAATGTTTTGGCTTCTTTTCTCACCTAGTTCACCTGCACTGCTTCCCCCTAACTCGGTAATTCCAATTCTGCTAAGTATTTTGCCCAGAAGAGAAGAAGGGAGACCAGCAAGTTCAACTTGATGGATCCCGTTTTAGTGGCTTAGTGGTCATGTCGCTTTAGACTTGGTAGAAGTGCAGAACTGGCGTTTTCTTCCAGAGGTTCTTTCATGGGTTCACTTGAGATTCCAAAACACCGGGGATATTTCCCCCTCAGTTCCCTGAATGTAGTGCTGCACTCTCCCTCTTCCCAGCCCCAGCTAGCCACTTCCTTCTTTCTCAGCCCCCACAAGTCCAGAGATACCCTAGCTTTCCTCTGTGAGGTCTCTTTCCCCAGAAGGAGGTTCTCCTGCTCAGGAGGTATAATAACCATATTCCTCAGGTGCTTACCCGTGTGTGTCTGGCGCACAGGAAACGTCATGCATTCTGTGCCCCTAACATCTCTCAGAATCCTTTTCCTTCACCAGTTGCAACCCTCTATTTGGCTCCAGCGTGCTCTCATTCTCATTTAGTTGTCTCATTTAGTATCATCCCAGACCACTGCATCCCTCCAAAGGTAGCTCTCTGTGGTCTCCTTGATGTGTAATCTTAAAGTACAGCTTAAAAGGAGTACCTGCCTTCCTCTCTGTGAGGAAGAGTTCTTTCCGAAGACACCCCTCTCTCAAATCCTCTACTTAGTCTCTGGACAACTCTAATGTGAGTGAGCCGTGAGAACCAGACAGATGGTTTTGCAAGATCTCCCTTAAATGTTTGCACTTCTTTCTGGCACCTCCCTTTGGGATGTCATACCTGCTGAGTCTTGGTGGTCCAGGAAACTTTGCATGAGCATCCTGTTACAGACGTCTGTCTTCCAGTCTAGAATCTCTTATTAAAATGTAGTATAATTAATTATACTTATGGTCAGTGTGCTACTTGAGAGTCTAAATGCCTTGAAGACACGAATTTATTTTAAAATATTCTTTCTCTGTGCTTATACCTGACATGCTGCAGGCACGCAGTGAATTTGAGTTTTTCCCCAAGATGACTCTCCTTCCGTGATCATGAGGTGAGGAACAGAATGGTCTGGGCTGGTGTGCACAGTTAGAACTCAATGTTGAAACTCTTTCTATTTCAGCCAAAACGTTCTCTTTGTACTTTTCATTTCATTTACCCTTTTCTACTCAACTCTCACAAAAGTATTGTTTACAGATTTTTCACATTTTATCATTTTAGGAATAAATTTTTTTTTCTTTTTAAAAATGTTTCATTTCATAATTTATACCACTATGAACACTAGTGTAATAAATGATTTTACAGATTTTTGTGGCAGATAACTGGGACATTATCCTTAGTGGTAACCTCTCAGTAGTTTCAGAACACCTTCAGAATGAGACTGGGGAACCACTTAAATAATAAGTAAATTATTTTGATAACTATATGAAGACATTTTAATTCTAAAATCGCATTTATGGCGCCTACATACATGTCAGGCTAAAACAAAATTGATTCTTAGAGTTACCACCATGTATTCCAGTTTGTAAAGAGTTTCTAAAGAACACATGACCCAGGCAGCTGAGGTGGCGACTATGCAAAGAGAATTTCAGTGCCACGTGTTGAGCTCTGTATTGTTTGAAATATTTTAACCTGGAAGATATATTCCTTTTCTATTGTTAATCCATTGTAAAAGTTTAGTAATGCTTTGGATAATAGATATATGTACACTGAAGAATATTTAACATTTTTGAAAGACTGTATAGTGAAAATTTGTATCTTTCTATTCTCTATTCCTGACCCCACAGTTTTCCTCCCCAGACATAACTGCTTTTAACAGGTCTCTTATGCCATTCAAGAACTATTTTGTATAGTTACAAATATATATGCTGTATATACACTATATACAGCAAATATGGAGACCAAAAAAACCCCATATTTCTTTTGCACACGGTATTTTGCACCTTATGTTTGTGGTTTACTGTGTCTTCGAAGTGTTTTCATTTAATCCCAGAGAGAGTTGCTGCATTCTTCTACATTCATGCCTATTGCAGTGATGGTGCATTACCGCAGTGCATAAGCTTGAAATCAAGCAGTGGAGTTTTTATGTTAATAGTCAAGTCCTTTCCCTTTACAGAAGAAGTAACTGACATTAAATTTTCAATTGCCAGTTATATTAATACAGACCTTTAAAAATGTATAAAATATCAGGTTATACTTTATGGATCTCTAATGATCTGATTACTTAAGCATTCCATTTGGTATCTATTGCGTGGGGAAAATACATTGTAAGTACACAGTTTCTATCTTTATTTCTCTTTGACGGATTTGTTCACCCACTTGTGTCTCTATTTCTTTATAATGGGGGTGATAACAGAAAGATCCCCATAAGTGGTTGTGAGGATTATAGTGGGTTAATATATAGGAAGCACTTAGAGCAGTTCCTGGCACATAATGGGCACTCCATAAAAGTTAGATTATTACATTACTGTTTCGTTTCCTTCCTGGTATTGCAAAATTGTCCCTGCAGGAAAACATTTATATTATATTATGTTATTAAGCTATTTTTAAATCCTAAGTAAATATATGGTGGCAAGGAAGGTTATTATGTAGACTTAGGAAAGGTACATTCTTCATTATCATACAAGGAGGTCTGGAATCATTTCCTATTGAATCAAAGGGAAGGAAAATCTGCATACCCTTATAATTATTTAAATTTGTCTTTGTTCATTTTGTTTCATGTTTAACTTGGAAGATGTCATGGAAAATAATATATCATAGAAGTTGCTTATCATTTAGTTTTCCTTTCATCATTACATGTAGTAAGATCCTAAAGTCTAAGTTCCTTTTATGTGTAAAGGTTATTTTTAGGGAAAATATGACACTTAAAAAATGTTCCAAAAAAGCACCTTAGATTTGGCTACCTTGGAACCTTGGAAAAACATTAGACAGTGCTGTTCTTGAACCGTCAGGGATGAAGACTTGCTTTCAAAATCCTGCAACACTGTTGAAACTCGGACTTGCTCTTAAACAAAAGTCTTGTCTTGAAACATGCAACAAGCGACATTATCGCATGTCAAGTACAAATAGTCATCCATAATTGCGGAGAGGCTTGTAAAGCAGTGTGACCTGGAATTGGCCAAGTAATTTGAAGTTTAAAGCAAAGCAAGAACACTGAAGCAAACCCTTTGTCAAGTATGCTTAAAATGTGTTGACATGTTGTCTAATATTTTGAAGCATATCGGTTGGCATGATTAGGTAACTGTGTCTTGTCCCTTTAGCTTGCACTTGGTTGAAACTAGTGGAACCAATTGAAAAACAGCTTTGTAATTTTTTTCTGGCATAGCATCAGCGATGTTGGTCTTGCCAGAGGAGATCTCTCTGAGTTGAGGACAAATTGAAAGAAGCTCTGAAACCAACACATAGCATCTCAGAACGTTCTGGCACTATTTTTGTATTGCCGCCCCATCTACTGCAATGTACATACAACAAGAGCTCCGATTCTCTTTGCTACTACTTATGTCCACTCATTGCTGGAAGACCAGAAGCAAAAATTAACAGAATGTCAGAGATAATATACCTCACCATATAAAAAACAATGTCATAATTTAAACTTGTTTGTCAAGTTTTTCAACAGTAACCTCAGGAATATTTGTTTCTTTGAACAGGATTTTCCTTCTCTTCAATTTGTATAGTTTAGATTTATTTGCATTGTCATAAAATTTTCATTAATTTATGCATGAAAAATAAGCAAGAAATAAATCTTTGAATATACACACATGAACACACATTATCTATATAGGTATACACATATATACATATGATTCCTATGTAAAAGAAGTTATTTTTCAGTATAATAAAGCATGGAGTACACACAAGTTAGCTTATGTCTGTCTATGTGCATTTGGACTACAGAGATAGATGCGTTCGTAGATTTGGCTGATTCTAAAAGGGACCTTAACATATGAAAGGTTACAAATCACTGTTTTTTGAAGATTATCGTCTAGTCGGAGAGAGAAGCCATGATCTAAATAATGCAATAGAAGGTGTTGGAAGTGTCAAGGGTCAAGGAAGAGAATATAAAGTGCTGTAGGTGTCTATGGGAGCACGGAATGACTTCCAGCTGGCATTCACCCTATTTGTCCATTGTTCTGCTGTCAACACAGAACTGCGGGTATGGAAGGTAACATCAAACTGGGCACATTATATTCTTCCCTCTTTGCTGCTGAACACTTGTGAAGTGCAGGAAAGATGGGTGAGCTGGTTAAGAATTTTGGATTTGGAGCCCAGAGTTCATGTAACTTTTATCACCTATCTGGCCAGTTTTCAGCAGGAGGGAGGCAGGGTCAGCATGCAGAGTGGATGAACTACATCTCTGGAAGATGTGAAGCTTGTGGATGAGTGAATGAGTGAGTGATTATGAATGAACAAATCGGTTATGTGATGCATGATTTCTGATCTGGCAGGATACACAGTCTCAACAAGCCAGTATACTCATTAACTAGTTGACTACCATGCTACAGTGGTTGCATACCATGAGAGTGAGTTAATGTAAGTTCTAGAAGATTCACAATACAACACCCATAGGTATCAAACATTTGTCCATTACTAATTGAATATTTTACTATAATAAATGTCTTTAACCTGCTCAATTTTTTTGTGAAGATTAGGAATAATATATATTTATAAATATAATTCGTTTCTAAAGTATCGAAATTGGAGATGACTTTTTGTGGATGCAAGAGAGGGTGGTGTACTAAGCAATCCTTATGGTTAAAATTGCTGTAGGGTTTTTCTGTCTGAGAAAGAAAATGCTTGTTAGGTACATGTTATCTGAAAGAAATGTTGCCAAATCATTCTCACACCTAAACTTTCTCCACATAAAGAAATGTAACTCTCAGCATTTGCCAAGATGATATTCAAGGTTGTCTGTATACATTAAAAATAATAAATACATATCAATATTTCATGATATCTGCAGTCTTAGTAGCAGTTTTGTAAAGTATATGACAAGCCACAAATGGTTTCTTCCTTCTTTTAGAGCAACCAGGCACAACTATTTAGAGCATTTTTGGTTTTGAATCCAAGGTCTAGCATTTTTTAGCTCAGCTGACATTAAGAATAGATAGTACAGTTGTCAATATGCACTAAATTTGGGGGCTATTTAAAGATTGCCATGAGAACGTGTTGTGAATATATTAAGCTTTAGCCCTTAAATGCAAATGTCTATTAGCAGGGAAAATTCTAAAGGGTATCTATTTTTTCTTTGGCTTAAAACATTCCTGTGAATAGAAGAATATTCTTATTGTAGCAGATGACATTTTGATTTGTATTTGCCTTGCTTCAGTAGCTTCCTTTGTATTTATTTTGGCTTTGTGATTTCAAAAGTGGGGAGAGCTTTAATGCGTCCCCTCTCTCCATGATGATACTTGGCAATGCTGAGAAGTCAGATTGTGATTGTATTAATTACCTTCATTATTTATAAAGTCAATGTCCTACTTTAACATTGATTAAAAATAAGCAACATAATTAAAAAAAAAAATCTTCCTGAATGACATTTCTTTTTATCTTCAAACTTTATACAGTGTATGCATGTGTGTACATATAAATGAATATTATATGATTATTAGCATATCTTTTCTCTTAAATTCTTTGTCTATTGTTTTCTAGTTTCTAATTTCTATGAATTTGTGGGTGAGAGTAAAATTGATATGTTGCAAAATGTGTTCTCTTTTCATCTTGTTAAGCCAGATACAGATTATAATACTTCTAATTTGAATGTTTATTTCAAATATGATTATTTCACCTCCCTGATTAAACTTGCAGTTAACTTTTCAAGGGTTTTATTCTGAGACTAATACCCTTAGCCAGTCATACAAGACGGACCGCTGTACATCTGCAGTCTCATTTCATACCATGCTGAGCTTTGCCATGTGTATTTCATCTCTTTAGTCTTCTTTCTGTTCATGCAACCCAAGACTAAGAACATACCATGAGCACCTAAGCCACAGGGCCTTTGCGTATTCTATTTGCTATGCCCAGAGGTGATTGTTAAAATATTTAACCAGCAGTAGGGCATGCATACTGATCAATCCAAAGTGACATGGGCTAGAGCGGGATTCTGGAAGCCCTCTGCTGAGCCTTTTGCTTGGCTCCAGAGAGGTGTGGTGGGGTCCTGGGACAGCATGGAGATAAGTAGTAGTTGATGGAGGAGTAGTGTCCAGACATTAGCTACTCACAAGCCTATCTGCCACCTCATAAATCCACACCAAGTACTTGTCTACAGTAGAAACATTTCTTCCTTCCCTCACTCTGCAGCACATACACACACCTCATTATGTCATCTCTTCTTTTCTTCCTCTGTACCCCACTTCCTCAGAGAAGTTTTCCCTAACCTTCCTGATGAGGAATGCTTTCATTTAGGTAGATGTCTTAGAAACATCTACCCCTCCACTGTACCTTTCACGTGGGCAATTTATAAATACCCCGCACTCATTTAAACAAGGTGTCACTCGCAATAGTTGATGCACTCCATGAGTATGGGGATGATCAGTCTCCTGACAATCCCATCATCACCTCCACCTCCCTCTAGAATTGTAATCCCAGCACCTGAGAGGTACTCAATACATTTTTATTGAATGAATGAGTTTTCAAAAATAATTTAGAGCGTCTTGGCACACATTTATATGTTTTAAATATAATCAATGTACATGTTATCTTGGGAATGGATTGTTGGCAAGATAACGTTTTTTGAAAACAATCACCTTCTTTTATGCCTTCTTATACACTTTCCTGAAGTAATTTTCAAATGGTGGCCAGATCCCATGCTGTGACTTATCCTTTGGTTCCAGTAGAAATGCTTTTCACTCACTTGATGTCCAGTGCAAAGATTTAATCTCCCGAGTGACTCATTCATTGTTCTTAAAGCTCAGCAAGAAACATTGCTTGAAAGCCTCCTGTGAAAGGGTATTTGGAACATTAGAGAAACCAGCGATGGGTAAATGGTGGTTCTACCTTCAGAGTTTTATCCATCAATCTAGTAATTTACTCCTTATCTTATTTATAAGAGTTTATAATATTCTCTTTTCCCATTACAGTATTAGGACACAGACCATGTATTTTTTTTTTCCAAATGACATAGGGCAGAGCTTCATATATTTACTTGAATAGTTTTTGATATTAAAGATGAGGATGATAATGGCAAGGTTACTGCACAATTCTTTGCTAGAGTTTCCCCTTCCTTTCCTGAAATTCCCAACTACCTGTTCTTTTTAAGTCTGTTATTCTGTTATTGCCGAATTCTTTCTAAGTTAGATTTTGTGTATGTACTGGATAGCTATAATTTCTTTGAGGAAGGAAGTACCAATTCAATCAACGTACTCCTCAAGACTTTGCAGTGGTCGAGTCTTACCCATTGTCCCTAGACTTTAGTGCATGTTACTATCATTTCCTAGTTTCTCATGAGTCTTAGACATGTATATGTATCAAATTAACATATTTCATGTTTCACATGCCTTTTATGACTAGTTAACATTGCATTTTATTTGATAATTTAAAATATTATTGGTTTTCCAGTCTATCTGTCTATATGTGTATGCA
Source organism: Macaca mulatta (assembly GCF_049350105.2). Taxonomy (NCBI): domain Eukaryota; kingdom Metazoa; phylum Chordata; class Mammalia; order Primates; family Cercopithecidae; genus Macaca; species Macaca mulatta. The sequence continues at coordinate 138,062,495 of NC_133407.1, read as the reverse complement.
TGTTTGTGTGTGTTTCATCTTTCTCCTGATTTTTGGACCACAGTTTCCTCAAATGCATGATTAGAAAAAAACTATGGCTGTCAGTTATAAATTAAATCTAATCTAGAATGATTTCAGTTATCATTTAAATTAGTAATTGAAACTAATTATGGACACAGGATATGTCATTGATTGAGCAGAAGAAGGAGGAAGGCAAGATACCTGAGACCCTTTGGTCCAAGCAGGGAAAATCAACCACTGGAAAAGCTTGAGCAGTATAATGATTGATTGAGGTGGAATGTGTATTTCTCCCTCGTATATTTAAATTACTCAATAATTTTGGCCATCAATCACTTGGGACCTGATGCTGTTAAAAATAACTTCAAAAAGCCAGTGTAGCAGACACTACATGTGCCCTACTCATCCTCTTGCCTTCATCACTTCAGTGCACACACCACTTTTAATAGCTAGTATATGCATTTCTTTCCTTTTTCTTTTTTTCACCTCTGTAGTTATTTACTGCCCTATTAGGAGGTTACAAGTACTGGGCAGTTACTACTGTCATGGGAATTGGTGTGTAAATACCCCAGCTGCCTTGCCTCTTTGCAAGAATAACTCAGAGATGACTCTTGGATGACTCTTAGGCCTGGGTTCTATAGGAACTGGACTTCCAGTCATCCATGGTGTTAGTAGGCTTTATATTTCACCCTGTCTAGGCTGTCTTTCTTTTCCTGTCTTACTTCCCCATCTTGACTGTTTTTGTCCTTTGCTTCCCAAGTAAATTACTTGCACTTGAATTCATTTTGTCTTATTTGGGTTGTGGAACCCAAACTGAGACATGCAGTTTGCAGCAGTGGGGAATTTGAGTGAAGGTTAAAGATCAATGGTACTATTGTAAGTTGTTAACCTGCAATTCTTAGAACAGCAGTTCTCAATTGTATTTGCACTTGTTTCAGATTCCAGTGGACCTAGAGAGAGTGATGCCTAGGCATTCTAGCCACAATTCCATCTCTTACATCCTACCTAAGAGTATATATTAGATTGCAGGCACCCAAGAGCATTATTATAGGAAAGATGACTTAACATATTGTTTTAAGTACATATTTTTCAAGTTGTCATATTTTTATTATTTGATTTCTTATTATTTGGGATGTACATAATATCTGATTGCATACGCCACACGTCAGGAACCCATTGTTGGGAACCACTGTCTACAGGAGGCTGAGTTCTCTCTTTGGGTCAGTGACAACTAAAACAGCTCAATCAGTAGCAGCTGCTGAATCAGAGAGTTGTACCTGTTCCTCACTAAAGTAACAAACTTTAAAATCATTAATTCCGTGTGTGGTACCAACTGAATTTTAGGAGTCCAGAGATTCAGGTGTGTGTATCACATGTACTTGATCATTAACCATGCAGCTTAACTAGTTTTAGTTAAAATGACACAAGACTTTCACATAATTATTTCCTCTCAACCAATATATTCAAGTTTATGAAAATTAAAGAAAGCAAAAAAGAAAATGGTTTCATTTGCAAGGTTCTCAGACTGAGCATTTTCTACCGTTAGCATTTTAAAATCTGTTTTACACAGCATATGTAATTGGGAACTTTCTGCAGTTGTCTTAAAAAACAGGTCTGAGATGGACATTGATAATGCTATCTATAATTTGCATGCTTTATTAGGAATTCAGAAACTGCAAAAATTAGTGCTTCAAGATATCTGCTTATTTGACTCTGTTGGTTTTGCCAGAATGCTATCGTTAGAGAAAATTGAATAAGTTAGAATTTTAGGTTAATGTTTTCTTTCTTGAAATTATCTGGCAAAAGTTTTAATAATATATTAAAATTTAATATTTTAGTATTGGTAAACATTTCAAATTCTATAAGATCGTTTCCATCTACCTATGAGTTACATGTTTTTTAAGTATCTACATTTCAAGCATCCTCTATTTCGTATCAAAACAGATTTGTTTTATCTGAGGGTTTTCAGTGTCTCCAAATGATAAAGAGTTTTTACAAAAAGAGCAAAATTGCTTTTTTAAAGCAGCTTTTTTAAAAGCTAACTTCTTTGTACATATATTTTACAGATTAAAGGATTTACCTGAAGACAAAGCATTCTATTCATCAGAGACTGGACAAGAGTTACTCTTGCATTTGGCAATTAAAGATGATGTTTCCATGGAAACAGTTGATCCTGCTTTCATTCATTGGCTGCTTGGGAGGTAAAAATCCTATATTTTCTAAGTTGAGGTTAGAAGTATACTCGAGTCATATGCTTGCATAATTTTCAGGTGTTGAAATAAAACTCCAAATAAAACTCCACCAATAGCAAAAAAAACAAATGCTTTCCCCCCCAAAAGGAAAATTTAAATTCTCTAATCTGATAATTGGGTTCTTATTCCTTCCCTTATTTTTGTAAGCCATTTTTATTTCCATAGCAAATATAATGACATCTGATAGTACAGATCTACTTATATTATGCTTTGGTATTATGAATATAACATCAAATTTGAGCATGTTAATTTGTGACTTTTTTTTCCAAAGAGACTTAAAGAGGCGAGATCTCACATATAAAGGAGCATATAAATTTAAAAAGTGCTGGTATTTCATATGTTTTACTTTTAGCAAATAACTTGTCTAAAGGACTAAAACTGAATATAGATATAATTTTCTTTTTTAATTTTGGAAAATTTGAAATTTAGAACAAAGTAGAAAGAAAAAATGAAAAAAATTCTCATCTTTGACACATACAAAACAACTATTACAAATCATTTGTTGTATTTTATTTTGTTAATTTTATTTTACTTTCTGGAGAAACAAGTGAAAAGTTTTTTTAAAAATAATGTATATACAACTAACTTTTTGTTTATTTTATTTTGTTTTTCCTCTTTTTATGATATTCTCAAGCATCAAAAAAGCTGAAACAATAATAGAATGAATGAATACATCTGTAGGTGTCATTGAGATGTAGTTATTGTACCATTTTACTGTATTTCTTCTGTATATATGTGTATGAGTGTGTGTTTTTTCCTTTTTTTTTTAAATCTATGTGCTTATTTTGGTTAACACATTTGAAAGTAAGTTATAAAAATCATCACTCCTAAAATTCAGTCCTCGTCTCCTTAGAAGACCACTTTTCTACTAAACATAATTTCTTCATGATACCTAAGGAGCCTAACAAAAAAGTAGCTCGAGACTTTTCTAAAAGAAGAAAATGAGTGCGGAATGAGGCCAAATGGAGTAGTCAAGTAAAACACATGTTATTTAAAGACATGAATAGATTGGAGTAGACTTTTGGGCTCTTATGTCAAAGTTCAAACATGCTTCAAATATTTACATGATAATATATAGCAAAGATCCATAGTCAATAATAGTTACAGATTAAAATCTTTAACTTTTAAAAGAAAGATGTTTTTACAGTTTTTATAGATTTTTACTGTGATGCTTCAATTTTGTTTCTAAAACATTTTCATTGACTGCTACTCATCTAGCACTGAGGACAAAAGGAATAGTTGTTTAAAAATTTCTGACTTTCAAATGGGCTTTGGAAAAAGTTCAATATAGTAAAATATTTTATTCTTGGAATCTTGTCTTCATTTATAAAGTTTCAAATATAATCTCTGTTTTAGGAAAAGGAACAAAAGTGACAGAAAATATACTGCAGCAGTATTACTGTTTATGATATTAAATTTTGTAAAAGCAATCTTGAAATTTTCCAAATAGTTGAGGAGACATTCACAGAAAGACATACTCAGAAGGAGGAAGACATACTCAGAAAGTAGAAAGGTAGCAAAAGAAAATGAGATCAGCTTTTGAAAAGTTTCACATTTTTAGTTGTAATTTTCCATTATGTGCAAATTGTATTATGTTTCAGCATTTTTGAGAAATGTTTTACATATTTATGAACAAATATATGGAAAAAGCAGTGTCCCGTTTAGTAAGATGTGAAGACATCATAAAGAATTTAAAGGTCAACTAATCTCTAGATATGGTGGTAAAAACGTTATAAGGATTAGTAAGGGAGAATTGGATTTACATGTGGCAAATTTATGTAATTATATGTATTTGCACATATATGTACATATGTTTCCCTGTGTGTAATTATACACGTAATTATATGTAATATATTGACCCCTGAACTATATATTTGCCTCTTTAGGGAGTTAGAAAGGCAATAGAGGCCTATGTCCATATAAATATACACTTAAGCCTATTATAATTGAGACTACAGATCACACTATATGAGATAATATAGATTACCTTCATGAAATCATTTTTTAAAAATATCAATACTATAATGAAGGATAAAATACATGGTCACCAAACAGGAACATTGGCTTACTTTAATATTGTAGATTTAGTCATGGACAACACATGTCCACAAAATTCACATATTTGGGCTGCTTGTTTTCACAATGATAGTTGCAATGTATGCAAATACAGCCCAAGACTACTGACACACATCTTCAAATGCTTTCAATCATAGCATTCATCCGTTCTATGTCATGCAAATGTAAATGAATTTTTGTACTAGTCTTTCCTTAATAGTGATTAAGGAATGCTCTGAAAGCAAAATAAACTTTTCAGGTTCTTCCTGAAATGATTGAGGAGTATTTTTCATTTGGTGGTTTTAATAACACCACTATTATAATCACTGAGAAAATGATCAGCAATGCCTCTGGACTGCATTTAATCTCAAAGCAGATTTGGAACTTTGTGAGTTTGTGGTGTTGGATGTGGCACTTCGAGTAAGCAATTGCCACAAACTCAACTGGCTGTCATTTCTTCTGTAGTATTTGTACACAGTGTGATATGATTTGATAGCATTGATGCTGGTGGAATGGAGATGTCACTGATCCCTGCTTATAAATCTTGACATCCTCCATGTTTTTACAGATAAACTTATTTCAAATTATCCCTTCTATTGCAGCAGACTAAATCTTGAATTGCTTTTCATTTATGCCATTTAAATCTTGACAGTTTATCAGAGTATGCATGTGAGAATCAGTAAAAGATGCAAACATTGTTGGTGTATTTTATTCTTATAACCTTGATCATTGATAACTCCACATATTGGATATTTTGTAAGCTTCATGGTGACTAAGAAGGCATATGTGGAACTTAAAAGAAATTACATTGCAAGTGCTATTAGAGTTCAACAAACATATAAGTTTAGATACAACCCACAATTTTATTTAGTTCTTAAAATAGCAGTCTCAAAAGTATCTGTTGATTAGTTAACTGACTCCTGCAAATAAAGTGCTCACTCAAATGAATTTAATTGACTGTTGCCTAAGTGTTAAGCTGTCTTAAAGTACTCATCCCATAAAAGTGTTTTTAAATACCCCTGAGCAGGAAGTCTGTTGAAAGCAAAAGAGTGGAAACTGGTATGTTCACAGGGGGTGGGTATCATTGCAGGAGATCAAGACAGGGAGGTGTTTGCCTAGTGACAGCAACCAAGGGGAAGATTTAGGGATGAAGTATGGAGAGTTAAATGAAAGGAGGCATGCCAGAACCCAGGGTGAAGTGGGAGAGCTTACAAAAGATTGAACAGAGATGTGGAAGGATCTCTAGTGCAGCGGGATATCATGGAAACTGAGGAAGCAGTTCAAGAAAAGGGAGAGGTGGAAGAAGAGGATGTCTGAGGAAAAGCCAATGAGGCTTGTGAATAGGAAGCCTTGAATTACTGGAATGTAGGGCTTTAAGGGGGGAAGAAAATATATGAAGGTCCATAATAACTTTGATAAAACTGAATTATACTTACTTACATGTATGTATGTATACAGTTGACCCTAGCACAATATGAGTGTTAAGTGTTACTGAACGGACAGTTCGGTAACTAACTGTCTGCTTTCCTGGTGCAGTAAAGCCAAATATCCACACCAAGGCTTTGTGGTGGGAGAAAGGAGCGTGTTTATTTGCAGGCAGCCAAGCAAGGAGCATTGGGCACGTCACACTTAAGACCTGACCTCCTCAGTGGCTGATAAGCAAGAGTTTTTAAAGGTAGCAATAAATTTCAGAAAAGCAGAAGTTACAGGCCAGATCGGAAATCAGTACATGCAGGTTATACATTGGTTTTGGCCTAAAAAGCTGAGTATCTTGAAGCAAGAAGAGAGGGAGGTTACAGTCCCTCTCCTAGATGGATTCTGGCTCTCTGATTTGAGTTTGGTCAGGAAAGGGAAGCCTTGTCTAAAAACTTGGAGTCAGCAGAAAGGAGTGTTAAGTTCTGGCGTGTGGGCATGACTTCCTCTGGGGCTCTCAGGAAGAAATTTAGAACAAAGAAGTGTGATCAGGGTTCCAGTCCTCATTTCCCCCTTATCTGAGGTTGTATGCCAGAGGGTCCATTTGATAAAGGTCCCTGTTACTGAAAAACAGCTCAGGGACATATATTAAGATGTTGCCTTTAGTTTCCAGAGGAGCCAGACATATTGTGACTCCAACTTCCTTGGCTATTGTTTTAAGCTATTACTATGTTCTTACTTAGCAAGTTGCTCATTTACTTCTCAGGGCTAGCTCAGTGCCTGGAATTTCCCTTGAAGGAACTCAAGATTTTTCTTTACTTCTATTCTTGGAAAGGCTTGGCAGGACCCTAAGAAGGATCTCTGCCCCATCTCAGTAGGTGTGTTGACCATCCCTCCAAGTAGGAAAATCTGCGTATAAGTTTTAACTCCCCCCAAACTTAACTATTATACTTAGAGCCAACTGTTGACCATAAGTCTTACCAATGAAATAGTTAACACATATTTGGTATGTTATATGTATTATATCCTGTATTCTTACAGTAAAGTAAGCTAGAAAAAAGACAATGTTATTAAGAAAATCAAAAGGAAGAGAAAATGTAGTTACTATTCATTAAGTGGAAGTGGATCATCCTAAAGGTCTTCATGCTGATTGTGTTCACATTGAGTGGACTGGGGAGGAAGAAGAAGAGGGGTTGTTGCTCTTGCTGTCTCAGTGGTGGCAGAGGCAAAAGAAAATCCATGCAAATGTGGACTTGTGCGATTGAAAGCTGTGTAGTTCAGAAGTCAACTGTATTTACGTGCATATCTGTGTGCATTCCAGGCCTGCCCATGTTGTAGATGACACAGTGGGGTCTAGAGCATTTCAGGTACTTGTTCAAAGTCACGTAGCTTGTTATTGACTCAGTAGGGCTTTTTCTAGACTGCCAGAATTTTCATCTAGGGGGTTTTCAGCTGCACTAAGCCGTTTATCAGTATGGTGTGTTGTACATTCTTTTACAGAAAAGAACCAAGTGGTTCCTCCTTGGTGGTGGGTAAGGGAGACTGTTGATACTTATCAGTGACTGGGAGACAGAGGTGCATGTGCACGAAGACCTGGGTGAGCACTGAGAGGAGTTGAGGAGAGTTTTTGCACGAAGACCTGGGTGTGCACTAAGAGGAGTTGAGGAGAGTTGTCTTTTGAAAATATCTCTGAAGATTTCAACTTCTAAGTGTTCTGAAGGTGAAAAGCCTTAAGTGAATGGTCAAATGCTGAACTTCCCAGGAAGGTTGGGTTGCTGAAAGGAAAATGAATTCTTCCAGATAGAGTTGCTTCTGAGTCAAAAAAAAATTGAGGGTTCATTGAGATCAACTGGCTAGGAAATTCCTTGGCATGCCAACTGGCTTAGTGGATCAGAATTTCATTCACAGTGTAGATATTTGATATGTTCAAGCCCTGGCTGCTGTGTTCACCTACCTTGTTTTTTGCTCTTGAAGACTGTACACTGCTCTTTTGGAATGAATAGTGAACGCATACTAATGGTTTCTTGCATCAAATAATTCTTGCTGATTTATTTCACCCACTACTGAGTGTTTGGGAGATTGGGTCCTTAAACAGGATGTGCATTTCCTTTATAGTATGTGTATGCCATCTTGCCAATAATGATATGAGTTTGATGGTATGAAAATGCTCACCAGTGTGGAAAGAGGCCATTTCCTCATGATTATCAGTTGCCAGTTATTGTCTTGAAGCTTGCATACAAGTAATGACCATCATCACTTGACCATCTTCAGAAGTGGGCCCTATATGAGGTATTTTACATATGTTTTTCTATAATTCTCATTTCAACTGTGCAGTATCTAGCTCCCACATACTTTCTATGTTCTCTTTTCTCTGAGTTTTAAAAAATTTTCTTTTTGCTTGATATAACATTCACACTCTATGGAATGAAAAATCCTGTGGGGGTATGCCTTGAGGGTCCCTTCTTCTATTAACTAGAGCACCCTTCCAATGTTCGTTCTTTTCAAACTTCCCACATACCCAGTTCCCTCCCCACATCCAGAAATTCAAAGCTTGAACATAAGAAGATATTCATTTCTAAGGACCATTTCTGCATTCTGTATTACTTTCGAGGCAAAATTATAACTCAAAAACTGGTTGCATATTTTAATTTCAGAACTGGCAGAGCTGCCTGCTCTTGTTTTGTTAGTGAGACCTAAGTTACTGTGTGTCTTCTCTTTTCCCACTGATAGGTATGTAAATACAATTTATTTTCACTTCTCTGCATTTTACTTCCTTTGAATATCAACCAATACTAAGTTTCAGACAATGCATAGTGACAGAACTCTGTGGTTACAAATCCAACACTGGATGCTATTTTAAATAGAGACATTTTAAATTTAAAATTATTTTGTGAGAACTATATACAGCGGAGAAAAATCAAGTTACACATGCATCCCTACATATATAAGCATCTGGTTGCATAACTGGACGAAACCATGGGAGAAGATGGAGTCATTTTATCTTTCGTGGTATGATTCTTGTCATTTTAAAGCAGTGTCACGTTAATGAACAACTTGTAGAAGTTATTTGGCAACTGTGGTAAGGAAAAGTATAGCCCAGGTATCTTTCTAAGGTGGCTGGTTGTGTAATGGTTGCCAGTTTTTTCATTTGGCCTAAGACCAACTAATAATGGCTACAAAAACATCGTATTAATTTCTTTGGAGTGTACAGTGAAATGGCAAATGACTTCTAGAAATGGAGAGATTGTTAGAATTCATTTCTCTATCAGTAGATAAATATATAAATGAAGATTATTCAACATCCTTTTTATTGATTCCTTGGTCTGTCAAATTGTTGACAATTATTGGAGCATATTATAACCTCCATTGTGTTACAAATTCAGTTGTCCAATTTTGTATCATTGTGATCCCACTATGCACATGCGATTTCATGTTAGTTGGTTAAGGCTGAAATATTGGTGAATATGACATCTTTCCTCAACATTCTATTCATTTTGAAAAAATAACACTTTATTAAATATTAAACACTGATTTTTGGTCATACTACATTGTTGATATTTATCACTTGAAAATAAGGAAAACAACAAACCTGATGTTGAAAAAAAAAAAAGTCAAAAAAATTCTGTACCCCTAGCTGGCCGTTAGACTTCCCAATGTGTTTCCGACTTCTGCCTGGCAACTAAGGAAGTAAGCTCTTATCTTGGCATTTGACTTATTACTTTCTCTTTATACCACCTGGGTTTACTTTATTTATAGGATGAGGGGTGACAAAAGTAATATTCCCACCTGTCACTTTAATAGGAGGCAATTTATTCCTCTTAACTACAAGGACAGTTCAAAACAAACTTTTTGCACAGGCTGACCTGGACCTCAGCTAGTGGCAAGTACCCTTGTGAAACTATTTCTTTTTAGGAAGCTGCTCTTTTTTTTGGACTGCTCGCACAGCCATTGAAGATCCAGCCCTTATTTGTGGAAGCTCTTGAGGGCTAGTTATGGGGGTGTGAAGTGGTATGTTAACACATGAAGCCATATCCCTGAACTTTGTGACTATTTGGTTTCTTTATCTGGACAACTTTCTAGTGTCTGCTGACCTGCGAGAGTGGAACATGTAGGCTGCCATTTTATAAATGGCTCTGGTTAGTTACTCATTGTGTATTCTAACCATGTGCACATTATTTGCTCCTCCAATCTTATAAGCAGGGAGGTTGTGGTGAAAGCTGTTACTGACTGAACTTAAGGCATCAGGCAACTCTGGGATCAGTTGCTGCCATTGTGACATTGATTGGTGTCGCTTGTGGACATGGAAGCACTGGTACGATTAAAATTTTAGTCCAGAAGCATGTGAATCCTGGGAATAGTCTTTTCCTTTTTTACTTTCTTCACAGCAACATCGTGCATTCTGTCTTCTTCTGAAAACTTTTTTGACTTAAAGGGCAGCCTGAATATGTCACCCAGTAAGTAAAGGGAGATGGCAACACTTGTGTGTTTTTATGTTAGCCTTAAGCTTTTGAAGCAGAGCTCCTAGATTTTGTCTCCAAATAGTTTTGTGTTATTAAATTTTTTAGGGGATGTTAAAATACCTTGCATGACTTCTTCACTCTGTAGCAAAATAGAACTTTTCATTCTTACCCCATGAGTGTGTGTGAGCGAGTATCTGCACACTTGCGAGTGATATTTAAGCTCAAACATATGTATAAAAAGAGAGAAGTGGTATTAAGTGGAACGTAATTATGTGTATAATTATGAAGCATTGACTATTGAACAGTGTGCTTTGTGGGTTTCTGAGTAAACATCTATTTTTTCGTTAAGGAATAATTTTACTGCAGCATATACAAGGCCACAAATGGCGTAATTTTTTTTTTTTTTTGCTTGATTATGCAGACAAACAAATGAGAATACTCAGTGCTATGGCCATTCTTTCCGTTATGGGAGAAGATAAAGTAGACATTCAACTAACAACGGTATAAAATAGTCTAATGCTTTTTCTTCTGCCTCATGAGGTTTTTGAAAGCTCTTTGCTGCTTGTTTTGTCGAGTTTCCCATTGATGTTACTTTGGTGAGTAATTATTTGAAGAAAGGGTAGAAAGTAAATACTTGCTGGAGAATTGTCTCTCAATGAGAACTGATCCAGTGGGCATTATACGGACTCCCCCTTTTCCCCCTCTTTTTTTGAAGTTACTACCTTCCACAGATTAAGAGGGACCTTTTGTCTCAGACTTAATACTTGCATTTATTTGCTCAAACCAGATAACTGAACACAGGTACCAGTATTCACAACTACCATGAAGATAATGACAATTCCATCCTATTTCTCAGGCCGTATATATAGGAGGCTATAATGAATAAAATCGTGTATTAGACTGCATTCCCATAAATTACGATTCCTCAGTCAGAGGTAATTAAAAGTTTGATGCAACACTAAGTAAAAAATATGCAATAATAATATCAAATGACATTTATTGCATTGCCACTGCTGCCATGAAAACATACTGCTTATCTTTGCATCAAAAATCCTATATTATAGATATCATTCCCATATAACAGTAGAGAATTCAGTGGCTCGGAGAGCTTAAATGACTTGCCTAAAGCTAAATGGAATATTAGTGAGAAAAAAAATCATGTCTATTGTGGTCCAAAGTCACTGTTCCTCCTAGTAGACATGCTCCTTCCTAAAGCTGGGGTCAGCAGGATTTTTCATAACATGTGCTAGATAGTAAATATTCTCAGCTTTGTGGGCCATGTAGTCTCTGTCATAACTACTCAACTCTGCCCTTGTAATGTATAAAACAGCTATAGACAATATATACAGAAGTCAGTGTGGCTGTGTTCCAATACCATTTTATTTATGGACATTAAAATTCAACTTTTATATAATTTTCACATGTTATGAAATGTTCCTTTTGTTTGTTTGTTTTTAGAGACAGGGGTCTTACTTCGTCACCCAAGCTGGAGTGTAGTGGTAAGATCATAGCTCACTATAACCTTGAACACCTGGGCCCAGCAATCCTCTGGCTTCAGCCCTCCCAAGTAGCTGGGACTGCAGGCACACCACCATGCCAGGATAATTTATTTATTTATTTATCTTACTTCTTGTAGAGATGTGTTGAATTGAATTTATGTTAAAGTAGGATTATACTTAGATGTACCTTCAAGCCTTTATGCCTTGAAGGATAAAGGGCAAAAATATTCCAGGAGGAAGAATGACATAAATCAATCCAAGATATGTTATTTGATAAACAAAGTTATTTTGCAAGTAATTATATGTGACTTTCTTGCTGACAACCATGGATGCCTTACTCCCTGTGGGGCTGTAGTCTGTGAATATGGAAATTGTGCTTTATCGATATGGAATTGCTGAGTTGAAGATTGCTAGACCTTTGATTTTCTGTTTGTAAGAAGGTGAAATTTGACTTTATGTCTAAATCGCTGCATTTTTTTTTTTAAATGAAGCCATTCAATTTAAAGGAAGTGTTTTCTCCCCCCCTGAAATTCTTTGATCCAAATTTAAGAACTGTTCAAGATAGATTTGGCCCAATAGCTACCATCGTGCAGCTCTGCAAACCCAAATTCCCGGTATCTATGGTAGGTCATATATGATTGTAGAATCTGTGATTTGCAAAAACTTGAAAAAAACAAACTAGCCCAGGTCCTATCTGAAAAGCAGACCCAAAGCTCAAACTGACATGAAGGGTCCAAGATGTGGAATGTGTCCAGGCAGCCTGCAGGTGACTGATTTGAATCCTAACTTTGGAAGATTTAGATTAAAGTAAGAATGGCTTTTTGATTACTTGTTAACTAAATTCATAGCTTGCATAAATGATTTCTCATAGATTTGGGGATATTTTGCAAAAAGATACATTCCATAGGAATAGTAAGACCTTTGCTAATGCTGACCCTTCTTGATGGTAACTTTAACCACAGTAAACATTCTTAGAGATCTGAGTAAGTGAAACACCAAGTAGAACTGAATATTTTTATTTTGTTTTGTTTTAATGTCGCAGGCAGCTGTTACTTTCAAACAAGTGATTAAAATGCAGAAATGCGACTTTAGTTCAGCACGCTGAGGTTTGCAAAAGATTACTATCTTAGGGTGCTATTGCTGTCGAAAGTGCTATTTTTGTATGTGCTTTCATGAAGCTGCTCCTATCTTGTAGCTGTATTGGTGGTACTCAGAAGGGTGTGCACGGGGTGTAGGTGATCAAGAATCTGCAAACTGCCTAACAGAAATAACTGCCTAGTGACAGTGGATGCCTCTGTAAGGACACAGTGAAGGTGTTTCATAAGAGTCATAGACACATTCATTGAATTCGCTTCTGCTGTATGTTCATATTTTTATATAATGAATTATTTTATAGTTGGATGCATAAATTATAGTTGGAGATAAGTGTATCTGATTAGGGTGGTCTCAGGAAAGTCCAAAGTCTTTCTTTCTGTGATCCGCTATAACATTTTGTAAATTAAAACCATCCGCAATGATGCATAAAACTACACACACCTACAGACCCAGGGACATTCCCAGACAATTTCTAATTTACTAAGTTTTCATATATATATATATGAAAACTTATATATGTGTATTTTATATATATATATGTATATAAAGTAGGTACGCTAAGAGGTTAGAAGAAATGTGTGTTAAATAGGATCACTATCTTCTGAAAGTATAAAGCCTGGGGATGAGGATGATAAGAGTGAAAAACAAGTAAATGTAATATATTATAGGATAACGATATTGTGATGAGTAAAATACACAAACAAACATTGTTCTAGGAATTCAGAATGAGGAACGATTACTACAAGGGAGATAATGAGGAAGGATGAATGAAAGAATCGAGAGTAGAGTTTCTTCAGACTTCCTTACACAATTTGGTGACTTCTCATACATACTGCCAAATGCTTCCTCCAAAACGATAGTACCAAAAATGTATAGAGAGATTCCGGTTTAACTCATCTTCTCCAGCCCTGTGGATTACTTATTTATAATCTGTGCCGTTATTAAGGAAAGCAATAGGAATTAAAAGGAGGTCAGGCACAGTGGCTCACGCCTGTAATCCCAGCACTTGGGAGGCCAAGGTGGGTGGATCACAAGGTCAGGAGTTTGAAACCGGCCTGGCCAACATGGCGAAACCCCGTCTCTACTAAAAATACAAAAATTAGTTGGGCATGGTGGCATGTGCCAGTGATCCCAGCTACTCGGGAGGCTGAGGCAGGAGAATCGCTTGAACTCAGGAGGTGGAGGTTGCGCCACTGCACTCCAGCCTGGGCAACAGAGCAAGACTCCATCTCAAAAAAAAAAAAAAAAAAAAAAGAATTAAAAGGAGCACCACTTTTTTATTCAGAGTGCTTAATAGTCACTTAGAATTAGGTGATTTAGCAAATGCAAAGTGTGTAGTACTGGGCCTATCATTCCATGTCTATTTTCCCTTCATAGGTTGACATTTTAGAATATCCATGTGTTTATTAACTAAGTATATATAATGAAGAGGGATTTTGTTCCATACTGTATAGCACTAAGAAACAATGCTTGTCAAAACAAAATAAAATGTGTTTTTGTTTGCCAACATTATCGGCAATACACAGTATTTCTCTTCTCCCTGAGGCTACAGAGGTAGCAGTTCAGTAGATTTGGGGAAGGCTCTCTTGTCTTTACTGTATCTTGGGCCCAGTGATACTCTTTCAGTTTTTAAGATGGTTATATTTTTTCGTACATTGCCAAGGTTGGTTTCATTCCTAAGAAAAGGAAATGAAAGAAATATCTTGCAGCTGTCACCCGTCACCCATTCGCTCCTAAAATAATCTGGGGCACTGGTGGCAGGAGAGAAGGTTTCTAGACCAAAGCTTATCAAATAGGGGATAAGAACCCATTGATGTTGTGATGCTATGAACATAGTAGTAGTTTATGTCTAGCATTTTAAAAAGTAGGATAAAGCATATCAGATGGAATAGAATAGAGTGCAATAGAATAGAATATAAAGGAAAAAAGTAACCGTCCAGCATGCAGTAAGGATTAGTCTTATTTGAAGAAATCTTTTTATCAGTTGTATGTTTACTTTATCAGTTGTATGTTTATCAGTTGTATGCCTACTGTGTCTACAATTAATCATTATGATAATTACATTTTAAATTGTGAATCAATTAAAATGAATTTAACAAATGTAAGCCTAGGCAACTCTAAGACATACCCCTCTCTCTGCACCCCATAGTTCCAGATGTATTTTGGGGAAGGTTGTTGTAATAGTCCATTTTCATGCTGCTATTACGAACTTCCAGAGACTGGGTAATTTATAAAGTAAAGAGGCTTAATTGACTGACATGGCTGAGGAGTCCTCAGGAAACTTACAATCATGGCAGAAGGCAAAGAAGAAGCAAGGCACTTTCTTCACACGGTGTCAGGAAGAAGAGCTGAGCAAAGGGGAAAGAGTCTCTTATAACCTTCAGATCTTGTGAGAATTCACTCACTATCACTAGAACAGCATGGGGGAAACTGCCCGCATAACTCAGTTACCTCAACACGTGGGGATTATGGGGATTACAATTCAAGATGAGATTTGGGTGGGGACACAAAGCCTACCCTTATCAGTTGTCCTTTCTGTTCTGCTTCCTTAGACCTCCATATCTTACCCCACAACCCAATTCAATCCCTCTCAGTAGTCTGGAAGTGTAAAATCAGGATCCTCACTTAAGAAGCAGGGAGGCCAGGCACAGTGGCTCACGCCTGTAATCATAGCACTTTGGGAGGCCGAGGCAGATGGATTGCCTGAGCTCAGGAGTTCGAGACCAGCCTGGGCAACATGGTGAAGCCCTGTCTCTACTAAAATACAAAAAGGTAGCCGGGCATGGCGGCGTGCGCCTGTAATCCTAGCTACTCAGGAGTCTGAGGCAGAAGAATTGCTAGAAACCGGGAGGCGGAGGTTGTAGTGAGACAAGATCAGGCCACTGCAGTTCAGCCTAGGTGACAGAACGAGACTCTGCCTTTAAAGAAAAAAAGAAACAGGGAGAGAGAAGTCGATGGTGTTTTATACACTCAGACATTTACAAACACAGTGCTGGCTTCTGCTTACTAAGGTAGGGGCAGGAAGAGATTATGCTCTTTTCTACTTTATGAGATTACAGCTGTAAAATACTACAAGATGCAATCACTAAGTAGTATTAGTTCTTTTTCTTTTTCTTCTTAGAGATGGGGTCTCACTCTGTTGCCCAGACTAGAGTGCAGTGGTGTGATCATGGCTCACTGCAGTTGCAAACTCCTGGGCCCGAGTGATCCTCCCATGTCAGCCTCTTGAGTAACTGGGACTACAGGCATGCACCACCATGCCCCACTAATTTTTATTTATTCATAGAGATGGAGTCTTGCTATGTTACCCAGGCTTGTCTCGAACTCTTGGCTTCCTGTGATCCTCCTGCCTTGGCCTCCCAAAGTGCTGTGATTATAGGTGTGAGCCAGCACGCCAGGCCTAGTATTAGTTCTTAATAGCTTCTGCATTGCAACTAATTTACAAAAGGAATTCTTTATTGGATAATTATTTCCTCATAGAAACAGTGAACTTGAACTAGAGTTTGATATGAAACATTCTTTCTAAGATACATAAAGAGAATTGTGTCTGGGCCTAACAGGCCTTGACCCGAACTCTCTGTTAAAGAATAAAAACTGTTAGAAAGAATGGGTTCCATAATAGAAATGAAATCATCTCTATTAAAACCTTTGAAAGTAATATGTTAAAGAAATATTTTAAAAAGTTGATTAATGCACTCTTTTCATATGGTGGGTGAGAACCTTGTGAATGTGCACATTTCAAAAATGTACAATGAAAGTATAATAGAAAGAGGGAATGTAAGTGTTGTTTTTTTCAGATAAATGGACCATGGATTGTGTTCTCCTCGTGTATTATACACATTGCATATTGCATCCAACAATAGCATTCTAACTTTTTTTTTTAATCATGTGTAGTTGCTATTAAGCTGTCTAGCAAGAAAGGTATAATTATGGTCTGAGAATTATAGAAGGATGTCATGGAGGTTCAAAAACATTAAAGCTCACATTCATAAAAAGACAATGGCGTGAATTTAAATACAGAAAGCTATGAAGTACTATGAAAACATTTTAATCTCCCAAGACTCCAGCCCATCTCCTCCCACCCTGTTTTTCTGCCAAAAACATTATGTCCTGCATTATAACTATAAATTAGTTAACCATTTCATTCAACTGTAAAGAACATTTCAACAAGCAAAAATATAGCTGTTGGATTTAAACAGTATCAACATAAAATATTGGGCACTTTTAGAAGTACTCTCAAGTCCTCTTCTCTTACTGAATTATAATACAGATTAATGTTAATCAGTCCAGTGAAATAGATCATACCTTCCATCAAACTCTGCGATTAGTTTACGAAAGCAAAGTGCCAAAATCAAGATACTTAAGCTTAAACAAAAACCATTTTGTATATTTTTGTATGTGTGGACATTTTTATGTTTCCTTAGGCAGGTTGCAATTAGAGGATGAATATAGTTCTTGGTAAAAATCTGCATGCTTTGAAAGGGTTTTGCCATTCCAGCGAGCAGTATTGTTTTACTCGAACATTTATTTCTAGGTCCTGTGAAGCTTAACCAGTCCCTGTCAGTTCCAGTCCCCTAATTATTGAATGCCACTTCCCATGCAATTACTTTATTTCCTGCTTATACATAAAATGGGAAATAAAGATTGAGAAAAATCATGTAGTGAACTATTAATTTCTCAATTTAAAGGGTTTTCATCACTTTTATTGGTGTTATTTTGCTGTCATACTCCAGGTGCATGCTATACTCCAGCACTTTTTCTTTTAACTTAATTGCTTGCTAACATTTCCAGATGTGGAAAACAGACACATTAGTTATTCTTAATAAGTACTTTATTTTCCTTTCTCATCTGAAGTGTGTTATTTTACCTTTTCCTTTTTTTTCTAGAGCATTGGTTACAGTATAGCTTTTAGGTGCAGGTGACAAAATGCATTAGAGGTTTATTTTTCCAACACATGATGTTTGGAATTACGTGGTTCATGTTGGTTCAGAGACTCAAAGATATGAGAGCTCTGGGTTGCCTTTTCTGTGATATTGTGTGTGTGTGTGTGTGTGTGTGTGTTTATGCACATATAGAAATACATATTTTATACACACACACACACACACACAGACACACACACGTGTAGTGTTCTCCCGTATGGTGTCCAGTTGGTCTCAGTAGTTCCCAGCATTCCTTCCTTTTGTGAAAGTTTCCATATCAAAAAGGAAGGAAAGCGAGGTCAGCATTTTATTTACTTCAAAACACAATCAGAGTAGAGACTTTTATCTAGAAGTTCTTACCAGGGTAATGGCTTGTTAAAGGTTGAATCTTGTTGCTACCCCACCCCCATCCCCAATTCATATGCTGAAGTCTTAAACTCCAGTACCCTATTATTTGAAAATAGGGTCATTGCTAATGTCATTAGTTAAGATGAGGTCATTAGAGTGGGCCCTCATCCATTAGGACTGGTGCCCTCATAAAAAAAGGAGAAATTTGGACACAGAGACACACATAAAGGGAAGATGATATGAAGAGAGATACAGGGAGAAGACAGCCATCTATAAACCAAGCAGAGAGGTCTGGAACACATCCTTCTATCACAGTCCTCAGAAGATATCAACCCTGCTAACACCTTGATATAGACTTTCAGCTCTCTGAACTGTGAGACAATAAATTCTGTTTTGGAAGCCACCCAGTGTGTGGTACTTTGTTGTAGCAACCCTAGGAAATGGATATACCCTCTTGGGCTATTAGTGGTCTCATAAGCCAATATCCCCTGGCTACCCTGCTTCCCAGCCAAGAACGACCAAGAGTTCTGGAAAGCTAGTATCTCTGGAGCTTTCATTCTCCACAGTGAAAAGCAGACTCTAAGGGTTGGGAAGAAGGACAGGCGATAGCTGTTGAGTGGACTACCAGCAGCATCTGCCACAGCCAGTTTTTCACATGTGGCACATGTCTGGCATTCACATATTTGTTAAAGAAATGAAATATTCTGAGATCGAATACTTTATCTTCCTCTGACATTGGAAGCATATAAATGGAATTTTATTTTGGTCTTGTTTCTTTGGCATTTTCCAGCTTTAAACTACCATTGCCAAAATAGAAGATATCCCATTTCTAAAAAAATTTTCCATCTTTTAAAAGTTTTTTTCCTGAAAAATAGTAGGGCCTAGAATATAGATCTTATTTTGCTGGCGGCATATTATTTTACTTTCTTTGACCCAGGCTAGAACTCATTCTGTTTGGGTTTGATGCCTTGTAAGTGCATGGAATATTCCTTTCTAAATCCACGTCCTCTTAAATTCTGTCTTTAATGGCATTGCCTACCCTTAAACCCTGTTGTGATTTACCCTGTGTTTTGAAATGCACTACTGGTTTTTGTTTTCCATGTAGATATGACATAAATCAGCAAGGAAAAATAGGATATGCTTTCCTTTTCCCTAGGAATTTCAGATACCATCATTGTCTTTTAGGAATTTCATTTCTTTTAGTAGAGTAATGCAACTTGCCCAGAATCCCTTCTCTATTTTTCTTTGTCAGTCTTCATAAAAATTGTATAGAGTATGACCATTAGAATTGATCGTCTGCGGTTTGATCTTTTATGTGACATTACCTTAGGAGCTCATAAAGCTTGTATATACATTCAAAGGCAGTTATTCCTTGTTGCCTGTAGGTGTTTGGGGGAAAAAATAACACCTTAGGATTGGATTTTTGGACCTGTTAGTCCTGTTCAGAAATGTGATATGCCTTTTATTTTAGGTTGTATATTTAAAATGGAGCTTTGGAGCCAGGCTAGCACATCAAAAAAATGCCCCTGTCACAAAAAGTAAACTTTAACATCAATCTGAATGTTACATTGAATTCATTAGTTAGGCAAGGGGCCCCCTTCTGTTTTCAGACTGGGTGCTTTTTACTGGTTATGAATAGTTGTGTGAATAGTCAAGGTTCTGTCTTTTTGAGGATCAAATTCGTTTTGAAGAAAATGTTGGATAATTTCTTTTAGATTAGCAGAGACTTCAGAATCTATTCCTTTTAAGTTTATATTGCTGGCAAGAGACTAGAACATGAAACCCCAGCATCTCTCATCACCTATTTCATTCCCGTGAAGCAAGATTGAGTGGTCTTGTCCCTTTTCTGAGTGTGAAGCATGCACTGACCTGTCATGTTTGATTCTTATTTTGTACTTACTTTTTAAGAGGCGTTGGAGGCTCCCAAATGACTGCTGATGGGCTGAAAGCCTTTAGGAGCCTTAAATTTCAGAGATGGCAGATATGTGCCTCATAGACCGTTAACTCCAGCGCCATCAGGAAATACTGAAGTTGAAAAAGCAGGCTGTTGGTTAATTTTCACCTCTGACCATATTGAGAACAGTGTGGCTCCCTGGAAAGAGAAACAAACCAAGAATGTGAGGACTGGGGTTGACCAGGTCTGACCAGGAAACTGTTACTATGGTCAGTCATTTAACCTCTCTGGGCCTCACTTCTTCTGGGGAGGCCAAACCATGTGCAAGGTGAGAAGATGAGCTCTGAAATTAAAATCTTAGCTTTATCAGTCACTAACTGTAAAATAGTATCTGCCTCATATGGAGTTATTATGAGGATTGTTTCATTCATCTTATTCATTCTACAGACCGATATTGAATATCTTCCATGTTCTAGGAGTTGAGGATACAGCAATGAATTCAATACAAATAAATAACAAACACATACATAAACATCTGTAGTGTTTATGTAGGGAGATCTCGTGAGGTTCTGAGATGTGCTTTGATTATCTGTGGCTGGTGGAAATGAAGGGTGTGTAATGACTTTAGATGGGGGGGAATGCACATGGTTGCATTTAAGCCAAGAAGGTGACATTTATGCTAAATTCTGAATGACAAAAAGAAACCAGAACACAAGAAGAACAAGTGTGTGAGCCCAGAAGTGACACGAAGCTCAGCATGTCTGAGAAGCAGGAACAAGAGCAGTGTGGCTAGACCTCAGAGATCAGGAGCTGGAGCTAGGGGAGCTTGAGATAGGAGAAGCAAAGCATGTAAATAGCTGCTTCGTGTGCCTGGCACATGGCTCATGGTGCCTAGTTCAATGAATGTTAGCAAATTAGCAGTTATTATCCTTCTCTCAAAAGGATATCAGAAGAAAATGCTCCTAGTAGTTTAACATTTTTATTTAAAATTAATAGTGGCCTCTGGAGAAGACAAGTACTATCATTTGGGACGTGACTTTTATTAGATGATGATGGGATGGGCAATTGAGTTTTTATTGTGACCACTTGAAGGAAATTTTTTGAACACTTCTCTTTGCCTTTTTCGTTTAAACCACTGCTTTCTTATCTCTACTAACCTTTCTTCTTTTGGTTTATCTCCCCAACTTTCCTGTTATTTCCAAATGTATACCATTATGTTAATGCATTATTGGTTTCAAGCTATAAATACATCAGAATTTGTCAGAAAAAATGATGCTATCCCATCTCATAAATAATTAAATATATGTTATCAGAAGTAAATCAGAAGCTATTACACCAGAAAAATGTTAGGAAATATTCACTATATTTGCAAGTATTTCTAAAGAGACATCATAAATATTTTTGACTTTCTAGGACAATAAATTCAATTAATAGAACAGACTGTCATTTTTGTTTTTACTTATTTCTATTCAGTGAATTGGTTAAGGGGCAAAATGAAGAAAATAGCAATATTACCTCTTTTAAATTAGGGGTGTTAGTAGCAATTTTAAAATCTGTTTCTTCTGGAAGTTGCCCTTTCCTAAAAAGGGAAATGGAAGCTTTTTTTTTTTTTTTTTTTCCCTTTGGGAATTTCCCCAATAGATAAAAGTAAAGATCAGGGACTAAAGGGGATAGCAAGCTGCTTTCTTAAAGGATGGTGGGGATTAGTAAGGGCTAATTGTGTGGTGATGTTGTGGTGCAAAGTTGCCCCGAGTCAGCTGAGCTGTGAACTTGCCCTCACTTCTGACAGTCTTTGAGTTCAGGAAGTTTCCAAATTTTCCTCATTTTTGATAATTTGCTAAAAGGACTTACAAACGTTGCTGAAAAGTGTTATACTCACAGTTATGTTATTTACAGGGAAAGGATCCATACTAAACTCAGCTAGAGGAAGACACACATAGGGCGGAGTCTGGAAGGTTTCAAATGCACAGCTTTTATTGTCCACAGGACATCTGACCCTTCCGGTATCGATGTGTGACAATACTCAAGGAGTATGAGAGCTAACGAGGGGAACTCGTTGAGCCTCGGTGTCTAAAGTTATTTGCTGAGACTTCATTATGTAGGTGTGACTGACTGGTTGCACATGTGGTTGAGCTGAGTCTCCACGTCATCTGATACCACATGACCCAAATCTCTCACCTTTAATCACATGGTTAGTCTGTCTGATGTGGCCAGTTTCCAACCCAAGACTATTGGGTGTGGCTGGCCCCACCCTAAGATCTAGTGTGGCCAGTCCCCATCCTAAGCAGACATTTCAAGCCCCACCCTAAGATCTAGTGTGGCCAGTCCCCATCCTAAGCAGACATTTCAATCAGCTATGGCGTAGATTACCTCCTAGAAGCTGAGGACAAAGATCAGACCTAGGGTACGGCCAAATTCCTTACAGAAGGGGTGAGAGAATATCCCTGCATGGACTGTGGAATCCATTATTCTAGAGTGTGTGTTTTACATTCTGCAGTGCTGTGTGAACTTGCTCATGCCACCTAACCACTTTTAGGCACAGTATTTGTCTTCTGTTGGGAATAATTATGGCATTTACCTCACAGAATATTCTGAGGAGTAATGAACACATTTGGGCACATAGGATTTACTTGAAAATTTCAGCTTTAGCAGCTGCTATTTTTATCATTTCAATGATTATTTTAATCATATTGTTATTTGTTGTTGTTATACTTATGGTAAATTTTTTTTTAATGCTAACTGCTATTTGAAGTAGCTAAAATGCCAGTTCATTGTTTTGGGGCCTTTTTTTGCTGCTTTTTGATCTCGTTTTGTCTGACTTTTCATGGATTCTTTGTCTCTTAGTCTGTTTATTCATTCTCTGAGTTAATAGAAACTCCTCTGTAATTTTGCTGAGCATTCCAAGCAAAATAGGAAAGTAAAGAGCTTTTTTTCCGGGGGGCCAATTTATTTGTTTTCAGAAATGCTATGGCAATGATTATACAACTGCAGTCCCATAAGTGTGGGTAGCATTATCTTATTCTTTTGTAAACTTGTAAACTCATAGTACATTAAAGAGATTTTTTGTCTGTATGTGGAAATTATCCTCAGAGCATGTTCAAGTTCTCTTAGCCAAAGTAGAAACATCTTTAAAAAGATACTTGTTCAGTGCTGTATCTTCCTCTTCAATTTGCTAGTAATAAAATGGACATCCCACCAAATATTGAGTGCTTTTCATTCCAAATGGCAAAATAGCATTGTCAAGCTTAAGATTTGCATGCCAAGCAGATTTTATGAAATTACTTAGGTGTTCAATTCGTTTTGAATTCAGCTTTAGTTTGGCAAAGAGGCTATGACCAAAAAGACTTAATAGTGTATTCATCAGTCTACACTTAGTTGTAGTTTGTTATAAAAAGTAATTACTGAAGTATGAAGTGATCTTAATATGGCAATATTTTTCATACCAATGCTAGTTCTCATAGAGTTGGTACTGCACTGTTGAGTGGGTGAATTGATTCCCTTTAACAAAACAATGTCTACAGAGCATTTTTCTTTGTAGGCACAGTACTAGATTTTTACTAGTTGCTTATTTTCTTCAATACTGGAATGTAACTTTTTACAATACCTTTTACTGATTATTATTTTTTGGATGTCTCTCCCCCATATAGGTGAGCTTCTCTTACAAGGCCCTGTGTTTGTCAAAGAACCCAGCAATAGTATTTTCCCTGTTGGTTCAGAAGATGAAAAAATAACTTTAAATTGTGAAGCAAGAGGCAACCCGTCACCTCATTACAGGTACAGTGAAAAGTTTGAAAATTCAAATTAAAAAAACCTAAACACATTTATGTGGAGATTGTGAACTTTTTTTGCTCTGGTATATTTATGCCATCAGTAAGAAAAAAATATATGAAGCTATAGTTGTATGATATATTCAACAGATTCAATATATGAAGATTTAAATCTGTATGTAGCATATATTTGATTAGTTATTGATCATGGCAGAATCCCTAAAGTAAGTAATGTCTTTTCATTGATTTTTAGTGCAATTTAATTTATAAACTTGGATTTACATTTATTGTGGGGATGAAATTGTGTTTTAAAGTTAATTTGAAATCATAGTTAAACAAATACTTCTGTGTCCCACCTTTTGTTCGTTTACCATTTTAATGGATTTGTGCTTGGAGATTCAATAAATATGGAAGAATAAAACACATTCTTACCAAAGTCATTTTAATGATTCTTGAAGAGAAAACATATTTCATTTGTTACATGTATATCAAGTTAAAGTCTATATTTTTAAGATTATATAAACAATTCCTCTTCACTGAAAACTTTCAAACATCATGAAAAGGTATAAGGAAAAAAGAAAAAAAAATCCATACTCCCACCACCTTAAAACAAAATATTGATATTTTGGGGATGATGATGGATTATTTGGATCAGATGGGTATTTGTATTATTAAATAACCCAGGACTAATCATTTTTACTCTTAGGAGTGCTTGTGAGACCCGCTTTCATGAAGAGATGAATTATTTATAAATTACATGCTGCATTCTTATAAGTGGTTGAAAGTATTCAAGACACCTTTAAAACAACACTCTCTTATCGCTTCTCGGCCTTTTGGCTAAGATAAGGTGTAAAACAACACACTCTTTCATGCAATGTGAACATCTACTACGAAAACCCCATTTACACCGTTAGTTTGCTTGAAAAACCTTTTCTATAATCTGCAGAATAAGCAAACTTCAGCCAGTATTAATAAAATTTTAAATGCTTAGAGTTGTAATTTAGATCTTATTGAACCACTGTTGTTCTCTTAAACTATATAAATAATTGAAGCCAATAGTCATGGTAAATTGGGTGAGGATTGGGGTAGAAGGTAGGTTTTTGTATTTTTGCATCTGGAAGTAATCAAGATAGTCTCTTTCAACAATATTTAACAACATATTTATTGAGGCCCTATTGTATACTTCAACAAAATAAGCATTTTAATTCCAGGTTCCTGATTAGAGTTGGCAAAGATGAGAAAAAGTTTTTCTCTGCCTCTACCTCTTTCTATAGAAATAAGAAGTTATTTAATAAAATCATTTAAAAAAGCAAGAAACTGTTTTATGAACTAGTTCCATTAATCAGACATAAGCATATGCCACATCTGGAAATATTTTCTTCTTACGGGGAAAGTTGAACAGATCAGCTTAACAAGACATTATCCTGGAAATATTTTTTTCCAGCATTTTTGTATGGCATTCTAACACCTTTTAAATGCATCTGTTTGTTTCTCCCTGAAATGAAGGATTATTCTCATGGACATAGCTGTAAATATGATAACGCAGCCATGTGAATGACTCATGTGTGGGCTCTTTTTCTGTTGTCAGGAAAGTTGTATTTCCTGGTGTTTATCTTATGAATAATTTGGTGATAAATGTGTTCAGCTGAAAAGTTGTCAAGATACGAGATTTCGTCATATAAGAATGTATTTCTAAATGAATAGATTAATTATGTTTGTATATTTTTATCACATAGAAAAATATTTTGAGCTTAGATATCCAAAAATAACCTTGTGTAGTTATTATGTCTTTTTTTTTCTTTTTTTTTTTTTTTTTACTAATGAGATGTTTATTTGATTGTGAGATGTTTATTTGATTGTGAGATGTTTATTTGATTGTTGAATCAGTGAACAAAGATGAATATTAAACAGTACATATGGTTTGACCCATTTTTATGCAAATGTGTTTGTTGTTAGTACTTCTATGTATATATTTATACCAGAGGGGAAAAAAAGACAGGAAAGGTGTATGGTGAAATAATGGTAGTGAAATTTGGGGTTGATAACCTTTCTTATTTATTTAGTTTTTGTTTGTTTGTTTTTTGAGATGGAGTCTCGCTCTGTCGCCCAGGCTGGAGTGCAGTGGCACAATCCCAGCTCACTGCAACCTCCACTTCCCGGGTTCAAGAGATTCTCCTGCCTCAGCCTCCCAAGTAGCTGGGTCTACAGGCACAACCCACCATGCCCAGCTAATTTTTACATTTTTAGTAGAGACAGGGTTTCACCATATTGGCCAGGCTGATCTCAAACTCCTGACCTCGTGATCTGCCTACCTTGGCCTCCCAGAGTGCATTATGTCTTTATATACTAGGTGCCTGTTGTAATACCATGGAGTCTGTATTTAAATATATTGATAACATGTAAAATGTTGATAAAGAAGTTTCACTGTTTGCATAGTGATTTTTGTTTTATTTTACGTCCTGGGATATCATCCTGGTATTTATATGTTACGATTTAAACAAAATCTGTAACTGAGACTAGGAGATGTGTGATTTATTAGTTTTAGGTTTGATAAATGAAGAAATTTAACATGTTTGTTATTGTTTGATGATTTTTGGTTTGTAGCCAAATAGAGCAGATACTTTGATTATAACTTTAAAATTTTTCTAAAGTTAAGATTTCTAACCAATATAAAATTTCACTTAAACTAAAAGTTTATGATCACTAGAAATTTAGACCTAGAAAAGCACAAGGGAAGCTCTTTTCATTCTAAGAAATATCAGACTTTGTTTTAACAAGAAACAACCCCTTGTTATTCATGTTATCTGAGTAAGAAATAGATTGTGCCACTGCAGTAAATGGGGTATGGAAAAATGTGGGTTGTAATGACAAATTTATCTTGTTAGATGACATCTTTATTTTTGGCCTTATTTTTTCCCTACCTTTTAACTTTAATATTCAACTAGGTAATATTTCACATTATTCTTTAAAATGGTTCAGAATAAAATATGCTTGCTTATTTTTTTTTATTGTCCTTCAAAAATCACAAATAAATACTATAAATATATAATGACATCGAGGATATAAAAAGGAAGAATATGGTGGAATTTTTTACATGAAGTCAGAGAAAGCATTTTTTAACATATATAATCATAAATATAAGCAGATAGAGAGGTAGCCAAGGAGGAATATTAAGGAGCCATGTGAAACCACTTGTTAAAGGCAATCCGAACATGTTTCTAAGGATTCAGAATAAAGTTAAAGAATCTTGTAAAGAATGTCCTTTGAAAGCCCAAAGCCTGCCTTGTAGACTGATGCCAACTTGTCTGATGAGTGATCTTGTCTTTGTTTTTATCCCATCAGGTAAAAAGAACTCTTAATTGGCCATGTTAGAAATCCAAAAGTTCAGAAATTCTCAAGAGAAATTACTTGTCTTAGGGTTTAATTGAGGATTTTATTCTTTCTTTTGCATTTCCCTGCCTGAGCCCCAAAGCCTATATTTAAAGGTTAATTAGTGTTCAGTCTCATTGTAATTGCTGATAGTGCTGAAAGAGGTTACCCTGAGGAAGTATTAATACTTTTTCTAAATGGGAAAGATTTTCTTCCACTTTTTGTGGGGTTAGAAGTGTCCAACCAGCTATGCTAAGATGAAAGACCACAAATAGGAGAATCCCTGGTCACAGATGCTGATGTCATTTAAAGGGGTCACGTGTTTTAGTGAGTGGGGTAAAATAGGTACATGCCAACAGGGACCAGGCAAATAACAACATTGAAAGAGGAAGGCCTGCGTGAAGAGCATATAGACATATTGAATAACGGCTGGAAACTGTCCATCATTCAGCCCCGAGCCTATCATCATGTGGTCATAACTGCTTCCCAGCACTGGCCAATTGTTACCATCTAGGAATCCTGCTCCGGTATTACCAAAGCTTTTTAAGAGAGTTTTAAAATTTAGATATTTTCATTTTGGAATCTCTCACTTTACTGTTAACTCTAATGTGGACCAAAAAATATAAGTCTTAAGTCTGAATGAGGCCCATGTGGGCCTTGTGTTTCCAACTTTTAGTCTCACTCAAGACTTAGAGGTGTGCTGTCCAATATGGTAGCCAGTAACCACATGTGACCCTTGAAATTTAAATCAATTAAGTTAAACTAAAAATTCAGTTGTTCAGTCACAGCAGCTTCATTTCAAGTGCTTGGTAGCCACAGGTGGCTTGTTGCCACTGTATTTGACAGTACAGATGAATATGCCCAGGCTTGCAGAATGTTTCAGGTCGACCCCTGGGCCCACAACTCTTTCCTATAAATGCTCTTTCATTTTTCTCTCTTCACAAGGAAGTAAACAGAACATTATTCTCTGTCAGCTCTATAGGAACAGGTAAACACTTTTAATAGAGTATAAGGAATCTGGGATACAGAAGTTGTAAGGGCTAAATATCATTGCAAAGTGGAGGTTTTTCTTGGCCACAGTTGCCTTGAAACATGGTTCTCTATAATGGAGTCACATCCTGCACATGTTTAATTTACTGATAGTCAGCTAAATGCATTCAGTATAAGAAAGAAAGGGAAAATAAAATAATATGCTAATTTCTGCTAACCATTTATTCAAGGAATGGATGTAAGGAAGGGAAGTCTGTGTTTATTTCTTGTCTATATATTGACACATAGTAATGTATATCTAGGCACACAGAGTACTACACATAGTACTGTATTTGGCTATATATATATAGTGTGTATATATATAGTATTATGCTATCAATTCTATATACATATAGTGTTCCATTTTTAGAATATATAGTACATATATAGTATATGTGCTATATGCTGTATAGTTTATATCATAATATAGCATATATATGACATTTTTAAGCATAATTTTGATTATACGCAATTTGTCCTTTACATATTTCTTATTGCTATGTAAGATCTGATATTGTTATTTTACTTTTATGCCTCAAGGCAAGACAAGTTATTGTTCCTCTAAATTATTTTGACACTTAAAGAAATGAAATCTTTTTTGTCAGATTTCTAAGTCCAGTTCTCTGTGTTCATGCTCAAGTTCAACTCCTTTCCACATCCTGGCTTCTCTAGCTGGTGAGCTGTGGTCCCCACACCCACAATCAGCCAGGGAGAGTAATGAAATAGCCACATGGTGGAATGAAGACAAAACATAAACACTAAAGAATATCTACAGTGCCTGAGGCAAACAGAGGTAGAGGTAAGAGCCTCTTACAGGGCTATTTAAACTTGGTTGCACTATCATCTCTCCCAGGAAGCCTTCTTGACATCCTTAGTGCTGGATTCTGTGCTCAAACAATGTGCCCAACCATTGCATTGCATTGTCTGTATGGTAAAGCTTATCAAAATGAAGTCAGATTGCCCTAGTAGGCTGTAACTCCTTTAAAGGTGAAGACACCTTTAAAGGTGAAGTGTGTTCTTCATTCTTACATTCCAAATGCCTAGCGAAATAGTGAATGCTTAATTGGTGGCATCAACAAAGTGGTATAAAGTTAATAAGGGGGAAAACAAATAACAGATTTTGGAATTGTATTACATTTCAGGAGTCAAGAATATCATGAAGGATCACAGGGTCAGAAGTTGTTAATAGTTTATTCTATAAGATATTCTTAAATGTGTATTGAGTCTGATTTTTTGGCTCCATTTAAAGACAGATTGCCTTGAGGTGACAAAGATGGCTGCCTGGAACTCCAGGCTACTCATTTCTTCTGCAAAATGTCAACTGGAAGAGTAGGGTATCTTTCTCATAAATGTCATCAAAAGCTCCAAATGGTGTCAGAAAAATGTGAAATAAAAATGAAGCTAATCCTGTCGGTAGTCAATACCCAGCAGAGATATAAAGGTTAGATTTCAGATATTAAAGGTGATAGTACAGCAAAATAAATCACATCCTTTGTTTCTCTTTCTTGTGTTTTTTCAGTGGGGCAAGGGGAATGGATATACACGTATTGATCAAACACAAGCTAAATCAGTTGGGTCACATTCACATTCTTTACCAATCGGTAAGGCTGAGACACGGAATATTCTGACTGGCCAGGCCAGGGTCATGTGAGGAGGGCTTCTTTAAAGGAGAATGGAGGTGGTGCTACCAGGAAAAGCTAAGATGGCTGCAGGGAAGGCAATAAGGGAAAACATCTGTAACACTCCTTGAAATAATATTTATTTATTTATTATAAATAAATAATAAATTTATTATTTATTTATTAGAGCCTTGCTAATAAATAAATTTATTTATTTATTAAGATAAATAAATAAGAGCCTTGCTCTGTCGCCCAGGCTGGAGTGCAGTGGCCGGATCTCGGCTCACTGCAAGCTCCGCCTTCCGGGTTTACTCCATTCTCCTGCCTCAGCCTCCCGAGTAGCTGGGACTACAGGCGCCCGCCACCTCGCCCAGCTAGTTTTTTTGTATTTTTTTAGTAGAGACGGGGTTTCACCGTGTTAGCCAGGATGGTCTCGATCTCCTGACCTCGTGATCCGCCTGTCTTGGCCTCCCAAAGTGCTGGGATTACAGGCTTGAGCCACCGCGCCCGGCCTCCTTGAAATAATTTTAAGAGACTCCATGATTGATATGAACCAGGTTAGAACCACATAAAGTGAACAGTTGTTTTTAATCCCAATGTAGCTGTCTAATCTGTTTTATGTTTGTATGGATGTTCAAAATTTATCAATGAGGGAGAACTGGGAATCTATATCATAAAACACATTTTAAACATTCAATTTTTTTTAAAAAACAGCATCGCAACTTTAACTCATTTAGGTCTTTAGCAGTTGTTGCTGAAGTCTAAGTAGTTATTTTTGGATAAAGTATTGAATATGCAAATTCAGACATTCATTCTTTCAAAGGCTGCAATTATTCTCATCACTTCAGTAAACATATTAACAAACATTGCATTTGAACACAAACGCATTTGCTTATTAACTTGAAAGCTGCATCTAAAACCACAAATTGCTTCTGTGATTAAATTTCTGATTTTCCTGTCAAACCCCAAATCAAGTATTGCCTGTTGATTTAGTGTGGATATATTTTCTAAACCCGAATCCCAGCCCCCCCAAATTTTAGTAAGTTATTTTGTTCTTTTCACATTGGTTTATGTTAAAGTTTAAAATGCAACGTTTGTTTTTCTCCAGAATATTGTTTGTATGTCCGTTGTCCAGACCAGATTTTGTGTGACACAATAGATATTCTGAAAGATAATAGCTTTATATAATCGACTGTAAGATGAATTCTATTTGGGGATCATTTTTTAAGCTACTTGAAGTCATTTTTTTTCAGTTTTGTTAGCCTCAATTTCAAGTCGTGATATTGTCTAACCTTATTAGCAAGTTCAAATGGAAGACACAATTTAGAGCCTACTGCCTTAAATTATACCAATGATAAAATACATCTGTGTTTATATTCATTATTGTTATTCCATACTAGCGTGGTTTTGTGGAAAGGTTGTCATTGCTGATAATAACTAATATGTTAAATAATAATAACTAGTAAGATAAAGGAAAACAGTGATGCATTAATTCCCTATCTTTAAGATTGTTTATTGACAATAAAGATGACCACAGTCAGTGAAGACTATGTGGAGGTTAGTTATGGCTAGGATAGAGAATAGAATTAGATTGCTTTATTCAAGAAACTTCTACTAGTCCCTGTCGTGTACAAAGTATGATGCCTGATGATAGAAATTCAACAGTGATTGAAATAGCCATTATCCAGCGGAGCTTACGTACTTTGAAAAGCTCCTTTTGACCCTTAGAATTTAGGCTTTTTTTACTGATTTAACTCATTATACCGATTTGTGTTTACACACACACACACACACACAGACATTCATTTTCTTTCTCTCTCTCAAACATAGTTTGTTCTTTGTATTGGAAGGCGGTGATTTTTATACCCTCAGCCACTGATGTTTTAGTTTATTTCGTGAAAGTGACAATGAAAGTTTTTATCATTTAGGAGTAATAACTACCAGTTTTGAAATATCTCCTGTGTCAAGTGCATTATGCTTTCTATTCAAGAATCAAAAATTGTTGGCCTCAGGGCATAGCGCTGTTTTAAGGAAATTGTATTCAAATTCATTTATAGGTGGAAATCTGCCCTAGACTCCACCATTATATTTTATTAGGCTTGGTCCAATTCTCTCAGACACTACCTTTTCTAGCCAGTGTCCCTGTTGTGTGTAGAAAATGTAACTAAGATTTAAAAGAAGGGGATTGATCAAAGATACGCTCCCTTAAGTAGGCCAGTAACCCAGGACTTCTAATTCCAGTACCCCAAATATTTCTCTCTGATTATTGACTGAGACACAAGTTCACATAGAACCTTCACACAAACCAGTTTAAGAGGATGAGAGCTCATTGAGAATTACTAGATTTGTGAAATATGAGTAATAAATCATTTCTCACTTGTGATTCTAAAAGCAAATTCTAATTTGTATAGAATGAGTGTTTGAACACTGAAGGCTGACACTGAACGTATAGGATCATTCAAGAGTGTTACAACATGATGATTATGCAAAGGTGTTTAATCTTGTGACATTTACCACCAAGCTGAAGCTACAAGGCTAGTCTGCTTCTGGAGCACAATGTAAATGTTATATGATTGAAATGCTGGTATGTGTAGCCGTAAGAGACATGAGGTTGCCTTCTTTTGCTCCAGATCACTGCATTAAGCCTTTTGGAATGGGATTTGGGAATGCAAATATACTTTTATGAAGTTTTAAATAATTTTCATATTTCAAAAAGATTTCATTCTGATAGAGTTCCTGGTGAACTTTTAAATTCCTTGATAAAAGTAGAAATTTATAACTTGTACAAAGAATTATGAATATGCATAACCAAAAGGCAATGTTTACTACTAAAAGCTTCCCAAATTTATGACCTGAGTGTGCCATTTACCTCTCATACCTTACTACTGAGTGTTGTGTTCATAAAGCCCGGACAGTTGGATTAGTTTCCTGCAAAGAAAATGAGTCTAATTTGAAGATTTATTGGCCGCATACTTTGTAAAAGAAGGAGCTGAGCCTGCATATCCCTTCAGGTTTTTTTGTTTGTTTACTTGCTTGTTTGTTTGAGACAGGATCTGGCTCTGTCTCCAACATTGGAGTGCAGTGGTGCCATCTCAGCTGGCGGCAAGCTCCATCTCCCAGGCTCAAGCCCTCTCATCCTAGTCTCCCGAGTAGTGGGGACTACAGGTGCATGCCATCACACCTGGCTAATTTTCACATTTTTTTTGTAAAGATGGGGTTTTGCCATGTTGCCCAGGCTGGTCTCAAACTAGTGGCTTCAAGAGATCTGCCCAGCTTGACCGCCCAAAGTATTAGGATGACAGGCATGAGCCACTGTGCCTGGCCCTTAATATTCATCTCTTACATGAATGAAAATACTAGACATACTTAGAAGTCAGTCCCAAATATAAGTATTTTGCGTTAGTAACTTAGGTATACTATTTTGTTTCTTGGGATAAAATATTAATAACTGTTGGCAGCTTAGGCCCAGAGATTACTTGCACATTTCAGAGTTTAAACAAAGACAACCCTTTTGAATTCACATATTTTCAGCAAGAGGAAAAACAATCAATGTTTAATAAGATATTGAGAAATTTTATATAACCTGGGGTGAGCTCCATTTAATGATGACTAGTATTAGGCAGGAGAAAAATAATTATATTGCTTTGTTAAAATAAACATTCTTCT
This sequence comes from Macaca mulatta, assembly GCF_049350105.2. NCBI lineage: Eukaryota > Metazoa > Chordata > Mammalia > Primates > Cercopithecidae > Macaca > Macaca mulatta. The sequence goes on along the minus strand of NC_133407.1, from coordinate 138,029,110 downwards.
GGTTATGGCAAGTATAATTTAGCTCTAAAGAGTTTACTAACTCGAATGCACTAATACTTTGAGAACATATTTAAAAATTCAGGAACATATTTTAAAAATAATAGTCTTTGCCTTTTCACATAGTGAAATAATCTAGGGATTGTGTCTGTATGATGAATACCTAACTAAAGGAAGTGAGAAGCATTTGTGTGTAATGGAACAAATCTTTTCCATTTTGGTTCTTTAGTCAAAACTTAAGGATGATAGCTTTTACATCTTAGACACATAATGAAATAAAGTATATTCCAGCATATTTTATGGTTTCTTAAATCTTTCCAGCTATTAAATCCATAAGAATAAGTGCTTCTCCATATTCTATTTATCTTTAAAATTTTCCATACAGCCACTGTACCTTGATTATTCTTCAGCTAAACACAAAAACACAATTTTCAAATGAAGCCATCAGGCATGCTTAGTCAGGCCATAAACATTCGAACTCCTGAGCTAAAAAGTGTTTTTTCCTATAAAAACTGCTCTTTTTAGGTGAGGAAAACTCAAGTGCCCTTTGTCATGAGAGTCTTTCATTCAAAAGTGTTTGAACTTAACTGCATCTTTCCTGATTTGTGTTTAGAGGAGTTTGTCCTGCTGCAAGCATTTAGTCACTTGGTAACTGAGAAATCTCTTACAACTTAAAAAATTAAACCCACCCACTTGTGATTTACTGTCAGATGTATTCTTTAAAAGTCAGTGTCAGTATATGTTCTCAGCCTACTTTTTGCTGACTTCTCAGGGCAGGTACCAATGTTGTCCAACCATAAGTGGAAGACACAGTCTGTTCCATGTAAAAGGAGAGGACTAAAAGCATTGAATCGAACATAGAACTAACATGTGCTAGGAATGGAACAAAAGAGAAGCAAAGGGGACAGATGGGTTTGCAGCCTTTGATGGGGCCTCCTCCCATACTAGCCATGACATTTGCCCGTTTGTTGAATGCCTACCCTGTGGAAGCACTGAGCTGAGAGCTTTGCATACATTGTCTGAACAAATTTGAAGAGCAATCCTATGGGATAGATGGCATTCTCTCCATTTTATATGTTAAAAGCTTAGGTTCAGGAGTGTTAGGTCATTTTCCATGGCCATGCGGTGGGTGTCAGGTGAGTCCAACTGATAAACCAATGAGCAGTTGTTACTGAATCCCATTTCTTTTCATTATACTGTTGCTTGAAAGGCATAGCTAAGGCCTGGGGATTAGGCAGAGGGGGTGGGGGTGGGAACAGAAACTAGGAAACTAGGGGAAAAAATATCTACAAAAATGTGAGCTTCAGGAAGTCAAGAACCTTTTACCACAACTTCAGAACATGGAAAATTGCCCAATATAGACACTTCATAAATGTTTTTTTGCTGACTGAGAAGAACGGAGGGAGGGAGGAAGAGAGGAAGAGAGGGAGAGAGGGAAGGAGGGAAGGAGGGAAGGAAGGAAGGAAGGAAGGAAGGAAGGAAGGAAGGAAGGAAGGAAGGAAGGAAGGAAGGAAGGAAGGAAGAGGGAGGGAAGGGCTTTCTAATCGGCTGTTGAATATGAAATAGGCTAAATTAAAAGTGAGCAGTTCTTTTCTGCTTGTGTCTACTGTAGGCAGTCCATGGTTACTTTTGGGGGATAGTCTAGATCAGTTTTTCTTAAACTTGAATATGCATATTAGACCCTGGGAAATCTTAAGATGCAGATTCTGACTCAGTAGATGTGGGGTATTGCCCTAGATTATGCATCTCCAACAGGCTCTCATGGGGTGCTGATGCTGGCTTGCAGACCATATTGTGTTTCAGAGTATTCACAAAGAGTGTGAATGGACACTTTTTCTTTATTTTACTTGCTTTTCTGAATTTCTGTGGTTCTAGGACTTGGGATGGAATAAGATGAAAGAAGGTTTATGAGTGCTCCCATTTCAAATTCAAACCTTAAGGTAGACCTAAAATCAAAATGAGATGTTCATGCAGATATGAAATTGACTTGGGAAGGATCATAAGAGAGTTACTTTACAAGTAAACCGAACAAAAACCAACAGCAGAAATCTGCCATAAATAAAAAAGATGTAGCTTTTTCTTTCTAATTTTGTTCCAGTTCAAAAGAGAAGAGTTGGAACCTCCAGTGTGTTCTCTTAATTTCATTTGGGTCTTCTTATTAAAATGTTGCTTTAAGACCTAAGGAGTTCGTATGTGAAGGAAAAAAGAAAAAGTGAGCAAGCCTTGAGTTTTAAAATTAGCAAATGATAAAATATCACTTTGAGCAGTATGGATTAAACTTATAAACTCACCCATTTTCTTTACTACTCAGTCATTAAAACTTCATTATGCATTATTTCTGATATAGAAAATGATATAGACATACAATAGGGCATAATGATGAACTTCCATATAATTACTTCTTAATTTAAGAACTAAAACCAAAAAAGCTAAATTTCCCAGTGTAGGCCCCCTAAACACATCCTACTATCTCTCTGTGAGAGCTTTAAAATACCTTACAGTTGAAGTTTGTGGCCGGCCACGGTGACTCACGCCTGTAATCCCAGCACTTTGAAAGGCCGAGGCAGATGGATCACAAGGTCAGGAGGTTGAGACCATTCTGGCTAACACAGTGAAACCCTGTCTTTACTAAAAATGCAAAAAAATTAGCCGGGCCTAGTGGTGGGTGCCTGTAGCCCCAGCTACTCGGGAGGCTGAGGCAGGAGAATTGCGTGAACTCGGGAGGCAGAGCTTGCAGTGAACTGAAATTGTGCCACTACACTCCAGCCTGGGCGACAGAGCGAGACTCTGTTCTCAAAAAAAAAAAAAAAGTTGAGATTTATAATTTTCATACTTTTAAAAATATACTTAGTACATAATTAATAACAAATTAAATATTATTGTATTATACAGTATAATTATATATAAAATATAACATATAATGATTATATATTAAAATGTATTATACATTTTAATGTAGTAAGTAGATTTTAAAAGGTCTGAAAATTATAAACCTCAACTGTGTTTTAAAACTTCACATAAATGGTATCTAACTGAATGTTTTAATTTACCTTTTTATGCACCATTGCTTGAGTCATCCCTGTTTATAAAAGTGGCCCATTTTCACAATTGTATAATATTCCATTTAACTTTATGCACTTCTATTTGAGACGATGTTCACATTTCATCTCTTTGTATGTTTTCACAAAATATGTGCAGGTTAAATATTTTATGTTTTAAATCAACAATTTAGAGATGTCCCATATCACTGAAGAACTCTGAGCTGGAATTCAAGTAGGTGCGACTCCTGATCCCACCAATTAATAGTTTTGGGGACAGTTGTCAACTCACACAGTTGCTTTATTAAAATCATTATCTATCGAATAGGCATATTTTTCATTTTTGGTAAATTATTATAAAGAATAATTGATATGACCATGGTTATAATATGCTACAATTTACAGAACTGATGGCAGTGTAATTTCATTATAAAAATTGGGCCATCTAGGAGGTGGGTGCCCTGTTTTTTACAGTAATGTGTTCTTGAGATTGTGGGATATGAATGAGTATTTAAAGGTGAAGTCCCGTGATACTTCAAGCATACTTACTGTTTAAAAACTTTCAGCTTAAAAACTCTTATTTAAAATCCAGCTTCTCCCTTCGTTTATCTTTAGGCTTCTCATTGATAAATATGGCTCTGGGGTGAGTGCCTTTACTTTTTCCGACCCCCTAGGTGGTGTTTATGGTCTTTTACCACAGTGTACCATTTTGTAAATAGCACTGTGATGGCTTAGAAAAGTGGAGAATGCCTTGGGGACAGGTATTTACCCAGACAAATTGAAATGGATAGTTGAGCACTTACCCAATTAATTTATTAAATGTGCTCAGTCAATCTGGATAAATCAAAGAAATGTGCTGTTGTCTTCCTTCATTGTCAGCAGGAGCTTGGCCTAAAGTATCTGAGATAATTACCTCAACTTTCTAATTCATCTTTGCCTTTGCAGACCTAGCCTAACTTTTCCCCTAGTGAGCAAACAAAATCATTCCCATCTCCTAAGAAACGTTTAAAACCCTTTAACTTATAGATGCTACTCTGTTGTACTTTCTACTGTGCTTTAACTTTTTGTTTCTGATACATACTTGGCCATATTTGATCTTCAGTTATGTAACACTTGAATAATATATGTATCACTTTTTACTTATATGAGGGATAATGTTTAAAGTAGATTTTATAATGGAGAGCCCTCTTTTAAGTTAAAAATACTAAGGGGGGAAACCTTGATATTTGTTTTACAGATGGCAACTGAATGGAAGTGATATTGATACGACTATGGAACATCGTTATAAGTTGAATGGAGGAAATCTTGTGGTTATTAACCCCAACAGAAATTGGGATACAGGAACTTACCAATGTTTTGCAACAAATTCACTTGGAACAATTGTCAGCAGAGAAGCCAAGCTTCAGTTTGCCTGTAAGTTTATGTTCACATGTCTAGCAAATCCAACATTAGAAAATAGGTAACTTAATTTGTGTAGTTGTTTTGGATTTCAGAAATGACACGTGGATTTTATTAATTCCATAAATAGGCTGAGAAGGCGATTCAGTGTGATTTTTGGACACTTTGTAGTGTTCAAATCAGAACTTAAAGTGTGTATGTGTGTGTGTGTATGTATATGCAGGTGTACATGTGTGCATGTAGGGGTGTGTGTGTGTGTGTGTGTTCTGTTTTAGTATTTCACAAGGATTCTGTTTAGGGAACAGAGAAGAATTCAGTTGAGGATATTTTTATTAAGCAGCTACTGTGCGCATTGTACTGTGGAAAAAATGTGAAAGAATTGTCAGATATGGCCCTTGCTTTGGAAGAACATTTAGAAAATTCCATCTGATAAACCTGAAAATATTAAAGAACAAAGACTGTGAGAACAAGAAGAAATTAACATATGTGGTGACATGTTGTTGACTCCTCTGGGGTCTTGTCACAGATGACCTCACAGATTACCCTCAGCACAGCTCCCACTGAGGCCTGGGCTCTAGAAACCTTTTAACCAAATAACCATGTTATTTGGACCTGGGTGGACACATAGCTCAACCTGAGAAAGTCACATGCTTTCTCTAGAAAATTTGGACTTGGACCCACAGGCCCAATTTATATTTTATCTTTGCTTATTTTCTCTCTTTTTTTTTTTTTTTGTTTCTTTTCACTAGTCTCTCTATATTTTAGCTGTGTATTTTGTATATAATGCAAAGCATGATTACCTTGGTTCTAAGATTTCTTTTAGTTATTTACACCTAATAATTCTGAAATTGCAAAGCATGTGTTCTTATAATGAGATGGTATTCTTTCTGTTTTCCCCATAAAGTTTTTATTAAATTAATGATGGGTCATTTAATGCATGGCCTATTCTTTTGCTTTCTATTTTAATAATGGCAAGGGTTGACTTTGCTTGTGCCATTATATTCTGTGTGTTCTGTTTTTCATATTTATTTGTTCTTTCCTTTGTTTTATCTTTATTTTTGTTCTGCAGGCAAAATATTTTTTACTTGTATCTTCCCTGCATATTTTGAAAGCTATATGTGATGTTTATATTATACAACTAGTTACCCATAAGTTTACTAAACCACTTTGTATGTATTTCTCTAATAGCCAGAATTTATTTTTTGAAAGCTTCTCCATTGTAAACAAAGAGTTTAGCTTCCTTTTTCCTCTTGCGCTATGTTTTGCAGTCTTAGTGCAATTTCCATGGTTATTGATTTAAATTATGCTATTTTAATGTATATAGAAATGTGTATATATATGTTTGTATATGTATAAATATATATGTATTAGTCTTCTCATAGATAATTGTGTATGTGCATATAGTTGTTAACCAGAATTTTGCCAAAATCTATGATGTATCTATGTTTTACCTGGCGTTAGTGCCAACTACCAGACCTCTTCTTATTTTTATATTCTAATTTTTTAAAATTTCTGAATAAATTTTAAAATATTTGTAACATTTACTATGTTACATTAAGAAAATTCAAGTATGTTTCATGCTTTTTCATTTTAAGGAATGTCATCATATTCCCTTAAATGTATGGACATCATTTGGTTGATAATGAATGTTGAGTCTTGGAGCTGTTTAACAGAGAATTCCAAGTGTTTTGCTCTGTTGTCTTCTGAAATTAGTGCTACTGAAGAGAGGAAGGTGGCCAGGCTAATTTCTGGCTTTGGGGAGCTTACCATCACCCCTTGTATTTTGGGGTTCACTTGGTTGTATATAGGAGGATTATTTTTTCTTCCTCTTTTTGGTTTAAAACATACAGATTTCCAGCATATAGCTAAGTTTAGGTTATTTTAATTTACTTTGCTTAGAACTTGAAAAATTCTTTTTTTGTACTTATACATTTTGTATACAGTCCAGGAGAGTTTCCTTTTATATATTTTAGCTTTATGTTCAATTTATATTTTCAAATGGCATGATCATTTATGTTGAATTTCTTTTTTTGTGTCCCATTCTTTGAAATTCTTTTCATCTCAGACTGTTCTTTCCTATGACTTCCTGTTCCTGATTCATAGGTACCACATCTTTTTGTATTCTTTTGAAGGTACAGTCAGTTTTCTGAATTGCTATTTTAGCTCTTAGAGGCAGGGTTTCCTCCACCGCTTCCATTTGGTGTTTCCATTTTTATGCTTAAGTATGTTCAATAGGTCCTAAAACAAATCATGTCTAAACTCAGTCTTTGTCTACAAGATGGTGTTGGTGGACTACCCAGACCCTGCAGTCTTTGCCCTGTGAAAAGTGGGAATGAGCAATTCCCAGCCTAATTCCTTGTTTCTAGGAGTCATTCCTCTTATAAAGTGATACATACGTTCCTCTAGTGATGTTTTTCTACTATTGTTTCTTCATTTCATACCTGATAACATATGAAGAAATATAATTAACTTACAGGTATTTCCTCGGTCAGCCCCTCTTGAAAAGTATGACTTGTATGAGAAAAAAAAAAGTATGACTTAGTGTATGAGAAAATACCTCTAAAATTATCTTGCACCTCTTGCGGTCTGCCCTAATTCCTGGCCAGCACTTTATAGAGGCAGAGTGGGGTGAAGTTGTTGAATGAGGGATGGGATTTTACTCTACTTAGGAGCTAATAAGCTAATCTGTTACTGTTTCATGGATGCTGGAAGAAGACATGAGACTACCAGGTCAGTGACTAAGGACTTTATTATTCTTAGAACATAAAGCCTCAGTAGGTATAGCATGTTTGATTGAGTTCCCCTTAACTCCAAGTCCCACAGAGAGATGCAATAAGGCTAGAGTAGATACTGCACCCATCTGTGAGAAACATTGGGCTTAGAAAATCCATCTCTTTTACAGCAAACAGTAAGCAAGCCAGGTCCTTGTCCTAGAGGGAGACATTACCTTATCCCTCCAGGTTACTTTTTGCAAACACATCCCTGAGATGAGGACATGACAATGAGCAGTTAGACCATTCATTCCTTCTTGGCACACCCAGCAAATACTTGCAAGAGAGCCCAGAGCACATGGCAGGTTGCCTCTCCCAACAGAAATTATTCATTTTTTTTGTTTGGTACTGTCCTTGAGTTTCTGAGTTGGGGTGCATCATGTGAAGATACATAAGGTGAGTGAAGTACAAACTATTTTCCTACTTTTATTATAATTCTCCCTTTCATAAAGCAAACCTAAGATGTAACATTGAATACCTTGGGTTTCCCCTCAGTCTGTCCCCCTCTGCTTTACAAGTTTCATTTATTCCCCATATATTGACATTTAATTGCTTAGCTGTGTTGCTGTACAGTGAAATTATATTTTTTGTTTTATTCGGCACTTTTGGTGTTTTTCTAAGTGTTTTATTTGGAAGTTAAACAAGAACAACATTGGGTATTCCTCACCTGACACCACAATGGACTGGAAAGATAAAAAATGTGTTTTAATATTCATGTGGTTGGGACATAGATTTCTGATAAAGAAACCAAAGAAGACGGCAAAAGAAGTAGAAGATATTTAATACATCAGTAATTCCAAATTATTAGCTACAGTAGAACATGCTTTAACTTCATAGCCTTGAAGAAAAAGTAATACGCTAACTGAAGGAAGAGATTAGAATGGAGACCCTTGTATTGTATTAGTAGGATGCTCATGACTTCGGAGGAATCTTAACTGTCTTTGCTGCAGGCAAATGGATGTTCAAGTGCTGTCATTGAAAAATGTTCTCTCTAATTGTTCAATTTAGCTGTGTCTCCTCTCTTGACTATGTTGTATGTTTATATAATTAGCTGTAACTTCTTTGTTTCTCTTAGCTGTGGAGAAAGTACTTCTGTGTCCTTCATGGATAAATGAGTAAATGAAAATATGGTTGATGCTCCACTTTTAACACTAGTGAAAAACTAAAGAAATTGTATCTTAATTTTCCAGTTGCTTGAAAATAGTGGTTGTGATCAAATGAAAGTGAAAAGGCCATACATCTGATATGTTTACCCTAGATTTTATAGATTCCCTTTACCAGATAATTATCAGCTAGTTTAGTTTTTATAATGAATTATTTATTATTTTAAATTATTTTCTTAGTTTTACTGGGATAGTGGTGCTGTCTTTCTCCTTTATTCTGTTAATATGGTGAACATTTATTAGTATTAAGTGACCTTCTGTTCCTGGGTTAGTTTCAACTTGGTGTTTATGCAATTTTAAAAACTACTTCGATGTTAGCTGTTTGCTGATATTTTCTGTAGTACTTTTGCCTATTTATCCTTTTCTGGCTATCCTTTTTTGGCTTTGCTTTCAAAGTTATTTTCACCTCTAAAAGTGACCTGGATATTATTCCTTATTTTTTCTATTCACTTGAAAACGTTGAGAAATAGTGGAATTATCTTTTCCTTGAAAAAGATGTATAACTTAGGCTTGGAGTTTCCTTTGATGAAACGTTTTAACTATTGGTTGAACGTATTGAGTACTTATAGGACTAATCATACTATTTCTTTGTGATAAGTTATATTTTTTCCAGGAATTTTATCCATTTCATTTATGTTTTCTAATATATTGGTAAAAATGTTTCAAATGTTTTAAAGTTATTTTTCTAATTTCTGCTTTATCTAGACATATATTTAATGTTCCTTTATAAATATCATCTTGGTACAGTTTTAAAATATAATTTGTTAGAATTTGATGTTATTATTCCTCATTTTCAAATTTCTACACTCTATTGCATTCATTTTTCTCTTATCTTTATTGTTCTTCCAAAGTTCTGATATTTTTTATAATTCTTTTCTAATTATTTAACTTGTATGGTTAACTTATTGTTTTTTGTACTTTATTCTCTTCTGATATAAATTTATATGGTTTTAAATTTCTCTGAAAGTACAGTTTTAGCTGTATTCAAAGATTAGACATACAGCATATTTGTTATGTTTCAGTTCAGTGAATGTTATAATTTCATTATGATTTTCTTTGATTTATGAGTTATGAGATGTGACATGTATTTTAAATTTCCAAACGTAGAGTTTTACAGTCATCTTTTGATACTGATTTCTAACGTAGTAGCCCATTGACCAGGCAATGGACTATAAGATATTAATTCTTGGAAATTGTTGATATTTTTTCTGTGGCCAACGTATGATTAGTTTTTTATAAATGATTCATATGTCCTTGAAAAAAAAAAGGATATTCTCTTAATACTGGGTATGGTGTTCTCCATATGTTCATTGGGTTAAACTTGTTAATTATGTTGCTCAAATCACCTGTATCATTACTGATGCCTAATCTATCATTTTTCTTTCACATTGATGGTGGCTTTTTTAGTTTCTCCTGGTATATCTATTTAAACTGTATGTATTTGTGTCTAAAAATTATTTGTGTCTAAAAATTTAGAATGACTGTATTTTTTGTCAACAAGTGGTGACACTGTCTTTAATAGAGCATCTTGCCTTCTAGTTTATATGGCAATATATTAATATTGTTATATTAATACAGTCTGATTGTCATGTTCTTTTTTTCTTTCTTCCTTTCACGTGGGTTGGTTGAATTGCCTTCTCCCTCAAAAGCATTGGATGTTATACATTCTACTTATTTTCTTATAGTAACTGTCCTAGAAATTTTTGTATCTATGTTTAACAAAGTCTAAAGTTAACCAATATCTCCAACAATGAGGATTATAATGTTTTAAACAGTACAGCCCACCTCCAGAATCTTATACTATTTTTGGTGAATATTTTTTGTTGAATTTTTAACCCTGTGAATTAGACAATACTGCTAATGTTCCAATTATCTTCTAGTTTTTCTTCTATATCAGAAATAATATGAGCATGTGCAAATGTCTCCTTTTTTATTTTTAAGGAAAACATCAAGCTTTTATGCCTATTTTCTCTATTTTTCCTTTTTTGAAGAAAGTACTTTCAAGATTTTGACTCTCTTTTGGTATTTATCTAAATTTTTGTGAATAACTTGCTTATATTGCAACTTACTGATTTTTTTTTTTAGTTTTAAGTGTTACTGTTGACCATTAACTATGCCAACTGATGCTACAACACTCTCCTACCACCACCTTACCACCACAGCAATATGATGTTGCATTATTATGAGGCTTACAAAAACATTAATTTTTAAGCTATAATTCTCACAAAATACAAAAAGAAAAATAGTCAAATGCACTATTTTCACTGAATGTGCCACAACTGGATAGAGTCCCCAGTGATCACAAGACAGTTTCCCAAACAAGCCCACATCCAAGACTTCACAGAGGATAAAAATTTTAGCCTACCTGTGTTTGAAACTGGAAGATGGGAAGAAGACTCTAGAAGACTGGAACCAGTTTCCTGTTGATTCATATTTGAGTAAGCATCAGCTTAGGCCATGTTGTTACAGGATTTTATTGGGCCATAATTTCAGTTAGGCCGATATTCAGTGTTTACATTACTGTAACTTTGTAAACGATATCCAGAGATGAGTTTTACAGCAAACAATAATTCTGATCATTTTTTCCTTTCATGAATGATTTTTCTTTTTCTAGTAGTAGTCTTGTTACATTATTTTACTTCTTGATTTTCTACAGTCTCATACTTAAGTCAACCAAAATTTTGGCCAAATTTTTGGATGTCCTCTCAGATAGTGAGATGTAATCAGATACTCTGTACGTTTTATCTTCTTGGGGAATTATATCCTAGAGCCATTGGAGTGCTCCAATTGGATTGGTTTTCCTGTATATCAGGAACAAAATTGTCTTTCTGGGATCTCCCTTCACCATCACTCACTCTAATGATCCCCTACAAATCTCTGCTGTGTCCACCCCCCGACACCCACATTCCACATCATCTTTTTTCTTAGTGTTCATTGTTTTAGGGTTTCATGTCCTCCATGTCCTAAAAAGGGATGCATGGTATTTTTTATTGTTCTAGAACATGTATTCTAAAAATTAGTATACTGGCATACTCAATCGAGAGACTTGGCTTAACTTAGTGTGAATAATATGTTACAAATCTTTTTCTTTCAGAATGTTGAAGATTTGCTAACTAGCTTGCAGTGCTGCTGTTGTGAAATCTGATGACATTTTGATTTGTAATATCTTGTATAGAGAGGCCTGTTTTTCTCTAGGGAAGCTTCTAGGTCTTCTCTTTGCCTCTAGTTTTTCATTATGGCAAAAAACACAGTTACTTTTGCACCAACCTAATCAAATTCCACAATGACTTGATTTGTTATGGGTCGATTTTATTTCACATCTTGGTTACTCTGTAGGTCCTTGTAGTTTCAAAACATGAGTCTTTTAATTATGGGAGATGTTATGATTTGCTGTCTTTAGTTTTCTCTGTTTTCTATTTCACACATATTATTGCTTGCATCTTGAACCACCTGGAATAGATTGTTTCTCTCAACCCTTCCTCCCTCCCCCAGACTTTTATCTCTATTCTTGATAGGCTACTTTAGTCCTTTCTTTTAACACTTCTATTGAGTTTTTAATATCCACCATAATATTTTTTACAATTTAAGAGACTTTTATATTTGAAATTTCCTTTCTATAGCATATTCTAGTGTAATAGTTATAATAGCTTCTCATATCCACATCAAGATATGAATGATGGTTATTTGCTTTTATGTTTTCTTCCCTCATAGGAACTGTTTTATCCAGGTTGTTTCGTTTCAGTTTTGTGTTGGTTTGTTTCTCTCTTTCAAGTGAGAAACCTTTTTGCAGCTATCTGGTTATATTTGGTTGTTGGCACAAACTTAGGAGTGTGGAACTAAAAACCTAATGGAAACTTATATGTGCCTGAGCAGAGTTTGTCATCAGGAGGGTCACTGTAGTGTCGCTCATCTCACTGGGCTCACTTCATTATTACCTCTTTCTTTTTGAGAAAGCCAGATTCCTCAGGGGGGAAAGAAATTCCTTGAGGGCCAGAACCTCCACTGGCTTCTGGGAGCTAAGCAGAAAAGAGACCTTGGGGATTGCAGAATCCAGTGTGCATAGATGCATGTAATATACCTTACAAGACCCTCCATAAAACATCACCTCCAGTTCAGCCAGCCTCTCCTTACCCCTTTTTGAGAATAAGCCTCTTCTCTTCTGGTGTGGAGGAGGGCACTCACCTGGCTATGTGACGGGACAGAGAATCTGGATTCGTAACTGCAGCTTCAAATTCTTACCTTCCCATTGTCATATTTCATTTCCTGTTCCAGATGTGCCTGCTACTCCCAATCCTAAGCCATTGAGGATTCTGCGCACACATCAATCACTTCTATGCTTTGCTCACTAAGAGCTTAAAAGTCATCTTTCTCCATGATGCCAAACCATTTAATATCATCACGCCTGTTTTCTAACATTTATAGTTGTAATTTGTTCTTCTATTGTCCTGTCTTTGTGGGTTTATGCCTTTATAGACTGTCTCTTACCTAATACTAAGTCCTAGTTTGGAAATATTTCAGGACTAAGAGAGAAATGACTTGTGTGTTTCCCCTAGATCCTTATTATTATTTCACATAATTGATGTTTAGCTTTACCCCTGTGTTTACTGTTTCCCTTGCACCCCTCCTTGCATCTGGAAGCATTTTCCTTCTTTGAGATCTGTATTTTTTAAATTTTTTTAAATGTTTAATTGTTGTGGGTACATAGTAGGTATATATATTCATGGGGTATATGAGACATTTTGATACATGTAATGTGTAATAATCATATCATGGAGAATGGGGTATTCCCCCACCCCAGCATTTATCCTTCATGTTATAAACCATCCAATTACACTCTTTCAGTTATTTTAAAATGTGCAATTAGGTTATTATTGACTATAGTCACCCTGTTGTGCTATCAAATAGCACATCTTATTCTTTCTCTTTTTTTTTTTTCGACCGGAGTCTGGCTCTGTCGCCCAGGCTGGAGTGCAGTGGCCGGATCTCAGCTCACTACAAGCTCCGCCTCCCGGGTTCACGCCATTCTCCTGCCTCAGCCTCCCCAGTAGCTGGGACTACAGGCGCCGCCACCATGCCCGGCTAATTTTTTTTTTTTTTTTTTAGTAGAGACGGGGTTTCACCGTGTTGGCCAGGATGGTCTCGATCTCCTGACCTCGTGATCCGCCCGTCTCGGCCTCCCAAAGTGCTGAGATTACAGGCATGAGCCACCTCCTGGCAGTCTTTCTAACTCTTTTTATTGCACCCATTAACCATTCCCACCTCCCCAACCACCCCTAATCCCCCACTACCCTTCCCAGCCTCTAGTAATCATCCTTCTATAAGCCCACGAGTTTTTATTTTTAGATCCCACAAATAATATGCAATGTTTGTCTTTCTGTGCCTGGCTTACTTCACTCAACATAATGACGGGATCTGTATCTTTTAGAAATGCTTTTTACTGAGTTCCTCTTGCTGGTCAGTACTGTTTTATTTTTCATCTCTTTTCCTCTTTGGTATTAAAGTGTGTTTATTTTGCCCTCATTCGCCAAAAAATAATTTTGCAGTAAAGTGTATTGTTCAAGGCACAGACACAGTAGCTTACTTTCTGGGCTTGAAGCTTATGTCCATCATTTAGCAGCCATGTGACTTTGGGCAGATTCTACACCTCTAAGGTTCTTCTTCTGTATGGCCAGGATAATAAAATTTATCTCAGCAGGTGTGAGGATTAAGTGAGCTAATATATGTCAAGCACCTGGAACACTACCTAGCACATAATGCATGCTATTATCATTTTGATACAATTCTAGAGAGTAATTCTTGGGATGCATGTCTTACAGAAACTCTGGAAAATTCCCAGCCATATCTATGTCTTCCACTTTTGCTTATCCCCCATGCCTATCCTTTGCTCCTCCTGGTTTTCCTTTTGAAGGTATTTTGAATCTTATTATCTCTTCCATCTCTTTTTACCTCTCTTTCATATTTTCCATTCTGTGTCTCTTTGTGTTCTTCCATGTTAACTGCTTAGCTCTAACCTATACTATATTAATTCTTCCATCATCTATGCCTAATTAGTCATTAAGCTACCCTTTGAGGTTTTAATTTTAATGATGATATTTTCCATGTCAAGACATTCCATCTGGTTCTTTTTCATGTGTTTCTGTTCTTTATTCAGAATATCATTATTTTCTAATTATTTGACCCCCCCCCATTTTCCTTCGTTACTTTATTTGTTTAAGTCTAAAGTTTATAGGTATTCATTCATAGTGTTGTTCTGTTAGATCAGAATATTGCAAATGCTAGCCTGTGATTTGTTGATCTCATGACTCTTGTTGTAGCGAATATTTTTTTCTTTTTAAATTTTTGATGCGAATATGATCTTTAGCAGAGTTTCTGCCTACCTGTACAAACATGTGATTCTTGTTAGCCTCGGTTTAAGTAGTGTCCTTACCTAGCAGCTGTTATTGCTGCTGCCAGGAACCTCAGGGCTATACCAATGTGGGAACTGTCTTACGTTAGTATATTTGCTTGATGTAGCCCACCATGATAGTCAATTTTCATTACTCACGGTAGTCATGTTCTATAAAGTCACTACTAATACTGAATTAATGGATACTGAACTATTGCTTCTAAGGGAAATAAAGGATCAGGTTACTGTGAGCCTCTCAACATTTTCCTCAATCAAACAATGTCTCACCTTGTTTTGTGTGTGTTTCTCTTTAAAGACACCTTATATATTGTTGCTTCATTAACATTGAACTCATGACCAACCTCACTATAACTCATACCTGAATGAAGCTTAGCTAACACCTATATTTTCTCCATAGGGCACATCACAAACTTCTTTCACATAGAAACACTAGCCTGCATTTCAGTACTATACCTGGGGGCCATTTTAAATAGCAAGATCACCAAACACAGTGCAAACGTGAAAAATGTGGCACAAAACGTATGGTGAAAAGGACATTTGTTTGTAACGAGAGCTGAAACAAGAAGGCAGAATGTCACTTTGGTCAGCTTCAGCTGGGAATGTGCATATGAGGACACCCCACATTTTCACCACTCTGCACGTGCCTGTGAATGACCTTAAAAGTGCTGCACATACTGATTTTGGGGTCACAAATAAGTTTTAGTGACTTGGTGTATTTTCACATATGAAATCCATGAAGAAGAAAAATCGACTGCATATTGCATAAATATGAAACCTCAAACCATGTGAGATATAGGTCCAGCAGATTGAATTTTTGGTTGAAATAATACTCATTTCCACCATTCCTTCTATCTGTATATTACACCCAACTTCAATGAGAAAGAGATGAACAAATTAATTTTCTAGTCCTTTGCCTGGGTTTAACCATAAGTACAGCCTTGCAGCGATACAGGATGTGTGCAAAACGTTTTATTTCTAAATGGCAATTCTCTAGGCTTAAGATCTTATCTCTTCTTTCCACATGGGCAACTGAACCTAAGCAACCAGGTTACCAAATTAATCCTGTCATCCTCCATGCCCTCATTACACTGTTCCAGCAACCATGGTGTAAACTGTAGAATTTGTAAGTCAGCTTTGTGGCTATTTTTGCTTAGATATGCATTTGATTTAATTTTGTTGTATTTTAACCAACTTTGCTAGGCAGTTTGTGGAACTAGAATTCTACCTTTTCTTGAACTCCTTTATATTTTTTATTCAGTTCTGTTGCTTAGGAAAATAATGTTAGTGAGTGAAGCAAGTTTTGTTTAAGCAACAAGGAGTACTGGGGCCTGTGATGAACCAGAGAAGGCACTGTTCTCACATTGCTATAAAGAAATAGCTGAGACTGGGTAATTTATAAGTAAAAAAGTTCTGATTGGCTTATGATTCCGCAGGCTGTACAGGAAGTATGATGCTGGCATCTGCTTACATGGCTGTCTTCTGGGGAGATCTCAGGGTACTTAGAATCATGGCAGACGGCGAAGGGGGAGCATGCACGTCACATGGCCAGAGCAGGAGGAAGAAAACGGTGGGGAGGATCCACACACTTTTAAGATCTCTCAGCAAAACTCACTCACTGTCACGAGGACAATACCAAGAGGAATGATCCTAAACCATTTCTGAGAAACCACCCCCATGATCTAATCACCTCCCACCAGGCCCCACCTCCAACACTTGGGATTGCATTTCAATATGAGATTTGGGGAGGGACACACCTCCAAACTGTATCAGCATGCTCTTTCTAAAGGGCACTCTCAGTTGGGCACGGTAGCTTATGCTGGTAGTCCCAGCAACTTGGGAGACTGAGGGAGGAAAATCGCTTGAACTTGGGAGATGGAGGTTGCAGTGAGTTGAGATCGCACCACTGCACTCCAGCCTGAGTGACAGCGAGACTTGCTGTCAAAAATAATAATAATAATAAATAAAGGGGACTGTCACTACTCAGCTCGCCATTTTGAGTCATTTTATTACTCCTAAATTTATATTTCCCAGCTTGACCTCTACCCTGAACTCCAGCATCCGCATCTCTGGTTATCAGTAGACTTTGCAAGCTTGTATTTTCAAACCATAATTTTGATTTTGCCTATAAACTTGCTCTTTTCTGATGTTCTCCACCTTGGTAAGAGGGCACATTTGTTGTGTTGTTTAGGTCCAAACTGACAGCCATGTTTCAGCTCTGTCTCTCTCATATTCCACGTCTATTTAGCAATAAACCTGAGTGCATTTATCTTCAACATATACCCAGAATCTGGCCACTGCTCTCTCTTCCCACCAGTACCGCTTGAATGAGAATCATCTCACCTCTCACCTCCCCTGTGACAATAGCTTCTGACATACCCTGTAGCTGTCACTCTTTCTAGTACTGCCCCACTGCTGTAATTTCCTCATCTCCATCCAACAACTAGAATGTTTCCTATAATTTCATGCTGAACATATGGATACCTCCCTGAACAAAACCTCCAATGGTTTCTCATAAAGACTAAGATAAATTTTACTCATTACCTTTGTTCCCAGGGCTCTGTCCTGGTTCCCATATGTGATCTCCTTCCTCTTCCCTGCACTCCCCTCACACTGATCTTCCCTTTCCTTTAAGTGCTGTGAATGTTTTAACCCAGACCCTTCCCCCAGGTCTGTACAGCTTGCTGCCATCATCCAGTCACTGCTTCAGTATCGTTTCCTAAAAATTGTTTCCTATCCTCTGTACTTTCACCACAGTTCTGATTACCTGACATTTTGCATCTTTTCTATTTGTTTATTTTTGTCTCTCTTACAGATTAAAAGACTATGTTGTTCAGTGCTAGATTCCTGCAAACTGGCCGTGTGCCTGGAATGTAGTAGATGCTCACTCAATATTTGTTCAATAAATGAAATGATGAATGAGAATATGCAGAACCGTATTACCAAAGCTAACTTCTTTTCAAAATAAAGCAGAATCTGTTCTTTACCTGAATTGTCTTGACATTTTAAATGTTGGGGCCTAAACTTAAATTTTATAAAAGTGCTAAATAGGCCAATCCTGTAAGCATAAAACAGAACAAGTCTGAGGGCCAGATATAGCCCATGGGTCACTGGTTACTGATCTCTGACCTAGAAGTTGAGAGCAGATATACTATGAAATTAAAAGGATGATATTAGATTACGAAGGATTCTACCCCCTCACATAACCAGATATATAAGGTAGCATCTGATCAGCCTGGAATTGGTTTATTTTTGCCTTTTCTCTCCCGGTTTTTTGTTTTGTTTTGTTTTTTTGCTTTTCTGTTTATTTTGCAATCTTTTTATAGAAAGCAGAAATTGACCACATTGCTCCTATCAGCAGAGGGTAGCACATTATTCACTTTTCTTAGATTAAATATTTTTTTAATTTTTAAATTATTATAGATTATAATATTTAGAAGCACATTTAGACATGGAAAGAGGAGTTTGAAGAAAGATTAAACAAATGCAAACAGTTTTCAGGATGAATCCCAGAGTGGCTGGCTATATCTGAAAATAAAAATTACCAACAATTAGTGAAAATTGTTGTGTTAAAATCAGTAGAAGCCTAATTTGCTCTGAGTTGTAGGCTGTGCTATTTCTCATAACTAACTAGTGTGGCTAAAAATGCAAATTTCATCTTTGAACATTAAGTGACTTTGATCACATCCAAAGCTACTTTGCCGTGATGGTCTAAAACCAAGTTAAATTTAAAGCCAAATGCTACAACTCAGTATGCCATTCATAGTATATGAACTTAAAACAAAACAAAACATTTTAGTCAAGCACAATGCTTTTCCACCTAGTCTCATTAGAAAGTTGTGACTTTTTAAAACCAAGTTTCTGTTGAGATTAACATTTTATCACTAACTTCTCAGCCTGTGTATTTTCTGTCTGTCCTTATAAATGGAACATATTTGTCATTTGCCTTTTGAATCATAAAATCTTTTAGTTTGTACATAACTGAAGGTATCTTAGGATATCCATGGTCTCACAGTATTATTTCAGGCTCTACATTATGGGGGGAAGAGTTGGCTGAGACGATTCCATTGACGGGTAACTTAATCTACATTTTCATTGGTCTTGCTGTGTTTACCCACCTATTCTTATGTTCTTAAGGTGCATATATATGAATGGTTAATTCAAAGTGGGCAAAGTATGCTCAAATTAACCAGAATGTTTCTTAATCAATTTTCTCCTAAAAGCATATTGATAAGAGTTTCCATCTGTTGGACACTCTGTTGTGTTGGAATACGGGAGAGTAGGGCATTGTTTGAACCACTGAGGTTGAGTTGAATTTGGAATCTTCATCACTGAGCTCTTCATTATATGAGCATAGCATGTTCGTAATTCAACAAGTGGCCTAATCATAATAGCATAGCCACCAGTCATAAAGAAAGGATTTTCACTGTGGAGTTATAATGATAGCGTGAACAACCAAAAGAAATGAGAGAGACTGCAAAGCTTGAGTTCATTCATTTATTCAGTGAGCATGTATTGAGTCTTTTCTGTGTGTCAGACTCTTCACAAAAGGCTGAGCATTTAGGAACATCCTTGTTTTTGTGGAACTTACGTTCTAGTGGGGAGTAGAATTTCATCAGATTAATACACAAATACATACAAACTGGGACAGATACTATAAAGGAAATCACTAGCTTTCCATTTCCCCATGATCCATCTTTGGTAACTAAAATTCAGTCTCCATTCTTCCACCTTAAAGAAAGGTGGAAGAAGTGAGAAATAGCCCAGTATGTTCTAGACTTGAATCACATGTATTTCAGTGTAGTCAACAAATCAGAGAATGACATGAGATGAGTTGGCAGAAGTGATCACAGCCTAGATAGTTCAAGTTTATGTAAACCATCATATTCCAAGCACTTTAGAGGCCCATGAACAGTGGCATATTTTGATGTATAAGATAACTCTGGCTTCTCTGAGGCAGTGAGGCTGGAGAGGATCAAGAATTCAAACAAGGAGAATAGTAAAAAACTAGGAAGTGGTTACTTTTGTTTATAGACTTCATGATAAGGAAAAAATTGGATTTTTAAATCTTGAGATAAAAATGATAAAATGCAGTAATGGATTGGCATGTGGGCAATGTGGAGTATTTTTCTTTTTTTTTTTTTTTTTTGATTATATTTTAAGTTCTGGGTTACCTGTGCAGAACGTGCAGTTTTGTTACATAGGTATACGTGCCATGGTGGTTTGCTGCACCCATCAACCTGTCACCTATGTTAGGTATTTCTCCTAATGTTATCCCTCCCCCTGCCTCCCACCCTGCAGAAGCCCTGGTGTGTGATATTCCCCTCCCTGTGTCCATGTAATCCCAGCACTTTGGCATCCCGCTGAGGCGGGCAGATCACAAGGTCAAGAGATCAAGACCATCCTGAACAACATGATGAAACCCCCATCTCTACTAAAAATAGAAAAATTAGCTAGGCATGGTGGCATGTGCCTATAGTCTCAGCTGCTTGAGAGGCTGAGGCAGGAGAATCGCTTGTACTGGGTAGGTGGATGTTGCAGTGAGCCGAGATGACGCCATTGCACTCTAGCTTGGGCAACAGAGCAAGACTTCGTCTCAAACAACAACAACAAAACAGAATATGTTTTGGCATGGAGTATTTTTCTCATTGAGTTGGAATGGATAGTAGTGCAGTTCACAGCAACATTGGAAGACCAGTATATTTTTTGAGAGGGGTAACAGGGAGGAGGAGTTGAGACTGGTTTATGAAGATCATATGTTTGTTATTAAACACATTGATTTAATGACATCCTCTATAAGTAACCTGAAAAGTATCTATTCCACCTAGTTTCGTTATAGAATGGTTAATCAGGCAGCCTTGTCATTCATGTTTGCCCAGGCCATGCCCTGCCCAAGTGCTCCTGGATGAAATCCACCCAAGGCTTTTTTCTTCACTTAGGGAGCCTGGCCCGACTGTGACAGCATGGAGGGAGGGGGGGGGTGACTTTCTATCTGTCTTTCCCAGAGAAGGCAGCTTTTTATAATTCCGACACAGGCACTATATGTTCTGACCATGGTCCTGCTGCTAGCTGGGGATGTGGCGAGCTGGAATGGAGAAGGACAGATTCAGATAACATTTTTAAATACAACTTTTGAAATATAATTTACATACTATGTAATTCCCTGTTTAGAGTATACAATGGAATGGTTTCTAGTATATTCACAGAGTTGTGCAGCCATTACCACCATTAATTTTAGAGCGTTATTATCATACCCCAAAGAAACCATGCCCATTAGCCATCTCTGCATTTCCCCCAAAATCCCCCATTCCAGCCCCTAAAAAGCACGAATCTACTTTCTGTATTATGGGTTTGCCTATTCTGGACATTTTATATACAGGGATTCATGCAATGTGTGTTCTTTTATGACTTTTTTAAGGTTCTTCATGTTGTAGCATGCGTCAATACTTAATTCCTGTTTATTATTGAATAATATTCCTCTGATTAGCTGTATCACATGCTGTTTATCATTAGTTGATGATTATTAGGGTTGTTTCCGCTTTTTGATTGCTGTAAATAATGCTGCTATAAGCATTTGTTTACATGTTTTTATGCAGAATATTTGTTATTTCTATTAGGTATATTACATACCTAAGAGTGGGATTGCTAGGTTTTAGGATAACTCTACATTTAACCTTTTTAAGTAAATGGCAGACTGTTTTCTAAAGTCACTGCACCGATTTACATTCCTACCAGCAGTATTTGAGGGTTCCATCTCCTCCACATTCTAGCCAACATTTGTTATTGTTTGTCTTTTTATTATAACCATCCTAGTGGGTACGAAGGTATATCATATTGTGGTTTTCATTTACATTTCCCTGATGACTAACGATGTGAGCTTGTTTTCATGTGCTTACTGGCCATAAAATATCTGCTTTCGAGAAATATTTCTTTAGATCCTTTGCCCATTTTTAAATTGGGTTATTTGTCTTCTTATTATTGGGTTGTTAGAATTCTTTATGTCTTCTAAATACAAGTCCCTTGTAAGATACATGTAAATATTTCCCACCATTCTGGGGGTTTGATGAGTTTCTGAGTCATCTCTTTAAATCTCTGGAGTCAGTTGTTAGGAATCTTTTGTACTTAGTAGACTGACAAGGGCTATCTTCAATTTGAGAGTTATCTAGCATGGTTAAAACGACATACTCTACTAATCACATCAATGGCTTAGAGTGGACGGAATCCAAGATTAATCCTAGAAGACCTGGGTTGTAGTCCTGACTCCGCTGCTAGATGGAGTCTCTTGTCTTCTTTGGGCCTCAGTTTCTTTATTTGTAAAGAAGGATCAGTCACATTATCTAAAATACTCTTCTGTTCTACCCTTCTGTGATTCTAAGATTCATGCTATGAAACAAATTTAAATTGTTTCTAGATTGTGAAACAACTGAGAGCTTTGGATGAAATATTTTTTCTCTTCTTCTTTTTTATTGAGATTTTCCCAAGAATCACAGTGTAACAATGGCCTTTAGCATACTCTTGCCTTTTTCCCTGTAAAGCAGTACTTGTTGAAACTAACAACTAAATGACAGGCTTGGAAACTCTATTTTTGTAAAATGATGTAATTCAGTTTGGAAAATAATGTTTACACCCCTCCCAAATCTGTCATCTGGAGGAGACTCCTCTGTCACGTGTATATAGATGTTGATCACTGGAAGTGGCACTTGTTTGCTGTAACTACAGGTTTGTTACACTAGAGAATCCAGAAGCCTCCCTATTCCTGTGTTGAACAGCAGTTGCATTCATGGAAATCCAGTTGATAGTTTAGTGTGTTTCTTGTTTTGTTCTCAGCTGTGGGTTTGTCTTATGTAAATGGTTTTAGCTGATGCCATTAATAAAAAAAATCTGTTAATTCAGAGAATTCAATTAAGATATTTACCCCAGTGGTGTTGGTATTAGAATGGGGTCATCTCCATCAATATGGGCCCGTTGATGGATATGAAATTCAGTAAGTTAGACTCTTTGGTACTGATGGTAATATGCTTAGGAACTGAGCATCTAAAAGATTTCTGATGTCATAGTGACATGTACATTTACTTGTTTAAATTGTATTTCATTAAAAAAAATCTAGATTTTCTTTGATGTGTAGCCTTGGCTGGCTCCCTTCCTTTTTCTGTCAGTTACCAGCCATAAGAAACATGTAGACTCAAGATTTTGCTTGAGATATCAATACCTTTTTAACATCTGTAAATGTTGTTTTTGAATACAAAACATGTTGCAGGTATCATTGCAGGGATCAAAGGGAAAATGTTGATTAGCTTTCTGTAAAGCTGATTTTGATTCCTTTCAAATTGAGTATGATTTTATAACACCTAAATTCTGTGAAATCCATTCTTATTGGAGTCCAGTATCCCGGAGACTTAGAAATTTCCCAAAAGCTGGAGACATCGTCAACCCATTTGGCCCGTTGATTAACTGGCATCCTTCCAGGTGGGTTTTCTTCTGTTCCGTATAATGCCATTGCAAGAAGTAGATTGAATGCTTCTTGGCATAGATCAGTTTTATTTTCTTGAACCTCAGAAAGATTCTTGCTTAGAAATCATCTGCCTATTGTTTTGTTTTACTTTGCCTCTTTGGCCACTGTAGGAGTGTTCCTTTATTATTGTTCTATTGGGATTTTCTTTGTCACTTCTAAAGAACTCTAAAAGCAATTTCTTGTCTATAGCAGAACAGTTATGACTTGTCTGTGACAGAAAGGCTTGCCTGGTGAAGGTAGCAGCTGCTTGGGTGGTATATATAAAGTTAAAACCAAATGGCTTGTGAAAGGCTAGAATTGAACTCAACCCCTTAATTTCAGATAAAGCACTATTCTATGTGTGTGGTGTTTTGTAGTGTATCGTGTACCATAATTTTTAGGCTGTTGTGTTCTCTTGCTGTAGCATGCTAAAAATATTCTGTAATTTCTTCTTCTGTGTGAGCATCTATTTAATTGAGTCCTGGTTTAATGCTTATCCATTATACTGCTGTGATTCTATTTTGCAAATGTTGGAAAATGTCTTTAAAACCATACCTGAAACCCTGTAATTTTCAGAGTAATGATCTTTCTTGGAGGAGTTTCCCTACCCCATCCCCCACCATTTTTGTTAGATTTGGAGTTCCGACTTCAAATCAAAATAGCTTTGATAAGAATATTTCCCTCTACATCTTTTCATAATTCTGCATTTGGTAAAATAACTCTTATTTTTTAGTCATTTTAGGATGATTTAATTTGCAAAGCAAATTAAGTGCTGATCCAATATCATTTTTTTTCTTTTGTGAATTGTCTGCCATAATCTTTCTGTGTTAAAGTGGAGAATATGTGACTTAAGAGAATAGTATATCTTTTTTGAAAAAAAAATGTATTTATATATATTTTAAAAAAAATATTTGCTATCAATTGTACTTCAGAACTTTAATTTCAAAATCCCAAAAGGTATGGTTTTAAAAAATTGAATATTTCATCACTTTGGATTTGGTAGAGTTATTAATAAAAATCTCCCATAGTGAACACTAATCAATTTTCTTCTTTATATGTGCAGACTATGATTAAAACTGCTGGCTGTCACTTTTCCACTAAGTTTTTATTTCTTTGTACTCAGTAATACTAATACATAATGATTTAAAGTCAATAGATAGGTTCATTTCTTTTGCATATCTTTTTTATTCCTAATATCTTGATTGTAGCTTCTTGATCATCAAGTTTAAAATTTTCATGTTAAATGCAGTCTCAAGTTATTAAATTTGTTTTAATGCATTCACTGAAAATCTCTTATAAAAAATCTACATTTAGCTCCAGGTTGTCCAGTAGACAACTTGTTATTAAAATGTCACATTCAACCCACAATTTTTAGGTACATTTTCCTCCATGACAACTCATCTCAGCTTTAAGTTCCCATTAGAATAGGTATTAATGAGAAGACATATAATTATACATTTTCCAGTTTTTTTCTAACATCAAAATAGTTATGCCTCTTAATGCATAATGGTAGTTTCAGCAAAGTAGTTGGGGAATCAATCTAAATTTCATTATCATACTTTCTTCCTTTTTTGACTATAAACCATGAACATCTTTGTTATTGATATTTTATCCATGCTTTTTCTATCACTGTATTTTAGTGTTGTCAGCAGCTCAGAATCCTTTTGTCTTCACTAGGCCCTGAGTCCCTGTGCAAGAAGTGTCCAACAAGACTAATGTTATGCTACTTAACATGTTTCTCTTTCTCTTTCATCTGTAACTTCTTCCTAACTTTTCTCTGCTCTTGGTGTGACTCACTTACCCTCCCACTAAACTCACATATTTTCTCCATGTTTCTTTCCTTCTGACAGCATCTTTGTGTCTGCTCAGGTTCCACTTGTTTTAATTTGGACTCTTTCAGTGACAAGTGAAAGAAACTCAATGCAGAACTGGCTAAAGCTCTATAGGGATTTTTTGGCGTCTGCAGCTGAAAAGTCTTGAGTAAACTGGCTATAGTCCTACCTGCACCCAGGGGTTCAAATGGTGCCTTCAGGCCTTGGTATCTCTCCATCTCTGCTCTTTTTTCTGTTGGCCTCATTCTGGGGCAGCCTCCACCTCCTGGATGTCAGGCAGCATCTGAACTTAGCAATTTCAGGAGATAGGAAGTTGCTTCTCCTTCAGGGTTCAGAAACAAATCCCAGGCATAAGCTTTACCCAGTGAAATAGGAGCCCTGCCTATCCCTGGACAGCCCTGTGACCTGGTGTTCTCACACAATGGCAGGGTGGGGCAAAGGAGGGTTCTGAAAGTAAACCTGCTATTATCAGAAAGAGGGGTGGATGCTGCAAAGGCAAAGATGTGTATTGTGCTACAGACTTTTCTTTGTAGAGAGAAATGCATTTGTTTTTGTTTTGTTTTGCATGCAACGACTTCTGGATAGATATAAGAAGAAATGGTAACAATCCTCAATTTATCATGCTTTCTAGATTCTTCCTTTAGAAGATGCCAGCAGAGAAAAATCAGTTCAGTGCTGGTTAGTTCATTGAAGGCTGTAGTTGGATCCTTTCCATTATTTTTTGTTTTTACCTTTTATGGTCGAGGTTTTTTGGTTTGTTTATTTGTTTTTGTTTTAAATCATCTACCAATCCCCACACTCTTTGACTGAATGGTGAGTATAATAGTAATGATAAAGACCTTTTAGTTGTTGTTCCTTTTTGTTGTTGTGTCCTCACAGTACTTAATACTCTGCGTGGGATCATTTGGTATTCTTTGTATCCCCAGAATAGAACACAAAGCCTGGGGGAAAATAATTTTGGAAGTTAGCTTACAGTTACTGAAGGCCTGCTGTGTACCAGCCACTTTGATAAGTTAAGATCCAATTAGTTTTAATAGGAAACTGACATTGTCAGAAGGTTCTTAGGGAATGGTTATTTACAAATTTGAACAGGATCAATGGTAATAGAAATAATAAAACATGGTACATATACTCTTGGCTAGAAATCACCACGACTTTTCCCTGTGGATTTTGTTTTCAAATTCAACAGTTGTGTCATGTGGACATCCAAATTAGGTGCCTCTTGATTTGATGCCATAGAAAGTGTGTAGCATCAACGATGAATGATTGTTAATATCAATCAATCAATAAATAATAACTTGACTCTAATTAAGCCTCTAGATCTAACTACCCATTTAGGGGATAGAAGTACAAGTTAAAAGACATTTTAAAAAGAGATACAATTAACCTGTTTTATATTGTAATTAATTTAACAGCACAAATGACTGATTTTCTGCAATAGATAAATGGCATGAACAAAGGAGGAGGAGGACAAGGAGTGTAAAACTGCTACTGATTTTTAAAATATTATGCCACAAACTCATAACTATGTAATATGGTCTTTTTTTCTGAGTAGTCACTTTTCGGATACCACCTACTGGTTCTAGTAGCTCCTAATTGAATATTTGTGACTAATGTCCTCTGGACTGGGATGTAAGCACTCTGGGCCTTGGCAGTTGGATTTTAAGCTGTAAGCATATCCTTCCACTGACATTCTTTCCTTTAAATCATTCTGCCCATCTCATGCCAGACCACTGTTAGTATATATTTCTGCTTTTATATCTGTGTGTACCACCAAGTATTTCAACAAAAAAGAAATCAGAATATATTAGCTTTGGGTTCTATAACCAAGTTTATTTGGGGAGCAATAAGTGATACATTCAGTTGAGATTTATGGGGGCTACTTAATAAATGCAGATTTTATGATTTTTTGCATATGCGTTTTTGATCTATTGTAATTATAAATTGTACTTGAGCAATTATTATGGACCAAGCACAGTACTAATGAAAGCTTTTACATGGTTATCTCATTGTATCCTTATAACAACTCTATAAGGTAACACAGATTGCAAGAGGGGAGCTGTATTGAAAGCCTACTGTTTTTCATTCTAAAGTTCATGCTTTAACTACTGCATACATTTTTGACACTGGGGAAAAAGTACTATGGAGAGCATTTAAGGCCCACCTAAGTTTAATAGGCAACTGACATTGTCAGAGGGTTCCTGAGGAATGTATGTTTACGAATGTCAACTGCATTAAATGTAATAGAAATAGTAAAAACAGGTACATATGCTCTTGGCTACAAACCACCATTTCTTTTCCCTGTGGATTTTGTTTTTAAATTCAACAATTGTGTAATATGAATTGATTTAAAGCTGCTGGTAAACAACATAGAAGACTTTAGACAACAGCATCATTTCATTAGAGAGGAAGTGGAGGGTTTGAATGAGACATGCTGACTCTCCAGGAGATGTTGACCTGGGAACAAAACAACAATAACAGAAAACATGTTTTTCAGGTTTCCTTAAATGATTGACCAAGAAACCAG
The DNA here is from genome assembly GCF_049350105.2 of Macaca mulatta. Classification (NCBI taxonomy): domain Eukaryota; kingdom Metazoa; phylum Chordata; class Mammalia; order Primates; family Cercopithecidae; genus Macaca; species Macaca mulatta. The sequence goes on along the minus strand of NC_133407.1, from coordinate 138,001,490 downwards.
GCAGAACAGTGTTAAACTGGAAACATGTAAAGTTTCTAAGATAGTCTCTTTCCTGCTGTGAGATATGTCTGCATGAGGTGGAAACTCATTTGACATCTTGTGTAGGAAATCTAGAATCCAGAAAACCAATTAGCTCTTCATAGTGGCATTCACGAAGGGAGTTCGCGTCATAATGAGAGAAAGAACCCTGGAGTCTATCAGCAGGAGGCAGGAATAGGTGTGCCTCACTCTCTCTCCTAGCTGCTAGGAATTATGTTACCTATATAGCCAGCTTTTAATCTTCTTTCACGTTTACGTACTAACAGAAATTCATGTCTATTCGTATTGAAGTTATCTGTCAGCCATTTTCAGATATTCATAGATACTATGTCTCTATGGGAGAGACAAAAAGACATGCCATAAACTCATAAAGTTTCCACACTTATTTCAGAAGAGACATACACAACATACAAATTAGCAAAGTCTAGAAACTGTAGAAAGCAAATGCTTAATGGCTCAGGGTTGTTACAGATCTTCATTGAACCAACAATTACTGAGCTCAGTTTGATGTTGTGTTATTTAAATTAATAATCCTTTAAAGAGCAAGTTCTAAGTACCAGTAACTATGCTAAATGTGAGGGACATAAAGACATGCTTATTGCCCTTAATCGATCCATAGTTTATCAGGAATGATAGATGGATCTACAAGGAAGAATTTGAAGAAATTATGGAAGCAGAGAGTAGGGAGACATTAACAGGACATGGAAGGATATGAAAGGTTTCAGATTAAAGATGCTGATTGTTTCTGCATTTCAAAAACATGTAGGTCTTTAAAGAATGTGAGGACAGGCTTTATCCTAAGGAGAATAAGGGCATCAAAGGTGAATCAGAGAGCTTATAACTTCAGGAAGTTTACAAACTAGAAGGGGAAATAACATAGGCTATAACCACTGAAAAGGAAATGATGTGATCCTGACTTTAATATCAATAGAGGACAACAGGAGTCTGGGGGAATCAATAAATATATTGTGGAGGAAGTGGCCTAGTAAGTAGCTTCCTAAAGAACACTGGGGCTACAGAGCAGGACTGGTTGGCACCCATCAGTGGGATTTACTGGCTAATATTCAGTCTAATTTGTTGGTGCCCATGTTACACAGGCCATTAAAAACTTTGAATATTGACGCTGCTTTAGATTTTTTGAGTGGTATTCTAGACAATAGTCCATTTTAAAACAAAGGCATAGACATGAAAATTCCTATGGATATTAAGGAATAGTTTTATTTGAGTAAATTTTGCACGAAGGAGAGTGGATTAAGATTAAGCACTATTAGGTCTTCTATGTCTTTGTATGGAATTTGAGCCTTATTTCACATTGCTTTAAATAAATACCTGAGACTGTAATTTATAGAGAAAAGGTGTTTAATTGGCTCATGGTTCTGTAGGCTGTACAGGAAGCATAGCAGCTTCTGGGTAGGCCTCAGGAAACTTACGATCATGGTGGAAAGTGAAGGGGAAACAGGCATTTCTTAAGTGGCTGGAGCAGGAAGAAGAGAGAGTGACAGAGGATGTTCCACACATATTTAAAGAACCAGATCTAAGAACTTTGTCATGAGAACAGCACCAAAGGGATGGTGCTAAACCATTCATGAAGGATCCATCCTCATGACGTAGCCAACTCCCACCAGGACCCACCTCCAATCCCCAATGGGATTACAAGTCAACATGAGATTTGGGTGGGGACACAGATCCAAACCATATCAGGAGGCACAGTTTCCTGTGGTCAGTACTGCTTGTAGTTATGATGCAGAATTGAGAAACATAAGTGGTCTTGACAAGAAAATATTCATTAATAAACTGACCACTTATAAAATCATCCCATTGAAATATCCTCCTTATTTAACACTAGTGTCTATCATTCCAATTCCTCAATTTTTTGTCAAGCCATCTTAGTTATTGTCTGATACTGTAACTATCTAACAATGTGATTCAAAGTAGATAAAAATAGATTGAAATAAAATTGCATATTTTAGTAATGATCTCAAATTAATGAATCTAGCTTGGGAAAGAAATGCATGAACCTACTACTTATCAATTTTAACATTGCTAAAAGAAGGACATCCAAATTTAGGTGCCTCTTCATTTGATGCGCTGGAAAGTATGTAGCACCAACTTTGAATGATCATTAATATAAATCAATCAGTAAATAATAACTTGACTCTAATCAAGCTTCTAAGTCTAACTACCAATTTAGGGGATAGAAGTACAAGTTAAAAGACATTAAAGAGATGCAATTAACCTATTTTATATTGTAATTTATAATATATATTATATAATATAATTTGTAATATATATTAATTTAACAGCACAAATGACTGATTTTCTGCAATAGATAAATGGCATGAACAAAGGAAGAGGAGGAGGAGTGCAAAACTGCTACAGATTTTTAAAATATTAGCAGCTTAAATTATACAAAATATTAAAAGATTTATACATCATGACCAAATTGTTCAAATAGGGTTTATCCCAGGAATGCAAGTTTGGTCTTACTTTTGAAATTCAATCAGTGTAACATATTATATCAGTCAGGTAAAGAAAATAATTATATCATCATGTCTACTGGCACAGAAAAAAGCCTTTGATGAAATTCAGTACCTATACATGATAACATTTCTCATGAAATTAGAGAAATTCAAGGTAATTATTTTAACTTCATAAAAAGCACCTTCAAAAATCCTGCAGTTAACGTAATATGTAATGGTAGGAAACCGAAGGGTTACCTATTAAGACTGGAAATAAGGCAGAGATATCCATACTCACTTCTCTTCTTCAAGATAGTACTGGAAATTATAGGCACCGCAATAAGGCAAAAAAAAAAAAAAAAAAAAAAAAAAAAAAAAAAAAAAAAAGAAATGAAAGGCATATATTAAAAAAAGAAATAAAATTATCTCTATTTTTAGATGATAACTGTGAAAACTATCTCTACTCTTAGATGATAACTGTAAAATCCCAAGGAATCTACAAAAATATCCTAAACCTAAGTGAATTTAGCAAGGTCACAGGATACAAGATCAGCACACAAAAACCAGTGATATTTTAATATGATAATGATCTGATGGAAACCAAAATTACCAACACAATATCAATTACAAATTGCTTTAAGGAAATGAAATACGTAGGTATACACTTAACCAAACATGTACAGGATCTTTATGCTGAACATTGTATAAAGCTGACAAAAGAAATCCAAGAAGACCTAAATACAATAAATGGAGAAACATACCATGTTCATAGATTGAAATATTCAATACAGTAAGGATGTTAATTCTCCTAAAATTGATATGTAGTTTTAATACAGTTCCTATCAAAATCCCAGTGAGGTCTTTTTGTTTGCTAGTTTTGATTTGTTATTGGATATAAAAAAAAACTTATTCTAAAATTTATATAGAAAGGCTCAGACTGTAAGGTAAAGCAGTCTCAACAAAGAAGATTGAAATGTGAAGAATCACTTGACCAGATATTAAGGATTACTATATAACTACAGTTATCAAGACTGTATTGTGTTGGTAGAGAAGACACATGGATCAAGGAACAAAACAGAGAATCTGAAAGTCGACCCACACATATATTCTCAACTAATTTTTTGACAAAGATACAGAGACAATTCATTGGAGGAAGGGTACCCTTTTCAACAAATGGTTCTGGAGCAATTGTACAGTAAGACTTGGAGAAAACATTTCAAACCACTGTGTGCAATAAAGTTAAACTATTCTGTTAACTGAAAAAAGTTACAGATGTTATAAATAATTCTGAAGTATTTACAATAAAGTAACAAGCCGTTGTTAGAATGTTTTGAAGTGCTCCAGGAAAAGTATAATAGCCCAAGTTTATGAAAGTGAATTAAAGGTGTTATGGGAGAATAATAAAAGGCATAACCTTGTTTGTGGGTATTTGGGCACACTACCTTAAGGGTTAAAGACAGATTTTAACTGAGAACTACTGGGTGAGTAGGAGGTGAGGAGGAAAATAAAAAGGTGTAAGAAAAGAGTTTCAGCAGAGCGCACAGCATGTGCAAAGCCTTAGTGATAGGAACCTCAGCAATCATAGGACATGCAGAGTTCTGAAAGAAGTTTAATGTTTGAACCCTAGAATTTACAGAGATTAGTGGAGAGACATGAGACTTAGGAGATAGGTAGGACAGAGATCTTGCACCCCTTCAGAAGTCAATAGAAAGCCATTGGGCATAAATTAAGCAGGTCAGTAGGAGAGAGATTTGCACTTGGAAGATTGTCTGGGCTCTTTGCTATTAATAGAGTGAATTCATGATGGTGGCCTTGATAAGGATCTTAGCTTGGAGATGAAGAGGAAAGGATCAGGAAATACGCAGAGGAAGAAGTACAGAGGTTGATGATTGATTCGGCGTGAGTGAAGGGTGAGTGAAGGATGACAGTGAGGTCGCTCTGGGTCTTGAAAAACATGTAGGAAGAGGCAACATGGGGAAAAGAGAGAGCGCTCCATGGAGGAAAATTATCACAAACACCCTGATACAAGGCAGAGATAAGAGGATTCAGGAACCGACCCCTGAGGAGTCCAGTCGGTCTGGAATGTATGTGGAACACTCAGTCAGTAATGTCAAGACAGCCAAACTTCACATGAAGCAGGTAATTCTAGTAGTCTTTCATTGAACAAAAATACAGCTCTAGTATTTAGGGACACCTAAATTAAGACTAAGAATCTACGGTTGGTCTGCAACTTCCAGCTGGAAGAGAACATATGTGGAAAGAAAACTATATTTCTGTTGAGTCTCTAGGGCTATGGGCTTTGGAACCAAACAGACCAGTTTTTGTTTTTGTTTTCATAATTATATATGTAAAAATTCACACCATTTAATGTATACATCTATGAGTGTTGACAAATATACCAGTGACACAGTCAAGCTACAGAATAGTTCCATCATCCCATAACGTTTTCTCCTGCTGCTCCTTTGCAGTGAAACCTCTCCTATCCCTTACCTTTAATAACCTCTGATCTCTTCTCCATCTTGGTAGTTCCGATATTTCCAGAAGGTCATATAAATAGAATCATACAGTACATAGCTTTTGGAGTCTGACTCCTTTGTGGGGCATATGGTCTCATAGCAACCGAATTCTGCCTTTGTAGTATGGAAGCCACAATATGTAGACAAGTGGGTGTGGCTTGTGTTCCAATAAAAGTATACTTATGGGCACTGAAATTTTTGTTTCATGTAATTTTCACATGTCACGAAAAGTTATTCCTTTGATTTTTTTTCTAGCTACTTAAAATATACAAGCCATTTTTAGCTCCCAGACCAGACAAAAACATGTGGCAGGCTGGATTTGGCCCTCCAGCTGTAGTTTGCCAACTCCTGAAACCATTAGCCCCAGGTATACTGTAAGTCCTGAAAAAGATAAACTACTTTTATTATTAATGACTTTATAAGTTTTTTATTTTCAATTGGTAATTCCAGATATTTCTTAAGCAGAGAGCTGTGTTCCTAGACCTCATCAAATTGCCAGCTATCTTCAGTCTCTATAGAATTACTCTTACTGATAGATTGACTGAGGGTGACAGTTCGTCTCCATTTGTCTGGAACATTCTTAGTTTTCACCTATTTATCCTGCTTCATGCCTAGTCTTACTTTTATTTTCAACGGTGCCTTGGTATAGATGACAAATTATATGGTCAAGCCAGGGTAAGCTCATCAGAGATGATAGAAGATGCCTTGGTGAATGTGGGTGTGGGTGGTGCTCTTTATAACAGAATTATCTTCATGGGACCATGTAGAACTCTTTTGTTCTGATCTCGATGTCAGGAGTGGTTGTGTTTCATTTAAAATTTCTTAGATCCTTTGAATTTGTTTGTTGTCCTGTATTAAATTATCTCTCCTCTGAGCCATGCAACATTTTTTTTCTTAAGGAAAGGTGTTAAAAATGTAATGGATTTTATATTCTATCTGACTTCATTTATAAATGCTGAATTTAAAATATTTTTAATAGTGAGTATGCATGTGGCACACGTGATAAATCACAGTAAACCCTTTTTCATCAGTTTATTTTAAAAGGGTAGTAGAAATGACTCCATAGCATCACCTCCCTGCTATACTACAAATAACATTTTATATTTGAATGCTGGGTTTATTTTTTGTGGGGGGTGGTTCTTGTCCAGCCTGGCTGAGGTAATGATATTATTATATAATATCTATTCTACAGATGAGATGATTAAGTCTCAAAGAGTTGAGGTAATTTTCCTTAGGCGCATAGTTGATGATAAAGTATAAAAAGTTTTGACCAGTTACTTATAAATCGATGTCTGTTAACCCCTATGCATACATGACCTCTAAAATTTTATCATTTTTAACGGAAAGTTACTTGCTGAAAACTGTTTCCCATTAGGAGTATATTAGACTTTTGCAAACAATCAAAACACTTTTTCATTGCTCTTTTACACTAAATGGTGATTTATTTTTTCCAACTAAGACAATTTTATAATCTTGTTTATCAAAGGATTCTACAAAATATTAGGTGTTAATAAAATAAAACAAAATAGACCATTAATGGGAATCTGAATTTTGTTTTTTCGTAGAACTTTATAAAATATGACATTTTAATAATATTAACATAAATTTGACCATTAACAGGCTGTTGCATATTTTTGAAAGAAGTTTTAGAATTTTGTGTTTATTGGCCATTTGAATTATTTCATTTGCTTTGTTTTTATAGTATGTGGAGTGTACATAAAAAAAACTTACTGGTAAATAGATTTTATTTTTCCTTTGAGTGTAATCTCAGTAATTTGATCTTTCAACATAAAAAGAACATTTCAAACTCTCCGCTAGATGAAATGAGCAGCACATTTTCATGTGCCAAAAAAAGTTTTGAGCTAAGTCATAACAAGGAAAAATCCCAGCAATTTTTTATTGAAAATGTGCATCAGCTACAATGAAGTTTCATACCAGTCACTGGCTTCCTATTTAAAGAAATGCTCAACAATTGAACTGTTTTAGGCAGTTTGCTTTCCACACCTGCAACCTGTGTGAATGTCAGGTACTTTCACCAGTGCATACCTCCTAATGGTAAATGAACAGATTATCTTTTTGTGTTTTCATCCATTCCTCCATACTGACATTGTTAGTATTTTAACATTATACTTGGCTGCTCTAAAAGAAACACATCATTTTTCATATCTATTTCCCTCATGTTGAGATCATTAATGCAACATAATCCTAATGTGTTGCCAAAAAATATATACAGAGAGCTGTCTTTAGGATTCTTTCTCTAGATTTCAAATTTCATGCTACTGCAATAACTTTGGAGTCGGATGCTCCTGGCCTAGGAAGATGATAGGCGTTTTGTAAATCAGTTTAAAAGTAACTGACTAAACATGAATATTCTTCAATTGCTTTTTTTTTTTTTCAGTAGATAGCTCTTCATTTAAAAATAATATATACCCATGTAAAACAGTAAAGTTATACAATAAAGAGGATGTCTTCCTACCCCATCTCCTGAGTCTCCAAGCAGCAACTCCTATATGCCTGTTCAAGCCTATGTAAGTATAGACCTTTTAAAGTAGTAATACAAAGAAGAGCGTTCAGCGCTTTACAATTCACGTGCAACAGATTTTGGAGATTATTCTGTTTTAGAGCATATGGCTCTGATTTTTTACACATATGTGTAATAATCTGTGGCATAAAGCAGTTAGATTTTAATGTGGTTCTCTAGACCAGCAGCCTCAGCTGCACTGGGGAATTTATTATAAATGCAGATTTTCAGGCCCCATCTCAGACTTGCTGCTTCAGACCCTCCTGGGTTGGGGAGGGCCACAGGTTTTTCACAAGACCTCCAGGTGATTTTGATGCATGGCGAAGCTTGAAAACCAGGGCTTCATATAAACCATATTCTTTCAAGAATCATTTAAGTTGTTTGCAGCCTTTTTCTTTTGTAAATAGCACTGCAGAGAAGATCTTTGTACATAGACTTTTCTAGGGAGAGTCATAGAAATTTATCAAACTTTGCAAAGTTACACCAATTTACATTTTCACCAACAATAATGTATGAGATTTTTCTTAGTCTTTCTGAGACCATTTTTCTTGAGATTTCCTTCTATGTTTTTGTAACTGCAAGATTCAAAATATTCATTTTGTTTCGACTGTATATAAAAAACACATGTATTTTTAAAATGTGTCAAATATTTACAAAGCAGAATATAAAGTCTTTCCTACCAAAGAAATACAGCTACCATTTATTGAAAGCCTACTGTGTTTTATAAACTTAATTCATTTCATTTTCATGAGCCTCCAAGCAAAGGACAATTCTCGTTTCTTAGGTAAGGGCTATTGGGAGGATAGGCCCAGTTTGATTCATTATCTTGCTATTAAATGATTATGTAACTACATATGATCATAACAAATTGTTATAAAAATAAGGAATGTATTTCAACATGCTTTTTGAGAAATATATCATTAAATTGCCTATGGTCCAGAACATTAAAATACTTCTTTTGCTTCATGATAATGTTCCAAGTATATTCCTGTGAATGCAAAAGTTCTGTGTGGATATTTTTGACTTACTGTATAACAAAGTATTCAGCTATTCATTCTGAGTACTTGATAGAAAAACCAATTAATGCCAAGTGGCTTTTGGTAAATGTCTGAATTGAAATGACTTCAGCCAACCCAGGCTTGCATTGTAATGAAGGCTAAGGTGTATCAGAAGGTTTATCTGCATAACGTATAAATTACTGCTTTCTGCAAAGTTTCAAAAGGTGTGGTCTTCAGATCACAGGCCTTACTTATCTGTTTCTTATTTATATATGCGCTTTATATTTAATAGATCCAAGCCCCTTCCCTAATTACAGAATCAGAATGTTTAGGGGTGGGGCCTGGGAATTTGCACATGTTTCCCAGCTGATTATTATAAATAAAAGTGGATTTCATTCTTCTGTTTATCAAAACAACTGTCTTTTTTTTTTATTCAGCAGAGATGACTACAGAGATTAGTGTTCTAAAAGAGTACATAAATAATTCAGATTTAAACTCTGTACTACAGTGTTATGATTTACTTAAGACTCAGAACCTCCTCTAAAAATGATTAATTTAATTTTCATTTCTTTTCTCTTACTCTGTCTTCCTTGTGGCAGGATGTCAGTTGGCAATGAAATGGCCCCAGAGCAGGCACAATAAGAAGCCACAAAAAATTACATTAATTTTTATTATATAATACATAGATATTTCTTTATGATTTATACTCAAGGGCTTCTGTAAAGACCTGAGTTGGCTTACAGAAGGAAATTAATATAAAATAGGACAAGCACAGATAAAAATAGAAGGAGACCATTTAAAAAGATTTGAGGCACCTGGGAGACATTAATTATAACAGCTGGGAAGTGTCCTGATCGCTGAAACCAAAATGGAAACATGTTGGTTTATAAATTTTTCATCTTGGATATAGAAAGCATATACAATTATCAGAAGAGGCAAACTTTTTCTTAGAACTAAGTAAAGGATGAATGTGTGGTATATAGTGATAGATCTTGTATAACAGAGAAAATAAAAACTGTTTTTCAAAGGATATAGAAAAATAATTATAAAATGGACCATTCTGGTAGATTCTGAGGGCATTTTATTAAACATAGCCATGAAAGACCGTTCTGTTTGGGCTGATACCTTATAATAATGGCAAATATTTATCCTGTCTCTGTGTATGTTATTTTATTATCTTCACAACCCAAGAAATGTAGGCAACATTGTTCTCCTTGTTTTATAATTGGAAACCTGAGATGTGTATAGGCAAGCTAAATAATTTGTAAGTTCCTCAGGTTAGCAGGTGACATTCTGTCTTTAGAGCCAGTGTTACTACACTCTACACACTACATACTTGTCATATATTTCTGAGTTGTTTGCTTTGTGATGACATGAACTAAAATAATACACATTTTGGAGAATAATGATGAAGAGTGAGTTCACGTTTACATTATCATAGTCTCTTTTATTTTCTAGACCAAGACAAGTGTCTTAATCACGTTATCTACATAGTATCATGAGATAAAGCCCCTAGTGTCTAGCAGTTCTGCTTTTACTCTATGTTGTTGGTTAAAAGAAACATCTACTTGTGTATCTTGTTTGGCAACATATGTAACATAAAATTTGTGTTCAGAATGGATGTAAACACCAATAAGATGAAATTATACTCGTATTCTCAACTAGACACTGGGCTCCCCTACCCATGGGAAATCCATGAATCATACTGAGCAAGTGTATCCATACTTGGCTAAAAACCTTAGATTTTTGCTGCATGTAGCATAGAAGACAAAGCTTTAACCTGGAAAATCTTAAAGCAGATGTTCCCAGCTGAGTGTCTCATCCATAAAATGACATCAGGCAATGGTCTACATGGATCATCCAATTTTAAGCTGGGCTGCATCCTGATGGGTCTGCCAGAATGAGTTATTCCCCTAGTAGCTGAAAAACATTGACTTATTAAGATTGTTTTTATCTGCTTATTTAAAAATGGTTCATGTTTTCACATAGAGCAGTTTTAACTTGGGGTCCAGGTGAGTCCTGCCCTTGCTCTCAGTAACTTAGAACAGAGCAGGCCCTATGAACTCCCCACCTCAGGGATGATAACATCTGCATATTATGTCATTTGTCCTGTGTGAGAGAGTTAATGGTAAATCTTAAACTTGAAAATAAGACAGGTGGTGAGGGTATCACCATGCCATCACTGAAATCAGAAAGAAAGTCCCAGACGTGTTAACTAAATTCAACTTGATGTATTTTGGGGAGCATCTTAGTAGGTCTTATTTTCCATGCAGTTGCTCTTTCCTTTCATTCACTTAATTGACAAGAGCCATCTTTTCGACCAATGAAAAATGCGTGTTGGGCTAGATGTCTTCCATCTATTTCTTCCAGATCCACCTTCCACCCTGCCATATGTCCCAGGGAACCCATATGGACTGCGTCTCTTGCCTTCTGGCTTTTGGGTGGTTTTAGCTAATGGGAGGCAATGGCAGGAAATTGGAGAGTGGGAAGAGAAAAGGTCAGGATATTTGTTCCCCTGGCTTCCTCCCTGCTGGATCACCATATGTTGTTCAGTAGTCCTCCTACTGGAGGCCACAGCTCCTAACAGTACCCCTTTCTGTACAGCTGCCCTCTCTGGGTTCTGGGAACATCTCTTCTCCTTACTGTTCAAGCCTAAGTATGGCGATGGTTCCCCACTGTCACCAGCCTTGCAGTACTATATCATTCTTGTTGGCTTCTTTATATCTTTCTCATTGTCAGGTGTTCCTCCATTGACCACATTGAAGTGTGCCATCTGTACACTGCTAGGAGACTGATGAATACGCATCTGTGAAATAGCTGTAAATGAAACAAAAGAAAGAAAAGCATGTTTGAAACTTTTCAACTACTTTGTGTTACATCCATATATAATAAAACCTCATATGGAACGTTTGTACAGAAGATATTAGGGAGAAATTTATTGACATGTCCTAGAATGCAAATCTGTCAGTCTGACTCAAAAAAACTATATACCCTATGACCCTGATCTCTGGGAATGCATGTAGGAGTATTTTGGCTTCCAGAAGCAAAATACTCTAGGGTAGCACTGTCCAACAGAAATATAATGTGGGGTCACATATGTAACTTAAAATTTTCCACTTGAATAATATATTTTATTTAGCTCAATATTATTTTAACATATAATCAATATAAAAATTATTCACAGGATTTTTTTTCTGTACTAAGTCTTTGAAATCCATTCTGTGTTTTACAGTTAAAGCACATCTCAATCCAGACTGCTACATGTCACTGGCTTAGTAGCCACACGTGGCTAGTGGCTACTTTACTGGACGGCACAGCTCTAAGATTTATGATATCAACATTTAGTAAAAGAGTTTCTCCTCTCTACACACACACAGACACACACACACACACACGAATTATATTGTAAGCTATTCCCCTGTCAATCTCAATAAACCTAAAGACTTGCCTATCTGCATATCTAAATGCATCTCTTTTTTTCTGCCACAATTAATGCATCAAAATCACTTAGAACAGTGTCCAGTACATAATAAAATTTCACATATGCTATTTTTGTTGTTGGTTCTTAAAAACCTCCTGAGGCAGTTCAGGTACATATTACTACCATCTTACATATGAGGAAACTGAGTCACACATCAAATAAGCAGCTGGCCCAGAGTTACACAACTATTAAGCATCAGATCATGGACTCAAGGCCAGTTCTTCTGACTCTACAGCCAGAAGAATGAATGTAATAGAAGTCAGGCAGCTGAGCTTTATGGATTTGACTAGGGATCAGGAGGACAAAGACGTGGCCTTTAAGCAGTGCTATTGTGTATGATTGTGACAAGTGCTGCACAAGTGCCATTCACATTACTGTTCCCTGTGAATGATATCCCCTTGAGTTGTGCAGTGCGCAACCTGTGAAGTCCTACATGGCAGCCCCGATTTCAGGTTTATTTCTGCCAAAAACTGAGTTGAGACAAATTGTGAAGCCCTTTCGTCTGTTTTCTTTAAACACCAATGCAGAATGTTTGCTGATGCTACCACAGCAATCCTGTCTTGTCCTGCGATTCTTAATGACAGTACACATTCTTTTCTACTATCATTCTTCATTTTTGTTCCATTTGATTTGGCAGTACACATTAAGAGGCTATATGAAATGCATTGCTTTCCAACTTCATGCCTTAGTAATGCTATGTTTGTTTAACTGTCATAGTTAAATACATATCTTGTTAAAGCATTTCTATTTAATTTCATTGATTCTGGTAGAAGGCTTTCATAAAACAAGAGCACTTTGGGAGGCCGAGGGGCGAGGTTCATGGATCATTTGAGGTCAGAAGTTCAAGATCAGGCTGGCCAACATGGTGAAACCCATCTCTACTGAAAAATTCAAAAATTAGCCAGGCATGGTGGCAGGCACCTGTAATTCCAGCTACTCGGGAGACTGAGGCAGGAGGGTTTGTTGAGCCTAGGAGGCAGAGGTTGCAGTGGGCCGAGATCCTGCCACTGCACTCCAGTCTGGGCATCAGAGGGAGACCCTGTCTTTAAAAAAAAAAAAAATAGTTACAATGTTTCTATATGTTATTGTCAGAAGACTATGAAATTTTAGAAAGTGTTGCATTGCAAACATGGTGGAACCTCCTAACTGAAATATATCATTAGTGCATTAAATATTATGAATGCCATTAGTGGCATCAAGCATACTGAAAGACAGATATTCAATGGAGCAATACCGCAGTAGCTGTCTAGACACTACATACTTTATTGAAGTGATTCTGTTTGCTGACTTCAGGAAAGATAGCTGTATGTAATCCCTTCAAGTCTAGGAATATTTAATCATCTTTTCATATTAAGATGTGTGGCATTGTGGGGAAGATATTTTGGTGGTATGTAAAAACATTCATAATTATTTATATTTCCTATTTTCTAATCTTATCCATTTGTGGATTTTAATTAAGATTAATATTTTTATGGTTGATAATGTCCTTTAGTTGAACAGCAAAGAAACAGGCCATTTTCAGCCAGTACCTGATAGGTTTATAATTGAGAAAATTTAAGTTTTCACTGAAAATGCCTCAATTAAAAAGATTTTCATAGGAGTAGACCAAATCTTCATTAAACTGACAATTAGAAATAAAGCTGTCCCACATTTAGTTTAAAGGACCAGTTTGTGTAGGGAAGGGGGACGCCAAGGCAAAGAATATTTGCTTGACACTAGAAAGTTAGCATTGTTGAACATAAAAAAATTATGTCATGACCTAGAAACTTACAAGTAAACAAGGAAGGTCTATTGTCAGGTAGATGAAAAGTTATGGGAAGAAATGCAGAAGGCCTTTCCCATAGTTTTCTGGAAAATATCTACTGCTCGGGCCCTGTGAAACACAAATAGCTTGTGTGAGAGGTGCTCAGGACTTTATTGTTAAGCACCCCTTCTACCCTAGACATAACATTTTCACTTGCTTTATTTATTCATAATATTATTCACCACTTGCTATGAGTTGAATTGTGCCTCCACCCCCCCCCCCAATAAGAGACATGATGAAGTCCTCCCCCAGTGCCTTAGAATGGGACCTTGTTTGGAAATAGGGTTGTTGCAGGTATAAGTAGTTAAGATGAACCATACTAGAGTGGGGTGGGCCACTAATCTAGTGTGATTGATGTCCTTATAAGAAGACATCCATGTAAACACAGAGACACACAGGGAGAATGCTATGTGACAATGGAGGCAGAGATTATAGTGATGGATCTACAAGTTAAGGAACACCAAAGTTTGCCAGCAACTATCAGAAGCTAGAGAGAGGCAAGGAAGAATCCCCCTTCTGGTGTCAGAGGGAGCATGATCCTGCCAACACCATGATTTTAGAGTTCCAGCCTCCAGAATGAGACAATACATTTCTGTTTATTTTAAGCCACCCTGTTTATGGTACTTTGCTATGGCACTCCTGGAAAACTGATGCACCACCCACTAAGTATTGGGTCTTGACTAAGAGTTTCTTATTCTCATGAAGCTCACAAAGTACTTACAAATGCTATGCTCTGATAAGGAATCTATTAACAAAGACCTCCTAGGGGAAACAACAGCTAAATTGAGAGTTGAGGGATTAATAGTTAGCCAGGTGGAAAGAGTAGAGGAAGGAAGGCCTGAGAAACAGAAGAGTGTGCCCTGTGCCACAGAGAGAAAGGACTTCCATCTGACTGAAGTGCAGATGTGCCACAGGTGGTGGAGAGATGGCGCAGAGAGAAAGATGGGGCTGAGATCATTCTAAACCACATCAGCCATGTGAAAGAGTGTGGGTTCATCTTAAGGCTGGTGGGGAGCCACTGAAGGAGGGGAGTGGCGGGATTGGACAAGTGTGTAAGAAAGATGAATCTGGCCACAGTTAGTAGACTGGATGGGAGGAATGTGAGACTGGTCAGGAGGACAGGTTTTCATTTGGTGTTTGGACTTGAGTACTCATCACTGGAATGAAGCAGGAAGTAGGTGGTGAGACGGAAAGGATCCCACGGCCCAGAAGGAAGAATAAAGCCAGACAGGCTAGGGACTGCCCAGGGCTTCCCACTGTCAAACTCCGGAATTACAACTCTGTCTCTGGTGGATGAACTTCTTGGTCTGTGCCTTTCTTTACTCCTCCAGACACAGGACCTTCTCCTTAAAGCTGCTACTATCCTTCTTTTTTATTTATTTATATATTTATTTATTTATTATTATTATACTTTAAGTTCTAGGGTACATGTGCATAACGTGCATGTTTGTTACATATGTATACTTGTGCCATGTTGCTGTGCTGCACCCATCAACTCGTCAGCACCCATCAACTCGTCATTTACATCAGGTATAACTCCCAATGCAATCCCTCCCCCCTCCTCGCTCCCCATGATAGGCCCCGGTGTGTGATGTTCCCCTTCCCGAGTCCAAGTGATCTCATTGTTCAGTTCCCACCTATGAGTGAGAACATGCGGTGTTTGGTTTTCTGTTCTTGTGATAGTTTGCTAAGAATGATGGTTTCCAGTTGCATCCATGTCCCTACAAAGGACACAAACTCATCCTTTTTTATGGCTGCATAGTATTCCATGGTGTATGTGTGCCACATTTTCTTAATCCAGTCTGTCACTGATGGACATTTGGGTTGATTCCAGCCATCCCATTACTGGGTATATACCCAAAGGATTATAAATCATGCTGCTATAAAGACACATGCACACGTATGTTTATTGCGGCACTATTCACAATAGCTACTATCCTTCTTAAGGTTGAAGTTCCTTCCTTCTCTTCCACCCCAAGACCTTCCCACTTGCCTTTCTGATTAAACCTGAATGCAGATAAGTATAGAATCCAGGGGAACTGAATGCAGGGATCTTGTTTTGTAACTTCCTCATTGGAGGCAGATACTGAATCTATAAGCATATTGGTTAAGGGCATGGGCTGTGGAGCCATGCTGTGTGGGCTTAAGTCCCAGATCTGTCACTTACTGTGTGACCTTGGACAAGTCACCTGATGTGATTATGCCTCAGTTTCATCTCCAAAACATAGAAAAATAAAAGCATCTCCTGCCAGGCGTGCTGTGAGAGTCATGCTGTGAATTAACTCATGCAAAGAACTTAAAGAAGTACTTAGCACTTAGATCCAATTAAATGTGAGCTATTATTATAGTTACTGAATCTTTGCACCACCCATGGAGCTATTGGGGAAATCACATACAGGCTTATATGTTAGCCAGTCCCTATAGATGGGTTATACATCTGAATTAAGATGTGGAAATAAGGTAAAGAGAAAGATGAGGATTTTAGAAATACATGTAAGAGAAAATTAGGTAATTGATTTTATGCATGCAAAATTTATAAGGAAGAAACAAAAAACATGCTAGACTTTAGAAGGAAATAATTATTTTTCTTGGGGTGGAAGGCAGAGGAAGAAGACCATCATGAAACAGAATTTTTTAAATGTGAATAAAATAGGCTATTATTCAATAAAAATGAGGAAAGAAGGGTATTATCAGCTGCAGCCATAGTATGTACAAATGCAAGCAGAGCTGACATGTTTAGTGATGGTCCTTAGCCTAGAAAAAGAGAAAGATACTGGTATTTAACCAGAGGAGAAGAGACTGATTTATGGTGGTGGGCCACCATGAGTATAAATAACTCTTAGCACATGGGGTATAAAAATAATCTCTCTCTCTCTCTCTCTCTCTCTCTCTCTCTGTGTGTGTGTGTGTGTGTGTGTACTTGCATGCACTTACCTGTTTGTTTACAAGGTTACCTTGTCTTCTAATGATTAGATTTCTGTATATCAAGGGGAGGTTTCAGAAGGCAGACTAAGGTTAAATGGTGAACTCCATTTTCAATCTATTTTACTGTCAAAGCCTCCTACTTCATTATGAAATAGTTACGCAAAAAAAATGAAATTGAATGGTATAGGAGCATAGAGACCTTTATGTGTAGAAAGTCAAGCTTATGGAATATATACTTGTATAGAAATATTTTCTATGAGAATGGTAACCTAATTTGTCATGTTAGCTAAATGCAAAAGATAATTTATTTTATAGGGAGCAATTTTATACATAGGATTGATGGAGTGCATTTCTCCTGCCAGTTTTGCGATTTCTGGCATTTTCAATAAACAAACAGGACCAAAGGATAATATAATCCATTTAATAAGTTGGTACATTTATTCCAACAGAAATATGTTTATGTTTGTCCCATTTTCATCTCATTTTACTCCCCACATCGGCACAGTTGCCCTAATTGCTTTCCAATTTGTATACATTTTTGCACTTAAAAAATTTAAACTGAGAAATCTCTTTCAAGGACTTCTTAAGTACCAAAGGGGTGGGATTCTACTAAACTAATGTATCCATGTGTCAATCAGCATCCTGTGTAATGCATTTCTGAAGTACAAAATTGCACTTATTGCCCTCTTGCTCTTTGCTTATTCTTGATCTCCGATAAAACTTATAAAGAAAACAAGTAGTATGAATTTGTGCTTGTTTGCTTAGCCAGAGAAACAAAGGCAAAATGCATATTCGGAGGTATACTGATAGCGATGTTTCCATGGAAACAAGGATGCTATCATAATATTTATATCCATCTACTATGCTTTAGTTTATTTTGGGGTATGGTGTTAAAATGATAAAATATATGACTTTCTTTTCACAAAAAACTTTATATTAGGTTGATTTTTATTTCTGGGTCAGATGTTTTTAAAGGCTTACTTCATGAAAACTATCAAGAAGTCACATTAAAAAAATAATTTTAATTATTCCCCATATGTTATAAATTACATTCATTTGCTTGTTTGTAAAATTTTGAATTCAGATACATGACACAGTAAGTCTCACCCAGTATTAAAGTTAGGGGTAAATACAGTCATCCGTAGGTGTCCGTGGGGGATTGTTTCCGGGACTCCCATGGATACCAAACTCCAGGGATGCTCATGTCCCTGACATAATGGCATAGCATTTACATATAACGTAGGCACGTCATTTCTGTATACTTTAAAGCATTTCTACATTACTTATAATATCTAATAAATGTAATGCTTTATAAATTGTTGTTATACTGTATTGTTTAAAGAACAATGACCTAATGCATGCAGGGCTTAAAACCTAGATGACGGGTTGATAGGGGCAGCAAACCACCATGGCACATGTATACCTATGTAACGAACCTGCATATTCTGCACATGTATCCCAGTACTTAAAGTAAAAAAAAAAAAAAAGGAATAAGGACAAGAAAAAAGTACACATGTTCAGTACAGACACAATTTTTTCCAAATATTTTTGATCCATAATTGGTTCAATCCACCAATGGGGAACCTATGGATATAGAAGGTTGACTGTACATGCATTTCTCTACATTCCACAATTATATTTTATGGGAGACTTTTTTTTTTTTTTTTTTTTTTTTTTTTGCTATTTGCTTTTTAAGCTTTAAGTTGGAGATTCAAGAGATCCATAGTAGGAGAACAAATCAGCTATGCAAGGTAGGGATCTAAGATATTAATCTCCCACGAATGGACATATATTGCTGGTCTCATGTAAGATTAATATGGGGTATAAGAGAGTGAGATCTCTTATTGAAATCACTTAATACATCTATTTATGTACTTAATATATAATATATTCAAAGCAGTGTTTTCTGTGCTCAGGATGTAAGAATGATCTGGAAAACTGTCCATGGTTTTGCGAAGCTTATATTCTAGTTAGTGGAGGAGATGGGTACTAAACAAACATCAAATGTGCCACAGAATATTATATAAAACTTTGAAAAATCGTGCAGGTACACAGGGTTATAGAAAGTGATAACTAATAGAAGCCAGTTATACCCAAATATGGTGTTGTCATATACATTTTAAAAGCTTTGCCTCATTTATCATTGCCTTGGGTCTTTATATCAAACCTCAGGGTTTCCTCGGTAGGTGTTATTCCTAGTTGCTGAGAAAGAGAAACCAAGGAACTGCATGGCTAAGGAACCAGTTGGCCTGATTCGGAAGGTCACAACACAGGCCTTTTTCACTCAGCCTTTTAGGCACTTTAAATTAGAGTTGTTGAATAAATGGGTGAATGATTGAAAGAATGAACATACCTAAATATGGCTTTCAAATTGGACATACTGTCTTTTTCACCTTTTGTAGGTGAAGTGTCTCAGGACTGAAAAGGAATCAGGAGCTTAAGCTTTAATTTGGTTGTGATGTTTCTCTGTTTTCTCTCTCTTAGAAAGAGGATGTGACATCAGCCTGACTCTGACACTTAACCAGCAGTGTGATTTTAGGCAAGGCAAAACCTAATCTCTCGTGGCCTTGGATTGCTCCTATAAAAATTGGGAATAACAATATCAATATTGCCCATTTCACAGATTTTTTTTAGTATCATATAAGATGAAATATATGCAACTTTAGATGATCATACTTTATTTATTGGAGTGCAATGGCTTGATCTCAGCTCACTGCAACCTCCGCCTTCCAGGTTCAAGAGACTCTCCTGCCTCAGTCTCCTGAGTAGCTGGGATTATAGGCATGTGCCACCACGCCTGGCTAATTTTTGTATTTTTAGTAGAGGTGGGGTTTTGTCGTGTTGGCCAGGCTCGTCTCGAACTCCTGGCCTCAAGTGATCTGCCGACCTTGGCCTCCCAAAGTGCTGGGACTACAGGCATGAGCCACCACACCCAGCCTGATTGTACATATTTGAGTCATCATTGATCCTTTAAAAAGTAATCTTCATTTCACTTGAATTAGAGAAGCATTTTTTTCCAGATACTTCATAAAATAATCTTTGGTGCCCCTCTCTTATTTTGATGAAAAAGTTTCAGTGTGAGTTATCATACCTTTAAAGAAAAAAAGAAACCTAATCAGCTTCTTTTTATATAACAAGTGTACTCTTTAAATGCCAGATCACAGGAGTTCTCACCACCTGTGAACTATGCTATTACTCTGGAACTGTGTTGTTACAGGGTGAAATGTTAAAAAATGAACTATTTATAAGTAAGGGTAAGGATTCTGTGTTCAATATTTTTGTGTTGAGTTAGGAGAATTATTGCATATGCTGATTTATTTTAATTTTTCAATATATTGCTATGGTTGATAGAAGTCAACTTACAATGTAGCATCTTATATTCATTGCAAAAATCACATGTGTCTTAAAAACAACTATTTTATGAAATTTCTAAACAGTCTCAATGACTAATGTATTTAGCCAAACACAGATGCTAAATATCTAGAGCTTTAAAACTCTAGTGTTGAATTCAATAACTATTATTAAACAACTACCCTACTAACTAGGGAGACGGGATAGAAATTATGGTGTTCTTGGAGAGACAGACATGCCTATAAAAAGCAAGAGGATAAATACAGGTAAACTAGTTTTGTTGAAGACCTCAAAGGAGAAAGCAATAATTTAGCTGGGCTTGGATGACAAGTAAGTCTGGATAGATGTGACTGGGAAAAGACATAGGGCTTATCTTTGCCTAGAGAGGGGAGCAACATGCTAACACTTATTGAGCACCTCCTGCATTCCAAAAACTTTGCATTTATTTTCTCATATAGCCCTCTCAGCTGGCCTCTAACACAGGTTATGTTATCTTCATTTTTCAGACTAAGATCCTAAGTATCAAAGTGTCTGAGAAATTTGTGCAAAATCAGAAGAGATTCAATCACAGAGTGGTGGATATTACCACTGAAGTCTAAGTGCAAATTCTTTGCTGAAGAAACCACTGAGACATTTTAATCTAGACTATTAAAAAGCTCTTACAAATGTTTGAGTACATAATTAAGATAACTGCATTGAAGTGGTATGATTTGTTCCCATATTCAGAATAATGTCATTTTATATGATCTCTTTATTTTCAAATTGGAGAGGAGATGTTACTAAGTGAGAAGACCAAGTACATCTTTGTATAACTAATGGTTACAACTCCTCTATGGCATATCCAGTACAGCGGTCAGTTTTTGAAATACGATATTGTGTAATAGTCTTGAAAATACAGCTTTCTCTATTTGATAATGTTTTATGTAAGAACATTGGCTTTTTCTGTTGCCCCATTGAAATCGTTTTAACTTGTACTTTTCACAGAGATTTTCTGAATTATCTCAAACCTCAGATATACCACCTGGAGATCTTCATTTCAAAACAAAGAATGTGATTCCTGCTTTTGCCACAAAAATGGAAAAAAAAAGTGTAGTTTTGATAGAAAAATTCTAGGGATATATATATGCACGCGCGCACACACACACACACACACACACATATATACTTGAAGTATAAGAAACTCTTTTGAGAAAGCGAAAGTTTAGTTGACTCTTCAGTTTGTAGTAACCATTCATGTTTTAAACTTTAGTATTGTAAAACTAACATCCATAATCAAATGGGGAGAGTTTTTGTTGTTATGTGTTTTTCCTAGAATAGATATGTTAGAAGAGCAAAACTGTCAATAGCAGAAAGCAGAAACTTTTTTTTTTTTTTTTTTTTTTTGAGATGGAGTCTCACTCTGTTGCCCAGGCTGGAGTGCAGTGGTGCCATCTCGGCTCACTGCAAGCTCTGCCTCCCTGGTTCACACCATTCTCCTGCCTCAGCCTCCTGAGTAGCTGGGACTACAGGTGCGTGCCACCACACCCGGCTAATTTTTTGTATTTTTAGTAGGGATGGAGTTTCACCGTGTTAGCCAGGATGGCCTCAATCTTCTGACCTCATGATATACCCGCCTCAGCCTCCCAAAGTGCTGGGATTACAGGCGTGAGCCACCGCACCTGGCCAGAAACACGGTTTTTAATTTTATTTATTTGATTTAATAAATGAGCATTTTGTTTTTTACTTTTTACTAAGTACAGAAGGGGCTTTCTTATTTGATGTAATCAGAGACAGTACTCTATCATATGAAAAATTATTTTAAAACAAGTAATCATTTTTAAAAGGTATGTAAATACCATAAACAAGTTATTTTGCTTTGAGTATGCAACTGCATATGTTTTTTTGTTTTGCAATGTGCCAAACATTCTTCTTTGAGAAAGGGTTGGACAGTAGGAGTTACTTTATTATTTATGTAAGCCATACTCATTATGAATTTTCTATGATTTCCAATTGTTGTTTTACTTTTCATTTGAGTTATTTAAAAATATTTCTGAAACAATCTGGGTACAGAAATAGAATTAACAGAATGAAAATTTTTGTTTTGTATTTTCAAAGCTTTTATGGTTGTCTTGCCTAATCTATTTTATCTAATTTGGCACTGGTTTTGGGGAGAGGAAAGGTGAATTTCCTTTATTGAGCTTTTCAAAAGCCTTTTTAAAAATATATATATAAGCAACATATCCCTTTTTTCATATTCATATTTCATCACTTTTTTGGTATTTTTCTAATAATTTCAGTGAAATTCTTACTAGCATAATTAGTTTTGTTAGCAAATACATCTAATTGCAATGATGAAAGCAGAAGGGCTTGCTAGAGAGCAGCTACCAGGCACAAGCATTCTGTTTGCCCTGGACAACTGACAGTATCATAGAGGGAATGGATCGTACTGCTTAGGTTGAGGCCATCTGTACTGGGTAGGTGTGGTATGAGGTCTGTGGAAGGCAACAAGGGGAGCTGGAGAAGGATCATGCCCTCAGCCTTATTCTTACTGAGCAGACAAACCTTAAATGCAGTTTTCATAAACATCCAAAATGTTCAGAGAAGGTATCTTTCACATAGGAGGAGTATTTTTAATTAGACCTTGAGGATTATTAGTAAATGTAAGTTGAAAGGAGGAAGATAGAACGTAAGCAAAGAGTTAGAATCAGAAATACTCTAAGTGACAGACTATGCTCTCTTGTCCAAATACCTGGAACCTAGGCATAAACTTCATGTACACATGCATATGCTTACACATCTGTTGAATAATTGAATGAATGTTAGGACAGAGAATGTGGACTTTATCATCTTGGCAGTGGGAAATATGTATATAGGTATTTTAGCAGGTGTTAGAAACTGAGAGTGTGTTTTATAAAGAAAACTGAATTCTGTGTGTAGAGGATAGATGGATTGGATGGGAGGAGAGAAGCTGCAGGTGAGGAGACCAGCCTGAGGGTTGGATGGACTTATTGCATAATACAAAGATAAAAAGAACTGGACTTGAAATCAATGGGACTGGATGTGATATCAGCGTTATCAGTTATTGCATCATGTTAGTCACATTCCAAAATAGCTGTCAGCCACAGTTTTCTAGAAAATGCAAAGTTAATACTTCTAAAATAGAACTTTTGTGAAAAATAAATGAGTTAAATTCAAGAAAATCTCTATCACAGTGTCTGGCATATCCATCCATCCATTAATTCCTTCATATCTCCATTTACTCAGTGTTGATGAAGCATACTCTTACGACACTGGGAATACTAAGGTGTAAAAGCCAAACAAGCATATGGGGCCATATACTTCATACGTGACAGCTGAATCTGCATTATAAAATAGTTCCAGGCTGAGTGTGGTGGCTCATGCCTGTAACCCTAGCATTTCGAGAGGCTGAGACAGGTGGATCACTTGAGCTCAGGAGTTTGTGACTGGCCTGGGCAACATGGTGAAACTCCATCTCTACAAAATAATATAAGAAACTAGCTGGGAATGTTGGCACACACCTTTGGACCCAGCTAGTTGGGAGACTGAAGCATAAGAATCTCTGGAGCCTGGAAGGGAGAGGTTACAGTGAGCTGAGATGGTGCCACTGCACTCCAGTCTAGATGATAGAGCAAGACCCTGTCTCAAAAATTAATTTAATTTAATTTAAATAGTTCCAGTAAAATTAATATGATGGTAGTACAAAATCAGAGAGAAATTGGAAGAGTAATACTGGGTTTTGCAGAACGATTAACTTGATCAAATTTAATGTATTGAGCAAATGTAGGAAAAGAAAGAGCCAAATTGGATGTGGGAGTCTTTGAGAGAATAATAAGAGGGAAGTTGGAATAGGAACTATATTAGAGAAAACACCAAGAACGTAGGAAAATGCAGTGTCAAATATGAGATGGCAATTGGACATCCAAAAAACATATCTGGAAGGCATGCAGAAAATGCATGTTTTGAATCAAAATTTGATGGACATATCATTGATATATACATAGTGTTAGAATCTTGAGACTTGGTGAGTTTCCTGAAAGAATGTGAAGAAAAATGATAGTAGCTATCATTTATTTAACATTTATAAATTAAGCACTGTTTTAAGTAATTTACACGAGTTATCTTATTTCTTCCTTGCAACGGTAGCAGAGGTAATTGCTGTCTTATCCTTAATTTACTGATGGGGAACCTGTGGATCAAGAAATGAAGTAATATGCCCTGTTCAAATAGCTAGACAGAGTCAGACAAGGGATTGCACCTAGGTTTGTCTGACTCCACAGGACAAAGACTTGACTTCAATCCAAGTTAAAAATTGAAAGGAAACGTGTTCCTGGACCTCTGGGGGTGGACGGTAGAGAGTATTCAGAAAAGCTGGGCGTGAGATCATTGGAAGGTATGTTTTATTTTTAAGATGGGGTGAACTGTGCATATTTGAAAAACTGTAAGGAAGACAAAAGAGAGATGGAAACAGGAATCGTTATGAAACCAGAGACTCAAAAGGAAAAATGAAACCTTGTACTTGTATAATTGTTTTCATTTTTCAAAAGGCTTACAGATCTGGTATGCTAAGGTTCCTCTCTCGAAAAGCCCTGTGAGGTTCAAAGGGTGGATATTGTACCCACTTTACAAATAGAATGCGTGGAGACACAGGGCAATCAAGTGACACACCTGTAGACCTGCAGACCTGGATTATGGTCAGAAGATCCTGATGTTCCAATTTCCTGTGTTCTCTTCCTAAATTTCACTAGTAGAAAGTTAGGAACTCTGCAATGCAGACACCAATAATTTAACTTTGGTAGGAAGACCCATGATGGAGATCCTAAAGAAGATGAGATAATGGATGCTTATTTCAGACATTCTTTGATGACCTACACAATGCCAAGAAATATGTGACAGTCTAGACATAGAAAGATGAAAAGGACAAGGCTCTAATACTGGCAGAGCACCCAAAATAGATGAACAAGGTGGGAAAATATAGCAGTATAGAAAATAAGAAAGAACAACAATAATTTCAAAGGTTTCAAAAAAGGGATGTTGCCAAAGCTGGTTTGGAAGATAAATAAAAGTCTTCTGTGTCAGTGAAGGAGTGGGAACCTTATATGCATGGCATGGGCTAGCTTTTTTGTGCTTGGGGAAAATGAAAAGCTTGTTGCTGCTTAGTGTATGTGGCTGGGAGTTGACAGTGTTGGAACAATGTATGGGAGGCAGATGAAGCAGAACTATGAAATACCTATGTGAAAAGGTTTTGTAGAGTATACTTCAGTGCTGAGGGTCCACCCGGTGCCTACATTTTCCAGGTTATGTTTCAGAACAAAACAATAGATCCTGAGGATAGTAAGATCTTACTAGATGCTTTGCTACATTTCCTAAATAGGCTTAGAAAAATATGAAATACTTCAGTCTCTGCTTGGAGACTTACAGTGCACACCTGTTTTAAAATCACTCAAAAGGCTCGGGCTTAAGGAAAAAATCTGTTTGTGGTAAACATTTTTGGTGCCCTGTATCACACCTCTGATGCCCACCTCCCAAGCATCTGCAGAGAGGGTAGACAGTTCCTTGCAGGTTCATAGTGGAAGCTCTGATGGAGAGGAGGGAGTCGTTGACCCCAGGGAAATTCCTCCACTATTGGGGTTGGGAGCCTGTGTATACCCATGACTCCTGTCTTTCAAATGGATGATTCTGGATAGCCTTTTGTATGGTTGTCAGAGGTTCATTTGAAATCAACTTCTCATTGCCTACAGTAGCAACTTCAATAATGTACCCAGATGTTGAATTTTCCTCCATCTCTCCCCTTTCCTTCCCCACTGCCTCTAAGATCACGCCACATAAACTATGTCACCCAAGTCTTTTTGGAGGCTCTGGTTTGGGGGAAACAAAACTAAAACACTATTGAACTTTTGTTGAATAAGGTATTATTTTTCATAAGGGTAAAGTTTTATTTTCCTAAGACACACTTTGCCATGGGAGAGGTTTCCTTTAGGGGCTTTATACATAATTAAATGTTTTGAGAATTGGACCAGCAAGAAAGGGAACAAAAAATGGAGGAGACACTTTGAATTTGGGTGTTGGGGAATGGAGCAAGAAATAATGAAAATAATGATTGAGTTTTGAACATGCTGATACTGAAGATAACTAAGAGTCAGTTGTTTATGTTTAATATTCTGATTTAGGAGATCTTCTTAGTGCTTCTGCGTGTGCCATAATGCAGGAAGAAAGGTGTGGTCATTCACTGAACTGGGAGTTTTGTATTTTTGTAGTGGGCATGCTTTAATGAGATTTATCAACTAACTGAAACTTTACCACTTGATTGCAAAACTGAATCGTTACATGGGATTCTTTTTTACAGCAAGCTTGTCCAACCTGCAGCCCATGGTGGCTTTGAATGCAGCCCAACACAAATTTGTAAACTTTCGTAAAACATTATGAGTTTTTTTATGATTTTTTTTTAGCTCATTGGCTATTGTTGGTGTTAGTGTATTTTATGTGTGACCCAAGACAATTCTTCTTCCAGTGTGGCCTAGGGAAGCCAAAAGATTGGACACCCCTGACTTACAGTAAGGGTGAAAACCATAACTGAATTGCAGTCTTCATTTTGATTGCTTTTCTGGGTATGTTCATTGGGTTTTTTCTTAGCTTTTGCATGGCAATGCACAACTTTCTTTTATTGACAGCAACCTGATTCTTTCAAAGGCAGTCTTGTCATTTACACTGCTCATGTAATGATTTAATTTGATAACTACCAATCACTAAGCATTTCAACATTAAACATTAAAGACGTTTAAGGTATTACGTATGGAAGACTATTACATTGCCTGTGTCTGTGTTCCTGGTACAAATTGTCACTACTGGATAGTATTTTTCATTTTAATTGAAGAGGTAACACTTCACCTCATAGCATCAAATAGCGTTGTATCATACAAGTAGTAAAGCTCACATCCAGTTTTCAGTGACAGTGATTTTACTTGCTCTTCATGCTGTGATCACAAGTAGATATAAAGCATTTTGAGGCAGAGCTCTTCAGTTTTTAAATGTTGAGACCGTTTAGTCAGCTGGCCACCATTTCAGATATATTGCCACTATTATGTTCCATTTTAGTTCTTTTAGAGGGAAAATGGCTTGTTTTACTTTGCAGTCTCTTATTGACATCTTTTTTAATATTTCTGTGCCCAATTGCACATATGGCCTTTGCCAGCATTTCCCATAAAATTTTCTACATAGAATTATTTGGTCAAATACATTTAGGATACTCTATAATATCCATTCCACTTTAGTAGACATTATCAGTCCATAATTTATATTAAGGTCTCTGACTTATTCTGCATAAAGAAACTCATTTAACTTGGCTTGACACAAGTTTACTCAAATTTACTTGTTGGGAAATGGTAGTCATTGTTCTGGTTGATTTTAAGTCATACAGAGACAGACTCGTGCACTATACCCCTGCAGTGACACCGAGTGACATTTCACATACTCTGCTTGGTAGTTCACTACCTAGGTCAATCCAGGTGAGAAACCAACACCAACAATATGTAGGAAGGGGAAACAGATTGAGCACAGAATGTCAGAGAAAGTCAGAGTGACCCCAGTTTCTTTTCTCCATATGCATTGATTGTTTCCTGGGATTTTCCTTGCCACTGCGTGGGAAGATCAACCTGAAGTGCAGAGCTTCGGTAGGCAATAGAAAACCAGGCCCAATATAGAAAATTAACAGACATGTATCAAGGTGAAGATTTTTATACACCAGAAATGGTCCATGTGAATTTTTACAAAAAAACTAGTCACAAGGAGGAGTGTTCTTCCCTAAGCTCTCTCTCTGCACACCTTTCTTTGAGGTTGACTTTGGAGATAACTGGCCCCATGTTGTGACTGGAGCTTTGGACTCTGGTAGAGGAGCACACAGAGCTGATGGCCAGAAGTGGGGTCAGCGAGCCACTTCTGTCCTGTAGGAAATGTGGGGGAAGAGGAAAGAAAATAAAAGGAAATACAGAGAGCTGGATTTTATCTTTGCTTGCTTGCTTATTATTTTTTAATTCAGACTTCCCTGGTTTATACATACTCATTGTGTATGTGTATTTAGTTCTAATTTTATCACATGGGTGTTCATGTGTTGACCACCACAGTCAAGAAAGAGAACAGTTCAGGTCCCACAAGGATCCCTCATAGTACCCTTTGATAACGACACTCCCACCTCTGCTTCCACCTTCCCTAACCTTGGCAGCCAACAATATACTCCCATTTCTGTTTTTGTTTTAATTTTTTTAAGAGATGGGGTCTCACTATATTGCCCAGGCTTGTCTCTAACTCCTGGCCTTAAGCAATCCTCCTACCTCAGCCTCTGGAGTTGCTGGGATTACAGTTGTAAAACACTATCCTCAGCACCAAACCCTGTTTCTAAAATTTGATTGTTTTAAAGTTTTACATAAATGGAATCTTATAGTAAGTAACCTTTTGGAATTGGCATATGTTTGTCAGCATCATTTCCTGAAGATTCATCAAAGGGGTTGGGCATATGAAGATTTCATTGCTTTGAGTTGCAGGGCAGCATTCCATGGTATGGATGTAGCAATGTGCATTTAACCATTCACACATTGAAGGTATTTGGGTTGTTTCCAGTTTAGAGCTGTTACACATAAAACTCTGTGAATGTACAGGTGTTTGTGTGAACAAGTGTTTTCATTTCTCTAGGATAAATGCCCAAGAGTGCAATTGCTGGTCATATGGTAGTTGCATGTGGTTCGTTTTACAGGAAACTAAAAAAAAAAAAAAAAAAAAAAAAAGTTTTCCTTAGTGGCTTTAACATTTTACACTTAAGAAGACAATGTCTGAATCATCCAGCCTGCTTACATCCTCTCCAAGATCTAGTGCTGTCACTGTTTTGTTTTTTGTTTTTAGCTGTTTTGGTAGGTGTGGAGTGATAGCTCATTGTAGTTTTAATTTGCATTTCCCTGATGTCTAATGATGTTGAACATCTTTTCAGGTCCTTATTTTCCATCTGTTTTTCCTCTTCAGTGAACTGTTTCTTTGTGTCTTCTTCCCATTTTCTAATGGAATCATATGTTTTATACTATTGAATTTTGGGCAGTCT
Source organism: Macaca mulatta (assembly GCF_049350105.2). NCBI lineage: Eukaryota > Metazoa > Chordata > Mammalia > Primates > Cercopithecidae > Macaca > Macaca mulatta. The sequence continues at coordinate 137,972,314 of NC_133407.1, read as the reverse complement.
TACTTATTCCAGATACTGTTTCTTTAGTGGATAAGTGGTTTTCAAGTATATCCTCCTGGTTCGTGGCTTTTCTTTACATCCTCTTCACTTGAACTTTCACAGAGCAGAAGTTTTAAATGTTGATGCAGTCTGGTTTATCAGTCCTTCCTTTTAAAGACCATTCAATTGGTGTCAAGTCTAAAAACTCTTTGCCTAGCCTTACATCCCAAAGATGGTTTCCAATATTTTTAAAATAAAAGTTCTATAGCTTTATGTTTTACATTTAAGTTTGTGGTCTATTTTGAGTTGATTTTTAAACTGAGTAAAGTTTCAGTTGATTTTTTTTTTCTATCCTTCCATTGAATTGCATTTTTTCAAAAATCAGCTGAGCCCATTTTTGTAAATCTGTTTCTGGGTTCTCTGTTTCGCTCTATGGATCTATGTGTCTCTCCCTGTGCCACTACCGCATGATCTTGATCATTGTAGCTATATTATAAGCCTCAATATTAGGTAGAGTGATTCTTCCTGCTTTGTTTTTAGTCTAGATTGTTTTAGGCATTCTAAGTCCTGTGTCTTTGCATATAAAATTTAGAATAAGCTTGTCTTTATCTACAAAAGAGAAAGAACAAACCCAAAACCATGCTGGTATTTTGATCAGAATTATATTAAACTTATACACTCGTGTCACTTAATGACAGGAATATGTTCTGAGAAATGCATCATTAGGTGATTTCATCAAACATCATAGTATGTACTTACTATACTCAGATGGCATAACCTACTACATACCTAGGCTGTATAGTATAGACTGTTGCTGCTAGGCTACAGACCTGTACAGCAGATCACTTTACTTAATACTGTAGGCAGCTGTGACATAGTGGTGAGTATTTGTGTTTCTGAACATATCTAAGCATAGAAAAGGTACAGTACAATATAAAAGACAGGAAATGGTATATCTATACTGAACACTTACCATGAATGGAGCTTGCAGAACTGGAGGCTGTTGTGGGTGAATTGGTGAGTGAGTGGTGAGTGAATGTGAAGGCCTAGGACATTACTATACATTACTGTAGACTTCATAAACACTGTACACTTAGGCTACACTGAATTTATAAAAATATGTTTCAGTAATAAATTACTCTTGGCTTACTGTAACTTTTGTATTTATAAACTTTTTAATGTTTTATAAATTTTGACCCATAATAACACTTAGCTTAAAACACACATTGTAAAGCTTTACTAAACTGTTTTCTTATACACTTATTCTATAAGCTTTTTAATTTTGTTAACCTAGGCCTTCACAGGGTCAGGATCATCAATATCACTGTTTTCCACCTCCACAGCTTATCGCACTGGAAGATCTTCAGGGGAGATAACATGCATGGAGCTGTCATCTCATATAATGACAATGCCTCCTTCCAAAAAACTCCTGAAGGACCTACCTCAGGCTGTTTTATGGTTAACCTCTTTTTTTTTAATTTGTAGAAGTAATATATTCTAAAATAACAAAAAAATTATAGCATAGTAAATGCATAAACCCCTAACAATTGTTTGGTATCATTCTCAAGTATTATATGGTATACATAATTGTATATGCAAAACTTTTATGTGACTGGAAGCATAGTAGGTTTTTTACACCATCACCACAAATACAGGAGTAATATATTTCACTACTATGCCATGATGGCTATGATGCCATTGTTGTAAATATGGTCTGGCCATATATGTGGTCCACCATTGACCGAAATGTTGTTTTGCAGCATATAACAGTGTATTAATTTGGGAAGAACAGCAATTATGTTGAATCTGACAATCCATGTGCATAGTATGTGTCTGCATTTATTTAAGCCTCTCCATTTTTTTTCTTTTTCATTAGCATTTTGTAATTTTCAGTATACAGATCTTTTGCATGTTTTGTTATGTGTAAATTACCTGAGTATTTTATTTTATTTGGAACAATTGTGAGTGGTTTTGAGTTTTTAATTTCAGTTTTTACATGTTTATTGTTAGTATGTACAAATTGTAACCTGTGATCTGCTTAACTCCCTTGTATTTCTGATGCTGGGGGGGAAAGCACTCGGTCTTTCACCATTAAATATGATGTTAGCTGTAGTTACTTGTAGGTGTTCTTTATCATCTTAGTTTGTTTTTAAAGTTCAAAAAATTGAGCTATATATAGCTTGACTTACATTTGGGTGACACTTGTAATCTTGCACTAGATATTTCAATGATCTGAAACTTATTAAACATTGACACTACTGTTTTCCCATAGTTCCTAGTGTTGCAAAAAAGGAGAAAAGTTTCGCTATTCCTTGACTGTAACATATATGTTCTTATACATCTATGTTGCTCCATCTGCCTCAGAAAAATGCCCACCCTGGCCCTCTGACTGCTACTGCTACTGTCGGTCTACTTGGCCGGGTTCTGCTTGTTAAAGCCTTGGTTACAGCTGCAGATTAACTACGCAGTCCTCTGTATACTTACCCCCTTTTCAGCAAAGTGCCACTTAAAATGTGCCATTACAATTAAGTTATTTTTCTTTGTTTCCTGATGTTACATCTATGAACTGGCCATATCAGATATCCAGAACAATATTCCTTGCACTCATGCACTGCAGAAAGAGTATCAATGCATGTATCTAGACCAATGGGCAGATCTGTGCCAGCTATATTTGTGCTTAGGCAAAAGAGATTTTACCTTTGGAGGAGACATTACTGGTTTCCATAGAACTATTCTATACTTTTTTGCATATTCTAGCTAAAATCAGTGATAGAAAACTTCCACACCGTGAAATAATATATGGCAGAAGATAACTAGAAATTGGACAGGAAGTTGATACATACTTGATCATCAAAAAATAATCTTTGGAAATTCCGTGTATGAGCTACATTCTGATATGATGTACTGCCCCATTTAGCCATTGGGAAACATTTGGATGGTCCAGTTTTGCAGTTCTAACTCAGTTAGTTACATTCCAGAGGCTTAATGTTTTGAGAATGCTGCATTTTAGTTACAGATTTTACAATACTATGTTATTGTATAATTTCTGCTGGATAGCCTGTGGTTAAAATAAGTCCATCAACTGTTTTTTTCTCCTTTATGGGCACACACAAGAGAGTTTTGCTGAATCACTTTACTCCATATTTAAAACTTTGCAATTTAATACTACTTTTCAGTAACAATAATATGAGGCACATAGGCCCTCTTATTTCTCTCTGATATACTGCTACATAGTCCTTAGAATATCCTTAAATGTCTACAGGTTCTGGTTTTATCAATTTGAAGGTAATTATTTTGCTTTTTATATTTTTCAAAGAAAAGTTGAAACTCTCCAAGTTGTATTCTAAAATACATCTACTGTTTCACACTCTGTATAGACACCACTTAGGCAATTTATATAAGCCCTTAAGAGCTGTGAAATCAGTATATTCTTTCAGAAATTGACAGTGCAATTGTTCTGATACAGAAAGTGACACCATAGAGTATATTAACTGTGTAATTCACAAGCATTTTTTTTGTAAGTCAGAGTTTAGAGAAACAGATCTTTCTTCCTCTTTCCCTATAGACTAAAGCATTTTTGAAAACAAAGTCAACAGAATTTTCTCTCTCCTGTAATTTAAGTTGGAAAGAATGAATCAGTATTTGCTGTACTGGATTGTCATTGGAAGAAATTAAATGTTCTCTAAAAATAACCACTGGTAATCAAAATAGTATTTGCCCTTGATTGCTATTTTTTTAACTTTTTTAAACACTTGAAAAATTCTTTGGATACTTATAATTATTTTTAGCAGCTATAAATAAAAGGGAATATGCTGATTTGAATTACTGTTATCCTTTGAATTCTACGTACTTGGTAATTTCCAGAGACAATATACCTTCTACAGAGCCCTTCACAATATGGGAAAAATAGGACTTGTACTCAGAAACTGAATATTTTCACATATTTTTGTAAATAAAAATAATTATAGGTAGAATAAAATCTATTTAGGCTATTTATGATAGAATATTTTAGGAAGGAAATTCATGAATAGTTGGTCATTTTTACAAGTTAAAGCTGAAAGTATTCATGACATGGTGAATCACTGGTGAATGTGAAAGTCGTATTTATGTATATTTTTGATTTAGGATATTTCATTTCCTTTTTTGAATTATATTATCTGGTTGGTTCATTCTGATATACACTTTGCCTTTGGATAGTTTATGCCATTTTTGACACTATTTCAGCAACATGGGATCAGTGGGTATATATTTATATTATATTGCTGAATTTCTGGAAGTTTTGGTAAAGAAATCAGCTTTTCTACCTCAAAGCAAATAGTTTTCTCTCTAGGTTCTTGGAAAGAGATTTTAAAATTGTTTTCCATGCAGGAACAGAAACCCAAATACTGTATGTTCTTACTTATAAGTGGAAGATAAATATTAGGTACTTATGACCGTAAAGATGGCAACAGTGGACCCTGGGGACGACTAGAGTGGGGAGGAAGGGAGAAGGGCAAGGATTAGAAAACTACATACTGGGTTCCGTACTCACTACCTGGGTGATAAGATCAATCATACCCCAAACCTCAGCATTACACAATATAACCACATAACAAACCTGTACCTGTACTTCCTGAATCTAAAATAAAGGGTGAAATTCTAAGTAAATAAAAATAAAAATTTTTAAAGAAAAGAAGCAAAAAATAAAATTGTTTTCTAAGAGAAAGGAAGGTCTTGGTGCAAAATTTGTCATTTAATTGGCCTTGCTGAAATTCAGTTTTGTTTTGTTTTCAAATCAGATCTTGAAAATTTTAAAACCAAAATGAGGAGTACAGTGTCTGTGCGTGAAGGCCAGGGAGTTGTGCTGCTCTGCGGCCCCCCACCGCACTCTGGAGGTAAGTCAGGCTCTGTTTCTGCTTTTCATATTTATTAAGGTTCAGGGCAAGGCCTGCAGCGCATGTACTGTTATTGCATCTGTAAATTACTCTGAGAAACTTGATAACCTGGGCATTAGATTCTGTCAGCTGAGTTGGAATATGAGGAACTCTACAAAAAATAATCCATCCAGAGAAGTTTCTAAACAATTGACTCATTGACTTTTGGGGTTTTAAAGACAAGAGAGATCACATTCGCTTCAGTTTCCTAATGGTGCTAAACAATGCTTTGTCATTACACCAGTATCATTTGCTTTTTAGTTTTATGCCATGTCAAATTGGATCTTGCTGTTTGTCTGCCTCTCTTTCTCTCTCTCTCTCTCTCTCTCTGTCTGTCTCACATACACACAAACTTGTTAGTATGTGCCAATAAGCCTCTTTATATATGTGTGTGTGTGTGTGTGTGTGTATATATATGATATGTGTGTATATTCACATCATTTACATTGGGGCATTGGAAGTGCAAAGTTTATGCTATATTGGTATAAATTGAAATATTACTAGAAATTCAGAACCTTACCAAGATAGTGACCCAGAGTAAAAATGAACTTCAGCACTTATGAAAATAATTTGATTATCTCTCCAGTATGAGCCTAGAGTGCTGGTTTGATTTTCCTATCGTGCTCTCTATTGCAAACTTGGTCACTTGCAGGAACAAAGAGGGCATTATTAATGAATAAATCACTGTTCTCAGAGAAACACACATTTCGTTATTGAGAGGATGAGAATTACTGGGAGATAAACAAGTTAGAGTGGATCTTTCTGACCAGAAGCAAAACTGAGAAGTCTACTTGTCATTATAGTGAAACTTATTCAAAGGAAAACATGCTGGAATTTATTTGTTCTGTGCTATACAAATTACAGTCTTTTCCACCCAGTGAGTTGTCAGTTTTGATCACAAACCCTCAGCCCAATAAAACAGATATCTCCCATCTTCAGGATCTGGCCACTTGAAATTTGTGAACCATCTGGAGACTGCAGAGTTGGAACTTGATTAACAAATAGGATTGCCAGCCATCACGTGATCTGCTGTGGGTTTAAATTGTGTTCTCCAATTTATTTCAAGAGTGTTCATAATTGCTGGAATCTTGACGTTTCAGAAGAACTTTAACTTTGAAGGAAAGCATAGTGCTTCTTGATTGCAAACAAAGTAACTGAAGTCAAACTGTCTTGACAAAAAATTGGGAGTTTGCAGGCTCACATAACTGGGATGATCAAATGGCTTCGAGTAGTGCTGTGTAGTTTTACAAAGACATATGCCATCGAGAAGGACGTGCTGTCTCTCCATGGGGTGTGGGGTTAGTGGATGGCCACCAGTTCTCACTCCTTCCTGGTCTGCCCCAGCTGCAGAGAGAACTTGCCCATAGTCACACCACTCTTGAGGAAGCCACATCTAGTGACTGAGCAAGGCTGGGGTATGAAGGGTCAGCCATTTCTGAACAACACTGGTCATTTCTGATTGAATCCACAGCTTCCTGTCAGGATGACCATGTCTTTGTTGGACCACATCACAGTTCAGTTTCTTTCTCTTCCCAGTTGAATCCTAGTTTTTTTCCTTTCATGGGTTTTGATCATTGATTAAAAGCTTTTATTCCAAACTCTATTTAGGTCTGCTCCCTGAAAACCCAATTTGTTGGATTCAGGGATTGAACCAATTTCATAAACAATCAATTTTTCCCTGTATTTCTTGATTCCACTTCTCTCCATATTGCCTCCATTCCCATGTATATATTCCTTGTGGGAGCACAGGTGGCCTCTGACAGCTCTAAGCTCTGTGATCCTTAATGCTAAATATCCTAATGAAGCAGACACCCTATTTCTCTATGGCTCCTGATTCTTTTAGAATCAGCCCTATTTATGGGAGCCCTGAAGCTGAGGGCTTGAGTCAGTCCACCTACTGACAAGCACTGGAATGAGAAAGAAGCAGTTTCCAAAGGAAGTGTTTTATTATGAGAAAAAAGAGGGAGATATATTAGACAGAAATAAATAATTGCTAAAACTACATCTAGGAAGGAAGTATCAAAATAATTTAAATTTATATTGTCTCAAATGGACATAAAATAATTGCTGGATAGTCTTGGTTGTGATCAGTTTTATAGGTGTTGACCCAATTTAAAATTCCAACTGAGTGGTTTTCTTTAAGTATTATTATGATTAGATACATTCACTGATTGGAAAGGAGGAACTTTTTGGTTGGCTAAGTATGCACACATTGAACATGTCTTAGTAAGCTGTTGGATGAAGCATGTCCCAAAAGATGAATCTATTCAAATGTTATAAAATTGGAGAACTGTTAGCCCATCACACCTATCCTAAGTAATGATATCCTGATTTTTCTCTGCCTTTGGTGACTTTCAAAGGTAGTCCTTTCATTTTTTTTTTTTTTTTTTTTTTGAGATGGAGTTTTACTCTTATTGCCCAGGCAGGAGTGCAATGGCGTAATCTCGGCTCACAGCAACCTCCACCTCCCGGGTTCAAGCCATTCTCCTGCCTCAGCCTCCAGAGTAGATGTGATTACAGGCATGTGCCACCACACCCGGCTAATTTTGTATTTTTAGTAGAGACAAGGTTTCTCCATGTTGGTCAGGCTGGTCTCAAATTCCAGACCTCAGGTGATCCGCCCACCTCGGCCTCCCAAAGTGCTAGGATTACAGGCGTGAGCCACTGCGCCCAGTCGAGTCCTTTCATTTTTAAAACACTAGGTTGAGATGACAGTGGAAGTCAAATAGGTGAAGGTGGGAAGAAATCCTCCCAGATGTCAGACATGAACCCATAAGAACCCAGAGCATGCATAGGAGAGCAAATAGCATTGACCAAAAGCATACTTCCCTCAGTTCCAGATTGTGCAGACTTAGATGCTAAAAAATGTGGTGCTCGTTGATCCAAGTGTCTGTAATGCTGAGGTATTCACAATTCACATCCATTGTCTTAACACATTGGCTTATGAACTTCTTGAGGACAGGCCTATGTTGGTGTTTGTCTGCACCCAAGAGTCTAGTACAAGGCTGGTTTGTAACAAACAGTAAATATTGGTTGAAGAAATGAACACATTCATGTAAGGAATACGTTTTTAAAAATTTGGCCAGTTATACATGCTTTTTGAGAGTTCACTGGAAACTTTGTGGAGATATAATCTTTTAACAGCCAAAATGCCCTGGGTGCCAACCAGACAGGTGCGGGCATTGACAGGTCAGAGTAAACTCTGTCCACAGCAGCTGGTATCAGCCCTGCTTCATCACCTTTTTGACTCATGGCCTTTAATTCAGTAGAGGGTGTGAGCCAGGTCAGAGAGCAGCTGAAGTTGTCACTCCAGGGTGTAGCAGTACAAGCGATTAGGGATTAATCAGAGAGCTCATGGCCTACACTGTGGCCCATTTGGTTTTCTTCCCACAAAGTCGCACAGTTTCTACAGGACATGTGCTTGCCCTTGTTTGTCTTCCACACTTTGTGTTACCTTTATTATTCACTTCCCATTTCTTCATTTCTTCATCTTGGTTCCTTCTCTGTGGTTAGAAATGTTTAAATTTTGTTATTTTTATGATTACTGAAGATGCAATCATATTTTAATTGTCTGTTGTATTCCCTCTTATATCAGCCTAACACAGTAAGCAAAGAAAGGCAGTAATAATAATAATAATAACCAGCTGGGCACAATGGCTCATGCCCATAATCCCAGCACTTTGGGAAGCCGAGGCAGGCAGATTGCTTGAGCTCAGGAGTTCAAGACCAGCCTGGGCAACATGGTAAAACCCCACGTCTACCCAAAATACAAAGAATTAGCTGGACGTGGTGATGCACACCTGTAGTCCCAGCTACTCGGGAGGCTGAGGTGGGAGGATCGCTTGAACTCAGGAGGTGGAGGTTGCAGTGAGCTGATCGTAACACTGCACTCCAACCTGGGCAACAGAGCAAGACCCCGTCTCAAAAAAAAATAAAAATAAAATAAAAATAATCATAATAGTATTAGCCTCTGTCTATTGAGTGTTGCTTAGGTGCCAAGTAGTATTCTAGTCCTTTGTGGAAATTACCTGCTAGTGAGATTCTTTTTGGGTAAAAGTATGGGGAGGAAGGTGAGTGACAATGTACAGTAGAGTCTGGAAGCTGAGTCCTGGAGATGCTAAGAGCGTGGGCTCTTAACCAGCCATTGCCTAGTGCCTTGAGCCCAGACTTCCTGCTTAGAAATGGCGCATGAGTCACGAGGCCAGAAACTAAGCTTCAGCGCAAAGCCCTCCAGCTTTTATTTAGGGCTACACTTTGGGAATTTGCAAAGTGTGCCTCAGAGAGGAGGCGGCCAACCTAAAATCACAGAGCTGTGAAGAAGTAAAACTAGAAGCTGGAGGCTCTGACTCATGACCAGGGCTCTTTCTAGTATGGCATGCTCTAAACCAGCACCCTGTTGCTGTTCTCCAAATGAGAAGGCACAGAGTCCTCAGCAGAAGTGACACTGTCCTAAGCCAAAAGCTTCTGATGTTTCAAAATCAGAGGCAGCACAGTTCATGGTTTTTGTTTTAATTTTCCAGCCCATTGTTTAACACATCGGCAATGCTTAAAATCACATTAGAAGAAATATCCCCAGAGTTAACTTAATGTTTTGACTCATAGTAAAATTGTGTTAAAATCTTCTCTTAGTGCAGTAAGTTTATAACTTTCTTTTGCTTATTTAGGATAAAATCCAGAAATGTTCTCCACAACTAGATTAGGAAGATAGATGTGGAAAAGGCCTAAATAAGGATCCCAAAGTGTGGAAACTGCATATGTTAGTCGTAATTCCTTAATTCATCTATGTAATTTATGAGATAGTATCAGCAACTTGAGGCAGATTTGCATAAGAGCATTTGCCATTTGTTTGATACTATAATAACAAAAAAAGGATTTTATGGTGGGAGACAATGAGGAATTTTCCTAGGAATCCCTGTAACCTCACAGCAACAGACTACTGTCATCTGAGAGGGTTCTTATCTCCCCATCGTTGTGTGTCATTTTCTGCCACTTCCTAGTCATTGCTTTCTCTGCAGAGCAATCCAGCACCTTTATGAAGCAAGAGGAATTAGCCTCCCAAAATATGTTAGAAAACTAGGAAATCAAAAGCCAGAAATAGAGGACTGGACATGTATCACCTGCAGCATAATTATTAATCTAGTTATCGGTCATGTGAAAAGCTGGGCGTTCGTGTTAATTACCATTCAGTTGCTGATATCACTACACAATCATTAGACATTCAGATACACGAGAAAAATTACCCTGTTTTCAGTAAGGTCATAAGACTAGTTCATGGGCACCTTATGATAAATATTAATCACTCAGGAATTCATAGGTTAATCAAGTTATTACATACATGCATGTTAATGAAGAGATGAGTTCTGTTCAACAATGGCTGATAAAAATTTATTCTGAGTAGAAGACAGGCTTGAGTTTGTCCCAGTGTTTAATCAGTAAATGACTTTTGTGTCTTGATTCAGCTTTCCATATCTCTGCTATGCACATATTCTTGAAATGGAAGTCTTGTACACTGCCATTCACATATTATAACAACATAGCCCTTGGGATGGAAAAAAGAGAATGTGAGATGCCAAACAGCAGGTAATAGAGGCTGAAGTGACATTATGCTAAAAATTGCCTTGTAAACCCTGATGTGACAAAGGTGAGGACTGTTAGCAACATGCCCAGATGGCATTGGATTTACAACTTAGGTATCAACATCTTTATTTTTTTTTTCTTTGCCCAAGATGGATAGACTGAAAAACAGAAGTCAGCTCAGGTAGCTTAGCTGGGAGAACCTGAAGAAAAGGCACTAAATAGGCATCTTCATCTCTAGGAAGACTTGTCCAGTTGCTAGACTTCATCAACGCAGTGAGACACATGACTAGTGTTTTTAGATGTGATTGTGTCTCAAAACAACAATTTCCTCAAACAATTTAATCTGTAAGTATAATACAGCTTCATCTTAGGCACACAGTTTTCCTTGAACAACACTTTGCTACTGTTCTGCAGGTAATACAGTTAAACTTTACAATGGGCCAGGTGTGGTGGCTCACGCCTGTAATCGTAGCACTTTGGGAGCATGAGGAGGGTGGATTACCTGAACTCAGGAGTTCAAGACTAGCCTGGGCAACATGGTGAAACCCCCTCTACTAAAATACAAAAAAAAATTAGCCAGGCATGGTGGTGTGTGCGCCTATAGTCCTAGCTACTTGAGAGGCTGAGGCAGGAGAATCGCTTGAACCCTGGAGGCAGAGGTGTCAGTGAGCCGAGATCGCGCCTTGCACTCCAGCCTGAGCAACAGAGTGAGACTCTTGTCTCCAAAAAAAAAATAAAATAATAAAATAAAATTTTAATAAAATAAACTTTAAAACATTAGCATTTTTCAGAGTCTTGAAGTCAAGAATACATAATATATGTGTAGGTAATGTCAAAATAAAAAAGATATAGAGATGAATCTCTAAATTTGATGTTTTATTTGGGAAGAAAGAATATGCTTTCTAGCTGGGCACGGTGGCTCATGCCTATAATCCCAGCATTTTGGGAAGCCAAGGCGGGCAGGTCGCCTGAGGTTGGGAGTTTGAGACCAGCCTGGCCAGGATGGTGAAACCCCACCCCATCTCTACTAAAAATACAAGAAGTAGCCGGGTGTGGTGGCAGGTGACTGTAATCTCAGCTACTTGGGAAGCTGAGGCGGGAGAAATGCTGGAACCCGGGAGGCAGAGGTTGCAGTGAGCCGAGATCGTGCCGTTGCACTCCAGCCTGGGCAACAGAGTGAGACTCTGTCTCCAAAAAAAAAAAGAATATGCCTTCTGCAGTGGACGTGGTGGCTCACGTTTGTAATCCCAACACTTTGGGAAGCCAAGATGGGAGGATCCCTTGAGGCCAGGAGTTTGAAACCAGACTGGGCAACATAGCAATACTTTGTCTCTTTAGGGGGGAAAAAAAGAATTAAGAATATGCTTTCTGGCTCCCATCACATTTGTATCAGAGGTCACTGTGTAAACTGCTTCTCTAATAGCCCAGTGGTTTCCACCTTCCCTAAAGGAGTAGGTGCAAAAGTTGCATGACAGCAGCACTTATGTCACGACAAACTGCAAGATCAAGACTAGGAAGCGGATGATTGATAGGCTATTGAGAAATTGGCATCTGTACAATAGAATATTACTGCTTATTTATTGCTCCTATCCTGGGGATAGGTTAGCATGTCATGGCAAACAGTTAGGTAATCCATCTGTAGAATGAATGAATCTCAAAATTGTAAACTATTTTTTTGAATATGTCAATACTGATGTGACTATTGACATTTTCAGGAGTTCAGAATATTAACAGATTCATAGTTGCATTAAGACAAGTATGTTCTGAATCGACTGACACATAAACCTTAGCTGCTTTTATATGGATAACTGTAAAATATTTTGATATCTAAAGGAAACATTTGTTGTACTGTATAGACCATTTTGTAGTTGGAAATGGAGATGAAAATCCTAAATTTCTCCAAAGTGCCTGAATGTGGAAGCTGTGAATTTAAAATATTCATTGAGCCTGCCTTCCAACTTTCCTTTTTTTTTTCTTTCTAAATCTGTCCATCCAGGCATCATTCCATCCATCCATCCACCCACTGTATTCATTCATTGATTTACTCAAGTATCCATCAAATAGCTGTTTATTTGTGGAAGTTGTGATATGTCTTATAATAAGGTTTTATTATAATAAATATGTTTCTTCACTTGAATAAGATTGATATTAAGTAAGAAAAACTGAGCATATTGCTCATGAAGTTGATAGAAATATATCCAAATTGATACTTGTTGAATACTGCCCGAAACCACTCCCCAAGAGAAAAGCACTGAGTTGAGTTTGCAGGAAATAGGAAGATAGATAGGAATTCTGTCCTCAGGTAATGAAAATGATGAGTTTGCTAGTGACTAGTTAAGCCTGGAATGACAATAATAGGTGCCATTATTATTGGCCAGACACAGAGCTTATTGCTCCTAAGAGAACTTCAAGGAAGAGATTACTACTCTCATTCTACATTGACAAGCCAAGGCTCAGAGCAGTTAGGTGATTTGTCCAAACCCATGTCATGGTAGATTTGGGCACCTAGGTCTGTTGCTTTCTGTGTTTTTGTTTTTGTTTTTGTTTCTTTTTTCTTTTTTCTTTTTCAGAATGTCCCTCTGTTGCCCAGGCTGGAGTGCAGTGGCACAATCTTGGCTCACTGCAACCTCCACCTCCCGGGTTCAGGCGATTCTCATGCCTCAGCTTCCTGAGTAGCTGGAACTACAGGCACATGCCACCACACCCACCTAATTTTTGTATTTTTAATAAAGATGGGGCTTGGCCATGTTGACCAGCCTGGTCTCAAACTCCTGACCTCAAGTGATATGCCCGCTTTGGCCTCCTAAAGTGCTGGGATTACCGGCGTGAGCCACCATGCCCAGCTGGTCAGTTGCCTTCTGATGGAAACTTTTCCTGTGCTCACAAACATTATAGGCTTCAATTTTTTTTTATTTACACATTTTCCACCTTCTAAAACAGTGTTTCTCAGACTCCTTTAATAGATACAATGTAACAATGAAAACCTTTTTAAGTACCACCGTTCTGCAATCACACTCACATATACGCATATATGAAGGAGGCAGAAAGGGTACAAACTGGGCACCTAGAGCTAGACTGCTTAGTTCCAATTCTAACGCTGACATTACAAGCTATGGAATTTGGAATAGGTTGCCTAACCTCTGTATCTCTTATTTCTTATCCGTACATGGGGAATAATCACAGAACCTACCCTTATAGGATCATTGTGAATATTTAAGAAGGCAATCTATGTGAATTGTTTGAAATATCTGATTTATTTATACACATGCAAATATACTACCATCTTAATATGTTTATGGAAAAATGTAAAAATTTAAAATATCTAAATAAAAGTAAATCTATGAAGGGGATTAACTATACTTTCTTTCTGTACCCTGTGGGATTGTCTGGCTGGGAATATCTGTACCCCACTTTAGAAAACATGATTCTAGAAAATGTTTGGGTTTCTTTCCTCCTTGGATTATCTGTGGTTGAGGATGAAAAAGTTCAAACAATTATGTTTAGAGAAAAGGAATGGAGATGGCTTTGAGATGCCCATCATGTACTAGCATCAGTGACCCCAGGGGCCCAGCCAGTACACTGCAACTGACTTCAGCTGATTGGCCCAGGGAGGACACCTGCCACAAGATGAGCCAATCAGATGCTCTCTCCTGAGAATTGACTTGTAAGCCTACAAGTCTGAATTTGAGAGTTTGAAACAGAGCCTTTCTATCATGTAGATTAGGCAGCCAAGAAAGCTGATGCCTCAGGAGCAGAGATGTAGCCAGACAGAAACAAGAAGAGACCAGGGGCAGAGATTAAGGACGAAAGACTGCCTGGGCTGCAGGCTCCCCAGCTCTCATTTCTTGGTAGCTGTTTTCTAGCCCTTGGGTTCTATGAAACAGCTCATGTCTATATATCACATTCTGATCCTTAGGCTGACTCTGGTAGGTTTCTGTTTCTTACAAACAAAAGCTAATCATAACTAATGCAATGGACATCATTTTAGGATGATATGTATGTATGTATGTATGTAGTAATGAAACATGCAAGGGGAATAGGAAATTTAATGTAAAAAATAGAGAAACAGCAGCTATATATTTTGACAGCTGTCCCTGGGGCTGTCACAGCATCCCTTTTGGATTAAAGTCAGCAGGGAACATACCAGAAAGAACTCTGGAAAGAGTCAGGGTCATGGAAACAACTTTGAGAAGCTGGATTCATTCATTCATTACTACTTACACTTTAAGTCTACAGGCGAATTTCCCCCAAGCATCAGAAATGCCCCTGACCACTTCTTACATTTTTCTCACAGCAGCATGGCTTCACACTTCCCCCTTCCATTTTATTCCCAGATCCCCTAACTGGTCTGCAGTAGTAGGATGAGAAAATAATTCTTTCTCACTCTAAAGACAGCCGAGTCTTCTTGCTCTGATTCCATCCACCCACAGACAGAGGAGCCTTAAGCCCATCAAATAATTACATGTGGAAACTCAGGGGCTTAAATCCACTGTTCGAGAGAGAATGCTTCAGCAGAATTTATTCTGACATGGCAGAATTCTGACCTGTATTTTCTGCTTTAAGTAAAAAATTATCTATAAATCAAGAATGGTAAAGGCTTTGTCTCTTATCCCAAAAAGAAACAGAATGACCATTAGTTGATGCTTTTGGTCAAAAAAAAAAAAAAAGACTATAGGAAACACCAGGTGAGATCCAAGAATTGATCTGTGCACTAGCAAGTGGGGGAAATAAAACGTTGGTTACTTCCATTACAATGCGTGTGTGTGTACCTGTGTTTTAATTAATATTACACATGCTACTGTAACAAAGAAACCTTACAATGTATTAGATCAATTGATGGGTATTTCTTACACAGATAAAGTCCAAATCAAGTGTTTTTGGTCATAGGGCAGTGTTTTGTAAACTCTAGTGGCTCATTTAGGGGGCTTGTTTAAAATGTAGATTCCACAGTCCCACTCCCAGAGATTCTGGCCCCATAGAGTGGGATCTTTCCTGGAAACCAGCATTCTTTATCAGTGACCCAGGAGAGTCTTGATTCAGATGGTTTTTGAGCCATACTTTGAAACACTTTGCCTTCAAGTCATACAAATGTAAATGCTTTCAAAATCCATTTAAAGGAATAGAGAAATATTTATGCCAGAGCAAGTGCAAGAGTTGAGGTATTTTTGTGGGTGAATTTTATTAAGTAGGACATTTTAAACTCTAAAACAAAGTGAACTTTGTGGCTTACATGGAACATTGACACTCATTTATTTATAAGCTACGTAATTTCCATCTCAGCAGGTTTTTTTTTCCCTAAACTTTAGCTGTCTTGGAGAGACAAAAGTATGAGGATAATTTTTTTTAAAACTTTTACAAAAATGCTGTCTTGGAGAGCAAAGTTGCTAGTCTGCCTAGTTGTGTAACTGAAATTTCCTAGCTTTCATCCGTCCACCTGCCCAGGTGTGGAGTAGCTGGTGGGTGCTTCATAGTCAACTGCACTAATGCTCACAGAGACTGAGCACCTCTCTTACCACTTGGTTAAGGTTTTGTAGTTTTTGATCCTCACAGGCACCGCTTGGCACCTCACCCCAGAGTAGCTTGGATTTGTTTTTGTTGTTACTGTTGTTACTGTGCGCCTGTGCCTGCGATTGTTGCTCTGTCTGAAGGAAAACACAGGTTGCTCTTGTGGGAAGGGAATTTCAAAATTGATCCCCTTCCTTTTGAGATGTGGCTTTTATTTAAAACCTGTTTTTCCTCCTTAAATTGAGCAAGTTGGACTTTGAAATGATACCAGGGTTAAAGGTAAGAAATTGTAGAATGAATCATGCATGAAGTTTTCAGTAAGAATTCTTTCACAGAAACTGCACAGTGATCACCTTTCCCTATTCCCACAGGTCTGCAGCAGCCAGGCAAGTGATTCAAATGAAAGGAGGGCTAGGATTTGAGGCTTGGGCAATTATTTTTCCTGGTAACAGCTAAATCTCTAAACAGCGTCATTTACTTTATTTGCATTTTTTAAAATATAGAAAATGCAGTTCTTTTTTGAGTTTATTAAGGATTTGGCACATGCATTTCCCATTTGCTGATTACAGTTCTTACCATGGCTTTTTTTCCTAACCATGGCTAAGTTAAATTCATTAGACACAGACACATTTTGTATATAAAACACATGGAGATATTTTTCACTATTTATGTGAAATTTGCTCTGCATCCATCAGCTTTCACTAGGTTATGTTGCAGCAACAAACAACTCCAAAGTCTCCGAGGCATCTAAGAATAAAGATTAATTTCTTACCCATGTAGCCTCTAAGCGGTGGGTTGGCTGAATCTGTATTCCATGTGATTTTGTTGTTTTGGGAAAGAGTGGTCCCAACCTGGGACATGTCATTTTCATGACACAGAGAAAATAAAGCTGTCTGAACTATGCAAGCTGTTCACAGGTGGTATATACATCACTTTTGTTCATTCCATTTTCCAAAGTAACTGTTATGGCCAGTGCTGACCAAATGGGCCAGAACTGTCCTGCCACAGAGAGGAGCAGCAAATAATAATAATGTAATTCACCGCATGCTCTTATTTTTTTCTTGAGTTATTTGACCTTTGTAGTCTTCCTTTCAATTTTTCCATATTTGACAGAGATCTGCATATGATAACCAGTCTACATTATTCCAACTCTACTATAAAGAAAACAATATATAATAATGAAAAATTGTGTAAAATTCAATGTAGAAGGGATTGTGGTAAACTGAATGTTCCACCTGAAGGGTTCATCAGCTGCTTAGCTCCAGTGGATTATTGCCATGGAGAAAGTAAATTTTTAAAGAAAAGACAGAAACTGTATGCTGGTAAAATTTTCCAATTTTTTAAAAATGGTATGGATGAAATACTACATGGTTTGAAGTTGCCTTCAGGCTACAGGACACAGCTGAAAGTCTGCTCCTTTAAGGACATTCTTTACTGATAATAAAAAAAAATGAATAAGCCTCATTCACTTAGCAATCTGAGGGAATACAAATATGAGAGACAGTCAAGAGGATGGTTTATAAAGTCTTTAAAAATCCACTTTTCATTAGATTCAGGGGTACATAAAATAATTCCAAATGAAGCTAATTAAAGCAGCTAATTATAGGCCCTTGGAGGCCTGTCTTATCTGAAAGTAGTGTCTCAGTCCTGAAAATAGTTTTCCAAATTTGTTTTACATACTTTTTCTGAAGTAATTAAACATTCTCCCCTTCCAGTCTATTTTGCATCATTACTTTTCTTAGCAAATGTTTTATGCCCCCAAAGTGAGGATAAATCAGTCAGCTAAGCACAACAGAGTAGGGGAAGTCTAAAGAGTGAGATTCTATTATACATAAATACAAACTCTGTAATATTTCAGATCAATTTTACCTGGAAGAAGGTGAATTTGAAAGATCAATTGACAGATGTCAGCTAAAGCTCAGTTCCAGTGAGGACACGTTATGTTCCCCAAAGTAAACACCATAACTAAGCAGAACTGTGCCTAATTCTATTGTAGCTATAAGTAAATCGCTTTTGTTTCCAATGTAAATTTTATGTAAATTCAGAAATTTAAGGACCTTTTCTTTTTTTCTAACATATGCAATGTTTTCAGTGACATTATTATATCTGAAAGTATTAGGCGTTTTGCAGCCCACTCCTGTTACTTCTTCTAAATTCTGATTTGGTTTTTATACAGCCTGCCACATTCTCTCTGTACCACTACCATTTACTGAGCACCTTCCACACTGAGTAACATTGTTAGCACTGCCTTCCTGGCAAGACTATCTAATTGATGGGTTGATACGTGAAATACAATTGGTAAAGTCTGTGTTCCCAGTAGAGACTCCTTATTTTCTCTCATGGTTTTATACTTCTGTCAGCATATGTTCTGCTTAGACATCATTTGGGTGATATTGAGCAGCATTTTCACAGTGTGTTCTTACAGAATGGTAATAGGCCCCATGGAAAAGTATGAGGACAATTTAAAAAGAAAACTTTTTCAAAAATGTTAGGAAAACAAGAGTGCATCTTTCTTTTATTTCTCAGAGCTTTTAATGGGATAATATTGATTTTACCTATCAAAGAGGAATAATCTAGCATGCAACATTTCCTAAACTTACTTAAGAAGAAAACTCTTTGTTTATGGTGCATCTTGCAGGACCAGATGTTCTGAGCAGCACGCTTCAGGAAGTAGTGACCTAGCTTAAAGATAGGGTTCACCAGTAATTTTCAAAATATCCTCTGCCAAGTGCTCTGAAGGTTTGTGAAAATACTCAAGGGGGCAGCTTTGTGTACAAACGCTAATTTTCATAACTTTCTCTTCAAATAGAGTGATTTTTTTTTACCTATTTTAAATGTTATTCTTCCATATGAGTATTTTTAAAGATAGGACACTGGGCTGACAAATTATAAAGAAAGAGAAAGAAAGAACAAAAGGAAGAAAGGAATGGATGGAGGAAGCAAGGTAGGAAGAAGGGAGGGAGGGAGGGAGGGAGGGAGGAAAGGATAGAGAGAGGAGTCTCTCCTCTTATTTTATCAGTGAGTAAGTAGAGTCAGTTGCCTGAGTTTATTCAGAATCAGCTTGACTGTTCACTTCTTGATGCGTTAGTGGGTCATTTCTTTCCTATATCATTGTGAAATCTGGAGGAGTAAATGAAGGGATGCTTTGACTAGTTAATGTACTTCTGGCATTTGTAAATTCAGTTAATTATGTATGGATCACATTACATCTGTTCTGGTAATAACAGGCTGGTGTTTACTGGTGGGGAAACTAGTCCATCAATCATCTGTAGTCATTGATCTTCAGATAAGGGGACCCATTCTGGCGGGCTTACAGTAACCATGGTGTGTTTTCAGCTCTACTGCCAAAACATATTGTATTCCACAAATCTCTTAAGAAGGCCTATTCTGTTTCCACTTGAGATGTGAAATGACATCTGAAGTGGTGATACATGTAGACTTAAAGCAATCTTTTTCAGTCATTATAACCTTTAAGCACCACTAATATCCCCCAGGATTCTTTGACCTTTTCTCTCTGTATTACGCTTTTTGACAACTCAGAAAGAGAAGCAGTACACCTGACATCTGGTATAAACATGAAGTGTTAATTCTCAGCACACACTTAATATTGCCAACCACTTACAGATACTCATGTGATGTGTTTTGTTTTTCCCGTGGCTCTCACATGAAATCTATATGGGTTTTCTTAATTCAGTGCTAGTAAGCAGTAAAAGTTATTTTTGGTTTTCATAACTGTGGATTTGAGTCTCAGATTCACAGGTTAGGTGGAGGGCAGGGGTTGGACAGTCCTGAGCCATACAATGGGAGGATTGTGTTCTCTACAGTACAAGAGTAGAGAGTAAGAAGAATTTATGGGCTATTAGAACAAGATACAGATACATAAAGAGAATTGTAACATCCACAGGGTGCAGTTAAGGCATTGAATCTCTCTGTGAGTGGAGTGTAGGAGAAGCAAAATTCCGTATTTCCAAAATGCATTGATTCACACTGCATCTCATAAAAGGTGTTAAAGAATTCATGACTTCTTTCTGATCCTTGGTGAAGTATGTTGGAAGTATGTATTCCAGATTGAGAAACTCAAATATCTTCAACAAAATTGAAAGAAATGCTGTTTTGCTAAAACCAAGTCATCACAATTAGAACATCATAATGCAATGTAGGCATTTTCCAAGAAGTAAAATGAGTTTAAAAATCCAAATTTAATGGATATTCCAATAACTCTGAATTGCAAGAGCTTAAAAATAAGCTAAAAATTGACTTCTTAGTCAAAGAAAGTGCCATTAAACAGATAACCTGTGAGTCTCAGTTGAAGTGTTATGTAGAGAAATGTTAAAACAAAAAATATGAGACTGTTCTGTCCGAGGAATAGTTTCTATGTATATTTTTGTGAACTTCCAGTTTTTGTACACATGCTTGGGGACAGATTTCTAAGATAAATTGTAATAGTATGGAACAACCAACAGTTGGATTAATAGTACTGTAGAAACCTTTAGACAAAATAAATGTAAGAGAGTTTATTTGATCAAAGAATGATTCGTGGATCAGGCAGCACAAAAAACCTGGAAGAGGTTCAGAGAACTCCGCTCTAGCAACAAAAGTGAAAGAATTTTATAGGCTGAACATGAAAGCAAATAGAGAAATTATCTAATTGGTGATAGCTAGGTGTTTGCCTAATTGGGGTACAATGTGACCAGGCATTTGCCTTACTTAGCTGGATATGATTCAGTGGGAGGTTCGTATCTGTGTAGCCAGTTGCCTGGTTGGCTGTTCATGATTGGCTAAGTCTTGCTTTGTTTGGTTTTAGTCAGTTAAAAAAATGTTTCCAAGATAAGTTCCAGTTTGTTTACCTAAGAGCTCTGGTCTCAGAGACAGCCTCAGGTGAATGGCCTTCTTATTTACTTTAACATTACCCAGGACCACGGTAAGACATTCTGATAAAGGACATAACATATAGCCCTTATATATATGCAAGGCTCTTGAATAATTTGTTCATGGGAGACTGCTGCTTCTAAGCTGTGTGTAGTGCATTGGCAAAAGAAATAGAGAACCTTTACACTTGAAATAAAAAATAATATAATAGAATGAAGAACTGTCTAGACAATTTTACTCTATGTTAGTTCCAGAAGGATACTAGTTAAGACTTTGGGAAAACAACCTTCAGTTACTCTTTATGAAACAATGATGTGACTTCATTAGAAGACAAAAAGAGAGATGAATGATATGAAATTCTCCTAAGATCAGAGAATACAAGAGCACCTCATGTAGGGTAATTACTCTGAAAGGCAAAGGAGATTCTTACAAAGCTGCATACAAGATTTCAAATGAAAAGTCTGGAACATAAATACCCTGTCTAATTACAAAGGGTTACCACAATCTCTGCCATAAATTGGGAAATGAGATGGGAATGCATATGGTTGAGAATGGCCCTCAAGACCTGGCCCCATTAGGAAATGCATTGACAAGGATCCAAAAAGCAAGCCAGTTTTAGGCCTCAATTATGTCCCCTCTAAAGACAGGGATAACTTCCAAATCTCTGTTAAAAGAATTAACACATGCACTGACTCCTGAGTGAACATTCCATATCCTTGACTTTCTTTTTCTGTGATACCTTTGAAAAACCAACCGTTGTTACTGTACCTGGGAGATAATCCAGGATAAGACTTACTCAATGCCAATCTTTTATTAAAGGCCTACAACATTATGTTCTGGAGAATTTTGTTTTCCTTTTTTTTAAACATTAGTTAGATCAGATTTTCAAAAGCATCTCAGAAATATTCCTAGTCTTAAATCCAGGGATTTGTATAACACAAACTTGCAAGACCAGTGGGAAATTAATTTCCTTTGAAGAACATTAGCTTGAAGTTTGCACCCTCCCACAGTGGAGCAGAATTTATTCAAATGTTGTTGATGACCTCTTAAGGTCCTACCTTCCCTGAGCTATAAGCTGACTGCAGGAAGGCAATGATTGTCTGGGCCATTCTGGCTAAGCTGGAAAACATCAAGTCAAAGAAAGGTTAACTGGAGACTCACCATGCTGCTCACAACCACCAGCAACCATTGGGGAACTTGTAGTGCATATGGCTTCTGTGATATCATACAGGAGAGAGAACACAGTTCCTTTAAATGACAACAAGTTCTAATACTTTATCAAAATGAGATACCTTTCAATGGATGCCCTGAGGTGTGCATCCATTGATGCACCATCAGTGCACCTTGTGCCCTACCATCAAGTATGTATTTATCAGTCTTTTTATTTTCCTTTTTTTACTTGTATATATTCGTGGGGTACAAGTACAATTTTGCTACACTGGTATATTGCATTGTGGTGAAGTCAGGACATTCAGTGCATGTCACTATACTCACCAAGCAACTGCCCATCATCCACTCCCCAGTGTTTTCCAAACCTGCTATTTTAAGAAGCAAGTTTCGAGGTCTTTTGCTAGGTCTAGGTCTTCTGCTAAGAATATTTGTCCTGGCTGGGCACAGTGGCTCACACATGTAATCCCAGCACTTTGGGAGGCTGAGGTAGGCAGATCACCTGAGGTCTGGAGTTCAAGATCAGCCTGACCAACATGGAGAAACCTCACCTCTAGTAAAAAAAAAAAAAAAAAAAAAAAAAAAAAAAAAAAATTAGCCAGGCGTGGTGCCGCATGCCTGTAATCCCAGCTACTTGGGAGGCTGAGGCAGGAGAATCGCTTAAACCCAGGAGGTGGAGGTTGTGGTGAGCTGAGATTGCACCCTTGCACTCCAGCCTGGGCAACAAGAGCAAGCCCCATTTCAAAAAATAAAATAAAATAAAATATTTGGCCTGGCTATACTTTACCCATATCTTCATATTCTCTCCATTGTGATGCTTCTAGCACCCACACAATATATGTATTCTGGTTTATGGTTTTTCTAAAGTTCCACATTTCTTTATCTTAGCATTTTATAGAAAAATAGAACAAATTCCAGTTTTAATTCTAAAACTTAACATCCAACATCCTATTGTAAGAGAGAATGAAGGATCCCTTCCATTCTGCCACATTATTCTGTACATCCTCAGTTCTGAGAATGTGCTTCTTCGCAGGAGAATTTGTAGTTTTCTTTTACTTCTTTTTATACTTTTCAAAATACAACATAATAGACAAGGTAGAGTTGTCATTTTAGTCCTGAAAAGAATTAGTAAGTACATGTTCTCTGCTGAAATTCTTCTGTATGTCTTTTTATTATTGGTTTCTTCCTCTAGCACAAACAAAATAATTACTAGCAATGAGAGATAATGTAGCTGTTATTTATATTGTAGCCATTTCCCTTCATGAGTATGTGTGTGTGCATATATGTGCGTACCTACACATACATAGTTTCTTTTCCTTTTGGTGAAATTATAGATTTGCTAAGGAAGTAAAGTATCTGGATGAAGGAAAATTACACATAGAAAAAAATAAGCTATTTACTGGTGTACAGTTGCCATTGCATGCTAAACCAAGGAATCTATAAAAAGTAAGATTTTTAGAATGAACCCAAGCCTTTCTGTTGAAGCTAAAAAAAAAAAAAAGAACAAAACAAAACAAAAGCCACATAGTTCAGTGTGATTTTTTTCAAATAATAAAAGCAACAGTGCTTATTATAGAACATTTAGAAAATTTAGCATGTTTAAATAACAAAGGTAAAATCACATTACCACAATGTCAAGATAACCCTCATTTTGGTCTATTTATTCTCAGTCTTATTTTTTTCTTACACATTTTTCCCATAATTGAAAACTATAAAGACAAATTTATACTTTTAAAGTTACCATTATAGTTTAAGCACTTCACAGTATTAGTATAAATGCCTTAGAAACAATCTTTGTTGTAAAAAGAAATAACTTTAAAATAATACCTTCTGACCATTGCTTATCTTTTAAGGTAACTAGCATTTTGTTTGTCTTGTATGAAACATTTTTCCCTAATTTGTCACCTTTCAACATTATATTTTGTGGATTTTATTTTGATTTGCTATTTTGCATTGGAATACTCAAAAGACACTCATAGCATTGTAACAGCAAAAGACTAAATAACCTCAATGACCAACAATAGAAAAATCAAGAACGAAAGGCTACTGCCCCTAAACTGGATCAAGATTATCTATTGGAACAACAGGAAGCAGTATCCTTACTAATAAAAGAGCAATGGGATGATCTTCCTGGATAATTCAAAAATGGCTCTTGTCATTGTATCTTCTGAGAACTCATGAACGTCACCCACAAATCCATTGAAGCTAAAATAGTGTCCCACACATTTACAAATACATATAGAAAACTGGTAGTCTTCTTGGATACTACTAGCCACAGTCATTATAAAAACAATATGTAAATGGCTATATAAGCAATACATTTTTGAAAAGGTATGTGTAGTTTATGCAGAAAGAAACAGCAGTTTACTGGAAAACATTACAATTTTAATGCTGGAGATATAAACCATATTTGTGAATATGAAATCTCATTATTGTAAAGATAACAATTTTTCCCAAAGTAATATGCAAATAAGAGATGATTCTAATCAAAAGCTTAAAATTTTTGTAATAATGATGTTGATGTATATTTCAAAGAATGAATTTATTTGAAAGACTCTATATATGTTTGTGCATATGTATATGCAAATTCAGTTGTTTAATATGGGAACTTGCCCTATGAATTACTAAAACAATATGGAACTAAAAAAAATATAGCACTTAAATATTATAGTTATTCTGTAGGAACAGGGCAGTAACACATAATGATGAATCAAAAAATTGATCCTTTTATGTGTGTATGTACATATGTATCTGCCAATCTATCTATATGATATTGTTGTGTGATTAAGGGGGCATTTCGAAGAAGTGAGAGAAAGAATAGATTAGCTGTTGATGAGTGTGGAAATAACTGTCTATTCATTTGGCATAAATGTTGTCAACTCCCTTTCTTTACATTTAAATTTAAAAATATTATTCAGGTACTAAGATAAAAATATAGATAAATATATTTTTAGTATAAGGATAAGGCACACTTTACCAACTATGACTCCAAAGACAGAAATCATATATAAATCTAAGAGACATAATGATAGAAAATGTTTAATAGAATAGTTTACCTAAATACTGCCTTTTTCTTCTTTTCGTCTTTCTTTTCTTTATGGTCTATGGAGATCTTCCTAGAGTAGGGGAAAAGAAGTGAAAAATATGATGGATTCGACTAGAATGGTTTTCATTCTAGCTATGGAAATTGTATTACCTGTCCTTACCACTTGTGCTCTTGAAGAACAATTTGCGTGAGAAAATCACAATAATCCAAACTAGAGACTAAATTTTATATAGACTGTTGTTTTATAACAGTATTCAGTATTCAGCAGTATCGTGGTGGGCATGAAACACACAGTAGAAAAATCTTGTCTGGTTTCCTTATTTTTCGGATGAGGAAACTGAGACCTCTGTGGGTCTCAGTTTGATTTCAGCAATGTCATATGGTGTGTGGCAGACCCATACCAAAACTTAGCTTTCGTGATAACTCTAATTTTTTTCCAAAACGGCATGCTGTCTCCTGAGTTATATTAAGAACATGTTGATGTCTACAAGGAAAAATCATTTCTGAGCTTTTCTGAGAAGGAAATAGACTTCAGTCTCTGTTGGGAGGAAAAGATGGAGTTGTAGTCAAAGAGAGATAAACATAGAAATGATTTGATATGTTCAAAGTGCCCTAATTAGATAAACCAGAGTAATCGACATTGAGAAGATTTAACAACCATCTTCCTTTTCTTTTATTTATACAATGTGTATGACATCCCTGACACACTGCAAAAGTAATTAGTTGCTGAATTTTAAAAAATGTTTGTAAGTTCCCCTTTCAACCAAATTGAATTAAGAAAGAAAATTCCTGATCTCTTGGCACTTGCTCCACAGAAGAAAGGACTCCTCATAAAGATAAATTTAGCCCAGCAGTTGAGGTAATTGCTTATTTTGTGTTTATTTATTTTGATCCTACCATATTCAAAGTATTGTATTGGGGGAGAGAGTACTATCAGAAAGATAAAGCAAAAATAGTTTGTGATGTGTAGGAGGAAGATTTAGACCTAGATTTAAATAAGAAAAGACAGAGAATAGCAAGTCCTGTAAGAGCAGAATCAATGAAAGTATTATGAGTTTGGGAAGAAGGAAGACATCAGGGAGGAGGGGGGCGAGTAGAAAATTGTTTTACATGATAAGGAGTTTCCTGATTCAAAAAAAGTAAAAAAAGAAAAGAGAAAAGTAGACAGAGCAGGGAGTCTTAGTCAATCCAGAGACAAAACAGAAAAAGAGAACCAGAGAGAGAATGAATTAAACTGTTCTATTTTAATGAGTTTACACACAAATAAGAAGAATAAGGAGATCAGATTATTTCTAAAGGCCCAATAACTTTATTCTGGTTCATGATCACCTTGACTAGGCTCCTGTTTCCTATAATATTTTAATAAAAGGATGAGCTCTTAAAAATTAAAAACTGAAAATTTAAAATACTGAACGCCAATTGCTTTGTGGTATGCAGATGTTGTAGAGGAAGTTTAAACACCAGATCAGGTTGTGGTTGGATTAGATCTCACATTCCTTTCTGATTGCTGTTTCTGCTTTCCTATCACAGAAGTAGACAGAGCTTCTGCACTGAAGTGTCTGGGTCGAGTCCGAATTCTAGTTTCATTCCTGACTCAACCACCTAGTGCTTTGTGGCATTTCTCAAGGGATAACTGTCAACCTCCTAACTCCCAAAGTTGCTATGATAATGAATTCAGAAAATGAGTGTGAAGCACCTTGTCATGTAAATATCACATGCATTCTATTCTTCTCTTTTTTTTCTACCTCATATTCTGTCAGCAATTCTTCTCAACAAAATATTGCACAGTTTTTTTGAAACTGTCCGTCTCTGTTACTTGAGGAGTCTCCTATTTGATTTCCTATTTCCACACTAGTTTCCTTCTGCAGTCATCCTCCATACCATAGTCAGAGTTAGGGCTTAAAGACGGAAGTTCAGTTACATTACTCCCTTGCTTGCAACAGGTAAAGTCAAGTCTAAATTCCTTACTGTTCCCACAAGGCCCAAAACATCTGAACTCAACCTACCTCACAATGTCCTCTCATTTCATTATCCTAACCCTTCAAATTGCCTGGAATTATTGTCCTCTTGCTCTTCCCAGAACTCCCAGCACCATGCCCAGTGTTAAGGCCCTTGCACTAGCTGTTCCCTCTGCCGTGAAAGTACACTCTCGAATCTTTGCATGGCTGACTCCTCCTTGCATTGCAGGCTGAACAAGGAGGTCCACTTTCCTGGGATTGCATCGAAAGTAACCTTTCTTCCCAGTCACTCTTTATCGTATCACCTGGGTTTATTTTCTTCGTAGCATTAATCATTTTCTTGCATTATACTGCTTATTTATTTTGTGTATTTTAAAAAGTGTTACCTCTTAACCACCTTTAATTGGAATCCAACTCCATGAAAATTAGGGCTTTGCTAAAGTTTTCAGCCCTTATCCTCAAAGCCAAAAATAATGCTTAGTATATAGAAGGCACTCTATGAACAGATGCCAGGTATCTGCTGGAATGCTACCAATGCCATTTGCCACCTACTTTATTTGAAGTCATGTGTTACAGGAGGTTTCTATTATAAAGATTAATCAGATATAGTTTGTGATATAGAAGAAGAAGAAAAAGGAATGCTTCTAAATAAGGTAGAAATTGATGAGTTCCAAGGAAGATTTACATTTTATGAGATTAGATGATATTTAATTGGGTGGGCTCCTATTAGGAGAAAAAAATGGCCCATCATTAAATCCCCAGCTAAACTCAATTCATTCATGGCATAGTTTCATATCCATCCCTTAAACAGTGCTCCTATATTTTTCACTGGAAAGAGGAGAGAAAAACCAAACCTTAGGGGTTTTTGGGACGTAGCCATAAGACAGCAACCAAAAAGCTCCAGTTTCTTTTGAGGTTTCATGCCTTACTTTGAAGATTTATGTTTATGCAGTTTTTGCATTCTACCCCATAATATATCCACATGGTAATATCGAAGCCCTGGAAACACATGGAGTGAACCCCCGGGCCTAACATTTCACAGGCCTCTGATCCTGGGGAGCATCCCCTCTAATCTAAGAAACAAAGACGACCTTGTATCTTTTACAGAGCTTATTCTTAAAAGATGGGTTTTACTCTTCACTGTTTCCCAACCAAAGCCTATTGCTTAAGTATACAGTGATTGCAGATGCAAAGGTTGGGTTATTGGAGAAAGATGAGAGTGGTTACAAGAATAGTTATTCTGGAAAATAACTATTAGAATAGTTGAGAGTAGCAGAAGTGAGAGTGGGGGAAGTGTGAGGATTGAGGAGCAGTTATCAAAATGTTCTCAACTTCCTGTCACCATAGCTCCCTTTAGCATTTTCTGGCGTGAGTTTAATAGCCCACATTACATTATGTTGCTTAATAATTATGCTTTAAGAGGTAGTTATGTTCCTCAGACCCAATTTACTAAGAGAAAGAAGTGTCTGATACATTGTAGCATTATTATGAATGTTATTTTTAAATGTTTCATTAATCCCTTAAATCAGCTTGTTTCAGACCACTGTGTGTGTGTGTGTGTGTGTGTGTGTGTGTGTGTATGTGTGTGCGTGTGGGAGAGAAAGAGAGAGGAGAGAGTGAATGAGAATATGAGTGGAGAATGTGTAAATTCAGCTAGAGGGATTAAAGCCCTGTGACTTGGAGCTGAATTGCTTTCAAACATTTTCTATAAATACTGTTTTTCAATTCTCTTTTTTATCTTGAGTGCATGCTTTTATGAAAACTAGTTTTGTTAAAGTAAGGACAGCTTGAATGTCTTTTTTAGTATGAACATTTAAAAATCTTGGTTAAAAAAACTCATCTTGTGAGTGATTGAGTTTCAAGAGTAAATTAAGTTAGATCATACTGAGCAGTGGAAGTAGAATGCATTAAACCTTTTTTGGGGGACGTTTTCATTAATAACTGAGTTTCTTTCCTAGTAGCCAGGCACGTATAACCTGTCAGTTAAGAAGCATTTCTCCATTACAAGGCCACAAGTTTATCCCTCTTGAGTTTTTCTTCCCTCCTCTTCCTACATAAGCATTAATAGCTTTAATAGAAGCAGTGGAAATTATGAATCTTTTCTTATTTTGAAATTCAAGATATAGAGAATTCTTCTTTGCTTTGATCTCATAACTAGTATTAAACACTGACCCACAAACTCATGCAAACATAAATACTGAATTAAAGTTTCCTTTGGTGTGCAAATCAATCCTTAAAGCCTTGTAGTTATTGCTGGAGTCTTACAAATGTTTCCCAAGAGCTGAAATGTTTGTATAAATACCTTTGTAACTCGAGGTAATTACCAGCACTGATTTATAAACCTGAATACCCAGAGCTTTAATTTTATGCTTTGTACAGATCACTTGGTATAGCAAATATGGTAATATTAATCCATAAATAGCCCTCTAATTTTTAAAGAATAAACAACTAGAAAGGACTTTGTCATGTTGCCATAGTTGCAGAGAATTGTTGATCACAATTACACTCTTAAACCAAAGATGGCCCAGTGATTTTCATAATGGCCTGCGAGTGCAAGTTCGCATAAAACTTTCTGAAATATGCCTTTCTCAAATGGAAGTTTTCCACACTGGAGCTCTACAAAGGGTTATTATTTTGCAGGCTAAAGAAAATGCGTTAATGAGTAGAGATTCTAATTGAAAGAGTAATAGAAGATGCAAGACTTCTCTCATGACCCCAACTGGGACAGTGCTGTTCCTCGAGAAAGCAATTTAACAACAGCTCTGAACTTCAGTGTTCCCATCTGTTAAATGGAGATTATTAAGAACACTGCCTGTTTGAAGATAAACAAATGAGAAAGTTAAAAGAAAAAAGTAATGGGATCTTTGAAGGAGAAGAAAGAGCCATATGTTAATTTGGAGATTTTTTTCTTTGTGTAAAGTTTACTGACAAATTTTAATTAGACACATCATTCAGAAATTTATTTTTTAATGATTTTATAACCCAGTTATAAAACTGCATCCAAAACAGCTTAACGATTTGATTTGTGTACACTAATCATGACTTTTTAAAAGATTCCTTCAGTGTAACTAGGTCACTGAATTCACCAAGCATTTACTTTACACTTCTTCTGTGCTGGGCACAAATGATAAAAACATCAGTAAGACACCATGGTTGCCTTCATGCTGCTCATAGTCTAGGAAGGGCAAGAGGCATATAATAGAGACACTTTTAAGCCATATGAGTAAAAAGTGGAACACAGAATACCAGAGGCTGGGAAGGGCCGGAGGAAGGGAGTTGCTGGGGAGAGATTTGTTGAAGGATACAAAATTACAGCTAGACAAACTTACACTCCCACCAACAGTGTACCTTCCTTACTTGAGCTGTTGTGGAAGATAGTATGACAATTCCTCAAAGGCATAAAGACAGAAATACCATTCGACCCAGCAATTCCATCACTGGATATATACCCAAAGGAATATAAATCATTCTGTTGTAAAGACACATGCATGCATATGTTCATTGCAGCAGTATTCACAATAGCAAAGACAGGGAATCAACTGAAATGCCCATCAATGATAGACTACATAAAGAAAATGTGGTACATATACACCATGGAATACTATGCAGCCATTAAAAGCATGAGATCATGTCATTTACAGGGACATGGATGCAGCTGGAGGCCATTATCCTTAGCAAACTAGCACAGGAACAGATAACCAGATACCACATGTTCTCATGCGTAAGTGATAACTAAATGAGAACAAATGAACACATGGATTGAGGGTAACAGCACACACTGGAGCCTATCAGAAAGTGGAGGGTGGGAGGAAGGGGTGTATCAGGAAAAATAACTAATGGGTACTAGGCTTAATACGTGGGTGATGAAATAATCTGTACAACACACCCCTATGACAGAAGTTTACCTATGTAACAAACTTGTACTTGTACCCCTGAACTTAAAATAAAAGTTAAAAATAATAAAATATAAAAAAACTTACAGCTAGGTAGGAGAATAAATTCCAGTTCTCTATAGCATTGTAGGATGACTATAGTCAATAACAATATATTATATAATTTCAAATAACTAGGAGGAGGATACTGAATGTTCCCAACACAAAGAAATGATAAATGTTTGAGTTGGTAGATATGCTAACTATCTTGATCCGATCACTATACATTGTATTGCAGTATCACTGTGTATCCCATAAATATGTACAATTATTATGTGTCAATTAAACAGTTTTTCTTAATTAAAAAATAACCATGTGATAAGTGATCAATCAAAGCTTATATAAATTGCAATAGGGATAAACAGGTGGGAACCACAGGTTAAACAATCTACTCATTTTTCACCCTTACCTAAGTGTCTTTAGTGCCTTGCTAATGGTATGACTTCTCATAATTGAAACTCACTATACCAAAAGTAAATTATTTTAGAACAATGTTTGACACACATTTTAAAAGTTGATCTAAATGAATTTTCAAAATTTAGACAAAAACCATGGGGAAAAAGAAATACAGACATATCTCAGAGATATTGTGGTCTGGGATCCATCCACACCACCTCAATAAAACAAATATGGCAACAAAAAAAAGTCACATAAATATTTTGGCTTCCTACTGCATATAAAAGCTATGTTTGCTTATTAAATGTACAACGTTGCATTATGACTAAAAAACAATGTACGTACCTTAATTTAAAAATACATCGTTGCTAAAAAATGCCAACAATCATCTGAACTTTGAGCAAGTTGTAAACTTTTTGCTGGTAGAGGGTCTTGCTTCAGTGTTAATGGCTGCTGACTGATCAGGGTGGTGATCACTGAAGATTGGGGTGATTGTGGCAGTTTCTTAAAATAAGACGACAGTGAAGTATGCCACATCAGTTGACTCTTTCTTTCACAAAATATTTGTCTGTAGCATGCAATACTATTTGATAACATTTTGTCCAGAGTAAAACTTGTTTAAAAATTAAACTCAGTCCTCTCAAACACTGCCACTGCTTTATCAACTAAGTTTATTTAATATTCTAAATCCTTTTATGTCATATCAGCAGTGTCCAATGGGATATTCACCAGGAATTGATTTCATCTCAGGAAATCAATTTGCTTTGCTTATCTACAAGAAGCAACTCCTTATCCATTGAAGTTTTACATGAAATTGTAGCAATTCAGTCACATCTTCGGGCTCTACTTCTAATTTTATTTTACTTGTTATTTCCACCACATCTTAGTTACTTCCTCCATTGAAGTCTTGAACTCACAACTCAAAGTCATACATGAAGGTTAGAATCCACTTTTTCCAGATTCCTGTTAATGTTGATGTTTGGACCTCTTCTCATGAATCACAAATGTTCCTAATGGCATCTGGGATGATGAGTTCTTCCCAGAAGGTTTTCAATTTACTTTGCCTGGATCAATCAGAGAAATCACCATCTATGGCACCTACAATCTTGAGAACTGTGTTTCTTAAATATTATAACTGGAAAAATCAAATTTACTCTTCCTTTCACTTGAACACTTAGAGGCCATTATAGGATTATTAATTGGCCTATTTTCAGTATTGTTTTGCCTCAGGGAATAGGGAGGCCCAATGGGAGAGAGAGAGAAAAAAAAAAAAAAACACCAGTTGGTGAAGTAATCAGAACACATAGAGCATTTATTGATCAAGTTTGCCATCTTCTATGAGTACAGTTTGTGGAGCCCCAAAGCAATTACAGTAGTAACATGGGCTGCAGAATAGATGTATTTGTAGGCATGTAAAGAGCATTTATCTCCCAGTACATCATCAAAGCTTGTGGGTGCATCGTTAGTGAATAGTAATATTTGTAAAGGAATATTTTCTCTGAGCAGTAGGTCTCAACAGTGGACTTAAAATATTTGGTAAACCATTGCTGTAAACAAATATTCTGTCACCCATGTTTTGTTCTTCCATTTATAGACCACAGACAGAGTAGATTTAGTGGAATTCTTAGTAAACCTGGGATTGTTGGAATGGTCAATGAGCACTGGCTTCAACTTAAAGTCATCAGCTACATTCGTTCCTAACAAGAGAGTCAGCCTCTCCTTTGAAGCTTTGAAGCCTGGTTTAATTTCTCATCTCTGGCTATAAAGGTCCTAGATCACATCTTCTTCCAAGAGAAGGCTATTTCATCTACATTGAAAGTCTGCTGTTTAGTGTAGCCATCTTCATCAATGATCTTAGCTGGCTGTCCTGGAAAACACGCTGCAGCTTCTACATCAGCACTTGCTGTTTCACCTTGCACTTTTATGTTATGGAGATGACTTCTTTCCTTAAACCTCATGAACCAACCTCTGCTAGCTTCCCACTTCTCTTCTACAGCTCCCTCACTTTTCTCAGCTTTTATAGAGTTGAAGAAACTTAGGGCCTTGTTCTGGATTAGGCTTTGGCTTAAGGGAGTGTTGTAGCTGGTTTGATCTTCACTCAAACTTTGTCTAAATCAGCAAAAGGCTGTATTGCTTTCTTATCATTCATGTGCTTACTGGAGTAGCACCTTTAATTTTCTTCAAGAACTTTTCTTTTGCATTCATTACTTAGTTAAGTATTTGGTGCATGAGGCCTAGCTTTCAGCCTATCCTGGCTTTTGACACAACCTCTCCTCTTTGCTACATTTAATCATTTCCGGCTTTTGATTTAAAGTACTCTTCCTTTCACTTGAACACTTAGAGGCCATTGTAGGATAATTAATTGGCCTAATTTCAATACTGTTATGTCTCAGTGAACAGGGAGGCCCAACAAGAGAGAGAGGAGAAAGAGAGAGAGATATAGGGGAAATACCAGTTAGTAATCAGAACACATGTAATGTTTATTAATCAAGTTTGCCATCTTACATGAGCAGGGTTCATGAATCTCTCCAAAAATTACAATAGTAACATCAAAGATCACTGATAACAGATTATCATGACAGATGTAATAATAATGAAAAAGTTTTAAATATGCAGGAAGTATCAAAGTGTGACACGGAGACATATAGTGAGCACATGCTGTTGGGAAAATGGTGCCAATGGACTTAGTCTGCACAGGGCTGCCAGACACCTTCGATTAAAAAAAAAAACAAAAAACAGTATCTGCGAAGCACAGTAAAGCAAAACACAATATAACAAAGTAAGCCTGTAATGTCCTGAAAACTGCTCTACTAAATACTTTTTAATTTCACATTTTTACCCCTGGCAATAAATAACACTGTGAAATAAGGAGTATTATCCCACTTTTCAGAGATAAGAAAACTCAGGCTCAGAGCAATAAAATAACTTTTTCAGAGCTGACTAATAACCAGCATGGCCTGGATTGTATTTTTCTAAATTAGGCACTTATATAACCTTTACTAAATACTAGCCACTACCGTAAATTCTTTATAAATATGTACTTACTGGAAGCCAGACTCTTGTCTGTCATGCTGTTTTGCTCTAATCTCAGCATCTTCCCAGTCCTCTCTCTCTCTCTCTCTCTCTCTCTCTCTCTCTCTCTCTCTGCCCCCCCCCCCCCCCCCCCCCCCCCGCCCCACGCAGGCAATGTGGATGTTTTAACATTTTTTCAGATTAGCTGAGTCAAGTCAGTCTT
Source organism: Macaca mulatta (assembly GCF_049350105.2). Lineage (NCBI taxonomy): Eukaryota > Metazoa > Chordata > Mammalia > Primates > Cercopithecidae > Macaca > Macaca mulatta. The sequence goes on along the minus strand of NC_133407.1, from coordinate 137,937,737 downwards.
GGTTATGTTCTTCAAGGCATGTATGATGCCCTTAGCTGTTGATTGGGTACAGTGGTTTGGTTACATGAATTCTGTTCCCAAGCTCTTATATCATCCTGTACTCTGAGGACACAGAGATGAAGACAATGTACCTGTCCTGTGATGCTTAGGGTCTAGTAGAAGAAACAGAAAAGGACATAAGCAGTTTGTTGGGAAGCTGTAAATACTCTAGGCATGTGCATACAAGTATCTACTCTAGAATTCTCAAGCCACTTTGTTAATTACAATTTTTAAAAAATCATTAGATTAATTTATATTATTTGCATTTTATCTTATTAATTATTTCATATATATTTCATTTGCATTACACAGGAAACATTTTCCAAAGAGTCTTATATTTACAGAGTCTTTTTTCTATGAATTCAGAGCACTTCCACGCACATCATTTTACTTATCTTCACAGCATAATAACAAAGAATAATTAAAATCCTATCTTCTTTTAAGATTAAAAGCCATTAATAATGAGTTTAAAGAAGGCAGTGGTTTTCTTGTTTGTAAAGGTTGTTTCAACTTTTGTTGCAAAGGCTTAAAAACCTTTCTCTAACTTTGTTAGTTTCACACCATCTTTTTTAATCAAATGACTTTACAAAGAGAGATTAACTTTCATTTCAACATTTGAAAAATTGTGTATATCTCTAGATAAACAAATACACTTCTCTTAGTGTTGACTTTTCTTTGCTTCTTTCTTTTCATGGAAAATGTAGATAACAGTGATCATCTTCATAGTGAGTTTTTACTGTCAACCAGAGAGACAAATTGAGATTGGATGTCATCTCCCAATAAAATGTACACCCTTAATGTCACTCAAATGATAGATCTTTTGCCATTTTGCTCTATCCTGGATTTAAAAATTAAGTCAGCTATTTCTGTTCTCTAATAGCCTTATAATACACTGCTTCAAAATCACATCATTTTGCTGTGACTCTATGGTTAATTAACATCTAGAGAGTGTATGTACTTTATTGAGACTCACTATGTATTATTTCCACTAATCAGATGCAGTTTTTTCCTTCAGTTTTATAGCTATTAACTTACTACCCTTTGAGTTTTCAACTTAATAAACAAGAAGAACAGTTTTGTCCATAAATCTAAACCTCAAAATCCCTTACCTTGTGTAAACTCATTTCTATATTAATTTGAGTTGAGCATCTCCACAGACTGCTCTAATTAGATAAGCTTATTATTATTATTGTTCTTTTTGGCTTTTCCCATGAGAAATAAGCAATTTTCTGAGTGTTTCTTATTCTGCTGCACAATATCTCCTCTACCTAATATCTCATCTTTTACCTTTTTGTTATTGAGATTTTTATAGAATGTACTTTTATGATGCTCTAAGTGCTTTGAATCACAAGTGTTGATCTATCTTTATTGCTATTAAACTTTCAGAGATATATCAGCTACAATTGTGCTTGTCATTCTCTGTTCATTGATGGATGGTAAAAGGTCAGGTTCAACATTAAAAGATTCTGCAAATGGAACAGGGAAACTTGGCATACTGTGGTGGATATGGAATCACAGAACTCTTTCTGGCCCTTGCTTCCTCTCTGACCTCAATCCTACTTTTCCCATTTCCCTCTGTGTTCCAGCCATAATGGCTGTCCTGTGTGTTCCTTCTACATGGCAGCCTCAGTCCTGCCTGAGGGCATTTGTCCGAGATATTTGCACAGCCTGGAACTCCCTTATCTTTCCAAGGTTGGCTCCTCCCTGATAATTACATTTTGGTTTAAGTGTTAGCTCCCTAATAACACTCCCCCTGCAAATCATCAAGAAAGGGAAGGTCACATGCTTTGAAAAATATACCAGGGAAGGAACAGTGAATTTAAGAGAAGGAAATTAAAACGTTTTAGAATTGTGTGAACAGATTTTCAAAATTATGAGATGGCAGCACATACTCATTTAAACACCGACAATCAGATTTGCACTGTGGGTTGGGAGTGCATAGTGACGTGCATTCTGGCTTGCAGTCATACATTGGTTAGTCAAATGTGTGTTCTCAGACACAGAACTTCTGCTTGTAGTCATGTATTAGGAAAAAAATATCTCACATAGCTCAGTACGGATTCATGTTTGAAGATGTCTCTTTCAGTGGAATTTGGACTATTGATGTAGTGGAAGCAAGCTTGGAGTCCATTATTGGGGTAGAAGATAAGTAAAATATGGTGGATGCACTTCATGGAGTGCTGTACACAAGTTAGAAACCACAATAAATGTTACAGTGTGGATAAATCTTAAAATAGCACCTTTTGAAAAAAAATTAAGATAGATGATTAGATATATAACACAGTACCATTTATGAAAAAAAAAAAATACATAAACCAAATTGCTGGGAATGTTCCAGACCTTGATCTGGGTGATACTTGCACAGGTGAATACATATGTAAAAACTCACCAAGCTGTCCACTTAACTGTGTGCACTCTACTGTGTGAATGTTAAACCTAAATTCAAAAATTAAAAAAAAAAATAAGCTCTGTCCCTGACTCAAAGTACTTCTCCCACGTCCATTTCTGTTGCGTCAATCTTTTAACATTCTTTTTGTAGCACCAATCATCACATGGCATCTTTCTGATATATATTCGTGTGTGTTCATTAATGGACTATCTCCCACTACTCGAATGTAAGCTCCCTAGGACAGGGAACTCCTCTAACTTGTCTGCTACTATCTGCCCCATTAGCACTGAGTTCTCTCTGTCTTGTTCTGCTATACAATATTCTCTCGACCTAATATCTCCCCCTTTGGCTTTTCGATATTGACATTTTTATAAATATTCTTTTATAATGTTCTAAAACCTTAGTGATTGCTGAATAGATGTTTATTTGTTGAATGAAAGGAAGGAAGAAAGAAAAAGAAGAAGGAGGGTGGAAGGGAGGGAGGGAGGGAAAAGGAAAGACAAAAGTAAGAAAGAAAGAAAATAGGAAAAGGAGGGAGGATATATATACGTAGACCAAGTAGAGCCATTGTCTTGTCAGCTCTAATTTACTTCATCAGTAACTCCCTTGCCTCAGCAGGCCCTTTCTCTGTTGGAGTAACACTCTTTAATTAATGTCCTTGAATTAAATACTTCACATTCTTAGAACCTGGTTTACATGGTTTTTTGCTGTTGTTTTTTTTCTCCTCTGTCTCCTTCCTTCACTTCCCCCTTCTTCTTAGTTCCTTTTCTTCCCTTTTTCCATCACTTCTCATATTTTTCCCCCATCCCAGGGTCTGCCTCTACTTATCTGAGCAAAGTCACATCGCAATTCTCATAGAAATTAGAAGACAGTGTCTTACTTAAGTGTCTAAGTATGGGAGGCCGGGCACTGTGGCTCACACGTGTAATCCCAGCACTTTGGGAGACCAAGGTGGGCAGATCACTTGAGGTCAGGAGTTCAAGACCAGCTTGACCAACATGGTGAAACCCCATCTCTACTAAAATACAAAAAATTAGCCGGGCGTGGTGGCACACGAATATAATCCCAGCTACTCTGGAGGGTGAGGCAGAAGAATCGTTTGAACCCCAGGGGTGGATGTTATAGTGAGCCAAGATCGCACAGCTGTACTCCTACCTAGGTGACAGAGCGAGACTCTGTCTCAAAAAAAAAAAGAAACTATGGGAGTACAAAATACTAACAAGTAACATTTATTGAGTACTTAATTTCATATGGGCCACAGAGATGTACTTTACATATATTAAGTTATTTTATCTTCTCAACAGCCCTATTATTTTCCCTGTGTTACAGTTGGGAACATAAGCTCAGAATGTGTAGCTTGCTCAAGGTCATGTAATTGGTAAGCAGTAGAGCCAGATCAGAGCCCATGTACCTGAGCGCTACTTCCCACTGTCCCCCAGCATAGTAAACAAACATTTACTAGTAACCAAATCTACAGATTGGTAGCAATGTTATGTCTTTATGGCAGTATAATATTCCATATCTACTTTAATCTGAAAAACTCCCATTTTTAGGAGGAAGCATACAGTAAGACAAAGCATAGATGATCCTGGGGGAGCCTGTTTGCATCAAGCAAGGCTGCTACCTTCCATGTAAATCTCGAGATGGTCATCATGTTTTATGGGGCTGCCAAATCCAAAGTTATTAAAACCCCTTCATTCACATTACCAGCTATTACGTGTTTAATTCCTCTGGTAAGACACATCTCTGGCAATTCATGACTAAAAATGAGTTTGTATTATCATACGATAAATAGAGTAGTGGCAGAAAAATGAATAAATGTTAAAGGAAATACTTTCAGAGTATACAGTGCCTTTTTAATGTCTTTAATACCTTTTTGCCTGTATTAACCTTTGTATCTTAATTCTGATTACCCAGTGACACTCACCCATTTATCTGAACACTGCTAAATCTTTTATTATTATCCCATTACCATGTTTATAATGGTGTAATTTGTGTTGGGGAAGCATCTGCTAAGTGTTAAGTAGGCATTTGAAGAACATATGGGTGGGTGGATACTGTCAACTAGGAAAGGTTTCGGGCTGACCCGATTTGCTCTGGCTGCCTTGCTGATGTTGATGGTAACAGTGTACAATTCCGAGCAAGGACTGCTTTCCTTCTGTGATTTCTGCTTTCCTTTCCCATGCCTACCTTTCAGAGTGTATTGTAGAGCTTCCAAATGGGTTAAGTCTATTTCTTTATTTTTTTTTCCCCCCAAAGCAGCTCAAAGCTTTCTGGGGCCTGATGGAAGGAAGAACATTGACATAGAGAACTGTAGAAGCAGAGCCAATTATTCTGTCATGAAATAGCCTTTTCTTAAAAAAAAAAAAAAACAACAAAGCCATACTCTCAGCAGACTGATAAAGTCAAGACGGCATGCTGTTAGGGCTGTTTAACATGTTTCTTCTATTTAGTCAAACCCTTGAACAAAAGCCTGCATTCCGGGCCTCAGTCCCACCCAGGTCAAATGCTGCAGGATTTGGGAATCCAGGTCTATTAGAGCCCTAAGTGAACTGTTGGAGTAATGCTCCTTAATGAGATCGGTTGGCTAAGAGATGACACTTTGGTTCTTGTTAGTTCATAGAGTACCTTTTGAAGATCATTGTATATAATTCCTCATACCATTTCACTAGAAGGAGAGGTGACGGAGACATGTGAATGGGAGGTCAGTTTAAAAGAACAGATCTGAAGAAAGGCAAAGGTTTAGTGTTGTCTTCTACAAATTATCACCATGCTTGTTCCCAAGAATCTTAATTATGTCTTTCAGGAGCCCATTATTTATTTCAGAGAGAGTAAGAAGGCTTCCTTCCAAGTCATTAGGTTTGGGATCTAAATTGTAGCATCATTTCTCTCTTTTTTCTTTGGCGTATGGAATAGAGCTTGGATTTAGGAAGCAGAAGGGGACAATAATGGCCAGTCTGGGTTAGTGTGTGCAGAACTGCTTAGATTTGAGGAGCAGATACTTAGGAATTATGCCGGGTTCAAACCCTGCTTCCCCCACTTATTTTGCATGAGATCTTTCACCTTTATGGACCTCAATGCTCTCATGAGTAAAATGGGGATAATACCTACTACCTAATGGGATGGTGTGAAGATTGAAAGAGATGTCAGTGTGCAGTAAGATAACCCATGGCACAGTCAGTTCTCATGAAGTATTAGCTATTACTGTCACTACTGTAACTATTAGTATTGTTATTATTACAACTATAAAATACTCTTCTCAATATATATAAGAGTTTTCAAAGCATAGGATGTAATGCACAAAAATAATACTACAGGCCTTTTGGGACTTATTTTTATTTATTGTGTTTGTTTCTGTAAAATGGTTTTTAAATAGACTTTTATGAGAGTCAGACATAATCTTCCCATGAAAATAGGAGAATACCTGTTTTCCCTTATGTAACTAGAAAGCTCTTACTTATTGGGCAATGCGGTAAAATAACTTTCAGAATTAATCCAATTTATTAATTCAGTGACCACATAAAGGTGATTTGATTTAATTGTCTTTAAATACTAATATAAAAGCCAGTATAATTCCATAAAGTTTACCTATAAATATCTGTTCAAGTACAATATTTGAGAGATGAAGATCAGTAGTTTTTAATAATTAAAATTCTATTTTTAAATACCTCAATTTCTCCTCTCAGTAACTTGTACACAAAGTTGGTTGAAGCTGCATGTTGACTGTATGAATCCAAACTGAAAAATTAATCAGTCATGTAAGACGAATGCCCAGAGTACACTTATCGATCTCTAATACAGAAAACTGCAGGGATTAACTTTAATAATCAAATTAAAGTGTGATAACTAACATAAGAAATGAAAAAAGGAAGTGGTGGATTAGCTGTTTTTTAAGTAAACGTAAGTAGTTGACGAATCCTTATAAAATGTGATTTCTCTGATTTTATCCAGGACTTCCTATGGTATCAAATACAAGGGGTTTCTTTGTTGAAGTTGTAAAGGCCAGTCCATTTTATCTTGCCTGTATGCTTGTAAGCAATTTTGTGGGATGCCCTGTGAAGAAAAAAGGGTAGGGAATATTATGTATTCAAAGACTAGTTTTGCTCTTTCTTAGAATATAATTTATCAGGAAATGCTTGTTAGACTAAATATAATTACTGGGATTTATTTTATAGATTTTTGGGGGTAGAGAAGTTTTTTATAAAAAGAAATCTATTACTGGATTTTAAGAGCTATTTTCTACGTTTGTATTTTTTCTTTTTTTAACATTTATGGGCCCGGCGCGGTAGCTCAAGCCTGTAATCCCGGCACTTTGGGAGGCCGAGATGGGCGGATCACGAGGTCAGGAGATCGAGACCATCCTGGCTAACACGGTGAAACCCCGTCTCTACTAAAAAAAATACAAAAAAAAAAACTAGCCAGGCGAGGTGGTGGGCACCTGTAGTCCCAGCTACTTGGAAGGCTGAGGCAGGAGAATGACGTAAAGCGGGGAGGCGGAGCTTGCAGTGAGCTGAGATCCGGCCACTGCACTCCAGCCTGGGCGACAGAGCGAGACTCTGTATCAAAAAAAAAAAAAAAAAAAAACACATTTATGGAAACCTCTGTGTACTCACTTGCTATAATTTTTCTTAAACTGAGTTTTTGAGTCATACTTAAAATACTTGAAATTCTAAAATCAGTAATTTGAAAGCCACTCAATTTGAGTGTACCTGATTATCAGAATTACATAATTAATATTCTGGGGATGCTTTATATTCTCAATAAACTTCTAATGTATTAGATTCTCAATAAATATTTACAGTGTAGACTTTTTATTTAAATTCATGTACCTTTTTATATTTATCAGTGTTAACTGGTTTTTGCTGTATGTTAGGTGCTTACATTTTGAGAAACACTAAGATGATTTTAATTCAGTGAAATTACATTTATCAGACACTGTCCTGGCACTGTGATGGACTAATGACTGGCTATTCCAAGAGCCAATGCTAGACCATCTGCCTCAGCCGTCAGCCAGGAAGGCTACTATGGGTCCACCTTCCACCTTTAAACATTTCCCCTTTAACACAGGATGCAAATTTATCAACTACAGGAGAGAAAAGAACATTTTTAATTAACAGGGTCCCACTTTATAGATGAGTTAGAATGTTAAATATAAATTAAATTTCTTTTCCTACCTTGTTGTATGTCATTATCAAGCTTCAAAAGTTAAGTAGAATGGAGACCTTTCTCTCATTTTCAATTAATATCTGGATACTACCCAAAACAATGGCATGGGGATGAGCATTTAATGAACAGCTGTTCTGATTTTAAAGGCAAAGCAAGTTCTCTCTAACCGCATAGGGAGGTGATGAGGTATTTCCATGACTTAAGATTAGAGACAGTCTACTGACATTTAGAAATAATTATTCCCATTTGGAAATAGCAAGTTAGAAATAGAACTCGAAATCACTGCTAGCTTTTGACACTTTTCAGAGCCATAGATCGACTCCCAGCTCATTCTGCACCACCTGTACTGTGAACCCCTGCCTTCATGGCAAACTTAACTCTGTCCGATTAATTTAGCAGAAAACATGCTGTGTTTTGGCATTTCTGCCTTTTGAGTATTTCTCAGAATCGAAGCTCAGTCCTATTAACTTTCTATTCAAGGGAGACCAGATGAGTTTTTTTGGAACATTTTCATTGGCTTATATTCTCTTGAGAGTAACATTTTAATCCTATTTTATTTCCTGCATAGTTCTTTTATTTTGCTCTGTCTATAAATGTATACAATTTAGTCAGTTGTTTTGATGAAGGTTTATTCTTGCCACGTTCCCCATCTATTTTTAATACATAATAGTATTTATGCATTCAGGAGTGTTTATCTCTGTGTCTCCAAAAATTGCAACAAAATACTATTAAAGAGTAGCTCCCACCATTCAATCTGATTGGCCATAGGAGTCTCATCTCCACACATCATCACTTTGGAGCTTCTTACTGTCAGCAAAGCACAGTAAACTTGTTTGACACCTGCTTGCATAGCTTTCCACTGCCAGTATCTGAAGCTCCTCCGGTTGTTTTCATCTGCCCCCTCATTCACCATTTCCTCACTTCTTGAAAGGGCTGGCTGACTGCAATGTATGTGGTATTCAGCCCTGGCTCTCTGCTTCACCCACAGAACCTACTTTTTGATCCTCCTTTGTAGGATACCCTCAGAGGACAATCAAGCAAGACCAAAATGACAACAGAAACAAGAACACTAACCACAAGCATTTTTTGAACACTCATCATTTATTCTGCATTCCTGTATGGACTTGGTATGCATTATCTTATTTAATCCACCTGACACACCTATAAGGTTATCATCTTAATTTTACAAACAAGGAAACTGAAGAATAGAGAGGAAAAGAATCTTTCCCTGGCTTACACAGCTAGCAGATACCAGAACCAGGATTGGAACTTAGTCATGTGTTTTAACTGTTGCTTTTAATTTGCTTTGTTTGTCTTTTGTGTATGTGTTTTCTGTTTTGTTTTGTTTTGTTTTGTTGTGACAGGGTCTCACTTTGTCATCCAGGCTGGATTGCAGTGGTGCAATAACGGTTCACTGCAGCCTTGCCCTCCCAGGCTCAAGCAATCCTCCCATCTCAGCCTCCTGAGTAACTGGGACTACAGACACACACCACTATGCCCAGCTAATTTTTGTAGAGACAGATTTTCACCATGTTGCCCAGGCTGGTCTCGAACTCTGGGATCAAGCCGTCCACCTTCTTCAGCTTCCCAAAGTGCTGGGATTCTAGGCATGAGCCACCGCCCAGCCATATGCTCATGTTTGTCACCACTACCCTAGACATTTTTTTATACAAAATGAAAGCTGTAGAGGAGATTTAAGATTTTAAGGGTTAGAAGAGGTCTTAAACACCTGCATTCCCCAACCCTTTTGAATTCTCGGAGACATTTTAACAGTCAAAATGTTACTGCTGCTCACGTGATTGAGAAGCTACATAGAAATGACAGCTTTATGTAGTGGTTCCGGCTCTGACTTACACTCCCTGGATTCACATCCTTCCAACTATATTACGTGCGGCTTCCTCCATTATCTTAGTTACCTCATCTGTAAAACAGGATGATAATAGCACTTTCCTCCTATACTTTTTTGAGGAATAAATAAGTTACTATGTACAAGTTGCCAAGATCAGTAATTTGGCTCACAGTGAGAAGTCAACTTATCTGATTTTATTGGTTTTCATATTTTTGAAAGAGAAACTATGCGATACCCAAAAGTTATGATGAATTCAGGAACACTGTTTAGCTGAAGTATATTTTTGTTAATCACAGTATTGCTCACACTTTTTAAAAAGCAGGACCTGCATATGTATTTTATAACGTAGAATTAGTTCAGTCTCTCTATCAACCACAGCATGCATATGGATTACCCAATCCTTGTGGAAATTCCACAGACCCCAAAGAACTCCCATCCCACAGGTTGGCAACCAGAGCTCTCTCGTGCAACCCTCTCATTTTTCAGGTAAGAGAAAAAGCTGAGACCAGAGAGTTTAAATGAATTTATCAAAGGGCACATACCTAGAGGACAAAGACAAGTGTAAACCTCAAATCCTATGACTCCAATGCAGAGGTCTGTCCTCTTTCCAAAAGTACCCAAAAAGCTCGTTTCAGGTTACTTTAACAATCAGAGATAGCAATAGTCAAACACTTTTGTGTCCTTAAACAGTATTTTGTATTCTGAATTTCTGTTCTCTACATTAGTTTTGTTGTTTCTCCTTGTTAAGTGACAGAGAAACTTCCCTTCATATATTCATATATAAGAGGACAAAAGGAAATTTAGAGAGATGTTCTATGTTCTGTCTACCAGCCACCATTAAAGGTCATCCGGCCCCCTAGGGGATGATGGCCAAATCCTTATTGCTAAGACTGTTCTCACTGCCTTTTTTTACATTTCCTCTGGGGACCAAATGGTGCAAAAGAAAATTCGCTTATTTGAATCTGAAAATCCTTCTCTAACGAGAAGTGATAAAATTTATTATTTTTATCAGAGCCCAAGTAAGTTAAGTGTCTATGAGTGACAGAAATAAAATATAGCTATGAGGTGGCTTGATCTAAAACATGGCACTCTAAATAGCCTGTGATTTAACACATTCAAATCAGAAACTAGAAAGGCCCTTCAATACATGCCAGCCGAAGATCAACTAATTGAATTAATAAAATAAAGGGATGAAAGAAATAAACATACTTATAAATATCCCAGAAGATATGTTGTTGAGATAAAATGTGGTACAAAACAAATATGAGCAGTTCAGTAATTCCCAGAGCCCTGTACAGCATATGGTCTCAGAAAAGACAGAAAAAGTGTCTAGAAACAGAGGACTCAAGTCCCACAGAGTAACCAAAATAGATGTGTTGCTTTTACTTGTAACAGAATATGAAGTGCCAAAATGTAAATGACAGAAAAGATCTTTATATCACCTCAGTTAATATTAAGAAAAAGAATGGTCAAAAACCAAGGTAAATCACCAGGACCACTTGTTTAATAGGAATTTATTTGGAAAATAATTTAATATTGTTAGGGAGAATAAATGGAAAATATAATATTGTATCACTAGTTGAAGAAATAAAGTTCAGTATTTCTCCAGTTGAGAGAGAATCAATGAGCATTTGTGTCAAACGGATTAGAATTCCTAGGTAAGTTTTTTCTTGACTTTGATCAAGGCAGAATCTAATGCTCTTTTACTGCAGATCTACATATTTGCTTCTTGGAAAGAAAAGCTTTTTATCAAGTTGGTGGAAGAATACTCACATGATTGCTGCTTTTTCTTTTCACAAGGAGACCCGTTTCCTTTATTAGAATTGCTTTTTACAAAAATGTGTGGAAGAGGGAGCAGGTGGTTGCACTGCATTTCCTTGTATTGTTCAGTAAATATAGTTGGAACTAAAAAATGTCGGGGGACAGTGCTCTTATAACTTCTATTATAGTTGTTTCTTTTTTGAAAAATATAAACAGAAAGAAAATTATTTAAGTAGTAAATGTAAACTTTACTACAGCTTAGGGATAACTGTACATAGAACCATCATATTTAGATTATGTTAAATATTGTTGGGTTTGAAAGGCCAATACCCTTTCTGCCAATTGAGGACTATGGCATGAGCTTTGAAAGCTTTCTGCCTCAGGCAAAAATGAGCTGAGCCACTGCTTTGAAGTCGAATTAGGACACGTTTGCTTTTATTTCTGTAACTCTATCTGCCTCAGTGAACTCCTGTTCTGTAATTTTGAAAATCACAATAAAGCCAATATTCAATCAATTCAGTATTTTTATATTAAAGCAAGAATCAAATTAGAATAACTATCTCCTTAAAAATGAAAAGGGCCAGGTGTGGTGGCTCATACCTATAATCCCAGCACTTTGGGAGACCGAAGTGAGCGGGTCGCTTGAGCTCAGGAGTTTGAGACCAGCCTGGGCAGCATAGTGAGACTCTGTCTCCACAGAAAATTAGAAAATTAGCCAGGCGTCATGGCATGCACCTGTGGTCCCAGCTACTCAGGTGGCTGAGGTGGGAGGCACCTGAGCCCCGGAGGCCAAGACTGCAGTGAGCCATGATCCTGCCACCACACTGCTGCCTGGGCAAGAGAGAGAGACCCTGTGTCAAAAAAGAAAAGAAAAGAAGAGAAAAAATCTGAGATCTGCATAGCACTGAAATACAATATTATAGAATTCCTTGGTTAAGTGTTTGCCTTTGACATGTTGTACATCAGGATGCCTCTCATCTGTTCTTACATCTCTACCTTTATTGACCAATTCAACACACATCTGTTACTTAAAATGGTGTGCTGGTAAATAGATAGGTGGAGTGTCGAAAAATGTAATAGGGATAAAGTAAACCCACTTAAATAACAAGAGTGTGGCTACTACTAGAAATTATTTTTAGCTTGAAATGTTTTTCTATCGTGTAAATGACATAAACAGCATCATTTCTGGGAGGCTCATAAGAACAGGGTGTGAAAAGAATAAGAGCAAGTTTTATTTTCTTGCTAATTTTCACTTCTCACTGTCTAACTGTTCCTTACTCCCAAGTAGTGGAAATTGTGAAACAGACTCTGAATTAGGGGCATTCACCTATTTCTTCAGGGGTAAGTCTTTAATTGATCAGAAATTATTCATTGCATTGATGTATACTGTCAAGAAGGAACAATTGACAGGAAAGTATCAAATATAAAATAATGACAATGGAGGATTTGATAAATAAGCCAATTGGTCAACATAAAAACTACTTACAATCAAAGACAGGAAGAGACCATTTCTGAAGAGACATCTGCCCTCCCATTTTCATTGCAGCACTGTTCACAATAGTCAAGATATGGACTCAGCCTAAGTGTCCATCAATAGGTGAATGGATAAAGAAATTGTTGTATATATACACAGTGGAATATTATATTATCAAGCCTTTACAAAGGAGGAAATTCTGTCATTTGTGACAACGTGGATGAACCTGGAAGATACTATGCTGAGTGAAATAAAGCCAGGCACAAAAAGACAAATATCACATGACCTCACTTACACTTGGCATCTAGAAAAGTCAAGCTTTTAGAAATAGAGAGTAGAATGGTGGTTACCATAGGCTGGTGGTGGGGGGAGCTGGGGGGCGGGAATTGGAAAATGTTGGTCAAAGGGTCCGAAATTTCAGTTAGATAGGAGGGACGTGTTTTTGAGATCTGTGGAACAGCGTGGTGACTATAGTTATTGATAATGTGTTATATAATTCAAAACTGCTAAGAGTATATTTCACCACAAAATAAGGGTGAGTATGTGAGCTAGTTGATATGTTAATTAACTTGATTTAAGCATTTTGCATTGTATTCATATACCAAAACATCACACTGTACCCCATAAAAATATGTAATTATAATTTGTCAATTATAGATAAACATTATGGTTTTTTTTTTTTTTTGAGACGGAATTTTGCTCTTGTTGCCCAGGCTGAGTTCAATGGCACGATCTCAGCTCACGGTCTCTGCCTTCCGGGTTCAAGCGATTCTCCTGCCTCAGACTCTCAGTTAGCTGGGATTACAGGCATGTTCCATCATGGCCGGCTAATTTTTTATTTTTGGTAGAAATGTGTTTTCTCCATGTTGGTCGGCCTGATCTTAAACTCCTGACTCCAGGTGATCCACCAGCACTCCCAAAGTGCTGGGATTACAGGCATGAGCCACCACTCCCAGCTAATAAATATTATTTTAAAGTTTTTTAAGACTCAAATATTAAACAAATGAGAATTTTAACTGAAATCTGAATTTGAGCAGTAACCTTATATTTCTTCATGCATATTTCTCTGTAACATCAGGAGGGCTTTTTTTAGCTAAATTATTAAAATTGCAGAAAGACTGTTGCAGTTCTTTTTTCAGGCTTTGAAAGACATTTCTACAGAGTTACAGAGTGATAGTTTCTTTTTCCTGGACATATCTCCATAGCCAAGATAGACAAGGATTGGAAAGATAGTGTAGGGGGGTAGGAAGAAATGTATGTGTAAACACATATATTTATTACTGAGATAGTACAAATACTATTTTTATTACTCTTTTCTATCACTTTTCTCAAAGCCTGTGAAACTACTATCTATATTTGACTTGAACCTGAGACAGCTGTGAAGTCTCCAGCATATCCTTTTGTGCCTAAAGAAATTAGCATTTATAGAGCCCTACTGATTTGAAGAACAGACTGGGATTACTTTTGATTATTGATTTCTAGGGGCATTTTCTTCATGTTTATTTTGCATATCCAGACATAATTGCATATCCTTTCATAATCAAGTACTTATATAGACACTATTTCTTAAATGTCAGGTGGCTCTGTAATATTTTAATAGTGCAATTTATAATGAAGCCATCACTTATTTTAACTTATTCAGAAAAAGTATCATTCAGAAAGTATAAAAGATTCCTTTTAAAATAAGGTTTTTTTCATGGTTTTTTACTTTATTTGATGAATAGTTTGATGTGCTATTAATGGTCAATAGTAGTACTGTGCATGCGTGTATATGTGTGCGTGTGTGTGTGTGTGTGTGTGTGTGTGTGTGTGTGTGTGTGTGAGAGAAAGAGAGAGAGAGAGAGAGAGAGAACGATTTCTCCAGCTTTCTAAGGAGTCATTCATTGTCCCGGGTAAGAAGACCCTTGTGATTTGGCAGGGCGACTTCATCTTCTACTAATGACCTCATTTCTGTTTACCAGTGAAAGTGGACATTTCATTAAGCTTTTAAAAATCACCCATAATGCAAGAAGAGAACAATAAAGCCCCCATGACATTCCTTAAAGGAAAGAGTTTAAATTTTGATAAAAGAAAATGAGATGTAATGTGGAATGGACAGTGTTATTGTGATGCAGCACCTTTATTCACTAGCCCTTAATTATTTCAGATATTTTATTGCACATTTTCCCTGTCTGTATGGTTCTTTTGTATCATTTGCAACCTGATGAAGCCCCTCTCTGGAGTTAGCTTCTGAGTGTTGGTGTGGGAATGATAAACCAGAAGCACTACCTTTGGATTCATTAAAGGATGGGCTTTCCATAGTTAGGTTGTACTAAAGAGAATTTCCATTTTGCAAGGGCAGTGTAAATTTTGCATATCATTTTAATAGCAAGGCAGGTCAATCAAATCATAATTGTCTACAATTAGCACTCCCATGAGCTGTAGGCTTCTTTATCTTCTCCGAGACTGAACTGAAAAAGAAATTGTTATTTACTGTCACTGAAGTCATAGAAAATGCTTGCTATTCAGTATAAGCGATGAGGAAAGTGCGAGTCTGGCAACAAGGCTTTGGCATAAATTTAAGATCTGCACACCAAAATGCACATTGTATCAAGCGTGGCTATGTGCAAAATGTGCTATTACAAAGCACTTTCTTTCAGCATACAAAGCAGATCTTGGCAATGAAACATCTAGTGTTGACAGCATTTTGGTTTGGAGCTAATCTAAAGATTGCTTTCTAACATTTTCAGGGGCTCTGAACTCTCTGGAAAAGGTACATTTTGATACTAAAAATGAGGAAGCAGAGAAGTGCTTTATATTTCCTAGTTCGTTCTATCTGAAGTGCCAGTGCTGTCATTTTGGGAATCGTTTCTTGAGTCTCATCACTGTACCAGAAAGTCCAGGTACAAGCTGGAGGTTGCAGGAACTGCAAGCTTGAGACTGTGGCATGAGGGAATTGTCTAAGCTTCATAAAATATTGCAATAACTCTATCCATCTCTCACTATGTCACATTCTCTGCTGTGAAAATTTAAACTCCTTTCCTTAGCAATGCCATGCTTCTTTAGCAGTCTTGCCAAAAGGAAGGAGGTCAATACATTTCTTGCCAGTGCTGTTGCTAGTTCTCTTCAGTCCCCCTAAGCCATTGCTGGGCATCCTGTTTCGAGTGTCACTGAATTTGGTCCCATCATTACACTTCTTCATCTTGAGATGTCTCTGGAGCGAGGAGTGAAGGATAGTCACTGAATTTGTTTCGAGTGTCACTGAATTTGGTCCCATCATTACACTTCTTCATCTTGAGATGTCTCTGGAGCGAGGAGTGAAGGATAGTCAGTCCCACCGAAAGAACTTCAGCTAAAGATGGGAGAGGGGATGTTCTCTTTAAAAAATTCCTCATGAGAAAAAGAAAGGATACAGAATGCAAGCAAAAATACAAAATAGCTGCCAGAGTTGCTCTTCACATTTTTTGCATTTACAGATATGAAGGTAAGCACTTTAGTTGGGCGCTTGAAGGACACTGCTATATCAATAGCAGCAGTCATGGTACCAGGAAAGAGATATTTGATAGGAAAGATGCTTCCCTGGCAGAAGCATTAAAAATGAAGACAATGAGGCAGGTGGTTCACCTGAGGTCAGGAGTTCAAGACCAGCCTGACCAACATGGCGAAACCCCGTCTCTATTAAAACTACAAGAATTAGCTGGACATGGTGGTGGACACCTGTAATCCCAGCTACTTGGGAAACTGAAGCAGGAGTATCACTTGAACCCATGAGGCAGAGGCTGTAGTGAGCTGAGATCATGCCACTGTATTCCAGCCTGGGCAATAGACCAAGACTCTGTCTCAAAGAAAAACAAAAGTGAAGATAAGGGGTGGCAGTATATTGTGGAGTCACAATATGATGAAAGATGCTGGTACCCACTGGTGTCAGTTCCTGAAAGAACGTGTGGTAGAACTGAATATAGTGGAATAGTATCTCAGGAAACTGTTATCTCTTAGATAACTTATCTCAGTTACCCAGTGGAAATGGCTCATATATGCTCAACTAAAGGCAGAGACTAAAACAAGAGAGAGAAAGAGGAAATAGTGAGTATCAAAGTCTTAGGAGCCTAGCATGAGCTTTGTGAAGCTTCGTATAGGAGTTAGGACACCATGATAGCCCTACAAAGGCAAGAGGGGAAAAAAATAAAATAAGACAGTTAAAGGATTGTCAAGCTCATAACTTGATCTCTAGATATCACTGACCTAGGACAAGGTTCAACAAACCTTTTCTTAAAAGGTCAGATAAACATTTTAAGCTTTATGAACCATACAGTCTCTTTTACATCTACTTAACTCTTCTCTTATAGCATAAAAGCAGCCACAGACAGTAGTAATTGAATGAGTGTGATTGTGTTCCAATATATTTAGTTAACAAAGCAGGCAAGTCATAGTTCACTAACCTCTGGCCTAGAACCAGCCCTAAAATATGAGGAGAAAAAGGAAATAGCATTTTTAGTGTTTTTCCTCCTTGGTCGTTGTTCTCCTTATCTTAGGACCTTCACAAGTCAGACTTGGTAGTATCCTAAACCAGAATGGATTAGGTAGACATTTATAGTCTAAACAAGGAAACAGACAATATATAATAGTGTCATCCATAAAGCAACAACTTACAATACAACAAAATGCAGCAAAATTTTAAACATGCTGATCGATGTCTTTTGATTTACAGTACAGACTCTTCAATCCTAACCATTGACTATGTGTTATTTGAACCTTAAATTATCCTTAGGTTTCTACATTGTTTTAGATCATTGAGTACATACTGCATCCCAGACTTTCCACCAAAGTGGTGCGATTTGTAAGCATCAGAGCAAAATTCTCTTCCTGACTGTATGAATTGGTGATAAAAATCTTGAATGACATCAAGTAAGCTTTCACACACTTTTAAATATGCTTTGTTTTAAAGTAGGTCAGACTTCCCAGTTGGCATCACAGAAAATGGTCCAAGTTACTTTTACAATTTTGCCTAACAGCAATTTTGTTTGACAGAATTTCTTCTAGCAAGTGGCTATAGAAGGATTAAATCTCCTTCATAATAGAATTTTACAATGGAACTACAAATAAAAACTTAAATGTCAGTATTATATGTATTAATGTATCTCCAGGTAAACACCAGAGTGACATATTTCATGTTAAATTGACTGGTCTTATACTTAAGTGACCAGGGAAGGAATGTAGCTAGAGGCAGAATGTCATTCATCACATATTACTTTTTAGAAAGCAGAGTTTCAGGACTTCATTTTTTAAATTTATAGCTTTGATTGGTAAAACTTCTTGGCTTTTGAATTTAAAAAAATTCATATTCCTAGTATTCACTTACCATTGTTAATAGAAAGCCCACTGGCCAAATCGTTTGGCATAATGTGCTTGTGATTTACACAGGAGGTTGTGAAAGGTTTTGTAAAGTCTAGCTTGTTTGAATATATCAAATTATCATTTTTATTACAGCTTTTTATTTATCATAGTACATAAAATGATTTTAGAAATCTCCAAAGAATGCTGATTTGATATGGATTTTGCTTTGATACAATTAACATTTATTGCAAATGCAGATTTTTATGATAAGTAAACTCTGATAGTATTATAGTAGATTTTTTAACTGTATTGAGAATGCATAAATCACATTATTCTCAAATATTTTCAGTCAGAATGATATATACGTACATATATATATAAACATAGTCATGGAGGCAATAAATGAAAAGTCAGTGTAGCTCTTCTCTCTAAGACATAAAAGTTATGTTTCATTCCATCTCAAAGAGAAAGTCTATAAACAAAGATAGGTGCTACAAATTTCTGCATACCTCTCATGTCAGTGTACAACTCTATTAAATGCAGATTTGATTTTTTTCTATGTCTTCAAGGGTCTGAATCTTCATAAAAAGTAATCAATCACTAATTTATTTGTTTGGGGGTTGTAGTTTGATATCTCTTTTGGAATACCTCAACATTATATTGATCTTATAATCGTATTAAATACAATCTGATTCTTCTTTAGGCTTTCCAATTACAGCCTTTCTTTACATTTTTTTTTTCCGCCTCTGTTCATCTGTTTTTTGTTGTTGTTGTTGTTGTTGTTGTTGTTGTTGTTTTTGAAAATTCTAGCCAAGGCACTTAGCGCTATACCTGGCATATAATAAACACTTGATCATTGTTAGCTATCATCATTATTTATGTTAATTTCCTATTGCCAATATAACAAATTACTACAAACTTAGTGGCTTTTTGGCACCAGGGATCTGTTTTGTGGAAGAATTTTTTTTCCATGGACTGGGGTGGGTGTCGGGGAGAGTTTGGGGATTATTCAAGCACATTACATTTATCTATGGGTACTTTATTTCTGTTATTATTACATTGTAATATATAATGAAATAGTTATACAACTCACTATAATGTAGAATCAGTAGGAGCCCTGAGCTTGTCTTCGTGCAACTAGATGGCACCATCTGGGGCTGATGGGAGACAGTGACAGATCATCAGGCATTAGATTGTCATAAGGAGCACACAACCCAGATCCCTCGTATGTGCAGTTTGAAGTAGGGTTTGTGCTCCTATGAGAATCTAATGCTGCCGCTGATCTGACAGGAGGCAGAGCTCAGGAGGTAACGTGAGCAATGGAGAGCAGCTGTAAATACAGATGAAGCTTCGCTTGCTTGCTCACTGCTCACCTCCTGCTGTGTGGCCCCGTTCCTAACAGGCCACAGACCAGTACTGGTCCGTGAACCAGGGGGGTTGGGCGCCGCTACTTTAAACAACACACATTTGTTCCCTTACAGTTCTGTAGATTAGAAGTCCAACACAAATCTCATTGGGCTAACATCAAGGTGTCAGCAGGGCTTTATTACTTGGGGCTATAGAGGAGAATCCATTTCCTTCCCTTTTGCAGCAGCTTCTAGAGGCTGCCCATGTTCCTTTGCTCTTGGTCACCAGCAAGTGATTATATGGCTCAGATCTCTGTTTGTGTAGTCATACCTCCTTCTCTGACTCTCCTGCCCCTCTCTTTCCCTTCTAAGGACCCCAGTGATTACAGTGGACCTACCTTAATTCAGAGCAAGATGGCTAATTTAATCACCTTTGCCATGTACATTACTTCCCTATTGCTCTTGAAACAAATTACTACAACACAAATTTATTCTCTTACAGTTCTGGAGGTCCAGAGTCCAAAATCAATTTCACTTGGCTAAAAATCAAGAAATTGACAGGCCTATGTTGCTTAGGGAGTTTCAAGGGGACAATCTGTTTTTCTGCCTTTTCTGGCTTCTAGTGGCCACCTGCACTCCTTAAGTCATGGTCTCTTTCTCCATCTTCAAACCAAGAGCACAGCATATTGAAATGTTATTCTCTGACTACCACACCTGGTTCTGTAGTCACGTTTCCTTTTCCCTTACTGTGACCCTCCTGCCTCTCTCTTACAAGGACTCTTGGGTTTACATTAGGCCCATCTGGATAACCCAAGTTTGTTCCTATCAAATGATCTTTAACTTAATCATGTCTGTGGATTCCCCCTTGTCATGTCAAGTAACATATTTTCAGGTTTCAGGAATTAGAATGTAGACTTTTTCTGGGGACTTATTCTGCCTACCCCACCAGTATTAGGCCCAGACTCTCTCTTAAGCTTACCTTTGAATCTCCCAGCCACTCATTGAACACTTGTGTCTAGATCCTCTGTCTGAGTCTCAAAGACTATTTTTACTATACCTTTTTCCAGCCCCAGAGTGGCTCCTCCTATTTTTCCTGTTTCTTCCATTTTTCCAAGCTCAAAACCTTAGAGTTAGTTTTTCTTCATTGTTTGTCAAGGATCTTTACTCTCTTGATTTTCTGGGTTTGTGTTTGGGAGAATTGGTGGAGGAAGATAATTGGATTATTCATTTACATATTATTTCAATAGGTAGACCATTGTGCTTTTAATATAAAACTATGCATACTGTGCTGCTGAGATACAAAGAGAAAGGGAGTGTTTATAAAACCATTTTTAAAAATGGCTTTCGATATTATGAAGTATATAGGATGTGTATTTTCTGGACAGTTTTATTTGGATCACTGAAATTTTGCATTGAGTGGTTGTTTAAGAATGTAAGCCCAGTGTAATTCAAGGGATATTAGTATACCACTCTGAGATAGACCTCCTAATTTGCCCAGTTACACTAATTCCTAAACAAAGAATGCAAAAATCCTAACTTCTACGAAAGAGAAGCTTCTTGCCATTTGTTTTCAAATTTTATATGAAGGTTTATGGCTGCACAGCATTTTGGCCAATGGAGAAGGTGAAATATTTTCTTCTTTGTTGGTGAAATCTGTGAATGGCAAATTTTCTTCAGTGGGGATCTCAGAGTAGCCTCACACTGTTTTTCTCTGGGATACTGTCTTGCCTTCACTTGTCTGGAGGACAGGTACCAAGAATCAATCAGGAGTCAGTTTGCATATTTGAAGAATGGGAGTGACATGAGGGGATTATCTCGATGGAAACTGGGAAGAGGGACAGTTATCCCTAGGAAAGGAAGTCGATGAAAGTGGGCATTCTCCCAGAATTCAAGGGGGAGGAGCAATTTTAAATGCAGAGTAGAGTCTGTTACTCAATTTCAGAAACCCCGTGTTCAGATTCCCTGAGACACATACACCAAGATGGGACTAAAGAATCAGACTTATTAAAAAGTACGGGAGAAGTGTCTGTAAAGGAAAAAAGGTGAAGGAGCAGAAATGGGCAGAGAACCTCAGACTGCGAGTCAGGTCCCATGTGGGTGAACAAAGAGTGGGGAGGAAAACTTGTTTAGGAAGAATGTCAGACTACAGCATGGTTCTGAGGATGCTGTAGCTGTGAAAATGGGGAACGAAGCTGTGAAAATGTTGAGTCAAAGTTGCCCATTAGAGAAATCCTTCATGGGGCAGGAACGAGCCAGCATTAGCACCTCCACCCAGTTCAGTACTAGGAGCAGCACAGGGAGGTGTGTGGCCACAGTGCTCCTGGGGTAGCAGGTAGAGGCTATCAGTCAACTGTATTCTGTGCCGCAGGTTCTCTTGAAGTGAAACCTAAGGAGGAACCTCCATGTCTGCACCAGTCTACACCTTGATTTGTACATATCCACTTCATGCTAATTTTGGGAGCAGCCTTAAAATGATTTTAATTTTGGCTTCCTTCCTTCTCCTACCAATCAGTTATTGTGTCATATAGGCAAAGCCACCACAATATCTCTATAACAATATAATAACGTTTTAAGTATCAATAATATTAACCTTTGGATTAAAATACACATTATAAAGGGAGTTATGCAAATATTTTGAGTTGAACATTTTCAATCAGAATTATATTTGTGATATTTTTTCCAAGTGTTGCGTGGAGTTATTGTTCATACATTCTAATTACTGTATAATATTATCTTGCATGAATTCACCAGATTTTAGGTTTTCTGACTCTGAATCGGAGTTATTTTTATCAACCTTTTTTTTAAATATAAACTGGGTTAATAGGATTGACTTATCCCTAATGCCCTGCTAAGGCCTACTGTATTGGAGAGCAGTTGATATCTGGCTGGATAAAAGGGAGAAGAACAACCTTGTTAGTTTCATGTGTAGAACACTTTGGAAAGCAGAGAAAGATTGCTTTCCCTCCTTTACTGCAAAGTGAGGTTGCAGGAGTTGGGGAATGTTGAGGTGGAAATGGATGCTTAAGAGCAGCAGGAAGACCCTGAAGGGCTCTTGCTACTGCAGCTGCCAGTTTTAACAACTGCAGAGCAAACTCAACTTACCTTGCTAGTATTATTTTCCTCTATGGTTTATTCAATACTATTGCAAGAGAAAAGCATCATCAGGGTAGGCATGAGAATAACCATAGAGTTAATGTTTGAGATACATTTGCTTCATACAACCCAATAAGTGATTTTAGAGCTCACAACTTACCACATGACTGACTGAAATTTCATGAACCATTATACCAATATGACAGCATGATTTAAAGATCAGTGTGAGGTTAAAACCAGTGTTTCTGGATGTCTGTATAATTTGCAATTGGCTTGCTACTTTTTGGAAACATCAAGCATTTGCACTGCATTGTGATTGGGAATCAGTCATCATGTTTTATTTCTTCTAGGTCCTTAGCACTATTCCCTTTATCAAAAAGAAAGACCTTCACCATGAGAATTATCTCTTAAATGTATTTGAACGTGTTATTCATTAAATTTATTTTGATTCCATGTTTTCCAAAAGTTTTTTTTTTTTTTAAACTCTTGGGAAAGCACTACAGTAATGAATCAATACAGTAGAGTTCATGCAACTAAGAGATAATAGGGCTCAGGAAAGCAGGAAGCCAATAAACCAACCACGGTAACTGTGCTTAGATCTCAACTTGGCGCTGAACAACCTGGGCCTCCAGAACAAAGTGGCATATTATTATCTAGTCCTCGTTATCACACACACAAAAAAAAGAACAATGGTTCGTTTGCAGAAAGTTGATTCACCTTGGCTGTAAACTTCAAGAAAACTCTCATACTGTACTTTACGTAGATGTTAGTCAGTAGCATAATTGTATCCTTAACTAACTGAATGAATCTTTATTGAGGACCTACTAAATGCCTTTGGGTGTTTCATTTTGCTGATTTGGAGGAGGGAGAAGGGCAGGTGAAATAAAAACTAACATCGCTTGTTTAACAAGTGATAGGAGGACAGACAAGTAAGTAGAATGTTACATACTGATAAGTGTTTTAGTTGAAATAAGCTTAGAATTACTCTGTATAGGAGCATCAACCCAGAGAAGGAGGATTAAGGAAGAGTTCACTTGAGGAGGTGATTCCTGATGTTGGAACCAAGCTTTGAAAAACATTTGAAGGTTATCTCAAAGATTGCAGTTGGTGTGGAAAGTCAGAAAGCCAAAGACAGGACAGAGACAACAGGAGTTGTAGTCCCCAGAAGCAGCATGTGCAAAAGACTCAGGGACCAAAGAGAGCATGGGGCTTCTCAGAGGCTAAGGTTTTGAGAAGGACCTTAACCATGGAAGGACCTCATATTCAGGTGAAGCAATTTTGCATTATGCCTGAGAGGTTAAAGAACTTTGCAAAGTTTGATGTCAGGAATTGACATGATTAGATTGTTAATTTTGAGATATCATGGTACAGGCAGGATGGAGATATGAATTAAAACTGAGCAAGACTGGAGAAGCTTGTTAGAAGGTGTCTGAAGCAGAGATGTGATGACAGTAAATAATATTGCTCCCGCCAGGATACTAATCAACGGTATCCTCCATAATAATAAAGAATACATGGAGAGTTATTTCACTTAACTGCTTCTCTTCATGGCCTGCAACAAAAACACTCAGCACTGCTTGGAAGTAAAGTTGATGTTTGTATAGATACATTAAGGACACAATGGAAAACTGTCCTTAATAATGGAATTTCTTTCTCTCTTCAACAATTTTATTAGAACTGTCATATGCTTGGATCTTCAATGAATACCCATCGTTTGTTGAAGAAGATAGTCGGAGATTTGTCTCTCAGGAGACAGGACACCTCTACATATCTAAGGTGGAGCCGTCGGATGTGGGAAATTACACATGTGTGGTGACAAGTTTGGTGACAAATGCCCGAGTGCTGGGCTCTCCAACTCCTTTGGTGCTACGTTCTGATGGTAATGAAACTTCTCCAAGTGCAAGTCTGAGTGCAAATGGTGCTGAGGCTGCAAAAAAAAGCAATTGGGAAAATGTATAAAGTACATCGAGAAGAATTGTCACTTCATGTTTTTTGGCACAAAGACTATTTTATGAGTACAATGACAAAAATGATTTGATAAATCATAGGTCCTTATGCATAATTCTTACCTAGGGCAAGCTTCATAATTTGCAGGGACCAGTGCAAAATAATAATGAGTGGCCCCTTGTTCAGAAGTCATTAAGAATTTTAAGACAGCAATGGCAAAGTATTAAACCAAGCATGAGACCCTTCTGAGTCCAGGGCTCAGGTTGACTCTCATGAAGTCACCTATCCTGACCTTTGCCAGCTTGAGGTTTTTAAAGCTCTGGATATTTTGTAATAGGCTAAAAAGCATCACTAAAAAAACCATTAAAGAAAAAAATCTGTTTCATCAACACCTTGATGGCTGTTTAAGGGGAGTCTATGAGCTGCCGAGGAAGCAGATCCATAAGCCTGGGTAGTTGACCCACTTACACAGAACCATATCTGATACAGCATAATGCTATGATCACAAAGCATTGAAGCACTTTTTCCAGTCAGTTATAATTGAATTTGACCTTTCCCATTTATTAAGTCATTGTTTCTTAACTCCAGGGAGCCATTTAATAAGTTTAAGATTGGTATCTCTGCTACCACGGTATCATTAAGTAAATTCCCTGCCATAATTTTTGTTCTTTAGGGAAATTTCAGGAAGCAGTAATATATTATATATTTCAGTTTGACTAGCAATGTCAAAATTGAATACACAATTTCAAAGCCTCCCATTTTGTGTAATATAAAAGACTTAGTGGTTTTCTTGGAACTGCTCTGTACTTGGTAACCTATGAATCAGCAAATCCAAAGTCCTTAAATGTTTACTAATATTGTGTGTTTGACCCAAGTTAGTTCAGGTTTTTTAAAGCTCTGGATATTTTCTTATAGGCTAAAAAGCACCACTAAAAAGTCATTAAAGAAAAAAATCTGTTTCATCAACAACTTGATGGCTGTTAAAAGGGAATCTGAGCTGCATAGACTAAATTTTATTTAATTGAAATCACTAGAAGAGCTGGTTCAAAATGGAGCAAAAGAAAGTTTTATTTAAGAAAAAAGAGGCAATTCCAAAGGAAAATTGAAATGATTAATTTTATATTGTGGATTTATAGGTGTGATGGGTGAATATGAACCTAAAATAGAAGTTCAGTTTCCAGAAACTCTTCCAGCAGCTAAAGGTTCGACTGTGAAATTGGAATGTTTTGCCCTTGGAAAGTAAGTTTTATAACATTTACTCCTATGTGCTGAAATATTAGGTTGCTATAAGAAATCAGAATGGTTTTTGAAAGATTCTTCTTTCTTATTTTCTAAAATTTACTTTCATTTTGAGGCAAAGGAAAAATAAAATGCAGGGGAAATGCACATATAAAATTTAGTTGAAACTTTAATATTTAAAGTCGATTTGAAGAAAATTACTCTGCCTGCCTAATTTCATAAAATAAATTGGTGGGGTTTTTTTCCCCCTTATTCATTTGCTGTAATCTAATATAGTGGGTCTGTATTAGGCTTTTTTCTCGAAATCATGAATTGACTCAAGAAAAATGAAGTTTATTTTATTAAAATATCAACTTAAAGAGTTGTTAAATCCTTTTATCCGGTTTATATAATTGACTGTTGGAAGTGTTTTTCTGCATTTAAAATCCTGTGCCTTCTTGTTCAATCTTAAAAGCTTTACTTTCTCAAATCGAAAA
This sequence comes from Macaca mulatta, assembly GCF_049350105.2. Lineage (NCBI taxonomy): Eukaryota > Metazoa > Chordata > Mammalia > Primates > Cercopithecidae > Macaca > Macaca mulatta. Next base: position 137,911,645 of record NC_133407.1, on the reverse strand, counting down.
GGCTTCCAGACAACAGCAAACAACTTGACAATTTTCTTCTTAGTCCCATACCTCAGATTAATTGGAGAAGAAGTGATGGACTGCCATTTTCCAGCAAAATTAAATTAAGGAAGTTCAATGGTGTACTTGAAATCCCCAACTTCCAACAGGAAGATGCAGGTTCCTATGAATGCATTGCTGAGAATTCACGAGGAAAAAATGTTGCTAGAGGGCGTCTCACTTACTATGGTGAGCATCTGTTTTGGGCAAATTGGAGTTTTAGCTTTTACTTTCTCATCTATAAAATATTGTTGTTGTTTAGGGGTGAGAGATTATAGCAGAATCCCAATGTTCAACTTGTTGGTTAAACATTTTGTTCAACATTTTGTTAAGTGTTCATAAACATTTATCGTAGGGGGTATTAAAAAGAAATAAATTTTTGTAATGAAGTTGAATATATACTCATTTTGCATTTTAAGATGATTCATGCAAAGATGAAATATTTCATATTTTTTTCCTAAGAATAACCTCTCACACACTTAAACACATTAGAGAGAGATCTCTTTTCTGTCTGTCTTCTCCTCTAGAAAACAGGTTTTGTATCTTTTTTGTTACCTCTACTAAAGAGAAAAAAAAAAAACTGCCTTTTGGGAAAAGTTGCAATTACTGTATTAAACAAACCACATGAACTCTGGCTCCTGTTGAGTTCTTCAGTGTTACTCTATCCCTTCCAAAAATGTATCTGTACTCTGTTTGCTGCCTTTAATTTGTAATCACTTTTTTTTGATGTACTGCTCAATTTGGGTAAGGAAGGCTCTAAGACCCTGACTAAGCCAAGTAACCTTTTCTCATACTCTATCTTAGTTCCTTCTTTCTGCACAACCACTACGTGATCTAAGGATAAGAAGTGACCATTATGGGAACACACAGGACATTCCAACCGTATTAATGTTTCAGTAAAAATATTTTTAGCTGTATACTAATAAACAATTGTATGCTTCATATGATAAGGAAATCCAAAGCTAAATTATCATTTAATTACCTTATCAGGCCACAACCCAGTTTCTTTGTGATTAGTTTTTCTGCCCTTGTCTATTTTTTTTTCCTTTTTCTGCATGTTAGTTTCCATTATGATCACAAAATGGCTGCCAGCAGTGACTAACACATCAGTTGCTACTCATCCTTCCTTTCTCCGAAACATCTAGAAGTCCCCTGCTCAAACCTCACTGGCTACGTTTTCATTCCTAAACCAGTCACTGGCAAGGAGAAATTAGATTAGACAATTAAGTGCTTCACTTGGAATAGAGAAAAATGTCATGTTTCTATAGACAATGTGAGGTGATGGAAGAGTAGACAACTGAATGAACAATTGGGGTTATTTTAGGAATAAGGAAGAGAGGAAATGAATGCACAATAGAAAACCAACAGTGTCTGCTATACTTAGTAAAAGAGGCAGACTATTGCTTTAGTCCATTGTGTAGGTAATATGATACATACCTAAAATATAAATCAGAAATTTATGCCATAAAGCATTTCATGAAAGTTGCCTTGCAATTTCTGTTTAACATTAGTATATTAAGTAGATGCCATGCAGTTCTCCAGTTATCTGCTCTAATATTTCATGTGAAAAATAGTGTATAGAATGTTTACATCTCATATGATGGAATAAGGGGAGAAATCAGAATTGATGTGGCAGTTATGATTTCAGGAATTTTTAGTCCAGCAAATTATCCTCCCATTTGGAGAAGAAGAGTATTACTATGGGAAGCTTGTGGGATTTTTTTTTTTTTATTTTTTTTTTTGAAACTTGGGTCTCTATAAGAGGCTGATGTGTGAGTCTGTTCACAGTCATATTCCCTCTCAGGCTGATCATTCCTGAAAGAAAAAGAAAATGTGTTTTAATATAGAGGGAAGTGATTTGGTACTGAACTACACTTCATACTGAGCAAGTTGCATGTATGTGTGTGTATATATATATACACACACACACAAAAAAAAGAGAAAACTTAGACCTATACATTTTCTGTAAAAGCTAAATAGCCATAGTTTCATTTCAATTTCATTTATAAAAAAGCAATTTTATGAGCTAGAAATGGAAAGACAAATCTTCCCATGGTTGCAATTAAATGGAAATAGATAAACTGTTTCTCCATATGGAGGATGCAAATGTGAATCCCACAGTACACATCACATACATAATGCAATGTGAAACCAGTAAGACATCTCACCTCCGAGTTTTGGATTTAAAACACAAGCTGAGACTTGGCTGGATATACTGCGTACAGTAAGTGACTTTCATTGTAAGTGGTACAATGCTTTCATCTGTAAAATGAATTTTCCAGATACCCTCTAAAGCATAAGTTGAAAATGATACATCCACTTGATGGAACTTATTTGCATACACAATTTAAAGTTGCATCGGTTACTTCTTTTTCTGGCAAAAAATCACATGACTCAAGTTGAACCAACTTATCCATCTTTTCCTGCTTTGATCTTAATTCACTCAGAGGTTCTTAAGATACTCACTGGTTTGTATTTAATTAAGTTATTTCTAACTTGTGGAAAATATTTTTTCCTCAGCTATAGAAGTTTGCCTCCTATGGATGTTAATTTTTAGTTCATAATTAAGAACAATGTATGCTGTTATTCACTTATTAAGTTATCATCAGTTGTGATCTCATGATTCGAAGCTGCACTTGGAAAGCAAAATCAGTTTTGTGTACCTGTATTACCGTCTACTAATAGATATCTAAATAATATAATACAGTGCTCAGAATTTTGATAATAGAGAAAGCATATAATTAATTTGCCTTAGGAAATAACAGATTGCAACATCCATCCTCAAATGTAGAAATGTTTCATACATTCACTGAGTAGATACTTAGTGAATGAAATATAATTCTAGCCTCTGTTCTCACTTCAATCTGTTACTCATAGTCATGTCCATTTCTGTTAATCCAGATAAGATAATAAAATAATAAATACACTTTATTTGCCGGGTGTTTAAAATTTCTTTTCTTCTCCTTTTTCTTTCATTGAAGCAAAGCCCCATTGGGTTCAACTCATAAAGGATGTGGAAACAGCCGTGGAGGACAGTCTTTACTGGGAATGTAGGGCGAGTGGCAAGCCCAAGCCCTCCTACCGATGGCTGAAAAATGGAGCAGCCTTAGTGCTAGAGGTAAGGTAACATGGATCGAAAATGGATTTAGAGGCCTGGTAAATCCACCCTTTCCTCACTTTGTGTTTAGTAGATGCTTTCTTTAGTCCCTAGTACCAAAATAAACTGTTGAGTTTACATACTTTCCTTTACTTCTAAGCAGTGGTAGAGGAGGAAAAATATCAAATCAAGTACCCAGTCTGCCAGTGAGGAGAGCTTTTCAGCATGGCATTTCACCGGGAAGAAGTCCTGGTGTGAATTTAGTCTGTAAAGTAATCTACTGTTTTTTTTGGTATTGAAATTAGAGAAGGCCTTACTTTAATCAAATTTAGGATATCATTTCCTTTTCCTGTTTGACAACTTGGTGTGGCCTCTGGAGAATGAATGTATCTATTACTTGGTTACCTTGTTACATAAGTACATATTTTCTCCATCACTGTCATTCTCAAGCCATGTAATTTATGCCCTTTTTTTGTATACTAAGTCAATTATGTTCTTTCAATTTCCATACCTAACCTTTCATACTACCTAGAAACTCTGGTAAATATATGTGTTTCCCAGAAACCTTTCTAATCCACAGATTTTATAATGTTTTTAACTTGCATGATTTGAAAAAACATACTGAAAATATTTCCAGCTGATGGGATAAAAATCAACCTCATAAAACATTTTTTAAAGTCATGGTACATTTTTAAGAAACTTTAACTGTAGGGGGAAAAGTAAAATGATTTCATATTTTACCTCTTGCTTTGTTATCTATTTTATGATATACTTTTGGACTGAAGGATGTTAATTCGTACTTCTAATGCATAGCTATTATGTAAATTAGTCTTTCACATTTAAAATAAGGAAAAGGTTAAATTTCAAGCCAGCCTGTCTAATATTCTCAGAAAAATGCAGGAAGTTTGTGTATGAGTGAAATGATAGTTCATTTTTATTCTAAAGTGATATGTTTATTTATATGAAAGACATTTTTATTATCATCTAGGAGAGAATACAGATAGAAAATGGTGCCCTTACAATAACAAACCTAAGTGTGACTGATTCTGGCATGTTCCAATGCATAGCAGAAAACAAACATGGCCTTGTCTATTCCAGTGCTGAGCTCAAAGTTGTTGGTAAGACTGATTTTCTCTGTTCTCCTGTTAATTTTTTGTCTTCAATTCTTGATTGTTTCCAGAAGCAGTAATACTTACTTTTCACGTTTGGTTCCTACATCTAATAATATCTACAGTATTATAGCATGATCATTCAGTTTCTAATCAAGGCATACCTTTTAACAGTTTCTAAGGAAAAACAGCAACTATGGCCAGAATTGAGGACCAAGGGTTAAGTAAATCTACAGTAGGAATCAAATATTGGCGTAAGATATCCTTATCCACCTCCAATATTACCAACTAAGCAAAGCCTTTTAGGAGAATAAGTGATTTTGGTGTTCTCTGTTGCCAGTCCCTAATAGCAAATACCAAAATTTAAGTCAGTCATATTTGATTCAAAAAGAGTTGCCTTTGCCTTTAGTGGCTCTGTTAGAAGCATGACACATTGGACACATTGAGGCTTTCATTGTCCAAGGCTCCACTGCTTGAAATCATAGATGATCTTCTTGTACTTTAGGTATAGGAGAAAAAGAAAATTTTCTGTCATGTTTAAAACAATTGTCCAGAAGAACATTTACATTGCAAATGATTGAAAATCCAAGCAAAATGCCATGTCATAGTATAGCATAGCACAAATGAATGGAAGGAAGGGAGGAAGGGAGGAGGAGCAGGAGGGCTTGTTCATCTGTCCATGTTATTAAAATGGAGAATTTGGATTTCAGCATAATTTGGTCCAGCGTTCAAATATCATCACCATTATCAGGTTCTATATGATGTTTCCCAACAAATTGAATTTATTACCACAGTCATTCCGGTGGAAGAAAGACGGCTGTCTTAATTGCTCAAAGGGAAGTCAAAGTGTTGCGTGCCATTGGCCCCAGATAGCCTAATTTGGGTTAATACTTGTTTCTGAACCAATCCATATGGTCAGCAAGTGATAAGGCCCTGCATGATTTAAGTCAGTGTTTCTCAACCAGGGACAATTTTGCCCTGAGGGAAATTTAGAAATGTCTGGAGATATTTTTGGTTGCTGTGGGAGGTAGAGGACCAGTATGTGGTATTCGCATCTTGTGGCTGAAGGACAGATAGGCTGCTAAATATCCTACAGTGCACAAAGTAGCTTCTCACAAAAAATAATTATCCAGCCCAAAATGTTATATGTCAAGAGTGATTGAAAAACCCTGGTTTCATGGGAAGTAGCTCTCTCATCTCTAGTGCCTGGCAGTTAGAAATGCATCATCTGTACCAGGAGGACTGATGCCTGGAGGGATGATCAACTGAAAATCTGGCTGCTGTTATCCATGACAGAGAAGTAGTATATTATGACAAAAAGAGGGAGGAGTTTGCATATAAGTCTTAACTTGAAAGACTGCAATTCTATTGTAATAAATTAACCTAATGAGCCATAGTTTATCAATCTTTAAATTGGGTGGAACCCTACTCAATGTGCCGTGTGGGATTGTTGTGTATGAAAAAATACGAGGTGCGTAAACAAAAGATTGTATTCAAATATAAACAAGTTTTTGTTTTAACAAAAATCACTCTTTTAGGATTTTAATTTTTAAGGCCAGCAACCTCTGGATGCCATGTTTTCTTTACCACAGTCACATATATAATTACATAATATGATTCACTCTAAGATTTCCACTGATCAAATAAATAAATTATATTCACTGGGATTTGCCATAAGACACAGCGTTAGCTGTTTGGGAAATGCACTAGGTTTTTAACGTTTTTCACATTTACAGTAAAAGGAAGAGTGATTTTTTTAAATTAACATACCCTTTCATTCAAATGATACAATATTATGTATCTTAAATGTTCAAATGTTGTTTCAGGATTAACATCCCATGAATTATTAGCAAACATAATTATTTTCTACACATTATTATATTTCATGCAATATTATAGCATTTAAAATAATATGTGCATAATATTATTTTTCCCCAGTTTGGAAGTTCAACCTGACAGTTTGAACATTTTATCATAGCACTTGTTACATGCATATGTATGAGAATATTAATTCAATGCTTAGCCTCTGTTCTCAAAGCTTTTGCTGAGCTTTGTTGAATGCTAGGGAGTGTACCAAGTGCTGTGTCCTAAAGGTTAGCAAGAGAGACAACCCTATTCCTATCTTCGTGGAGCTAACATTTAAAAACATTCTATACCAAATGTTTTCCTTTTATTTAATAAATGCATGATTGAGCTACTTTAAATCTTCACCATAAACTACAAATTTCTGTATAAAGTAATTGTCTCATGATTTAGACTTGCTAGAAAACATAATAGCATGAATTATCCTGTGTGTGGCACACAGTAAGCCAAGTAAATCAAGCACCGACACCCTGAATGTAAAGAGAACTTTTAAAACTGTAAAAATGGGCCTTTACAATTGACAGGAAATTTTGTAAATGATCCACTTCTCCTCTCCTTTCTCGCTTTTCAGCTTCTGCTCCGGATTTTTCAAAGAATCCAATGAAGAAGTTGGTTCAGGTGCAGGTGGGCAGCCTGGTCAGCTTGGATTGTAAACCCAGAGCCTCCCCGAGGGCACGCTCTTCCTGGAAGAAGGGGGACGTGAGCGTGCAGGAGCATGCAAGGTATTCTGATGTCCAGAAAAGCGGCCATTTACTTTCCTCTCACTTTCCATGCTGATGTCAACATAGGTTTTAAATATGAAATGAAACCAAATAGCATTTCAGTAGCGTGGGAGATCTTTAAGAACTAAAATAGTGGCATTTTTTGTTCTTTAATACCTTTGTAAGAGTATTCAGTGTTTTGAAATCGAAACACAGAAAATATATCTAAGTTCTTCCCACGTAGAATACTTTTTTTTTAACAAGAATTTTCTTCCTGAATCACTGGGAAGACTCAACCAGAATGATGAAGGAATGTTGGTCCCAGAAGCAGACCCACATCCCAGGACAAAGAAGAGAAGGATGTATAATAACAGCACATGCCAAAGAAATACAAATATTGCTGTTATCCTGTACTCAAATAATTTTGCACTACTGGTATTTAGTTTAAGCAAAGGCGTCCCTGGTTTCCTGGTTATAATTATAACATTGAGATGAAGAAGCAGGATGGGCTTAGTGAAAAGCACAGATTCTGGAGCTAGACCACCTGGTTTCAAATCTTCATTTTTGCCTTTACTTGCTCAATACTGTGACCTAATCTTCCTGTGCCTCATTCCCTTATTTGTTAGTGGGAATGATAAGAGTTCACGCCTAATGTCAAGAATTGTTATGTGGATGAAGTACATAAATATTAATAAAGCACTTAGGTAAACACCTGCCAGAAAGTAAGCGTAAGTATTGGTTATTACTGCTGCTTATCTATTATAAATTTACTATTTATTTCCCATGTGTTATATTACATGTGTTATTTCCCATGTGTTATATTACATGGCAAAAGGTAATTAAATTTGCAGGTAGAATTAAGGATGGAACTGAAGTCATATCAGTTGACTTTAAAATAAGGAGATTATCCTGGAGTATCTGGGTGGGCCCAAAGTAATCACCTGAGCCCTTAAGAGAGGAAGAGGAAGGTGGAAGGATTGGTCAGAGAGCTGTGATAATCACAGAAGGGGCAGGAGAGACCTGAAGCCTGAGAAAGACCCTGATGAGTGTTGCTGGCTATGAAGGTGGGGGAAGGAGCCAGCAGTAAAGAAAATAGGGACTTCAGTTCCATGACCACAAGAGGCTGAATTCCACCAGCAACCTGAATGAGCACAAAATGATTCCAGATTCGGAAGGAATGCAGCCCTTCTGAATCTTGATTTTAGCACAGTGAGACATATACTGGACTTCTGACCTCCAGAACTGTAAGAGAACAAATTGATGTTGTTTTAGGCCATCAGGTTTGTGGTCATTTATAACAGCAGTAGGAAACTTAACACAGAACACTACGTGAATTATCACCTTGAAATATTTCTGCAGGTAATGAGAAAATGGAAACTTAGCGGAATTAATTTGTCTGAAGTCACATAGCCAGGATTGGGAGCCATTCTGTTTGACTCTGGGACATAACCATTAAGCTTTATCAGAACCACATTTTGTACAGAGAGCCCAGAATCTTGGAGGTGGTCTCAGCCGTTGAAGTCATAGAGTCCAAATTATTACTTTGGAAATGAAAGGAAAACAAACAAACAATAAAACCTTAGGCCAAGAAATGTGGATTTGCTTTTCTAAAATCACAGCATCAGATGGCACATGACCAGGTTGAACGGCTTTTAGATTATAGGCCCAAAGGTATATTTAGACAAGTTGGTTAGAACAGCACAATCTGTAGTTCCTCCAGTATTTAACCAAAGATACCTTCATTAAAAGGCAGACACAGCAGGATGACAAGATAAAATTGTGAACTGAGTGGTTTGACACAATCCAGCCAAATGCTAGGCTGCACAGAATAGATTTCTAGAACAGGAGGTTAATTAGTGATTTGCAGTTTGATTTTGTAAGCCGGTTTAAACAACTACGGGCTTGTGGCACAAACTAGTTAATTAATTAGTTAACTAATTAATTGGCTATGCTGGAAGTTAACTCTTCATATGGAACTGCTGACATTTTTGTTTTCAAAATTTTTTTAATTGATTCAATAATATACATGAATTAAATAGAGATTATTTCCCGTGGACATCAATGCTTTGTACAATACTAAATCAACTTGTCACACAGTAGCAAATATAGTAGGTAGAGGCTTTTAATCTTAATTTTTAAAGGGGATAAAAGGATTAAGAAATTCAGCTAGCGATACACAAGGAGAGATTTATATCCACATTGTATAGTGATGGTGCTGGTAAAAATGTATAAGTTCCAGGATCTAACCTGGAATTTCTGATTTAGCCACTTAATACTTTAACCTATACTTAATACAAGTATAGATTTGTGGCACAAGCTATTTAATTTTGACTATGCTGGAAGTTAACTCTTCCTTTATAACTGCTGACATTTTTGTGTTCAAAGATTTTTGAACAAAATTTAGCGTCATTAGATCAGCTATGTAATACCTCTGAACCTTCGTTTCCTCTTCCATAATATAGAGATAATATATCCTTCCTTACATAGTCACCGTAAAATCAGTATTTAGCCTGATATTTGTACATATACATATACTGATCTCTAAGAATGAGATCATGTTGTAAGTAAAATTTTGAAAGTTAAAGTGGCTGAAAAAGAATTTTTTTGTTTGTTGGTTGGCTGTTCATTGGTTGGTTGGTCACTGTGAAGGCTGACAATCAAGGCTACCTGGACTCTCCATTCAAAAGGAATGCAGGCCCTGCTGTTTTGCTGTCCCATCACTCTCAACTCGTGAAACAAAACCACTGTTTTAACGCCAGCCTCCCAGTGACATCCCAGGCAACATCAAGGAGGAAGGAAGAAGTAAGAATGCACTTCCTTCTGTTTAAGAGTGTTCCCAGAAGTCCTATACAACACTCTTCCTTAGACCATACTAATCAGAAATTCATTCCCTGGCCACATTTAACTGCAAGAGAAACTGGGAAATATAGGTGGTTTGTTTTTGTTTTTGTTTTTGTTATTTTTTTTTTTTTTTTCTGGATGGGAATGCACCCAATAAAAAAATTGAAAGTGTGTTTTTAAGGAGAGAAAGGAAAATAATTGCTAACCCAGCAGTGTCTCATGGTAATAATAGTTAGTTCTCTGTCCCTTTCAAGCCTCCTGACACTCTGCTTTGTATGATATATCTTCTAATATCTCCCCTATCATAAGCTTTCATATATGAAGATATCTGTAAAAAAGAGGGAACATATTTAAAAGAGGGTCCATAGTGTTCCAATCCTCCTTAGATCTGTGGTTTGAATTTTGTTTTTATCATTTTGAACAGCAAAAATCACTGATGAGCCAGGGCCTTGATGCTTAGGGAGAAGCCTGCTAGAAGCAATTATGGAACAAGTTGCGGACTTGAACCTCCTCCAAGTCCATGGGAAATCAGACTGGCCACAGCCATCACTTGGCAATGAAAGCCCTGGATCTTTCCCTCTTGACTTGATCTGCAGGCTTCAGCCAAATCAGAAAAACATGTTAAATGGTAGATTTATTGTGGTTGTTAGATCATGGACTGTTACAACTTTTAAAATGCGGATTCAATCTTATTTGAAGGAGAAATGAAGTCATTGGTGCATTCAAGAGTGTAAGACAATTTTGGGGGGCGATATTTGTGACAAAATTTGAAATGTATTTGATTTTTAGTTTTTTTAAGAGGCTAATTTGGACTTGTCGGTGAATAAGAAACTTACGATAAAGGTGAAAGCTTTCTCTAGCCTAATCTAAAGGCCATTGGCAGCAAATACATTTTGATTAAGGTAATATTCTGTATATGTGTCATTCAAGGTCTAAATCAGAAAACAAACAAAGGATTAATACTTTTCTTAAGCACTGAATAAACTGAGGCTGGGTACAGTGGCTCATGCCTGTAACCCCAGCACTTTGGGAGGCCAAGGCGGGCAGATCACCTGAGGTCGGGAGTTCAAGACCAGCCCAACCAACATGGAGAAACCCTGCCTCTACTAAAAATACAAAATTAGCTGGACGTGATGTCACATGCCTATAATCCCAGCTACTTGGGAGGCTTGAACCTGGGAGGCAGAGGTTACGTTGAGCCAAGATCACGCCACTGCACTCCAGCTGGGCAACAAGAGGGAAACTCCTCCTTCCAAAAAAAAAAAAGGATTGGATAAACTGATAAATGTGCCTTCTATGTAAATCATATAATAATATGTTTGAATAATCGACCAGGTGCGGTGGCTTGTGCCGTTAATCCCAGCACTTTGGGAGGCCGAGGCGGGTGGATCATGAGGGTCAGGAGATGAACATTCTGGCTAACACAGTGAAACCCCACCTCTACTAAGAAATACAAAAAAAATTAGCTGGACATGGTGGCAGGCGCCTGTAGTCCCACCTACTCAGGATGCTGAGGCAGGAGAATGATGTGAACCTGGGAGGCAGACCTTGCAGTGAGCTGAGACTCCAGTCTGGGCAACAGAGTGACACTCCGTCTCAAAATATCAGCACAATAACAGCTTTGCAATTATGAATCAGCGGTGATAATGTGGATCTAAGTCAGTGAGACACCTAAATTACAGAATTGCTTTGAAGAAATGAGAGTTGTTTCTTTCAAGTATGGAGAGCATTTCAAGCTAGAGTAGTAAATGTATTACTGCCCAACAGTGGTCTTCAAAAAGCTGCTCTGAGTAGATAACAAAGGCTTATCCTGCAAAAAGTGATTCCTGGGCTCTCACAGTTAAGTTCACATTTGAAAATACCTTGAGTACCTACTATATGCTAGGCACTAAGTATTTGTTATTTATCAGATACGTCTATGCCATTGTTTTTAGCTTTTCAGGGCACACAGACAGATAACAGGACAGGTACAATAAAACTCAATTGGCAAAGTACAGAGTGTTCAGGGATCACCTGGGAAGGCTCTATTTCCAAATTAGGGATCAGGGCAAGCTCCCTGGAGAAGGTGATATCTGCAGCAGGACTTGAAAGATGATCGGGGTTTTTGTTGGAGAAAAGTGTTCCAGGCAGAAGGGATAGCATGTGCAAAGCTACAGAGGCCAGTCATGGTTTGGGTACTATGTTAGTTCATTTGGGCTGCTATAACAAAATACTAGATTGGGTAATTTATAAATAATGGAAGTTTATTGCTTACAGTTCTGGAGGCTGGGAAGTCTAAGAACAAGGCACCAGTCTGGTGAGGGCTCACTCTCTGCTGCATAGATGGGGCCCTATTGCTGCATCCTCATATGGTAGAAGGGGCAAGGCAGCTCCATTCAACCTCTTTTGCAAGGGTACTGACCTTATGCCCCTATGTCTTAATCACTTCCCAAAGCCCCCCCTTCTTAATACCATCACAATGAGCATGAGGTTTCACCATGGATTTTGGAGGGACATATTCAGATCATAGCAGGTACTTGATTAACTGATTTTCCAGTGGACCTCCATTTTAAGGTGCCATGACAGAGAGTGGGCAGAGAGAATTGCACAGTAGAGGTAAGCAGGGGTCTTACTGTCAATGACAGTGTTGTACCTGAATTAAGGAGTTTGGGGTCTATTCCACAAGCAGTGGGAGGCAACAAAATAAAATCAAAGGAGAAGACATACAGGATTAAATTTCTGTTTAAAAAAGAGGACTAGCAGGGTGTGGTGGCTCACGCTTGTAATCGCAGCACTTTGGGAGGCCAAGGCAAGTGGATCACTTGAGGCCAGGAGTTTGAAATCAGCCTGGCCAACATGGTGAAACCGATCTCTACTAAAAACACAAAAATTAGCTGGACATGGTGTCTCACTTCTGAAATCACAGTTACTGGGGAGACTGAGGCATGAGAATTGCTTGAACCCAGGAGGTGGAGGTTGCAGTGAACCGAGACCTTGCCACTGCACTCCAGCCTGGGCAACAGAGTGAGAACCTATCTCAAAACAAACAAGAAAAAAAAAAAAAAAACACTGGTACCAGCAGATGGGTATGGGTTGAAGTGGTACCAAGACTGAAGGCCAAAATTCCTAATTAGCAGCAATCCACCAATCTGAGCAAAACAGTATTACAGCCTGAACTAAGAAATGACAGTGGGAATGAAGGGAAGCCTTGAGGAGTTTGAGAAAATATTCCATCAACAAGACCTGTTGATTAGAGGCATGATTTGAAGAGAAGACGGGAGTCAAGGATAAATCCTAGATTTCCAGGTTAGGAATCAGGGAGCATGAGAGACCCATTCAGTGTGACAGGGAACCTTATAGAAATGGCAGAAATGAGGGCAAATAGGATAAGTTCAGTTTGAGATTGGTTGAGTTTGAAGTACCTACTGAAAAACCAGCTGGGTATATCTGTGCATACAAAGGTTGACTGAATCTGGAACTTAGGAGAAAGACTCAGGATATAGAATAGCAATTTATGTGTCGTGAGCTTGGAGATGGTAACTGAGCCATTGTAGTGGATACAATTTTCTAGGAAGGATAGATGTCATTAAATGGTAGAGGCTGTACAGCCTGCCTCTGAAACTCTTGTACATGCAAGTTATGAGTAAAGAGAACTGTGTTACGGTCTCAGTTAGTGATTTAGTGATTGATTTATTAAGTAAGTGTCAAGTCACCTGGTGCTCAACTATTCTAAACTTCGTAATTACTGGCATTCAGTATTGAGTAAAGGTTTTTATTTTTCTTATTTTGGCTTTTTTTGTTTGCTTTATATTGGTATTATCCAATCCAATATTGGGTAAAGTTATTCTGCTTTTTTTCTCCCTGCAGCAAGAAACATTTTTGAATAAACAAAAATTTCCTGCCCTTTTCCAGTATTCAATAGTATTTCACCAGGTGTCAATGTTTTTTGCTCTTTCATTCATTCATTCACTTAAATCCACCTATTTCCAAAAAAGACAAATCAAAACTGTATGTTTTGTCTCTTTTAAGGAAACTAACATTGAAAAAGACCCTTGAGAATATGAACAGGCATGGTTTGTGAGAAAGAGCCAGTTGGCATATTTTAAAAATTGTTTAACTTATCTCTATCACTTAGTGGTATTTAAAACATAGTAGCTAATTAGTTTTTTAAATGGAGTCCTTCATTTGAATGCTATTGCTTATAATAGTAAATATTTTATTGCAATAACCTCAGTCAGAAGAAAGTAAAAGAATGGCTCATTGCTTCTAATTAATACATTAAAATTATTTCAGATGTTTTATGCAACATTTAATGCTATCAAAAATTAAATGCCTTTTAGAGAAAGAGTAAAGTTTTTTTTTTTTTTTCCAAATTTGAATAACTATAATCTGGGCAATGTTTTTCAAAGGTATTACCCAATCTTAATGTATTTCCTGCACATAGATAAAAGCTGGCATTAAAATGCAATAAGCATTACATGCTCTATTATTCAATTTATGTGACATTTTTGAAAAAGGAGCAGTTTTAGGGAAAAAAACAGTGATCACTGCTTGCCAGAGGCTGGGAGTGGGTATAGAAGTTGACTCTCAGGGACATAGAAGGATTTTTGGGGTGAGGGACCTGCTATAGCTCATGATTGTGAGAGATGATGTGACTGCATTCATCTGTTAAAATGCACAGAACTGTGCATCTGAAAAAGGTGTTTCCGAGACCAGCTTGGTCGGGAGACGCTAACCAAGCAGTGCTAGAGGAATTAAAGACACACACACAGAAATATAGAGGTGTGAAGTGGGAAATATCAGGGGTCTCACAGCCTTCAGAGCTGAGAGCCCCAAACAGAGATTTACCAGTGTATTTATTAACAGCAAACCAGTCATTAGCATTGTTTCTGTAGATATATGATTAACTAAAAGTATCCCTTACGGGAAATGAAGGGATGGGCGGAATTAAAGGAATGGGTTGGGCTAGTTAACTGCAGCAGGAGCATGTCCCTAAGGCACAGATCACTCATGCTATTGTTTGTGGCTTAAGAATGCCTTTAAGTGGTTTTTCCCCCTGGGCAGGCCAGGTATTCCTTGCCCTCATACCCTTAAACCCACAACCTTCCACCTTAGGCGTTAGGGCCATTATGAACATGTTACAGTGCGGCAGAGATTTTGTTTATGGCCCGTTTTGGGGCCAGTTTATGGCCGGATTTCAGGGAGCCTGCTCCCAACAAGGCGTATCATACTGTATTTAAATTATGCCTTAATTGTAAAAGCTATATGCAATTTTACATTCATCTCCACCCTGATCAAGTAGTTTCATATAGGAGTTTAAAAGCTCAAGAAATGCTCTTAACTGGTCACCTTTGCCATTTATGAAATACTGAGTCATGTGATGATGGTATTTACAAGCAGAATCTAAACTTTTGCAAACAACCAGGATGATTCTTTCAGAGCCAAGACCTCTTAGCATTTCTGTCATTGCCACTCCTAGTGGCCACAGCCTCACTTTGATAAAGATGTGTCTAGAAACGCTGTCACTATCCAACAGATCTGTTTTAGGTGGCACTTCCCCTTGGCTCAAGCTTTTAAATGAAGAACAGGGATTCATTTGCCAAAGGAATGTGTCTGTCTTCATCTCTTCCCCCTTCCCTTACACTACCTGGCTCCTCTCCTCACAGTGTAGTCCACTTTTCTTCATACTGTTCAAAATGCTGCTCCCATCTCTCTCAGCCTTCCACTGTCCCCTTCATCCAAAAAGTCTGACTTTATTTTAATCTTCCCCTTCATCCATGGTCTACCCATCAAAACAATTGTTCCCTCACAACTGCCAGGGAGGTGTGTAAGCTCAGTGAGTTTCAGTGAATCTACCCTCAGATACAGAGCTGAGATCTCAGTGAGTCTTTGGCTCCTGTATCTTACTTTAATCTCTAACTGTTGAACCTTGAAGCACAGGGATAATTTTATTTCATATGTGGATGCCATCACTTTTAACAACCAGATAGATTGATGTCCCCGCCTCCTGCCTGGAAGGAAGGTACTCCATGTTGTTTACTAATTTATCGTATTGTTATTTTTCACTGGGTATTATGTCCATCTCTGGGAATACATAGATGAATAAGAGACATCAAGGAGCCATCAAAAAGTCCACAGTCTGTTGAGAATGTGGATAACTAAACCATCAGTTACAGTGGGATAGACTATATGATTAAGGTGACCATGGAAGTTATTCTACAAACTGGGACATTTTAGAAGGGAAAGGGGGCACTGTTAGTAATTACCTCCAAGACAACACATGTAAACAAGGACGGGCTGAGCATACTGGACATTGCCATCTGCCTCTAGTGAAGGTGTTTATAGAGACTGTTGCCAACTGGTCTTTTAAACCCGTAAGAATCACAGAGAAGAGATGCTGTCTCAGCCCTGGGAAGCAGAAGAACAGCTCCATCAGTGCAGACATCTCAAAGGAAGGGATGTAAAATGCAGCAAAGCAAAAGAGTGGGGAACATGCTGTCCAAACAGAAAGGATTGCACAGGCAAGAAGCAAAACTGGTTATTTATTGGTTTATTCCAGTTGTGTCAGTGGCAAAGTTCACATATGATCATGAAAATAAGAAAGCCTGGCTTGAGTTCTTCCACAGATAGAAAACCATTCCTCTTCTTCAAAGGAGGTAAACATTGGAGGCAGATCTCTTCTCTTAAAGGGATGATTGAGATGTCTGGGTAAATAAGCAAGAGTTCTAGAGAGCAGAGAGCAGCTGCCTTCCTGACCTGGCTTCCCCAACCCACACCTCCATTTCTCATATGCTTTCAGCTGGAAAAAGAAAAGGAATGAGGCCCTTTGCCAATAACCCCCATACTCTATGAGAAGATTAAGCTGATTTCAGAGCAAAGATAATCAGGAGATGAGTCAATGAAATCCCAGAGTTTGGGTTAGGGATGGGGCTCATGGTGTGATAAGCACCTCCTGTCTCCAATACCCTACCCTCCACCACCAGCACATACCTACAGATCTTCCCCTATAACCCCCAGACAGCTTCCGTTTCTGTGTGGGTATTTGTATCATTATTTACATGAATTATTTATGCCTAATTGGCATGCAGTATACAAATTGCTGTGTGCATTATTCACTGTGTCAGATGAAGTTAAATGTATGTTTTATTTGCTCCTTTAATTTTAGCGTATGGAAAGGGCAAAACATGGAAGTCAGAAAGATGTGGGTCAGATCTTGGCTGTGTCACTTGCCACCTATGGGGTGTTAGACAAGTTACATAATTCCTGAGCCTTGGCTTCCTTACTGGAAAATGAGGCCAGGAATCCTTAAACAGAGTTAGTCAGCCTCGTAGGTGGCATTTGTGTGGCACACGCTCTTAGTGAGGGATGAGTTAAAGAAATTGGTTTCCCTGATAGGCATAGAAACCCAAGGTTTCCTGTGGACAAATTATTTCCAACTTTGTCCCTGCCTCATTTCTCTCACATTCTGGGGGACCCCCCTTTTAAAATCTCAGTGGATTGCAAAGATTGAAATAATGTGTGTAAATTATCTGCTATAATGACTTCTCTGTAGATGCTCAGAAAAAGGTTTCTGATGCTGTTAATATGACTTTCATGTATTTATCTACTTATGTATTTACTTACTTAATTGTAGGTTCAGAGGGCAAATGTGCAGGTTTTTTACAAGGGCACAGTGTGTAGTGCTGGGGTTTGGGCCTCTATTGAACGCATCACCCAGATATAGTGAACATGCCCTATGAAAGCATGGTTTTTCAATCCTGGTGTCCCTGCTTTCCTCCTCACTTCTGGAGTTCCCAAGATCTGTTGTTTCCATATTTATGTCGGTGTGTACCCACTGTTTAGCTCCCACTTTATAAGGTCGAACGTGTGGTTTTTGATTTTGTGTTTCTATGTTAATTTCCTTACAATAATGGCCTCCATCTGCATCCTTGTGGCTGCAAATGACATGATTTCATTCTGTTTTATGACTGCATAATATTCCATTCTTCATATGTACCGTATTTTCTTTATCCAATACACTGTTCATGGGCAACTAGGTTGATTCCATGACTTTACTCTTGGGAATAGTGCTGTGATAAACATAGGAGTACAGGTGGTTTTTTATTAGAATGATTTATTTTCCATTGGGTAGATACCCAGTAGTGGGATTGCTGAGTTGGATGGTAGTTATGTTGTTAGTTCTTTGAAAATTCTCCATGCTGTTTTCCATAAGAATTGAACTAATTTACATTCCCACTAACAGTATATATGTTCCCTTTTCTGTGTACCCTCGCCAACGTCTGCTATGTCTTGACTTTCTAATATAGCCATTCTGACTGGTGTGAGATGGTATCTCATTGTGGTTTTAATTTGAATTTCTCTGAGAATTAGTGATGTTGAGCATTTTTTCATGTTTGTTTACTGCTTGTATGTCTTCTTTATTATTTCTTAACTGTTTTCATCATGTTGCTCAGATGCCTTAAGAGTAATAAGTCTGAGCTGAAAAGAAAGGTAAGTACAGACCTTTCTTTTTTAGAACAATCAACTGAATTCCACATTATTTAAACCTTCTTAAGTAAATTCCACCCAAATATTATTTTAAACAGATTGCTGACACATGGTCTGTAAAATCATGTCAACTAAATTTTGCAGATAACCCTGCAGTTCTTAGATCCGTATTTCAAATTTGCTCTTTATGGATTATAGAAGTTAAGGCCACCTTAAAATCTATTTTGTCAGTGTTGTGATTTTGATAGGGGAATGTAGGTTAATGAATCTGAATGTGCTGGGGATTTGAATCTACTTCAAGCCAGTTCATTGTTAGAACTGGATAAATAATTCATATCCTTGCTCAATATAAATGTATTATTCACAGGAAGTGACTACCTATACCGTATTCTTTTGGTCATACAGCATTTCTCACTCAGGCCCAAAAATCCCACATGCATTTAACCATAGACCAATCTCTGTTCTGTTTCCCTGCTCTCACTTGAAATTCAAAGAAAAAAATATTAACACAATCATAGAAATGCCCGATATCATTACATGGTACTTTTGCATTTTTTCTTTTAATATTTTTAAGATGGGGGAAAAAAGGAGCTTTCTCTAGAAGTGAAAATATTGACTGTTTTAACAAAATCAAGATGCAGTACAAGAGTTCATATATCATTACCTTTTGAATAATATTGAAAAGAAAGGAGAAGAGAAAGAAGCAGCATTCTCCTTGCATTCTGTATTTGTAGTCTTGCAGTTTTCTCTGGCTGGAATATCTTCTCCTCTCAACCTAGAAAACCCTTACGTATCAGTGAAGGTCCAGCTTTATTGTTACTTGCTATGAGAAGCCTTTCTGGAGCTGAATAGGCAAGATAATTGATCTTTCTTCTGTTTTACCCTTTTGGTTTCTTTATATATTCAGTAGTATCACTTAACACAGTGTATTATGTCTGTTTGTGTAGAAGACCATCTCACCTGTATTCTTGCAAAGCCTTCACCTTATCCCTCTTTGTACCCTCAGCCTCTGCTCTGTACATCTTTGTTCATTTCAACTTCCATTTATTCATCAAATATTTATCTAACATCTTCTGTTCCCATTAACTTTGCTGCATAACAAATCACTCTAAAACTTTTTTTTCTTTTTTTGAGAGACAGGGTCTCACTGTGTCATCCAGACTGGAGTACAATGGCATGCATGATCATAAGTCATTGCAGCCTCCAACTTCTGGGCTCATGTGTGTCTCCTGCCTCAGCCTCCAGAGTGACTGGGACTACAGGCATGCGCCACCACACCTTGCTAATTTATATATACACACACACACACACACACACACACACACACACACACACATATATATATATATATTTTAGAGATGGGGTCTCAGTGTGTTACCCAGGCTAGTCTTAAACTCCTGGCCCCAAGCAATCCTCCTACTTCTGCCTCCTAAAGTTCTAAGATTACAGGCATGAGCACCATGTGCCCTGCTAAAACATTGTAATGGTGTAAAGCAACAATCATTTTATCATCTCTCAAAGTTTCCATGGGTCAGACATTCCGGCAGAGATTGGTTGACAAGGCAGTATTTGCTTGGTGTGTCTCTTGTGGCTGCAGTGGGATAGGGGCTGGAGACAGCAGCTGGAAGATAGGTGTACATTATACTCTCTCCTCTCATGAAGCTCAAGGCCTCTGCTTGTGGTCTCTCCACATGGGCGAGTATGGGCTTCCTATGCTATCATGGCCTCAGCGAGAGTCATAATGCCTACCTAGGGCAGCTAAAGGCATTAAGAGTGAATGTTCAGGCTAGCAAGGTGGAAGCTGAATTGCCTAGGCTCTGAAGACACCATCACTCTCACTGCATTCCACTGGTGACCAGTGAGTCACAAGCTATCCAAATTCAAAGGGAGAGAAGTTAGACTTTACTTTTTTCCCCTTGATTTTATTAAGGTAAACTTGACAAGTAAAAATTACATATATTTAAGGAGCACGAGGTAATATTTTGATATATGTATACACTGTGAAGTCAGTACCACAATCAAGCTAATTAACATATCATATCTATCACCCCACATAGTTACCATTTGTGTGTGTGTGTGTGTGTGTGTTGAGAATACTTAAGATCAGCACTCTTAGCAATTTCAAGTACATAATACAGTGCAATTAACTATAATTCCCATGCTGTATACTAGAGCTCCAGAGCTTACTCAGTCTGCATAATGGAACCTTTGTCCTTTGACCAGCATTTCTCCATCTCCCCCGTCCTCCAGCTCCAGGGAATCACCATTCTACTTTTTTTTTTTCAACTGTAAAACATTCTACATATAAGTAAGATCATACAGTATTTTCCTTTCTATGTCTGGTTTACTTCATTTCACATAATGTCCTCTAGGTTCATCCATGTTGTGACAAATAGCAGAATCTCCTTCTTTTGTAAGGCTGAATAATATTCTGTTTACATATGTACCACATTTTCTTTAGTCATCCATCAATGAGCCTTTTAATGGGAGAGTGGCAAGGATTTAGTGGGGCAAGAGGGTTGAGAAATACTGTGTTCACCTTTTGGAAATGCAATCTGGAACACCTACCACGTGCCCTGCCATGTGTAAGACTCTGAAGATACCACAGTGAATTAAGACGGACATGGTCTCTTCTTCATGGAGCTTGCATAAGGAACAGAAAGAATATAAATAAGTGGAAAAGATAATTTTTTTTTTTAGCCATAAAGAAAAAGAAAGTATCATTATATGGTACATTTCAAGAAAGGCCTTGTGGGGTGGGCTCAGTGGCTCACACCTATAATCCTAGCACTTTGGGAGACCAAGGCAGGAGGATCATTTGAGGCCAGGAGTTCAAGGCCAGCTTGGGCAACAGAGTGACACTCATTTTGCAAAAAGTGTAAAAAATTACCCAGGCATGGTGGTGCACACTGGTAGTTTCAGCTATTTAGGAGGCTGAGGCAGAAGGATGGCTTGAACCCATGAATTGGAGGTTGCAGTGAGCTGTGATCATGCTGCTGTACTCCAACCTGGATGACAGAACGAGATGGAGATTTGATTTAGGGTCACAGTAGTGGAAACTGAGAAAAAAAGACTGTGTATTCTTGAGGTAGATCTGGATGAATTTGTACTTATGACATAATATTTCCTACCTAATGATCACATTTTATGTTTGTTGTACATGAATTATACAGCTCCCAACTTGACCTTTAGACTGTGTCTAAAGGATTAGGAATAATTCTTACTCATACTTGTATTTTCCAAAACACTTACTGCATTTTAAGTACTCCACAAATATTTGTTGAAGTGCATGTCACTCTTTCTTGGACAGCTTCCCATGTCTTAAAAGTACTTATAATTTTCCAATTTAATTTATTGCAACTATTTCTTAGAAATGTAAAAAATTGATTTTTTTAATAGATTTCTACTTGAGGCTTTCTATTAAAAAATATGGAGTGTGCTATATTTTAGTATGTTCTTCCTCCTCCCTGAAGCCCTTCATGGAAACAGGTGAGTGGATGGATGGATGATAGATGGATGGTTAGATGGATGGATGTCAAATGAGATGTCCAGTGAAGCACCGTTTCCCTTACACTTCTGTGAAAGAGAAATGAAAATGCAGATTGGTAATGATGATTTCTGCCTCCTGTATTCTGATCCCTGGAGAGGACTTACTCATAATTTATGATCTGTTATACAAAGTCTGTAGAATTGTTACACTGAGGTGAATTTCTCTGCCTTTCTCAGAACAATTCATTCTTTACTTTGACCCATTTTCCACTTCGTGATCTTACTTGTGTATTTTACAATTGTGTCTTAATGCAGATTTCATTGCTAGAGTAGTATTTATGGGAAGATGAGAGTATCTGAACCTTTTTGAGTCTGAAATTCTAAAAAATATATATAATTGAGGTGAAATATATAAATATCCTGTTTTGGAAAAGAAGAGATTATTTTCTAACCTTTTACATTCAAATACTAAATAAAGAAACACCTTTAGCTTAAAGATTATTTTAAACACATTTTTTCCTAGTATTTATGAATTTACTTGAGAAAATAATAGTATTTCAAAGTTTAGTAAAATCTTGTTTTTTTAGTTTAGATAATTCTATTTTATAAACTTATACTTTATTGTATTTTTTATTTATTACTCTAGCCTACTTTTAATAACTTTATATCTTCTAGTCTATTTCATTTATTTATATCATGTCATATTTCACAAAGAATTTGAGACAGTTTATCAAGTAATATACAAAGTGAACGCTGAGGAGAAAAAATATGCCAGTGTTCCAGTTGCCTAGAATTTAAGTTTCTTAAGAACAGCATAAATCCTCACCAGGGAATCTTTACTGCTTATGACAGAGCCAGGTCTGTGTTGTAAATTTAATAAATATTTGTGGAATGAATGTATGAAGTTAGTTTACAAAATATATACCAACTTAGTTGAGATCCACAATTTTCGCTGAGAGCTTTGTGGTAACAAATGAACAGAGAAAAATACTGTTAATTAACAATCCACAGCATCTGTAAGATGAAATAAAACCGTTTGATAAGGAGATACACAACTCTTCCTGGCCAAGAAATGTTATGTGTGTGTGTCCAAATCCAGTGGATGCCCACAGAGAGAACACTGAGTAATGCAGTACTTATACTCCTCGTACTTAAAGTAAAATACAATCAATTTTAAAAGTTAATTCTTTTACTGTTCACAACTTAAGGGTAACTTTGAATATTAACACTCAAGACTCTTGAGGAATACATAGGCCACATTTCTTTTAGCTGACTTTCCATGAATATTATTTCTCACCATATGTCATTATTTCTCACGTATGTTTGTAGATGTTTGGAGTAGATGTTATTTCAAGGTTATGCTCAGGATCAAGAACCTGAGATACAGAGAAGGTGCTGCAGTGCAAATGAAGAGTCAGATACTTAAATGAGTCCTTTGAACTAGCACTAAAGTTTTGTTACCTTATGAAAGGTGTGTTGGCCCACCAGAACCTGCACTTGACTAGTTGGTGATAAACTGTCTGTTTGGAGGAGGGACAAGAATGTTCAGGTTGTCAGGACTGAGATGTTACTGGGAAAGCAAATTGAAGCCCTCTCTATTGCATGAACAAATGTGTGACTCAAGACCCAGGTTCTTCAGCAACATTATCGTTTTGTTGTACTGCTAGATAATTTGTAAGGAACCCATCATCAAATGTACACAGTCATCATAAAAGGAAACGTCAATGAAGCACTTCTAGAAAGGCTAGCACTGAAGCCGCTAAGACAAAGAGGTTGCAACCCTACTTCTACGTCATTGGATGAATCGAATTGCTAGCAGAGGTTCTTAATCTGAGGCCATGTATCTTAGATGATCTGATCCCCTCCTCAGTTGTGTGAAAACTGTTATTGTTTTGTTTTGTTTTGTTTTGTTTTTGTGTATGTGTATACATATGTTCTATAGAGAGGTTTCCCAGATTTTCAAGTACTCAAAGAACCTTGTGTCCTAGAAAGGTTAAAAACACTGTGTAATGGCCGGGTGCGGTGGCTCACGCCTGTAATCCCAGCACTTTGGGAGGCCGAGGCGGGCGATCACGAGGTCAGGAGATCGACCTCACACAGTGAAACCCCATCTGTACTAAAAATACAAAAAAAATTAGGCGGGTGCGGTGTCGGGCTCCTGTAGTCCCAGCTACTCAGGAGACTGAGGCAGGAGAATGGAGTGAACCCAGGAGGCGGAGCTTGAGGTGAGCCAAGATTGCGCCACTGCACTCTAGCCTGGGGGACAGAGCGAGACTCTGTCTCAAAACAAAACAAAACAAAACAAAAAAACACTGTGTAAGGTTGTAAATGAACCACTTAAATATTGATGGATATTAATAAAAGCGGATGACTTTGGAATTGGGATAAAAGGGCAAAACTATTATATCTTGCAAGAACTCAACAGCAGGGCAGGGTGTTAGTTGGACCACTCTTGATCTGTGATAAAACCTTGTCCTCTCTACATAGAAGATTATTTCTGAACTCTGCATATTTGTTGAGACGACAAATATTTATCAAAAAAAACTACTATATACAAAGCACCAACATTTCATAATTTGTATCCTTTAAGGGTTTGTGAACTCTAGCTGAGAATTAAGGATATTACAAACAGTTATTAGCTAAGATGCACAACCTAACTTAAGAATGTATAGGAAACTGGCTCCAGAAATCTTGGCAGCAAGCATTGTACCATCTTGTTGGGGCAAGTGCTGGGCTGAGTGAACTAATGATTATTTTTGTCTTTTTTGTTGTAAATCAGAGTCTGAAGAGGGAGAGTCTAGTGGACATAGCTTAGAACATTTTCTCTCAAAGTGCAGTCCCTATATCAGCAGCACCAGTATCACCTGACAATGTGTTAAAAATGCAAATCCTTATGCCCCATCCCAGACCTAATCTGATGGTGGGCCCACTAGATAACTGGTACACAGTAAAGTTTGAAAAATACTGACTTATATGTCTAGCCCATGGCTAGGACAGGACAAAGCACCATGATTCATAGCCCTACCAAGACTGCATTCAATAGGGTCAGAGAATTCCTCGAGGAAAATCAATGTTAGTTGCCAAAGAATGAGGAATCCATTCTGGACAGCCAAATAATATTCAGCACCCTCTACATACCTTGAGATGATGAAATTCCCCTTATGCACAAAATGCAGGTATCTTGCACTTTGACATTAGTGTGGAATGACTTCCATTCCAGGACTTCTAATTCTGTAAGTAGAAGGACAATCATTGGAGGAACATTTGGATCTTTCTGTAATGACTCCCCAGAGAAAGTGTCTGTCTCCTAAATTTCTGTAGAAGACCCTGACACTCTAGCTCAACTTTTCCCCTTCTTTCTCTATGGTGTTTGCTGCACATAGAGAGTGGATGTATTTTGCTGTTCTCTTTACCATGCAATAATGGTGCTTGCCCTTATGGGGAAGGCCTGAGGTTGTCTGCCTGTGCCAGGAAGGTTAAGCCTGCCTAATTCTGGAGTGAAATAGGTTAAGCCTGCCTAATTCTGGAGTGAAATATCAGGAAACCATTGTTGCTCATCTAAGCAGTTTTGTATCAGCTTTATCTGTAGTACAACTAATAAAGCCAACATTTTTATTTTCCCTGATTAGACTCGTATACCTCTCTCTGAGGTAGAAGAATAGTGCCAAGTATGAGGGGCCTTTGAACCTTAATAGTTATCCCCTTTGAAATTTTCTTTTAATACATAAGACATCAAATAATCATTTGTCTCATTTGTCTGTTTTCCTTTGTTTGTGTTATTACTTCGTGCATCTGAGTATTTCTAAGTTTTCCAAAGACTCCTTTGAATAAGAATGCAAATGTTTCAGATGGGAGTATTGCCCGGGCCTTATGAATTACTTAGATGATAGTTGTATATAATCATTTAGACTGGAAATCCCCTTATAGGGGTTTTTTTCTTCTATAGGTTTGAGTCCATTTTAGTAGGAAAAACTATTCAGTCATTGTCATAAAAGTGATTTTAGCTCTAAATGTACTTGTCATGTTAATATGCATTTAGAAACATTTTGTTTGTTTGTTTTTGTTTTTGAGACGGAGTCTGGCTCTGTCGCCCAGGCTGGAGTGCAGTGGCCAGATCTCAGCTCACTGCAAGCTCCTCCTCCCGGGTTTATGCCATTCTTCTGCCTCAGCCTCCCGAGTAGCTGGGACTACAGGCGCCCGCCACCTCGCCCAGCTAGTTTTTTGTATTTTTTTTAGTAGAGACGGGGTTTCACCGTGTTAGCCAGGATGGTCTCAATCTCCTGACCTCGTGATCCGCCCGTCTCGGCCTCCCAAAGTGCTGGGATTACAGGCTTGAGCCACTGCGCCTGGCCAGAAACATTTTATAAAAGTGAAAATGTTCCTTTATTATTGACTTTCCACTTATGAATATGTGGACCTGTTAAATGATATGAATTCATTATCTTTCTCTAGGTTCTAGAGTGGAGCCAAGGTTCATCTTCTCTAGGTGTCTGTTCCATAGAATGTGTGTGTTCAACAAAATCACAGAGCTGCTTGTTATTAGCCTGGTACTTACTCAAAGTTAGGATAATTAACTGCTGATCTCCTCTGTTCTGCTACTCCTTTCCTCGGAAATTTCCTAACCAATAAATCACTAGACTAACACTGTTGAATTTATAACACGAAAGCCCAAAATAGGATAGGTAGAAGAATAAAAACGCTAATACAATTTTCCTAAATACTGTTTGCAGGTTATCTTTGAACTCAAGGGGGAGTAGTTATTTCACCAATAATGTGGGGGTGAGAGCAGTTGTAAATGAGAACATACACAGTTGTAAATGAGAACATATACTATATGCTCTTTTTCTCTCATGTTTATTTTCTCATACATTTCCATCAATGTATATTTGCTTTTCTTAACTGTCATTATTTATCCTGTAATATATGCATTGTGAGTACTTTTGTCTTACATCTAATTGTAAGCTTCCATCTCTTAGAATATGTACTCAGAAAGTACCATATAAAATAGCCTTGTTATTTTCTACACAGCAGTTTAATCATTACGATCTCATGTGATCGCATCTCCACTGAGATACGCTTCCTGAGAAAATGTAGAGTTGCAGTGTGTTTGTTAAAATTCAAGTTGAATAAATTACCGTAATGATCAGAAGAATATAGGCAGGGAAAAACAATATTTTCAGAAATCCTCCTTTGACTTCCATAATACTTCATACTTTTTCCATTCTAAAACACACTGCATTATTATGGATGCTTAAATGTCATCATAAAGTGCAGGTCAGTGTTGCCTAGACAACAGTATACTTTTGTGAATAAACAAGGTTTTTTAACAGTCATAAATTTAATGCCATCACTGAATTACAGCATGAGCCATTAGAGCAGCTTAGAGCAATTACATTTACTTATCCCAAGCTAACCATAGATTGCACAAAGTTAAATGAAATAATTAACCTCCTACTACAAAAGGAAGGACCAATAAAAAGGTACACATAAAGGTATATTATTAAAACTGATCAAGGAGTTAAAATGCCGCAGTGATTTAAATTGCACATTTCCCTAAGCAAACTGGAGTACTGCATTCCTGAATGTTAATTTCATAAATTGTTACTTAACATTTTGTGCCAAGACAAGAGTCACTCTTCGTTATCTACATTTTCAGCTCCACCCATTTGCAGATAAACCTGTTCTCAGAAAACTTAGAAGGCAATTTCGTTTATAGTAAAGTGGTATAAAATTTTCACTTTGAATCTCTGTAGGGAAGCATGGGTTATTGAAGGTTTTCTGTTGAGAAACAATTACTCCATTCATTTACTGAATATTGTTTATTTTTATGCTGTGTGAATGCCCTGTGGGCCTCTTAGAACTTACTGGAAGAACCAATTTAGGAAGAAAATATCCAATTAGTTCAAATTTTTACGATATACACAGAGTTTGCATTCTTTGAGAGTCCATATGTTTGCTTTGAAGTCTGTCTGTGATTCTAAAGGTGTTGGTTTTGCCTTTGAAACATTATCATTTCAACATGGGCATGATTTGCTTGACTTGAAGTTTGCTTGATGAAAGTTACTAAACCTAATACGCAAGGATTTCTAGTTCTTCCTCTGTTCCTAGCACTTCTGTATTTGTAGTGGAAAGTTAGCTGTTAAACTAATTCATTGCATAGTAGAAGATACCTGAAATTACCTACCTCTGTTTTGTAGTTTCCAAATCAGAAACTATCAATTTAAGTTCAATAATGTTCAGTTAACAAGAAGCATTTTTACTTTGTTTTAAAGCTTACTAATCATAGAAGTGGTAGATCCCCAACTTCTTGAAGCTTCCCATTCTGTCTCTAACCTATAATTTAGGGCAGATTAATTTGCCTTATTATGTAATATCTTCCCAACCTTTTGATGTAATCTGCTAGCTTCTGGTCTTTGCATATTAAAATTCTCCATCACATCTGCATTTTCTTTTTGATAACAATGATAGGTAAAATTTATTGAGCAACACTACAGATCAAGTATCATTCTCTTTGGGTGTCATGGCCCCAAAATTTTACTGATGGGATTAGCAATCAGATGGGTTGGGAGCATGAGTCTTGATCATGCTCTCTCTTTCCTCCAAGACTTCTCTGACAGTTTCCTCTCTCACTCTTTTTTCCATCCCATTATCTTCAGTCTCTCACTGTCTATTGACTTATTCTCTAACAAGTGCAAGCATATTCTCAATTCTCTTATGCTGGGAAAGGCGTTTCTAAATTCTCTTTATTCAGTCTTCTATTGCCTTATCTTTTTTGCTACATATATGTAAACAATGTGTCTACATATGTGTACATAGTGTTTCCTTGGTATCCACCAGAGCCCCATGGATACTCAAGCCCCTTACAGGAAATAGCTTGGCATTTGCATACAACCTATGCATATCCTCCCATATACTTTAAATAGTCTTAATACCTACTACTGTGTAAATGCTGTATAAACAGTTGTTATACTGTATTTTTCTGTCATTTGTACTTTTTTATTGCTGTATTGTTACCTGTTTATTTTCAAATATATTCTGTCTCTGGTTGATTGAATCTACCGAATCTGCAGATGCAGAACCCACAGATATGGAGGGCTAGCTATATATATATGTATGTATATATATGTGTGTGTGTGTGTGTGTTTATATATATATATATATCTCTCCAATTATTTCACACATATGTGTGTGTGTGTTTGTATTAGTCTGAATCTATTTCCTTATTATTTATAAGGTGTCAGTGCCTTACAACCCAGCTTCACTAACCCGAACTCCTCTGCAGTGACTCTCTAACAGCATACCGTCATTTATTCATTCAACAAGTTTTATTTTTGAATGTCTACTCTGTGCTAGGCACTTTTCGGGGGTCTACAAATTTAGTGATGAGTGAGCTAGATATTGTCCTTGCCTCCGGAGAGCACACAGTCTACTGGAAGAGAAAAATATTAGTCAAATAAGCACACAAATATATAGTTGGACACTTGATGGGTATTATGAAGAAAGCACAGATAATGTTTTGATCAAAGACAGGAAAACCAAATCCAACTCATAGTTTCAGGAAAGTAAGTGATGTCTGAAGGATGAACACAGGTCAACCAGAGGGAGGAAATAGTTTTTGTGAAGAACTTGAGACAAAAAGAAGCATAAAAGCCATTAAAAGAAGGCTTATGTGATCGGAGAAAAGCAAGCAAGGGAAAGAATTCATGAAGCCCTATGAAGTTAGAGAGAAGCAGAGGTCCTGATGTGAGGATATGGTTCAGGCTTAGGATATAGTCTGTATCTCCCAGGCAATGTGACACCAAAGAGTGGGTTCTAAGCAAGGTTTGCCTGGACAGGTGGAGGGAGGAGGGCAGGATCACGTGATCAGATTGACATGTCTTTAAGTTTTTTCTACAGGTTCCTTAAAACTTCCAGTCTTTATATCCCAAATTTTCATTTATTTTTACTTCTCTGCAGAGTTTCTTCTTTAAGTTATTATTACATACGCATTGGGAAAATCTTTGTTGTCAGATAAGCTAAGATATAAAGAGATTTTTTTTAAGTTATTTGATTATCTCTTCCAGTAAAGTTATGGGAGGCATTTCACACCCAACAAAATGCATTACGACCCTCAGGTTCCCGTGAGGAGAATCAGATATGTCCCTTTTTGTTTTGTTTTTAGTTCCTAGGAAAGTTCTTGGAATTTTTGACCTTTCTCTGTAGTTCCTCAGGTTAGCATGCAGTGCCATGGGTCCCTGGTGAGCTTTCTAGGTCATTGCCTCCAAACCTTTTTATTTTAAATATACTTTAACACAGTTTTAAAAAAAATCATATGCACAACAAACCGTAATAGATAGCTCTACCCAGGATCATGAACCTGTGTGCTAGCTCTAATTCCACCATGATTTTCTCACTGAAGAAAGTGTAACCAGGATGAAAGTGAAAGTGAATAATAGACTATGAAGGAATATATACATAAAGTATTAAGTGTCAGTCTCCTGTAGTCTACTGGAGGAGAAAAATATTATGGATATATATACATATACACATGTAGATATACACACACGCATATATAAATAAAATAGAAAATCTATATCTTGTACATTTTTTATACAGAAACTCTTGTAGTAACATTTTTGAGACACACCTAAAATTTTGCAATAAACATTTTTACAGATTGAGATCCTTCATTCTAGTCTAATGTCCTCAGTACTTTTCCTATTTACTCAACTGAATGGCCCAGAATTTGGAGGCATTTAGTTACCACAGTTTGCATATATGATGCCATGCTGATACTGGGGTTGCAAATATTTTTAAGAAGTTTACCATCCATTTTCACTCATCTATCAAAAATAGGAGCCATAAAAGATAAAGACACTCAAGTGTTAAATGCATTATGTGGATAGTAATTATTTTAGGAATTCAAAGAAAGGGAATATAATTATGAGGAGACAAATTAGGGCAATAAAGATACAGTGATCAGACTAATGACAGGTTAATCCCATCTCACTCTTTTTTTAAATTCAAATGACACCACTTCTAAGAGATTTTTCTAATGCACCCTATCCTAGAAACCCTTCCTCCTAAAGTAATTACTCTCTATTGTATCACCCTCTCTATCTCCTTCTGAGTACTTCTCAAAAATCAGAACTTCTTATTTTTACTTATTTAATTATTTGTTGTTGATATGGTTCGACTGTGTCCCCACCCAAATCTCATCTTAAATTGTAGCTTCCATAATTCCCACATGTTGTGGGAGGGACCTGGTGGGAGATAATTTAATCTTGGGGACGGTTTCTCCCATACTGTTCTTGTGGTAGTGAATAAGTCTCATGATAAGGAGAACCCCTTTCCCTTGGTTCTCATTTCCTCTTTGCCTGCCACCATGTAAGACGTGGCTTTCAACTTTTACCATGATTGTGAGGCCTCCCCAGCCACATGGAACTGTGAGTCTATTAAGTCTCCTTTTCATTATAAATTACGCAGTCTCAGGTATATCTTTAGCAACAACATGAAAACAGACTAATACAGTTGTCTATGCTACTCACTGGAATATTATCTCCATGAAGGTGAAGACTTTTTGTCTTGCTCACCCCATAATTCTAGGTTGTCTTATAGTGCCAAATGTATGTAAAGCACTCAGTTATATTTCCTTAATTAATTAGTCAGATGCCAAAGCTTTAAGTACTCTAAGTGTATACTCAGAAACTCTAAGGTAAGGTTTATTGGATTTGCCCAGGCTCTTTTCACTAGCTCACAGGGGACCACCCAAATGTTCTTCTGGAAAATTTGGGTTTTTATTGGGGCAATGTGACTCTCTCAGTTCATAGTAAAAGACGTGCAGCTTCTCGTTTCTCATATACTGTTTCAAATTTAAGGGAAATAATGTTCTGCCTACTTTGTATTTCTTTTAAATTGATTAAACTAACTCCATGAATAATCTACCACAACATATATTAATATTTTTGGAAAAAAATTTCATACTTATATGATACATGCATCCTCTCAATTTAGGTGTAATAAGTAATGCTGAGCAAAACTATTGAACAAAGTTCAAACTGGTGGAGAGTCTTTTGTCATCCAATGCTGTGTGTGTATTTATGTATGTGAGTGAGGAGTCAATTTTCTTTTAGTTTTTTGTATTCCCAAAAAGCTAAGGACTGGTCGATCATGCCCTAAAAATATTAGCTTAAGGCAACACGTTCTGTAACAATATATATATTCATTTGGAAAAAAAATGGCTATTATACATTTTTTATCTTATTTGTCTTTTCTTTAGAATTTCTCTATTAAAAGATGGAGGACTCAAAATAGCCAATGTGACTAAAGCTGATGCTGGAACTTATACCTGCATGGCAGAAAACCAGTTTGGGAAAGCAAACGGCACAACACATTTGGTTGTTACAGGTAGGTCCATTTCTTAAATATTGCTTTACATATGGATTCACTATAAGATATATTATTATGATGAAATTAACTATGTGTTTCACAATGTTCAGTACACTATGAAGGTAGAACCTGTATTTGCACTTATGTTATTTTTAACAGGTGAAAGTCAAGGGAACAATATTTCCTTAGCACAGCACAACGGGCACCAGGGAACACATTACTTACTGTGCTGGGATGATTGACAACAAGAGTTACAAATAGCATATGTCAATGATCTCATTCTATTTTATTTTTAAATAAAATTCTATTATTTAAAATAGGTCTTCAGGTCTCTTGGATACACTTTGTCTTTTTCATTATAGTTGATTTCTTTCTGGAGATGTTCAAGTCCATTAAATAACAGGATATAAATAAGAATTGCTTAAAGTTGTGGATACATTTTGTTCATTTATCCATTCATGAAAAAATTGGAGCACCTACTCTGCCAGTTGCTTGGGCTGTATCCTTGAGCACATTATCTCTAATACTGTCCTCATGAATCTTACCTTCTATAAAAGGAGAAAGAAAATAACAGTAGGAATAAAAAAGAAGAAAACTATTAGAAGGCAAAAATTGTAAACAAGAAAGATGCACATGGTGGCAGAGGTAAGTTAGAGCATTAGCAACAGGTTGATCAGAATAAACCTCACTGAGAAGGAGATATTTGGAAAAAGATTTCATGGAGTTGAATGTGTCAGTTAACAGATTTCTCAGTGATAATTATGCAAGCAGTTTGTAGACCTTCTGAGGAATTTATTTCAGTTGGATTGAAAAGTGGAGAGACTGCAAGGTTTTGAGCAGAGAGGTTCATGATGTGAAATACCTTCTGATACATCCGCAGGATGGTTATGAGGACCTTGGTGAGGACAGGGGAGTTGGGAAGACCAAAGCCTGGCTAGAATGAGTTAAAGAGGGAATTGACTAGCATAATTGTAAACAGTATATGCATAAATGACTCTTTTGAAAACTTTTCATCCAACATAGTGCAAAGTAATGTGGAGTAGCAGTGGGAAAATGGGGTCAAGAGAATTTTAACTCATGATAGACAAATGGAAGGTAGGTGGTGACGACAGAGAGAAAGAAATGTGCATGTGGACATTTGCGTTGGGGAAAAACAGACATTAATTAACATTTTAACATAGTACCCCTCCTGTTTGTACCAATTCTAGCATCTTTTGTATTATATCTTTCAAATCCAGGCTACCATTAAATGTCTGTTCAGATTTTGATGGTAATTTCTAGTCAAAGTTGGTGAAAACACAGTATTTTCTATTTCTACCCCTACATTTCAAAATACAATAAAACTAAGGTGAAATTGATTTTGTTAATAATAATATAACTGTTGTTTACACATGACTTTAATTTTTAAACTTACATGTCCTACAAGTTCAGATATCCTAATTTCCTTAACAAGAATTTGTGGATCCAGTGAAATGTAGCTCTGCATCAAAATGGCTATTTTAATGTTGAATACTTTTAATTATACAGGTGTATGTATATTTATGTATATGCATCTACAGTCATACAGAGTATAAGTCAGATGAACAGCCTGCCTGTGCAAATGCCTTTTATCACAATAAAATGCTGTTTTTCTGAAAAATTATTTCCCCAATAGAACCAACGAGAATAACTTTGGCACCATCTAACATGGATGTTTCTGTTGGTGAAAGCGTCATCTTGCCCTGCCAGGTACAACATGACCCACTGTTAGACATCATCTTTACCTGGTATTTCAATGGGGCCCTTGCAGATTTTAAGAAAGATGGATCTCACTTTGAGAAAGTTGGTGGGGTAAGTTGTGGCACTTTCCTCATACTTTTCATATTGCACGTGTCTCTGACACATTGCCTCTAAAAAATATCTGACATATAGACGATGCTCTAGAAATGTTTTCTAAATGAGTGGTTTTGGTTGAGTGGTTCTCAATTCTATTTTGATCTAATTTTATTTTTGTAATTACCAGAAATTGAACACATTTACTTCAATGTATAATTACAATTAAAATTAATGTACGTTGTATTTATAGTAAATGTTACTTTTCATTACTTTTTTGTTGTTATTGTTATTATCCTATGGAAAGGAAGATTTTCTTTTACAGGCGTTTTTTTTCAGCATGACACATATGTGATGAATTGGGAGAAAGCTGCACTTACTAAGTGTCTCCTCCAGGTGCTTGATCCCAATTAGTGTGTCAGGTCAGGGTGCATCATCACCGTTAATCCTCACAATTCCACCAGATATTAGCAGTAAGATGCTTCATTGTACAGGTGCACAAACTGAGGATTGGAAGTTTATTAACTTGGCCAGAGTCACTCAGCTAGTTAGTGGTGGAACTTCAAGCCCAGATCGGTGTGTTTCCACAGCACAAATGCTTTCTAATGTTTCCATTCTGTCTCCTCTTTTGTGATGATTCCACATTAGAAAGAATTACAGATTTTAAGGAAAAATTGTCCCTTTGAGGAGAATGGTCAAGAAGTGGCTTAATGCTGGTGAGCCACCCAGACTAACGGTGAGCCTCACAGCATGTTTATGAATCTGGAATGACAAAGCTAGCTTCCCTTGTGGGACTGTTTGCACTGGCTCAAGGACACCTTCATTCTTTTGGTAAAGAGGTCCACGGTGGACAGTCAAGTCTGGTTTTGTCATTATGGACTTCACATACAGGCCTCAGTAAAGCAGAAAGCCACGTGATGGTCAACTCAACTGTGTTCGTTTGACAAAGACTTCTTATTAAATGTATGTATTTGTATACATCGGCATGTTAATATATTAAAATTATATGCAACTTAAAAGAATGGTGTTTTGAGTTGAATTGTGTCCTCCCAAAAATGTATTCTTAATGTCCAATACCTCATAATGTGAACTTATTTGGAAATTGCCTTATTGTAGAAGCCATTAGTTAAATTAAGATGAGGTCATCCTGGATTAAAACAAGCCCTTATTCAGTATAACTGGTGTCCTTATAATAAGAAGGCCATTTGGATATAGACACACAAAGAGGAGAATGCCATGTGAAGCACAGACACAGAGGAGGGATGGACCAATTAGGATGAAAGCCCAGAACGGAGGTGAGGTGTGCTGCCACAAGCCAAGGAATGCCTGGGGCCACGAGAAGCTGGAAGAGGCAAGGAAGAGTTTCCCCTTAGAGATTTTGCAGGGAACCTGGCTCTGCCAACACCTTGATTTCAGACTTGCAGCCGTCAGAACTGTGAGAGGATAAATTACTGTTGTTTTAAGCCACCAGTACTTCGTTACGGCAACCTTAGGAAGCCAGTGCAGAAAAAAGAAAGTTTTTAAAAGGAAAGGAAAATTGAGACGTTTAGATACCTAGCCATAATTAAGTATAATTTTAGTACCCTTTCTATTTTCTAGCATCCATTTATTCCGTTTTGGAATTACTACTTTTCTAATTGTTCTGACTGATTCACAACTTTTGAGAACTTCACCAATTGCTAAAATCTTTTAGCTTTACTTTTACGATTGTTGTAAATGTCTATTTATTTTTAAATTGTCACTGCTTTTTTCTGTCATGATAGCAAAAGACATACGCCATATTCCGAGCTAGCTCTCTACTCCATACTCAGGCGTCTTACAATTTAACAATTTCTTCCCTTGGCCTCAAGAAGAAGCCTAAAATGTTACTTTCATAAAGACTCCTTACCCAATCTTGGAAATGCTTCTCTAATCCAGCTCTTCTGCTCCTTTTAATTATTGAAGAATTCCATTTGAAACATTAGTCACCTTTGCCATTATAATGAAGTTAATTATGTTTGTGATTGATTTCTCAGCTGGATTGTGAGCTGTTGATAATAGTTTATCCAATACAGTTCCTCTGTGTTAGCTATTGCTGAATAAATGTATAATGAAAGACTGAAAAATCCAAAGTAGTTTGATTGTAATATGCATCAGTTACAAAGACACACTAAGACTGAGCCAGATTGCAGCCATCTTTCAGAAAAGCTTGGAGTTAAAAACATTTGAGTTTATAATGTAATTTAACTATCTTGATTTACATAGCACTGATAGGTTCTACAGAAGGAATAAAGTCATCTCTGTACAAGTCAGGTGTCTGAAACATGAAATTTCATAAATTGATGCTACCACTTGCCAATTCTGTTCTTTCTCTAACATGCTAGTTCATGGCCTATGAATTTTTTATTGACTTGTGCCATTAGTAACTTAATATTCTCCCATCAGTATAAAACAGTAAGCCATACAAGATGACATTACCCTTAAGCACAGGCAATTAAGTAAATCGGTTTTCTGTTGCATGAGAAGGGAATCATGTAACAAGTCTTGTCCTCTGATTGTGTATTCATTGCAGCATGCACGTTAATACAAAGATAGTCTGCTTGTCTTTTTCCCCAGTGGGTTCGTAGATATAGCCCCTGTTTCCAACAGCAGCAAAATGTGAACAAGGAGGCTGGTAAGTAGGAAAGTTGCCTAGAAAGGTAGATAGTAAAAGCCATGTTTTCAAAAGAGGTTAGGGATAGTTCAGATTATAGAAAATGGAACTCATAGCTTTGAACTGAATCAACCAATTGTTGGGACTATGCTAAGTAGTCAACACCCATTCATTTATTTAAAAAAAACACATGCCTTTTGGAAAAAATTCATAAGCTCAGAAAGCTCCAATAATTTAAACCAGATCTACTGTATAGATTTGAAATTGGGCCAAAGGAGCACGATGACACCAGTCACAGATTTTTGCACAATTGGAATAATATATTCAGAAAAGCTTTATGAAACTAAGTGTCTAAAACAAATTGGCACATCACAAAGGAGGAGTAGGGGTCCAAACACAGGTTTCAGTCCATGATCATGGGACAAATCAAAAAGTCGTATCATTAAATCAGCAGGAAAAGACTTCCACAGAAGTTCCTGTTTGCCAAGAAAAGCTCAATCATAGGCACAGTGTGGTGTGGTTACGGAAGCTGCAGATTTGTATTCAGATACACAACAGTTCTAGGTGCTATTGTCCACTGGTTGATGTGCATGGGTGAGTCACGTAATTTTTTGGTCTTATTTTCTGATCTTTTATCACATCAGTTTTTAGTACCGTCACATGTTACTTAACGATGGGGATACATTCTGAGAAATGCATTGTTAGACAATTCCTTCCTTATATGGACATCATAGGGTGCACTTACCTAATAATACAGCCTACTACACACCCAGGCTGTGTGGTATAGCCTATTCCTCCTGCCCTGCAAACTTGCACAACATGCCTCTGCCCTCAATGCTGTGGGCAATTTAACAGAATGGCAAGTATTTATGCATCTAAACGTTGAAACAGTACAGTAAAAATGCGGTATAAAGGATTTTCAAAAAGGCACACCTGTATAGGGCACTCACTGTGAGTGCAGTTTGCAGGACTGGAAGTTGCTATGAGTGTCAGTGAGTGAGTGGTGAGAGAAGGTGAAGGCTAGGACACTGCTGTACACTACTGTAAACATTAGAAACACTGTACACTTAGGGTACATGCAATTTATAAGAAGTACTTTCTTTCTTCAATAATAAATCAACTGTAGCTTACCATAACTTTTTAACTTTATAAACTTTTAACTTTTTTAGACTTTTTGACTGTTTTGTCGTGAACACCTAGCTTAAAACACACATTGTACAGCTATACAAAAATATTTTTTATATCCTTATTCGATAAGGATAAGCTTTTTTCTGTTTTTAATTTTTTTTTTCATTTTAAACATTTTTGTCATAAATGAATACACAAAGGCACAGGTTAGCCTAGGCCTATGCAGGGTCAGGATCATCAATATCACTATCCTGTGCCTCCACATCATGTCTCACTGGAAGGTCTGCAGGGGCACTAGCATGCATCAAGCTGTCATCTCGTAGGCCAACAATGCCTTCTTCTGGAATTCCTCCTCAAGGACCTATATGAGACTGTTTTATAGTTAACTTTTTTTTAATTTGTAGAAAGAGTACACTATAGAATCACAATATGAAGTATGGTGTAGTCAATGGTGTAATCTATTAACATGGTCATTTATCATAATTATCAAGTATTATGTACTGTACATAATTGTGTGTGCTAGACTACTATACGACAGGCAGCACAGTAGGTTTGTTTACCTCAGCATCATCACAAATGCACCAGTAAGGCATTGTGCTATGATATTATGGTGGCTACAGTGTCACTAGGCAATAGAAACTTTTTACGTCCATTATAATCTTTCTTTTTTTTTTTTTTTTTGAGACAGGGTCTCACTCTGTCACCCAGGCTGGAATGCAGTGGCATGATCTTAACTCACTGCAACCTCTGCCTCCTGGGTTCAAATGATTCTCCAGCCTCAGCCTTCCTAGTAGCTGGGACTACAGGCATGCGCCACCGTGTCTGGCTACTGTTTCTATTTTTAGTAGAGATGGGGTTTCGCCATGTTGGCCAGGCTGGTCTTGAACTCCTGACCTCAGGTGATCTGCCCGTCTTGGCCTCCCAAAGTACTGGGATTACAGGCATGAGGCACCAGGCCCAGCCAGCTCCATTATAATCTTATGGGACCACTGTCATATATATGGTCCATCCTTGACCAAAAGTCATTATGTGGCACGTAACTGTATTTAACCCATTGCCTCCTGCCTTGAAATCTCTTCCTGGAACACAGTTTTCTCTCTTTTTTTTTCCTGTATCTGGATATCTTCATATATGATGGTGTGAATGTAAATAAGAATGTATACATTCATGTATACACTTTTATTTCACATATGCAGAATCACAAGAAGAGATATAGGCCTAACTATATGTTGATGGTAGTGTTCTATCATACCTATATTTAGGCAATGAATTTTACTCCATGATTTACCCCTGTATAACATCTTTGTTTCTTTACTTTTAAACAAAGCTTAGCTTCCATGGATAGGAAAAGGGAGGTAATATTCCAAAGTTCAAGAGAAACCAAAGAACACTGCTGACTGATATGTGAAGACCTAGGGCCTGGTAATTTAAGTATAATTTTACAAATGTTGAGGGATAATTTTGACTTGCTCAGTAAGCTAACTTTTGGACTTACATGCATTATATGCTAGAGGCTCCCTACAGATAAAAACTTTTGGACCTAAACACGCTAGTTGACCCTATATTGTAAGAATGTTTAAATATATATGCTTTGATAAACCCTATGTGGTGCATTTACTTTAGAAATGAAGAATGTCTAGAGCCAAGGTGTACAGCTTTACCAACACTTTGTGGAATTGGATCTATGATGAATTAGAATGTTTGTGGATAAAAGTCACTGGAAGCAATAAGAACTTGAGCAGTGACAACCAATCTGCCATTCATTTAAATGGCTCACTTCAATATGATTTATTTCCCACAAGCCACAATTTCACTCTAGTTACAGCAGCTACTCGTGAGCTTGAGATTTAATGTATTTTCCAGCTCTCAGTGGTAGAAAATAAGATCTTTGAAATTGATCCTTTGTGTGATAATACAAGTGGCCACTTTGACTTGATTTATTTCATAGAATTATTTGTGTGTGAAGACTAGAAGTTTGAAAACAGCAGCTCTTTATAACTATGTAAACGATTTTTATGTAAAGGAAAGCACTCATTCCCCAAACAACTTCTGGTAGTATTCTGAGTTTTTAAGCATATCCCCATTGGACTGTATTACACATTTTGTATCTTGTCCAAATTCAAAGCATCAGCTGACTTGAAATAATTATTAGGAGAATATACCCAGAAACAAATTCACAAAAATGGGGATCAGACCAGAGGAATTAATATTTATCTTGAAGCCCTATCTTTGAAGCATGACTCCTCCCGTAAAGTTATTTGCTGGTAAAGAAACGAGAATTCCCCAATTCCAGCTGGAAAAAGGGGTAATGCACAAAACTGTTGATGTGTAGTTATTTGCCTGACTCGTCGTTTTACTCAATAAGGCAAATAAAGGCTCAGTTCCTGCTTAAAGTGCGATTGATGTCCCAGGACTATATTTATCAAGTACAATATTTATGAAGATGAATGGTCCAAAGCCATCCCCAGTGGAAATCCTGTAAGGTAGACTTAAATTTACAAGAATAAGTCAAAGCAAGCAATATGTGACTTCTTGTACTAAAGCCCATAAAAGCAGCAGAGTTAAAACAAACCAAGGCTATAAATGAAGTGACATAAAGGAAAATATATGCAAATATTTATTATGTAAATACAACAGAAGGAGAGTGCAGCAAATGTTAATTTCCAACAAAGAATAATTCGTAACAAACCTTAAAAGCAAAAAGGATAAATTTATTTTGGAAAAATTTCTTTTTACCACGAAAATGTAATAATACCTCAAATAATGTATGATTAAAACATATCAGGTCGAGAAGAAAGATCTAGTAAGAAATAAAACTGTGTAGACTTTGAGAGCTCTTCTTTCAACTATCAGTAGATCAATTTGCTAAAAATTAGACAGATTATTTTGATACTGTAATTAACTGAAGTAACAGAAACATATGAAAAAATAGTCCTACAGATAGAAAATACACACTCCTTTTTATTCTTTCCACAGCTTTGCAAAATTTGGCTAATAAAAATAACAAAACATAAAGGAGAAAGAACAAATAAAATTCATATAATATCAAAAAGCAAACTGATAATCTACAGAATATACCAATGAAGAATAAAGAGAAAAGAAAAACTAAAATTAGACATTAGAAAAAGAATATAAAATATAAAAAAGACTGTAAAAACACAAAGGATTCCATATTCAGGTCATGTATATGAAATTCCAATTAAATGAACCATTTCTGCAGAAATATAAATTATCAAAATTTAAATTTAATTAATTTAAAATAAAAATGAAATTAAAATTATCTACTTAGGTAGATTAATTATTATGAAAACTTGCAAATCAATTTTCCACTTCCACCAATAATAAAGATTTTAGGGCTACATTTTACTGGTAATTTTTGGTTTTCAAATTTTAAGAAAACAGATAAATGTTCTGTGTTATGTAAACTATTTGACAACATTAAAAGTGTGAAATATTTTTAATTTATTTTGTAAGTCTAGCATATTCCTATGAACAAAACCTACCAAGATAGTAAATACTTGGTAAATACAAACCGATTTCATGAATATAGTAAGAAAACTTAAGGGAAATTTTAGCAAACCAGATTGAACATTATATTCAAAGATAAACCCTGCCAGGCGCAGTGGCTCACGCCTGTAATCCAGGCATTTTGGCAGGCCGAGGCAGGTGGATCACCTGACGTCAGGAGTTCAAGACCAGCCTGGCCAACGTGGTGAAAACCCA
Source organism: Macaca mulatta (assembly GCF_049350105.2). Lineage (NCBI taxonomy): Eukaryota > Metazoa > Chordata > Mammalia > Primates > Cercopithecidae > Macaca > Macaca mulatta. The sequence continues at coordinate 137,870,377 of NC_133407.1, read as the reverse complement.
TCTCTACTAAAAATACAAAAATTAGCCAGGTGTAGTGACACATGCCTGTAATCGCAGCTATTCAGGAGGCTAGGCCAAGAGAATGACTTGAACTCGAGAGGCAGAGGTTGCAGTGAGCTGAGATTGTACCATTATACTCCAGCCTGGGCAACAAGAGAGAATCTCTCTCTCTCAAAAAAAAAAAAAAAAAAAAAAAAAAAAAAAAAAGATTAACCCTTATTAAGCTACTATAGTATATCCCAGGAAATGTACACACATCATATCAATAGATCTAATAAAACAAACCACAGTGTTCTCAATTGATACTAAGATGGCATTCAATAAAAATAGTGACCAGTTACTGACTTTTAACTTCATTTTAAAATAGGAACAGAAAGGTACTTCTTCTGCATCCCAAAAGTGTCTTTAAAGGAAAAATACCGGAAATATTTTTATTTAAATCATCAACAAGATGAGACTACAAACAAATATCATTTGGACATGTTTGGGTCAATGCAATAAAGTATGAAACAAATAAAAGGTGACTTTGAAAATAAGGAAACAAGCATTATTCCAGGACAAAATCATATTAGGGCTACTCAAAACCTAATAGTATCAACTCTAACTTTTTTTTAAATTAATGGCTTCAGTCAACTGCTTGGATACCAGGTAAATTGCAAAAAATAATAGCTTCCTTAAAGCTAGATAAGAGGCTATTCATAGCTTTCTTACAACTAGTTTTCTATAGCACTGTGAGGTGACTATAGTAATAATTTATTGTATGTTTTCAAATAGCTAGAATACAGGATTTTGAACGTTCCCAACACAAATAAATGCTTTGAGGTGATAGATGTGCTAATTATTCTATTTTGATTGTTATATATCATATGCATATATCTAAATATTACATTGTAATGCATAAATATGTACAATTATTATGTGCCTACTTAAAATATATATTAAAAATTTTAAGTAATAGTTTTCCTTTGTATCAACAATAACCAATAAGAAAATATAACAGGACAAAACCTCCCTGAAAAGATAGATAAATTCATGTTAATAATTTGCACAAGAAGTATGTGAGGCCTACATAAAAGCACCTCCAATACTTTCTAAATTTGGCCAGAGATAGAAAGAGAGATATAATGACAGACAGAGAGGGGGAAAGAAACATGAAATATTCAATATTTCTAGATGAAATGAAACAGGCATACATTACAAGATTTTAATTTGTCCCAGGTTTTTCCAAAACTTTAAAATACTACCAATCAGATCTCAGTTTAAATAATTCTGAGAGTACTTAGAGTAAGAAATCAAGTAGCGATAAAAATAGTTAATAGCATTTTGAAAGACAAAAGTGATGATGCCTCATCATCAATTTCCAGAGACTATTCTGGGGGTATTTGCTTAGGTAGGAAATTACTAGAGCAGATTGGTGTGACACACACATAGTTTCGTCATTCCAAAATCTGAAACAGAATGTCAGCATTTGAAACCTATGCCTTTCTCTCATACACCGTTGATCTTTATCTCTGTCTCAGTTATATCATCTGCAAAATTGAGATGTTGATCATACTTTCTTTAGAGGTATTTGTAAAGTGCCAAGGACAACAGAAGTTAGCTCTTGTGGGTCATTACTACTGCCAGCAGTAGTGGTAGTATTATTTCTAAATTGTTCCCCAGGAAAGCTGCAGCTATTTTTGTTCCCATCAGTACTAGTAAAGGGGCCCTGCTTCCCCATATTCTTTTCTGCACATGAATTTTTGCTTCATTTTTCTTTAATTTTTGACAACAAATGGCTGAGACCCCATATCTCATTACCACCAACTTCTCATTTATCAGATTAATGAGATTGAAAATCTCTCCATTTGCTTACTAGAAATTTGGATACTGAGGAAAGATTGGAAATTATAACTGGCTCCTCCACATCAAGAAAATTGGGAGTTAATACTGACTCTTGTGAAATATAAGATTAGTTCTGCAGAGAAGAGCAAGAAAAGCTACCTTTTATTTCCAGCTAGAGAAATTCACAACAAAACCTAGTTGCCTGTATTATTTTATAGGATATTAATTTAAAAGAAAATCTAGCATAGAGTAACATTCAAAAGTTATAAAACAACATGAAAACTACTTCAAGACAACTCTCAGCTAGATAAGATTTTTTTTTGGCCAAAGACAAAGTAATGAAATTTACATGTGCTTGTCAGATTTTGTTTTTATTTTTAATAGACATGCAATAATTGTACATATTTATGGGGGTCAAACTGATATTTCAATACATGTATTAATGTGCGTGTATCAGATTGTTACCTCCTTCGTGTGTCCTTTGAAGATAATTCTTCGGGGCAAAGCAGGAAATCTCACTTACACACAAATTCCCAATGTATATACTAGTTGTTTTCTCTCACAGTATAGGCTCTGTCTTTCACAGAGGGCAAATTTATGTCACTTTTCTGTTAACTTTGTCTATTACATCATTCACAAAATATATTTTTTCATTTTCAAGTAATCAAACAAGTCTATCTTCTTCTTCGACTAAGAGTTTTCATTAGTTTTCTTGGCTCGAGTGGGATATAAAGTTGGGAGAATTTGAGGAGAGACAGAAGATTTTAGAACCAGTGTTCATAAGAGTTACAGAAAACTGTTTTGGGATGTTAGAGAGGTTATGCCTCTTGGAGAGGAACTTGGAAAGAAATACAGATATTTAAAGAAAACTTCTGGCAGATTTTGCTGCAAACTTCATCGTGTTTCACCACAAGCCTTCAGTAAAATTGCATCACTTGACAATTCTTAGAACAGTTGAATTTGGCCGAGCGTGGTGGCTCAGCCTGTAATATCAGCACTTTGGGAGGCCAAGGCCAACCAGCGTGGCCATCATGGCAAAACTCCATCTCTACTAAAAATTCAAAAATTAGCTGGGCGAGGTGGCACACACCTGTAGTCCCAGCTACTCAGGAGGCTGACGCAGGAGAATTGCTTGAATCCAGGAGGCAGAGGTTGCAGTGAGCGGAGATTGCGCCACTGCATTCCACACTGCATGACAGAGCAAAACTCTGTCGAGAGAGAGAGAGAGGGAGAGAGAGAGAGAGAGAGAGGAAGAGAAGAGAAGAGAAAAGGGAAAGAGAAAGAAAGAAGAGTTGGTTTGAGAGGGTGTGGGTTATCTGTGTTATTAGTACCTTAGGAAAGAAAGAGGAAGGAAGGAAGGAAAGGAGGAAGGAAGGAAGGAAGAAAGGGAGGGAGGGAGGGAGGGAGGGAGGAAGGAAGGAAGGAAGGAAGGAAGGAAGGAAGGAAGGAAGGAAGGAAGGAAGGAAGGAAGGAAGGAAGGAAGGAAGGAAGGAAGGAAAAGAAAGAAGAGTTGGTTTGAGAGAGTGTGGGTTATCTGTGTTATTAATATCTTAGGATATACTGGAGTTCCACTGTTGGAATACATATTGGAAAATGTAAGATACCACCAAAGAATTACTAATGTGTATGTTTATGTACATGTAAGTATATTTGTGTATATACCAGCATACAAATATCCAAATACAGTAATACTTTTTTTTTTAAATCTCTGAAAGTTCTAAGAGAGGCAGTAATAATTCATTTGATATTGCTTATAATTCCTTCAGTTCCTCCAATTTTTAAATATACATAACAGATATTTACCTACATCTGTGATTTGCAAATTAAAAAAAAAATCTCATCTATGAGAGGCTGAGGCTGATGTTGACTGGTGGAAAGAGCTGCAGTTTATAATTCTGGCTTGTTTTGTTTGACAAAGGCTGACAGGATTAAGGTTCACGAATACATCTTACAAAAGGGGACTGAAGTAAAAAAAAAAGGAGTAAATGCAATAAATTCAATAAATAAACAAATCACATCTAATGAGAAAAATGGTCTGCTGATAGCTTTCTCTTCACTCATGCTGGCTTAGGTATTTTTTAATGGCTTCATTGAGATGTGATTCCCATACCATGCAATGTATCCACTTAAAGTATAAAATGCAGTGGCTTTTAACATATTCACAGAGCTGTACTTTCATTGCAATAGTTAGTTTTAGAGTATCTTTATTATCTCAAAAAGAAAGCTCATATCCCTTAACCATAACTTTCCAAATCCCCACCCTTCACCCCCAGGCAGAGGCAACCACTGATCTACTTTCTCTATATACTTATTTGCATGTTTTGGACATTTCGTATAAATGGAAACATGTGGTCATTTGAGATGGACCCCTTTTAAAAAATAAACTTTATTTATTACACAGTTTCTAAGGTTCATAGCAAAATTGATCTGAAAGTACAGAAAGTGCCCATGTACCCCCATCCTCCCACACATACATCCTCCTTGACTATCAACATCCCATACCAGAGGGGGACATTTTTTATAATCTGTGAACCTACATTGACACATCATTATCACCCCAAGTTAACAGTTTACATTGGAGTTCATTCTTCATCTTATGCATTCTATTGGTTCAAATGTATAATGGCATGTATCCACCATTGTAGTATCTCACAGAATAGTTTCACCGCCCTAAAAATCCTCTGTACCCTGCCTGTTCATTCCTTCCAGCCCTCCTAACTTCTGGCAACCACTAATCTTTTTATTGTCTCAATAGTTTTGCCTTTTCCAGAACGTCATATAGTTGGACTCATATAGCATATAGCCTTTTCAAATGGGCTTCTTTCGCTTCATAATATGCAGTTGAATTCCTCCGTGTCTTTTCATGGGTTGATATCTCAGGTCATTTTAGTGCTGAATATTATCCCAGTATCTGGATGTATCACTGTTTATTTATCCACTCATCTACTAAAGGAAATATTGGTTGCTTCCCAAGTTTTGGCAATTATGAATAAAGCTGCTATATACATCTATATGCAGGTTTTTATTAGACATAAGTTTTCAGTTCATTTTGGTAAGTACCAACATGATTGCTGGATCTTATGGTAAGAGTTACGTTTAATTTTGTAAGAAACTGCTGGACTGTCGTGCAGAATGGCTATAACATTTTGTATCCCCACCAGTGATAAATGAGAGTTCCTGCAACTCTATGTCCTTGCCAGAATTTTATGTTGTCAGTGTCTGGATTTTGGCCAATCTAATAGATATGTAGTGGTATCTCATTGTTTTAATCTGCAATTCCCTAATGAAATATGATGTTGAACATATTTTTATGTTCTTACTTGCCATCTGCATATAGTCTTTGATGAAGTGTTGGTTCAGGTCTTTTGCCTGCTTTTTAATCAGGGTGTTCATTTTTGTATTGGAAAGTTTCAAGAGATTTTTCTATATTTTATCTAACAGCCCTTTGTCAGATTTGTCTTTTGCAAATATGTTCTCCAAGTCTATGGCTTGTCTTCTCATTCGGTTAACATCACTATGTTTTTTCTAATTGAGTCACCCAGGCTGCAGTGCAATGCCACAGTCTTAGCTAATTGCACCCTTTGCCTCCTGGGTTCAAGCAATTATCCTGCCTTAACCTGCCAAGTAGCTGGGACTACAGGTTTGTACCACCACACCCGGCTAATTTTTGTATTTTTAATGGAGACGGGGTTTCGCCGTGTTGGCCAGTCTGATTTCTAACTTCTGACCTCAGGTGATCCGCCCACATCGGATTCACCATTGAACTCATCTGGACCTGGTGCTTTCTGTTTGGGAAAATTATTAATTATTGATTCAGTGTATCTACTATATGTAAGACTATTTGTGTTATCTACTTCTTTTTGTTTAACTTTTGGCAGATTTTATCTTTCAAGGAATTGATCCATTTCACCTAAATTCTCAAATTTGTAGACATAGCATTGTTCATAGTATTCGTTATTATCTTTTAATATACATAGGTTCTGTGATAATGTTTCCTTTTTAATTTCTGATATTAGTTATTTGTATCTTCTCTTTTTTTCTTAAGTAGCCTAGCTAGAGATTGATTGATTTTATTGCTCTTTTCAAAGAATCAGCTTTTGTTGATTTTCTTTGTTGACTTGCAGTTTTCAAGTTTATTCATTTTTTACTCTGATTTTTTTTATTCCTTTTAATTTGGATCTGATTTGCTCTATTTTTCCAATTTTCTAAAGCAAAAAGCTTAGATTATTGGTTTTGGCTCCTTTTTGCTTTTATATGCACTCAATGACACAAATTTTCCTCTAGGCATAGCTTTGACTATATTCTACAAATTTCGATAAGTTGTATTTCTGTTTTTATTTAGTTCGAAATCTTTTTTTAATTTAAAAACATCTTTCATTGAGATAAAATCATATAATATATACAAATTTTATTTTATTTTTATTTTTTCAAGTATTATTTTAGAATCAGTGGGCACACATACAGGTTTGTTAAAGGTATATGGCATGATGCCAAGGTTTGGAGTTTCTGAATGCATCACCCAGGTACTCAGCATAGTACCCAATAGTTCTTCAACCCTTGTGCCCCCACTCCTCCTCCCTCTTGTATTCTCCAGTGTTTATTGTTCTTATATTTATGTGCATGTATACGCAATTTTTTACCACTTATAAGTGAGAACATCTGGTATTTGGTTTTCTATTTCTGTTAGTTCACTTAGGGTGATGGTTTCCAGCCACATCCATGTTGCTGCAAAAGCCATGACTTCGTTCTTTTTCATGGTTGCAGAGTATTTCATGGTATCTATGTACCACATTTTCTTTACCCAGTCTCCCACTGATGGGCACCTGGGTTGATTTCATATCTTTGCTATTGTGAATAGTACTGTGGTGAACATATGGGTGCATGTGTTTGGAGCAGAACGCTTTATTTTCCTTTGGTTAGGTCCCTAGTAATGGGATTGTTGGGTTAAATGGTAGTTCAGCTTTTCCTTTGAGAAATCTCCAAAATGCTTTTCCCACAGTGGCTATACTAATTTACATTCCTACCAACAGTATTTAAGTATTTCCTTTACTCCACAACCTTGCCAACATCTATTTTTTTACTTTCTAACAAAAACCATTCTTACTGGTATGAGATGGTATCTCATTGTGGTTTTGATTTGCATTTCTCTGGTGATTAGTGACGATGAGCATTTTTTCATATGTTTTTTGGCCACTTGTATGTCTTTTGAAAAGTGTCTGTTCATGTCATTTGCCCACTTTCTACCAGGGTTATGTTTTTGATTGTTGATTTAAGTTCCTTATAGATTCTGAATCTTAGACATTTATTAGATACATAGTTTGCAAATATTTTTTCCCGTTCTGTAAGTTGTCTGTTTATGCCCTTGATCATTTCTCTTGCCGTGCAGAAGCTCTTTAGTTTAATTAGGTCCCGCTTGTCAATTTTTTATTATGTTGCAATTGCCTTTGAGGACATAGTAATAAATTATTTGCCAAGCCAGTATTAAAAAGAGTATTTCCTATGTTTTTATGGGGTATTTCCCTATAAAATATTTTCATAGATTGTTTCCTAGGATTTTTATAGTTTCATGTCTTACATTTAAGTCTTTAATCCACCGTGACTTAATTTTTGTGTATGGTGATAGGGAAGGGTCCAGCTTCATTCTTCTGCATATGAATAACCAATTATCCCAGCACCACGAGAACTTTTTCAATTTCACTTGAGATTTTTTCTTTGATCCATGTGTTATTTAGAAGTGTGTAGTTTAATCTCCAAGTATTTTGGGATTTTCTAGCTACCGTTCTGTTAATTGATTTTTGGTTTAGTGTGGTCTGAGAGGAGACATTGTATGATTTTTTCATACAATTACATTTTTAAGGTGTGTTTTCTAGCCCACTATGTGGTCTTTCTTGGTGAACATTCCATATGAGCTTGAGAAAAATGTGCAACCTGCTGTTGTTACTAGAAAGGAATCCCAATCCAGACCCCAAGAGAGGGTCCTTGTTTCTCGCGCAAGAAAGAATTTAGGATGAGTCCACAGAGTAAAGAGAAAACAAGTTTATTAGGGCAGTAAAGAAACAAAAGAATGGCTATTCCATAGGCAGAGCAGCCTCGAGGTCTGCTGGATGACTATTTTTATGTTTGTTTATTGATTATATGCTGAACAAGGGGTAGATTATTCATGAGATTTCCAGGAAAGGGACAAGAACTTCTCAGAACTTAGGGTTCCTCTTCCTTTTAGACCACATATGGTAACTTCTAGATGTTGCCATGGCATATATGAACTGTCATGGCATTGGCAGGAGTGTCTTTTAGCATGCTAATGCATTGTAATTAGGGTATAATGAGTAGCAAGGATGACCAAAGGTCACTTTTATTGGCATCTTGATTTTGATAGGTTTCAGCGGGCTTCTTTGCTATATTTTGTTTTACCAGTGGGATCTTTGTGACCCGTATCTTGTGTCAACCTCCTGTCTCACCCTGTGACTAAGAATGCCTGACCTCCTGGGATTGCAGTACAGAAGGTCTCAGCCTCATTTTACTTTGGCTGTGTTCAGATGGAGTCACTCTGATTTAAACGCCTCTGACACTGTTGTTGGATAAAGTAGTCTATAGATGTTCATTATATACAAGTGAAGGTGCTGTTGAGGTCAACCAAGTCTTTACTGGTTTTCTGCCTGTTGGAGCTGTTCATTTTTGATAGAGAGGTGTTGAAGTGTCCAAATACGATACTGGATTCCTCTGTTTCTCCTTGAAGTTCTGTCAGTATTTGCCTTACATATTTTGATGCTCTGTTGTTAGGTACTTACACATAAAGAATTGTTACATCCTCTTGGAGTGTCCCTTTATTATGTAATGCCCCTCATTAGCCCTGACAACTTTACTTAATCTGAATTCTGCTATATTTGAAGTTAATATGGCTATTCCTGCTATCTTTTGATTAGTACAATCATAGTATATATTTCGCTGTCCCTTTTAATCTATGTGTGTCTTCATATATAACGTAGGTTTTCATAGACAGCATGTAATTGTGTCTAGGCTTTTTGATACATTCTGGCAATTTCTATCTTTTAATTGATGCATTTAGATCATAGATATTCAAGTAATAATTGAGATATCTGCATTAATTTCTATCATATTTCTTACTGTTTTCTATTTTTAAATCTTGTTCTTTATTCCTTTTTTGCCTTCCTCACTTCCTGCCATTTGTGGTTTAATTGAGAATTTTATATGATTGCATTTTCTCTCATTGCTTAGCATGTTGCTATGTCTAAATATCTGTGTCTTCTTAAAATTTGCATGTTGAAATCCTAATTCCCAAGGTAGTGGTCCTAGAAAGTGGAGACTTTTAGAAGTGAATAGGTCATTGGGGCAGAGCCCTCATGAATGGGATTAGTGTTGAAAGAAATTAAAATATTTTCCCCAAAATATATTTCTTTGACATTTTTTGAAATGAGTACTGCTTGGCCATCTCCACAAAAGTGGCTTTGCAAAGCTGTTGTAGTAAATGGGGAAAATTTGGATCTCTAGACAATCTCCATTAATACAGCCATGCCCTTTTCCCTTTCTATGTCTTTCCCCAGATCCAGGAGAGATTGAGGGTCTGACACATTTAGAAGTCTGAAATTAAACATGTATCATCTCTTCTGTCTGAAGGAGGCTTCATGTACATACAAGGCCAGCTTTGCCATCCAGACACTTCTCCCACCTTCCATAACCTGTTTTACCAGAATCTAAGCCATCATTCTTTCCGTAACCTCAAAATGACATATACATTTCTGTGACCCATTTGGCAATTGGGTCTTCATACAGAAGACTCCCATGTATGCACAAAAAACAAATTTGTATGCCTTTTCTCTTTTAATCAACTACCTCATGTCAGTGATTTTTAAACAAGCATTTAGGGAGCTGAGAGTCTATGACTACCACACCTCTCTATGGAAAAAGTGTTTCTTAAAATTTTCTCTTCCTAAAAAATTCATTTCTTATCTTTCATTTTCTGTGATATGCCAGGTTGTTTTATTTGTTGGGTTTTGTTTGCTTGTTTTAGTTTTAGTGACTTTCTTTTTTCTTGGGGGCATATATTCTACTTGGTGTTCTCTGTGCTCCCTAGACCTGTGATTTTGTATCTGACATTATTAGAGTAAAACTCTTAGTCACCATTGCTTCAAAAATTGCTTTTTTTCCTTTCTCCCTTTGTTATCTTTGTGACATTTCCATTATGTGTATGTTATACCCTTGGTAGTTGTTCCATTGTTCTTGCATATTCTGTTCTGTTTTTTTAGTCTGTTTTTCTCTGTTTTGTAAGATTCTATTTTTGTATCATTGAGCTCAGAAATTTTTTTTCTCAACCATGCCTAGTCTATTAATAAGCCAAGTCATTCCTTATATCTGCTACAGTGTTTTCAATCTCTAACCTTCTGTTTTGTTTTTGATTCTTAGAATGTCTCTCTGCTTGCCTTAACCATCTGTTCTTACATGTTGTTTATTTTTTCACTAAACCCCTTAACACATTAATCATAGGATTTTAAAATTCCTGGTCTCATAATCCCAGCATTCCTGCTTTATCTTACTCTTATTCTGATGCTTGTTCAGTCTCTTGGAACTATGTATTTTTGCCTTTTAGTATGCCTTGTAATTTTTTGTTGAAAGGCAGATGTGATGTACTGGGTAAAAGGGACTGCCACAAATAAGCCTTTAGTAATGTAGTGGTAAGGTGTGAGGGGGAGGGAAATAATTTTATAGTCCTTTGAGTAGGTCTCAGTCTTCTAATGAACTTATGCCCCTAGACTGTGAACTTCACCAGTGCTTCTCAGGCTTTTTCCCTTCTTAGTGGAACAGGATGGCTAAAGGGGCCTGGAGTTGGCTATTTTCCTCCCCTCCTAGACTCTTAGAAAACCCCAGCAGCTTAGGCTGTAGCTGCTGAGGGCAGAGCATTTTAAGAACAGAATGTTCTAGCATATCTCAGAATGGTCTGTTTTCTCCCCCCAACTACCAGAAACATGAGGGGACTTTTTTTTTTCCAATATTCTCTGTGAGGACCCAGTAGAACTCTCTGAGGTAAAATTAACACAAGTGTGCAGCACCCCCTATGATTGGCTCTTCCTAGAGTTTTAACTCACGGAATTGTCCACACTGAACCTCCAGCAATTACTCAATTATAGTTCATGTTTTCCTCCCCTGGCACTGGTTCTCGGGGATATTTCTACTCCAAGTTGTGATTGTCTGTATCCACCTGTCTGTCTGATTAAGGGGAAGCCATTTGCCCCATGACCTCACTTTTCTGCCAGATCTAATAATTAGTTGTTGATTTTTCAGTTTGTTCAGCTTTTTATTTGTTGTTAGGAAAGAGTGGCATAATCTAAGCTCCTTATATGCCCATCAGAAACCAAAAGTCAGGGTAGCTGGCCCATTTTTTTAATTGGGTTACTTGTCTCCCTCTTACTGAGGTAGAACTGTTCATGCTGGCTTAGATGGTATGCTGGAATTTCAGAAAGAAAATCATTCTACTTTGCAAGGCATGACATTTAATTATAACATTTAATTGATCTGAACATGATTAAGAAAGTGAATAATAAATGGTTCATTTGGGGTTATTTAAAATTTTAAACTCAGAGACTCAGCAATTTTAGGTGGATTGGGTTTTCTAAATTAGTTTTATAGAAAATACTCTGATTTTATAAACCTTTTTTTCTTATCCTAACTTTAAAATTTTAGATCATGCTCTTTACCAGGAAAATAGTCTATTGATAGTCACAGTTGATATCAAACCTAGTCTTTCCTTCTTTATCTTTTTCAATATGACTTTGAGATGAAAAATTCACACTTCTGAAGTATCAAGAGAATTGCCAGACTACATTGGTCTGTGATTGTAATAAAAATAGTGTGATCTCTTTGGGAGCAACTCTCCTGGGAGAGGATATAAATTTACTCTCTCTGAGCCATTGGGAGTTCTTTCTCTGGTTTACACATAGGCTACTGACATAAATTGAAGGGTGTCTAGTCCAGAGTTTTGCTTTAAATAAATAAATAACCTATTTTGGATTCTTGCCACAGTCAGCTCAAAGGAGCCTGCAAGGATGAATCTTGGTGAATAAATACCCTAAACTCACTGTCCTCTCTCCCTCAGATCTTGTAAGAGGATCCCAATAAACTGGCAGAGTATAAAGGTACCTTTCCCTTTGGTCCATATAGGTCAGCCGCCCAAGGCAGAGGCAGTATGGCAGGCGCAGAATGGATCTGGAAGGCTGTGGCAGATTGTGTTTTCCAAAGATGGCTGCAGCAACATGTCTTATCCAACATGCTCTTATTACAGCACGACTTTGACACTGCTCCCTATGAAGTAGTAAAATCTATGCCTCTCGTCCTGAAACTTAGTATACTTTTGTGAATGTCTTGACCAATAAAAAACAGGAGTGATACAGTATGATTCCTGAAGCTAGTTTCTAAAAATGTACACTTCTACCTTGTTCCACTAGCACAATTACTCTTGGTATCCAGCCACTATAGTATTAAGAACCCCACATGACTGTGGACAGATCCTTCTCAAGAGGAACCAAGGTCCCAGCCCACTGGTCCTGCTGAACTCCCAACAGCCAGTGCCAACTTGCTGGCCAAGTAAACAAGCTTGCCAGTCTCTAATCAAGCCACCCCACCTAGTGAGGTGTCCAATGGAGATGAGTCCTCAATGATGCCTGTTCAATGTACACATTACTGAACTGAATAAATGATCATTTTTTAATCCACTAAGGTTTGGGGTAATTTGTTATATAGCAATAGTAATTGAAACTCGAGTAAATGTAAGGCATTTGGCATAACATGATCAAGTTTCTATGAAACAATGGCTCTTTATTCCTTTATATCAGTGGGCTTCTTTTCTCTTACGTAACATTCATGTCATTCTACAAGAGGCAGGTCTACTCTCTGTACTTGCAATATAAAGGTAAGACAAAAATAATGAGATTTGATCCACAAGTTAAACTGTTATTCAGAGTAAGCTCTTTTGACTTGAAATATTTTAATGCAATGCAAGAATTGTCACATCAATCAAGAGTAATCCTAGAATGACTGAGGTTGATTAGCAGTAAATTTATGTATGTATCTATAGCAATTTATCACCATGTTGAATTACGTCAATGACTATTGTTTTTAAAATTATGATGAGCACACTAAGACAATGTCATGTCAAGGAAATGAGCCTTGTGCTTGGCACATAATACCTGTTTCACAAATACTAGTTTTCTTACCCATCTCTCAAGGTGAAAATATGTATAAGAGTATTACTTTCAGCTTGTGAGTTCAGAAGTATACAGTATACCTAGATATTAGAGTTAGGAGAAATCAGAGCAATTATCTGAAGCCTTTTATACCTTCCAAGAAGAGTAAAGATGAGGAATGTAATATCCCAAGAGTTTTAATAATTGTTTTTACCCTAACTGCTCATTAGAATCACCTAGAGAGTCTCCTCTTTCTAGTCCATTTTAATTTTTAATTGTTCTGGATGTGACCTAGGTGTTTCTGGTATTTTCTTAAAAAGATTTCCCAGGTGAATTTACAGTACAGCCAGCACTGAGAACTAATGGGTTTAGCAAACTGAATAGCACAGTGTTTTTCAAAACACAGACTCTGTACTCAACAGGTGGCATTAACTAACACAACATAGAATGAGAGAGTTATTCTATTTTCAATTTTATTTCAATCATTTAGATTAAATCAAGGAGAATGGCCAAGGCGGGCAGATCACTTGAGGTCAGGAGTTCAAGACCAGCCTGGCCAATATGGTGAATCCCCATCTCTACTAAAAATACAAAAATTAGCTGGGCATGGTGGCACATGCCTGTCATCCCAACTACTCAGGAAGCTGAGGTGGGAGGATCATATGAACCCAGGAGACAGAGGTTGCAGAGTGCTAGGATCGTGCCACTGCACCCCAGCCTGGGTGACAGAGTGAAACTTCATCTCAAAAATAAATAAATGGTTAAACATGGTATTAGGCCTATCATTAGCCATTTTCTAATGCTTGTTAATCTTTAATTAACAGAGCAAAAGTCTCTGGCTCAGGGACTTTGACAGTGTCCAGCTTAGTGAGCATTTAAATGATTTTGGAGAGTGTCTATTTATATAATTTTCTACTCATTGTATTGATTTGGCTAGGTAACTATTATTTTGGTGAACAGATTTCCATTTAGGATAAGAATATACATTTTATATGTCAATTCCCATATCAAGTTGAAGAAAGTTAATCAGTTTAAGAAAAAATTAAGTAGTAATAGAACATTTGGTACTAGGATATGGCAAAAACAATTGTGAAGACGTGACTCTAATGATTTAAATGTAGAAAACACTGGGTTAAGCTTGCTGGGACAGCAGACTAGGCATCCTGAGATCACCAATTCCTACTCCATCAAAATCAACACACCCCACTGCCCAGAAGAAAAAAAAAAAATTCCCAAGTTGTTTTACATGAACTTGATGTTGAAATTACAAAGCCGATACTTTGAGGCACCGCGAGCACTTGACACAACCTAAAATATGCATGAAGTACCTTCAACCAAGTTTTTGTGATCTTTGATGTGTCACTCTTTTGAAACGCTTATGATAGAACAGGCTGGGACTCAAAATCTTGTAATGGAGCAATTATTCCAGTTTATTGGTTCCCAAGAAAGTCGAGCAAATTTTGATATTAACTGATTGCATCTTATCTGTCTTAAATATCACCTGGTCAGACAACCATGTGACAGTTGAAATTGTTAATCAGTCAGAAAAATTAAAACTGTTTACAATGTTAGGGCCCGTTTTCATGTTTCAGTGGCTGCCAATTCTTTCTGCTTTTTGGATGAGTAGCGTCCATTAGTAACGAAGGTGAACTTGATGTAGCCGTTTGGCATTGGTGGGGGCAAGGTTTAATTTTTGTGGTCAAAAATGCAGAGGTGGGCCACGTCACCACCTATTCCTTCAGGGACTCTTACAGAGGAAAACACCAACCAGGTTCCAGAAGGAACTTACAGGTTCGACTGTTTTCAAGGCACCTGGAGATGATTTACATGTAATGTCAGGGTCTGGAAGGCAACCCAGTGAAGAGATGAATGATTAATATTGGAAGCGCTGCAATAACAGGCTGTGTAAAGTGATAGAAAAAAAAAAGCGGGGACTGCCTATTCAACCTCGGTTCCAAATAGCCATCAAAATGTAATTTTTTTTCTTAAACTGGAAAATTATGCTTCTTGGCAGTCCAGCAGCAGCATTTACATTGAGAGTGCTTACTAGGGAATTCATTTTTTACTTATAATTTATTATACTGAAAGTTCATACAACATTTGTAATGTTCAAGAGGTTCCCCTAATTCCAAAGTTTATTTTAAACCTTGATTTTAGCAGGTAACCTAATTGCAAAGTTTATTTTAAACCTTGATTTTAGCAGGTGGTAGATATCACAATGTATTTTTCAGCCTACCTGTAATTAGTGATGATCTTTCTGCTTATTTATTTTTATCTGGTATGGGTTATCAAATCAGGTAGTGTTTGTTGTTTTTTTTTTCTTTAGCACAGAGTGGTTTTTAAATTACATCAAAAATTCCATTAGTGTCATCATCTAAGAAAATACAGGGGAAAAGTTAATCAGATCCTCTCCTATTTCATTTGATACACAGTGGATTTCCCCTTAGCATTTATTTCGACGATGCTTTGGCATACAAATCCATTTACTGTTAATACCTGTAACATATTATGGAAATATGATTTTTTTTTCTAAGAGAAGCCTGTATGATTAGATGGACAAATAATTGAGTAATAAAGTAATTCTAGCTAAGATTAGTAGATATTGTAAAAATACAAGAAAGAAAAAATATTACTGTCATTAAGATGTAAATATGAACTTGAAGTCAGCTACAGTGAACTTTTTATTTTCTGGGGACAGACTAACAATTTGTGGATTAACTCTACGCCTGACATCTCTATCCCCTACCCACCCCATTCAGCTCTCTATTGAGTTACTCAAATAAACCATGTTCTTACCTACCTTACGTCTTTGCACATGCCTGAGTATCCTAGTGTACTTTATTTTTTTACCCACTTTTCTTGGACAACTTCTGCTCATATGTTAAATCTTAGCTGAATGAGCAGTTCACTGAAGCCCCAAAAACTTCTAGATTCCCCCAATGTACTTTGAATTTACATTACATTATAATTTTACATTGATTTCTGTAGTCATTTCATTAATGCCTGTCTTCCAACTCTATGCCTTGTGAATATAAGGACTGTTTTTTTTTCTTGCCTTTGGCATTGTATTCCCAGCAACTAAAGTAGAATAGTTGCTTTATAAACAGTTTTTGAATGAATGATCTTATTTTTAATAGGTGATGCTTTGGAAAAGAAACTCAATTTGTATGACTTAGAGGGTCATATCCTGTTTCTTACACTCAAATGTAAAATACTGGAATAGACCTCTCTCACTTCCAAAAACTCCTTTCCTGAGTAAATTGTGGACAGCATCATAGAAAAAAAGATGTGCTTTCTGGAAAAGAAGAATTACACTAGTGGGCTTTGAGGAGAAGTTTTAAGCAAAATAGAGATATGAGGAGAAGAAAATAAAGCTATGAATTTGCACCTTCTCAATTCTGGTCCTTTCTGCTTGAGGAGGTGGGAGAAGATGAAGTTTCAGAAAATAGTGCAAACAAAGACAAACTAATTTAACAGATAAGCTATTTTTTATTCAAAGTATTATTGATGTTTCTAAGAATTTATCCAAAGATGGTTAGTGTTGTGTTATTTGAATTATTTTATACTCTAAAGAATGGCAAATATGTTTCTTATTATTTCTAAATATTAGATGCAATATGGTAAATAATCCATCGAGTACTATTTCATCCCATTTCAACTAATTTTACGGAGTTTATTTTTGGACATTTCTCTCTCATACCCTTTATCACATTTAATTAATAACTAACTATATTCTCTAACAATAACAAATTGATGGAGAAAAGAATTAGTTTGATATGAGAGAAACTTCCTTTTGGAGTTTCTTTTACCTTTTTTCTTTTCTTAAATGCCTTAGAATACTCAATTGTATCTTGATAAGAAATGATAAGATATGCTAATAACATTTTAATTAAATTACTATTATTAAATGTTTAATTCCCGTGAAAGAAGTTGGAGTTTAGAATTACAGTCATGTTACTTGACTTCTACCATCTATGACACTATTGAAAGCTGAGCAGTTAGGGGTATAGTTGTGCATAATCATAACTGCATTTTGGTAAGCATTGTATTCTACCAAGAAATGCACAAGTCATAAGAGGGTAGCCCAATTAATTTTCACAAAATGAGCGCACTCAAGTGACCAGCACTGAAAACAAGAAACAGAAGATGACCCATATCCTAGATGTCCTCATGGTGCTTCATCCCAAAACTACCATACCTCCAAAGGTAGCCACAATCCAGCCTTCTCATATGATCAGTCATGATCACATACTCCTTTCCATCTGGTTTATATCCTTCATACTTTTGAAACTCAGCCATGTTGATCTATGTAGTTGCAGTTCATTCATTGTCGTGGCCTAATAGTATTTTGTTAAATGATTATTCCACTACTTATTTGTCCACTTTACTGTGATAGGGTAGTTTCTGTTTTTAGCTATTATGGATAATAACTATAAACATTCTTATAAATGTCTTTTGGTAGACAGATGCATGCCATTCTGTAGGGTATATACTTAGGAATGGAATTGATGAGTCATTAATTATATGTATATCCTGCCTTCGTAGATGCTTCTAAACAATTGTCCACAGTAATTGTACCAATTTACAGTCCTTTCAGCAGTAAGAGTTCCAGTTCTACATCTTCAGCAGAACTTGAAAATGTCTGTCTCTTTCATTTTGCCATCGTCTAGTCATGGTATATGCCATGTGACTTTAACCTTTGTGAATTATACTTTCTAAATTTGTAAACATAACTTGTTTCACATGTTTATACCACCTTTTTACCCTGACTTGAGTTTACATCCTAGAGAGCAAGGGCCATGTGTTAGACACTTCTCTGTCCTTGAATGAATCTAACATAGCAAGCAAGGCATGCACTTTTGTTAAGATAAATCTTGTCTCTGTGTAGTGCTCCCTTAAAAGATCATAGAGTGGGAGAGAGAGAGCATTAGAAGAGGAATAATGCAAATATGTTTTATTGATAGAGACAAAAAATAATGAGAGAATCTCTTTTATACTCTGTCAAATTTTATTCTCCATTTATGTATTCATACACTCAAGTCCATGTTGGGGCTGAAAAAATGGTTTCCATTTCAACTCGTTTTAGTTAATTGCTTCCTTTTTCTACTGTGCAATGTAAAAGGATAATTAAAAATTATATTTCCCCTGACTACATTTCTTTAGGAAGATGGCTTCATTTTTTATGATGCAGATATTTCTCTCTCTTCACCTGTCAGTGCCAAGAGTGAACAGAAGTCAGAAGTCCACCACCAAACTTTTCCTTACTCCTTCTAGAAACAAAGCCAGCCATTGTGCCTAAAAGGTGTATCCAGATATGTGAGGACATAAAGTCCCAACACAATTCTCTTTTACCCAGATGCCTTCAAAATAAGCAAATAAAGGTTGGCAGGAATAAAAAGCTTACCCCAATGCCTTTGATGGCATTTACTACTAACAGTTCTTCACTAAAAATAAAAGATTTCTATAGAAATGATAATCAACCTCCTGTGAGTATATGGAGCTCGTAAAACCTGAAGAGTTTCTAAAGGTCAGCAAGCATTAAAGGTTTTTGTCCTGGGGATACATTTCTAAATAACCCTAGGAGAAGGAGAGGGGAGAGGGAAAGAAAAAAGTTTTAACTTGATGAAAGTAAAACATGCAAGCTTAACAGTTTCTGGATTATCATTTAATTACAACCATCAATCATTTCCCATCTGTCTTCTTCTGGTCCTCACAAATTTCATCTAAAACTATACAATACAACTAACAGAGAATATGTAACCCATTAAGAATCCTAAAGGTGGGAAGCAATATTTAAGAAATTACTCTATAGAAGATTTTAGGAAATTCCCTAAAAATAGGATAATAGAATTCGTCTTGCTATATATACTACAAAAACTCAAGACTAAAACTTTTCTTTTAATTAATAAGATAAACGCTACTTATTGCTTCTTTCTCTTTACCAGACATGAACTGATGGTCATTTTCCAAGGGCTTTGGTTTTGAAATCATTTAATTACAAGTCATATTTTTACTAATGTGTGAAACTGACTTGCAGTTAGTCATTTTATTAACACAATTTTACATTCTCTTAAAATGAGGTCCATTTAGCATTGAGCTTTTAGAAATATATTTGCCCTGTTAATTAGCTCTTGGTGAATGCCAGCAAATGTCTTTAAGGACAGCTGTTATTATTTTTTATTTTTTTGGATGGGGAGATAAGAGTCTTGCTCTGTCACCCAGGCTGGAGTGCAGTGATGTGATCTCGATCTCAGCTCACTGCAACCTCCACCTCCCAAGTTCAAGCAATTCTCATGCCTCAGCCTCCTGAATAGCTGGGATTACAGGGGTGCACCACAACACCCAGCTAATTTTTGTATTTTTAGTAGAGATGAGGTTTCACCATATTGGCCGGGCTGATCTTGAACTCCTGACCTCAAATGACCTACCCGCCTTAGCCTTCCAAAATGCTGGGATTACAAATTTGAACCACCGCGCCCCACTAGCTGTTATTTTTAAGGTTTAAAATGTTTTAATTTCTTCTTCTTGAGGGGTTCATGCTTTCATGCTGACTGTCCCTGACTTCTACAGCCAAGGAATTAAACAGCTTTAGGCTTTTTAAGCTCCAATGTGTTCAGAAAAGTGTTTCAACCGTGGTAATCCCCTTGTCGTGCTGCATTTATCTCCCACTAGATACCCACATGCGTTCCTCTTCTTCTCAGGCAGATAATTGCAAAGGGTTTGGAACCAGAGAAGAGAGTTGAGCTGGTGCTGAGCAGTGGATATAAAAAGAAGTGTCACCCTGGTGGAAGTAAATAGACTCTGAGACTGTAATCTTTGCCCTTATTTATTTTCGAAACCATAAAGCCCAGGAGGAAGGTTCTTGTTTATTTGGCTACAGAAATCTTTGACTACAGTCATGTATGGTTTTTAACTTGTTTTTATTTCCATACATTCCATTACAGCAATCTGCTCTCTTATACCACCTTAGTTTGCTCCCTAAATACAGTTCTCATTGCGATTTGTTGTTTTTGGCCATAGACTTCAAAATTCTTTGTGTGTGTGTGTTTTTGTTTTTGTTTTTGTTTTTTAAATAATGGTATATTCATTACCTGTTTTCCCAACAGAGTTCATCTGGTGATTTAATGATCAGAAACATTCAACTGAAACACAGTGGGAAATACGTTTGTATGGTGCAAACAGGGGTGGACAGTGTTTCATCTGCTGCTGACCTCATAGTAAGAGGTAAACATTTATGCCTCCTTGAGTTTGTAACTTCACATCTTAACAGCATTCCTTACTGGAGGAAAAACCGTGATGAGATAGTATGTGAGCATACAAGTTATCATATTGATTTCATCGTCCCCACATAGACCACAGAATATGACAATAGGGGTGAGTGCTAATTCAAAGAAATAAAAATCTCAACTCTGCCCTTCAAATAGCTCTCACTGTAATTGGCATTCCACAGCTGCTGCCAAGCTGATGTGTTTTTGAGCATGTCATTAATTCAGTGATTGTATTTAATTTGAGAGAGAATATTGTGCAGTGTGTTTGCTTCCAAAATAATCAGGATTTGGGAATAATTGTATGTAGGACAATTTTCTAAAAATAGAAAAAAAGTATAAGGATTATTCAGAATGACTGGGAAAATTTGCCAACCTGAGCTGCTGTCCAGGATACTGATTTTCTACTGGGCTGACAAATAACCAGAGTACATCATGAAATAAAACACATCTAGGTATCAGATTGGGAACTACAGAGATACACCAGTGGATTAAAGGGAAAGGCATCACACCAGGAGTAAAGGACATTGAATTTGGAAAGGTACAGGAATCCTGCTGAACAGAGGCTTTTAAAAGTGAATATCATCTGCAATCAGAGAGTATTATGGTTTGGGAATTACTGCCTCACATCCAAATTTAAGATCTAACAACAGAAATGGGGGGTAGAGGGAAGTAGTTGTTCTGTTATCAGGTAAATGGCCTTTGCCCTAAGTGTTTTTGAAATTGGGAAAAGTCAGAGACATTGAAGTGGTCATGTGACATTCTCTTCTCTTTGACAGGAGAGGATAACATTTATGTAATTGCTACCCAGTGTTTCCATTTGTGCCTTCCTTAGGTTCACCTGGACCACCAGAAAATGTGAAAGTAGATGAAATTACAGATACAACAGCCCAACTCTCTTGGAAAGAAGGTAAAGACAACCATAGCCCAGTTATATCCTATTCCATCCAGGCTCGGACACCTTTCTCCGTGGGTTGGCAAACTGTCACAACAGGTAAAGGGGGAGAGGCAGAGGTCATCTGCACACATACAAATGGATTTCAAGTCAATGCTGAAGCATGAAGACTCTTACCTCTCAAATATTCCTTTGTAGTGCCTGAGGTCATCGATGGGAAAACACACACAGCCACTGTAGTTGAGTTAAACCCATGGGTGGAATATGAATTTCGGGTTGTAGCCAGTAATAAAATTGGAGGTGGAGAACCCAGTTTACCCTCAGAAAAAGTAAGAACTGAAGAGGCAGGTTAGTGTTTTTGTTTTCTGAGTAATGGGTTAATAGATTTCTGTGTACTTCCATTTCCCTTGGCCCTGAACTCCAAGCCAGCAGGGGGTCGGCCTCAATAATCCATTGCTGCAATTATCTGACCTTTCTAATGGCAAAACTGGCCATATGGCATTTGTCAAAAGAAACACGTGTAAGTGATTCTGATGTAGTGTGACATTTCCAAGAGTTCAGTCCATTGTAAACGATCATTAGTGCATGTTGAGTGAATATGTTTTTGTCACTTAAGGTTATAATTACTATCTGACATAGTTACCCTGTTAACAAGGGAAGTGCTGTTTTCATTTATAACAAGCATTGACAAATTGGTAGGATAATGACATTTGTGAGTTCTGCTGCTAGCAAATCTCATTTTGCCACCAAGCTCAGTGAAGGAGCTTAAACAATTGATGAATAGGTATATTTTGTCACTTCAAGTGTTGAATTAAGAAAGAATCATTGATAGGAATTTCCACGTGAGACAACTATTCACATAGACCATAAGACTGCTTTTATTATTCTAAAAATATCCCAGCATTAAAACTCAAACTAGAAAGTGTACATAGCATCACATTATAGGGACAACTGAGACCTAAAGACTTGCCTTTTCAGGATCTGTAATATTACTTAATATTAACTAAAATGAAGTTTGAAATAGAGCTGGTAGATCACTTTAGGAACTCAGCTAAGACGGAAGTCATCAAATATGTTTCAATAATTTTCATGATGCTATTTTACTCAGAATAATGCATATAATGTTTATGCTGGGAAATATGAGAAATAGAGGAACTGTGCTTGCCCTGGTGTTCTGGTCATTTGTTCACACTACACATATTTTAGGGAGCATCCTCTGTGTGCTCAGCACTTTCTAGATACTGCAAGTACAGCTGTGACCATACCAAAGACCCACTTTCATGGGACGTATATTCTAGTTTTGTCCTGGGGTTCACTAAGGCTAAAGTTCTCAGGGTGAGAATCTGATGCCCCTGTGAAGTTTATAAATAATACCTCAAAACAAGATTCAAGGGTTTGAGTTTGGGTCATCCTTACATATAGCCAATGTTGTTCTCAGAATTATATTCTACTTGAAATAGTCACAAGCTAAACATTCATGCTGGATTGATTTCCCATCATCTCTGGTGAATCACTTTTTCTTGTTTTATTAACTCTCATACTAGCAAAGTATCTTCCAACTTGGTCATGTTTGTTTGAGAGATTTTGAATTTTTTTATGATTTCATGTAAATATGTTGTTTGATGATCTCATAAAAATATGTAAATGTATGTACGTACATAAACATCCATATGTATGAATAATGTGCCAATGATTAAATTATTTTAAATATTTTAAAAAATTGCATTGTCTTTTAGATAAATGTTACTTAATGCAAGTACCATTTCATCTCTGTTTCTCTGACCTGTACAGTTCCAGAAGTGCCCCCTTCTGAAGTCAATGGAGGAGGCGGAAGCCGGTCTGAACTTGTGATAACCTGGGATGTAAGTGTTTGGGCAGCATCTTCACTATTAGGGTGTTGCTGTTCCCATGATCTTTGTGGCTTCCCAGGTGGTGGTGCTGGGGGTGTGGTTGGTGGGTGCTGCTGCTGCTGGTGGTAATATAGGTGGTGGTGGTGGGGTTAGTGGTATTGGGGCTGGTGGTGGTAGTTGTAGCCATAGTAGCTAATATTTTTTATGCTTTCTCTGAGCCACCCACTGTTCCCAGCATTTAGCATATATTTTCCTCATGTCATCCTTGCATCAATCTACAGATGAAAATACATAGGCTCGGAGATAAGAAATAATTTGCCCAGGGTCACCTGGTTGGTAGACGTAGGGACGAGTTATGTTGTGGCTGTTGCCCCTCAAGCTCCCATTATGACTTTCCAAACAGCCATGCAGCCCCCACTGGTAAAGGCACCTATTCCAACAGGTGCTTGAGTTTGTTTCTTTCCTGGCCATTCTCTCAGCCCTTGGTTTACAGCATCAGTAGGAAAAAGGTTAATTAACAGGTTTTAAGTCAAAAAGTACTAGAATTACCTGCATTTTTTGAAGATGTTGATGATGTGTCAATAAAATTTTTGACGACTCAAATATAGCTTTGAGTTTTTCATTAATATTTTTTTTTCCTTTTTTTTTTGAGACAGTCTTGCTCTGTTGCCCAGTCTGGAGTGCAGTGGCATGATCTCAGCTCACTGCAACCTCCACCTCCTGGGTTCAAGAGATTCTCCCACCTCAACCTCCCAAATAGCTAGAATTACAGGCACATGCCACCATGCCCAGGTAATTTTTGTATTTTTAGTAGAGACGGGGTTTTGCTATGTTGGCCAGGCTGCTCTCAAACTCCTTACCTCAAGTGATCCACCTGCCTTGTAATTCGTTAATTTATAAATTAGTATTTACTTCCCTTTTTTTTTTTTTTTTCTTGATGGAGTCTCTCTCTGTCGCCCAGGCTAAAGTCAGTGGCATGATATCGGCTCACTGCAACCTCCACCTCACAGATTCAAGCAATTCTCCTGCCTGAGCTTCCCGAGTAGCTGGGACTACAGGCGCATGCCACCATGCCCGGCTAATTTTTGTATTTTTAGTGGAGACAGGGTTTTGCCATATTGGACAGGCTGGTCTCAAACTCCTGACCTCGTGATGGCCGCTCGCCTCGGCCTTCCAAAGTGCTGGGGTTACAGGCATGAGCCACTGTACTGGGCCCCTTTTTATTTTATTTTTTTCAGTTTTACTTCATTATGCTTAATCACTAGTCCAATGTTTCTTCTCATAAAGTCAACATTAAGAATTAGATAATTTTTTTTTTACTTAAGAGATCAGATATTTTCAACTGAAAGTATATCTTACTGTTAGAAACTCAGATTTGAACCATAAGATGATCAGCTGTCTGAATAATCACAGAAAATTCCAGTTCATTATCTGGATGGCTATGAAATGGTGGCATATGTCTGTTTCAAAGCAGCTGGCATGACTCTCCTGCTGATGTTTTCCTCCTTTTTTCATCCAATTGCTTAATACAATGTAGATGATGATTTGATGACTTTTACAAATGCCTGTGGATCACAGCTCCATTCATTTTTGCCTTGCCCTTATGTGTAAGGGTGATTCAGTGTGTCTTTCCTTTATAGCCAGTCCCTGAGGAACTACAGAATGGTGAAGGTTTTGGGTATGTTGTTGCTTTCCGCCCTCTTGGGGTTACCACCTGGATCCAGACAGTGGTGACATCCCCTGACACCCCAAGATATGTCTTTCGGAATGAAAGCATCGTGCCATATTCACCATATGAAGTTAAAGTGGGTGTTTATAATAACAAAGGTGAAGGACCATTTAGCCCAGTGACAACAGTGTTCTCTGCAGAAGAAGGTATGGAAAACATGACTGTGTTTCAGCTCTGCCTAGTAACAATTATTTGTGCTCCAAAAACGGATATAGCGTCTCGTTTTGACTTCAAATATGTTTATTCCAAAGAACAATGATCTAAGTAGTAGTTAGATTCCCAGTGCAAGTGATAAATATCAATCATAAATGACTTGAAGTGTAAGACTTAATGGATAGTTAGAGGATGTAACTGTGAAAGGAAAATAAAACCTCAGGACCCCAATTCACTAGGCCAAAAGGAAAAAATTAAGCTGAATGCTGAGTCATGCAAGAAAATGCCTTTCCTTTATTCCTAACCAGATAGCTACAGAGATAAAACGTTAAATCTCTCTACAGGTAGCTACTCTATGTTCGCCTTGCCTTATGTAAAGTACTGATTTACTGAGCAGGAGACCTAATTGATTAGCCTCCTATCTGCTTTTTTTCCTTTGCAACATGCAGATTACCATACCCTTCCTCTTTGCACTCCAGCCCACTCTAAATATTAAAGCCCTCAAATTCTATCTTTGGAAATGGACACAGACCACAGACTGTTTCTGTGAACCCGTGTTTTTTGGTTTTTTCTTTTTTTTTTGTTTTCTTCTGGGCATGTCCTTAACACCTTGGTACAATAAATTCCAAAATTGATTGAGACCTGTCTCAGATCATAACCATCAATTTAAAAATCTGTTTTGAGGAACACTTCCTATGTTCCAGTTTGTGAAGCAAGGAAAATCACAGCCTTACCTTGGGGTAATAAGAATATACCCCTTGGAGCTACCCTAGTCCTAAGTTGTCCAGTGGTTCCCATGGCCTGAGAAAGGGATGTTACTGAATGAAGAGTCAGGAGCAGTGGTATCTCATTCAACACATATGCAATGTGCAGGTTTGAGGGATATGAACCTGCTGGTGGAGATACAGACATACTTCACTCTGGACCATTCCGTTTCTTTGTCTTTCTTTTATACTTGTCTCAGATACTGAGACATCTACATTTTGTCTCATGACTGCTTTAGAAAATAATCAAGGTAAAAGAATTATACAAAATTGCCATTTCATAGATCAGCAACAACTATTGTAGTTTTTTGTAGTTCTACAAAAAAAAAATAATAAATGGCAGAAACTAACATGTATTCAAGTTTTACTACCCGCCAGACATTACCTAATTTGATATTTCAGATAAGAAATATAGGCACTATTATTTCCCATTTACAAATGAGAAAATGGAAGCCTTATAAAAGAGAGTAATAAATTTGCCAAAATTCCAAAAAGTGAGTGGTACAGCCAGTATTTTAACCAAGGGCCTTTGCCCTTAACCATTCTGAGCTCACAAAATATATCAGTGTCTCCCCTACCCTCCAGACCTGACAGTAAGTTGCAAAAAGTGGTCCGCAGTTGTCATTCCTAAGAATAGTAAGTAGAGTTGATTTTTCTTTGGATCCCCACCCCTCTTCTTGCCTTCTCACTTTCCGTTGAGTTCTGAGAGGGATTTTTTTTTTTAAGGATTATAAAAGTCTTTGCAGAAGAGTCTTAAATTCATAGCCAGACCTCATTTCTAAAAGTTGCCAGGGATTGCAAGGGCAAGTGAGAGGTCTGGAGAGTGATGGCAATTATCCAGGGAGTTTTTGGACACTGTTTACCTGTGCATCCAGGACCTAGGTGCTGGCAACTGGAAAAGAGGGACAGCCACAGCTTCTTACCCATTGTTGCCTCCTACCCGTTGTTGCCTCCCTCATTTTCCTTCTCCTGTTACCATTTTTGCTCCCACTGAAGAGTCAGCTAAAAGTCTTTTTGTTCAAACATGAGAAATGAATTGGGCTTACCTAAGGAAGAAGCAGAAGATTTCTGTGAAATCTACTAGGTTGTCTCTGTGAATCCAAGGGAGAGTTATGTAGCAAACCTCACAAAGAACTTTAATCAGAGAAGCCCTGAAACCTCAGAAAATGGTCTGCTCCTCTAGAGCACCTGCACTGGATCAGTGGGCTCCAAGTACTCCTCGACTCTCCAAACCAAGTTCAAATTTTCAGGAGAGAAAATCTAAGAGGCCCA
Source organism: Macaca mulatta (assembly GCF_049350105.2). Classification (NCBI taxonomy): domain Eukaryota; kingdom Metazoa; phylum Chordata; class Mammalia; order Primates; family Cercopithecidae; genus Macaca; species Macaca mulatta. The sequence goes on along the minus strand of NC_133407.1, from coordinate 137,843,430 downwards.
ACCTTAGACCAGGAATTCGTCTCAGCATCAAGCCACCTTGTCTGAGAAGCAGGATCATTTGACAAGAGAAATGCACCTGAACTGGGCCCTGAGAGGGGAGAACCACTGTGAACCCCATAGAATCTCAACAGTGCTTATTACAAAGGGGGATCTTCTTGCTGTATAACAAACCACCTGCATTTCTATCTACTCTTTCAAAAGAACATGCCATCCACCACATTTCAGTTGTCCATTCTGTAGTCCTCACTAGAGAAGGTACTCACTCAGTGTTTATTGTTTAAATGAGCTTTACTTAACCTAGACCTTTGTTTGGCAAACTGAAAACTAAGTAGCATTTGTGGACAGGGAAGTTCCCAAACAGTAGGAAAGAGATGAAGGGAAGGAAATAAAGACAAGGTGAGGAGAACACAGGCAAAAAAAGGAAGATAAGGAAGATGCCAAAAAAGAGGTGCAAGGGAGGAAAGTATAGGTTGCCACAGCTGTTTAGCAAGGAAAAGCCTTTGGCTATGATGCCATCTTTTCCTAAGAAACAGAAACGGACCAGTGTCTCTATTTTCAACATATGGTGCCAGAATATTTCATAGAATTTTCAAGTATGTTAAAATGCTTCTATAAAAATAAGAACGTTAATATATGTTTTAAACAAACTGCCAAAATTAGCGTCATATTTCAATTTTTGTTTCCGAACAGAGCCTACAGTGGCCCCATCTCAAGTCTCTGCAAATAGCCTATCTTCCTCAGAAATTGAGGTTTCATGGAATACCATTCCTTGGAAGTTGAGCAATGGACATTTACTGGGCTATGAGGTAATTTCTTTTCTGATTAATTCGTGTATGTGTGTCACATGCTACTCTGTCTCTTACATTTGAAATCCTTAACAATGACCTCTTATTTGAAGTCTATCTTTGGCTGAAATTTTTTTATCAACACATTGTTTCATCTGATGTTCAATGCATACTGAATTTAACCAGTTGAATGAAAATAACATTAGTTGGAGTAGAAAAGGAACAACAAAAGAATATGAAAGGAAATCATGTATCATGTGGGCCAAATATTTTAGATGGGTTTACTAAAAAATAAGGGTGAGATTGAACTGCAGTATTAAGTTCATAGAGTACTTTCGTCAACAGGAAGTCACTGTCCTCCAGCTCTTTGTCTTACTTTCTTGGTGGCTTTGTTACATTGTGGAGTTCTTTTTTTTTTTTTTTTTGAGACGGAGTCTTGCTCTGTCACCCAGGCTGGAGTGCAGTGGCCGGATCTCAGCTCACTGCAAGCTCCGCCTCCCGGGTTCACGCCATTCTCCTGCCTCAGCCTCCCGAGTAGCTGGGACTACAGGTGCCCGCCACCTCGCCTGGCTAGTTTTTTTGTATTTTTTTAGTAGAGACGGGGTTTCACCGTGTTAGCCAGGATGGTCTCGATCTCCTGACCTTGTGATCCGCCCGTCTCGGCCTCCCAAAGTGCTGGGATTACAGGCTTGAGCCACCGCGCCCGGCAACATTGTGGAGTTCTTTTATAGGCTCTAGAGAAGCCACCTGTCTGTAAGATACTTTGAGCCTTCAAAGACCTCTCTGTTTAGTGAAATAGGATGAAACATCTGAAAGAGAGGATAATGTAAGACCAAATATAATGAAGGTCTGACTACGTCACTCAAACAAGAAATGTTTGCGTTGTCAAGAAGGATGGGACATATTGAAAGTCTTTATAAGGGTGGTAAGGCTTAACAGGACTTTCAAGGGAAAGTAAGTAAAGGTGGAAGGAGTGGAAAACATTCTGGATTAGGCATGGCATGACGGAAAAGCAGAGTAGAGGCCTACCTGCCAAAGGTTCCTGTTTGAAAAGGTGACTTCAGATAGGCACGGGAGGACCAGGTCACAGGTGGCTTTAAAGGCTAAGAAGAACCATTTGAACTGGGTCGCCTATTTAGTAGTGAGCAGTTAGAGGAAACTGGGAGCAGTAGAGCCAAGAACTGGCAAGATAAATAAAATGCAAAGAAGATTTTGCCAACAATGGCATTGTGGGATTCATAGTTGTGATTTCATCCCACCCACAGCTGTCTTCTTATGAAGCTTCCCTCCAGGCTTCCCTGAGGAAGTGTGTAACTCCTGATTCAGTGGCAGGCTTACATGGGCAGGTTTGCATCACAGGGCCACGTACCCCTCCACTTGCCAACACACCTTCAAATGAGAGCTCCAGGGTGATCTCTCGATCAAATGTAAATGCTCTGTGGACTGTGAAGCCTAGCAAGTCAGATTCTTGTTTGAGATATTTAAATAAGAAATATACAGATTATAATTAGTGAGTGTAATGCAGTAGTGTGTCACATTTGGGGCTCAGTTCAGACTTCTCAAACTAAGGCCATGGACATGCAGGACAAAGCTAATCTGCAGAGATGAAATACACTCCCATGCAACCCTAAAGAATGAAGGAGACAGGGGCTCATGGAACCTGCAAGAGGGCAGAATAAGCCAGGTGTGGTGGCTTGCACCAGTAATCCCAATACTTTGGGAGGCAAATGTAGAAGGATTGCTTGAGCCTAGGATTTCAAGACCATCCTGGACAACTTAGTGAGACCCCATATCAATAAAATATACAAAAATTAACTAGGCATGGTGACACATGCCTGTAGTCCTAGCTACTTGGGAGGCTGAGATGGGAGAATTGCTTGAGCCCAGGAGGTCGAGGCTTCAGTGAGCCGTTATCCTGCCATTGCACTGTAGCCTGGATGGCAAACTGAGATTCTATCTCAAAAAAAGTGGGGGCAGCCAGAATAAAATAGCTCTTTGACAGTCATTCAGTTCTCAAATGACTTGGCTTTATTCTTTTTCATCATGTTACCTTGCCCTTCTTTTTAATAGATTCTCTTTATATTTGAACTGCCTTGAGAGAGTTTCTGTTCCTTGCAACCAAACAAGCATTGACTTGAATTAATATTAGCAAATTAAGAAAAGAAAGGATAGGGAATAGAGCAATGATGCTCAGAGTGTGGACTGTGAAACCCCTACAGCAGAATTACCTGAAGGTGTTGTTAAAATTGAGCTCCCACAGGACCCACTCAATCCAAACGTTTAGGACTAGGTCTTGTTAGTGTATATTTTTAGTAACTATCTGTAAAGAAACATCTTCCTGCACACTTAAATGTACTAAACACTGGTCTTGACACAGAGAAGCCTGATCAGAGACAGAATAGTCCAGACTTAAGGAAGAGAGAGTATGAAGAAGTAAAACACCACATAAATACAGGAGAACACCTTAATGCGCATCTTAAAGGAAGCCAAGAATAGCTGGATGGAAGATTTCTTTAATTCCATGGCAATGGATGTAAGCAATGAAAGATGATGGGGAGCCAACAGTAGCTCCCTCGTGATTAGAGAACTGGCAGTGACATTGGCAATGGAGGTAAAGGTATATGGGATGGAAGGAGCACAGCTGCAAGGGAGTGTGACTCTGAGGCCAGTCCATAGCAAATCCCAATTCTACCACTTGCCAGCTGTGTTGGGAAAATTACATAAACTCTGTGAGCCTCATTTTCCTCACCTGTAGAATGGGGACAATAATAGGCCTAATTCATTAGGATATTGGCAGGATTGGATAAGATTAGGTATGTAATGAGGTTCTCATAATTTCTGGCTCTTTATTTCTTTATCTATCTATTTATTTTTGAGACGGAGTTTCCCTCTGGTTGCCCGGGCTGGAGTGCAGTGGCGCGATCTCAGCTCACCGCAACCTCCGCCTCCTGGGTTCAAGTGATTCTCCTGCCTCAGCCTCTCGAGTAGCTGGGATTACAGGCGCGCACCACCACACCCAGCTGATTTTTGTATTTTTTAGTAGAGATGGGGTTTCTCCATGTTGGTCAGGCTAGTCTTGAACTCTTGACCTCAGGTGATCTGCCTGCCTTGGCCTCCCAAAGTACTGGGATTACAGACGTGAGCCACTACACCTGACCAATTTCTGGCTCATCATAATAAACAGTCAGTAGGTGTGAGACATTCCTCAGAAGAATTTTTGAGATATTAATGTATCTATTTCTCCCCAGTAAATATTCTGTAGCAAATAATTGACAGTAAGCCCCCTTAACTCAAGGGATTATGCCAAAAGCTATCAAAGGAGTTGCCTGCAAGACACTTCCCTTCCTAGCTTTGTTTCAAAAGTTCAGGCCATTAGGGAGATTGTTCCATGTTTCTTGGAGGGTCATAGGAGAGAAACTGCAACTGAGGAAAACATACAAGAGAAATTTCCAATGGCATTGGCAGAAATAAATGTCTGAAGCTTACAAAGTCTCCTGGGGCCTACATCTTTCTAAGGCAGTGCCCAGGTTGATGGCAAGATTGAACAACTGTGTTTCCCACACTCAGCAGTGATTACTCACTCACCAAACACGGCCTCCAGCTGCTAGAAGTAAAGGGCTCAAATCAAACACAAAAATAAGTGATCTTGGGGGCTTTGGGAAGGGAGGCCCAGGAATGACTATGCCTGAATCTCCCATTAGCTGAGCAGGATATGGGATTCAATGTTTGATCAAATTTATTTAAAGAAAATAACACAGCTGGGCGCAGTGGCTCACGACTGTAATCCCAGCACTTTGGGGGCCAAGGTGAGTGGATCACAAGGTCAGGAAATCAAGACCATCCTGGCTAACATGGTGAAACCCTGTCTCTACTAAAAATGCAAAAAAAATTTTAGTAGAGAGGAACACTTTTACACTGTTGGTGGGACTGTAAACTAGTTAAATCATTGTGGAAGACAGTGTGGCGATTCCTCAAGAATCTAGAACTAGAAATACCATTTGACCCAGCCATCCCATTACTGGGTATATACCCAAAGGATTATAAATCATGCTGCTGTAAATACACATGCACACGTATGTTTATTGCAGCACTATCCACAATAGCAAAGACTTGTAACCAACCCAAATGTCCATCAATGATAGACTGGATTAAGAAAATGTGGCACATATAAACCATGGGATACTATGCAGCCATAAAAAAAGGATGAGTTCATGTCCTTTGTAGGGACATGGATGCAGCTGGAAACCATCATTCTGAGCAAACTATCGCAAGGATAGAAAACCAAGCACTGTATGTTCTCACTCGTAGGTGGGAATTGAACAATGAGATCACTTGGAAACACAGGGTGGGGAACATCACACACTGGGGCCTGTCATGGGGTGGGGGAAGGGGGGGAAGATAGCATTAGGAGATATACCTAATGTAAAAGATGAGTTAATGGGTGCAGCACACCAACATGACACACGTATACATATGTAGCAAACCTGCATGTTGTGCACATGTATGCTAGAACTTAAAATGTTTTTTAAAAATAATTAAATAAATAAATAAAAATACAAAAAAATAGCTGGGCGTGGTGGCGGGTGCCTGTAGTCCCAGCTACTCGGGAGGCCGGGGCAGGAGAATGGCGTGAACCCGGGAGGCAGAGCTTGCGGTGAGCCAAGATCACGCCACTGCACTCCAGCCTGGGTGACAGAGCAAGACTCCATCTCAAAAAACAAACAAACAAAAAGAAAATAAATGAACACATATGGCACTCCTCAGATGGGAGACCGACATGCACACTCACCGTGAACAGTGTTGTCCTTTTTGGAAATCATGACAGGATCATAATTCTTGACCTGGTTGTAACTTGTAAAATAGTTAAGAAAAATAAACGGAAGAATATACATGAATGGCTTGTGGGATTCCAAGCAGAACAGAGTGCTAGCAGTCACTGGTGGTTGTTGAACAGCTTAGGGGAAGGTAGATGTTGATTGTTTAATATAGTCATGCACTGCATCATGATATTTCAGTTTAGGACAGACCACATATACAACAGTGGTCCCCTAAGATTATCATACCACAATTTTGCTTTACCTTTCCTATGTTTATGTATGTTTGAATATACAAAAATGTACCATTGTGTTACATTGCCTACAGTATTCACTACAGCAACATGCTGTACAGGTTTGTAGCCCAGGAGCACTACGCTACACCATCTAACATAGCTGTGTAGTAGGTTATACCATGCAGGTTTGCATAATTGCACTCTACGATGTTCATACAATGCAACAACCATCTAATAATACATTTCTCAGAACATATCCCTGTCATTGTAACACGTAACTGGATATAAATTTAGGTCAATAAGAAGTCATCCAGATAAGGATATTTTATAAGAAAGTAGAATCACACCATTATTGGTCACACCAAGAAAGAGAGTTTCACTGAAAGACAGAAAATTTAAAAATCCTCATAGAACCATCACAGTGTCTAGTTAAGTCCACACCACTTTAGAATTAGACAAACCTGTGTTCAGATCTGCTAGGTTGAATATCAACTCTGCAAGGGAGACGTTAACTCAGCCTTTTTCTTCGTTGATCTATCCCCAAGTGCCTGGAGTAGTATCTGACATGCAGGAGGCATGCAAAAAATATATGTTGATGGAATAACTGCAGTTTGGGCTCTGCTACCCTGTTGCTGTATGTCCTTGAGCAAGTTGTTCGAGCTCTCCAAGGCTCAGTTAAAATAGAGATAATAATAACTCACAGCATTGTTTGCAAATTAAATGAGATAAAGCAGCTATTGTCAAAATGGCCCAAAGAGACTCAGGGCTTTCACTTTTCTCTGTTTTGAATATTGGGCTTTGGGATGAGATTGTACTGAAGAAAAAAAAAAAGAAAACAGTGAAGTAACATATAGTAATGTAGCACAATCCCAGTGTGGGACCCAGTGGCCACCATTTCTAATGCATGCTGATATTGCCGTCAAAGTGGGACACAGAAAGATGAGAAGAGCTATGGGAAAATGGGACTTTCTTGAAATTAATTACAGGTTGAAATGCATTGCCGCTTGCCTGTTTGTAAAGAGTAGCAAATAGAATGTCCAAATGTAGCATGAATACAGTATTGAAAGGAAACAACGATTAAACATTTCTTTCCCAAATGCTTGGTAAGTATAAAGAAAAAGGAAACAAGCTGAAAGAAGTACTAATTGGGAAAATCTTACAAAATAATTTATGTAATTATACCAAGATAAAAATATGTCTTTTCTTAGTTTCAGTAATGATTTAAAAATTAACCTTGGGTGGGGGGAGAAGGACTTGGCAGAGTATTTAATTATCAGTCGTGTGGCTAACTTTCTGGGTTGCAGTTTCTCCAGTTTGGCTTTAAAATTGTTAATAGCTCCTGCCTTTCTCTCATCTCAGTGAGGGTTGATCATGTGCCATGTGGCATGCTGAGCACACATCATCATTAGCATCTCGACTAATTTTCTTTCTGATTTGACCAAGCAGTAGTTGAGAAGCTCATTTCCCTGGGCTCCAATTTATTTCATCAGCTAAGCCGTTGCACTCAGGCTCAGATCTTTTCTGGTGCCCTTTTGGGTAGGAACAAGAGATACAGACATGATGAAGAGAGGCAGAAGCCTTTAAGTTCATGGATCCTGGGTGCCTGAGGAATGAAAGCTCCCACGTTCTAGTGCAGTATCTACAGTCCGTTTCTTTAAAGTCCTTCTCTGTTTTGAAAGAACCACATTTGGGAGAATGACCTTGATAGATGATTAAAACAAGTCTACACTTGTGAAATGATACAGATTAGCATATTTTGGAGGAATCAATTTTTTTTTAAGTTTGGCAGAGGAACGTAAGTAATGTGCCATAATAGAATGCCAAACTTAAACTTCATTGATGCCTTCTTCCAGCCTCCTGTTCCAAACAGCTGTACAGAATATGTTCCTAATATTTCAATTAGAATGAAAAAAGATGTAGGCCAGGCGTGGTGGCTCACACCTGTAATCGCAGCACTTTGGGAGGCCGAGGAGGGTGGATCACCTTAGGTCAGGAATTCGAGTCCAGGATGGCCAATGTGGTGAGACCCTGTCTCTACTAAAAATACAAAAATTAGTCCGGCATGGTGGCTGTCACCTGTAATCCCTGCTACTCAGAAGACTGAGGCAGGAGAATTGCTTGAACCCGGGAGGTGGAGGTTGCAGTGAGCCGAGATCGTGCCATTGTACTCCAGCCTGGGCAACACAGTGAGATGCTGTCTCAAAAAAAAAAAAAGAAAAGAAAAGAAAAAATATGTCAAATATGTGAGTACTTTTTTTGAGACTATGAAAATCTCCCTGGAAAAAAAAGACATATGCATTAGGTCTAATTCTCTGAAATCGGGCAAAGAATTCACTCTAGCACAAGTCAAATGCATATGGAAAAATAGGATACAGACAATTGAGGCATACTGAAATAAATAGGACAGGCACAAATGCATTCAAGTGTGTATAATACAGACTTTTGAAGAGGGTCAAAGGGTTGGTTTAACTGGAGAGAGCAGTAGCAGTAGCCTTTTGTGAGTGAAGGTTGCCTAAATGGTGCTGTATTCTTTATTAGGCAAAGATATTCTGTACCAAATGGTGGCTCAACACTGGGGGAATAAATATCCCAGCCTCTCTTTCCTTCCATCCTCCCATCACCAGCATCCTATTACTTACACCAAGTGAGAAGCCACAGGGCAAGGGAGCCAGACGGACAATAGTTCATACCAGTCAGCTCTCCTGGGGACTGACAGCAGAGTGAAGAAGAGTGGAAGACAGATCTGGAGTTGTCTTCCTAAAAGACATTTAATGCATTTTTACCTGCTTTCTATTTATTTAAATGTGTCTGGTGTAACTGCTAAATTAAAATATTTGTCTCTGAAAATCTATAAGTATGAATATAATTCTTTTTGTCTATTAAGAGTATTTCTGATTCAATAGCTATTCTTTAATGGCTGAAAAAAATGCCATTTTAATATATTATTTTTATAAGCTGCATTTCATTTTTAAATTTAAGTGAAATCTCTGATGCAGTGGTATTAAGGACTCTTCACAATAGGAACATATTTTTTTGGAAAAAACAAATTACTGGAAGTAATAGAGATATTTTTAATTCTGATATTTCTCAATTGTGTTTCTGTTTACTTACCCAGATAAAAATATATTGGTTTGTGAAATGGTTTTATGATTCTGAAGGCAAAAAATTGTATTGCCTCCTCAATAAATTGGAGTTTTGATGTTTCCTAGATGAATACAATATTGAGAATTGAATACATAGCCTGGTGAATCTCTGATGTAGGAAGGAGGGAGGCATTTTTAAACTATGTTCAGGCCATTCAACAATTCAACAGCAGTTAATGGTTAGTATGTACAGACTTTGCTGCAAGCAGTAAAGCTATGGTGATAACCAAGACAGACAAGCCCCTGCCTCAGGTGTGTGAATCCACCTTCACATCCTTTCCCTCCTGCTGTCTGCTGAGTGAGGAAATGCAGTTAATTTCTGTCCCAGGTGCACATCCTCACTGGCAAACCAAGGCATAGTCACCCACGACTGCTCAAGAAGATAGCCTTTATCTCTCAGGTGTCTAGCAAGGAAAAATGATTGAGAACCACAATTCAGTATTAACAAACCCCCTCCCCTGGAGTGGATTTGCTTTTTATTTTTCCTACTCTAAACTCAGAGTGAATTTGCAATAGGAAAATTGCTGCGTTTATTCAGTTCTGGAAAATTCTCAGCCTTTTTCCCTTTGACTATTGCTTTTTCCGCAGTCTCTCCTTCTGAAACTCCAGTTAGAACTTTTCATTGTACCCTCAGTGTCTTTTAAGTTTGCTTTTGTAATTTTTGTTTCTTTATACGGGCTCTGTTCTGGGTTAATTAATTCCCTTTTCCACCATAAGTCTTCAGCTTAATTCTATCACTGATTTTATTTTTTAAATAATTGTAGTTTTTTAGGTCTAAGAGCCCTGCATGTTATTTTTCAAATCTGATTTTTTAAATCTTCTGTCATTGCATGGTAGATTCAGTTTCTTCTTTAATAAATCTAGATATTTTAAACAGAGTTATTTTAAACTTTGTTTCAGATCAGCGTATTCCAGCTCGTCTTCCGCTGGTTGGGTCTGCTGTCATTTTCTTGCTGCAGGGTTCCCCGTATGCTTTGTAGTATTTGTCTCTGCTTATCTTTCGTAGATGCTACCTTCATGTTCTGTCAGTCTTTCAATCTTACATTCACTCTTTTCTGAACAATTACATTTCCAAATTTTGTTCCTTCAGCCTAGATGCTTTTTCTTCTCCATCCCTGTACTGTAGTTGTGCCTATCAAATCCAAATCAGCATAAAGTTAGTCTGTTCTTTCAGTTGTAGTACTTTGACTATTTAAATCCAAAACACAACTGAGAAGCAAAGTGGGGCATCTTTTGTATTTCTTTCTTAACGTTTCCACATTTTTAAAAAATGATCTGGCCTTATATAAACATTTTTGAACAAAATTTTATAGAACATAGTAATACTTACAGAAAATTGGCAATATTAATAACACTTTGTTCCTATTTTTAATTATATATATACACATATATACACATACATATATACACCACACACGTATTTATATATATGCCTCCCTCCTTCCTACATTTCCCTTTCATTCTCCCACTTACAATCTCATAGTCTGGCTTGCTCAGCACTTGTTCTGTTTGAATTTATCTGGTTCATATATTTATTTGTTCATTATTTTTCTCCTCCTAGAGTCCCTTTTCTCTGTTGTGACACACAGCCTAATGCAGCACCTAGCACATAGTAGGTCTTCAGTAAATATTTGTTGAATAAATCAGGAAATAAATCAGTGCCCATTTTAATGAAAATCACTTAATGGAAAGGGCAGAATTTGTTTATGCCTTCACATGTTCGGTGTCTTCTGCCCACCAGGTGCGGTACTGGAATGGTGGTGGAAAGGAGGAATCATCCAGTAAAGTGAAAGTGGCAGGAAATGAGACATCAGCCAGACTACGGGGCCTGAAGAGCAACCTGGCCTATTACACAGCTGTCAGGGCTTACAACAGCGCCGGCGCCGGGCCCTTTAGTGCCACAGTTAATGCAACCACCAAGAAAACGCGTAAGTATATTCTGATTCATTTAAATGGTAAGGAAAACAGTTTGCAATAAAAATGATAGCCTTCTATATTATTTGAAATGGACAACCCACGTCATTAATCTCACTAGATTATATAAACCTAACTCCGGCCGGGCGCGGTGGCTCAAGCCTGTGTAATCCCAGCACTTTGGGAGGCCGAGACGGGCGGATCACGAGGTCAGGAGATCGAGACCATCCTGGCTAACACGGTGAAACCCCGTCTCTACTAAAAAATACAAAAAACTAGCCAGGCGAGGTGGCGGGCACCTGCAGTCCCAGCTACTCGGGAGGCTGAGGCAGGAGAATGGCGTGAACCCGGGAGGCGGAGCTTGCAGTGAGCTGAGATCCGGCCACTGCACTCTAGCCCGGGAGACAGAGCAAGACTCTGTCTCAAAAAAAAAAAAAAAAAAAAAAAAAAAAAGAAAAGGCTAACTCCAAAACCTTAAAACTCAGAGCCACACATACCCTTGTCTTCATGATATCCTTAAATCTTTAGGTAGAGACTCCCTGTGAAAATGAATATGCACCTTTTGAAAAAAATCTTAATGTGGGGTGTTAGGTTAAATCTATCCCCTTTTCTTTTAAAATATGGTAAGCTTAGTTGGGTTTACATTCACGTATTTTTAGTTTCCCAAAGTTTGAGGATTTCTGATAAGCATGAATAAGTTAAAATTAATGCCGAAGAATCAGGAGTGATTTTTCCTTCTTTACCTTTCTTTTCTACATCATTCAAAAAATGGCAATGTACATTAAATGGTTATCAGCAGAAGATGATGGTCCTGTGAATGTGTTGATACTCTGACAAATCTAACCAGAGTTGTCAGTGTTGCCTTCAAAGCTGAGTTTTAGCTGTGTATTCACAGGTAAATTTGCCAGCTGCAATCATGAGTTACAATTATATTAGTCTACAAGAAAGTCAGTGATTTACAATTTGGGAATGTTCCACACGTATTTCAGTTAATCTAATAGCATAGTATACATTTCAGCATTGTGTTTTATTGTTTTATTGGTGCTTACTCACAATGCAAATGTTTGAGTTGCTGTTGTCATTGCCCTCATCATAGCTAATAGTGATTGAAAACATTGTGTCCCAAGTAATTTATGCTCATTCCCACATTTAATCCTCATAACTACTCCCAAGAGGTCGGTGCCATTATTATCTCTATTTTAAAGGTGATAGAAGTATGGTTTGAAGGGATTAGGTGACTTATGCGCAGTGATACCATACTTTTACTTGCAGAAAATTGTTTTCTTAATTTATTTTCAAATTTCTTAATTGAATAAAAATGTTTGCTTAACTAACTTTATGTAAGAATGAGACAATTTTTATGCTTGGTTGCTAATTTCATTGATGCATTTCTGTTTCCATATATCATTTTTTTGAAAACATACATTTTTTGTCTACAATTGCAAAGAACTCCAATAATATAAAATTGAATATGATTGACTAGCATTTTTAGGCTAACTTAAAGTAATGTAAGACATAATTCTACTACTTTAGATGTTAATTAACCAGTGTAAATTTGATTAGAGAAGTTTGTATGTTTATCTTCTTTGTATTAGCTATAGAAAAAAGAGTGTGGCTAACAATTGGCTAGTACAGTGACCATTGCAGAACACAAGTTTAGCGACAAACCGTTTGAATTTCTGTAGCAAGACCCATTTGTAAGCAACCGACTAATGTAACATTTAACATGATCCTTATCTGATTATTAGAGGAGGTCTAATCTACCTGTTTGTCATACCACTTGGTTGCTGTTAGACCAAAGAGCACATGGGTTTGGAAATAAAGAAACAAAAAATTCTGTATTTACAACTCTTTACTAAATATGTTTGGTTTTCTCAACAATTCCTGCTGAATTAATATCGTCTAAATATACATCATTATTTATATATTCCAAATACAGCATCAATCAAAAATTCTGATTGCAAAAATATATGCAAACAAGTTTATCTGGCTCTTTTCTCTGACTTAATAATTGATGTGATTACTTGCTAGGAAATTATGATTGTAAAAGACAGTGTAACACCATGGTAGAATCAGTGAAGAACTTAGTGGATTAGTAAGACAGAAGGAAGAGACTGATTAGAAATCAATAGAAATGTCACGATAATGCACAATGAATGAATGAAAATTTTTAAAAGAAGCAAAATCCCTTTATAATTTAGAGATGGCATATAAATGCCCAATCCAAAGTAGAAATTTGCACATAACAGTGATGCTGATAATTATGGTTGAAACTTACTGAGCAATTTCCAGTGATGGTTCTAAGTAATTTTCATGTATTGATTCTTAATTCCCACAGCAATATCATGACTTGAAGGTATTAGTATGCTTACTTTAGAGAGGAGGAAGCTGAGGCATATGGAGGTTATATAACTGTACTGAGATTGCAGAGTAAGTAACAGGATGGGCATCCAAATCCATAGTCTTAACCACTATGGTATCCTCTCTTTCAGCCATATTGTTAGAATTTCATCACTCGTTTAATACCTTTATTTATTGTGATTTTGCTCTGTGCTTAGGATATGGGTAAGATGATCACAGGTTGTCATGGCTTCTCCGCTCATGGAGCTTTAGTTTGATGGGAATTCCAGCAACTGAATGAAATCTCTCAAAAACAATGCTCTGCTGTTACCACAATTCAACTGGAGTCTTTAGGTTGATCTGTAGATGTTATTAAGGGCAATTTCCCACGTTGGGTGGGAAATTCACATAGATCATTAAAATCCCCAATCATCTTAAAATGGCATATAAAGAACGTATGTTAATTTTTACATTTTATGTTAATAATTTTTAAATATGTACCAAAATTACAAGTAAAACAGAATCTCTTAGAGCCATTAATAGTATTGTTACTGGTAGCTCTAAATAGTCTTCCTGAGCTTTGACATGGTTGAAGTGCAAATCCTATTTAAAATTTTGATAAGGCTCTTGTGATTATCACTATGAAGAGAATTACTCATCTGCCTTGGCATAAAGAGCAAAAATAACATTTTTGATTACCTGCTTGCTATCTCTCTTCCTCTATGGATTCTAAACTTTACGGGGAAAGAGTCCTTCTGTGTCTTATTTACCCAGCCACTGTGCCCAGCACAAACCCAGCACATGGGAGCAGCGTATTAAATGTTGAATAGATGAATGAAACCTAAAGAAGCAAGCCAAACCTCAAGTACTATTATTAATCAAATGTACTTCCTCTTGACTGCACATTGCGAATTCAAGACACGCTACAGTTCTTTACCATCTCACTTAAAATGTGCAAGTTTCATGTACTCATCATTATGGAATTGTGTATGCGAGGCTTTAAATCAGTACAGTTTTTAGATGATATTTCTGATTAATGTAAAATAACACAAGGATTCTCAAGTACTGTAGCTTCCATTAAACATTTAATTTTTTGATATCCAAATACTTGAGTTTTTTAAAAGCATTTTTAAGTTAAACACTAATTAGTCTCTTTAAGTAATCTAAGATGGGTTTCTGTCACTTACCACTGAAAGAGAGCAAACTCTTAACAGCATCTTTCATCTCAAGGGACTGATGAAGAAAATCTGCAGATGGCTTAAAAATGATAAGTTGCATTAGTTTCTAAAAAGAAACATTGAGAATTTTATGTTCAGAGTTTGCAAGAGATAATCTGTAGGATGAATATTCTGCTTTGTATAATCAAACAAGTCAAGTGGTAATTCTGACATTCAGTATGAATGGATCCAGACACTCAAACAACTTCCACCAGAATCATATAATAAGATCTCAAATTTAATAAAACTGAATTGTTGGTTCTCCTTCCAACCCATTTAAATCCTCTCTCTTCTGTGATAGTCCCATTTCCATAAATTCCACTCCAATGTTTCAGTTTCTCAAGCCAAAAATCTTAGAGTCACCCTCGAGTCATTTTCTCTCATACCCTACACTAGATCCAGAATCTTAGTTCTACATTTATCAAGAATTTACCACTTCTGGCCAGGCACGGGGGCTCACTCTTGTAATCCCAACACTTTGGGAGGCCAAAGTGGTATGATTGCTTGAGCCCAGGAGTTCAAGACCAGCCTGGGCAACAGAATAACACTGTCTCACTATACTGAGACAGAGAAAAATATAAGAAAATTAACCGGGTGTGGTGGTGTGTGCCTGTACTCCCAGCTACTCGGGAGGCTGAGGTGGGAGGATTGCTTGAGCCTAGGAGATCCATCAGAGCTGCAGTGAACCATAATTGTGCCACTGCACTTCAGTGTGGGCAACAGAGTAAAACCCTTTCTCAAAAAAAATAATAAAAATAAAAAATGGAATATACCACATCTTACGCTGCTGCCACACCAGGGTAAGCTGCCTCCAACTGTCTCTTGTAGATCAGAGCAATGGCTTCTTACTGTTCATCCTGTTTCTGCCTTTGCCTTGACATCCTGATAATGTCACTTCCCTGTTCATGACCTTTTTGTCACTTCCCATCCCACGTCAGGTAAATGCTAAATCCTTAAAATGTCCAACGAGGGCTTATACAGTCCACTCCCCAATCTCTGCTGACTCATTTCCTATTCTTTTCCACCTTGCTCATTCCACTTTACTTTAGGACCTCTGCATGTACTGTCTCCTGTATCTCAAAAGCTCTTCCTACAGATACCCCCATAATGCACTCCCCCGTCTCTTCCAGGTCATCACTCAGATATCACCTGGGTGCCACCTGACTGCAACTCCACCTTTCCTGATGCATACCCTCGTCTCCTTCCCTGCTTTATCCTTGTGCCTAGCCTCAGAGCCACCACATGTACTCTATCTCATGGCTACTCACTTCATCATTGTGTCCCCAGGACATCGTTGTGTCCTGCCTTAGCCAGAGTGTCAGCACCTTCAGAACAGAGCTATGGCCTGGTTTGATCATTGCCCTGTTGCCAGAGCTCTGCTCCAGTGTTTAAGTAATCATAGTCAGTAGTCAGTGTCCAATAAGTATTTGTTGAACAGTGACTCTCTCCATCACTGTCTCTGCTCTATGGCAGCATCACTCTAACCAAAGTTCTCTCTTCGTGGTAGAAAGATTGCCAACAGCACCTCAAGAGGACTGTTGTCTCTCGGCCAATCACACTGGGAAAGGTGGGCAGCTTCTTTCTGATTATTCTACCCAGAGCTAAGTAGGCTTCTCATTGATTCATCTTGGGTAAACAACCAATTGTTGTTTCCAGTTGTGAGAAAAACTGGACCAGCCTAACCTGGAACACACGCCCAGACTCCCCTGGAATAAGGGGATTCTATATTTTTATGCCTTTGCTAATTATTATATGTGTGAGTCTATTTAGGGAAATAGAAGAATGCCAAACGATGCAGTCACTTTTGCATTTGAGTCTTTGCTTTTCCAAATGAAATGCTCATTCATGAAAGTGGAGCCAAAATCAGTTACCTGAATTTAAGGAAATCAAGTAGGTGTGCCTTTTTTTTTTAATTCAACTTTTTTTAATTTGTATTTTAATTTTTGTGGGTACATTGTAGGTGTGTATATTTATGAACTACATGAGATCTTTTGATACAGATATGCAATGTGAAATAAGCACATCAGGAAGAATGGAGTATCCATCCCCTCAAACATTTAGCTGTTGAATAGCAAACAATATAATTACACTCTTTAAGTTCTAGAAAAATGTACAGTTATTATTGACTATAGTCACCCTGTTATGCTATCAAATAGTAGGTCTTATTCATTCTATTTTTTGTCCCCATTAATCTCCACTTATTCCCCTCACCCCAAACCCCTCACTACCCTTCCCAGCCCCTGGTAATCATCCTTCTACTCTCTATGTCCATGAGTTCAATTGTTGTGACTTTTATTTTATTATTATTTTTCCATAGGTTAGTGGGGTACAGGTGGATTTTGGTTATATGAGTTTTTTAGTGGTGATTTGTGAGATTTTGGTACACCCATCACCCAGTCAGTATACACGGCACCCTATTTGTAGTATTCTGTCCCTTGCCACCCTCCCAACCTTCCCCCCAAGTCCCAAAAGTCCATTGTATGATTCTTATGCCTTTGCATCCTCATAGCTTAGCTACCACATATCATTGAGAACATATGATGTTTGGTTTTCCATTCCTGAGTTACTTCATTTAGAATGATAGTCTACAGTCTCATCCAGGTCACTGTGAATGCTGTTAATTCATTCCTTTTTATAGCTGAGTAATATTCCATATATATATGATGGATATATATATGTCATATATATTCCATATATATATTCCATATATATGACATATATGACATATATATATTCCATATATATGACATATATTATATGACACACATATATATATATGATGGAATATATATATATATATATATCAGTTTCTTTATCCACTCATTGATTGATGGACATTTGGGTTGATTCCACAATTTTACAAGTGTGAATTGTGCTGCTATAAACATGCATGTGCAAGAATCTTTTTCGTATAATGACTTTTTTCCCTCTGGGTAGATACCCAGTAGTGGGATTTCTGGATCAAATAGTAGTTCTACTTTTATTCATTAAGGAATCTCCACACTGTTTTTCTCCATGCTGTTTTCCATGGTGGTTGTACTAGTTTGCATTTCCACCAGCAGTGTAGAAGTGTTCCCTGAGCACCGCATCTACACCAACATGTACTGTTTTTTTTTATTTTTTATTGATGGGCATTCTTGCAGGAGTAAGGTGATATTGCGTTGTGGTTTTGATTTGCATTCCCCGTCATTAGTGGTGTTGACCATTTTTTCATATGTTTGTTGGCCATTTGTATGTTTTTTTTAGAGAATTGTCTGTTCATGTTCTTCACCCACTTTTGTGTGGGATTTTTTGTTTTTTTCCTGCTGATTTGAGTTCATTGTAGATTCTGGATATTAGTCCTTTGTCAGATGAATAAATTGTGAAGATTTTCTCCTACTCTTTAGGTTTTCTGTTTACTCTGCTGACTGTTGCTTTTGCCGTACAAAAGCTCTTTAGTTTAATTAAGTTCCAGCTATTTATCTTTGTTTTTATTGCATTTGCTTTTGGGTTCTTGGTCATGAAATTCTTGCCTAAGCTAATGTCTAGAACGTTTTTTCCAACGTTATCTTCTAGAATGTTTGTAGTTTCAGGTATTAGATTTAAGTTCTTAATCCATCTTGAGTTGATTTTTGTATAAGTTGAGAGATAAGGATCCAGTTTCATTCTCCTACATGTGGCTAGCCAATTATATCAGCACCATTTGTGGAAAAGGGGGTCCTTTCCCCACTTTATGTTTTTGTTTCCTTTGTCAAAGATTAGTTGGCTGTAAGTATTTGGGTTTACTTCTGGGTTGTCTATTCTGCTCCATTGTTCTATGTGCCTATTTTTGTACCAGTACCATGCTGTTTTGGTGACTATGGCCTTATAGTATAATTTGAAATCAGGTAATGTGATGCCTCTAGATTTGTTCTTTTTGCTTAGTCTTGCTTGTGGGCTCTTTTTTGATTCTATATGAATTTTAGCATTGTTTTTTATAATCCGGTGAAGAATATGGTGGTATTTTGATGGGAATTGCGTTGAATTTGTAGATTGTTTTTAGCAGTATGATCATTTTCACAATATTCTACCCATCCATGAGCATGGGATGTGTTTCCATTTGTTTGTGTCTTCTATGATTTCTTGCAGCAGTGTTTCGTAGTTTTCCTTGTAGAGATCTTTCATCTCCTGGTTAGGTATATTCATAAGTGGGTTTTTTTTTTTTTTTTTTGGCAACTATTGTAAAAGGGGTTGAGTTCTTGATTTGATTCTCTGCTTGGTCGCTGTTGGTGTATAAAAGAACTACTGATTTGTGTACCTTATTCTTGTATCAGGAAACTTTGCTGAATTATTTTATCAGTTCTAGGAGTTTTCTGGAGGATTCTTTAGGGTTTTTGAGGTAAACAATCATATCATCAGCAAACAGTGATGATTTGACTTCCTCTTTACTGATTTGGATGCCCTTTATTTCTTTTTCTTCTCTGATTGCTCTGGCTAGGACTTCCAGTACTAAGCTGAAGAGGAGTGGTGAGAGTAGGCATCCTTATCTTCTTCCAGGTCTCAGAGGGAATACTTTCAACTTTTCCCTATTCAGTATAATTTGGCTGTGGGTTTGTCATAGATGGCTTTTATTACATTGACATATGTCCCTTGTATGCTGATTTTGCTGAGAGTTGTAATCATAAAGGGATGCTGGATTTTGTTGAATGCTTTTTCTGTATCTATTGAGATGATCATGTGATTTTTGTTTTTATTTCTGTTTATGTGGTGTATCACATTTATTGACTTGTGTATTTTAAAACATCCCTGCATCCCTGGTGTGAAACCTCCTTGATCATGGTGGGTTATCTTTTTGTTATGTTGTTGGATTCAGTTAGCTAGTATTTTGTTACGGATTTTAGCATCTATGTTCATCAGGGATATCGGTCTGTAGTTTTCTCGTTTGGTTATGTCTTTTCCTGGTGTTGGTATTAGGGTGATGCTGGCTTCATAGAATGAATTAAGGAGGGTTCACTCTTTATCTTGCTGAATAGTGTAAACCGCATTGGTTCCAATTCTTCTTTGAATGTCTGTCTGGTAGAATTCTGCTGTGAATCCTTCTACTCCTGAACTTTTTAGTTGGTAATTATTTAATTACCATTTCAGTCTTGCTGCTTGTTATTGGTCTGTTCAGGGTATCTAATTCTTCCTGATTTAAGCTAAGAGGGTTGTATCTTTCCAGGAATTTACCCATCTCTTCTAGGTTTTCTAGTTTATGTGAGTAAAGGTGTTCCTAGTTGTCTTGAATGATCTTTTGTATTTCTGTGGTGTCAGTTGTAATATCTCCCATATCATTTCTTAGTGAGGTTATTTGGATTTTCTCTCTTCTTTTTTCTTGGTTAATCTTGCCAGTGGTCTATCAATTTTATTTATCTTTTTGAAGAACCAGATTTTGTTTCATTAATCTTTTGTATTTTTTTGTTGTTTAAATTTCATTTAGTTCTGCTCTGATCTTGGTTATTTCCTGTCTTCTGCTAGGTTTGGGTTTGTTCTTGTTTCTCTAGTTCCTTCAGATGTGACCTTAGATTGTCAGTTTGTGCTCTTTAATTCTTTTTTTATGTAGGTTTTTAGAGCAATGAACTTTTCTGTTAGCACTGTCTTTGCTGTATCCCAGAGGTTTTGATAGGTTGTGTCTGTATTGTTGTTCAATTTGAAGAATTTTTTAATTTCCATCTTGATTTTGTTTTTGACCCAATGATCATTCAGGAGCAGGTTACTTTTCATGTATTTGTAT
This sequence comes from Macaca mulatta, assembly GCF_049350105.2. Taxonomy (NCBI): domain Eukaryota; kingdom Metazoa; phylum Chordata; class Mammalia; order Primates; family Cercopithecidae; genus Macaca; species Macaca mulatta. The sequence continues at coordinate 137,823,250 of NC_133407.1, read as the reverse complement.
GGGTTTAAAAGTTCCTTTTGGAGTTGATTTCCAGTTTTATTCCACTATGGTCTGAGAGAGTGCTTGATATAATTTCAATTCTTAAATTCTTAAAACTTATTGAAGCTCATTTCATGGTCTATCATTTGATCTATCTTGGAGAAAGCTCCCTTCACTGTTGAATAGTATGTGTATTCTGTGGTTGTTGGATGGAATGTTCTGTATATATCTGTTAAGTCCATTTGTTCCAAGGTATAGTTTAAAACCATTGTTTCTTTGTTAACTTTATGTCTTGATGAGTATCTAGTGCTGTCAGTGGAATATTGAAGTCCCCCACTATTATTGTCTAACTATCTCATTTCTTAGGTCTATAAGTAATTGTTTCATAAATTTGGGAACTCCAGTGTTAGGTGCATATATGTTTAGGATTGTGATATTTTCCTGTTGGACAAGGCCTTTTACCATTATATAATGTCCCTCTTTATCTTTTTAACTGCAGCTTCATAAAAGTTTCTTTTGTTTGATATAAGAGTAGCTACTCCTGCTCGCTTTTCATGTCCATTTGCATGAAATACCTTTTCCTACTTTAAGTTTTTATGTGAGTCCTTATGTGTTAGGTGAGTCTCTTGAAGACAGCAGATACTTGTTTGGTGAATTCTTACCCATTCTGCAGTTCTGTATCTTTTAAGTGTAGCATTTAGGCCATTTACATTCAATGTTAGTATTGAGGTGTGAGGTACCATTCCATTCATTGTGCTATCTGTTGCCTGTGTACCTTGGTTTTTGGGTTTTGGTTTTTATGTTTTAAATTGTATTTTTTTTATAGTCCTTTGAGATTTATGCTTTAAAGAGGTTCTGTTTTGATGTGTTTCCAGGATTTGCTTCAAGATTTAGAGGTCCTCTTAGCAATTCTTGTAGTGGCGATTTGGTAGTGGAGAATTCTCTCAGCATTTGTTTGTCTAAAAAAGACTGTATCTTTCTTTCATATGATGCTTAGTTTTGCTGGATACAAAATTATTGGCTGATCATTGTTTTGTTTGAGGAGGCTGAAGATTGGGCCACAGTCCCTTCTAGCTTGTAGGGTTTCTGCTAAGAAATCTGCTGTTAATCTGATAGGTTTTCATTTATAGGTTACCTGGTGCTTTTATCTTACAGCTCTTAAGATTCTTTCCTTCCTCTTAACTTTAGATAACCTGATGACAATGTGCCTAGGCAATGATCTTTTTGTGATGAATTTTTCAGGTGTTGTTTCTGCTTCTTGTATTTGGATGTCTATGTCTCTTGCAAGGCTGGGGAAGTTTTCCTTGATTATTCCCCCAAATATGTTTTCCAAACTTTTAGATTTCTATTCCTAGGAATGCTGATTATTCTTAAGTTTGGTTGTTTAACATAATCCCAGACTTCTTGGAGACATTCATATTTTCTTATTCTTTTTTCTTTGTGCTCGTTGGATTGGGTTAATTTGAGGACCTTGTCTTCAAGCTCTGAATTTCTTTCTTATACTTGTTCAATCCTATTGCTGAGACTTCCCAGAGCATTTTGCATTTCTATACATGTGTCCAGTGTTTCTGGAAGTTTTCATTTTTTGTATTTATGCTCCCTATTTCATTGAGTATTTCTTCCTTCACTTCTTGTATCATTTTTTGGATTTCCTTGCATTGGGCTTCACTTTTCTCTGGTGCCTCCCTTATTCACTTAATAACTAACCTCCTGAATTATTTTTCTGGTAAATTGGGGATTTCTTCTTTGTTTGGATCCATTGCTGCTGAGCTAGTGTGATTTTGGGGGGTGTTAAAGAGCCTTGTTTTTTCATATAACTAGAGTTGCTTTTCTGGTTCCTTCTCATTTGGGTAGCCTCTGTCAGAGGGAAGGTCTAGGGCTGAAGGCTGTTGTTCAGATTCTTTTGTCCCACGGTGTGTTCCCTTGATAGTACTCTCCCCCTTTTCCCATGGATGTGACTTTCTGAGAGCCAAGCTGTAGTGATTATTATCTCTCTTCTGGGTCTAGTCACCCAGCGTGTCTACCAGGCTCGGGCTTATACTGGGGGTTGTCTCTACAGAGTCCTGTGATGTAAACTCTCTATGAGTTTCTCAGCCATAGATACCAGCACCTGTTCCAGTGGAGGTGGCAGGGCTGTGAAATGGACTCTGTAAGGCTCTTAGCTTTGGTGGTTTAATGCTCTATTTTTGTGCTGGTTGGCCTTCTGCTGGGAGGTGGTGCTTTCCAGAGAGCATCAGCTGTGGCAGTATGGTGAGGAACAGTGGGTGGGCCGGGGCCTAGACCTCCCAAGAGTATATGCCCTTTGTGTTCAGCTACCAGGGTGGGTAGGGAAGGACCATGAGGTGGGGGCAGGACTAGGTGTGTCTGACCTCAGACTCTCCTTGGGCGGGTCTTGCTGTAGCTGCTGTGGGGATAGGGGTGAGGCTCCCAGGTCAATGGAGTTATGTACCGAGGAGGATTATGGATGCCTCTGCGGAGTCACACAGGTTGTCAGAGAAATGAAGGAAAGCCAGCAGTCACAGGCCTCACCTAGCTCCCACGCAATCCGAAGAGCCAGTCTCACTCCCACCATACCCCCACTGACAGCAAACAAGTCTATTTCCAGGCAGTGGGCAGGCAGGGCTGAGAAGTTTCCCCAGGCTACCCACCTCCCAGCTGGGAAAGAAAAGGGCTCTAATTCTTCCCCCACCTGTCAAGTCTGCATGCCAGATTTACTGCCTCCCCCAAGTTCTAGCCAGGAGGCTTCTCAAGCAGTTCAAATTGTTACAAAGTTTAGCTGGAGGTTTCCTTCTCGTTGTGGTGTTTTCCTCGTGCCTCTGGTCACCCTCCCGAAGGATCCCCGTGATGCCAGGCAGGAGTGGCTTGCTTGGGGACCCGTGAACTCACAGGGCCTTTCCCGCTGCTTCTTCTACCCCTGTATTTCACTCAGCTCCTAAATTGACTCAGCTTTCAGCTCCAGGTAAGGTGGGAATCTTCTCCCATAAACTAGACCTTCAGTTTCCCCAGTGGGGGTGTGTGTTTTGGGGGTGGAGGACCTCCCTTTCCCACTTCTATAGTTTGAGCACTCACAATATTTGGGATGTCTCCTGGGTCTTGCAGGAGCAATCCACCTCCTTCAGAGGGTCTGTGGGTCCTCTTGGGTTTCCTGTTTTATTCCTGCAGTTGTTCTGGAGTGAAAATTCCACAGTGCAAGCCTCCACATGCTACTCTGTCCATCCGAGTCGGAGCCGCAGTCTACTCCTGCCTCCCATTTGCCATGATCTGTTCCAAGTAGGTGTGTCTTGGGGAAGTAAAAGGGAAATGTGAATAAGGCAGGCGCTGAAAGAATGAGTCTGAATATTTTAGAAGGTTTTTATTACATGACTATTCCTACCTCAAACAGAATTTGGAAGTTCTAAAATTTTATATATATATGACTTAATTGTATAATTGTCCAGTCTAGGTTTTGCCTCAGGATACACATTATTGCAAAATTTGCCAAATTTCATATGTGATCCACCTATTTTGCCAATTGTTTCCAACCTTTTCTATTAATATATACCTACTATTTTTTTTCTTAAAAATTGACCTATTTTTACTTAGATAAATTTTAAAAAATGGAAACTAGCTTTTTATCTGAGAAATGGAGGACCAGTATCATTACCATAAATAGATGTTAACCAAATAATAAGTTTAATAATAGTAAGTACAGTGAAAACTAGACCACCCTCCTTTCTAAATAGTAGGAACATATTCTTGCCTATAGAATTCTCCAGACCTGTTCCCTCTTTGTGATGTTAGTATAGAGGGGATATTAAAGACCTTCTAGCCCCCAAATCTAACTTTCTCTTCAAGCCATGGGAAGATTAAAAGCGAATTTTCCTGCAGGTGACTGAATGCTATTTGTTGGCTTTTCTGTGCATGACATCCCACAGTGCATGTGAAGTAATCATGTTTGTATATGCACACCACAAATCACACATATGAGGGAACACAAGCCTATTAATGTGCATTCCTCAGATTTAGTGCATGTGACCTAATCATATTTGTATATGACACACCACACATCACACATGTGATGGAATACAAGCCAATTAATGTACATTCCTCAGATTTAGGAGGTTTTTTCCCCCTGTCTATGGGCTTCAGCAAAGTCATTTCTGGTTTTGTAAACTCTGAAGAAAGATAACAGTATAATATTGAACTTTACTAGTGTTCAACCAGGAAGCTTCTACTAATAAAGAATCAGGAGAAACTCTAACTAAATGTGTAAAACTTATGAACTTTATTTTGTAAGAGCTTTGGCACTTTTTTGAAAATCTGCCCCACTTGCCTGTGAATCATCTAGACCAAGATTATCCAACCCACAGCCAGTGAGCCACATGTGGCTCAGGACAGCTTTGAATGCAGCCCAACACCCATCCATAAACTTTCTTAAAACATTATCAGATTATTTTGCGATTTTTTTTTAAGCTCATCAGCTATCGTTAGTGTTAGTGCATTTTATGAGCAGCCCAAAACAATTGTTCTTCTTCCATTGTGGCCCAGGGAAGCCAAAAGATTGGACACCCCTGCTCTAGACAATTGTAAATGTTCTCCTTATAGTTTATAATCTCACATACTTTTATTATCCAAAGGAGAACTTTTGATTAAGGAAATTCCCAGACATTGAAAGCCAAAAATCAAAGAAAGACCTACCGTGGTATTCTAGGTTGGGTTTCAGATGAGTTAAAAAGTAGATGATTTTTTTGTGTTTTAAAACATGGTGTCAATTTCTTTTGATATGAAATTAGATCCATTTATAAAAGTTTTCAGTGATTCCAAAACAACTGTATCTTATTATTGTGGGGGGGCACATAATTGACTTTTGCTTTTGATTACATGATTGTTGCACAATGCCACATGTTTAAGCAGCTTAGTTATGAATGTTAATAATCATCTCAAGTGAAGTCTAAGTGCAAAGTGTAACTTCTAGCTACTAGTTGTAACAACTTTTTATCATGTAAGTCATCTCATTACCATCAGGTGGCCAAGAAAAAGAGTTGAGAAACATACTGAGTTTTGTATAATTAATCACAGCAAACATATGTTCTTAAAATTTCGGATTTTGAAAGTAAATGCCAGCTTCACTGTTACCACTGTGAGACATCACCATTGAAAACTCCAGGCAATAATATTCTTTATTTTAACAACCTCTACTTTGTATTATATAAAGGAAAACATTTATTGTAGAAAATTTGGGGGAAAAAATCTATAGAGAAAAAATAAAATTCACTCATAATCCTATCACTCAGAAATACCATGATTAATATCATTTGTCTTTCCTTCCAGACTTCTGTTCTATGAATAGTTTCTCTTATGCAGTGGAGGTTGTGCTGTGTATTTGGTTACCTGTATACTGTATTGTAACTGCCCATGGATGATATTCCATTGTGATGAACACCACAATTTATTTAGCCATTTTTCCTGTGGATAGACATGTCTTATATTCCCAGCTTCCCAGCTTCATCTAATCATGGTTATATGATAGTAATCACTTGTTTTCAGGCAAGTATCTGCAGAGTAAGTAAAATCTATGAAGCTGATGTTGAGGAGTCTGAAAATCAGGTGCACAGAGGATCATGATGGGTGCTTAAGGAACAACAATAATAAAAACGTCTCAAGAGAAAGTTATTTCATTATGTAACACTTAAAATTACTGAAATGATTATGTGTATCCTCTCAATTAGTGTTGTGATTTAAATTTAGTGATATATCATCATTTTACTAGGATTAGTTTTTTCCCGGTTTTTTCTAATTTAGCATGCCGCCAACGGTAGAGGTTGACAGGAAAAACCTGTATGATATGAATGTTGACAAATGATTTCCAAAGAATTTCAAAATGTAGACTACTTACCAGTTTAGGTCCAATAAAATTTGGAACTCAATCGTCCTATTCTGGGTTGCACTTCCACACAGGTTCAAATACAAAAAGTAAAATTAGAAGTCCCAGAAGTTACACTATCAACTATCCCCTGCTCATTCCTACTTCATTACTTGACTCCATACCTTTACAAAAGTTCGTTGTGTTGCTTCAGAGCTATCTAAACTACTGGTTAATAGCTATATCAGATTAGGCTAGTCCAGGCTGAGGTACCTGAAACCCCCAAACCTCAGTGGCCTAAAACTATACTTTTTTTTTCAACTCATACTATATGTTCATCATGAGTGAGATTCAGATATGATCCATTGTTTCTCCACTCCTGAACCCAGAATGATGGAGTAGCCAATCTCTGGGACATGGCAATCTCATGGCAAAGAGAAAAGAGAGGAAAGCAAACCATACTCTTCAATAACTTTTATAGCTGCCACTTGGGGTGGCCTATTTCCCTTTTATCCACATTCCATTGGTTGAGAGAAGTCCTATGGTGAAGTCCTATATCTATGGGATGCCAATGAGAAGGAGAATTATGCCCGTCTACAGGCAGGGAACCACAAGTCCCATAGCCAAGGCCAACATCAGTGAGAGTTAGGCAGAGAAGCATAATCCTCTCAAGGCGCAGAGGACTTAAACAGACATGGATTGAATCCACGTACTACTTCTCACTAGTCGTGTATCTTAGCAAGTTTTTTTAAACCTTTCATTGTAGTAAAGTACACATAACATAAAATTTACTGTACTAACCTTTTTAAAACATAGAGTTCAATAGTGTTAGTCTTTTACATTTCTGTGCAATAGATCTCTAGAACCCTTTTCATCTTGCAGAACTGGAACTTTACACTCATTAAGTAATTCTCCATTTCCCCTTCCACCAGCCTCTGGCAACCAGCATTTTATTTTCTATCTCTATGAATTTTTGACTATTCTGAATATCTCAAATAAATAGAATTATAAAGTATTTGTCTTTGGGTGTCTGGCTTATTTCACTTAGCATAATGTCCACAAGGTTCATCCATGTTATAACTAACATGTGTCCAAATTTTATGTTTTTAAGGCTGAATAATATTTCAATATAGGTAAATACCCCATTTTGTTCATCTACCCATCTTTTGAATGATGCTGTCATGAACATGTTTATACAATCTTTTTAAATTTTAACTTTGGGTCCAGATTACATATGTACAGAAATGGGCTTTATTACAATGCAATATAATGAGGATTAAGTAAATGATATTAAAGCATGTTCTGTAATGCCTAACACATTGTAGGTGTGTACTAAGTATTAGTTACTAATAATACCATTTTGAACATGGGTGAAAGTTTATCTGGTCCAAAATTTCCCAAATACTGTTATTCTTACCAGTGGTGGTAAGAGTTGATTTTAAGGTAGTTCGCGAACATTATTAAAATTGAAAATTTTTATATTAGGCATTAAATTCATTTATTTTAGAGAGTGCCCAAAAATGTAACTAGCACATCAAGCTAATTATTATGTGAATACTATTGAGATGAAGGTAAAATAGATGTTTAATTTTTCTTAAACCAAGTTATTTTTTTAAATAGACAAAAATGATACATATGACTATCTGATGTTTAGAAAACAGTAGTATGATTCAAAAAGAACAAAATTCAACCCTATTATTTCTTTTTTCTTTTCCTTTTTTTGTTTTTTTTTTTCTCTTTTTGTCATTTCAAAAAGTATTCATTTCAAGCTGAACTCATTCAGCCCACCTGTTTTGTGACTCATACAAGATAAACCCCAGTGTTGTATTTGCAGTCATTTCTCCCTGAAGGCTGATGTTGATATAGGTGATTTAACCAAAATTACTCAAACTTTCTGTAACCTCCAAACACACACCTTTTGTTGGAACAAACCATGCTGTGGTATAGCTCAGCTGCATCAAACCAAACCTGTCCTTTTATAGTGCTGTCAGGCCACAGGGAATCACTGGCTTTGGGAAAATGTTCTAAAAATTGTACATTCGTATTATTTGAGTAACCAGAATATGGTCATTAGTATTTCAACCCTAAGCAGCTGCTATCATTTTTTGTTGTTATTATCAGAGCATTGCAGCTCGACAATCTTAGCTGACCTAAACTCATTGTGAATACCCACATCACATAATTTTAAAGGCAACGTAGAAATATGTTAAAAGACCCAATAAGCAAAAGAAATCCATGGGAATTCAATCTTGTTTGGTATCATTAGACTCATAAATGTATTTGAATTCTTCCTATCTGTAAGTTCAGCTGTATTTCCCCTATGGCATGAGTCAATGATGTTTAGAAATTTCTCCGGATAGCCAATGTTTTATATCATTTTCCATTACAAATTCAGTTAGCCAAATCACATTCTGTGGTTAAATCTACAAATACAACATATTTCAACACTGGGGGCAATTGTGATGCTGTTGTTGAATGAATAATATTATGTTTGTTGTTGTTATTGACAAGAAACTGATTTTTCCAGTGCCCTGTGTTGCTATTGACAAATGCTATCAGCCATCCCTCAACACCCTCACCCCTTAGCATGAGTTTACAGTCCAGTGTTCATGAAAAGGAACTAAATTATGAATCTAAGTTTAGAAACCGCAGAGAGTTTCATTAATCCCCTAATGGAATTCTCATTAACTTTTTAGCATTTTGCCTTATTTTTCTCAAAAATTGATTTAAGCCTGAAGAACGAAGACTTTAAAATATAGACTCTCTTGCAATTTTTCATGTGTATAGCTATTACTCCACGGGAATAAATCTAAGCAATTCTTATTTTTGATTGCTTCACATTTTGCCCATCTTATCATATAAGGCTGGCTCCAAAATCATGTACACTTCATTTCATACAACTTTAATCTGTCCATTTGGCAATTTCTTCCAGCCTCTGTATGCGTCAAAATAAGTCTCGCCGCCTTCCTTTCTTGGTTTAGGAACAAGCGGCCCTCTAGTGGTAGATAAAGGAATTTCCTTATCTCCCCTATCAACGTGTTTTCAAGGAGACATAAGCACAATAAGTGTGAAATTCTCTAACGTATATGATGAGTATGATAAAATGAATTATCTCACACATTAATTGAAATGCCTTTTTTGGGACTTTTATTTTAGATTCAGGGGTACATGTGCAGGTTTGTTACATGAATAAATTACGTGTCATATGGGTTTGGTGCATGAATGAAATACCTTTCTTAAAAAAAAGGAAATTTATATACTGTTATTTTTTTCTGATTTCATCTGTTACACCAAGCATTACCAAAGGCATCCCATTCTACTTCCACTAGCTTCCTGTAATAGCCATCATCTCCTCCGTGTAAAATATCACTTCTTGTACTTCAATCTGTTTTAATTCTCATTTTGCATTTCAAGCTCCCAGTCAGCCACCAGGAAATGTTGTTTGGAATGCCACAGACACTAAAGTGTTACTTAATTGGGAGCAAGTTAAAGCCATGGAGAATGAGTCAGAAGTAACAGGATATAAAGTAAGTTTTCTCATTTGCAATGCTTCATTTTCGTAATTTTGGCAGTACTTTTCAAGAGAAGCTAGGTATAAGTGAATTTTTCTATATATTGATATGGTTTATGTAATCTAATTTTGACAAAGATACCAAACTTTCCATAAAATGGGTAATTTTTCAAAATGTCTTCTTAAATATGGTTTCAAGTGAAAGAATTCTGTTCAAGTGGGAATTTTGGACACAATGTTTCCAAATTGTGTGTTAGTTTGCTACTATTGATGCTCACCTATATACTACTTAAAAATAAATAAATAAAAATATTGGCTGTGATTCCATGGTCAGGCATTCAAGGCCCATACACTATGTCCCTGCCTTATCTGTCCAGCCTCATAACTACACAGCCTAACTGGGCTTTTCCATGGGAGAAGTTCACTCTTCCCAAGCCTCCCTGATTTTGAGAACCTGGTGATTCTGCCATGTGCTAACCTCTAATCCAAGACTTACAATTAGAGTCATGAATGAATCTTACATTCTAGTGGATATAGAAAGACAAAATTCATTAATTTCAGAGTGACAAGTTCCATGAAGAAAACAAAAAGGGGCAATATAACAAGTAAGTGTATCTGTTCATGCATTTTAGGTTTTCTATAGGACTAGCAGTCAAAATAACGTACAAGTACTGAACACAAATAAAACTTCAGCTGAACTTTTGCTGCCCATTAAAGAGGACTACATTATTGAAGTCAAGGCCACAACAGATGGAGGGGATGGGACCAGTAGTGAACAGATCAGGATTCCACGAATAACCAGTAAGTTGGTGGAAGCCATTATTTACTTTATTGATATCAGGTTACTCTCCCCCATAGTGAGTCAATCAGTGTCCCTCTGTCCATTCTTTCTTACCAGCAAGCCTTTCATCCAAATGCCGGTAAGGTTTTGGTAGGTGAGACGAGGGCAAAAGGAACCCCTCAAGAGTGGTGCAAAATAGGGAGAAAAAAATGAGGGCATGAAGAAAAGATGTAAAAAAATATTTAGCAAAACTTCCTTTAATTTGATTTTTTTTTCCTCATTCTGAGTTTTACTTAAATTTCCCTTTGGATCTCCTATAAAAGCAGAATTCCCTAATCACTTAAGATCTTTAATAATCTAGTTATTTGCCTCCTACAACTTATAGATAAATCTTATCAATTCTTTAAATAGAATGATTAACATTGTCAAAGTCCTAAACCACTTACCTGTGCCAAACTAAAAGACTCCTTAAAAATTCTTCTCCTAGCTTCCAAGGAGGTTCATATTAATTTTTCCTTTCCAAATCCAAGTAAAACCTATTTTACTATGGAAATTATATGTTTAGAGTTGGAAGCAGACTTTGGTATGCATATTTTATCAACTGCCAATGCTAGAATAAATTTTATTCTCACTTTTAAATCCCAGGTCTGGAGTTCTCTGGCCTCAGTTTAGCTATTGTAGAGCCCATTTTGACTTCATATGCTATTCTATAGTTCTTAGTGACATAAATGACTTTGTTCCCTGTTTCCATTCATTTAGCATGGCCTAGTCTATAGTATTGGGCAATCAGGACTGAAACTTTTGTCTTTAATCTTGGAAAACAAAATGGCAGACATTAGTAACTGAAGAGAAAGGGAAATAGAAAACTTGGAGGAATTTTATCTTTCTGTAAAACCATAAAGACTGCCATACTTAGACTAAAACAAACAAAGCTATACTAAGAAAACAGGAACTACTTATTTCAGAACTAAGTTCTGCAATGTAAAAGTCTACAGAACCCATCTTGGACTACAGAACTCTCTAAAACTGTATGCACTTCAATAGAGCAAAACTAGAAATTAAGTTTATTATTACTGTTAATTTAGATTTTGAAATAATGAATATGTGCTTCTTGTTCCCTGAATGGTGCAAGGCATAGAGTTAGCATTATAATATGAGCAAAGTGGCAATTTTAAAAGAAATAGGTTCTAGGCTTTTGCAGGGACAGATGTTATTTTAGCATTTTAGGGCTGCTGAGTCAAGAGTAGCCTTTTCATCTGACATCTGCTGTCTTGCTGAGCTTGCAAGTGACCACACAGGGCCATCTCTATGAAAATGGTGCTTTTATTTATTGCTTTTTAAAAGATGATGTTTTATATTATGTGTAATAATTTATCTGGAAATGCATAAAATAGAAACAAGCACAGACTCTTCAAACCCTTACCAATGAAGCATTGTTTAATTAAACCATTGAATTATCTCAAAGTTGTTTGTGATCAAGTATAATTGTTTTCATAATGATTAAGTTGTTTTTCCAATTTCAATTAAAGTTAAATAATAGTAGATGAACAAAGCCTAGAATCATTTAAGAAAACTTAAAACACATTAGTGTTTTTATAGTTACTCTTGGCAACTAGTATATGCTGCATTAGTAAATAAAATGAAGGCTAATAACAACTTGTGTTGCCAGCATAGGTTCATGTAGTGATTCAGTTTTAATAGGAGAGATACTGCTTTTACTGTGTGTCTTAGTCCCTTTTGGCTTCTCTAACAAAATTACATAGACAGGTGGCTTATAAACAACAGAAACTTAATTCTTGCAGTTCTGGAGGGGAGTCTGAGAAGCCCAAGGTCAAGTTGCTGGCAGATTCAGTGTCACCTCTCAAAGGCCCTCACCTCCTAATACTCTGACATTGAGGGTTAGGATTTCAACAAAGAATTTGGGGGGAACACCACAAACATCCAGTCTCTAGCACCCTGATTACATATTGTACAATCCTTATTAATGAGCTGTTCATCATCTTTGACAGGTATGGATGCAAGAGGATCCACTTCAGCCATCTCGAATGTTCACCCTATGTCAAGTTATCTGCCTATAGTACTGTTCTTTATTGTATATGCCCTGTGGTGATATTAGCTCCTTTTTATTATTTATTGGAAAGTTATTTCATTACCAAAAATGTGCTTTCATGAAATGCAGTGATTATGCATGTTTTTTTCAACTCTTATTTTTAACTTTCTACTTCATTATAGGTAAATATGAATATAATTTAAAAAAACAGTAAATCCTTTTAGGGGAATCTGAAATGCCTTAATATTAACTTGATAAACCAAAGGAATTTACATATTACATACTTCAGACTTTTGATATAAATGTTCTTTAGCTATGAGTTTAAGCACTGCCTATGGATAAAGACTCACACACTCTCACATGTACACACACACGCATGAGAACTTCTTTTTACATTGAAAGACTCCTTCATTTAATTCAAATGCTCTTTTCCCATTATAATAGCATTATTTGGAAGACTTAACCAGTATCAATTTGAAATGCTGATTTAAGTCCCCAAGGATGAAGCATACATTTTAAAAATTATCTTGTTGGAGAAGAGTGGCATGTGATTCAAAAGAGCATTGTTGGGAAATGCTTCTCTGGGGCTGAGAAGAATGGTGTTTGGTTTGGTATACTGCTAAATGGTTGTAAGACTCTACAAATCACTCTGCTGTCTGTACCTCTCAATTATTCCTCTATAAAATATAGAGATACTAATACCTATCTGATCAGCCTTTGCCCATGAATTAATTTTTAAAAGATAAAGAAGGAAGTATGAAAGTGCTTTGTCACCCCAAATGCAATGGACCCGTGCAAAATATTAGTATGAATTTATTTAATCACATCAAAGTCATGAAGACCAGCCAGATTTTCAAGCTTCATTCTGTTTCATTCAGTTACATTCTAAAATTGTTTCATTCAGTTGCATTCTAAAATTCAAATGATCACATTTTTTTGTTTCTCAAAAAAAACAGTTTTTTTTTTTAAATTAAAAAAGGAATTGTTTCCTTCACAGCTATGAACAAGCTTTCAGGTTTCATTAAAACCAAGAGGAAAAAATCAGGAATGACCTGAATCTCAACCCAAATAGTTAACAAAATCCACAAAATCCCTCATTTCAATTTCCAGTTCCATTAAGGGACCCTCTCTTTTTGGATGGCAGAGATGGTTTTTTAATGAGATCCCACCATCTATCTCAGTGAGTCTGGCAGACTTTTTAGTTCCTGAGTTAAATTTGTAATAGAACCAAGGCGATGCTGCTGACTTTGATATGTATGACTCAATCTTTCAATATGTGGTTTTCAAAAAATTGTTGAAGACATGACTTCATAGCAATATATAAAGAATAAATTAAAATCGACAGATTGAGTATTCAACATTGCAAAATCAATTTTTTACCTATTTCCTACCAATTTCACATTTTGCAGGAACTTGTTCATATTTCCAATGATATCAGAATTTGAAAACAGTTCAGATATCAAGAAAGATTAAAAATTAGGGAAATTCTGATATCACCATAAAGCAGTATTTTACATTTAGAGATTACGTTTAAGATAAAGTCATCATACACAAAAAGAATAAATATTTATAACTTTCTCTATAAGGTCCATATATACTGTATATATTGAAACAATCTGAATGACTAGTAGATTTCATATGACCATTGTTATTTCCAGTCAAAAGTAGGGAAACACTTTCTCCAATACTTGTATTTTATGCTACATGTAATGAAGTTGGACCTTTTTATTATTTAGTAATTCCTATATGTTCCTATACTTTTTATTTCCAAGATGACTGCTCTATTGTTTCATGTTGTTTTTAGCAATATATCTCCATGAGATATGTACTTTGTTTCATATTGAAAAGTATAAAATTTATCTTTCAATTCCTGTGTGTGTATCCTATGGTTATCTGTATGTATTATTTTCTATTCTAATAAAATTTATAACAAGCAAATGCGTGTGCAGTATTAACTGTGGTATCGTGAATGTCTACAGGGGGAATAGGAGACTACCATAATAGTTACGCTAAGGCTATCGTTTCTTAAACTTTTCAGCCAACATTTAACTTTTCCATCTTTTAGCAGGATATTTAAAAATATTTTAATGCCCTACTGACTTAGTACAATCAGCAATTTGAGACAATGACCTGTACATTACAGGTGTTTCAGCTGTGGGGAGAAGTTGAAGAACGGGGAAGCAGAAAATTCACCTAATAGAATTATGGTCTCTAACTTTGTCTGACTTTATTTGATTACAAATGTCTACTCCCACATTTTTGACAAGTATTTTCTTAAAATTAATATCAATGCATTAAGTTGTTCATAGACTGCCTCATTGGTATCAGTGTTAGAGACTTGCTTTTAAATAATCCTTATGATAGATATTCTAAATATTTCCAACATTTTAGTGGAAGATGTTTTTAAACAGTTTCAAATGTTATTGTTGATGTAAGGAGAAGGACAGCTAAAATACCAATCATTTTCTTACATGATAATTGAAAGATTTGTTTAGAGGCAAGAAAATTAAGTGGGAAAACTATGTTATAGGGGTTGTATCTGGGTGTGCATGTGTGTGAGTCTAGATTTAAGCACAGTGGTAATGGGTGCATTAGTACACCTTAATGAAGGGGAATGACCCAGAAAATGTGCAGAAACAGATTATAGCACTGAAACAGTGTTAATGTCCTCTCTCCTGCAGAAGGCAAGGCTGATTGGCATGGCAAAATCAGAAAGTCAACTTTGAATCATACCGCCTTCTAAATAACACCTTTACCTATTTCTGGCCGTGTGCTCTTATTCCAGTTCCATAGCTTCTCTAAGCCTTAGTTTCTCTATCTCCTGGATAGAGGCCATCCTAGCATTTTCCTCTCACAGTGGTCAGATCTCCAGCCAATGCTAAACTCTGTGCTGACATGTTCTCTTGTGAACTGAAGTGATTGGTGTTACCCATGTCAAGGGCTGAGAGGCAGTAAATGAAATGTGTGTGGATGCTTAGAGCCATCATCTTCCCATCAGTAGGCAAATGTATACAATGGAAGACAGGAGACAACCCCTTGAAGGGGGATGTCTTTGCTTTTAAATTTTTTAACTCTCTTTAGATCTTATTCTGCTGAGAAGAAAACTATGATTCCAGGAGTTTCTAGGAGATAGGGTGAAGCGATTCTGGAATCAGATTATTTTGTCATTGAAATATAACATTGATAATATTAAATAACATATATTTCCATGCCAGACTCTGAGATAAGCACTTTGTGTTTGCTAAATTAATCCTCACAATAATCTCATTAATGGCAGGGGCAAGTGCTCACACCTGTAATCCCAGTGGTTTGAGAGGCCAAAGCAGAAGGGTGACTTGAGGCCAGGAGTTCAAGACCAGTCTGGGCAACACTGCGAGACCTCATCTCTATAAAAAGTAAAAAATAAAATTTAAAAAATCTCATTAGTTAGGGTCCATTATCAAGCCTGTTTTACAGATGAGGAAACCGGCTTAGGACAATTAGTTGCATAAGCACATCCTAGCAAGGATGTAATGAAATGGGATTCTAACCTACACACTTTGGCTGCAACCTCTGAGCTCTATGCATGATTAGACTCTTAATCCTGCTTGAAATCAGATTTACCAGATCTAGAGATTCTGAGTAAGCATCTCTAGTATCAATTTGCAGTGTACTTTGTTCTATTATTTATCATATTTTATATTGGGGAACTAAAAATATGTGAATTCTTCCTTTAGCTATTGTAAATTTTGATATTCTCTAATTCTTACACCAAAAGCTATCCAAGATAAAACTGACTCAGATCCAGAATTCTTTAAATAAATAGTATGCAAAAATTTAAACTTTCATTATATATTTTTTAAAAATTTGAAGATGTTGTGTGTTGATTTGCAATAGTTTCATTGTTTTCCGTGAAAACCACACAGTTTAATTCAGTGACATAAATAGAATGCAAAATGATTAGGATGTTACATGTTCTTTTTTCCCAATTAAAATCCCCCCTGCTGTCTCATAGTCTCATAATGCCAGCTTTTTTTATTTAAAATTAATCTTAATTGGGTTCATTTTTTCTAAAGTATTTTACCCTTTTTAAAAATGAAAATTGCACTGATATTCATTATAATTTGGATACACTTCAGTAAATATTAGAGGTAAAATCAACCCACAGCAGCAATTACAAAATTAGCAATTAGTAAATTGTACCATTCTTTTGAAAGAAAATATGTAAACAGATTGGGATATGGTTCATTTAAATCGTTAGGTTTTTCTACTGTTTTTATTTGAGCCCAGTGCCCTAATTCAACATGTCTTGCTTTACTTGTAGGTGATAATTACCTCTTGAACTTGCATGGAGAATTAATGCATGCATATTGAATTAAACTTGTAAGTAAATAATGCATCTGTTATTTGTCAGTCTTCATTCTTATTCTTTATTCTTACTCTGCCTGCTGAAATTATCTTAGAGCCTGAGAATTCTATTTTGATCATGAATACTGTGAGGAAGAGTAAGGTGCTGTATAATTGGACATTACCTGGAAAATACAGAGAGTAATGATAAGGATGGCAAATTCATGGCTTTACTTTGGCATTTGACAGTAGAATGTGACAGAAAGCTAATGTGAAATGTATATCTAGACTGGCTAATGAGGAAGTGGAAAATGTCCATTCAATGTGATGATTGTATTGGTATTTCCGAAGCATCCAGGCAAAATTGGCTTCCCATCCAAAGCTAAACTTCAAAGATCGTACAGTGAAATGTTCGTTGGGATCCTAATCCCTGGCACAGTACTCTTATTGTGCAGGACTCATCTTTATGTGCTCAGTACATATTTTTTAAATTAAACCTGTGGATTTGTCATCGTTTTCTCTCACTGTCTCTTATTTTGTTTGCTTAATTTTTCCTTCTGTGCTGCCTCTAGAAATAATAAGATATGATGATTAAGAGAATAAGAGGCATTATAAAATTTATTTGAAATAAATACAGGCCATCTGCATAGAGAAAATTAACAAATTGGTTCCCAGTCATTGATGTGGGTTGGAATCCTAGCCATGTTCCTAAATAATTGTGTGACTTTGGGCAAGCAGGTGAATTCCTCCAAGACAAAAAATCTTCATCTCTAAAATGCCACCAATAAAAAGACCTGACCTGGAGGATTGTCATGAGGAATTACATGATCTAATCACAGAAAACTGTCATCATAGCTTGACTCATGGGTACTCAGTAACATTGTCTAACTTAATAATATTATTGTTATTAGGCTTTAAATTCTGAATCACTGTTTAAGGGTCTATTGTCAAATACACATAATAACAGTATCCATCTGAAAGGATAGTTCGTTCATCCAGAGTTTCAGATGAATCACTCATCTTGGGACTAGTGATATGACAAGTCTCCTTCCCTCAGAGACCTTACATTCTAGCGATAAAGCAGAGGGACGGGGCTAGAGAGAAATTTGAGGGTGAAAAAGGTATACGCCCAGGCCGAGTATGGTGGCTCATGCCTGTAATCCCAGCACTTTGGGAGGCCAAGGCAGGCCGATCACTTGAGCTCAGGAGTCCAAAACAAGCCTCAGCAGCATGGCAAAGCCTCATCTCTACAAAAAATACAAAAATTAGCGAGACATGATGGTGTGCACCTGTGGTCTCAACTACTCAGGAGGCTGAGTTGGGAGGATTGCTTGCACCTGGAAGGCAGACGTTGCCGCGAACTGTAATCACACCACTGCACTCCAGCCTGGGTGAGAGTGAAACCCTGTCTCATAAAATATATATGTGTGTGTGTGTGTGTGTGTGTGTGTGTGTATGCCCAAGTAGTTGTGAGGACTATAAGTATGTTTATAGAGCTTTGAGCACAATACTGGGCACACAAAAGAGCTCAGTCTATACGGGCTGTAATCCTTATTCTCTCAAAGCAGGACCCAGATGGCCAATATCTGATGATGTTACCACAAATGACAGCCAGCAATCTTATTCAGAAGGACATTATTTAGAAAGATGATTGATCAGAGATTCAAAGCGCCGCTTGTGTTTTAGGAATGCTTCTGCCTTTAAGTAAATAAAGCCCTTACATGATTCGAAGTGTCCCTCGTGAATTATGGTAATGGAACGGAAACAAGTCACTTGACCTGGCAAGTCTGGTCTAGGGTGCAGAGAAGTTCTGAGTGCCAGTCTGAAGAGTCCGAGGGGCTGAGGAATTTTACAGAGTCTTGGCACAGAGCAATATATTGAGTAAAAGGAAGTCATGCGAAGAATGTCTAATAGGTGCCCCCTTTATGAGAAGAGAGTACTGTTTTCATGTTCTTACCTGCAGCAGTTTACCTCCAACTGCCAGGGCTACTACCCTTGAGTGACAGACAAGGTCCTGTTGGGATTGGAAGCTCTAAAGGTGATCTTTTTGGCTTCTATTGCCATATGAACAAAAGTCATCTCCCTTCAAAAATTAAACACAGTTTGTCTCTGTGCAACCTCTGGCCATGCCCTTTCTGTAGGAAAAGCCCATTTCTTCCTTCTGCCACCCCTCCTCTAAAAGAGGAGATGGTAAGAAATGTGAAAAGAATCTGGGGGAGGCAGTGAGGAAGAATCTGGTTGCCTCATTCCATCACTCAGAAGATTCATTTCATAGTAATGAACTAATCTTAGGAGGGAGAGAACAGTGGATGTAGGTCAAGATTTGAGTCTAAAGAAAAGGCAAAGGGGAAAATAAGTGGAAGTTCTCTTCTCCAACGTAATCATGATTGAAAATACTTCACTCGTTTTCAGACATTCACCTTTCACTGAAAAGTCATTAAAAGAGAATTTTCTTTAAAATAACACATCCTCATACTTCTACACATGAGACTACGAGACTCATTAAGTCCTACAGAGAGCATTCTGTTTACAGCCACCATGCTGTTTAAAAGGCAGCCAGCAGGCTACAGGTGTTTCTGATGCTGGATGAGCCCCAGCTGCTAAGGAGAGAAGTTGGAACTTAGAATGCTCCCAAGCAACTGGCAGTGACTTGCTGCAGATGGGAACTTGCCTGGGGGAAGATTTTCCAGATCTGAGCAACATATTGGTGGTAAGAAAATTATGCAGAGCTGTGAGCTCAGCAATCTAGTCTTGGTAGTTACACATAAATTGTATTTTAGGAATGATGACAGAGCAGAGTTTGGGAAATGATTAAGATTATGTGCTTTGGGCCGGGCGCGGTAGCTCACGCCTGTAATCCCAGCACTTTGGGAGGCTGAGGCGGGCGGATCACCTGAGGTCAGGAGTTTGAGACCAGCTTGGCTAACTGAAACGCCGTTTCTACTAAAAATACAAAAAAAAAAAAAAAAAAAAATAGCCAGGCATGGTGGCACACGCCTGTAATCCCAGCTACTCGGGAGGTTTGAGGTAGGAGAATCGCTTAAACCCGGGAGGCAGAGGTTGCAGTAAGCCGAGATCGCGCCGTTGTACTCCAGCTTGGGCAACAAAAGTGAAACTTCGTCTAAAAACAAAAAGATTATGTGCTTTGGAATCAGCCAGCAAGTCTTGGCTCTGTTGCTCATTTGCGTTGTGCTTTAGAGTAAGTTACTTAACCACTTTAAATTTCTTCCCTCACATATAGAATGTAAGTGAGAAGTATCTGCCTCTATTGCATAATAATTGCTCTCTCTCTCTCTCTCTCATATATATACACATATATATACTCTCTCATATATATTAGTATATGAGAAATTATTTAGTATATTAAATAAATAGCATATTTAAATTCTGAATCATTGTTTAAGGGTCTATTGTCAAATACACATAATAACAGTATCCATCTGAAAGGATAGTTCGTTCATCCAGAGTTTCATATATATATAATATATAAAGTAATATATATATATAAAGTTACTATGCCAGCACCTGGACAAGTAAGCCCTCATATTCCATACTTATATTCAATTTTCTTTCTTTTTTTTTTTTCTTTTGAGATGGAGTCTTGCTCTGTTTTCCAGGCTGGAGTGCAGTGGCTCAATCTGGGCTCACTCCAACCTCCACCTCCCAGGTTGAAGCAATTCTGCCTCAACCTCTTGAGTAGCTGGGATTACAGATGCCCTCCACCACACCTGGCTATTTTTTGTATTTTTAACAGAAATGGGTTTTCACCATGTTGATAGGCTGGTCTTGACCTCCTGACCTCAAGTGACCTGCCCACCTTGGCCTCCCAAAGTGCTGGGATTACCGGCTGAGCCACTGCACCCAGCCTTCTATTTGATTTTTGTTTTTCTCTCATTATTCAGAATATTGCAGGAATTAGAAGGTTGGTGCCAGATTCTTAATACTTCAAATGCTTTATGCATCTTATTCTGTATTTTATGTCATTTTCATTGATCCCATTTGTAGACTTGCTTGCTCCTCAAGATGAAAACTGACATGGCAAATGCCAGATTGAAAGGAGATGCCCACAGCTTTTTCTGAGGTTCAAAGGTGAGATCAAAAAGGAGAAATTGCCTTCTTTCCTTTACTCCTCAGGAACAAGTCACCCAAATGGTCATATGTAAATAATGTTAGGGCCATGAGTCCCCAAGCATTCAACTCCAATTATTCTTCCTTGAGACTGCATGGTATTGGTAAAAGAAAAAAAAAAGTACATAGGAAAACATTAGACAGTTTCCTCCCTCGTCTGCCATAGCATCTTCAGATCTCGGTGCTTTAGTTGTTGTAAAGCCTTTGTAGGTAAAGAGTAAACTTGACTTTTAGATACCCTCACCTTTTCATGAGTAAAACATGCATGACATCTTGGCACAGAGTCAGCCTTATTTATATTTGTGGGGTGTTTTTGAAAAATTGAGCTAGACGCATATGAAAACAGAGTTTAAGTTCAACATTATGATTTCAAGAATAGTTCCTTAATTAAGCATATCAATCTGATCATTTTTCTTTTTCATGGACAAACATCAGATCCATTGTCACTTTCTAAAGGATAGTCACTTTCCTACATACAGAAAATCCCAGGAAGCTTTTCAGCCATTAAACTAATGGCCTGGAAATAGAAAGTCTTTGAAATCCTTCCCAGCAGCATGTTTTGAGTCTCTTTTTCTTTTTAAATATTTATGTTTTTTTAATTGACAAAAATAACTGTACATATTCATGGGGTACAATGTGATGTTTTGATACATGTATACATTGTGGAATGATTAAATCAGATTAATTGATATAGTCATCAGGTCTCACACTTATTACTTTGTAATGAGAACATTTAAAATCCACTCTTTTAGCAATTTTGAAATATACAGTACACTCATATTAATATTCTTATAGTCACCATGCTGTATAATAGATCACTAGAACTTAGTCCCCCTGTCTATTTGAACTTTGTGCCCTTTGACTAACATCCCCTCTTTCCTTGGTAGTTTCTTGAGTGTCCAGTGTTCTCTGGGCCCAGAGAGGCCCTGTGCATAGTTGCTTGTGATAGATGGGTGATCTTGCCATCACAGAGGTTTAGAAATGCCAACTTGTCCTACAACTTCCTGTACAAGGACATCAAAGGCTATGAACTGGGTACTGCTGCGTGGCAGACACTGTAGTATATATGGAAATGCCTTATTCAGAGAATTATCTTTAAGAAAATTGTAACAGAAGAGTGAGGAATGTGTTATCAGGTATTCTGTCTATATTAGAATTTTTTAAACCTATCTAAGTATCAAAATTGGACCCCTCCCTAGCTCTTTTGAATCAAAGTTTGTCAGGTAGAGGCAAAAAGTCTACAGATTTTCAGCTAATGAGTCAGATTTGGTATCCAATGTCCTAAAAAGCAAACAAATGAAAAGTATATAAAACAAGACAAGAGTATTTAATAATAAAAATAACATACAAAGTAAAATCAGACATCAGGATTAAGATCTGTAAAGGAATGAGTCTAATGAAAACACTGCCTTTTAGATTTAAGAGTTTAAAAACTGAGATGTACAACAATATTTGTGCTAAGTAGTATGCAAAGGATATTTAATGCATTGTTGTCTGTGAGAGAAAAACTATTGAGAACAATCTAAATTCCTCAAGAAGGGAAAAGATCAAATATGAGACAATCAATGTATGCTATGGATTAATATACAGAAGTTTAAAAGAAATCTGCATGTAAAAAGTAAGCAAGGCAAGCTGAATATGTTGCCATTTATGGAATAGCTGTAAATAATATTCCCACAGGTATACATTCATGTAAGAAAAGCATAGATAGAACAGTATGGAAGGAAATGCATTAAACTGGTATTAGTGGTTACTTCTGGTATGGAATGGCTGTATTGGGATTACAAGTTATAGTCTAAGGTATATTTTGCCTTATCCAAACTGCTTCTATTAAAGCATTCACCTTAATTAAAATGATGCATTGTATACTTTGTTATTTGCTTAGGTGTATATAAAAAGTGGTGTAACAGTATTACAAAGTTATGATAAATAAGCAAGATTCATGGAATATAAGCATAAAGCATCTTTTTTTTTGGTCTCAGCACCCATTTAAATGTAGTTCATGATGTTAATTGTTTCTCTCCTACTGAATGAAATTTCTGGCAAGTCCAATGTTATGTCTGGTCACTTTTAAGTGTTCTAGACCATAAAATTAAGTTTCTAGCCTAAATTAATCCCAACAAAACAATACAAAGCTCCTCCCCTCTCTCAGCTCAGGTCTTTTGCTGTCTAGCCATCTCAATGAGAGAGGTGGGCTTAGTTATTTCTTCATCTGGAATTGCTATCACTAACCATCGCTTCTCATCAGAAAAGGGGTGAGGACAAAGGAAGGCACTTAGTGTATCAGTACCTACTGGGCATTTGTTTCCTCAATTAAAGATGACTGAAAATTCTTGACACAACCCCATCAAAAGATGACGTCATTTCCCTCCTTTTCCATCTGAATTGGCCAGTAGCTGCTTTGTCCAATGTAGTGTGATGAAAGTGATGTGAGCCTAGCCTAGCTAGTACTGAGCCTAGCTTTTAAAAGACCTGGCACCTCCCATGTTGGTCTCTCGGGCCCCTGAACTGCCATATAAGATATCTGGCTGTCTTGAGAGTCACCATGCTGGGGGAATCTCAAGGACCATGGAGAGTCCATTGAGGTCACTTTCATGGGTTCTTTGGAGACATCATTCTACCCACCACCCTATCTAGGGAACAGCTATTAAATACTTCGACTAAGGAACTCCATGGTCCCTTTGTCCTCCTCACCATTAGACATTTTGGATCTATTCATCCAGCTTATTTTTGCTGAGCTTTGTTGATTCCTCAGGTGGCGTTTAGAGATAGGATTAAAGACACCATGTGTTTCCTCACAAGGTCCCCATTGTATCCAAGCAATGCACTTGGGTATTCATTGCCTCACAAACTCAACATTTACAAGTGAGACCAATGCAGCAGCAGCAGATTTTTGTTCTGTTCCAACTCCGAAAGGCTGGCTGGACTATTTGTCCTATACAAATAGCTTCATATAGGAAATACTAATCCACTGGGATGTCAAAATGCAGGAGGTCCCCAAAGTGGTTTGAAGCTTCTCTCTCAGATTGAGGTAAAGGGAAAGAAATTCATTTTCTTCCTAACTAGGGGGAGAGGAATGGTTATGAGAGTCAGACTCCAAACCCTCTAAAAAAAGTTGTCTATTCTCTCACCCCTAAACGTTTTATGCTAATGTTGGGACTCAGAAACTGATACCCTAAAATATGGTGCTTTGACATGCTGAACTGAAGAAGCAGCATAAAGGTCTCTAACAATTCCCACCCCAACTGCCCCACATACCCCACCTCCTGTCTTTCAATCCTTGGTGTCTCCCAAAGCACAGGATGAAGTTGTACTCTGAGGTTCCCTTATCTGCCTAAAGCCTGGATCTGCCAAAGAAGAAAACAATTACCTTTGGTCCCTTCTCTGAGTTTTCCTTAGCTGAACTCATATCGCAGGAAGGAAGACTAAAATCTGTCAATGCATCTGGACAGACTTTTGTTACAAACCATTGTCTGCTCCGCGGGCCCAAGAGACTTTGTCTCAAGCCATTGTATGTTCCTTAAGTCCATTAAGCTCCCTTAAAATTTACTTACTTTCCCCCTAAAATCATCCACCCTTCCAGTCTGTGTTTCCCCTCAGAAATAGGGTATATAACCCTCTGTACCCCAGTGCATGGTAGGGCAATCCCTCTGTGATTTTCATTCCATGCACGTTAATAAATATGTATGCCTTTTCTCCTCTTAATCTGCCTTTTGTCAGCTGATTTTCTGTGAACCTTCAGAAGGTAAAGGGGAAGTTTTATCTTGGCCCATACGCATATTTAGCATGAATCAAGAGTTTGAGTCACAAAGCTCGTTTTGCCCATTCTGTTTCAAAGTCTCACATGGTGGTCAAATTCCACACTCCAAAAGGTGGAATCAGTGGTCCACAGATCGGGCCAGGTGCAATGGCTCACACCTGTAATGCTAACACTTTAGAAAGTCGAGGCAGGCTGATTGCTTGAGTCCAGGAGTTTGAGACCAGCCTGGGCAACATAGCAAAACTCCAGCTCTACAAAAAATTAGCTGGGTATAGTGGTGTGTGCCTGTAGTCCCAGCTACTCTGGAGGCTGAGGTGGGAGGATTGCTTGAGCCCAGGAGAAAGAGGCTGCAGTGAGCCATGCTCATGCTGCTTTACTCCAGCCTGGGTGACAGAGCAATACCTGGTCTCAGAAACAAACAAAAGACTGTAGACCTCATCTCAGATTTATATTTTAGATTCTAATTCCATAACATTTTCCTCTTGGTTGGCTTGAGCCTGTTTTTATTATGGGGCTACAAGCATGGTAGCAGGTGAAGTAATGCCAACCGAGGCAGGAGTCTTAAGGAAAAAACAAAACAAAACATTTTGTCCTCCCCAGTCCTTAAAGCCAAGAAGGTAGACTAAGATAAGACTTGAAATACAGGGTTTCCTCATTGGTTTACACATACAAATGCTTGGTGATATAAGCAGAAATTTTTCCTTTTCGAATTTTTAGTCGTTCTTGGACCCAAATAAAAAAGGGCAGAGACAGGCTCTGAATCTGAATGATATAATAAAGCACAAGCCAGACCTGCATCTCTAGGCAAAGGGGGCAAATGCAGAATTTTCTTTTGGAAATATCTGGTGATTAGTCAGAACAGGTCAGAGACGTTCTGAAATGCTTGCTTCAAAGGAAGCCCTGAAATCAAATTAAGCCTGCTAGGTAAAGCACGAAGAAAAGATGTGTTATAAAAAATTTGAGTGTTGTGAAAATTTTTTTTGTTTTGTTTTACTCACCCTTTCTTTCTTCCAAAACTATTCTTTAACTTTTAAGCTTTAATCTCTAACAATCTGGGACAGCATAAAATATACACAACTGAAACAGAAAAGAGAATATTAAAGACTGAATACAGAAATTATACTGACATTTAACTAAAGTTAGTTAAGCCTTACAGGAGTATATAATAATTGCTGCTGTATAGATAGCAAAGAAGAAAATATATTTGAATAAAGAGTAAATAGACTGTAAATGTCTTACATAAAAATTAAAAATATTTCAGAAATGGAAATGCTTTTTCTTTTTTCTAATTCTGGGGTGACCTAAAAGACAATGGAAATGCTTCTGTTGAGTGTTTGTGTTTACAAATACAGCAAGTGCTTATGTTTCTGACAATGTTAGTTTGAAAAGCTTCTTTAAATTTGACTTGTCAGTGTAAAAATATCACTTGACTTGCAAAGCAATTGTCAAATATATTGCATAGATATGCTGGACATTTCATAGCTATCTAGTCTAAAAGCTAATTTTATCCTTAAGAATTATTGGAAATCAAATTTAGATAGTGTGCTGGAAAAGGGTAAACTTTTCTCTTTATTGTGAGAATGTAAAAGTTGAAAACTTCTGTCAGGCAGTGGTGCCTAGGAATTAACTTCAGACAATCAGAGATGAAGTTTGGCATGAGAGCAAGCATTAATCTGACAGGTTTATGTCAAAAATAATTAACAATGTATGATTTGGGGAAGACAAATAGGCTTGTAGACAGCCAAACCTTAAGAAAATATATTTTCTTTTTTTCACGGTAATATGGATTTTTCTATTTACATTTGAAAAGTTTATTTCTATTGTGTATTTATATACCAAAATGTGTAGTCCTTATTTATTTAATAAATTGTGCCTTTAACATTTCACTAGTGGCTCATAAAAGCATCTGATGATGGTTTATTCTGCACTGCCATGTTTACTTAGAAATTGGGTATGTATTAACTCTTGAAAAGCATTCCATAAATACCATCTATAATAAGAGTTATCGGAGCATATATTGATTATTGGTTTGTCTATCTACTCAAATGTCAGTAACTATCTGTAGAGCAGTGAATGCATTTTATTCATCTTTATATGTCTGGCATATAGCATATTGCTTGGTAATTGGTAGACAATGAATAAATTAAAAATTAATAAAATGAATGAATGAATGAATGAGAGTTCCAGATCACTCTCTTCCATCACTCAGTCAGAGGTAATCTTTTCTGTCGCTTCCCGTACTCATCTTTAATAACTGACATTTCCGCATGAATAATGGGGAAAGATGTTTTTTCTCTTAATTAACCAAGCACTACATAGTTTCTCTTTCCTCCAACAAGAGACAGAAGTTAAACTAAGATTCATAAATGATTAAGCACAGTGGTAAAATTTACAGTGTCTTTTAAAACTAAGCCCAGAATATGACTTGCTGAAATATTCTTGATTCTATGGTCTGTTGAGGTCAATGATTTTAGATTACCTAATCTTCAAAATGAGGATAATAGTCCTAGCAATTCAATAAAGTTATGAGAATTCACATAGAATTCATGTAAAGCACAAAGCACAGAGTCTGACATGTATACGAGCTCAGTAAATAGTTGTTATTAACTGTGACTTGATGTTTTGATAGAGGATGCTTCACATCAGGCTCCTATTGAGATCAGAGAAAACAAGTTACAGAAAAACTCATTCTGTTCTTAGACTCTCCTATGCCTTTTTAGCATAAACAAAAGGTTTGTTTTTCTTTCCATTTTTATTATTGCAATATTACTTCTATGTTTTCTTACCTATATTTAATGTCTCATTTTCCATATAATATTTTCAAGAAATACTCAATAAGGACCTGATTATAAAACATCTAGTGTGGCTTTGTGGTGTCTATGTTTGGGAAGCTTAGTCTTAATTCCTTCTATGGTTAACAACCTCTCATCTTTTGACCGGGCACAGTGGCTCAATAACTGTAATCCTAGCACTTTGGGAGCCAAAGTGGGCAGATCACTTGAGCCTAGGAGTTTGAGACCGGCCTGGACAACATGGCAAAATCCTGTTTTTACCAAAAATACAAAAATTAGCTGGGCATGGTGGCACAATTGTGGTCCCTGCTACTCAGGATGCTGAGGTGGGAGGATTGCTGAAGACTGGGAGGTGGAGGTTGCAGTGAGCCAAGATCGCACGACTGCACTCCAACCTGGTTGACAGGGTGAGACCTTATCTCAAAAAAATTTTTTAAAAAAATTTGTGTGTGTGTGCACATTCATGCACACATGTGTAAGTGCACACATGTGTAGACTTTATATTGTTGTGATATCCTTGGCTCTGCAGAACTATAATCCTTCATCTGTGACTCATTTATTAATGAATATCTGATTATCTATTGTGGATGGCTGTTTGTGTAGGTACTGGGAAATAGCAATTAGCAAGAAAAATTATATTTCTGTCTTCATGGAGCTTCCATTCCATAAGTAATAGGCATTAAACGAATGACCAAAAAATTAGTTGAATAACTGTAGACTGTTGAAGAATATAAACAGAAGTGGAATAATAATGGCAATGGGAGGAAAGTCAGGGGAGATGGGAGATTTCAGCAAACAAGCTAAAATATGAGAGTTTCTCTCTCTCTCTCTCTCTCTCATCTGTCTCTTTCTCTCTTTCTCTCTCTCTCTCTGTCTCTCTCTCATTATGCATTTCTCTAGTTAACATGTCTTTTGTTATACAGGTGTCAGCCATGACCCTCTAATGATGAAGAGAAAAGATATCTCCTTTCTTCCCCTACATTTGTATTGATGAATTTAATGGGGAAGAAATGCGATACCAGAAATAAAGGATACCTACTTACCCTGTTTTTGTTTTGTTTTTGCTTGGAAGCCCAAAGTAAAACTTACAAGCTAATTCATTTTAGATCATTAAAAAAAAATACCTGTAGGATAATCCATGAAGACATTTCCTTTTAATGTATACTTGGTCTTGTGATTTATACCACAGTTATAAACATTGCCTTCTTTTTATGTAGATTGTATACCATTTTAAACAAAATCTAGAAATTTATCCTGCCTTTATAGCAAGTTAACATTTTTGGTCCAAAGTTAATTTTCATCTTTTTTTTCTTTTTTCAAGTCCTATTTCTTTTTTTTTTTTTTAAATACTTTAAGTTCTAGGGTACATGTGCACAATGTGCAGGTTTGTTACATATGTATACATGTGCCATGTTGGTGTGCTGCACCCATTAACATGTCATTTACATTAGGTATATCTCCTAATGCTATCCCTCCCTCCTCCCCCCTCCCCATAATAGGCCCCGGTGTGTGATGTTCCCCTTCCAGAGTCCCAAGTGATCTCATTGTTCAATTCCCAACTATGAGTGAGAACATGTGGTGTTTGGTTTTCTGTTCTTGCGATAGTTTGCTGAGAATGATGGTTTCCAGCTGCATCCATGTCCCTACAAAGGACACAAACTCATCCTTTTTTATGGCTACATAGTATTCCATGGTGTATGTGTGCCACATTTTCTTAATCCAGTCTGTCACTGATGGACATTTGGGTTGATTCCAAGTCTTTGCTATTGTGAATAGTGCCACAATAAACATATGTGTGCATGTGTCTTTATAGCAGCATGATTTATAATCCTTTGGGTATATACCCAGTAATGGGATGGCTGGGTCAAATGGTATTTCTAGTTCTAGATCCTTGAGGAATCACCACACTGTTTTCCACAATGATTGAACCAGTTTACAGTCCCACCAACAGTGTAAAAGTGTTCCTGTTTCTCCACATCTTCTCCAGCACCTGTTGTTTCCTGACTTTTTAATGATTGCCATTCTAACTGGTGTGAGATGGTATCTCATTGTGGTTTTGATTTGCATTTCTCTGATGACGAGTGATGATGAGCATTTTTTCATGTGTCTGTTAGCTGTATAAATGTCTTCTTTTGAGAAGTGTGTGTTCATATCCTTTGCCCACTTTTTGATGGGGTTGTTTCTTTCTTGTCAATTTGTTTGAGTTCTTTGTAGATTCTGGATATTAGCCCTTTGTCAGATGAGTAGATTGCAAAAATTTTCTTCCATTCTGTAGGTTGCCTGTTCACTCTGATGGTAGTTTCTTTTGCTGTGCAGAAGCTCTTGAGTTTAATTAGATCCCATTTGTCAATTTTGGCTTTTGTTGCCGTTGCTTTTGGTGTTTTAGACATGAAGTCCTTGCCCATGCCTATGTCCTGAATGGTATTGCCCAGGTTTTCTTCTAGGGATTTTATAGTTTTAGGTCTAACATTTAAGTCTCTATTCCATCTTGAATTTATTTTCGTATAAGGAGTAAGGAAAGGATCCAGTTTCAGCTTTCTACTTATGGCTAGCCAATTTTCCCAGCACCATTTATTAAATAGGGAATCCTTTCCCCATTTCTTGTTTTTGTCAGGTTTGTCAAAGATCAGATGGCTGTAGATGTGTGGTATTATTTCTGAGGACTCTGTTCTGTTCCATTGGTCTGTAGCTCTGTTTTGGTACCACTACCATGCTGTTTTGGTTACTGTAACCTTGTAGTATAGTTTGAACTCAGGTAGCGTGATGCCTCCAGTTTTGTTCTTTTGGCTTAGGATTGTCTTGGCAATGCAGGCTCTTTTTTGGTTCCATATGAACTTTAAAGCAGTTTTTTCCAATTCTGTGAAGAAAGGCATTGGTAGCTTAATGGGGATGGCATTGAATCTATAAATTACCTTGGGTAGTATGGCCATTTTCACGATATTGATTCTTCCTATCCATGAGCATGGTATGTTCTTCCATTTCTTTGTGTCCTCTTTTATTTCACTGAGCAGTGGTTTGTAGTTCTTCTTGAAGAGGTCCTTCACATCCCTTGTAAGTTGGATTCCTAGGTATTTTATTCTCTTTGAAGCAATTGTGAATGGGAGTTCAATCATGATTTGGCTCTCTGTTTGTTTGTTACTGGTTCATAAGAATGCTTGTGATTTTTGCACATCGATTTTGTATCCTGAGACTTTGCTGAAATTGCTTATCAGCTTAAAGAGATTTTGGGCTGAGACGATGGGGTTTCCTAAATATACAATCATGTCATCTGCAAACAGGGACAATTTGACTTCTTCTTTTCCTAATTGAATACCCTTTATTTCTTTCTCTTACCTGATTGCCCTAGCCAGAACTTCTAACTCTGTGTTGAATAGGAGTGGTGAGAGAGGGCATCCCTGTCTTGGGCCAGTTTTCAAAGGGAATGCTTCCAGTTTTTGCCCATTCAGTATGATATTGGCTGTGGGTTTGTCATAAATAGCTCTTATTATTTTGAGATACATTCCATCAATACCGAATTTATTGAGCGTTTTTAGCATGAAGGGCTGTTGAATTTTGTCAAAGGCCTTTTCTGCATCTATTGAGATAATCATGTGGTTTTTGTCTTTGGTTCTGTTTATATGCTGGATTACGTTTACTAACTTGCATATGTTGAACCAGCTTTGCATCCCAGGGATGAAGCCCACTTGATCATGGTGGATAAGCTTTTTGATGTGCTGCTGGTTTCAGTTTGCCAGTATTTTATTGAGGATTTTTGCATCGATGTTCATCAGGGATATTGGTCTAAAATTCTCTTTTTTTGTTGTGTCTCTGCCAGGCTTTGGTATCAGGATGATGTTGGCCTCATAAAATGAGTTAGGGAGGATTCCCTCTTTTCCTATCGATTGGAATAGTTTCAGAAGGAATGGTATCAGCTCCTCCTTGTACCTCTGGTAGAATTCAGCTGTGAATCCATCTGTTCCTGGACTTTTTTTGGTTGGTAGGCTATTAATTATTGCCTCAATTTCAGAGCCTGTTATTGGTCTATTCAGGGATTCAGCTTCTTCCTGGTTTAGTCTTGGGAGAGTGTATGTGTCTAGGAATTTATCCATTTCTTCTAGGTTTTCTAGTTTATTTGCGTAGAGGTGTTTACAGTATTCTCTAATGGTAGTTTGTATTTCTGTGGGGTCGGTGGTGATATCCCCTTTATCATTTTTTATTGCATCTATTTGATTCTTCTCTCTTTTTTTCTTTATTAGTCTTGCTAGCGGTCTATCAATTTTGTTGATCTTTTCAAAATACCAGCTCCTGGATTCATTGATTTTTTGAAGGGTTTTTGTGTCTCTATCTCCTTCAGTTCTGCTCTGATCTTAGTTATTCTTGCCTTCTGCTAGCTTTTGAATGTGTTTGCTCTTGCTTTTCTAGTTCTTTTAATTGTGATGTTAGAGTGACAATTTTAGATCTTTCCTGCTTTCTGTTGTGGGCATTTAGTACTATAAATTTGCCTTTACACACTGCTTTAAATGTGTCCCAGAGATTCTGGTATGTTGTATCTTTGTTCTCATTGGTT
The DNA here is from genome assembly GCF_049350105.2 of Macaca mulatta. Taxonomy (NCBI): domain Eukaryota; kingdom Metazoa; phylum Chordata; class Mammalia; order Primates; family Cercopithecidae; genus Macaca; species Macaca mulatta. Next base: position 137,791,535 of record NC_133407.1, on the reverse strand, counting down.
TCAAAGAACATCTTTATTTCTGCCTTCATTTTGTTACTTGCCTGGTAGTCATTCAGGAGCAGGTTGTTCCGTTTCCATGTAGTTAAGCAGTTTTGATTGAGTTTCTTAGTCCTGAGCTCTAGTTTGATTGCTCTGTGGTCTGAGAGACAGTTTGTTATAATTTCTGTTCTTGTACATTTGCTGAGGAGTGCTTTACTTCCAATTATGTGGTCAATTTTGGAATAAGTGTGATGTGGTGCTGAGAAGAATGTATATTCTGTTGATTTGGGGTGGTGAGTTCTGTAGATGTCTATTAGGTCTGCTTACTGCAGAGATGAGTTCAATTCCTGGATATCCTTGTTAACTTTCTATCTCGTTGATCTGTCTAATGTTGACAGTAGGGTGTTGAAGTCTCCTGTTATTATTGTATGGGAGTCTAAATCTCTTTGTAAGTCTCTAAGGACTTGCTTTATGAATCTGTGTGCTCCTATATTGGGTGCATATATATTTAGGATAGTTAGCTCTTCCTGTTGAATTGATCCCTTTACCATTATGTAATGGCCTTCTTTGTCTCTTTTGATCTTTGATGGTTTAAAGTCTGTTTTATCAGAGACTGGTATTGCAACCCCTGCTTTTTTTTGTTCTCCATTTGCTTGATAGATCTTCCTCCATCCCTTTATTTTGAGTCTATGTATGTCTCTGCATGTGTGATGGGTCTCCTGAATACAGCAAACTGATGGGTCTTGACTCTTTATCCAGTTTGCCAGTCTGTGTCTTTTAATTGGATCATTTAGTCCATTTACATTTAACATTAATATTGTTATGTGTGAACTTGATCCTGTCATTATGATATTAGCTGGTTATTTTGCTCATTAGTTGATGCACTTTCTTCCTAGCATCGATGGTCTTTACATTTTGGCATGTTTTTGCAATGGCTGGTACCGGTTGTTCCTTTCCAGGTTTAGTACTTCCTTTAGGATCTCTTGTAGGTCAGGCCTGGTGGTGACAAAATCTCTAAGCATTTGCTTGCCTGTAAAGGATTTTATTTCTCCTTTACTTATGAAACTTAGTTTGGCTGGATATGAAATTCTGGGTTTAAAATTCTTTTCTTTAAGAATGTTGAATATTGGCCCCCACTCTCTTCTGGCTTGTAGAGTTTCTGCCGAGAGATCTGTTTTTAGTCTGATGGGCTTCCCTTTGTGGGTAACTTGACCTTTCTCTCTGGCTGCCCTTAATATTTTTTCCTTCATTTCAACTTTGGTGAATCTGATAATTATGTGTCTTGGAGTTGCTCTTCTCGTGGAGTATCTTTGTGGTGTTCTCTGTATTTCCTGAATTTGAATGTTGGGCTGCCTTTCTAGGTTGGGGAAGTTCTCCTGAATAATATCCTACAGAGTGTTTTCCAACTTGGTTCCATTCTCCCTGTCACTTTCAGGCACACCAATCAGACGTAGATTTGGTCTTTTCACATAATCCCATATTTCTGGGAGGCTTTGTTCATTTCTTTTTACTCTTTTTTCTCTAAACTTCTCTTCTTTCTTCATTTCATTTATTTGATCTTCAATCACTGATAACCTTTCTTCCAGTTGATTGAGTCAGTTACTGAAGCTTATGCATTTGTCACATAGTTCTTGTGTTATGGTTTTCGTCTCTATCAGTCTGTTTATGAACTTCTCTGCATTACTTATTCTAGTTATCCATTCTTCCATTCTTTTTTCAAGGTTTTTAGTTTCTTTGTGCTGGGTACATATTTCCTCCTTTAGCTCTGAGAAGTTTGATCGACTGAAACCTTCTTCTCTCAACTCGTCAAAGTCATTCTCCATCCAAGTTTGTTCTGTTGCTGGCGATGAGCTGCATTCCTTTGGAGGGGGAGATGCACTCTTATTTTTTGAATTTCCAGCTTTTCTGCACTGCTTTTTCCCCATCTTCGTGGTTTTATTTGCCTTTGTTCTTTGATGATGGTGATGTACTGATGGGGTTTGGGTGTTGGTGTCCTTTCTGTTTGTTAGTTTTCCTTCTAACAGTCAGGACCCTCAGCTTCAGGTCTGTTGGAGTTTGCTTGAGGTCCACTCCAGACCCTGTTTGCCTGGGTATCAGCAGCGGAGGCTGCAGAAGATAGAATATTGCTGAACAGCAAGTGTTGCTGTCTGATTCTTGCTCTGGAAGCTTTGTCTCAGAGGTGTACCCAGCCATGCGAGGTGTGAGGTGTCAGTCTGCACCTAGTGGGGAATGTCTCCCAGTTAGGCTACTCAGGGGTCAGGGACCCACTTGAGAAGGCAGTCTGTCTGTTCTCAGATCTCAACCTCCATGCTGGGAGAACCACTGCTCTCTTCAAAGCTCTCAGACAGGGACATTTACATCTGCAGAGGTTTCTGCTGCTTTTTGTTTAGCTATGCCCTGTCCCCAGAGGTGGAGTCTACAGAGGCAGGCAGGCCTCCTTGAGCTGCAGTGGGCTCCACCCTGTTCGAGCTTCCTGGAGGCTTTGTTTACCTACTTAAGCCTCAGCAATGATGGGCACCCCTTCCCCAGCCTCGCTGCCTGCCGCCTTGCAGTTAGATCTCTGACTGCTTTGCTAGAAATGAAGGAGGCTCCATGGGCATGGGACCCTCCAGGCCAGGCATGGGATATACTCTCGTAGTATGCCATTTGCTGAGACCCCTGGTAAAGCGCAGTATTAGGGTGGGAGTTACCCGATTTTCCAAGTGTTTTGTCTCAGTTTCCTTTGGCTAGGAAAAGGAATTCCCTTCCCCTTTGTTCTTCTCAGGTGAGGCAATGCCTCACCCTGCTCCAGCTCTCGCTGGTTGGGCTGTACCCACTGACTAGCACCAACTGTCTGACACACCCCAGTGAGATGAACCCGGTACCTCAGTTGAAAATGCAGAAATCACCCATCTTCTGTGTCACTCACACTAGGAGCTGGAGGCTGGAGCTGTTCCGATTTGGCCATCTTGGGAGCCCCCTCCAATTTTCATCTTTATTAAATTAATATACCCATACAATTTAATTTTTCAAATTAAGTTTGTTTTAAAAGAGATCATCAAGTTATTTTTTTAAATAAAACACCTTAAGAAATCCAGGTGAGTTCTTATGTGCATAATGCTTCCTAGGGTGGTAGAATTGTTAGCATATCAATGCTTTTTTTGGCAATGTATAAAGGGTATGTAATCCTAGAAAATTTTGTAGATTTTTCAAATACCTCTCAAGTTTATTTGTAGGATGTTTTGTTGTAGGGAAAAACAAAGGTTCCAGTGAATTTCTCCTAATATTTCGAACAGCTAGGATAAGATACCACTCATGGACACTGATATGCTTTGGCTGTATCCCAACCCAAATCTCATCTTGAACTGTAGTTCTCATAATCCCCACATGTCTTGAGAGGGACCCAGTAGGAGGTAACTGAATCATGGGGGTGAAGAAGGATGTGTTTCCTTTTCTTTCTACCATGACTGTAAGTTTCCTGAGGCCCCACCAGCCATGCTGACCTATGAGTCAATTAAACCTCTTTTTTTATATACATTACCCAGTCTCAGGTGTGTCTTTATTAGCAGCATGAGAACAGATTCATACAGACACATTTTAGACATTTGTAGTTACAGGATGAGTAAAACAAGGGGAATGTTTTATATATCTCTGTCTGTAAGTGAGTGGGTCCTCCAATTTTGACGTTAGTCTATAACTGATAAATAGTTGAACAGTCATTAATATAACTATTTTAGTTAATTCTTGACATTTTTAAATGCATACTTGGCTTAGAATATGTCCATGACATTGATATTTTATCAGTTTTATCTGATATCATTACCGAGAAAGGAGAAGTCCAGCATTATATTTAGTCACATTCAGTTTTAACTTTACTGAATACTGCAAAATTTCCACAAGCCAGCAAGCAGAAGGCATAGCTTATTGCCCTTTTGCTTCTGTATTACACAATATCAAAAACATTTTATCTGTCAATATGTGATTTCGCTGGTGACCTTTGACATTTTTGAGCATATATTCTCATGCATCATTAGAGGTTTCATGCCAAGCCAATAACATGCTTTTCTGTTGTTTTCAAATGCCTCCTAAAGCAAAAGGTTAATGATCAATAAAATGCACTGAAATGGTTCTTTTTGCTGCCATAGCTCATCTATTTTTCTTTTCACTTAATCTCTCCATGCTTTTAATATTTCCTGAGCAGCTTTTGTTTTTTCATTTAATGGAGAGTAACTAATGTGCTATTTTCTCTTTATAAAGTAACACTCTCTCTAATAGAATTCTATCCACAGGGACCAGTTGTATTCAAGATGCCTTTCATTTGCCCTACAACAGTGGTTAACTCATCATTTGACAATTGTGTGCCTTTAAAAATGAAAGGTTGTGCATAAAATCTCCCATTTGCATGAGTTTGCATAAGGTTATAAAATCCATATAAATACTGTCTGGCTTACAGAACTATGGCACTAGCACTGGATGCTAACCAGTGATCTAAAGCAAGGCTCAGAAAACTGTAGCCTTCAGGGAGTCTGGCCCACAGCTTGTTTTGTGTAAATAAAGGTTTATTGAAACACACCCATGCCCATTTGTTTATGTATTGTTTATAGATGTTTTTGTACTACAGTGACAGAGTTGATTAGTTACAACAGAGACCATATGACCCTCAAAGTCAAAAATATTTATTTTCTTGCCCTTTATGCCCTTTACAGAAAAAAATTGATGATTGCTGATCTAAATAAATTTAAGCTTGTTTCTCATTTTAGACTATATAATTAAAAGAATATACACAAGTCGACAAATATAGCTTGTGAAAAGCAAGATGTTTATCACATAATTTGAGGGGCTATAGAAGGTTCAATTTGCAAAACAAAATGTGAACTATTGCCTCCTTTAACATATTAAACCCCAACATTAGTCAATTTAGCTTATTCATTTAGTCAATACTAGTCAATGTTTATATATGACTCAAAAATATACCAAATGTAATAAATGCTATACTTAAGGAGGGAATGAAGGAATTTTGACTTTTTATTCTATGTATTATTTTAGTTTTGGAATTGCTCCACAGTAGATGTGTGACATCTTAGTATTTTCTATTAAATAGATTGGTTATTACTAAAGACTATGTCCTTCAATAGCCCTGTCACAACCCACTACAAATTCATCACTTATGTACTTCAATTAAAAATTTCCAAGATTTCTGTTAAAATGTAGTTATTAAATAATACCACCCTATAAAAATGTGAAACACAAAGGACTAACCCAGGCAATATTTCTCTTGAGCTCCATTGTAGCCTGACAAATTGTAGCCAGTAGTTTATCCACTTGACAGACAAGAATAATGATGCTTGGATTGAGTTTGACTCTTGTGTGCATATATAGATAATTATGGAGATGATCATTCTCTATATCTGATGTTAGAATAATAGCTTAAAAGAGTCTAGTAAGTTTGGTTATGTTATCTCTCCTTTACAAGAAGAAACAAAAGAAAAGCAGGTCATGAATGGTTGAGTGTCACAGCCTAGGTAAGTACAGTTTGAGCATCCCTAATCCAAAAATCTGAAATCCAAAATGTTCCAAAATCCAAAACTTTTCAAGTGCCTACCACAAGTAGAAAATTCCTCATACAGGTAATTGCCACAAACTTTGTTTCATGCAAAATTATTTAAAGTGTTGTATAAAATTACCTCCAGATCATGTGTATAAGGTATATATAAAACATATATGAATTTCATGTTTTGACTTGAGCACCATCCCCAAGATACCTCATTGTATATATGCAAATATTCCAAAATCTGAAAAAAAAATCCAAAACACTTCTGGTCCCAAGAATCTGAGAAACGGATACTCAACCTGTATCTAGATTTATTTAGACTTTTGATGCCCATCACAAATGTCTGCCCTCAGTCATTACAGTGTAGTGCTTCCCAGTAGGTTTAAGTAGGTACCCTTAGGCTAGAATGAATTGTCAAGAACAGTTACTGAAGTTCTGTGTGCACACATCTGTTTCTGTGCTTTTGAAGAATTAAAGCAAATGTTATTGTGCACCCCTATATATCAGACCCATCCGTGGTGTTGGGAATTCATAGAAAATGTACAAATTGTTACTTCTCTGTAATCCTAAAAATCTAGTAAAGCTAGTCATTTGCCTTTTCTCCTCCCACTTACAAGCACCATTTTTATAAGTATTCTGGTCCATTTGTGTGCATGTCTGTAGGTTTGTGTTCTAGAAATGAGATTATAAGTTTGAAAAACAGATATATTTAACACTTCTAGGTGTTGCCAAATTACCCTCCAAAATGGTTGCACCAAAATATTTCCATCAACCTTTTAGCCAACTAGCCATTTTTCCACAGTTTGTCTTTTATTTTTTATTTTTATTTTTATTTTTATTTTTTGAGACAGAGTCTCGCTCTGTCACCCAGGCTGGAGTGCAGTGGCCATATCTCAGCTCACTGCAAGCTCCGCCTCCCAGGTTTACGCCATTCTCCTGCCTCAGCCTCCCAAGTAGCTGGGACTACAGGCGCCCGCCACCTCGCCCGGCTAGTTTTTTGTATTTTTTTTAAGTAGAGAGGGGGTTTCACCGTGTTAGCCAGGATGGTCTTGATCTCCTAACCTCGTGATCCGCCCGTCTTGGCCTCCCAAAGTGCTGGAATTACAGGCTTGAGCCACCACGCCCGGCCAGTTTGTCTTTTATTAAGGGATTTCCTTAATAACCACTTAGAACCACTAGCATCCCAGTTTATTAAAACTCAGCCGATATCAGTACACATAAGGCCAAATCTTACATTTTAGTTGACTACTCTGAGATTTTTAGCACATTATGTCTTTTTCTTTATATGAGAATTTAAATATAGCTAATGAATTAATATAACTAATACTTAACTATAAAGGGGAACAAGTGAATTCTCCTTTTATAGGGACGTATTCTCTGAGGTCCCTGTCAGAAAACGTGTATGTCTGTCCTGACTTCTGGTTTCATGCCTTACATCTTTTACCTTGGACAAGGCAGTTCATGGCTTTGGTCTTAGGTTTCCCATCTGTCAAATGAATGTTGGATTAGATCATCCTAAGTGCCCTTCTAAGTTTAAATTTGCGTTAGTATGTAAATATGGATTAATGAATAATATGTTGCTTATTGTTAATTTTTTTTTTTTTTTGAGACGGAGTCTCTCTCTGTCGCCCAAGCTAGAGGCAGTGGCAGGATCTCAGCTCACTGCAACCTCTAACTCCCGAGTTCAAGCAGTTCTCTGCCTCAACCTTCCAAGTAGCTGGGATTATAGGCGCCTGCCACCACGTCCAGCTAATTTTTGTATTTTTAGTAGAGACAGGGTTTCACCATCTTGGCCAGGTTGGTCTTGAAATCCTGACCTCGTGATCCACCTGCCTCGGCCTCCCAAAGTGCTGGGATTACAGGCATGAGCCACCAAGCCTGGCTGCTCATTGTTAATTCTTGATTTTGTTTTTTTTTTTCTGTTTAAATACCTAATAATTTTTATTTAATTTTCTTAGTATAAAAACACAAATCAAAAGCCAGGACTTCTCAGTTGTTTGTTGCTTGATGTAAGGTCCATCAGTTTCTATCATCCTCACTAACATGATGTGCTCACAGCACAGACTAAGTTTTTAATGGATGAATAAAATAAATATGTAACTCTTTTAGCTTTACTTTGTATGTGTGAAACTATTCAACACAGCAAATCAGAATATTATTCAGATTTTTATTTCAAACTTGAACATATCAAAGAAGTTATAAATAGGGAGTTGCTTAGTCAAAGTTCTTCATACTTTACTATATACCAGTAAGAATTTTAAAAATTATAATAGTTTATTGAAAAAATAGCTTTAGGACTGGGCGCGGTGCCTCATGCCTGTAATCCCAGCACTTTGGGAGGCCAAGGTAGGCGGATCACGAGGTCGGGAGTTTGAAACCAACCTGACCAACATGGTGAAATCCTGTATCTACTAAAAATACAAAAATTAGCCAGGTGTAGTGGTGTGCTCCTGTAATCCCAGCTACTCGGGAGGTTGAGGCAAGAGAAACGCTTGAACTCAGGAGGTGGAGGTTTTGGTGAGCCAAGATCACACCACTGCACTCCAGCCTGGGCAACAGAGTGAGACTCTGTCTCAAAAAAGAAAAAAGAAAAAAATATATCTTTTGGGCCAGGCACGGTGACTCACACCTGTAATCCCAGCACTTTGGGAGGCTGAGGTGGGCAGATCACGAGGACAGAAGTTCAAGACCAGCCTGGCCAACATAGCAAAACTTCGTCTCTACTAAAAATACAAAAATTAGCCAGGTGTGGTGGTGTGCACCTGTAGTCCCAGCTACTCGGGAAGCTGAGGCAAGAAAATTGCTTAAACCTGGGAGGTGGAGGTTGTGGTGAGCTGAGATCCTGCCACTGTACTCCAGCCTGGGCAACAGAGCAAGACTCCGTCTCAAAAAATATATATATAGCTTTGAATGTTTTTGAATGTAATCATTATGGATGTTTCTACAAATCTATGCACGTAAAATGATTCCAATATAAAATTTAAAATTTATATAACATTGTATTTTTTGAGGATATTGAATTGGTATTCTCTACTTAGGATTTATTAAGTATCTATAATGATAGATCACTGAGTTGTTGAAATATAACCAAGAAATCTAACTCTTGATTTTGTAAAACAGCAATGTTCATTTTAATTTTAACTCATTTACTCAGCAAATGTTGCCCACCTTCTATATGCCAGGTGTCACATTGGATGCTGGGAATTACAGCCAGTAAACAGACAGAAGAAAGTCCTAGCCTTCTGGAGTTTACACGCCTGTGAGGTTTTGTTATGTCAGGAAGTGCAATGGTTGAGATAATAAGACTTTTGTTCCTTTGAGATCCTGAGACTTATCTTTATCAGGGTATGCTTTTCTTATTGTTGTAGGAAAAGACCAACATACTGCTTAGAGAAATAGCTTGATCTAAAATAATAAATCGAATTTTGCTTAAGATAGTGGTATAATTTAACCTTTATTCTTCTTTATGGATCTTTTGGAAGCAATGATTTTTCCCCTGGAGGGAGAAGTACGTTTAAGTCATTTAATTTGGTACATAATTTCCAAGGGCATAGGGATCCTCTTGAGTCTAAAAGCTCTGACCTAAATCAGCTGTTTGATGATTTAATAGGATTAAGGATAATGTGCTATTAGAAATTTACTGGACATTTTAAAGTCATAAATCCATTATATAGTTTATTCATTTAGTAATCTATTCAATACATGCTTGATTAAATACTAGTGCTATTATTATATGCCAGACATTGTGCCAGTCAACATCATTATTTTCAAGCAAATTTTTATATGATTGTTTAATATGTGAGTTTCATCACAAAGCCAATCAATGGAGCCTCTTAACTGAACCACTTCAACATTTTTGTAAAATTCATAATCAGAGATTTGTGCATTTGCCTTCCAGTCTTTATCAGGACTTAACTGAACAAGAAACAATTTGTTTCATGCTTTTATCAGGATGGAAACAGGAAGATTTGATTATTTATTAAAAACCTATATTTTATGCAAAACAAGTAAAAGTAAAAATAAACTGTGGAGTCACTCATGTTACTTTCCAATGTATTTCCTTTATGAAGTGCAAAATTATGCATAAAATTTTAAAAAGCAGCAGCTTCACTCACTGAATTTCAGAAGACAAGTTGTTCAACCCATATACCTGTCAAGTGTCTGTGATAATTTGAAGCACCATATTAAATAGTGCATATTTTAATTAACTAACATAGTTTAATTTTTTCCAAGTGGCATTGGAAAGTTTTAATGTAATAAGCATCACCAACTTTAGATCAGGTCTTACGAGACCAAATGACACCAGAATTATAAGTAGGGGAGTATCTGTCACGAAGTGATGCATTGATTTAAAATCAACACACTCAGGGATCTTATGGTTACAAATGAGATTTTAGTCCTGGAACTGACTCTTCGTGCCTAATCTTTACATCCAAGTATTGTTCCTGTCCATGATTAAGTAGTTATAAGAAACACAAAACCTTCTTTTTTGAGGTTGCTACTTTCTTGTAAGTGTAATCCAGTTGGATTATGTGACATTCCAAGTTTAGAGAGCTTTTAATATCAAAACTAGCATAAAATGTAAGTTTCCATGTGGGCTTCTCAATAAATCATGATCTCTTCAAAATATTAGGAGAGAATTATTGATATTCATTCAACAAAATGAAGAAATACATTAAGAAGGGGGAAGAGTTTAATATGTTAAATTTCTTTTTTAAGCTTAAAATGGCAGGATAATCCATTTCATCTGTAATAGGTTTTTCCTCAAATTAATTAGCAATGCATATCACCAAACTCAAAAGTTGAAATAACTGAAAAAATAGAGTTCAACTTACTTTGTGGGTTCCGTTTCTAGCAATGTGGCAGTAGACCAGTGTATTAGTCCGTTCTCACAATGTTAATAAAGACATACCTGTGACTGGGTAATTTATAAAGGTAACAGGTTTAATGGACTCACAGTTCCACATGGCTGAGGAGACCTCACAAATATGGCAGAAGGCAAGAAAGGGACATCTTACATGGTGGCAGGCAAGAGAGCATGTGCAGGGGAGCTCCCCTTTATAAAACCATCAGCTCTCATGAGACTTATTCATTACTATGAGAAGAGCACGGGAAAGACCTGCCCCCATGATTCAGTTACCTCCCAGCAGGTTCCTCCCACAACACGTGGGAATTATGGGAGCTATGATTCAAGATGAGATTTGGGTGGGGACATGGCCAAACTATATCAAGCAGTTATGATCAACCCTTCTGCTAAAAACAATACCAAATAAATAAATGCACGTGTAGTCTAACAAGAAAGTGCCAAACTTAGGCCAACAGCTGAGTGAAAGCAAGAAGCTGAGAATAATAGGAACACCGAAGGCCAGCTTTTATCTTGAGGGCATGTGAGAATCCTAGTTTTACTGAGTATCATTTGTTGACATTTCATGGGACTAGGGTGGGTGCTGGGACAGAAAAAAAAAAATCCTCAGGCCAAATCAAAGTGGGAAAGTCAAAGCAGAGTTCCCCTTTTCTTAACAGTGGGGACTCAAAAGTGCTGTGCTCTCCATTTAACTGTGAATTAGGAATAACTGTGTACCTGAGTGAAAATAGGGAAATTGCCTATCTCCAAACTTGGTACTGACTAGAGGAGTAAAATACCTTCCCTGAAAATAAATAACCACACAAGTTGCCATTTGCGTGGCTTCTCACATAAATTCACACTCTGTGGTCAGTAACACCTAAGGCCATGAATTTAGATTTGAGTGTTTCCAATGTTCCTCTACATGTAAGTGTTGTTAAGTTTTTCCTCTACATGTAAGACTTCTGCCAGAACTAGATGGCAAATCTCCCCAGGAGGAATCTTCTTTCCTCCAGTGCCTCAAAGAAACTTCACATGTAACTTTACAGGCAAAATGGGAAGCAGAGAGTTAAAAATCAATAGACACATAAGGGAACAAGACACCATAACGAAAGCCAGCAGAAACAACAGAAAGAACAATTAAACTCACCTTACATATAAAATGTATAAATTGTCATCATTGGGATAAAAGTAGTAACTCATTACCTTAGAAAACATTTAATTATCTTTCAACCATAAACATTTCATTTCACGATTTTTTAAGAATATAGAATGCTAATCTTTACTAATAAGACAGTATGCATTATAACATACTCAGTAAACTTTGGGAGTAATGCAACATCAGAGAGGCTAGCATACCTGGGAGGCTGCTTTTATTTCATTTGTGGGGGGAATATAGAGGATGAAAACTTGGACTCAAAATCAAAGATCTTTAATCTTATAATATACTTGCCCAAGGCCCCAACAAGTAATATATTTAACTCTAAGCTTTGCAGTGTTTATTTGCAAAATGGTCTTATAATATCCATATTACTAGTAGCCACAATGGGTTGCTGTGAGACTTGAGACAAAATATATGAAGAATTTATCAGAGCTCACCATATAATAATCTTTGAGTTCATCTTTTTGTAATTCCCATTCTTGCTCTTCCTGAGCTAGCCCCATAAGACACAGTAATTTACTCCCCTATGATTTATGGAGAATAAAGATGGTCTGCCGCCACTGTCGTCAATGAGTCAAATTTATCCCATGTATTTACCCTTCCTAGGTTCATGACTCCTAGTCTTCAGGTAGGTAAACTGGGCCTTTCATTTATGCACTTGAAATTGTGATGCATAATTATGCACCAGGTCTCAGTAAAATCTAAGGACTCAATAAAGACTCGTCTGTCAGAAAACATACAGTGACACAGTCACACGCCTTCACATTGTCTAGGCTCAGATACCCTGTGAAAGATCATCTCCCCCATGGACACACTTCTTGGGCTCTACCATCCCACCCTGGGTAGCCAGCCCTCTGCATCCTGCTTGAGCTCTGACACCCCATGCCAGGCTACCTCCTTCACCACAACACTTATTCTTGAGGAGGGTAAAGACATCTTCCTCATTTTTTCTGGTCACCACAGTGCCTGCCACGCTTCTGATCCCAACCTTGCTCACCTCCACCTGATCACTTTGGGCCTGAATTATTTTAGAAGGGAAAGGAAGAGCCATCCCATCCTAAAGTTAATCGTGAAGAAAGTGAGGCTAATCAGTTGATCTTGGAAGCAAACTGAAAGGACCTTTACTTTTTGAATTCTAGAATATATACTTACTTAAGTCTCCAAAGTGCTGTTCAAGTATTGAAGTCCCTTTTGTTTCTGAGGATGTTAGTATAGAACAGAATGTAGGAAAATGAATATAACAGACTAATGCATAGAGTTTATTGGCACAAATAAGTGAGAACAGCACTCTCAAGGAATCTCAAAATTTTGAAAATAAGTTTTCATTTCAATGAAGTAATCAACTGATTTCTTATTAGAAAGAACTGCAAGATAGAATAGCAGGGTGTCTTCACAGGAACTAATATTTGAGATTCACTGGCTAATTTATCTGAGAAATGCTTTCCTTCTTAACACTCTTCACTTGTCAAACTCCCTGATATCCAAAGACTGTAAATAATAAAGACTTTGTTAAACTAAGTCCCTAGAATGGACTTTTGAGGCTCTTTAAAACTTAGCTGGACAATATTCTCTTGGGTATTGTAAAGAAGGACTTTTGAGTTATTTCAGCATGCCTGCTTTGAAACATAAGGATCTTGATTAAGACAAAGGGGGAGAGGGACTCCCAGGAAGAAGCTGAAATTACTGTGTGTGAGGGAAAATGAGTGATGCCCTTTAGGTGTATCTCTGCTGTTTTATATTTTTTAAAGTTTCAACCATCCTTAGCATATCCACATATGGTAAAGCACAAATCAGAGTAAAAATATCATTGTCCCTTCTCCCAACTTCTTCTTAGGACATTTTAAACTAGACTATCTTTCTATGAAATTTTCATTTATAGCTAAGGCTGTTCATTCCATATATAGGAGCTGTTAATATCCAGGTTTACAGTAAATTACACACTTCGTCTCCTCAATAGAAGAGAAATCTTATCCAAGCCCTGTTCATTGCATTACATAATTCCATATGAAATTTCTATTATAATTCTCTTTTTATTACTCAGAACTCATTAAGAAAGAGATGTGCATTAAAACAATATGCACACAGTAAGTGTTATGATTTTCATGTGAAAATAAGTAGACAACTACTTTGTAACCTTTTATGCCATCGATTTGACATTTCTATTGGCCCACAAATATAAGTTAGGCTGCTAATCAGGTTCACTCACATACAAAGAGACTCTATTTGAATATTTTTAGATTATTTTTGGAAACATAATTCCAGTGCTTTAATATAAGTTTTCAGTAGCTTTGCTGTATTTTATTTTGGCTCAAAGAGGAAGAAGATGGAGATTTCCACATTCTCATACAAATAACGATATCATGAGAAATAGTCCATAGGATTTATTAGAACTGCATAGGTAATGGCTTTTCTAAATAATTTATAGTTGGAAAATGAACTGGATACCTGGGAGAACTGATCATTTTTAAAGACAAGTATTTCACTGCAAGTAGATGCTGCTGCTGAACAAGGTGCTGTAATTCTCAGTAGTTGTGTTCAGTCTGAAAAAGTGATTCTGTGTTGGAGACTAAGCTACTTGTCTCCCAAGTACTAAAGATCATACACGAAAGCTTTTTTTGAAGGTGACCTTTGAGGTTTGGGTTCTTAATTCAAATCTTTAGTTTAATTGAGGCTAAACTATGCTGTGAACATTGTGAAATCTTACAAAGATAAGAAGGATTCAGAAAGTATCAGTTTTTTGGTAGTCAAGGGTTCAGATTGGGGTTCATACCTTCTAGGGTTCAAGTCTCTGAAATGCTGCTTACCAACTGGATGACCTTGGCCATTACACTTTAGTATAAATTAACCTTCAATTTTTGACTATTAAAATAAATATATATGTGTCTAATACAAATATGCTTATATATTTATAATATAAAAGTATATATATATATGTATGTGTGTATATATATATAGCACCTGCTTCTTAAAGTGGCTGAGGATTAAGATACAATGCACTGCAAATTATTTATCATAATGTAAAGTAAGTACAGTTGTCTTTCAGTATCCTCAGGGTATTGGTTGCAGAATATCCTTCAGATAACAAAATCCATTGATGCTCCAATCCCTGCTATAAAATGATGTAGTATTTGCATATAACCCATGTACAGCATTCCATATATTTTAAATCATCATTAGATTACTTATAATACCTAATATGATGTAATTCTATGCAAACAGTTGTTCTACTGTATTGTTTAGGGAAAAATGACAAGAAATAAAAAGTCTGTACATGTTTAATACAGACACAAGTTTTTTTCTTGAATATTTTAAATCCACTGTTGGTTGAATCCATAGATGCAAAACCCATGAATATGGAGGGCTGACTATATATGGTGATATGGTTTAGCTGTGTCCCCAACCAAATCTCATCTTGAATTGTAGTTTCCATAATCCCCATGTATCATGGGAGGAACCCCATGGGAGGTAATTGAATCATGGGGGCAATTACTTCCATTCTGCTGTTCTGGTGGCTGTGAGTGAATTCTCATGAGACCTGAAGGTTTTATAAGGGGCTTTTTCTCCTATTGCTCAGCACTTCACCTTCCTGCCACTACGTGAAGAAGGATGTGTTTCCTTCCCCTTCTACAATTATTGTAAGTTTCCTGAGGCCTCCCTAGCCATGTGAACTGTGAGCCAATTAAACCTTTTACAATTTCATTTATAAATTACCCAGTCTCAGGTATGTTTTTATTATCAGTGTGAGAATGGACTTAATACAGTAAACCAGGTAGTGGGATGCTGCTGTAAAGATACCTGAAAATCTGGAAGTGACTTTGGAATTGGAAATAGGCAGAATTTGGAAGAGTTTGGAGGACTTAGAAAAAGATAGGAAAATGTGGGAGAGTTTCAAACTTGCTAAAGACTTGGGGGTCTCAGAAGACAGGAAGATGTGGAAAGTTTGGAACTTCCTAGAGACTTGTTGAATAGCTTTGACCAAAATGCTGATAGCAGTATGGTCAATAAAGTCTAGGCTTAGATGTCTCAGATGTAGATAAGAAACTTATTGGGAACTGGATTAAAGGTCACTCTTTCTATGTAAAGAGACTGATGCCTTTTTGCCCCTGCTCTAGAAATCTGTGGAACTTTGAACTTGAGAGAGATGATTTGGGGTATGTAGAGGAAGAAATTTCTAAGCAGCAAAGTGTTCAAGAGAAAGTAGAGCATAAACGTTTGGAAAATTTGTAGCCTGACAATGTTATAGAAAAGAAAAACGCATTTTCTGGGGAGAAATTCAAGCCCACTGCAGAAATTTACATAAGTAATGAGGAGCCCAGTGTTAATTGCCAAGCCAATGGGGAAAATGTCTCCAGGACATGTCAGAGAGCTTCGCAGCAGCCCCTGCCATCACAGACCTGGAGGTCTAGGAGGAAGAAACAGTTTCATGGGCTGAACCCAGGGCTCCCACTGCTGTGTGCAGCCTAGTGTCTTGGTGTCCTGCATCCTAGCTGCTCCAGCCATGGCTAAAAAGGGACAAGGTACAGTTCAGGCTATAGCTTCAGAGGGTGAAATCCCCAAGCCTTGGCCGCCACCACATGGTGTTGAGCCTGCAGGTACACAGAAGTCAATAATTGAGGTTTGGGAATATCTGCCTAGATTTCAGAGGATGTATGGAAATGCCTGGAGGTCTAAGAAGAATTTGCTACAGGGGAAGAGCCCTCATGGAGAACCTCTGCTAGGGCAGTGCAGAAGGTAAACATGGGGCCAGAGCCTCCAAATGGAGTCCCCACTGGGGCACTGCCTAGTGGAGCTGTGAGAAGAGGACCACTGTCCTCCAGATCCAAAAATGGTAGATCTACTGATAGCTTGCACTGTATACCCAGAAAAGTCTCAGACATTCAACACCAGCTGTGAAAGCAGCCAGGAGGGTTTGTACCCTGCCAAGCCACAGGGACAGAGCTGCTCAAGGCCATCGGAGCCAACCTCTTGCATCAGACTGACCTGGATGTGAGACATGGAGTCAAAAGAGATCATTTTGGAACTTTAAGGTTTAGTGACTGCCCTATTGGATTTTGGACTTGCATGGGGCCTGAAGCTCCTTTGTTTTGGCCAATTTCTCCCATTAAGAATGGATGTATTTACCCAATGCCTGTACCCCCATTGTATCTAAGAAATAACGAACTTGCTTTTGATTTGGCAGGCTCATAGGTAGAAGGGACTTGCTTTGTCTCATATAAGACCTTGAACATGGACTTTTGAGTTAATGCTGGAATGAGATAAGACTTTAGGAGTATGTTGGGAAGGCATTATTGGGTCTTAAAATGTGAGGACATGAGATTTGGGAGGGGCCAGGGGTTGAATGATATGATATGGCTGTGTCCCCACCCAAATCTCATCTTCAATTATAGTTCTCATAATCTTCACATGTCATGGGAGGGACCCAGTGGGAGGTAATTGAATCATCGGGTGGTTACCCCCATGTTGCTGTTCTCATGACAGTGAGTGTCCATAGTAGTTTGGACAATAGTGAGAGAGTTCTCACAAGATCTGATGGTTTTATAAGGGGCTTTTCTCCCTTTGCTTGGCACTTCTCCTTCCTGACACCATGTGAGGAAGGACATGTTTGCTTCCCCTTCTGCCATGATTGTAAGTTTCCTGAGACCTTCCCAGCCATGCTGAACTGTGAGTCAATAAAACCTCTTTCCTTTATAAATTATCCAGTCTTGAGTATGTCTTTATTAGCAGTGTGAGAACAAACAAATACATATGGTAAGTTCTCTATTAAGTGTAACTCTTATAAGTGATAAGGCAGAATGAGCTCTTCCAATCAGGGCTTAAAATATAAAGAGTATTATCCTCCATATTATAGAAACATGTTTTGTTAATCATGGCCAGTTTAGCAATTTACATTAAATTACTCTTTTCCAAATATGACTTTGCTATGAAGCTATACTTCCCTTAGCTGAAGGAAAGAATGTCTCCCAAGCTAGTACAGGGAAAAGTAGGGAATATCTCCGAAACTAGTAAAGGGAAAAGCAAGGTCCATATACAAATATTTTAAAAGTAACAATTTTCTTAGCATGAAATGGATTCTCTCTGGTGCTTAGTTGATATTCTGAGTATTTTACTGAGAGCTTCAAACTGCCATAAAAACGTGGGTTTTGTAGATAGGACTCACTGGCTCTGCTGACAACACCTTCTGAGAAAACACATTAGGATATGACATTCTTATAGAGCTGATTGTTGCTAAAATCAGAATTATATTTCATAGGATTGATCAATAGAAATCATTAACTAGGTGTCAGACCTGCCTTCCATATCCTGCACCACCATGCTGTTATATAGTCAGAAAGACGTTTCCTCACTACACAAGGGTCCTCCATCATTAATGCCTCTTTAATAAAAACTCTTCTCAAGGCCGCTTTACTTCCAAAGGAAGCTGCAGTCATTCACTGCAAGGGCCATCAAAAGGCATCAGATCCCATCGCTCAGGGCAATGCTTATGCTGATAAAGTAGCTAAAAAAGCAGCTAGCGTTCCAACTTCCATCCCTCATGGTCAGTTTTTCTCCTTCTCATCTGGTCACTCCCACCTACTCCCCTACTGAAACTTCCAACTGTCAATCTCTTCCCATACAAGGCAAATGGTTCTTAGACCAAAGAAAATACCTCTTGTTCTGGGTAGACACTTTCACTGAATAGAGAGATGCCTTTCCCACAAGGTCTGAGAAGGCCACTGCAGTCATTTCTTCCCTTCTGTCAGACATAATTCCTTGGTTTGACCCCTGCACCTCTATACAGTCTGATAACGGACAGGTCTTTAATAGTCAAATCACCCAAGCAGCTTCTCAGGCTCTTGGTGTTCAGTGGTGCCTGGTTTTACCTCAGACTGCCACCCTTAAGTCTCCCTTTAAGTGGAGAGAAGATCTTCAGTGACAAAGTACACTCCAATACTTTCACCCTGATGAAGTCCTATTCTTTACTTTTATACTTACTCTTATTCTCGTTCCCATTCTTATGCCACCCTCTACCTCTCCCCAGCCATCTCCACCACACTGTCAAATCCCAGTCACTCTCTCCTAGCCATTTCTCATCCTTCTTTAACAAACGATTGCTGGCTTCGCATTTCTCTTTCCTCCAAAATTACTGAGACCTCGACTTACTACTAAAAAAAAAGGCCGGGGTGGGGGGATCTCTGTATATTTTTAAATGAAGAGTGCTGTTTTTCCCTAAATCAATCTGGCCTGATATATGATGACATTAATAAAAAAACTCAAAGATAGAGCCTAAAAGCTTGCCAGCCGAGCAAGTAATTATGCTAAACCCCCTTGGACCCCTTGGACACTCTCTAATTGGATGTCCTAGGTCCTCCCAATTCTTAGTCCTTTAATACCTGTTTTTCTCCTTCTCTTATTTGGACCTTGTGTTTTCCGTTTAGTTTCTCAGTTCATCCAAAGCCATATCCAGGCTATCACCAATAATTCAGTATGACAAATGCTCCTTCTAACAACCCCACAATATCACCCCTTACCCCAAAATCTTTCTTCAGTTGAATCTCTCCCACTGTAAGTTCCCACACCACCCCAATCCTGCTCGAAGCAGCCCTGAGAAACATCACCCATTTTCTCTCCATACCAACCCCAAAAATTTTCGCCACCCCAACACTTCACTATTTTGTTTTGCTTTTCTTATTAATATAAGAAGACAGGAATGTCAGACCTCTGAGCCCAAGCTAAACCATCATATCCCCTGTGACCTCCACGTATACATCCAGATCACCTGAAGTAACTGAAGGATCCACAAAAGAAGTGAAAATAGCCTTAACTGGTGACATTCAACCATTGTAATTTGTTTCTGCCCCACCCTAACTGATCAATGTACTTTGTAATCTCCCCCGCCATTAAGAAGGTTCTTTGTAATTCTCCCCACCCTTGAGAATGTACTTTGTGAGATTCACCCTCTGCCCAAAAAGCATTGCTCCTAACTCCACCGCCTATCCCCAAACCTGTAAGAACTAATAATAATCCACCACCCTTTGTTGACTCTCTTTTCGGACTCAGCCCGCCTGCACCCAGGTGAAATAAACAGCCTTGTTGCTCACACAAAGCCTGTTTGGTGGTCTTTTCACATGGACATGTGAGACACTAGGGTGCCACATAATTAGATTAAAAAACCAAAATATAATATATAAGGAGCTCTTCAGAGTAAAACTTAGCTGCTATTTGTTTTGATTATTGATTCCTTTCAGTTTAGTATCCTTATCTAGTCTCTGGTTAGTCATCTGGTCAGAGCCAAATGGAAATCTATTATGTTTATTTCTCTCAGTTTCAAGATAAATACTGCAGCAACTATAAGATCAGTTTATTATGTGACTATTCATGGGTTGGAACTAGAAAACCATTAAAGAAAAAAAACAGTCTCAGGGCTAACTTAAAAGCTCAGCCTTTCTTGAGGGATTTATTGTCTTTTTGGTCCTCCCCAACCCTGGCCTTTGATTTCAAAGCCTAATATAACAATTGTACTATGTTGCCTTTACAAATATTAATGATGAACATGATTAAAAGTTGTGTCAATTTTTCTGAACTTCACACTTATAGAGAGAAAGACCTGAATTTCTATGATACCTTCTTTTAGATGACGAGAGGAATCTCAGACTAAAAATGGACTCATAACCTTCCTTGTCCCTGTACTTGGAGAATGTAAACCACTATTCATATCCTTGATAATCCCTTCTATCTCAATCTCTCATCTTCACTTCACCACCAAATTATCATGATGATTTCACATTCTGAATGGATGTCACATCTGCCCCGATTTTTTCATGTTCACTATCATTTTAATGCAAACCACCATCATGTCTGGCCTGAAATGTAGAAATAGTTTGGTGCCTCCCATGTTAGTCCTCTCCAGTCCATTCTCTACACCATAACCAAATAGATCTTCTTAAAAATCACATCTGCTCATACCACACCTAACTTGTAACCCTTCAAATCTTTTCTATTTTTCCTAAAGTAAACTTTAAATCTTTGACAAGGTTACCAGTGTGATGGCTTCTATGTCCTTCCCTCCTCCTTAGTCACTCTGTTCCAGCCACACAGCCCCCTCTTCCTCCACCATGCAAAGCAGTTTCCCATGTTAAGTTCTTCTTTCCTGCTTTTCTTCTCCCTATATTATTCCATGGTTCAAGTGTGATCCACTCTTATACCTTCTCCTGGAAACCTGTATTTTCCCCTCATATTATTTGTGTCATGAGGACAATAATTACATTTTGTTCATATTGTAGCCTTGGTGTCTAGTCAGGTGCCTGGTATAGGTGCTAAAAGAGTTGAATAAATGAGTGAGAAAAGAAGAAGAAGGGGATAAGGATTTTTAGATCATTAGCTTCAAAGGTAGGGAGCTTTTTATGAAGTACACCAATTGTTTCTCTAAAGACTGAATGGGAAAAGTGATTAAATGTAAACTAGAGTAGTTTACACATGAAGAACTTAGCCAACAGGGACAAGCAAAAAAAAAAAAATCTGTCAAAGATTTGACTAAGACATTCCCCTGCATATCTGTATTAATGCTGTCTTTGAACATCTTGAAAGCCAGTGATTATAGGAAAACATATGGTGGTGATAAAGTCTTGTGCATTTATTTTGATGTCGTATGTTTTGATATGAGACAACTTTCAAAATATCATTGACGTGTTTGTCTAGTTGAGTCTTTGATACGCAGGCTTCCCAATTCCCTGGACCCTAATCTGGCTGTCATCACTTCTGCTTGCTTAAGGTGGAGTACTCTGGAACCAGGTGCACTTCAATTAATGATGAAGTTTCCATTTCGGATTTATTTCTAGTCTACATAAACTAAGCCAAGTGTCTTGAAAACTTCAAAAATGCATAGTGCCTGGAAATCACTCCATGGCAGAAAGCTGCCATTATTGGAAAGTGCACACACAAGCACGCCCATTCCTTTCTTTAATCAAATGTAGTCCTAATTCTGTCTCTCCACCTGCCTCCTGATGGAGGAGTCTGACAGGTCTTGGGCCAAAGAGAGGTTCTTGTTCCTATCATGCCTTGCTGTTTAAAACCAATTGCAGTGGAGGCCAGGCGCAGTGGCTCACGCCAGTAATCCTAGCACTTTGGGAGGCCAACGTGGGCAGATCGCCTGAGTTCAGGAGTTTGAGACCAGCCTGGCCAACATGGTGAAACCCTGTTTCTACTAAAGATACAAAAAAAAGAAGAAAAGAAAAGAAATTAACTGGGAATAGTGGTGCACACCTATAGTCCCAGCTACTCGGGAGGCTGAGGCAGGAGAATCGCTTGAACCTGAGAGGCAGAGGTTGCAGTGAGCTGCCGAGATCACACCTCCAGCCTGGGCAACAGAATGAGACACTGTCTTAAAGAAAATAATGGCTGTGATCAATCAGTAAGGTTCTGGAGGCTCCAAACTGTGCCAGGCATTAACGTCTGGGTGCTGAGTTGCTTGGTAGTCTGGGGGTGAGTTGGGAAGGAAAGGACTCACTTGTCTCAGTGAAGTGGCTGTTTAACAGTCTGTACAAAAGTGTTTCCATATGTAGACAAACAGCATATGTAGACAAACAGGATATGTAGACAAACAGCATATGTAGACAAACAGTGTAGAAAATGTTGTAAGCAAAATACCGGTTCTGACTCAATTATCTATTCCTTGTAATTGCTTGATCCATAACAAGTTTTGTTGGCAGAACTACTGCTGTTGTTGGTGTAGAACATTTTACTTTGAATATTTTAATTTAAAGTCTATTTTGAAGTTTTGATCTAATTTCATCCATTTGGTAATGACAAAATAGATACTATCTTTTATATCATTAGCTCTCAGTGTGTGGTCTCCAGACCAGCAGTATCCATATCACCTTGGAACTTGGTAGAAACATAATGTAAATTTTCTGTTTATATCTAGAAGTACTGGGGTGGGGCCCAGATATCTGTTTTAAGAAATCCTCCTGGTGGTTTGGATGCACCCTCAGTTTTAGAGTCAATGCATTAGCTCATCAGTTCACTCCACACACGTGTCAGAATATCAGCACTTCTGACAGTGTTAGACCCACGCAGGTGTTTGTGAGTCACATGGCTGCTGAATGATCAGTGGGCTCAAGCACCAGCCAGTAACTTATTCTTGAGCATTTACCTCCCAGCAGGCAACTCAAATGCATGGTTCAAAAACATCACAAATGATATGTGTCCTAGACATTCACAGTCACTGCTAATTATCAAAATCATAAAATGTAAACCTGTTAATGTCAGTAGTCTACTATATTTATAGAAAGCATTAAATCAAAGTGGTGAAAAAGATTTTAAAGGCTGAATAATTAATAGGACCTGGATTTACATTCCTTTACTCACATTTGATTTACTTTTTAAAAACTGAATTTTTTTGAAAGCAGGTAAAATGGTGCTGCTATTTTTAAAGAAACTCTAGAAGTCAGATTATCATTCTACCTGGGAAGGACATATCTATAAAAAAAATCTGGGTCACTATATTGTCCTTAAAAAGAGCTTACTTGAAAAATTATAGTTAGAATATAAAGATTAGATTCCCAATCCTTTTCAAAGGAAAAAGATACATACAGTTTTTCAGGTCATTTCTGAATTCAGTGAGACTTCAATCATCTCTCTATCAATAGGGGTCCCCAATTCAAACATCACCACATGCAGCAAAGAAATGTTCTGAGTGTTTTACTGGTTCTTACCCAAGCTCAAATTTTTTTGGAAATACTCTTATTACATATTCATTTCTCTTCTTGAAAGATATACTCTGATTATATAAAATCTGCTCTTTAGTTTATGGATAGGAATTATAGTTGAGCAATAAAAATAAAAAGTTCAAAAGTAGAGGTCCAAGCCTATAATGGTTCATAGAAAAACAAACATTGACAAAGTACTGGATAAATATTCTCATCTGGAAGTATTAATCACAGCTCCAATTACACAATGGGAGTGAAAACTCTTGAGTATTTATTTTAAAAGTATTTGTTCCTTTATGCAATTTTCTTCTTAATTATAAATATGTTCTCCTCTATTGTGTTATGTTTAGGTACATTTATATCTCTAGGCCTTTATCCACATTTTTGCTTTCTTACAGGGAACACAGTATGCTTCATTTTCCACTTTTGTATAGCTTCCATTATTGCTTCTAACTCTAGAAGTCCAATTCTACTTCTGCAAGCAGCCATTGCTCCTGTGGTCACCCTGTGATGTTTGTAATGGAGGCTCTGAAAAGTGTTGTCTGCTCAGAGCCTCATTATCTATAGAAAATTGCACCTTCCTCCTTCCACGTGTTTTTATATTACTATTCAAGGCCTGGCCTACCCTGTGGTTGTACAGATTGGATAAGGGACAAGAGTGAAATATGGCTGAGTTCCCCTCTCCAAGCTCTCACCCTAGAAGTGAACTGTGGTGTTCTGGAGGAAGAGAAACATTTTGAATACATCTACACCGAGTATGTGCCTCCTTGTAAATATCTGTTCCATGGTGTATTAAGCCATTCTTTCATAAAGAAATACCTGCGACTGAGTGATTTATAAAGATTTAATTGACTTATGGTTCTGCAGGCTGTACAGGAACATGGTAGCATCTGCTCAGCTTCTGGGGAGGCCTCAGGAGACTTACAATCTTGGCAGATGGCAAAGGGGGAGCAGCTGTCTCACGTGGCAAAAGCAGGAGCAAGAGCGAGGTGGGGATGGTGCCACACACTTTTAAATAACCAGATCTGATAGGAATTCACTATCACGAGGACACCACCAATTGGATGGTGCTAAACCATTCATCAGAAATCTGCCCCCACAATTTAGTCACCTCCCATAAGGCCCTGCTTCCAACATGCAGGAATACATTTCAGCATGATATTTGGGTAGGGACAAATATCCAAACTAAATCACATGAATAGTACCTTTTTATTTTTCACACAACCAAATGAGCCTTGCTCCCAGAGTTGCTGGTGCTCCTGTCCCTGGTTTAAAGGCAAACTCATGTTTGAAGCAGGATAAATCAGTGCCCTCGTTTGATGCCAAATATGGGAAGAAAATTCTTATTGAATACATTCAATGTTCTAGTGACTGCATTTGATGTTTTAAATAATTTTCTTATTATCATCCCTATGTTTTAGAGGAGGTAAGATTTGGTTCAATATTTGGTCCAAGATCTTTGTGTTAAAGCATACAAAACAGGGATTTATGGCTCTCAGATCAGCGTTCTGTGTTCCTCACACACTGTAACTGTGATCTGGCTATGGTATTTGCCATTTTGTTATTTCTGGGTACAAGTCTCCAAACAATGTTTGTTCTCCAAACAAACCGATTGATGAGAGATTTTGTTGTAAGATTATAAAACGTATGTTTGAATTACAACTAGTACATTTAACCTAATGCCAGCTGCTCTCAACTCACCATTGAAGATAAAATGTAGCTTACTCATAGATTTATGATTATTTAGTCTACTATTGAATAAAATTAGAGGTGATTATATAAGTTAGCATTCAGTTTTAGCTGCTTATCACAAGAACAAAAATAAAAGTGATAAAGCAAAAGAATTTTTCTCCCTCGCATAAAGCATTTAGTGTTAGGAAGTCCAAGTATGATCTGGTAGTTCTAGAAAATGTACAGGGACATAAGACCTTCCTATCCTGCTGCTGGTCACCTCATGGTCCGAGATGGTTTGTTAGAGTCCTCTCTATCTGCATTCCAGGCCGCAGGAAGGAGGAAGGGGATCGGTGGGGACTTGCTCTTACTTTTGGAGAGATTCCATCAGTAACATATAAATAACACTTTCACTTCAATTAGAACTTGGTCACATGACCACATCTAGCTATAAAAGAGGCTGGAAAATACACTCCTTCAGTTGGATTGGCATGTGTCCAATTAAAAATTGGTGTTCTTATAAATAAAGAAGGACAGACTAGATCATGAAAGGCACCTGATAGGCTCCGCACAATGCTGTTTTGCTGGGGGCTCACCTGAGCTGGGAAAGGAAACTAAACTGCCAGATACTGGGAGAAGCTGATTCTCAAGCCAAAAATAGAAGAGGTAAGCCTGTAATCACTAATTGCCATGGTATAACAAAGAGTGTAAGACAGGAGAAGGCGCCAACTCATCCTGCTCCATTTTCCTCTGTTTCCTCTGTGGAATTGTTTATATGTTGAAGGTCAGATGTATCAGTATAGACTTGGGAGTTGTGTTACTGTTGAGGGAGCACTGAACAAAAGATTCCAGCAGTTTTGTAGACTCTGAAGTCAAGGAAGGAAGAGGAGGGCTAGGAGTAGAAAAGTACTTGGTGCTGAGACTGATTGGGAAAAACTGTCTTCAAGGTTCCCCCTCCACTACAGTAAGGAGGCCTTAGTAGAGACACCTGTTGAGAATCTCTGCCCAAGGCGTCAGGCAAGGAGACCTAGGAATGAGGTCTCTGGGTTAGTGATGGGAATATATTAAGAGCACAACTGGCCAGGGAACCTGAGTCCTTGATTGCAACTCTCTTTGGAGACCCCAGTGCACTGGCTGTACACCACGTCAGGGTAGGAAGGGCAGCTTTGCCCCCGAACTCTGTCCAGGTAAAGTCTCTGTAATTGCTTATGGTAGGGCCTGAAAATCGCTATTTAGGGTTGCAAACAGGAGCCTGACTTCACTAACTCGTGTTTTCTTACAGCTTCTCCCACCTCTAGTATTCAACCATGTGAACTGAAAGCTGCACTCTAATACATAACTCTTGAGTTTTCTTCTTAGTTTTTTAAACGTCATTTTATTTTCCCGCTAGGAAAACGTACCATTTCAGTAGGGAGGAATGGTCTTTTTGTCAGTTTCACCAAAACATCGCTTTATTTTGTATCCCATTGGTTTCTGTACTTAGTTATGCATTCAATATCTACCACTGATGTTTTGTAAGAATATGGTAAACACGGATCTGCTGTGTTGCAGTGTCTAGCACAGGAACCTTCCTTTCCTCTTTATTTCCCAGAGGCAGGCCCTTTCAGTCTCCTCTGTTGGAGATAGGCACCCTTTTCTATTATACTGTAGGGCATGCGTTATGTGCCCCCAAAATAATTGTTGATTTATACAAAGATTATCTCCTTTTTAAAGCAAAAAGAAGCTGAAATTCCAAACAGCAGTAAAAGAAAGTGATGTAAAACATTAATATATATGTAAATGTGTTAACAACAGTGCTGTAATAGGAATCCAGAGAATGAATGAGAACTTTTCTCAGGACCCTGGCAGAAAGATGAAGCACTGGGTTGCCCATAGGAGGATACCAAGGCCTAGTTTTCATTGTTCGTCGTCGTTTCTTCCCTTTGTACGCAGCAGGTAAAGATACAGAAGGAAAACCAGCCGGGCGCGGTGGCTCACACCTGTAATCTCAGCACTTTGGGAGGCTGAGGCGGGCAGATCACGAGGTCAGGAGATCGAGACCACCCTGGCTAACACGGTGAAACCCCATCTCCGCTAAAAATACAAAAAATTAGCTGGGCGTGGTGGTGGGTGCCTATAGTCCCAGCTACTCGGGAGGCTGAGGCAGGAGAATGGTGTGAACCCAGGAGGGGGAGCTTGCAGTGAGCCGAGATCATGCCACTGCACTCCAGCCTGGGTGACAGAGCAAGACTCCGTCTCAAAAAGAAAAAAGAAAAGAAAAGAAAGAAAGAAGAGAAAACCAACACAATAGGATAGTCAGATATGAGAAGAAAGGGGAAGGAGGAAACGATGGTGAAGGCTGCTGTGGTCTGAATTTCTAAGTTGAACTCCTTATTCCTAAGATGATGATATTAGGAGGTGGGGCTTTGGGAGGTGACCAGGTCATAAGGGCGAAATCCCCTTGATTAGGATTAGTGACCTTATAAAAGAAGCCCTGGAGAGACCCCTCACCCTTTCCACCATGTGAGGACGCAGACAGAGACATCGTCTCCTAGCCAGGTAGTAGGCCCTCACCAGACACAGAATCTGACTTGATCTCGGACTTTCAACTTTCTAGAACTGTGAGAAATAAATTTCTGTTCCTTATAAGCCACACAATTTATGGTATTTTATCATAGCAGTCTGAGTGGACTAAGACAAAGATTTTTCAAGCTGCATATAGAAGATGTTGATTTAGCTAATGTGGAGTTCTGACTCTGCTGCCAATCATTGCTATGCATATCATTGACCAAAAAGGAAAACCAGTAAAAGAAGGAATTTTCTTGTAGAATGGAGATATAGACTGTGAAACTGGTGTTAAGCATGCTAGATTTTAGGTAAATATGTATGTAATGAAAATCCAGGAAGCAGTTTGAGATGTGTGTTAAAATTAAGAGGGCACAGGTCTAGAGATGTTGATTTGGGTCATTATTCAATTAATGATTATCATTAAATCATTAAACACACATACACAATAAAATAACAACCATCACAAATACAAAAGCAGATAAAAATCACTGAGGGGGAAATATACTAATGAGGTTTTATCTAACTCCACATCGAAAAGCAAAAGCATATACCACTTAATAATAATGGTGAACACCATAGAGATGCTATCTCTTAAGAATTCCAGAATAATACTTAGTCTACAAAGTGTGGCACTTAGATTACGACTTATAAATATACTTTGATTTTAGCGTTCAGTCACATGAAAATCTGACTTGATATTATACCCTGAAGAAGAGTCCATTTCCAAAATAAGAGCAATATAGGTTAGAAAACATAATATATTATTTGGAATTAATAAAAATCAGGAAAAGAGGGGTATAGGTAAGGAAATATATTTGGGACTGACTGTATTTCACTTTCTTGTTAAAGAGGCTATTTTGCATTGGAGGATGCTTGAGGTTGGCTGATTTAAAAGGGTAAAAATAGAGACTGAGTATGGTGGCTCATGCCTGTAATCCCAACACTTTGGGAGGCTGATGGTGGGGCAGATCATGAGGTCAGGAGTTCGAGACCAGCCTGACCAACATGATGAAAACCCGTCTCTACTGAAAATACAAAAAGTAGACAGGTGTGGTGGCATGTGCCTGTAATCACAGCTACTCAGGAGGCTGAGGCAGGAGAATCACTTGGACCCAGGAGGTGGAGGTTGCAGTGAGCCAAGATCATGCCACTACACTCCAGCCTGGGTGACAGAGCAAGACTCCATCTCAAAAAAAAAAAAAAAAAAAGAATTGAAAAGTACTCTGTTTCTTTGTAAAATAATATATTTTCCCTTGACCATCCTATTGCTTAAGAATAAACAGACTTATACAGACTTATGTATTTCTTTCAATAAAATATCAAGTTTGTTTCATAAAAGATGTTTCAACTCTTTAATCATATATTAAACTAGTGATAGATTCAGCTTGTATCAGTCTAGGTCATTGTGTCCCTGGGAAGCATCAGCTCCCGCCCCTGGATATGTACCAAGATGATGCTATTCTGTTACTGCTGAACTATTGTATCCCTTGGGGTCAGAAGAATTTATAACCCAAATCATCTAAGTGTTATCCCTGTCCCCCATAAATCATAAGCTTTGACCACTCTGAATCTAGGAACAATGCATGTCGTTTCTTTTTTTCTTTTTTTTTTTTTTGGAATTTAGGTTGCTCACTGTATAGCACAGGTGTAATTTATGTGTATTTGTGGTACACTGCTACATCTTGAGTTCAGAACTCTTCTTGTTTATCTTCTCTTTCTCCTTAAAATTCATCCTTTAGGGTTTTCATCAGAAGGGGCAAATGAAATGTACAAACTAGAAAATTATCTTGCTTTGTGTAGACAAACTCACTTGCCAGTCTTTCATAGAAAGATCTTATTGTATTTAGGATATGTATTTAGGATATGATTACCTTTCTAGAAATAAAGGGTATAGAAAGACTGGTGATAGAAAGCCTTTCCTTATGCTCTCTCTTTAATTTCTCTTCAACTGCACAATGCCCTTTCAGGCACCAGATCCAAATCATTCATTAATATCTCTTCCCAGGGTTGGATCTTATCAGTATCTGATATGGTTTGACTGTGTCCCCACCCAAATCTAATCTTGAATTGTAGCTCCCATAATCCCCACATGTTGTGGGAGGGACCTGTTGGGAGGTAGTTGAATCATGGGAGCAGGTTTTTCCCATGTTATTCTCGTGATAGTGAATAAGTCTCATGAGATCTGATGGTTTTATATAGGACAGTTCACCTGCACGTGCTCTCTTGCCCCCTGCCTTGTAAGATGTGCCTTTGCTCCTCCTTTGACTTCCACCACGTTTTGAGGCCTCCTCAGCTATGTGGAACTGTGAGTCTGTTAAATCTCTTTTTCTTTATAAGTTAGCCAGTTTGGGGAATTTCTTCGTAGCAGTATGAAAATGAGCTAATACAGTATCATATCTATTGTTCATTGAAGTTAAGATGTAAACTCTTCTAAGTCTATTTACATTTTTAAGCTTTGTCTTCAAAGTAAAATGAAAATTTGGCTTCTCACATGGGAATTTGTGGATTATAAATCTGATTTTATGGTAGTAGTATAAACATATTTTTGGTACAAGAGAAGGGTAACAGTACTGCCCACAGGACAGTTTAGATCCTCTCTCCTTTCCAAACATCTTATGAAAATAAAAGGAAACTTTAAATGTTTCTTCTTTGACTTTCTCAAATAGCATCTGTTTCTGAAAAATGAACATTTCCAGTGTCAGAGAGTTAAAACTGCCTGTCAACAACTTTTGAACAGTTAACTACCACAGTGATCCCATGTGTACAAAGCATCCTGTCTTGCAATTATTAGAATATGAAGGAGGCAATTCATATACATCAGCACAGATTGATTTATTTTTAAAATAAACAGTACTTGACTACTTAAGGGGGAAAGCAAAGTTAGACCCCCCACTTCATAAAATGCATCTAAATAAACCATAATATAATACTAAATTATTAAGTGTATATTATAATAAATATACATAATACTGAGTCATAAAAGAATAAGAAGAAAATAACACATGAAAAGAGAGGTTTTCTAAGTAGAAAGACAAAGAAAGAAGCATAAAGGAAAAAATATATATATTTGGAAAAAGGTTAACATCTATATGTGATCAATAATTAGACAAAAATGAGAACACTTGGGCACATGTATTATACAATAAAGTTAATATCTACAATGTATAAAGAATCCTTAGAGTGCAATAATAAAAAGGATGTATGACCCTATAAAAATAAGCCAAAGATATGAATTGAAGGCACTCACAGAACTAATCAATGTAAAAAGTAACAAGGCCAACTTCATTAATATTCAGAGAAATACATTTTAAAAGAGAAAATTGCAATTTTTTACCTATCAGATTGATCAGTGCTTTCTTTTATCTGGTACTTAAACAAAGAAAAAATGATCTATTTAAGCCAAGTAGAAATAGCTGTGTTGGATTTCTAGAAAGATAACATGTTGACTTCCTTCAACATATTCTTTCTAAAATGGATTTTAAAGGGCACATTTATCCATATTTAACGAAAGTGTCCAAATATTAAAAAATAGAATAATACAGTAAGGTCCCTAGTACTCATCAACTAGATTCAACATTTATCAAGATTCTAAGGCAATTTTGATCAATTTTTTTTTTTACTTTATAACCTAATCTTAGATATAATGCAAATATATAGTACATTGCAAAAGACTTATGTGCAAATGACTTGGCCCTGCACTTCAACTTCTGGGATATTATTCTAAGATAATCTGGAATTTGAATATTGATTTATGTTCCAGATGTTAAAAACAATTGAAAATAGCCTAAAAGTTTACTTTTTCTAAATGAATATTTATGTTATTCATAAAATCAGGCAGAAATGAGTTGCTCTGCTTAACCAAAGAGTTGGGACTCAGTCCAAATCATTAGACTCCAATAGCCCTGCTCTTTTCACAGCTTTTCCTAAAAACTAACAGGTATTGGCTCAGTGATTTCATACTTGGATTCATATCTTATAAAAGCTCTGAGGTTGATGCTACAGTTACCCCTATTTCCCAGACAAGGATGAGTAAATGGCTCAATACTAACACACTGAAGTCACTAGCATCTGGGTACCCAGCCTCCAGAGCTTCCATGTTAAAGTACTAAGCCAATTACTGCTATGCCAAAATAAGAAAATAGAACTGCTTCAAAAATGGAATTAATAAAGCATGAATCCAGAATGATGAATCCTGACAACATGTCTATTATTTAATTAGCTTTGTGTTGTTTTTTTCAAAAAGGCATTTATTTTTCTTTTTAATTTGATTTTCATATTGTCTAACTAAAGCACATGACCTATATACATTTGGGAAGAGCCTGATCTGTAGGAAAAAAATATATTTCAGTTCTTGCGTAGGACTGAACTTTCGTACAAGACTTTTTCTTGTTGTTTATAAATATTTATAATAAAATATAGTTAAAATATATTTTAAATATAGTTTAAAATAAAATATAAAAAATATAGTGGGAATTCTAATAATTACAAGACAGGATGCTTTGTACACATGGGATCACTGTGGTAGTTAACTGTTCAAAAGTTGTTGACAGGCAGTTTTAACTCTCTGACACTGGAAATGTTCTTTTTTCAGAAACATGCTATTTGAATAAAGTAAAAATAAAATAAAATATAGTTATAGTTTTATAATAAAATATATTTTATAATAAAATGTAGTAAAAATAAAACTATATTTTATAATAAAATATAGTCATTTTACAATAAAGTATAGTTTATTTATATTAAAATAAAATGTACTTAATAAAATAAAATTTAAAAACCTTACAAAGCCAATGTATGCCTTAAAAATTAGTGCACACCAACCATTTTGTAACTACCTCCATACTATGAAGTAGAATTTTGCCAACTCCCAGAAAGTGTTTTCCGTGTGTTCCTTTGTAATTATTACTTCTTCCTTCTCTCATAAGTAACCCTATCCTATCTTTATAGTAATCATTTTTATTAGGTTTTTTATCACTCAAATGTGCAACTGTAGGCACTTTAGTTTTAGTGTTGTCTATTTATTTTAATATGATACATCTTTTAAGTCTCTCAATCTGTAGTTCTCTCTCCATTCTTTTTTTCTTACAATTTATCAGCATAATATTATTTTAAAAATCATCCTTCATAGGTGGTGACAGGCTTTGCCTATAAATAAATTCAGCTGTTGAACATGAGTAGTTATTCTGTGTTCAAAGATGCATGAATCAAATCACCCTTTAAACCTCAACAAATAACTCTTCATTTCAGGTCCCCTAATGTGAATACTTCTCAATCTTTATTTATTTTAATGTTAATTTGGGGAGGGAAATTGCTTGGAAATTAAATTTTAAAGTTTATTACATCTTATGAAATAAAAGTGGTCGCATAGATAAAATAAGGCTATCGGGAGTCTTAATTACAGGTAGCAGAAACTCACTGTGGTTAGCTAATGAACAAAGGGATATTTGCTATAATGACCCAAGACTGTTTCAGAGGATCAAAAGCTTTAACTGAGTGGATATCAGTAGTAGAATGCTCTAGGCCAGTGCATCATGAATTAATTTGGGTGCAAATTATCTGAGGACTTTATGGAAATTTAGGTTCTGATGCAACAGAGCTGGAGTGGGGCTAGAGATCCTGTCCTTCTGATGACCTCCAAGCTGAGGTCAATGCTATTGGCCCATGAAATACTCTTTGAGTAATGAGAGACCATTCATCAACTATGTCCTTCTGAGTGATTTCATGTTCCTTGCTATGGATGCTTTCACTGTATTCACCTATCAAAAAGTGGGAGGAAATACATGGTGTGGGAAGGAGGTAACAAAATAGGTATCCTTTGTTGAACCCCAAGATGGAAACCCCAAAGAAATTCTTTCTGTTGGACACAGAAACATGGGCTAAAACAATCACGAGGACTCCAGAGAAATCATACCTGGAAGTAATCAGACTTCCCCTTCTGGCTTCATCTACCATCTTGCCAATATCTTTATCCATACCCTCATCCCTAAATCTGCTCTGCAATTATATGAAATGAAGTTCATAATAGCAATTAGAATCTGCCTTGAGGGAACAGATAAATCTATTCTATTGCTTCCTCTGTAAATGGAATTATCGTTCCTCAAATTTTGTGTATGAGATAGAAAGTTAAAAGCATGGAGCATCCTGGGCTGTCCTGGGTTTATTATTGAATCTTAACTCTGTCTCCCAATTAAGCATGCATTGTTAAATGAAGTAACTCCCAGGCTTAGAAATTATCAAGCAGGTGTTTAAAAGACATCAGTAAGCATTTCTGTTATAGTCTAATTAGTGTTCTAATACATTTTACAGTACAGTCATCATTATTTCTTCTTCATTAGTTGCTGATATATTGCATAATGCATCTTACTATAAAAATGTCCTTATACCAAGTTTGGGAAAATATGGCTACCCACAAGGAAAAAATGCTACAAATATGTACACTTTATTTTTATAAACATACAATTAAAGATAAATATACAAAACAGCTTGTAATCCAGATAATATATATTTCTATGTGACAAAATAAGCTTGTAAATATTTATGTTTATCCCGTTCTATTTACTCTGAATTGCAGAATGAACTTTATATAGTTAGAAGGATGAGCTGAAGTTACTGCCATCATTGTCAGGGAACTACTTAGTAATTAAAATGAAGTATTCACTTCACCCCTACACAATCCCACCACCACACACATAGTTTGGCTGAACATTTTTATACAGATGGAAATCAGGTTACAGGAGGGTGAGCCCTGAAAAGGTGATATAGGGTGTATTAAACCAGAGGAGCCCAGGTCTGGTTGCTTTTGCCTGTAATCACAACACTTTGAGAAGCTGAGGTGGGTGGATTGTCTTGAGCCGAGGAGTTCTAGACTAGCCTGGGCACCTGGCTGGTCTAGAACTCCTGGGAGACCCTGTCTCTACAAAATATAAAAAATAAATTAGCCAGGCACGGTAGCACCCACCTGTGATCCCAGCTAGTCTAGAGGCTGGCCAGAAGGTCAAGACTGCAGTGAGCTGTGATCGTGCCACTGCACTCCAGCCTGGGTGATAAAGTAAGACCCTATCTCAGACAAAACAAAACAGGAAAAAAAGGAAGAAACAAGAAGCCACCCTATCATTTGGTTACAAGGGCTACTTGGAGGCTGGTGGTGTAGGTATGAACCTCAGATCCTTTATAGAACAGTCTGTGTAGTCACACTTCCTCTTTAACTTCTACTTGACTGTACTTGAGTTACACTTCCTCTACTTAACTTCTACTTGAGTTACTTGACTGTAGTATGTCGGTCAGCTAGGTCAATTTGGAAATAGCTCCTCTTTAAATAAAACAAAATCCATGCTCTCCAAGGTATAGCCTTTTAAAAAAAAAAATCAGCAGATGGAGAAAAGATGTGGCAATGAGCATCCAACATAGGTACCTAGCTCTGAGGTTTGCAGACTCCATTGGTTATCCTGAGACAATCAGTATTCTAGGTATGATACAGCTTCACAAGCTTGCTGTCTAATCCTCATTCCCAAGCCCCTAGTCTGTCTGCCTTTGGCATTGGCTGGAAGTGTGAAAAGCAAAGATAAAAATTCAAATGAAGCATGATTTAATGTAGTATTATATTTTGCATTAGATTAAACATTTTTATGGCTTTTCTTTAAATGGTGTTCATTGTTCTTATTATAAAAATAATAAAAGGTCATTGTAACAGTTATGAGAAACCAAAAAGTATAAAGAAAATAAAAGCAATGTGTAACCTCAAAAAAAATTTAACCATAACTAAGATATCCTCTAGCGTATGTATTCTTAAAGGACAGAAGAGAGATACTAAAAAAAATCTCTCCTTAGGGAGAAATAAAATTTAAGTTAAAATTAATTAATTAGTAATAATTTAAATTTAATATAAATTTCCTCCTGGTACAATGTTGCTAGCAAAAAAAAAAAAAAAAAAGAGTTGGAAAACACTGCCCTAGTACTAGTAGACACAAGTTTAAGAGCCAGAAGCTCAAATTGCAAATTCAGCAAATATTTGTTAAGCACCTGTCATGTTTGGTGCAGAGTGCTGAGTACTTAAGAAAGTCTAAAAGGAAACAAATTTGTCCCTCTAAATTAGTTAGGATGTTTTGATTTTTCTTACATAACTCCAACAGAAAAATTGTTTGAATAAGTACATTTGTTACTGAACCTACTTGTAGAAGCCCAGTGATATGTCAGCTCTAGGTGTGGCAATTTCCTTAGATCAATTATGTCACCAAAGACATGGAATGTTTCATCTTTCCCTTCTTTTATGATGGCTGATCATTCTAGTTCTGTAAATCCTGTTCTGCAACACAGATTAAGTAAATTGCAAAAATACGAATAGTTACAAGTTCATTTATCACAGTCAAGAAAGTTGAAGCCTGTGAGTTTTCGCTTTTTGTGATTGATCTCATGGTTTTTTGCTGCTGCCAAGATTTCAAACCTCATCTTTCCCAGTGTCTCTTTCTTAGCAAAAAGACCTTTCCCCAAGCGCCAGCAGCCCCTCTGTTCATGCCATCTTAATCAGGAATGAGATCCCACACCCTTCACTTCATCAATTGTTAACAAAGAGAATGAAGTTTCCAAACTTGGATTAAACAAAACATCTCAAGTATATTCTCTCTTTTTAACAGTTTTTAATTTTGTGTGTGCAAAGCTACTGGCTGAATTAACAAGTTTACATACAAAAAAAAATATGTAAGGAAAACTAAGAACTCACCAAATAAATGCTATGTGTTTATATTTATCATCCAGATAAATGATAATCAGCCGGAAATAACAAATGTTTTACATGACTCAGTATGGAAAGTGTTTGAAAAGAAACAAATTATGCAAGTAATAAGAATAAAGAGTATTCAAAAAAAAAGTACCTGAATGCTGTGTATTTTTTATTTAGTTTGCTCTTTTTGCAGCTCATGAATGTGTTGTAATAAATGCTGAGACTCATAGTGTTAAGAATTGAATACATTATTCTTTTTGAAAGTATTTTATTCCAAAATTGTACTCAGCTTACTTAAAAAAAGATTTTTGCAATAAAATTTTGACATGAAGATAAAATCAAATAAAATAAGAGTAAGGAGAGCCCATTTAAAGGAGGAAGAAAATTAATTTAACTGGAAAACTGAGTTTATTTAAAAGGAGCTAAAATTTGATTTTTCAACTTTCTTGCAGTGGATTATAGTAGTGTCTCATAATGAAAGCATAGATGTTCATGTGGGGAAAGAAAATTCAAAGTTGGTAGGATTTCAAGGATGCTGAAGAGTATTTAGTTTTTTAAGTAAATTTATTTACAATAGCATGCATATGGTACAGTATACAGGTTAAATGACTACAGCTTAGTTCATTTTTCCACAAAATGAGCACACTTATGTCACCAGCACCTAGAACATTAGTAGCTCCCATCAACCCTGACATCCTTCTCCAGTCACAACCTTGCAACAGTAACTACTATCTAATGTCTATCACCATAGGTTAGCTTTGTTCATTAAACTTTATTATACCTTTAAGTTTAAACTTTATTAAGTTTATTAAACTTCATATAGATAAAATCTTGTATCCTATATTGCTTTTTTCTGGCTCCTTTCATTCAATATTATGTTTGTGACATTCATCCATGCTGCAAGTAGTTTTGTTTGTTTGTTCCCATTATGTGTAGTATCATACTATCTAGGTATAGTGTATTTAATAATGTAAAAATGTTATGTATTCATTTAGTGAAAGTTGCATTTGGGTTGGGTATTAGTCAGCTCTCATGCTGCTAGTGAAGACATACCTGACACTGGGTAATTTATAAAGGAAAGAGGTTTAGTCGAGTCACAGTTCACACGGCCAGGAAGGCCTCACAATCATGGCAGAAGGCAAACGAAGAGCAAAGTCATGTCTCACAAAGAGGTAGGCGAGAGGGCTTGTGCAGAGGACCTCCCATTTATAAAACCATCAGATACCATGCGACTTATTCACTACCATGAGAGCAGTATGGGGAACCGTCCCCATGATTCAATTATTTCCATCTGGCCCTGCCCTTGACATGTGGGGATTTTTACAATTCAAGGTGAGATTTAGGTGGGAAAACAGCCAAACCGTATCAAGTTGTTTCTCAATTTTTGGCTGTTTTGAATAGGGCTGCTATGAATATTCTTTTACATCCCTTTTGGTGTATATACAGACACATTTCAAGTCAGTTTAACCCCTAGAAGATGCATAGATTCAGCTCTTGTAGATTCCATCAAACAGTTTTCCCAAGTGGCTGAATCAATTTAAAATTGAAACAATTGACAGTGACAAATTCAGTTGTTCTACGTCATCACCAACACTTGGTATTGTCAGAGTTATTTATTTTGCCTCTAGACCCTCATTGTGGCTTTAATTTCCATTCCCCTAACGACTAATACAGTTGAGTCTTTTCTCAGAGGTATGTAGCCTATTTTCAAATCCTCTTTTGTTAAGCAGTTGTTCAAACTTGGATGGTGATGAGTTTCCATCTCACGTACTCAAAATAAACTATTGTTTGCTGCTATCTTGTGTCCTGTTTTTAAAAACATTTCTGAAATTATGCCAGGGTTCATTTGAAATTATACCAGGGTT
This sequence comes from Macaca mulatta, assembly GCF_049350105.2. Lineage (NCBI taxonomy): Eukaryota > Metazoa > Chordata > Mammalia > Primates > Cercopithecidae > Macaca > Macaca mulatta. The sequence goes on along the minus strand of NC_133407.1, from coordinate 137,753,538 downwards.
CATTTGGAAAGGGGTCTATGATAGATTTGTGATTTCTGCCATGGGTGGGAAAGGGAAGATGCCATGTATTTGCAGACCTTGATGTGAATCCTTGTACAAGAGAATGAAGGAAAGGGAAATAATTTTTGAAAGCTTCCCATTGAGGAATGATATTAAAGTTTTAAAAATTTAATGATATTAAAGAGAATAGTGGAGATGACTTTAAAATTGCCCGTTCTTGTGCTTCTTAAAAAGTGCTTAGTCAGTAGCTAGTAGAGCTGTGATTCATCCTTTTGTAATGTATTAATAGAAATATGTTGCCATCACAGAATAGGATGGAAACCATTTCTTGTGGTCACAGAATAGGACTGAAACAATATCTTGTTCCTGTACCTGGTATAGTATCTAGCAAATTATAGGTCCTCAAATATTATTTGAGTGAAATAAGATGTAGCAACAGGATATGGAATATTAAAGTCACTTGTCTATTAGTTAGAGGCTGTAAATGACCAGAAGAGTTCTGCCAATTACTGTCAACTTGCTGACATACAACCTTTCTCATTAAGCTTATCACCTTTTCAAAATGAACAACTCAATTATTTTTAATTGAAGAAAACTGAGTAAGACCCATTAATCCAAGAAATATTAACGCACACTAAACTCTAAAGAGGAATTTTTTTAAAAACCCACTCCCACTATAATGATTTCACATTGTATAATCGTTCTGATAACAAATACCCAACAAGTACCTAAAACATAAGTTTTCCAATAATGAACTTTTTTAAAACCTCAGCAAACTTGCTGTCTCTCTTGACTTTTTCAACTGAACCTCTTTGTTTCCTTCACCACCTACACACTTTGGAATGAATCAGTCTCTTGTCTTACTTCTCCTTTAAGTCCCACATTTAAATAGCCACCAATTTCTCTCTGGAAATTTATTTCAAGTCTGCCTACTTTTCTTGGTACACTGCCTTAGTGCAAAGCTTTTTTCTACCTCACATAGATTAATATACATTCCTTATCTTTTATTCTCATCACTGCATTGTCCCCACTACAGTGTATCTTCCATAGCATTGTTAAGAACAGTATTATAAGAAGAAATCTAGTGTTGCTTATGTAACACATAGGCGATGATGGGATAGCTCAGGCTCTGGTCATGGTGTGTGATGATATTGTCAGTCTCTGTTTGTCCTGATGCATGAAGCTGCTGGAAACCCATCTCACTCAGTTTACATCTCCTTCATTTTGACTCTACGTCATCTACAATATAACCCTTTCCCTGTCCATTGTCCCAAACTCTCTCATCTTCCACCACTCTCTTTACACTCACTGTATCCCATCTGCACTGGCTTTCTTTCCAGTCCTTCAGCAGACCAACAGCTAACAGTTTCTGCTGTAGTTCTTCATATTCCCTCTGATATTGTCATGACTCACTTCTTCTTTATCATCCAATCTTTGCCAAAGACATTGAAAAGGCCTCACCCTATCTAAAAGGCCTTCTTGGATGACCTTCTATTAGGTAGCTCTTAGTCCCTCTCAGCTCCTTACACTGCCCTCACTTCTTTATTCTTAGCTGTTATCAACACCTGTTATATTATATCTATTGTCTGTTTTCTCCTCCTTTTCATCAGGATGGAAGTTCTATGAAAGGGTGGAGTGTATTGTGTTCAGTACGCTGCTATTTTCCCAGCACCTGTAAAAGGTTTCATGGCGTTGTAGTTGTTCAATACGTTATCTGATGAATTGATCACTTTGTCATTGTTGAATACATATTACCAGATAAATGAATCAATGAGTTGATTGGGCACTGATGGTAAAGATGGGCTTAGATATACTCATAATGGTGTGGATTACATGTTGGTGAGAAGATAAGAGAAACAAATGAGCTACATTCTTATATTTTAACTAGATATTTGATATTGTTTGACATTGATGAATCTAGCAACATCAGTATAAATGTACTACTTCGTACTTGGAAGCAGTCATTAAAAGCTAAGATTAAAACGATCAAAAGTAACTGATCCTGTGTCCTTGGGGATAGAATGAGGAACGGAGTAGAACTGGACATAGTTGCTTCATATTTGGTACTTCCATGTAAATTGTTCTGACATTTTTTTAGTTTAAGTCTCCGAAGTTTCAAATAGGCACCTTTTCTCTTCTTATCACCATGATCCACTTGCAAAAATAATACATAAGAAACATGAATAGGCTGGGCACCGTGGCTCAGCCTATAATCCCAGCACTTTGGGAGGCCAAGGCGGGCAGATCACAAGGTCAAAGATTCGAGACCAGCCTGGCCAGTATGGTGAAACTCCATCTCTACTGAAAATACAAAAATTAGCCAGGCGTGGTTGCACATGCCTGTAGTCTCAGCTACTCGGGAGGCTGAGGCAGAAGAATTGCTTGAATCTGGCAGGTGGAGGTTGCTGTGAGCAGAGATCATGCCGCTGCACTCCAGCCTGGGCTACCGAGCGAGACTCCATCTCAAAAAAAAAAAAAAAAAAAAAAAAAAAAAGAAGAAGAAGCATGAAGATGGCAAATACTTTAGCAAAAAATCTCTACATGACAAAGGAAGTCTATAAAATCTTTTAAAGAAAAAGAGAACAATTGATGTAACTGAGTATCTGTGACATTAACTATCACAAACTGCGCTAGGAGAGGAAATAAATAAAAACAGAAATTCGGGCTAAATTGGTGAAGTAATTTTGCATTATTCATGGCAAGACTTTGGCATTGAAGTTGAGTGCCCAGCATAAATCCATCTAATTTAGTTTTTTAATCCTTCCCTTTGTAAGCCTCCATAATAAAGTCTGTAAAGCAAATTATGAAGAAAACTTGTAAATAATCCTAGTTATTTAAGTAGCCTAATGATTTCAGATGATCCCAAGACATAACCTTGTTAATGTATGTTTAAAAATCCGGAAACGTGTAGCTATGATAAAAAAACCAGTTATATAGAAATGTAAACTGAGGTTAATGAAATCAAAAACTTGAAGACAGGGTCTCGTCTTAGTACCAATGATGCTGAAGATAATAAAGCAATTTAGTAGATGGGGCATGACAATCTGTTTCACGAAATTGTTTTGAATGGATCTCTGGATTTGACAACTTGTTAAAAATAGGCTGGGGAACAATAGAGCTAATATTTGGTCTTGAGGCTCCTCATTCAAGGAAGTTAAGGTCAATAAGTAAAAGCATGACACCACATAGAAATGTCACTCAGTGAAAACTAGATCTGAAATAGCCATTTATTTTGACATATATTGTAGACTAAAGAGTAACACTTGTTTGTTCAGTGTGCAACACATTATTGAATGATGTCAAACAGTATATCAGAGTTGAATGCCAGCCAACCTTTTGACAGACTTTTGATTATCAGGAGAGGAATTGAAGTGTATTTATGGTATGTAGCAGATCTTGTTTAAAAAGAGCCGAGCTGACCTTAAATTAAAATAATATCATGCAGTGGGCAGTAGAAAAAGCAGCACAGAATAATCACTATGACATATTGAGAATTAGCTCATACTAACAACATTTTGGATGAAGATATAATTTGTTGCATATGCAAACTATGTTTTCTTACCCTCTCTATCTCTCCAAATGAAAGATATGTTGAAGATTTCTTCATGAGGGCATTGGAGCATGGAGACAGAGGAAACCAAAATAGAAAGGCAGTTTCATATAGTTGATAATAGCTTAATGTATGGACATGATTTTTGAGTTAACATATTAGTCATCCCATTTACAATTAGTTGTGTGTGAATTTCAATTTGTGCTTATCTGGAATGTTGTTTTCTCTATGAAGTAAGCTGATTGACCTATTTATCAACTAAGTGTAGAAAAGCTATTGTGTTTTATGACCTCTGCAGTTATGTCCATCCATGTTAATGAACCATGAAGGAGGGTTTAAAAACCCATTAAAATAGCAGTGCACTGCATACCTGAATGACAAGGCCTATTCTGTAATAAATGACCAAGGTCTCAAATATTGAAAATCCCTTTGTAGTACACAGGCCAAAATAGCTTAAAAGTATGTTTTAGCTGTTGTAAACAACCAAGTTAATATTTGAAGCTCATTATTTTATGAATTACTTTTACCAAATATTTAGAACTGTGTGTTTTTAGAGCTATAGATGACATCTGGTTCAACTTGATGCATTTTACATAATTAAAAATCAATGAGTGTGAGTGACTTCCTAAAAGTGGGTCATACTCCCCTCCCCACTCATCTCCTGGAGTGTAGCGAAAGTTACATCACATCATGCTGCCTCTGTTTTCCTTGCCTGTCTTTTCTTGGGTGTCAAATGAAACTGAGATTCCTGATCTTCCCAGTAAGTTCCTTTGCACTCTTGGGCCCCACATCTGAGCTTTCCTTCTCCCAACAGATAATCTACTATGGCTTGAGGATCTTCAATAAAACATGTAGGGGTAGAGAGCATAGTGACGCACGAATATTTGTACTGAGTTCCCAGCCAGAGTATTCTCTATCTCAAATGATATATTTAGCAGGATATAAATAACCCATGGTTCTCCTGTTTGCATAGGTAAACTCATTTGGTATCTTCATTGCTTCTCTCAACCTAAAAGACAAATTTATTTTTGATAACATCTTATATTCCATTAGTACAAAAGAGGAATGTGTTCACATTAAACAATTCAGAAAAGCATACAAATGCAAAAAAAAGAAAATAATTTTCTTTGGAGTAATTGTACAGACCCTGACCTCCCAGTCCCAATCACTGGAGCTGGCACTAACTTTGTGACCTAGTCCCCGTGGTAACCATTTATTGAACCAGGATTAATACTTGACTCAAGGTAGACCAATAATACACTTGTCATTTTTGAAATCAGAACTGCTAGTCAGTCCTCCTGATTGTTGGAAGTGAGAACATGTAAACCTGGGTATAGAGGGGTATTCAACATCTTCAGTGTGTACCCAGAAACAAAGAATGTCAGTCAAGGGAGGATAATAAAGCAGGTCTTCGGAGAAGCAGAGGAGTTGACTAGGATGCATTGTGGAAAAAGGAAGAGTCCAATAATGTAACTACTTTGTTTTCCAAAGGCTTTCCATTGTCTAATTCCCACCCCTCATGAGGCCCAATTGTACTTGCACTCTCAACTTCATTTTGATACTCCTAGATTCTTGTAATAAACTCATCTTTTATGCTTAGGCTGACTTCCTATTTCTTCTAGTTACAATAGCCTTTGCAAAGAAATTCCCAAATGCCTTTATTTAGTGATAACCAAAAATCTGTGTCTATACATTAAAACAGGATTATATGGTCATATTATACATAATTTTTAGTGTTCTGCTTTGTTTTATATATTGTAAACATTTTCCATATTATTAAATATTCCTCTATGAAAATATTTTTAATAGCTTCAAAGTATTCCACTATGTAATTAAGCAAAACTTGATTTATTTAATTCTACTTTGGATATTTATTTGCTTTTTGACTTTTTACTATTCTAAATTACATTGAGGTAGGCATCCTTAGACTGAGTTGATCACATTCAACCGTTTAGGAAACATTTCTAGAATTAACTTGGCTGCCTCAAATAGTATGAGAACTAAATCTTTTCTAACATGTTGCCAAATTCGAGCTTTTAATTTGACAATTAAAAAATCTCCTTATCAAAAAAACTCATCATTAAAAATACAAATATAACCAAAAGATATCTATACTTAGAATAAGGGCTGGCAGTAGAAAATGTTTGATGGCTTAATTCAGATAGGCTCAGAGTTGACTCCAAGCTCAGCAAGTTATCTCTATACCTTGGTCCCTTGGCTTGAAAGTAAGGTTAATGATGCATACCTGAAAAATCCACTAGGGAGAATAAATAAGAAAATGATGCAATATGCCTAGTGTAGAGACTAGCTTACTATCAAAGTTCAATTTTAGAAGATGGTACTTTTAGATATTTTATTGATAGATATTTTATGTAGGAAGAGATCTAAATCTTCAATCGTGATTCCTATGCTTTATAACTCAACTGCTTACTTAAATTATAGTTTAGTTGTATCATTCCTACATTTAATTAAATCTAATGATTTTGTGAGGGAAGAGCTAAGTGACTTGATAGAGACTCTCTCTCCAGAGATTTCTGAAGACTTTAATGGAAGTAGAGGCCTTCGGCTAACTGGTTAGGGTTTGGTCTTAACTGAAGGTCTTATGTGCTTTTAATATGTGAGCCACGTCAAGCATCATTTACTGAGCATTCATTCTATTAAAGCGATTTCAGTTATGAGTCCTATGCACAAGTGTCTGGCTTGGTTTTTCTAGGTTAGTCACTTTATTACGTAATGGTTTTGTTGTTCATATGTGTATATTTTTCCCAAAAAATCTTTGCTAGCTTTCAATGATTTATTTTCAGTAGTAAAAAAATGTTATAATAACTCCATAATACACAACCCCTAAGGTTTACATCTGGGGTAGCAGGAATAAAAGAGTTTCTTAGAAGTCTCAGAAAGATGATATTTATTGGGTTACATGGGTATCCCTTGACAGTTGCCAAGGCTAGGATGTGATCATCAGATTGGTTTAAGCCAAAGTCATATGATCCACTCTTGAGCTGAATGAAGAAGGAGTTGGCTCCCGAGAGAAAAATCTAGGTACCTTTATGAGAATAAAATTGAATTAATGCTGACAGAGAAAATGAGCAGATGTCCACTGCATTCTAGTGCATGGTTCCATTGGTAGTTCCTGTCAGATGCCTGAGAACTTTTCCACACACCTGTTAGTCTCTCCCCACCCATAGAATAAATCAAGTCCTATCTATCCTATCTCCTACATTTTTCTGTAATCTCTTCTCTACAATCTATCAATATGATTATCATTTTGTCTTGTTTTGACTATTGAAAGTCTCCTACCTGATCTCCCTTTAACAACTCTGAATTCCACCTTCCCAATTTTTCACACTACAGACAGAATTATGTCTTTATTTTATTTATTTTATTTTTATTTTTTTGAGACAGGGTCTAACTCTATCCCCCAGGCTGAAGTACAATGGCATGATCATGGCTTATTGCAGCCTTGACTTTGTGAACTCAAGCGATCCTCCCACCTCAGCCTCTCTGTACTCAAGAACCTGGGAAGACAGGCACAGGTCACCACACCTGGCTAATTAAAAAAAAAAAAAATTATGTAGAGATGGGGGTCCCCTGTGTTTCCAGGCTGGTTTCAAACTCCTGGGCTCAAGGATCCTCTTGCCTCAGGCTCCCAAAGTGTTGAAATTACAGGTGTGAGCCACCATGTCCAACCCAAATCACGTTTATAATAAGCATATATGAGTTGGCAATTTCCCCACTTAGCTTAAAACCCTTCCAATTCTTCCTTTTACTCTTAAAACATTATTCCAAATTATGGCCTAAAAAAGTCTTGTATGGTCTGATCTCTCCCTCCAGACAGTTTTGCACTTACTACTTCTTTTGTATTCAATCTGGTTTTCCTGTTCTTATGACATATCTCACAGTCTTAGCACCGTGGTAAGAAAGTCACTTATATTCTTACTTGTGTCATTTTGTTGAATCTTGAGAATACTGAATGCTATTATTATTCCCATTTTCAGATTAGGAAAGTGAGGCAGACCAAGAAAGTTAATAAATAGGTGGTGAGGCCAAGATTTGAACACAAGGAATCGACCCCTGAGCCTACATTCTTAACCATTCTACCACACTGCATCTAACTTACCAGGTAATAACTATTGTGTAGTAGTCATAAAAGTTATAATATACTCAGCAATATCTGTTTTGCTCTCTGTTTAATTATCAGTTCCTAGCATAATTCTGGGAGTGTGGTAGCTACTCAATGCATATTTGTTAAATCACAAATTGTTATTTGGAACTGTTGTCTTAGGGGCCCACAGTGAAAACTTGAGAATTCTTAGCCAGCTGCCTCTGGCAATCCTGGTGTGAAATCACTCTCTGATTCTTCCTTGCTTTAAGCAGTTTAGTCCTTTGGGTGGAAAACAGGCTGATGGCTACCTTAAAATGGGGCTTTCCAAACATTTCATCATGGAAGATGCTTTTTTATCATTTTGTGATTATTTACTATATTCATATGGTAGCCCCTTATCTTCCAAGTTTTTTTTTTTATGTGTATTATAAAGTGCAAGTAAAGCCTAATTGTTTTTCAAAGTTGCATTAACCAGTGAAAAGTGCCCCAGGACTGTTGATTGGAATGAAATAAAAAGGATCTCCATGCAGAATCAAGTCATTTCATCTTAAAAAAAAAAAAAAAAGAAAAAAAAAGAAAAAGAAAAAGAAATCCAATGATGAAAATAATCAAAATTTTTAATTTCTACATCAAAACTTATTCTGTGTCAGGTACTATACTAAGCATTTCACATGCATTATTGCATTTAATTATTGTAGCAATGATAACACACATATTATTATCTCTATTTTGAAGAAGGGGCAATTAAGGGTTAAAGAGGCCGAATGACTTAAAAGTCACTGTGAAGAAGAGAAGAGGAGATTTAAACCTGGGCAGAACTGCACTCTTAAGGACATAATATAACTTCTCCCAGTATTCAACATCTTGTTTTTCTTAAATGTCACTATTGTCATTTATTACACAGTTTCTATTAAACCCTTAAAAAACCAAAGGGAGTGCAGTACTTCCCAATGTTATTGGGGCCTCAGGATGGAAACCACTAGTCTAATGTCCTTTATGTAGTATACGCCAGTGATTTTAGGCTGTTATGTATCTATTATCTTTTATTTCTGAGAACATCAGCCTGATTTTCCCTTTTTGAAATACCCTGTCTCCATAGCATGCTGTGTTAATGAGATCAATCAAACTGCTATATCGTACTCTGGGCCAGAAGTGGGACTGGGCCCAACGAAAGTCAATTAGATTATTTCTCCTTGGGATTTAAATATTTAGATTAGTTGTAGAGGACAAAATAAAGGGTTCAAACTGATTTATTACAATGGTGACCCTGTAAATAATGCCATTAGTTATTGCTATCTCGAAACCCAGAATTACCCTGATTCATATCCTTTTAGAGAAAAAGTCATTCTTTTCATTCTGTGAATTATCCTATTTCCTTCAAATTGACTTTGGTGTGTGAGTGTGTGTGTATGTAAGAGAGAGTGAGAGAGAGAGAGAGCATGCATGTCCAGATAGAGTATCTTTCTGTGGTTGTAGCCAAGAAAGTCACAGAATTTGCTTTTTCTTGAGCTATTCTCTTTTTTTCTCAATTCTTCCTTTATGACCAGCAACCTTTGTTTTCACTCTTCTCCCAAATTTAAGTCAGAAAGCAAAGGCAACAGAGAGATCTAATAAAATATGGAAGAACTAATCAAAATTACTTGAATGTACTACATGTTTTCTTATTTCCAGATTTCAGATCTATTGGTCAAAAATACAAGGTTTACCTAGCTTATCTCTATGGTCTAGTGCATAGTTTTAGAGTTTTTAATTTTGGAGGATCTGAAGCCTTATTTTTGGTCACTGCCAGGATACTATTCAGACTGAAAATCTAGTGTGACATATTTTAAAACCTGATATAAAGTTGTTCATTCAAATTCCATTTCAAGACATAACTAAGTTGACACAAGCCAAATGTTCTCAGCTATCAAAAGACAAGTTCTATCTTATGAAATTATATTTCAAGCACCAACTTAAAAGTGTATTCATCAGAAAATCAGCAAAACACTAGCTAGTGTGAAAAATAGCCATAGTTTGGAACCAGTTTTGCTCTATGAAATTTTAGGTTATACAGCCTTCTCAGCATGTGGCCATTTCTCCTGAGAATCAATTATCAGACACCACTTCAGCTAATTTTGCAATAATAATTAAACAAGCATTTTACCCCTAAAAGACAAATTTTACATTTTTTTGCTCATGATTTCCCTGAAATACCTCTTTCCCTGGGTAGAGTTGTTTGACTTTAAAAACCAGTAGCATCAGTATAATCCTTAGAATCTAATAAAGATTCCATCAGTGTAAAATCATTATCCTTTGGCAGAAAGAGAACCAATTCAATTATAATGTTGGTTGAAAAATTGAAAGCCTTTTTAACTTGAGGGTGGAAAAGTTGTAGTACATATTAAAATGGTTAGTACAAAATTCGTGCATCTCGGCTAACAAATGCTAATATGTTCTTTTGTTACCCTCTAATTTATATGATTCATGTAAGCCTCCAGCCAGTGAAACTTGTTCTAAATTTCATGTGCATTAAAAAATAGCAAAGCAATGAATTGTGAAGTTATTAACATTCATGTCTACTTGCATTATTAAGCCATACACATCAAATCTGGTAGTACAAGGAAAGAAATGTCATAATGAAGTACAACAACGTTTAATCAAGAGAATTTCTAAAGGTCATCAAAGCACCATATGATACCCGTCCATGCATAACTGCAATCCGAAATAAATATCCAATGTGACACAATAAGAAAAAGTCCAATAACTGTTCCATGTACTGTTTCTGTTAAGGAAAGGATTTACCATTCTAATGTTGGAGGTAAAACTGATTCTGGTCCCAAATCATATATGCTGCTTCCTAAACTAATTACAGATTAACAAGGAGATAAGAGAGTACTAGCACAAAGGACATTTGTCTACTTATTTACCTTCTACAAGTGAGTAGATGACTGATGATCCCAATACAAGCTTTAAAAGAGCTATTCAACTTTCATTGTCTCTGGGAGCCACAGGCTGCACAATTTAAGTGACAAATAATTTACTAATATTTTCTTACTTGTAATGGTGTTTTAGGTGCTTCAGGACAAGTATTCCCATCTTAACACTTAAAAGCTGCAAATATTTGACCCCTCTAAATATTTTATATTAACATTCTAAGGACTAATATGCTTTCTCACTTTGTTATGAGGCTTTAGTGAGGAAGAATAACAGAATAAATGGCCATATAACTGCCTCACGTTAGATATAGTCATATGTCTATTTTTAATACTTGCAGATTTTGCAATTGCTATAAAGGTGATTATAGTTTGTGCAGTTGGAAAGACCAACAAGGGAACTAAACCAAATTTAAGATGGTTAATGTTGATTTGTGCCTGGAACCACTGTTTATTGCAACTATTGCTTTTTACTGCTGCCCTTCACACTTGAATTTGACCCTGCAGTCATAGCCAAAGAAGGCCTTCTTCATTCTTTTATAGACTCATGCCAGGCTAGGCCATCTTTTACCATTTCCCAGGAGACTCTGGGGACACAACCTAATTAGTAAATAGGCTCCAGGTTTTCCTTAAAGACTTTCTTTTGCTGCTTCTGTTTCCCAGAACTCTCTTTCCTCCCTGCCCAGCTCCTCCTGCTCCCATCCCAAAGCATTTGCTCTGTTTTACCAGCAAGACTGGTTCACATGTCCTCTCTATCTATTGCCCGGATGCAAACTAAAGAGGAGAGATTCTTGGATCATATTACTTAAAGATTCTAAAAATTCTAGTTGAATAAGCTCATGATTGGAGGGCTAAATATGTAAAATTCGATGTACAAAAAAAGTTTTTATTAGATTAAAAAAAATTTAGTTCTATTTCCTCCATTCAATATATGTTTGTTGAATAGCTGCTTTGTTCTGTGGTGAATACATTATATTATTTGACTTTTGAAATTTTTTTTTTTTTTTTTTTTTTTTTTTTTTTTGAGACAGAGTCTCGCTCTGTCGCCCAGGCTGGAGTGCAGTGACACAATCTCGGCTCACTGCAAGCTCCACCTCCTGGGTTCACACCATTCTCCTGCCTCAGCCTCCTGAGTAGCTGGGACTACAGGCGCCTGCCACCACACCCAGCTAATTTTTTGTATTTTTAGTAGAGATGGGGTTACACCATGTTAGCCAGGATGGTCTCCTGACCTCGTGATCCACCTGCCTCGGCCTCCCGAAGTGCTGGGATTACAAGCGCTAGCCATCACGCCCAGCCAACTTTTTAAAATTTTATTGAAGTATTTTTTATATATATATACACACACACATGCACAGTATACATGTCATAATTGAAGAACATGTTTTCTCAAAGTAAATATATCCATATAACCATCACCTATAGGTTTAATAAAAATAACATTATCAGTCTCCCTAAAAGTACCCCCAAGCTATCTCCCAGTCACACTATTGACCAAGGAAAACCACTCTTCTGACTTTTAACAACATAGCTTGGTTTGCCCATTTTTCTACTTTATATACAGGGATTCATATGGTATATATACTCTTGTGTTGATATATGTTGCTGAACATTGGGCGATTCATCCATATTGAGTGTAGTTGTCAACCATTCACTCTCCTTTCTGTAAAGTTTTGCATTATGTGATCGTTCCACAGGTTATCTATACTTTCTGGTATGGAAAGGCATTTTGTTATTTTCTAGTAGGAGGGTATTACAAGTGATGCTGCTGTGGATCACTGAGTATATGTCTTTTATTAAATGTATCAACACGTAAGTTTAAGGAGTATAATCCCAAAAGTGGAACTGCTGGGCTGTGGGCTACGTAGCAGATACAAAGGCAGGGGTAATTTTAACAGACCTCTCCTGGGTTAAATCTCCTTAAATGGCAATGTGATGTTAGAACTCAGGTAAAATAGCCATTCAGGAAAATACTAAATGTCAGTTAAATTATTATTTAAATTGTCTGGAAGCAGTATGAAATTGTAGCAAAAACTAGGTCTAGAATTAGACAGACTGGATCCAAATCCCATCTTTGTCAGTTTAGGAAAGTTATTGAACTTTCTGTCATTTTCTTTATTTAAAAAATGAATACAATAGGTTTCACCCCATAAGCAAGTTATGAGAATTAAATGAGATAATACATCTAAAGTCCTTAGAACAATGTCCAAGTAATTGCTCAACTGTTGGCCATTATGATTGTTTTATTTATATGAATTCCAAAAGATAATTTCCCAGGCTGTAGACTCAACCAAAAGGATGCAATTATAATATTAGAGCTCATAATTATGGTATGAGATTATCTAACAACCAGATTCCCTGAGAAATATTAGAATTATAGATGAGTCAATCAAATTTCATGAGTGAGTAGAATACCTGTCTTTTGTTTTCCAGAACAAATCTCTTAAATATGACCTACATATGTAAGCTCATATGTGCAGCTCAAAAATCTCCTGGGTGAAGCCCTTTCTAAACCCCATCCTCTCATCCCAATGTTCCCCTCACCTCTCTATATAACCCCTAACTTGTATTTAGTCTATGCTATTCTTAACTCATTCTACTGCAGTTATCTGTACTTATATAAGCTCCCTGTTTTAAGCTGAGGGCATCTAGAGTACAGGATCAGTATGTTCAACATAGGATAGATATTTAACGAGTTTTAGCAGACTTAAAAAGATAACAGAATTTACTGATGTTCAGTAACATTATCTTCCTCTACACTGTGTTGCTGGTGGAATCCTTGACCCTGAAACTTTCAGTGGAGTCATCACCATTAAGAAAGTAAAATCCGCTTTCCAAAAATTTCAAATGTATTTTTAAACAAAATTAATACATTTGGTTATAATTGAAATAATGCTATATATATACCAGATGCATTAAGATTTAAATAGAGTTGTACAGACTAATTGTAAAAGTGACCTATCATTGTAAAGTGAAAAATGTATTCTAACATAGAAACAAAAGCCTTAAAATGGAATTCTAGAATGTAATTTATTTATAAACAAGTTTGATTTACTATATGTGATAGAAAAAAAAATCTTAAATGGAATGCAATATTTGGGGAATAACTTATACCCTTCAGTGTCCTGAAGTTATACTGTGATCGGAAATGTCTCAAAAGAGTGGTAAGTTATTCATTATTCCATAGCTCTTAATTTTTCTAGATTGGACTCTATTGATATATGTGCACTTGTGTCCACACACTCCACCCTACAATGAGCATACACAGGTCTCAGTCACTTCGAGCTGACACTATTGAAGACAACTGAGCTAGCAGATTCAGCGTGTTTGTGGTTTATTTGCTCTGTGGCACTGAGTATTGATTAATGACATAATAAATCTTTTTGAGACTTACTTTTCCCTGCCAACACACTATTCTGAAATGAGATCTACAAGCATGAGTAGAGGTGATGAGATGCATGTCAAATAAGATAAGTTGGTCTCAGCTGGCAACTGATGAATAAATGCTTTTGGGGAGTTACCTTGTAGCTTTTCCTCATCTGTACCTGTAAAATTGTTTTTCAAAGCCATCCTCAGATGCTTTCATTAGTTCCTATTGTATTTATTCAGATTTAAAACTTTCCACTATGCTTATATGATCTTAGGAAATAATCTCAAAATGTTGATACTGTCTAACAGGTAATTCTATTCATTCTGGGACTATTAATTTTAACTCAATGGTATCAAAGGGCATCCTGTTATTAAAAGCGTAGGTGGGGATTTAGGAAGATATGCACTCAAACTGAGGGAAGAAAGAGAGCCTCTCATATTGTTTTATATTGTTTTATACTCAGTACCTGTTTTAAAGAAAAACAAGGAATTGAAACCAAAGACAGGCAGCCCGGCGCCAGGCCCAAAACCAGGCCTGGACCTGCCTGGCCTAAACCTAGTAGTTAAAAATCAACTCCTGACTTAAAAACCGATGTTATCCATTGACTCCCGGCATTATATAAAAGAACATTGTGAAACCCCCTGCTCTGTTTCTGTTTCACTCTGACCACCGGAGCATGCAGCCCCTGTCACGTACCCACTGCTCGCTCAAATCAATCACGACCCTTTCAGGTGAAATCTTTAGTGTTGTGAGCCCTTAAAAGGGACAGAAATTGTGCACTCAGAGAGCTCGGATTTTAAGGCAGTAGCTTGCCGTTGCTCCCAGGTAAGTAAAGCCCTTCCTTCTACAACTTGGTGTCTGAGAGGTTTTTATTTATTTATTTTTTTATTTTTTTTGAGACGGAGTCTCGCTCTGTCGCCCAGCCCAGGCTGGAGTGCAGTGGCGCGATCTCGGCTCACTGCAAGCTCCGCCTCCCGGGTTGACGCCATTCTCCTGGCTCAGCCTCCCGAGTAGCTGGGACTACAGGCGCCCACAACCGCGCCCGGCTAATTTTTTTTTGTATTTTTAGTAGAGACGGGGTTTCACCGTGGTCTCGATTTCCTGACCTTGTGATCCGCCCGCCTCGGCCTCCCAAAGTGCTGGGATTACAGGCGTGAGCCACCGTGCCCGGCCGGTGTCTGAGAGGTTTTGTCTGCGGCTCGTCCTGCTACAAAATCTTGCTCCTGTCTCTTGCTAGTTGTGTGACTTTGAACTAAATCTCAGTTTCCTTATTTACAACATGGAATTTTGCCACTAGAGAGTAATTAAGAGTTGTTATAATGTATGTAAGGCATTTAGTACAGTGCCTTGTACATGATAAAGATTCAACGCACAGAAGGAAGTATTTTGCTCTTTTCAATAAGGAGAACAATGTCTCCCACCAACATTCATTCCATTTAACCATCATTCATGAACTCCTCTCACATGCCAAGCACTGAGCAAGGTACCAGATATAGGTTGTGGTGAAGTGATAGTAGTGGCTTATCTCCTTTATTACATACTCTAATATTTTATTTCCAAATAGGACACACATTGATTATTACTTAATATATCAAATTATAAAATATTGTATTTATACAAGGGCATGAAATCAGATAACTGGAAGTTAACAAAGTGACATGAAACCAACTCTCAATGGACTTGAAGGCTGGAACAGTGATTCTTAATCAAAAGTGATGTATCAGTAGGATGCAGTGGCTCATGCCTGCAATCCCAGCACTTTATGAGGCCAAGGTAGGAGGATTGCTTAAGAACAGGGGGTCCAAGATCAGCCTGGCAAACGTAACATGACTCTGTCTGTACAAAAAATTAAAAGTTAGCCAGGCATGGTGAAGAGGGCATGAAACGGAAGAATATTTTATTTTCTTTGTTTCTAGTGGTTCCCAGCAATCCTTATTTTTCTTTAGTTTGTATCTGCATCACTCCAACCTCTGCCTCCATTTTCGCATGGCCTTCTTTGTGCATATCTCTATTTGTCCTCTCCTCTTCTTATGAGGACATTAGTCTTTGGATTTTGAGCTCCCACCACTGCCAATAGTCATATAACCTCATCTTAAATAACTACATCTGCAAAGACTCTATTTCCAAATAAGGTGACATTCTGAGGGTTTTGGTGGAGATTGATTTGGGGGGATCTATTCAACCTACTATATCTGCTATTATGTATGCAATTCTGTATAGAAATAGGAATGTTTACATGTACAACGTACACACAGAAAAGAATGGTCTTGCAAAATGGAGTTTTCCAGCACTGTGTCTTTAAACACTAAAATTAGATGCAGCATAGTAAGACACTAAACTAATAACAGCTATAAGACATGAAGTAACTTATATTACCATCCCTACCTCATGCATGATAAGCAGCATTGTCTTCATTATTTTTTTTCACTCTGTCTTACATGTAGTTGATTCCATTTTACCAAAGATGTTTGATGCGTATTTTCCCAAGAAAAATAATGATGCATCATTGTACTTATTTTACCTTTTGTGTTTTTCTCTAGGTATCTAAATATTTCTATTAAAATGAATATTATTATTTTATGAGATTCAAAATGTTCTAAACTTTATTTTGCCAATTTCAAATTTTTTGACCTTGCTATATCTCATTATTCTATTGTCAAGCTTTTTTTTGGAAATTTAAAATTATCATTGTAAAAAAATATTCATTATAAATCATATATTGAGATCTTATACATGATATTTTAGATTAGTATTCATAAAAATTTTTTAGATTAAATTAAGTGACTTCTACATCAAGTGATGGTGAAAATATTTGTTAAATAAGGTGCCTAAAAATGCTATACACCAAGAGCGATAAAAAATTAATCTAATACAAAAATAAAAAGAGCAAACTAGAAATACTTCTGGAATGGCATAGTAAGGCCCTCCAAAAATCTGCTTTTTCATAACAAGAATACTTACAAAAATAGTAAAATTCAACTTTTTCAAAACTCAGAAAATTTATCAAAATCTTACAGTAATAATAGAAATTGTTATTCAGGAAAAACAGCTGAATATAATTAAGAATAGCAAATACATTATGGCATTTTACCTTGCTCTGTTTATATCTCCCTACCCCCACCTCTTTGGTAGCCTTGAATATCAGCAGCTTTGGAAACATGGTATATGAAAACTACTGACCTAGCAGGAACAAGAGGAACAAAATGGGTCCAAAGCTCCCCTAAAAATTACATGCCTAGAGAAGTATTACTATTTGACCTATCTGATAGCTCTCTGGAAAAGCTCCATTTTCTTGGCTTGCATTTATTTGATTGAGTCCAAATTTATTCCATAGGAAAAGAATTACCCCTGGGGTGTTTGTTGAAAATAATCAGGAGCAATTGCTTAACCTTGCAGCAGCCTGAAACAGCAATACCAGTAACAGCAAATAAGACATTGCTCAAGAAAACGTAAAAAGAAAAACCGAGACATGAGATGTTATAAGGGTCTTTAGAAAGCTCTGGTATATTTTGGATGATATCAAAGGTTGTGCATATGTGGAGGGCTATGCACATGCCCAGAAAAGTCCTAGGAAGGTCCTAATCTCTCAGCTTTGGCTGACCTTGAAGCTCTGCACAAAAAGGAAGTGAAGGCAAAGGCAGAGTTATAAACTGTTGAGCTTTGAAGGTGTACTCAAGCACACACAGAGTCTCTTGGCAAAGGCCGAGATATGTTCATCCAAGACAGTGAAGAAAATATGTGTCCAATGATTAGCTGACCATCGAACTAATTGAGCTGAGACTTCAGTGGCATATGACAAAAAGTACATACTTTACATAAGTAGCCCAGGAAAGTCATTAAACATAAATCTTCTGTAACAACAACAACAACCAAAAACATAACACACACTGAAGGGGATGAATATAATTTCCAGAGTTGTCACATCAAATTATTTAATTTATCCATTGTTTGACAAAGCATATTCCCCATAAACAGGAAATAAAGCAATCAAAAGGAAAGATCCCTGAAGAAGCTCAGACAGTGGACTTACTAGTCAAAGTCTTTTAATGAGCTATTATAAATATGTTCAAAAAAAATGTTTAAATAATTAAGGGAAAGGAAAGTGCCTAAGAAATAAAAGATGGAAGTTATTTAAAAAAACAAATAAAAAATCTGGGGTGGAAAATTAAAACAACTGAAGAGAAAAATTCACTACAGAGGCTCTACAGCAGACCTGAGTTGACAAAAAAAAAAAAAAAAAAAAAAAAATCAGTGAACTTGAAAATGGGTCAGTTGGGAATATCCATCAGAGAACAAAAGAAACAAGAATGAAGAAAAACGAACAGAGCCACAGGAACCTGTGGGACACCATCAAGTATCCAATATATGCATAATTAGACTTCTAGAAGTAGAGGGGAGATAAAGCAGCAGAAAGAAAATTTAAAGAAATAATGGGCAAAAACCTTCAAAATTTGATAAAAAACATGAATCTACACATACAGGAAACTCAACAAATTCCAAGCCTTTGAACCCAAAAAGATCTAAGCCTGGATGCATTATAGTTAAAAAGTCAAAAACAAGAAAAATCTTCAAAGCAGCAAGATGGAAGTGAGTTATGAGGTACAAGGGATTCTGGGTAAGATTAATAGTTGCTTTTTCATCATACATCAAGGAGGCCAAAATTCTTCTTCTATTATTAGCAAATAAGAAGGTTTAAGGGGTAGGGAGTAAAAGTTGGTGTTCTGGCTGAAAATAAGAGCGCAAGAATTGGCATTACCCTTGCTTGCTGATTGGAATTACAAATAGTCATGGGAGGTGAGATTAATGAACCATCTGAAGAACAGAACGATTGAAAAGAATGTTTCATTTCGGATTTTTATTATTTGGTGAGGCATCTTCCCAATGTCTCTTTGGACCGACTGGTATCACATGCTTACTCTTACTAGGGTAAGTCAAATTAAGGCAAATAATCTAGGAGTATATAATGACAGATGCCAACTGTGTGGAGATACATGGGCATTAAACGTTTGAAATAGGCTTATGGACCGCTACAACTATCCATAGAGCTTTATCCTTAGAATTGTCAGACACCAAACCCCTTTAATTGATCGTTTGCATTTGTTTGAGTTCATTGTTTGGTATGGGTTTCAAAAGGAAATAGTCTGGATGCAAAAAAAAAAAAAAATCCAAAAAAGATCTTTGTAACTTGAGATGTCCTGTGACAAAACAACTTTTTCCGAGATCAAGGATAGAGAATACATACAAATCATAATTATTCATAATAGACCAATGGAAAACCTTGCTTAACTTCAGTTAATTAATTCCATCCTCATGAATAAAAAATGGCCTTAATTTGTGCATGCATGATTAGCCACACTTCTGTTTATGAAACAATAAAGCATCAATGGCTTTCTCATCAACATGGAGTCTTTCTAAAAACTCCTGACCCAGGACTCATAATGACACTCAACCTCTCAGCTTTTATACAGTTCATTAGGGTTCCTATCACATTTCATTTTGTAATCTGATTTGATTATTGCATCATCATTTGGGCCTTTGCTCACTTTTCTCTTTTTATATTACCTGTTTGTCATTTTTGGTTATGTCTCTTTTAACACTTACATAACCATATGAGTGGTTCTTCATCTCCATAGTTTCTGCTTACTTTATTACGCATATTGTTGTTGTTGTTTGAGCATGATTGACAGCTGTTTGGGATAAATTCCTGCTAGTACACAGAACAGTTCTTTTTTAGACAATTTTTTAACATAGTAGGTGTATATATTTATGGAGCACATGTGACATTTTGATACAGGCATAAGATGCATAATAATAGCGGGGTATCCATCACCTCAAGCCTTTATCCTTTCTTTATGTTACAGACTATCCAATTCTATTATTGAAGATATTTTTAAATGTACAAAAAATTGTCCATTGTAATTACTCTGTTGTGCCATCACCTACTAGTGTTACTCATTCTATCTAATAATATTTTTGTAACCCCAGCACCGTTCTTGAAAAAAAGTTTTCTCAAAATTTGTTTGCTGGGTGAATGAATAGCTACACTTCGTACACAAAGAAAATGCAGGAACAGAAAATCAAATATAGCATGTTCTCACTGAGAAGTGGGAGCTAAACAATGAGCACATATGAACTCAAAGAAGGGAATAACAGATACAGGAGTCTACTTGAGGGTGGAGGGTGAGAGGAGGGCGAAGACAAAAAAACTACCTATTGTGTGCTGTGCTTATTACTTGTGTGATGAAATAATCTGTATATCAAACCCCTGCAACATACAATTTACCTATGTAATAATTCCCCGAGCCTATAATAAAAGTTTTTTTAATAAAGAAAAAGTAAATAAAACTATGTATTTTAATTCTTTTTGGATTTTCTAGGATTAATGTGCTTGCCAGATGGTCAAAAATTTAGTAAGATTTTGAAGATAATATATCACAATTTTTATATTAAAACTTTTTATTGTGTATATTTATGACATATAATGTGATATTTTGATCTATTTATATTTTATAGATTCAGTCAGGCTAATTAACATATCCATCACCACACCAACTTAATTTTTTGTGATGAGAATGTTAAAAATCTATTCTTTTAGCAATTTTTGCAGAAATACAAATACTGTATAATCTTATTTATATGAAGTATCTAAAAAAAGTCAATCTCACAGAAACAGAGAATAGAAAGAATGGAGAGAGGAGAGGGACGGGGAATGGGGAAAAAAAGAAAATATAATCTCTTTTACAAAATTTGGTTGTCCCTTTCTTGGGCTATAGTTTCTTGTTTTCTACATACATGTTATAGCTGATTTCTAATAACCAATCAATATCCACTCTGAAATTTGAAAGCAAATACCTCACTTCCTCATCTGTAAAATGGAATAAAAATAGCCTTACCTCTTAGAGCTGTTGAAAGGATTACATCATTTATTATATGGAAACAGCCTTGCATATAAATGAATTTATTCTACAGATGTGAGTGAGGGGCTATTACTAGGGATACATCAAAGAATTAAGCAGATACAATTCCTACCCTTGCAGATCTTATCATCTCTTAACAATTTGAAGACATGACCTGTGTATACAAGTAAACTTGCCACTAGGCCAGATAAAATACAAAATAATGTATTTTTAAGGTTGACTTGTGAGTACTAAGAAAAGCAGTAGCTATTGCTTAAAGTGACTGTGAATTCAATTGAAAATTCACAGAGGACTCAACTCATTCCCATTATACTTGTGCGACCTGCAAACTATAAAAATGACAAATATGATGACTGACTTTTAAGTCTAAAGAGTCCATCTGTGGATTGCAGGAATGACACTGTGGCTTAAAGCACCCCATATGGGAAGCTTTAGGGAGTTTAATTGACCACAAGATCAATATGAGGACATATTATGATATGGATACATGAAAAAAAGAAGCTATTTCTTTTATTTTAATTTTAAGGCTCTCTTAGCAGTATATATTCCAGAATAAGTGTGGTGATGCTCTGGCTCAATTTTGTGCCAGATATTGTATGATTCTCACAACTCAGAAAGAAATATAAATAAACCAGAAATGATTCTAAAGATAAATCAGTATACAGATGTGTGAAATATAATGTTACATGGTAAAAGAGAAATTCTTAAAGACACTCAAGATCTGAGATGCAGAGATGATTTGAGGGAAAAATAAGAGCTGAAGGATCACTGTAGAGGAGGAGAGGTATATTAGTTCAGCTGTGCCCAAATGGGCAGAAGTCAGATCAAAGGAGTCAAGTTCGAGAAATGCAGTTTTATGCTGAAACTGAAGAAAAGTAGAAAGAAAATGAAATCTATGCACTTGTGTAATTTCTGAACTTAGAACCTATAGAGGGCTTCCCATGAAGGTCTGATGAAGGCACTCCCAGTCTGTTTTCTTTTGAAAGCATAGCTCCTTCTGACTTTTATCTCATTTTCAAGATCTATTGACTAATGTTTTGAGCAAGTTTACATAAACTTGAAGCATGTAACTTAAGAACAAATAAAAATAAATGTAGATAATCTTCCAAATAGCAGGTTCTATTATTGCTACTGCTAATAAGAAACAGTTACTTTCTCTTGAGAAACTATCAGTTAGTTGATTGGTGAACCTTGAAATTCATTTTTCCCTTTAAAAAGCAATGCTTTAAGTAAGTCATGGTCAATTATCCTCAAAGCCTCTTTAAATCATAAAGTCAATGAGGACTGAGATCCAGAGAATTAGGGTGACCCATAACAGGGTACCCCTTTCTTGAATGCTGTGTTGACACTGGATATGGCAAATAGGTTTCTTATCTTAGATCAACTTCATTAGGTTGGAAACAACTACCTACATATCTGTGTTTAGAAGGATTCTGAAGCAGAGTCATGACTACTGGGAAAAGTACCATGATAAGCATTGTCTGCATTGGCAGAGAAGCTGTTTTCTTACACACACATCACATACCAGACATTCCTGATGAAATCAAGAGAGTCATTCATCCTGGTGCGTTCTGATTCATTCTTGCAGGTTTCAGTTTGTCCTGGACCCCCTATTTCACATCTAGCTTTCCCCTGGAGGCTAACCTAGCCACCCTATAACAGGTGAAGCCCAAAACCAGATACAGAAGCCACAGACTTGAATTGACCTCTCCACCATCTCCCACCTTTGCATAAGGTCCATACATGGTTCCTAGTGGTCTGATTGAACCCTGATTGATACACAGGATTAAAAGCCTACACAGAATGGAAACATGTGAAAGTTTGAACAAAACTAAAAATATTTTCTATTCATTGATAGTCCCTAATGAGAACACACACCCAATGGTTTTGTGCGCTAAAAAAACATTAAGGCAACACAAAGACCTCCTTAGGCTCTTGTTTCAGCTGAAAGATGACACAGGCCATACAGTTGACTGCCATGTTATCGTGAATAGGAAACACTGACACACACTTCAGGTGTTCCAGATGGCCAGGTTGATTGCTTATTGATTAGGGTGAAATGAAATTTTCTGTGAAGCTTTATTTCTAAATATTGATTGGAAGTTTATGTCAATAATAATATATGTACCCTGTACAAGAGTAAGATGCAACACCTTTATTTGTGGGAAAAAAAAAAGAGGGATCAGATCCTTTTGTCTTATCACATGTGTGAAAAGATTTTTTAAATGCACAAGTATTAACTTTTAAAAACATACATTGAAAGACGTGGAAATACCGCCTTAAATGATTTTTCCTCTTCAGGTTTATTAATTACAAGAAATAATAGATATAGTTATAACATACAATGTATGTTTTTCTTATGATTTCCTAATAAATATAGGGAACTGGTGGGAAAAAAATCACTTCTCTTTCTTTCTCTTTTGTTCTCTCACTCTCTCCACAGGAAAAATACCTTGAATGAATAATGTAAGGAATCTGTCCATTTAGTAGAATGATAAGTTTTTATAAATCTCCCACCCAGTAGTGAACAGTTTACAGTGTAGGAAAAGTTCTCATTTTTACCTGAAGTTACTGTGAAAAATTTCTTAAGAAACTGTAGCATTTCTGCTTACCTAATGCAGCTCCATTTCTACAACTAGTTTGAAGAAGATGCCAAAATTCATATCTGAAAATAGGTAAATAATAGTTTTCCTATTCCTGAAATGTGTGCATAACTCAAACTCAATTTTAACTGAGGGACAAAAACGGAATTCAGAGCTCACAGTGAGTTTGCTTCATGAATGCAGCAGCATTTTGGCATTTTCAACTGTATGCTCAATTTCCTACTTTTAAAATATCCCCAAATTCATCAAGCATTAAGCCCCGCTGGGTAGTGACAAAATGTGCATCCAGCAATGCCCACAGAGTGGCCAAGTCTTTTCCTTAGGGATATTCCTAATTAAATCTGGTTGGTGCCTGCAAGTGGCTTAAATTGCTCTATACAGAGAGTACCATTAATTCTGAATCTCCATAGGGGTGAAAGAAAATGTGGTGTGCTAAAAAGAGGAAAAACTCACTGCAAATAAGGGAAAATGAAGATGTCTTCTGGATTGATCAAGTAAAAAGGGAATTCAAGGATTTCAGGTTTAATCTTCTCTTCCTATTCTGCTTAGAGTTCAGTCTTTTTCTTGATCTCTCCAGCTGAATCATTCTTAAAACTTCAGGATGCATCAGAATTATCTGGGAAACTTGGTCCTACCTGATTAATATACACGATTAAAATCCTATACAGGATGGAAACAGATGTGAAAGTTGGAACAAAACTAATAATGCTTTCTATTTATTGATTGTCCCTAACAAGAACAGACACCCAATGGTTTCGTGCACTAAATAAACATTAAGCAACACAAAGGCCTACTTAGGTTTCTGCTTCAGCTGAAAGATGACACAGTCCACACAGCTGACTGCCGTGTTACTGTGAATAGGAAACACTGACACACACTTCAGGTGTTCCGATGGCCAGGTAAAAAATAAAAATGCAGGTTTTCAGGGCTTCCACCACATGAACTGAAACCAGAATAAATCCTGGGAATCTGTTTTATACTAAGAGCTTCAGAAATGATGGTACATGGTATGGCTTGAGCGTGATAAATGACAGTGAAAAACTCCTAACCATAACATAAAAGCTTAAAGTGAAAAATACAAAAAAATACTCAGTGAAGAATTAGCACAGTGCAATCCTAGATACCCTCATGGCATAATTATGTACTTTTGATAGCATTAGTAACCATAAGAAAGAAGGTTTTAACCCCTTCTGTCTGTGGACAACACCAGGTATTTAAGAAAAATGCCAATTCTTAGGCCTGCCCTTTCCTCCAGAGATATTATTCAATACATTTGACCTGGAATCCAAGAATGTTGAAACCACCCCCAAATAAATTTTATAAAATTGATTAAGGTAATAAAATAAAATCCAACTAGTCTACTAGTCTTATAGCACAATAGCATCAATCATGAAGCCAGCTTGCCCTTTGGCCCACTTCCTTGTATCTGGTCACTGCTTACTACCCTAGGATAATGTAGCCCTTGTCACAAGACTCTTTGTTTATTTTCTGTTCTATAGATAAATTATAAAACATTGTGAGATGACAAACTTTCCATTTGAGTTTCTCCTTTAGTTCTGCATACTGATAAAACTATTAATGCCGGCTGGTCTGAAGAGCCCAGCAAGGAGTTGACTCATGGAAGAATGCAGTTTTCACATCCTGATGATTTCATCCTCCTTACCCTGTCCAATTGGTGATTTGTTTTCTAGCCCATTGCTCTCCATGAGCCCCTTAAAAACCCTTGCCCTGAACCCCTAGAGAAGACAGATTTGAAGCTTGAGGATTCCTCACATCTTGTGATTATTAAACTGTTTCTCTGTTGCAAACCCCACTGTCTCAGTGTATTGGTATGTTGCTGTGCATTGGGCATATGAACCTGGCAGTACTGTAACAGTGTCTACTGTTAGCTCAACCCCATATAATTCTGCTGTGGGTGGTTTATGGAGTACACTTGGCAACGTTCTGCCTAAGGAATGCTATTAACACAATATGGACACCAAATATGAGATTATAATAGTTTATGTATTCAATGATTAGACACCCCTCCTTAACACCAGAGGAAGGGGCCCTTTTCCTGAAAATCTTTTATGCCATCACAAATTAATTGGGGAGAAAAGAATCCACAGTATGCTGTGAACTACATCGAGTTTTTAAATTTTATTTTCTGTTTTTCCACATCATACATGAACATTTGTTCTTTCCATTAAGCGCCTCTCCACCTAGCAAAAAAAGAATTTAAATAATTCCATAATTTTTAAAAAATAAAAAACAAAAATGTTTTGCTCATGAATTTAAATAGTCCTGTGTTATCTCTGTCTCCAGGGATCAAATAGTGTCATCAGGACTCAGTTTCTCCCCATTCCCTCTTTAGTTTCTGCATGCTAACTTCTTCTTCTGACACTAGGCTCTTCACTTTCATGACAAATGTGGTTGTAGGAGCTCCATTCTCATAGACCCTTGGGTTCAAATCCAGTAGAAACAACTAGAATCTTGTCAGCTAGTTCCTGCAAAATCTTGAGTGTTACTCTCATTGGACAAGTTTAGATCATGTGGTTGAAGGAAAGTGATACAAAGATTGGCTTAGCCTTGGCCTACGTGTTTTGAGGGGAATGACACTCCCCCCAAGGTGATACGTATCGAGAGAGGATAAGAGGTGCATCCAATTAGTTGATTCAATTGGTTGCAATTGGCTGTTATTGCCAGAGGGAGGAGGGATGGATCGGGAGAGACATCCCCAGGAAATATCCACTATAATACTGTGTGTGCACAGAAGCAAGTTGACACAATATGCAGGGTTTGTGCCTGCAAAGTTGCCAGGGAACTTGATTTGAAAGAGACAATTTAATATTTTGAACTTTCTTGCTAGCAAACACAGTAAAAGAAGTACTAGAGATAACAGAATTTGGAGTTTTTAATTAAGCTAGCTTAAGTATTATCTTGTTGGGATATTTGGTTTGTACTTGATCTTGCAGCCACTTCCCTAGCATATGCTGTGAAGAATCTTGTGTTGTCTCAGTCGATATACACGTAACCCTTTCCTAGGGGTTCTTAACCTTATTTTGTGCTAGAGACCCCTTTGGCTGTCTAGAGAAGCCTATGGACTCCTTATCAGAAAAACGTTTTAAAAGCATGAAATAAAAAAAGATAGGATTATAGAGAAAACAATTATATTAAAATAGTTACCATTATAAACAAATGTGTGATATAAGAAATGAAAGCTGTTTTAGCAATACACTACATTGGTTGGTAAAAATAAATATTTTTTTTTCCTTTTTGCTATCTCAGTTCATAGACCCACTGTATTTCGGGGAGTGTCTATGGACTCCACATTAAGAATTCCTATCACATAGATGCTGGTAGCCTCTTAGCAAAGATAACCATGTAACTCCCCAGTTGAAAGCTTTCCAGTTGTTCACAACTTCCCTCCAGATAAAGTCTAAAATCCTTAGCATGACAAACAGGCTCTATTACCACCCAAACAGACTCAGTCTCTCAAGTTCCCCCACCTTGTACTGTAAGCTCAAACCACGGACAGGGGACATACTGTTTCAGAAATGAGCAGCATTTTTTCATGTCTAGGCATCAACACACAGTGGGCACCTGCCTGAACAAGCTCTACCTCTCTCTTCACTATTTTACCTGGCAGAATCTTCCTCATCCCCTAGGATTCAGGGGATGAGGAAGTTATAATAGTTTATGTATTCAATGATTAGACACCCCTCCTTAACACCAGAGGAAGGGGCTCTTTCCCTGAAAATCTTTTATGCCATCACAAATTAATGTCTTAATTCTGTCTTAATTCCATTTAAGACAGAGATGGCACTCCTGTGTAGCACTTACATTCTGTACACGTTAATAAACCAGAGAATCAGTAAGAGCAAAACATCAGGAAAGGTCTCACATGTAATAGAACATTTACCTTCTAAGCTACTCCCAGTAATGACCAGTTGTCAAGCAAAGGTCTCCTCTACATAGTAAGTGCCCATATAATTAAAAAGGTTTCAAAACATTTTTCATTTCTTGTGTCAAATGCTGGTGTGAAAATAATTGTAGTCTTCTATTTAATAATGTGTAAGTTGAGATTGAAACAGATTATTGAGCCAGAGAAGAGTGAACTTTCTGTGCATTTGTGTTTATTTTAAATTGCATCAACAACTGGACAATAAGGCTAACTCTTTATAGCTATGTATAATTTATGATATTCTAGGTACAGTTTTCAGCATGTTTTGAATATCATCTCATTTTATCCTCATAGCAACTGTATAAGGTAGCTATTATTATTATTATCCTTGTTTTGAGGAAACATGGTTTGAGAAGTTGAAAAACTTGCCTAAGGCCACATAGCTGGTAAGGAATTTGAGTCCAGGAGGTAAGGGGTCAAAGCCCTCATTCTTAACGACTGTGGCATAATCTAATGTTGAGTCTTATCAACAAACTCCCATTTCACCTATGCATATAATGGAAATGTGTATGTATGCATACTCATACATATGTATACATACATAGTTTTTGCATAAACTGTCCTTATCATGTTTTTCTGTTTAAACATCCTGACAGCTGTGTATATTTCATGTTAACAAGTCTGTATCTCCAGAAATTGGTAACATTTTAGCCAGGAATAGATATAGAAGTTAATGTTCTAGTTGTGCATAAGCCATTCCCCCTCTTTTTTTTTTTTTTTTTTTTTACCTGTACTGATTCTCCACCTTAGCAATTTTTGCCAGAATGTCTTGAACCAGCGCTAGAGTAATAGTTATCATGGAATTTGGAGATAACAGTCCTGCATTGAAATCTTAACTGTTTCCTGAACCTTAGGAACTAACCTAATTACCTTACACCTCAAGCTCCTCATGAGTAAAAATGGGCAGCATGAACCCTGAGAAAACATAAAACTAAAAGAAAAAAACGTAGCCATATTTTGAGTTTTTTACCTCCATTTCTATTTGATAAAATTTAGGAACTTGAAGTATGAGTTTCCTTTAAGGCAAAATGCATTCTGTCTCTTGCAGTCCTTTACATAATGGCCACTTTTCTATACTCTTAGAAAAGCAGAGGTTTATATATGAATTTATTTCCTGGGCTTTATTTTTTATTTATTTATTTTTTTACTTTTATTTTAGTCTCCACGTTACGTGTAAAGGTTTGTTACATAGGTACACTGATATCATGAGGGTTTGTTGTATAGATTATTTCATCACCCAGGTATTAAAACTAGTATCCAATAGTTATCTTTTTTGCTCTTCAGCCTCCTCTCATCCTCCACCCTCAAATAGATTCCAGTTTCCTTCTTTGTGTTCATAAGTTCTCCATTCAGCTCCCACTTATAAGTGAGAACATTTGTTATTTGGTTTTCTGTTCCCGTGTTAGTTTGCTAAGGATAGTAGCCCCCAGATTCATCCATGTTCCTGTGAAAGACATGATCTCATCTTTTTTATGGCTGCATAGTATTCCATGGTGTGTATATACCACATTTTCTTTATCCAATCCATCACTGATGGGCATTTAAGTTCATTCTATGTCTTTGTTATTATGAATAGTGCAGCAATGAAAAGTTGTGTGGATGTGTTTTTGTTGCTGTTTTGTTTTGTTTTGTGTGTTTGTTTGTTTGTTTGTTTTGAGATGGAGTCTTGTTCTGTTGCCCAGGCTCAAGTGCAGTGGCACAATCTCTGCTCACTGCAACTTCTGCCTCCCGGGCTCAAGTGATTCTCCTGTCTCAGCCTCCCAAGTAGCTGGGATTATAGTTGTGCTCCACCACACCCAGCTACTTTTTGTATTTTTATTAGAAACACGATTTCACCATGTTGGCCAAGCTGGTCTTGAATTCCTGACCTCAAGTGATCTGCCCAACATGGCCTCCCAAAGCGCTGGGATTATAGGCATGAGCCACCATGCCTGACCTTCGTGTGTCTTTATAATAGAATGATTTATACCCCTCTGGGTTTAGACTCAGTAATGGGATTGCTCCTAGGCTTTATTATTCTAATTCCCCTTTGTGATTCTTGTCACATCTCAATATCACCTATTTAGAATACTGTTAATTATTCTTCTAAATTGATTTGCTTTTTATTTATGTAATTAATTTAAAGGAAAATGTTATAATATCTGTAAACCCACTGGGTCAATATT
Source organism: Macaca mulatta (assembly GCF_049350105.2). NCBI lineage: Eukaryota > Metazoa > Chordata > Mammalia > Primates > Cercopithecidae > Macaca > Macaca mulatta. The sequence continues at coordinate 137,723,973 of NC_133407.1, read as the reverse complement.
TTTTCCTTTATCATATTAAGATAAATAAAATGCCAGATAAAAGCATTGGAAATGAACGTTTAAATTATAACATCTCACATACCAGTAGGGGTGCACATACCTCTTTTTGGGAAATGTTGGCCTGAGCTTGTCGCCTAAAACAGACCACTGTCGAATCTCTGGTATCTAAAGCGACTGGTATGAACAGGGGCCTGCTCACTCCCTGGAGTTTACTGTTGACTTCTGCAGTCCAATGCACACGGCTTACACATGCAGCTTGGACCCATGGCCTCACATATGCACATGCATCCGTCTTTGTTATTGTCAGATACTAAGGACAAAGCCAGCCCTTGGCAAAACTACACAATAAAACAGCTGCGTAACTTAGCATTGCTTTACCTCTTCCTTCTATGTTTTTCTTACCTCTTCTGAATGGTAGCTGCCGCTATGCTCCACTTCCCAGGCCTCATGGAATGCCCAGTTATGGCTTGTCCTCTATAGGCAGAAACTCTTCTGGAAGAGATCATTTTCTTCCATCTATATTCACTATCTCTGTTCTGCCTCAAAACCTCAGAACATAGCTTTCCTGGGTAATAGTCTCTCAGCTACATGGTTGGTGACTCTCTGCTCTAATATACTGATTCTCAATGAGTTTTCTAATTGATAATAATGTGGCCAAATTTCTTAGCCTCAGCTAGAGAGGACTTTGAATTACAATGGTGAATGGCCTTGAATCATTCTTTTATTCTATAATGATTATCTGAGGGAGAAGTTTAATATTCTTACAGGGCAGATTTTTCTCGGATAGAGAAACCTCCAACATCATCCTTCAGGTCATATCACATATAGCCTAGAAATTCTAAATCTTGTGTCATTGAAGTCCCATTAATCTTTCTGTGAAAGAATCTGGGACTTTCGAAGAAATTAACAAGAAAAAAATTCCCCGAAATATTTTTAAGTACCTGTTAGAGTTCTCACTTTTGGTACATTTTACAAATATGAAGCAGAAGTGCAATAGCTGGAAGTAAATTATCTTATATATTCTCTTTTTGTCTTTCTTTCTTTCTTTCTTTCTTTCTTTCTTTCTTTCTTTCTTTCTTTCTTTCTCTTTCCTTTCTCTCTCTTTCTTTCTTTCTTTCTTTCTTTCTTTCTTTCTTTCTTTCTTTCTTTCTTTCTTTCTTTTTTTGACAAAGTGTCACTCTGTCACCCAGGCTGGAGTGTAATGGTGCAATCTCTGCTCACTGCAATCTCTGCCTCCCAGGTTTGAGAGATTCTCATGCTTCACCCTCCCGAGTAGCTGAAATTACAGGTGTGTGCCACTACACCCTGCTAATTTTTGTGTTTTTACTAGAGACAGGGTTTCACCATGTTGGCCAGGCTGGTCTTGAACTTCTGACGTCGGGTGATCCACCCGCCTCAGCCTCCCAAACTGTTGGGATTACAGGCGTGAGCCACTGCGCCAGGCTAGCCCACACTTTTTTTTGCCTCCTATCTACGGCAACTTGTGTCCAGTGGAGAAGCACCAATGGCCATGCAGAGGTAAACTTACAGTGACATAAAGGAAGCTGAGCTGAGTTGCAGGAACTCTCACTTGCCTGGGCCCCTTGCAAGGTTCTGGGAGGAGTCCAGCAGTGTGCTCACAATGTGTTCACCACAATGTGTTTTTGTAAAACTTGCAAAAATCATTTTGACTTTAGTTATTTAAGACCACTATTACACTACTGTAACTTGCCCTCCATCATATTTCCTCTCCTGACTGAATGACTTCAGAGTGTCCATGATTGAGTGGGATCTGCTAAAGGAGATTAAATTTGGGGTACACTTAGTTTGGGTTTATGTGGCTCAAAGTCACTTCCAAGCATCTGATAAAGTTATGAAGTTAGCCATCCTGGTTTAAGTTCCATGGGGTCCCTACTGGCAATTTTTCTGACATCTTCACTGAAAGGTGTGGGGTAAGATTTATGTCAAAGTATTAATTGTATATTATGTTTTTTCCTCTGAATTATGTGATATTTGTGTCATTTGCCAGTTTTTTGATATGCATAATTTGTTGTGATTTTGTTTCTCATTCCAAATAAAACTCTTCTCTTATATCTATCTAGTTTTGTATTAGTAATTTTGTATTTTTCTTTTCTTACTGAGAAGGTCCAAATTGTATAAGCTTCAAGCCCTAAAATTCTACCTTCGGGCAATAACTCTCACTTCTCTGGCAAGTGGGACTGCTAAGGCCATTTCAGCAGACTGTTCCTGATGAGACAAATTCTGCAACTGTATTTGGTTTCAGAAATTTCATTTTTGGAATATAAATTGCTTTGTTGTAATGTGGCAATTAATTAATGGAAATACCCCATGTTATTCATCACTTCTGCCACCACCCACTTCAGCAAGAATGTGTAACACTGTGAAGGCTATTCGTTTATTATTTTTTTATCCAATAAGTTTCACTGTAGTTTGTTTCCTTTATCCTTGGGGCACTCCTCCCAAACTAGTCCCCTTGATATTCACTCTCCATCTTTTCTGCCTTGGAACAATTTCTCAAAGATTTAATTAGCTTTTGCATCAGTGAAGCAGTTCTTTGCTTCGGTGCCTCTGTTTGTAAACAAAAATGTGTTTTATCTTTGGCTACCTAGAGAATTTTCTACACAAAATCCATTTTCTCATCCAGTCTATTATTGTAGAGTTCAGATTGTTGAGGTCAGATTTATGCATACCTGTATTTTTTGCTCATAGCTGCCTTACCTCTGGGTCTAAGACTCAGAGACAAATATGGCCTCTTCCATTTCAGTATTGGATTCATTGTTGGTCAAAATACCCAAAATACCTCTCCACATTTCATCTCCAGCTTTCAATACTTGGCAAATTCTGTATTAGAGGCATCCTTAAATAAAGTGGTGCATGTTCTTCAAACTTTCAGGATGATTTAAATGCAGTTATAAAATCCACATTTTACAAATCAATGTTTGTTCACATTTCATATTGCCAAAGTGCTATACTCTTATTTTTATAAACATTAGGTGCTTTATTCCATTACGCTGATAGACCTATCTTTCTTCATGTCTCTTAAAATGTATCCATCTCTTACTCTCCATCCCAGTGCTTATAAACAATTGCTAGAGTAGATATAATCCAACAATCTTTTATATTTGCCTCTCAAATAAATCTCAATAGATCAATTTTTAATGAAAATAGAATGTTTAGTTTAGCTCGAGTGTAATCTAAACTTCCTTTCATTTTAAAATTTATTATTGAAAATAATTTTAAAATACATTTGTCTATTTCATTGTGTTAACATATTTGACATGACTTAATTAAATCTTATTTAGTGTTTGAGGATTTTATTGTGGATAAGGTTATTATTCTGATCAATTCTAATTGTACAACATTTACAGAAACTGTGAATGTCAGCTGGACAGGTTCCAGGGTCAAATAACTCCAGAACTGACTTGGAAAGTTAAAAAAAGACATGAGGAAAACATGTTCCTTATTTTAGTTTTCCTCCCCAGTAAATTACATAGATTTAAGAAAAGAATATTGTGAATTATTAAAAGAGAAGGTCCCAATTAGAACTTTGTTTCTTATGTATCAGTTTTTAATATGTTAGATTTACTGTCTAAATTACTTTGAGCCCAGTATTGATTTGAGTTTGCATTCTATTAGAACACAGTGGTAATAAAAGGGAAAAGCAACTGGAAATATTCTGGTTGGTCTTCAGTAGAACAGTACTAATACCTGAGCTCTCAGCTACTAAGCTGCCCTATTTCCCCAAATGAAATAGCTATGAAATAATAAATATAGCACCCTACATGTACTTTCCTGTTTATGAAGCACATTTACATTCATTGTTTAATTTTATTTCCACAATGACCCAGTGAAAGAAGGAGAGATGATGTTATATTCCCTTTCCACAGAAGATAAAACTGATGCCCTGGGAAATTGATTGATACATGGAAAAAATAATTACAGGTCCACCTTGTTTCATTGCCTTTCTTTTTACTGCACTTCACAGATACTGTATTTTTTAGAAACTGAAGGTCTGTGGCAACCCTGCTTTGAGCAAGTCTATAAGCACCCATTTTGTGTCTCTTTGTCACATTTTTGTAATTCTCGCACTAGTTTAAAACTCACCATTATAATTATATCTTCCATGGTGATCTTCAGTCAGTGATCCTTGGTGTTACTATTGTAATTGTTTTGGGGGGCCATGAACTACACCCACATAAGAAAGAGAATGTAATCAATACATGTGTTTGCTCTGCTTGCTCCGCCCGTTTCCCATCTCTTCCCTTGTCTTGGGTTTTCCTCTTACCCAAGACTCCATAATATTGAATTTAGGCCAATTTATAACCCTATAGTGGCCACTATGTGTTCAAGTGAAAGGAAGAGTTGTATGTCTCTCCCTTAGAATCGAAAGCTAGAAATGATTAAACTTAGTGAGGAAATGACGTTGAAAGTTAAGATAGGAGGAAAGCTAGGCCTGTTGCACCAAACAGCTACGTTGTGAATGCAAAGGAAAGGTTTTTGAAGGAAATTAGAATTGCTCCCCAGTGAATACACAAATGATAAAAATGCAAGACAGCCTTATTGCTGATTGATATGGAGAAAGTTTTAGTGGTTTGGATAGAAGATCGAACTAGCCACAGCATACCCTTATTAAGCCAAGGATTAATCCATAGCAAAGCCTTGCCTCTCTTCAATTCTATAAAGGCTGAGAGAGGTGAGGCAGCTGCAGAAGAAAAGCCAGCAGAGGTTGGTTTATGATGTTTAAGGAAAGAAGCCATCTCCACAACATGGCAGTGCAAGATGAAGCAGCAAGTGCTCTTGGAGAAGCTATAGCAAGTTTTCCAGAAGATCTAGCTAAGATCGTTGAGGAAGGTGGCCACACTAAACAACAAATTTTCAGTGTGGGTGAAATAAGCTTCTACTGAAAGAAGATGCCATCTAAAACTTTCATAACTAGAGAGAAGAAGTCAATACCTGGCTTCAAAGCTTCAATGGATAGACTGACTCTTGTCAGGGGCTTATGCCCTGATTTTAAATTAAAGCCAATGTTAATTTACCATTCTGAAAATCTTGGGACCCTTGAGAATTATGCTAAATCTATCCTGGAACCCTTAAGAAGTATAGTAAATCTGTCCTGCCTGTGCCCTTTGAATGGAATAACAGGTCAGCCCATGGTGGCTCATGCCTGTAATCCCAGCACTTTGGGAGTCTGAGGCAGGTGGTTCACTTGAAGTCAGGAGTTCCAGACCAGCCTGGCCAACATAGTGAAAATTTGTCTCTACTAAAAATACAAAAATTATACTTCTCTGATGATGGGTGCACCAAAATCTCATAAATCACCACTAAAGAACTTATTCATGTAACCAAATACTGCCTGTACTGAAATAACTTATGGAAAAGTAAAATAAAATTTAAAAATTAAAAAAAATTAACCAGGCATGGTGGTGGGCAACTGTGGTCCCAGCTATTCAGGGGCTGAGGCAGGAGAATTGCTTGAACCCAGGAGGCAGAGGCTGCAGTGAGTCAAGATCACACCACTGCATTCCAGCTTGGATGATAGAACGAGACTCCATATCAAAAATGAATAAAAAATAAAAATAAAAAAAATGGAATCACAAAGCCTGGATGACAGCATGTCTGTTTACAGTATAGTTTGCTGAATATTTTAAACCTACTATTGAGAACTACTGCTCAGAAAAAAGATTTCTTTTAAAATATTACTGCTTATTGACAATACATTTAGTCACCTAAGTAGAGCTTTGATGAAGATATACAAGTAGATTAATGTTGGTTTTATGCCTGTTAACACAATATCCATTCTGTAGCCCAGGGATCCAAGAGTAATTTCTTTTTTTTTCTTTCTTTCTTTCTTTTTTTTTTTTTTTATTTTTGAGTTGGGGTCTCACTCTGTCACCCAGGCTAGAGTGCAGTGGTGCAATCTCGGCTCACTGCAAGCTCTGCCCCTCAGGTTCATGCCATTCTCCTGCCCCAGTCTCCCGAGTAGCTGGGACTACAGGTGCCTGCCACCACACCCAGCTAATTTTTTTCTATTTTTAGTAGAGATGGGATTTCACCATGTTAGGCAGGATGGTCTCGATCTCCTGACCTCGTGATGTGCCCCCCTCGGCCTCTCAAAGTGCTGGCATGAACCACCGTGCCCAGCCCCAAGAGTCATTTCAACTTTCAAGTCTTACAATTTAAAAACATTTCATAAGTCTGTAGGTGCCATAGATGGTGATTCCAATGATGGATCTGGGCAAAGTAAATGAAAAACCTTCTGAAAAGGATTCACTATTCTAGATGTCATTAAGAATGTTCATGATTCATGAGAAGAGGTCAAAATATCAACATTAGCAGGACTTTTGGAAGAAGGTGATTCCAACCCTCATGGATGACTTTGAGAGATTCAAGACTTCAGTGGAGGAAACTTCAAATGTGGTGGAAAGAGCAAGAGAAGTAGAATTAGAAGTGGAGCCTGAATATGTGGCTAAATTTCTTCAATCTCTTAATCAAAGTTTAATGGATGAGTTTAATTACTTCTTATGGATGAGCAAATAAAGTGGTTTTTTGAGATGAAATCTACTTCTGGAGAAGATGGTGTGAACATTGTTGACATGACAACAAAGGATTTAGAATATTACTTAAATTTAGTTGATAAAGCAGTAGCAGGATTTAAAAGGATTGACTTCAAATATGAAAGAAGTTCTCTGGCTATCAAACAGCATCATATGCTACAGAGAAATCTTCAGTGAAATTAAGAGTCAATCAATGCTGCAAACTTCATTGTTGTCTTATTTTAATAAGTTGCCACAGCCACTCCAGCCTTCAGCAACCACCACCCTGATCAGTCAGCAGCTATCAACATTGAAGCAAGACCCTGCATCAGTAAAAAGATTACAACTCACTGAAGGTTCATATAATCATTAGCCTTTTTAAGCAATATAGTATTTTTAAATTAACGTATGTACTTTTTTTTAAACAAAATGCTATTACATACTTAATAGGCAACAGTATAGCATAAACGTAACTTTTATACATGGTGGGAAACCAAAAATTCATGTGACTCGGTTTATTTTGATATTTGCTTTATTGTGGTGGTCTGGAGCTGAATCCACGATATCTGAGAAATATGCCTGCATTCCCAAAGGTAAACTTATTTATTGTTAAATGCAGTACATTGTATATAATTCAAAGTTATAAAAATGTATAAGATGAAAAGTGAATCTCTGTCTCTTGTCTTGCATCCATCTGCATTATTTTCTCCAGAGTCAACTGTTATTGCTGAGGTCTTGTTTATCCTTCCAGAGATGTGGAATAGCCCTTGGGCTAAATAAAGTTTCGTGGAACACAGCCACACCCATCCATTTATGTATTGTGTATGTCTGCTTATTTTCTACAACAACAGAGTAGTTGCAACAGAAACCATCTGCTTCACAAAGTCCAAAATATTTGTCATTTGTTCTTTTACAGAAAAAGCTCACCAAAATCTGGTCGATACAATCAAATGCATATATAGGGGTGTGTGTGTGTGTGTATATATATATATATACATGTATATATATACAGATATATCCATTTTTTACTGATTTTATAAAACTAAATATACTGTTTTAAACCTTGGTTTTTTAAACATTAACAATAATCTGGCAATCACCTCAAATCAGTATACATAAATCTGCCTTACCCTTTGCAACTATTTACTGGGTTCTAGCACTTTACATAATTGCTTTAGTTGAGTTCTCACAAGATCTTATTTTAAAATGCAAATAGTGAAGCTCAGAATTAAGTGACTTACATTTAACTCTCCAGTAGTAAGAGGTTGAGACCTTATGCCTGTCACTCCAAGACTTCAATATTAGTCATGGGCAATCTGTATGTTCTTTGCTGAAGACTGACTGAATTAGAGAATAATGTCATGTTCATTTGTGGACCCCTGTCCATGCAGAGGTGAATGTTTCTTGTGAGTAGGCTATTGACTTGCTTTGCTGGGAAAGTGGCTAAATCCTGAGGGTTATGCATTTTAAACATGCTCAGCCAGTCCATATTGGCCTTTTTAGCTTTGACCTCTGGATTAGGAGTTCTCACACTGTCCATCACATCCCCTGGATAATTCAACAAGTCTGCAAAGTAGCTACAAACTCTTTTGACCACTCAGAGTGAATCATGATGTGGATATGGATCCTATTATGACAATTACATGGTATCAATTACCTCTTCTTAGACACTCAAATTCTTAATAAAGTGAAAATTAGGTGTTGTTAAAATTACCTTTGAAAATCTGCCATGTTTCTCATAGAGGTTATAGGCATATTGTTTCTTGGTAGGCCCAACCCAGTCAGTTTTTCCTCCAGTGCTGTTCTGATGGTTGAGGAATAGACAAAGATGTTAGCAGGTGTTTAGGAAAAATGTTGTATATAAGTACTTAATCTTGTTCATTAGAATCATTGCCTGTGTGGCCAGATGCTCACACTATGAGAAGCTGTTGGCAACTGAGAAGAGTGAGAAAAGAGCATCTTCACTTCTTCTATCTCATGATCATTTCAGGACATGATTTACTGAGTGGGAAGAGTGAGAAGAATTGCCAATTCTAACCAAATTATTTTTTCCTTTAATTTCTCATGCTTCAAATTCTTCAATTTGTCTAAATTAAATGTCTTAACAACTCTTTAAATTTTTTTTTTCATATTTGAAACTTTTCCCATTATATGTTTTTGCAGCCAATAAATACTAAAAGTTCATCTATTAATACTGAGGGATTTACAGAAGACTTTTCCACACTAAATGCCACTTGCCACGGACTGTTTCAAATGGCCTGATCTTTTCCAAGGAATTCTGACCATTTTCTAGCTTCCCCAAACCAGACAGACTGTGCCCTCTTTTAGGCGTAAATAAAACACAAGACATCAAAATTTATGAAACCTCTCCTTAGTGCCTAGGGAATACAGACATCAAATGATATATAAGTGAAAGTTTTTGAGATCATCATTTAACTATTAATAATATAATCTGGTATTTGACAGTCAAGAAAAGCAAATGTTATTTAAGGGCCAAGGTAATGCCATTCTAATGAAATTCCAGACAAAATTATGCCACTATAAGCAATGCTTGTAATCATTTGGTTTGGGCAAATGATTATAATATTCTCCATAGCCCATGATTGAGGACTTGCTTAAAATAATATCTCTTGTCCACTAGTACATATGAGTAACAGGCTGTATTTCATTATAATGAAAAGAGGTTAACATATGAGAGTCTTTGCAAGAGTTTCTAAACTCTCTCAGACACATCTTTCCTAATCAAAGTGAGTGGAGTTGGAAGAATCTGTTTTCTTGTAAAAATAGTAATTTTCCTATAAAGTACTTGGGAGATCAATGATGGATAATAAGTCCAAATTATTAGGAAATATGATGCTATCAATTTTCTTAAAAATGGGACTTGAAAATACCATTCCACCTTGTGTACCATTAATTTAAAAAAACTTGTTAAAGGTGGAAAAACATTTCTTCAGTATTTTGCTGTCATGCATTTTGTGTGATCCTTATCATCAAAGAAAAGAAAGGGGAACTAGGCAACTATGTTATCGCTTGTATTGTGTTGATTTTTCAGTTAGTGTTAAAAAAGAAGCCTGCAACATCACAACATATACCTGCAGAAAGCTTTATGTGTAAGATAGTTTGGTTTCATTGTAGAACCTAAGAAACAGAATGCATTTCCAAAGAGAAAAAATATGTAATTCTTTATGGAAGAACCCTACTAAATCATATATGCTGTTATCAACCTTCAGGTTTTCAGTTTTGGCTGTAAATCACTTGGAGCTTATACAATAAATTTCCTAAGTCAATATCAAGACATTCAAATTCAGAGTCACAAGATTGAGAATTTCATGATAATGTCTGCCACCACAATTCTATAAGAATTTCATTTTTATTTAAAATGAGTCTCGATGAACAAACCTGAAAGGATCATAGATAATTTCCTTTGAGCTCCATAAGTACACTTTGCAGACAAATCCGCAGACAAATCACTAGAGCAACTCTCAAGAAAGTTGGGTACCTGTTTTTGCCATGAACATAGCAGAAACTGTACCTGCCAAATAGGCCTGCCCGCGCCTACATTTCTTGGTCTTCCTTGGAATGAGGCTAGGGTCACATCATTAGTTCCAGCCAATGGATAATGCCCAGAAAAGATGTGTCAATTGGGGACCAAGAGAGTTAAGAGAATGTACCTCCTCCCCATGTCTCTTTTTCTGCCTTTGCAGCCTTACAAGCCATGGTAACATGGCTCTAAAATGGAAAAGGGATACCCAACCCACTATATTTTATGTCTGAGAGAAAAGGACCCAGGAGCTACTACGGTTTTGAAGATTTGTCTGATATGACAGCTAATATGAATTATCCACTGATACAGTTAACAAATAGTTCATCTTATTTTTTATTGAACTTTTATATTAGGGTAAACAATATTTGCTCATCTCAAAAATAAAATAATTCTTGTAAAAATATCTTGTAACACCTAATATTTGTAGATTGCCCAGGCCAAGGATGTATGTTGGAAAAAGTTGTTTTAAACTGTCGTAAAAAAATTCATCTGCTCAAATGTAATGTCACAAAGAAATATTGCATTTTCACTAAGATTTTGATCCTCACTCTGGATCCAGCAACAATTTAAGGACTTCACAACTTACCCAGTTTTCAGTGAAAGATGAAGCAGGGAACTGTCTATTAAAGGATTCAATGATCTCCTCAAAGAGCTTGCAATAATTAGCAAAGAGATGCCCATAATGGAAAATGTTTTGTTACAAATTAGCGTGTGATTGAGCTAATAGCTGTGAAGAAGTCATTCAGTGCCTGAAAAAGTTTCAGTTGTGGAGTCAGACTTAGACTTAGATTCTGATTTTAACATCTAATAGCTCTGTGACCTTCGGCAAGCTACTTTACTATTAAATCTCAGTTTCCTCATCTACAAAATGGGAACACTGGTAACAGCCATTCTCACAGCTAGTTAATGAGCTTAGCCATTGGTACAGAGCAAATACAAAGTGAAAGCCAACAAACACATCAATAATAGCTGTATTAACACTTCAGGACAAGAACAGGTGCATGAGTTCAAATAATTAATTTAGTTATTCTACAATATGTATTGAGCACTCACTACATTTAAGACTTGTGATGTTTTCTATGGGCAAAACACAGTTGTCTCAGTGTGGCAAGGATGATGGCTAGGATCCACCCAAAATTCATGCTTCCACTTCAGTTCTACAAAGTTGTTGCTAAAAGGCTTCTGTACAGCATGGAATTAAACATCTTAACTTCCTTTGCATCTCTGTGTGTCCATGTGACTAGTTCTTGACAGTGGACTAGCAGAGAAACTGTGACTTCTGGGCTGGGGCTTTTGTGAAGCAGGTGTACTTTCTCCACTCTTTCTTTCCTGTACAGTAGCTGGTTGCAAAGGATTCCCAGGCCATAGGAAATGATGGAACTATATGATGGACAAAGGCTGAGTCCTTGAAGAACAGACTCAGAAGGAAAACTTCCCACATGGGACTATTCAGTGAACAAAAAATACACACTGACTGTTTTAAACTATTGACATGCAGGAGTTAATTTGTTGTGATAGTCTGTGCTACGCTAACTAATATCATCAACTAGGGCTTTGCCCTAAGTGACATTAGAGTTTATAAGAAACTACTTATTTCAGCGGATTGCCTTATTATTGTTAGCTGATAGAAATGTCTGAGCAGGAAAAGCTTTGGGAAATTGAGAACTCATCACCATAATAGGACAGTTCCTACTTCCTTTTTCTGTGGCGTGCCTTTATTTCCCCCTTGATGATAGAGACCTGGAATGGGATGAAAATATCAATTCCTTGTCTGTCAGTTTTGTTTCTTCTCCTGTTACTCACTCCTCTACTGGTGAAACTCAAGACTGACTTTAGGAATTTTTCACCACACTATAATGGAACTGTTTGCCACCCTTTCTGTGTTCACTCTCCCATGCTGGTGTGTGGTGGAAAAAAACTGATTCAAGATTTAAATAAGAAGTTAAACAGAAGAATAGAATGCAACCAGAGAGTCAAGATTTCTGTAGTCTATAAATATAAAATGATGTCAAATTAACTTTTAATGCCCACGCTGGAATGACTCAAGCCCTATCTTTAAATGGCCCTTGCAAAATATTTTTTTATGTTTTGGTTTTAACTGATCCAACGAAAATGCCTTAAAAATGTAAATATCATTTTCAGGAAATACCTGGCATTTGCTTTCAGGCAGCTATGAATGCTCAGTATTGGTCCAAACTCTCATCTTTGTGGCTTGGCTATAATGTCTCCTATAATTTGTCTCCATGACTTTTACATGACTTTTATTAACAGTCAAGTGGCATACAAAAATAAGCATTTATTTCTCATGAATCAATATGGTTGAGCTAATCTAGGCCAGGCTCAGCTGGGTGAATCTTCTAATTTTGGCTTGGCTCACTCAGGCATGTGGAGTTGGCAGGGGGTCAGCTGCATTAGACTGGGCTTGGATGGGAACGCTCAGCATTGCTCCACATGTCACTCATCTTTCTCCTGAGAGCAATGGGCCAGCGCAGGAATATCCTTCTCTTGACAATGGCAGAAGGACAAGAACATAACCCAATCTGGTAAATAAGTTTTCAAGTTTCTACTTGCATCATGAATGACGGCATCCTGTTGGCCAAAACACATCATATAATCAAATCCAGGTTCTAGGGTAGAACAATGTACTCTTGATGGGAAGGACTGCACAATTACATAGCAATGGCATATATTTCTCTCAGGGTAAAGTATTGATTCTATTAAGGCAATTTACCACAACTATCCCATCATTCCCAACAGAAGACAATTTCTCCATTAAAATCTCCCTTAAACACATACATTTTCCACTGGAAGCTTAGGCTCATTTTTATTAATTTATTAGTAAAAAAAATCTATGCCCTTAACCATAAGTTAACTAGTAGGCAGGAAAACTATTATTTTAAAGGACTTTATTAAAGTTTCAGCCAATAACAAAATTTATATTTCAAAGAGCATATGTAAATGTGTGTTCATGAATTCATTTATTCAGCCAATATTTGTAGCACTGATAATTTACAAAAAGCCTAAATGCTTTAAGACACAATATTAATAAAATAGTGTTTTTGCCTTTTAAAATAAGTACAAATTGGAAAAAGCCCCCTCCTAAAACCACCATAAAAATAACTCCTAATAGTAGAGAAGTTTAGTAAGGAAATTGGTTTTTTATTAGTTTTGTGCCATTGAATATTGTTCTTATCACATCAACCTAAGTGGGGCACATATTATTAGTTATGTTACTTAATGTTAAGTTGAAATACATTTGTTAGCAATCAATGATACTGGATATAAATGGGATTTTTCACAGGACTCTGTTAAAATGGGAAAGAGCAATCAACTAGAAAAGTTGAGATGCACTATCTTTGCATGAATGATTGAAATGAGCAAATGAGCACTATGTAAAAAAAGGGTAAACATAGCAGACCTGAGACTGCCATCATTAGAAGAACCTGTAAGCAATGTTAGACCTTGGCTGGCATTCGGGAACTGAGATTTCAGAAGGATTCTCACTATTCCTAGAACTGATAAGAATGCCCCATTGTGCCTAAATTGTCTATGCAAACAAATGGTTTATAAGGAATAACTGCTTTCTTTTGGGGAGTCTGGAATGTTGGTACATACTAGACAGACAGTGCCTACCCCCAGTAACCCTGGGCTCTGAGTCCTTATGAGCATCCCTGGTAGACAACATTTTAAATGTGAAGTCACATCTTTCTGCTCAGGAATTAAACACAACCTGCGTGACTCCATTGGGAGAAGACTCTGGGAAGCTTGTGCCTATTGTCCTAAGAACTTCACCCCATGAGTCCTCTCCCTGTGCTGACTATGCATTATGTCCTTTTGCTGTAAAAAATCATGACCATGGGTATGACTATTTGCTGAGTTTTGTGAGTCCTCCTGGTGTACCATTGAACATGGGAGTATTCTGACTCTTGATAATATTGTGACCTCTGACACAAATACAATCTTCTGTTTCCCATTGTGAGCTTTCAGATGTAATATTGAATGGCCAACTCATTCATGCATTCAGCTGAAACTTACTGAGCATCTATTATACAATAGGCACTGTGCTAAAATGTGAGAATAAATCTGAATAAAACCCACATGAAACCTGCCTTCCTGAAGACTGGATTAAGCAGGGGTTAAAATAATAAACTAAGATGAAGCCAAAATTATTTTCAGCACATCCTTCCCCCTCTTTTTTTGGCTAAAGTAGGAAACATGCCAACTAGTTACATAGAATAGTAGATAAAGGAGCCAATTCTTTTTCTTCTTCTTCTCTCTCTCTTTTTTTTAAGGCTAGTCAAGTGAATCAATAGGAGAAGGGACAAAGAAATATATAATTGGTTGTGATCAATTAGTTGTAAACACCACACCAGCCAGGACCCAATTCTTAAAAAAAAAAAACACCAAAATTTAGTGCTTGCCTTTCTGTTTTTCCTGAATAATAATTAATAATAATACCTATGAGTATGAGTGTCATTTTAAAATTCAATAAAGATCTAAAAGTAATTGTTAGGTAAGCATTGTCCAGTTATGTAGGATAATGCTAAAAAATAGTTACTGTATATTTTCATAACCACGTTTGCCAAAGTACTCCAAGGACTCTCTTGCAAGAGAAAATAACAGATGCCATCTATGCATTATAGCTGGAAACTACTGCTATGAATTCTGATAGCACATTCAAATAATGAATTTGTAAGTGGAAACAAAACAGACTGACTATTGTAATTGATTTTTTGAGGCAACTTCAACCTTTCTTGAAATAATTAGGTCAGATATAACATTTGAAATGTAAACGTGGATTTTAAAAAGAATCAAATGATGAAGTGAAAATGGTAGCATTATTACCCTGTTGGAATGAAGAAAGAATTGCAAAAACATATTGGAAATTTAAATTGCTTGCCTACTTCTGCAGCTTTATGCAGTTTTTTTATGGGCACAAGTGAGCCTCCAGTTTTTATTTTAAGATGTGCTTAAAACATATGAACCAGATTAAGTTAGCTTCCATCTGCACAAAAGTGGGAAGGTTTCACTGCCTTGTGTGCCGACCAGCAAATATTTTCTCTTCTTATATCAACTTCTGCTGGGAGGTTGAAAAAACTAGATGGAATAGAAAGATGTGCCACCATGATCTAATTTTTTTCAATTACTTTGGGTCTTACTGGAGCATACGTCTTATATTTTATGGTCACCCATTCATCTCCAGTGCTTTGCTGCCTTTGTAATCTCATCATTAACAATATATGAGAAGAGTAGTTCTTCAGATTTAGGCATAACTGTGATTTGTTCTTGGCTGCCAGAACACTGGGGGCGGAATGGCTTTTGTTATGAATCATTTGTGCACATGATTTAATACATGTTTGGGCCATAAGACTGGCTTTGATTTTCAAACATTTGACAGGTTGAGTCAATCTTGCATGAATGCAAGTAAAATGCAATGTGCACTCAGTATTATCTCCCTAAATATGGGTTTTTCAGGCATGTAATAATTTTCATGGCTGTTGTAAATTCACATTTTAAATTAGAGTTTAACCTGTGTTTATTGCCCAAAATCTGGAACAGAAAGAATTGTCAAGAGAGATTCAGAAAACATTGAATTAAGAAGCATTAAAAACATTACATTTTGTGATAAAGAACATAAGTTTGGCATCATAAAGATCTGTGTTCAGAGTCCGGATTTTTTATTTGTAAAATGGGGCTAAAAATAAGATCCACTTCCTGAACTTGTTTTCAAGATTAGGTGACAAAATTTTTGACTCGTGATAATCTCAGTGACTCAAGAAATGTTACCTATAATATACAATATAATTATTTATAGTTTAGCATACATATATAAAAGTGCACAAAATCTAACTGTGCAGCTCAATTCATTTCCAAAAATAAAGCTTCAGTGTAGGTTGCACTAAGATCAAGAAACAGGATATTATTACATGTTTCTTTCAGAAACCAGACCCCACCACCACCAGAAATAGTCATGAATCTGACTTCTAGCATCATAGGTGAGTTTTGCTTATTTTTAAACTTTCCGTATAGGTTCTTTCAGATTTTTTACAGATACTATCATGTTGCCTGCAAAGAATAATGTCTTCTTTCTTTGCCACTGTCGCACTGGCTTGGACTTCCAGTATAATGTTGACTTGAAATGGGAAGACCAGCCATCTTTGTCTCATTCCCTATTTTGGAGGGGACAATTTTTTTTTACAGTTCATCATTTTGTATAATCTTTGATTTATCTTTAAAAGATACTATCAGAGGCCAGACGCGGTGGCCCATGCCTGTAATCCCAGCAGTTTGGGAGGCTGAGGTGGCCAGATCACAACATCAGGAGATCGAGACCATCCTGGCTAACACGGTGAAATCCCGTCTCTGCTAAAAAATATACAAAAAAAAAAAAAAAAAAAAAAAAATTAGCCAGGCATGGTGGTGGGCGCCTGTAGTCCCAGCTACTCAAGAGGCTGAGACAGAATGGCGTCAACCCGGGAGGCGGCGCTTGCAGTGAGCCGAGATGGCGCCACTGCACTCCATCCTGGGCGAGAGCGAGACTCTTTCTCAAAAAAAAGAGATGCTATCAGATTAAGAAAATTTCTGTCTATTGAACTTAGGCTAGGGGTTTTTGTTTTGTTTCTAGTAAAGAATGTTGAGTTTTATCATAAGTTTTCTATGCATTTAGGGATATGAATTTTTTCTCTTTTTGCGGCTAATGCATCAAATTACATTTTTCTCAAACGTTAACCAACTCTGTATTCACAGAATAAGCCTCACTTAATTGTAGGGTGTTATTCTTTTTATATATCCCTAGATTTGATATGGTGTTTTGTTGAGGATTTTACATCTTGTTGATGAGAAAGATTTGTTAAAATTTTGTTTCTTGTAATATCATTGTCAGGTTTTATATCAAAGTTATGCTAATCTTATAAAACAAAGTAAGACATGTTCCTTCTTTCTTTTTCTTTTTCTTTTTTTTTTACACTTCTTTCCTTAAATATTTGGAAGAACTCACTGCCAAAACCATCTAAATGTAGAGTTTCTTGTGATGGATTGGTAATTGGTGGTTTTCAAGAAATGTCTGCTTTTCATCTAAATTGTCAAATTTATCTTTTGTTCTTTATTATTTCCTTCCTTTTGCTTTCTGGGGATTAATTGACTCTTCTTTTGCTAGTTTCTCAAGATGGATGCTTAATTCATCGATTCTCAGCCTTTGTTATTTTCTAATATATTCTTTTTAAAGCCACAAATATGCCACTAAGTACTCTATCAGATGTATCATGCAAGATTTGATATACTGGACCTTTGTTATTATTTCATTGAAAAGATTTTCTAAGTTTTTGGTGAGTTCTTGACACATATTTTTATTTAATATGTATTGCTTAATTTCCGAGAAGCTAGGGATATTTCAGTTATTTTTATTAGACTATTTTTAATTAATTATATTATGTTCCAAAAACATAATTTGAGTGATTTAAATCCTATGCAATTTGTTTATTTGAAGACTTATCATAGACTCATTTTGTGGTAAATGTCCTATGTGGACTCACAAAGAATATTTATTGTCATTATTGGGTGCAGTGTTCAATGAATGTCATTGGGTTAAATTGGTTAAGATTGTTGTTCAGCTCTTCTGTGATGTTACTAATTTTAGTCGTTCTGAGTGGAAACTGATATACTGCCAGTGATTGCACCAGTTTTGAATGAAAGTCACAAATCTACAATTTCTCTTATTCTGCTACTTAATTCTGATAAAAATTAAAATCATCAGAAGCAAGTTGATGCTTAAAGTAATTAATGTTAATAGCAATTAATGCTACTTAGAATTCATATTTAGAATATGGCTTTATTTGAAAAGTCATCTGAATTCATTAATTTACCTTTTCTAGAAGATCCTGTCATAAGTCATGACATATTTTCTTCCTGGATGCCTAAAGGTTGCTGAAAATGAAATGCTAAATTTTATTTTACAGCTCAATTAGTCAATAGGTAATACTAATGATGCCTAATTGTCCTGAAGTTGACAAATTTAACGAGACCAGTTTATGTCGTAAAAATTAGGGCTTCATTAACATTAGGTAATTAGGCATATAGTTTTCCCAAGTGGAAACCTCAGAGGATCTTGAAATGGTAAATGGGTGAACTATGGCTCCAGGATTTCCAAATGGTAATGGTTTCATATTAATAAGCTAGATATTTCAAACCAAAATATCAAAACTTTCGTTGTCAATAAGGGAGCTATATTAATATGTCTATATATAAATGCTCTAACTTAGATGGTTATGTTTCAACTTCAAATATAAATAGCGGTATCCTAAAGGTGATGTTTATGAATGAACTAATAAACCAAGTTTTCAGTATCAAAGCCTTAGCTATGAGGCCAAGGAATTGCTTTGCTAGTAAATTTAGTCTAAGCCATAGTATCTATGAACAAATATAAAGGAATAACACAGTTGGGTTAGTGCTGGGAATTCATTTTAAATTCTATTGCATTTACTTGGTATAACCCTAGTTTGGGAATTAAAATGTGTTACTGTGTATTCTAAGACTGTTTGTCCACTGAAAGAATATAAGGCATGCCAAAATGTTATAATATTCCTTTGCCAATCTTTCTTTTTTTGTAATTTCCTGCCTTTGAGAGTCAAGAGCTAGAATGGAACAAAGTTTATTTTTATCAGAGCATTTTAAACAATCCCCAATAAATATTGTACATACCAAAAGCCAGTAGTTTGAGTCTTCAAAAAACACGTGATTCCTATCTTTCTCTAGTCCAAAAAACAGGAATACTGGAGCCAAACTGACATATTTTCACGTTCACAAAATGATGAAATGAAAAGTTTTATTTTCACTTTAACTCATCTAAGACTAGAAGTGATGCTGCTTAGGAAAAATGGGTGTTAGGCACTGCAGTTATAGTGAGGTATGTGGGAAAGGAATGTTATTTACATATTCTTGTGACATGGCTTTCAGTGTGCAGAAACTTTCTGTTAAGACTGTCAGAGCCGATATTGATTACAAAGAGGATTTAGACTATTGTAGAAGTCGTTTTGGGAGATATTCTTATTTTTTCTGCATTGTGTGATTGAATGGGTTGTTTTTACTTTCTCTCCCAGAAATGTTTTTCTTACACTAAAAAACATTTTCCATCTATTTTCCCCTAAAACATGGTGTGCTCTGATATTCAGAGACAAACTATAAGATTCCCATCAAAGAAAGAAGCTTAACATTCAAAGGCACCAGAACACATTGGCCACATTCTTGATCTTAAAATAATTATTTAAAATGCACATTATAGAATTGGCCATACTCTATATTTTGAATTCTGTTATTCTGGAAATGCTGTGACCATATTCCTCCTACATGTATTAGGAAAAGAATGGATTAAATAGAATGTTCTTTAGAGTTCTTTATAATGTGGTTAACTTTTGTGTTTTAAGCATTTACCCACTTTGCTTTTTTTCTCATGTAAGAGAATACTCTTAAGAAGAAAACAGGCCAATCTTCTAAAATCAGGAAAAAAAAACCCAATATAAGTTATTTTATTTTCAAAATAAATTTTATATTAGGTTGTAAATCAAGACTAGACAGTGATATTTTCACTGTTGTGTAGAATTCTTATCAAAAATATTCATCTTATTCTAGATGTACCCTAAATTGTAGCAGATGACAATAGTCTTTGGAATTGGAGAAATGGATTTATTTTCAGACTGAAATCTCTTATCTACTAGCATTAATTTTGGCCAAGTTGCTTTTAACTATAGAATCTGTGTGCCTTATTTTTTCTGAATGCTTTATTTGATATTTAAAATACACAGGGATAGCTGTCATGATAAGAAAATAAGATTTAATTTATATTCTTTTGAAACAATCTTTAAAAAAGTTCTAAGTAAAAAACTGCTATATTATTTTTTATGACATGTTGAATTATTATCTGGATAGCTTTGCTAAGACAATGCAGTCTATATTACATATTTAATATTTAAAAATTATTTTAAACTTAGTTTAAATTAATTACACAACTAGAAATAAAAAATGAAATCCTAGAAGTACATATTTTAAAAATTGTGGTAAAATATATACAACATAAAACTTGCCATTCAAAACATTTTTAAGTGTACAATTCAGTTGCATTTGCACAATCATCACTACTCTCCATTTCTAGAACTTCTTCATCATACCAAAAAGAAACTCTGAACTCCTTAAACAGTCACTCCCTGATATGGTTTGGCTGTGTCCTCACCTAAATCTCATCTTGAATTGTAGCTCCCATAATTCCCACGTGTCGTGAGAGGGACCCTGTGGGCGGTAACTGAATTACAGGGGCAGGTCTTTCTTGTGCTGTTCTTCTGATCGTGAATAAGTCTCATGAGATCTCATGGTTTTATAAAGGGCAGTTTCCTTGCACACGTTCTCTTGCTTGCCTCCATGTAAGACATGACTTTGCTCCTCCTTCACCTTGCACCATGATTGTGAGGCTTCACCAGCCATGTGGAGCTGTGAGTCAATTAAACCTCTTTCCTTTATAAATTACCAATCTTGGGTATGTCTTTATTAGCAGCATGAGAACAGACTAATATACTCCACATTATTTCTTCCCAGCCCTTGATAACCTCTATTCTGCTTTCTATCTCTATGAATTTGCCTATTCTAGATGCCTCATTGTCATGGGCTAAATATTTGTGTCTCTCAAAAATTTTGATGTTGAAATCTTAACCCCTAATGTGATGGTATAAGGAGGAGGGGTTTGGGGGAGGTAATTAAGCCATGAGAGTGGAGCCCTCAGGAATGACGTTAGTGCCTGTGATTGTTAATATTGAGTGTCAACTTGATTGGATTGAAAGATGCAAAGTATTGTTCCCGGGTGTGTCTGTGAGGGTATTGCCAAAGGAGATTAACATTTGAGTCAGTGGACTTGGAAAGGCAAACCCACCATAAATTTGGGTGGGTACAATCTGATCAGCTGCCAGTGTAGCCAGAATAAAAGCAGACAGAAGAACGTGAAAAGACTAGACTGGCTTCACCTCCGAACCTACATATTTCTACCATGCTGGATGTTTTCTGGCCCCAAACATTGGACTCCAAATTCTTCAGCTTTGAGTCGTGGACTGGCTTCCTTTCTCCTCAGCTTGGCTTGCAGATGACCTATTGTGGGACCTCGCCTTGTGATCGTATTAGTTAATACTCCTTAATAAACTGCCCTTTATAGATACAGCTATCCTATTAATTCTGTCTCTTTAGCGAACCCTGACTAATACAGTGCCCTTATAAGAAGTGAGATGAGAACATGAAAGCTTGTTTCTCCATCCTTCCATTTTCTCTCTTTCTCTCTCTCTCTCTCTCTCTCTCTCTCTCTCTCTCTCTCTCTCTCTGTCAGCCCCATGAGAATACAGTGAGAAAGCAGCTGCCTACAAGCCAAGAAGTGGCCCTTCTCAGATGCAGGATCTGCAAGCACCTTGATCTTGGATTTCCTCGACACTAGATCTGTGAGAAAAAAAAATATTTGTTATTTAAGCCACCCAGTCTATAGTATTGTTATAGTACCCCAAACTGACTATTACACTCTTATAAGGGAAATCATACAATACTTGCCATTGTGTTTGTGGCTTATTTCACTTAGTGTAGTATCTCTAGGGTTCATTTGTATTATAGCACCTATCAGAATTTCATTCTTTTTTCTTTTTTTTTTTTTTTTTTGAGACGGAGTCTTGCTCTGTCGCCCAGGCTGGAGTGCAGTGGCACAATCTCAGCTCACTGCAAGCTCTGCCTCCCAGGTTCACGCCATTCTCCTGCCCCAGCCTCCCCAGTAGCTGGCACTACAGGCACCTGCCACCTCACCCGGCTAATTTTTTTTTGTATTTTTAGTAGAGACGGGGTTTCACCGTGTTAGCCAGGATGGTCTCGATCTCCTGACCTCGTGATCCACCTGCCTCGGCCTCCCAAAGTGCTGGAATTACAGGTGTGAGCCACCGTGCCCGGCCTCATTCCTTCTTAAGACTGAATAATAGTTCATTGTGTGTGTATGTTGTATTTGTTTATCCATTCGTCTGTTGATAGACATGTGGGTTGCTTCCACCTTCTGGCTATTATCAAGAATGCTGCTATGAACATTGGTGAACACTAGTGTTGAAGTATCTGTTTGAATTCTTGCTTTCAATTATCTTGGTTATGTACCTAGAAATAGAATTGCTGGGTTATATGACAACTCTGCTTAACTTTTCGAAGAGTTACTAAACTGTTTTCTGCAGCAGCTGCACCATTTTATATTCCTGCTAGAAATTCACAAGGGCTCTAATTTCTTCACATTCCACCAACATTTGTTATTTTCTGCCTTTTTTTCTTTTTAATAGCTATTCTAATGGATGTAAAGTGGCATTTCATTGTGGACTTGAGTTGCATTTCTTGAATGACTAGTATTGGTGAACACTTTTTTCTTGTGCTTCTGATCATTTGTATATCTTCTTCGGAGAAATGTCAATGCAAGTTCTTTGCTCATACCCATGCCAAGGATTGCAGGCACAGTGGCTCATGCCTGTAATCTCAGCACTTTGGGAGTTTGAGGCAGAAGAATCTCTCGAGGCCGGGAGTTTGAGACAAGCCTGGACAACATAGTGAGACCTTGTCTCTAAAAACATTTACAAAAAAAAAAATTATGTGGGTATGGTGTCACATACTTACACTCCTAGCTACTCAGAAGGCTGGGAGGGGGAAGATTGCTTAAACCCAGGAGTTTGAGGCTGCAATGATCTATAATCATGCCACTGCACTCCAGCCTGAGTGACAGAGCCGGTCAACCATCTTAAAAAAAATAAGAGTTATTTGCCCATTTGGGTTGCTTTTTCTTGTTGTTGATGTGTAGAATATTTATATATTCTGAAAATTAATCCCATATATAATACATATTATATATATATTATATATCTTGAAAATTAATCCCATATATATTATATATATATACACACATATATATGTACAATTTGCAAATATTTTCTCCTGTTCTGAGTTGTCTTTTCACTCTCCTGATAGTTTTCTTGGATGCACAATTTTTTAATTTTCATGTTCAATTTATCTCCTTTTTTTATTGCCTGTGCTTTTGGTGTCATATATAAGCAATCATTATCCAATCCAATGTCATGAAGATTTTCCACATCTGTTCTTCTACGAGTTCTATAATTTTTATCTCTTTAGATTAGATATTTGGTCCATTTTGAGTCAATTTTTGTATGTGGTGTAAGGTAAGGGTCCAGCTTTATTCTTTGCAAGTGGCTATCTAGTTTCCAAACTAACTAGCACTGTTAGTAGAAAAGTGCCCATCCCCCCATTGAATGGTCTTAGCACCATTGTCAAAAAAAAAATGGACAATATATATATGAGTGTTTAGTTTTTGGATTTCTATTCTATTTCATGGGTTGATATGTTTTTCTTTACATCGGTATCACATTGTTTTGATTACTGTGACTTTTCAGTAAGTTTTGCTAAGTAAGAAATCGGAAAGTATGAATCCTCCAACTTTGTTCTCCTTTTCCAGGATTGTTTGGTTATTTGAAGTTTTTTGAGATTCCATGTGAATTTTTAGATGAGTTTTTCTATTTCTGCAAAAAACACTTGGATTTTGAGTGATTGTGTCGTACCTGTAGAGTACTTTGGGTTTTGTATTGTCATCTTAACAATATTAAGTGTTTCAACCATGAACATGAGACATCGTCCCACTTATTTATGTCTTCTTTATTTCAGTAATGTTTTATAGTTTTCCAAGTATAACTCTTTTGCCTCTGTAGTTAAATTATTTCTAATTATTTTATTATTTTTGGTGTTATTAAAAATGGAATTGTTTCCTTAATTTTATTTTCACACTGGCCATTTTTAGTGTATAAAAATGCAATTTACTTTTGAATGTAGATTTTGTATCCTGATACTCGCCAACTTTGTTTGTTAGCTCTAATAGTTTGTGTGTGTGTGTGTGTGTATGTATGTGAATCATCTTTAGGGTTTTCTACATATAAGATAATGTCATCTGTAAACAGAGGTAATTTGACTTCTTTCAATTTGGATGTATTTTATTACTTCTTTCCTGAACATTCTGGCTAGTACTTACAATACTCTGTTGAACAGAAGTGGTAAAAGTCAATATCTTGGTCTCATTCCTGATCTTAGAGGAAAATTTTTTAGTTTTTCACCATTGATTGTGTTGTTAGGTGTGGATTTTTCATATATGCAATGTTTTTAATATTGTATACTTTCCACTGATTTTGTAGAACTAAATAACTTGTATAATTTATTAATAAAATGAATTTGAGAATGCATTTCCTGATATGTCAGTTAAAGAATAGCTTTAGATGTTCATAACAGAAACCCCCCAAAAGAACGGCTTAAATAAGATTTCAGTTTATTTTTCTGTTATGTGATAAGTCCAGATTTAAGAAGCTGAAGTCTGATATAGTTGTTCCACAGAAACATTTGGGGTCCAGGCATCTGATACTTCCTGCTCAGAAAGATGGAGTGGTCTTCACTATGCTTATAAAATGTTGGTAGCAAGATTGTTTGAGCCAAAGAGCAAAAGCCTGTTATCTGCTGAGTTCCTTTTCTCTGTACAAGAAACTTTCCTGGAAACTCCAATACTTTCCACTAGGTTTATCTTCTTGGCTAGAATCTAGTTGCACGTTCAACCTATGTACAATGTATGGTAGGCAATGCAGTTTTTAAGATAGGCACATTACTCAAATTGAGGAAAAAGGATAAAATGGCTATTGTGAAAGTAACAGTCTATTCTACATCATTGTGCTTCATCATAGAAACATAAAGGTGGGAAAAGCAATATCCTAAATACCTGTGTGCAAATAATTGGCATAAAGTACGTATTTCAATAAATAAATATTGATATAACAAAATGAATGACTGAGTTTTTCTGTATAAAGTTCTTATAGTGGAAATGTCAGAAAGAGGTTTTTAGTGGTATTTTCCATTTCACCTTAAAAAGGATGGTAAAAAATAAGAGGACTTTGTCCTTCACGTGTCAATATTATGTTTGCCTGATTCAAATGCATTAGCAAAAATTAATAAACTGCTGACATCCCTCTATGATCTTATTAATGTTTTATTCAACCTTAAGTAACCAAATTTAATAGTAAACAATCATTTAGGGGATGCAGATTTATGAATTGAATATCTTAGCATTATTGTATAAAACATATGCTGTATATAAATATTTACTGAAGACACAAGTATCTCAGAGTTCTCTGTCTTGTATGATCTATTGCTAACTTACCTCAATTTCTCACTTCCCCTTACAATTTCATTACTGTATTCTAAGCCAAGAAGATTCTTAGAAACCAGTGCCTGTAAGAGCCAGTGATATTTTTTACTTCAAGAATTAAAACATTGTCTGTTTACTCTTGCTTTCTACATGCATTCATTAAGGAGTGCAAATTACACAATTAGATGCATTTTGTTGCTCAAATGAAAATTTCATATGCCAAAATCTGAACTCAGGAGTGCCAATTGGTAAAACCCAACCTCAGATTCTGCACTGCATACTGATTTGTATTTTTGCTTGAAGCTTTTCTACTTGAAGGTTTAAAGTATCACTCTTCATCCTAAGTATTGTTTTCTTAGAATGCTTTTGATTTCCAAGAGTGGTGAGAATGATGGATTGAGATTAGCTAGTTAGATTCATGGAGTGTTGAATGTGATTTACCACTGTTTTTCTTCTACATCAGTAGATAAAAATCAATCAAAATGAATTTTACTGTACGACCCGGCAAGTATCACTACTTTAAATAAACTTCTCAATACAAATCAGAAAGTCTCTTTATGAATACATCAATGATTTTAAAATGCAATAATTAACAGAGTAGAAAATCTTTTTATCTTCCATCATAATTATTTCTTAAGTGCCATTCAGCAGCCCCAAATACTTTATATTACATGAGCTAATATTTATCAAATATGCACTTGGGCTAGGCACTCTTCTACAATTTATTCATTTTACCACATTTACTCTTTCAAAAAACTCATAAGATATGTAATTTTATCCCAATTTTATAAATACATTTTCTAAGCCACAGAATCACAGAACTAATAGGCAGTGGAGCCAGGATTGGAATGCAGATTAGCTTCATTTAGAGCTTATAATCTTAACCATTAGGCTATGTGGCTCCCAATGAATATTCATTGGAATATTCATTAATGGAATATACGTGTGCGTATCTACATATGTAGAGGTGTGTGTGTGTGTGTGTGTGTGTGTGTGTGTGTGTGTGTGTAGACATACCTAATTTAGGAACACTTTTCTTCTAATGTGCATCTATTAGGTACTTCTATATGCATGTCTATATGCTCTTCTAGTATACCTGTTCTTCCAGTATGCATACATTAAGAAGCATAATTAACAGAGAAAGATTTTAAATTATAATTTATTGCCATTTAGGTCACTTGAGATAGGATATCAATTGTATCTTTCAAAAAAGGCAAGTCAGTAAAAAATGAATTATTTTGACACTCAAATAATATGATTAAAATTATTTTAACACAAACTGAATCTAAAAATGTTTGCCTTCATTCTTTAGTAATATGGGAATCATTGTCCCAAATAAATGTAAGTATAACATTTAGTAAAGGATAATTTTATCCATAAAATTCTAGGTTTATGCATATTTGGCAAAAGAACATAGTTTAGAAAGTAAAAGTTATTCCAAGGTACTGTATTAAAAATAAAATTGCTTGCATTTTGTCATAATACTCTTTGCTAAAAAGTTAAATCTATGTTAAGTGGCTCCATTTTGTACCCAATCCATCTAATACACTTACTAATCTACTGACAGTCATTTTTTCCTCTAAAGTGGTACCATGGTTTTGGGTCCCCAATCCTGCTGTGCAGGATGAAAATGATATAATTTTACAAGTAACATTAATGCTTTCATAAATTGGAAATTCTCTAACACAACTTTTTTAAAGACCAAAACAATGAAATACTTATTGGTCTCAAAGAATTAGTATAATAAATAGATGATAACATTTTCACATGTAAATCATACCTTATCTCTTCTTGTATCCAAAGTCTGTAACATTTCTTACTATTAATTAGATCATATTTTGACTAAAGGAAGCATTACATAAGGCAGTAGGAATCTAAAATTTCAGACAAATTGCTACTAATGTACTATAATATTATGTTAATGGATACTCAGACTCACCAAGATACTGACCTGTAAGTATGAGTTACTCTTTCTGGTTTCTGAGCTCTATCATCCTAACAGCTGGGAAATTTAGGAGAAATCACCTCATAGCTCTGTCTACAAAATGAGGATAGCAATAGTTACCATTCAATAGAACATCAATTAATTAAAGCATAATGTGTTTAGACAGGGCTTACTTTAAAACATGTGTTTCGATTGTTATTTATATTTTTTTCAAGTAGTGCAATCTCAAAAACTTACATTTTTCTTTACTTGTCTGGATTTTGTTTACTTTTGCCCAAAGAAACTCTATAACATAAATGTGGTTGTTTCAATGAGTCCTGACACAATGTGAAGATAAAACATCAGGGGGCTTTTAAAATAATGTTTATTGTCTATTTGATAAAAGTCCTTGATTATCACTCATGCATTCATTCATTTATTCACTGAATATTCTTTGAGTGCCCGTCACTGAGGACAAGAGGCTTAACAAGACCAGCATGATCTCTACCCTCCTGGAGTTTAGTAGCCATAATGGAGACAAATATTAGTGATCACACTTGCTACAAACTGGGATACATGCTAAAAAAGGACAGAGGAATAGTGATAGATTTCAACAAAGAAACTCAACTGAGGTTGAAGGGGAAAATATTCTGAAAAAGTGACATGTAAGATGAGACCTAAAGGATGAGTGAGAATTTGCCCTACGAAATTGTTTCTGGAGAAGGGAATAGCATGCCTATGTGTTCTGATGAAGGAAATGAACATGAGCCAGTGTGGAGGGAGGGCAGTGGGCAGGAGAGACAGTGGTGAGTTTGACTGGAGTATAGATAAGGCCATGTCTTATAAGCCTCAAAGGCTGATTTAGAAGATTGAGATTTTTCTCCTATTCACAATAAGAAGCTGTTGAAGGGTTTTAAACAAGGAAGAGGTTGGATAGAGCTTGCATTTCACAAAGAAGACTAGCTGTTGTGTGCAGAATGGATTGCAGGGGCCAGAGTGGAAGCCAACAGGAGGCCATGACAGTTGCTTGATGAAAGATGACGAAGTCTAGAATGCTTTGCACAAAGCAGTGAGGATGGAGAAGGAGATGGAGAAGGGGATACAATTTGGGGGCACAATTGATAGAGTTTTTCAGTAGAATACATGGATGACAGATTTCTGTATAGTGTTCTGTTTAAGTATCTGTATCTCAAATATTCTGTATATTTTTCCCTCCTGTCTTTGAACTATGGCCACGTATTCTTGCCTTTCTAGTCCACCAATAAGTCTCAAAATCTTTGCTTCATCCCAAGGAATTTTAAAAGTATTACCTTTCCCATGAAACTGGCTCTCAATTGGAATGAACGCTCAGTTCAACATGCTTTGCTTTTTGCTGCATCTTGGTGTTAGCAAGATATTAGAGTGCAGCAGCGTTGCCTGCATTGGTGTCTTATTCCTCCTCCTACCCTATTTTATAAGCATCTCAGATGTCACAGCAACATATTGGTCACACTAC
Source organism: Macaca mulatta (assembly GCF_049350105.2). NCBI lineage: Eukaryota > Metazoa > Chordata > Mammalia > Primates > Cercopithecidae > Macaca > Macaca mulatta. The sequence continues at coordinate 137,695,245 of NC_133407.1, read as the reverse complement.
ACTGCAGATTCTATTACTTAGTATTCAACAAATATTTCCTGACATTGATTTTTGTTTAAAAGTAAGAATAAGAACTTATGCGACAAAAACCCAGACATTCTATTTTTGGGGATATTAGGAATTTTAAAAATAGCAGCCTTAAAACAATCAGTGCATAGTACAGGTATTACTATATATTTGATTGATGTTCTCTTTGGCTCAGTTAAAAAAAAATCTATGGGTATACGAATGCAAATACATATATCTACTATGTAGCCATAAAACCTAAAAAGTAAAAATTTTAAAAAAAATCTATCAGTCACAGACACTGTTTTTTAAAATCTCTTAGAGTATAAACACTTCTGGTTTTAATAATTAATGGTGCCAATCTTCCAACACTGTTGTTTAATTCTTTCACCTATGTTAGTTCTGTGACCACCAATGAGATTGTATGTTTTAAGAACTGAAAACATATTTTGCTTTGTATCTTCCAAGATGTCTATCCAAATTCCTAATGGCATTGACTCTGTTTCCCTGGGCCTCACTGTATTCTCACAGCTCATGGCACTCCTTTTGGACTGACCTTGCTGCCCTCTTTGGAACCCCACACCCTGGTCCCTAATTTTGAGAATGTACATTCGCCAACCTATTTTTTCAAATCTAGTTTTATTTCTCTCCATTCATACTCTTTGAATCAATGATTGTCTGCTCAATTGTTGCCTATTTGCTAATTTCTCTTGGAAGCATTCAGTGGATTTTTATATCACAACCTTGTCATATAGCCTAGAACGTGAGTACATCTGCCTTTGTTTGTCCTCATGGGGATTTTATATCTTAACTATTTCATGTGTGATACAGTTCTCAGCATATGCATGTAATTTCTTGGCTCAGTGATCTAGAAAGCAAAATAACAGAGAAATACAAAATAGTCAATTGATACAAAATTCACATCTTCACACAGGTTAATGTTTGTGACAGAAAATACTGGTTACCACACATGTCCATTCTGTCCTTCTTTAGCAATATAGCTCCCAAATTATTGTTGGGCCTATGGCCACACAGCTAAAGATTATATTTGCTAGACACGCTTACAAATAACTGTGGCCATATAAATACATTCAGGCAATGACATCTAGAGAGAAGTGATGTGTAGAGCTTCCAAGTCATGGCCTTAAAGGACAAGAACATGGTTTCTTCTCCACTTGCTAGAAAAGTGAAAATGGCAGTGGGAACTGAGGTAGTCCTTTCAGACTATGAAATGGAAGACATTTATTGAGGCTGAAAACATGCAAAGATAGGATTGAATCTCCAAAGTGGAGAACCACCACCGCAGTCCTAGGTCACTTCTATTATGATACTTAATTAATCCATTGTTACTTTGTTTTGGGTAGGGCAGCCAAACTTGAATCCAAACACAGTAACACAACATTTCCCTTGGTTTCTGGAGAAGCCCTTGCTGTTCATCAGGTACTTTATGCTATTCAAAACACACAGCTAGTAGTAGTAGAGCTTGAATTTGAACTTTCCTATTTCCAATTTGCATTAAATTATTGCACAATCCAAAGAGTACATGGTTAGCATTGTTTCTAAAATGTGTTTGCCTACATATATGAATAAAAAAACCACATCTATGCTCTTTCATGTAATGTCTAGCCTTGCTATATTACTATCTTAAGTCTATAGTATTACTGTTGTAAGTCTATAGTATTATTGTCATCTAACTTTATGAGAAAGTTTTATTTTTTCAGCAAATTTAACTCCACATACACTTAGAAAGGACCTATGTGACTTGAAAGTGAGTTAGGGACATACATTACCTCGTTACATCAACTTAGCGTGTGCCTGAAGAGACCCTATAATACAGTGGCTCAAACAAGCGAGAATTATTTTTCTCCATGGTAACAGAAGAAGGCAGATTGCCCATCATGGAGAGGCAGTTTTGTTTCATGAGGTCATCCAAGCGTCCTGTTACTTTCCTTCTTGCTACTCCACAATTCTCTGGGTTAGAAGCTCACAATTTTTTTTCTGTAAAGTACCTCAGTAAATATTTTAGATTTTGAGGACCATGTAATCTCTGATGTCTCTGATGCAACTCCTCAACTAGTCATGTCTGCTGCAGTGTAGATTTGTCCTTGAGCAGCTCATAATTTGTTATGGGATAGGGTCAAATAAGCATAAATCTGCCATCTAATATGATGCATGTGCCAATATGTCTAAACATGCACATGCACACATACCTCTATGAGATATAGATGCAGAACAAGACTGGTTATAGATTATAAAGGAAAACCAGAGAAGGGTGTTCACATCTCAAGAAGTCTTTATAGTCTAAATAGTCATTCATCAAGCAGAAAGCACATAGAGGAAAGGAATTTCTTGCAGGGACACATAGAGGAAAGAAAATTCTTGCAGTGAGAGCCACAGAACTGTGTTAGGATGGGCAAAGTTATGCTGTACAAACAAATGACCACAAAAGTTCAGTGGCTTACAACTAATATGTATTTTTTGATAATGATAAAGATTGGTCTCAGCTATGCAGGGGCTCAAACTTCTTGAAGCTAGCAGCATTTCCACCATCTAGAGCATCACCAGTCACTGTGGCAGGAAAAGACACCATGGTTACACCAATGCTGGCTCTTACTTTTCCCCAGAATCACATGAATCACTTTTACTCACATCTTCTTAGTCAAAACAAGTCCCACGAACACATCTTAATTCAAGAAGATGGGAAAGTGTAATTTTACCATGTATCTTAATGAGCTAGCAGGGGATATTTGTAAGCCCTAATGTCAACCACAGTTATTGAGGACTCAGAGACAAGAATTCAGGAGTAGCCAGAAGCCAGGTGACTGGAGCCTTTAGAAGAGGAAAAATAGGTGTATTGTGCTCTATCTGTATGAAACTATCAAATGTGCTTAAAGAGGAGCCATCCAACTGAAGGATCGCCATGATGATACTGAAGAGAATAGATTAGAACCGGAAGAGTACTGTTCTTCCCGGAGTGAAAATGTATATTATGGGTAAAAATTTGGAATGTGAGGATGAGGTCAAGAAAAGAGTCAAGAATGTTACACAAGTCTATTCATGTGATAAAGTGACATAGACGTACACACACACACACACACACACGCACACGTAAAAACTGATGAAATCTGAATAAGATCTTTATATTGTCCCAATGTCCATTTTCTGCTTTTGATATTATGTAAAATGGAACTTCAGGAAACTGAGGAAAGAGTACATGAGGCCTCCCTGTACTGTTACTTCATTTTCTGTGAACCTATAATTATTTAAAAATAAAATAAAATGGTCTCAATATTTTAGAGGGTTTTTAAAAACTGGAACTAATAATTAGCATTTGCATAGTGCTGGGTAATTTGTCATCACTTTCACAGACATCATCTTACCCGCATAACAACTCTCAGATATTTGACAGATGTAGTAATTGCTGGAATTATTGCCTTTATGAAAAAGTCTTCTGTTGTCCTATTAAACACCGTATAAGAACAAAAGTAATGGAAGTATAATGTAAGAGGAGCTTTTAAAATCTATCCCCCTTTGACATATTTTCGAACAGAATATTGTTCCTAGATGACTCACACTCCTGGCATCTAAAATGAAGTGTGATGGAGCCATATATTTTTTAGGCAATGTACATCATAACACTGTCACATGATGAACATGAAAATGAAATGTTTCCTAGTTGACCACAGCAACAGTAATCTGAAGTCCAAATAAAGAAGGCCTAATGCCCTTTCCTCTTTTCTTTTCTCAAAACATATAGTGGAAAATGTGTGGGTCTTGAAAATCTTTAGAACATTTTTTACATGGCAAATTATTACCAGCTATTGCCAATGACAAATTTGAATCAATACCCATTCTCTGAGGCTGGGTGCAGTGGCTTACGCCTGTAATACCAATACTTTGGGAGGCTGAGGTGGGTGGATCCCTTGAGCCCAGGAGTTCGAGACCAGTCTAGGTAAGATAGGGTGACCCCGTCTACCAAAAAAAAAAAAAAAAAAAAAAAACTAAAAAATTAGTCAGGCATGATGGCATGCTTGTGGTCCCAGCTACTGGGGAGATTGAGGTGGGAGGATGGCTTGAACCCTGGAAGTCCAACCTGCAGTGAGCTCTGGTCATGCCATGCACTCCAACATGTACCACAGAACAAAACCCTATCTCAAAGAAATTTTGATTATTTCTTCATGTAAAAATTTAAATTTTGGTCCACCCTGGGGTTTTTTGTACTAATTTTGATATTTTTAAAAAAGATTACATTAAAACATTATTTATTTTGATTACTGATAATTTGGTTCTTCCCTTAAGCTTTCTGACCAAAGCAAGTGCCTCATTTGCCTCTCTCTGAGTAGAAAAAATGATGACTCTTTATGACAGTGAGGGAAGTTGTTTACCTGCAGATAATCACCAAATATGATTTTGCCTGCTAACTTCACCCTGGGCATCATGCCTGACTCTGTATGTTAATATCAAAATGGTTTTCCATGTTATCAGAGAAAATAAATCAGCTAATCTGTGTTTAAAAACAGATCTTCTCTACAAATGATATAAGGATTTTCCCTCAGGAATTTCATAAGCAGGTTATTTGACATGACATACAGCTTTCTTTGTGAAATATTATGTCTGCATACACTGAAACACAAATTTTCATTGTTTTCCAAATCATTTGGTTTTGGCCTTACTTTGCAGGACTGTGGATTTTGTTTTGGTTTACTTATTTATTTTCTTTCTTTTTAAGCTGTTGAACACCCGCCGCATCTGAGATATGCATCTAAGTCAATTGTTAGCTTTTAGATATATCACAGTTTCCAACGGCAAGCTAAAGTTAATGAGTTAATAAATAAAAATTCATCAACATATACATATCATGCCCTTGACAAGAAAGCATCATTTTTGTTGTAAGTTAATGTTTAGAAGTTTTATGGCTGAATTTTGTGTAAAAAGGGAGATATTATCAAACTCAAGTACTCTTCCATTTTTCTCAATTTTCTCATTTTTAAAATGAAGGGAGAAATTAATTGAAAATCTTGTTATTTTTACAAAGACCTCATGGAAAATTCTTGGACAAAACTCTTTAAATTAATATCAGATTGCTGTCCTGTGATGAATTCCACGTGCTTATGTCACTCAAATGAAAGAGTATATTTTTGATATTCCATTGTTTAATGTAATTTTTCATCATCACACTTATACCTAAGAATCTGAATTCCAACCAGTTGCCTACATCATTATTGGTCTTGGATTTTGAGTAATTTTTCATTTTTATCACATATAAAGGGTAATTAACTTGCTATTTTTCTGAACTTAGAGGAAAATAATTTAAGGGAAAACTATGGATTAGAATTCCAAAGAATCTAAGCTCATTGAAGAAGTGATCAGGGTCTAAGAAATAAATAAATATATATATATATATATATATAAGAAATATAAATACACATATGAAATATATATAATTAAGTATATATATTTATATAAAATACATATATGTTATATATAACTTAATAACAAGATTACATCAAGAGGAATTTGAAGGGTTCTGTTTTCTCCACATTTTATTAAACTCTATATTCATTTCTTGAATATCTTTATTTACAAAGTTACATCTAAATAAAAGAGAGACTCAAAATTGGTTAAGGAATGAAAACTGAAAAACAATTCTAAGAAATGCTCTTAGAATCAGAACAATTAACCTGAAAAAGAGGAAATAGAAATCTAACTTCAAACAGGGGGACAGGAGCAGTTATAAACAGCATCCTTTACTGGGAAATGCTCAAATGGAAATAATTCTTAGGTGCATTATGAGGTACAAATTGGATAAAACAATAAACTTTCTTCTTGAAAGGAATAGATGAGTTATATATTTTCTTATTTTTTTCTAGAAGAATTTTTAAAGTTATAGAATCACTTGCCTAAAATAGCTTAAATTTGGTTCTATATGAAGACCAATCAATAGATATATTGAAGTCATCTTTAGAACTTTGAGTTCCTGAAATTAAAAAATTCATCTCCCAAGCTCTTTAACCTGATGTATAGCTATAGCAAACTCTAAAAAAAGAAAAGCCTAGATATCATTTTCTTTAATAGGGTGCAATGATAAAAATCAGGACATAGTATGTCCCAAATAATGACCTTTAATCCCACTAGGAAGCAACTCATTGTTTCTGTTTTAAACATTGTAATTGCAATTTTGAAATATATTTCTGGTTCTAAACATAATTCTAACTATATTTTTAGAACTTTGTTAGGACAAAAATTAAAAATTAAAAAATATAATTAAATAATACAGTTTTTCTGTAGTGGTATTATACTGGTTAACTTAGCTTGAAACATGTAAGTGTTCCAGAATATATTAAAATGTTCAAAATTCTGTTCATTCACTATCACTGAAGACCCTCATTACTCTACCTTATGGGTAAAATATCTCCAAGTACCAAGAAAGGACTCTGTATTTAAGCCTGCCTAAAATTCAAGGGATCCAAAAGTCTCAAGAGAGATTTGACAAAGTGAAGCCTTAGTGAAAATGTTTGAGTTTTTCCTACTCTTAAAGAATCCCAAGGGTTTTTTTTGAACTGAATGTCACTCTTGCAACTGGTGTAGCAAAGTGCGTTGATCTCCTGTTGGTGTATATACACTCATTTCATTTAGTGTAGTTTTTTAAATGTAGCCAATCTAGATTTAAATTGAACTTGTCATGCTAGAGTGCATGTGTCCTGGTTCTGAATCACTCCTGTTCTTGTTGCTATAGTGACCAGCAGACATCAGGAGGAAAGTGGAAAAGAGGAATCTTCATTTAAGCAGGCATGTCCATCTGACACCCCTGTAAGCAGTAGTTCTCTTTACTTCTGTACCTTTTAAGGTTAGTGTAGCAAAAGGAGTTATCCTATTTTGCAGGTTCAGCTTTTATTCTCAGAACTTTTAAAAAGTGTATTTTGGGTTAATACTAAAGTAATAATGGTAACAATGCCAGAATTTAAGAGACAAGGAAAGATTATTTTTATTCTGGAGTACAGTTGTCCCATTATCTTAGAAGAGTATGTCATGGTGTTCACTATTTTCATTTCAGTTTTTCAAGCAGCGATTCTCAACCAGGAACACATTTGCACCCCAGGGGACCTTTGGCAATGTCTGAGATTTTGGTTGTCACAAAGAGGGAGTAACACTGCTGGCATCTAGTGGGTAGAAGCTAGGGATGCTGCTAAACAGGCCACAATGCATAAGACAGCCCCCTTCAATAAGAAATTATCTGACTCAAAATATTAATAGTGCTGTGACTGTGAAACCCTACTTTAAAGCAATGGTGGCGCATTTTCAAAACTGATACTACTCTGCGAATCTCCTAGGATGACAAGTTGACAACTCTGAATAAGGGCTGATATTCTAACTCTTGGAATGGGATGGGCAGAAAAAAAGACAAGATATTTAGACATTCATCTAGTATATTACTTTTCACATCCATAAGCCATAGAAAGAAAGAATTTCCACAGGAAAATATTTGAGTGTTTCTTAACCATTTATTTGATCAGTCCTATTTCTCTTGTGCAATTGTACAAAACTTTTCTCATTTTTGCTTGTCTTAAAAAATACAAGATTGAGAAGTAGATAAGAGTTCAGTCTTCATCATGTAATAATTTCTTGGTGTCTACACTGGGTTTCTGGGAGCTACTATTTATGATGATAAAGAGCAGTATCGGTTGAGTCTTGGGAACCCACCTTGAAGTCTCGGTGCACATTTTCCTGAATGTATTACATTTTGGAAAATAGAGTTTTGGTCCATAGAAAGTTGATTTTCTTTGTTCAAATCACTTAAAAACCCCGAGTTTAAGTAATTTTATATCAACAATAGATGAATAAGGGAGAGCATACAAGTAAAGTGGGCACCAGGCTATGCTCAAAAGAGATGGATTTCACATTCAACAAGATAAATGAAACTCTTAGCAAGGCTGACCACAGTGTGCTCATCCCACCACTTCCCTCAGCCCTCAGGTATCCTCTTCATGGACTGTGGTACTGCAGGAATTTACGATAGGGAACATCAGGCATTTCCTCTTTCTTAAAATTGAGCTGGTACAACATATATGTATTATAAGTCTCTGCTGCAGGATAAAAACAAAAATGAAAAGATAATTCTCTAAGCTCATTTCTCCTGAACTTCTCAAAGAAAACTGTTATATTATGTATCGGTCTTAAAGGCAAATGATGTAGATCTCTTCTAGAATAGTATTTTTGCCTTCTTGCTATCCATTCTCCCTTTTCTGACATCGATCCTTTGATTATCCTTTGGGGCATCATTACCCTCACCTGTTCTCAGTGTATATGATTTAAACTGGGTTGGCCCTATCTCCGACTCCACAGGACCAGCACAGACTCATGATCTTGCCAAGAAGTATCTCCTTGGCTATAAATCTGATTCCATGGCAGGCGATGAAAACACGATCAGGCAATAAGATATATATTTGAAGTTTATTGGACATAATTGCCAACTGTGGGATACAAACAACTAAACATTAAGGCAGTACGGAAAAAAACCAGAATCTGGAGAAAGAGAAAGACTAACTGACATAATTTGAGCAACTGGATCCAGCAGCACCTGAAGTCAGATACCCATGGATATTTTAGTTATATGTACCAATAAATTCATCTTCTTTTCTGTTTAAGCCAGTTTGATTTCATTTTCTGCTTTTCAAAACCAAAAGTGCTGAAAATGTACTAAGGGGGAAAAAATAGAAATGTGAAATAGCTGAAAATCAGATGATATTTGTGTCTTAGCAAATGATGTGCTTATTCCTTTTATCTTTCCTTTAATATGTAAACTTAATTTTAAAGAAATGTTTCAACCAATTTAGCCAATTTGTTTCTTGTCGACACTCTTTTTTTCTCCTAATGGATGTATTACGTTTTGGAAGATTGACTCTGGTTCCACAGAGAGTTGATTTTCTTTGTTCTTAGTATCACAGAATAGGCTCCCAATGAATAAAAGAAAATTTTAGTTCACTGTTATCTATTGTGTAGTGAAAATGATTGACTCGCTAAACGCCAACCATGAGACCAGCCAATCTTGTTGATTCAACAAAAGTATCACCTGCCATCAAGAAATCTTTTCAGTTCCTGAAGCTAACTTGCAAAATATTTATAATAATCATGCCTGAAAATGTTGAACATAGTTAAGATTGTTTATCTCCTTTATTGAGTAATGATTTGAGAAATAAGAGAGAAGAATCATTCAATCTGAAAAGCAATCTTGAACTGTAAACGCTATTTAAAAACAAATAATTGTTTTATCTCTGAATGGTAAGACTCAGCAAACTTTCTTGACTAAATGACCCTTTGTCAGCTATGGATCTATTGCAAATTAAAATTAGCATCATCAGAATTTGGGAAATTTAAGCATTAATTATACGACAGAATACATTGAGTTTTTTTTTTTTTTTTTTTTTCACCAAAGCACTTTTTATTTGAGGCAAAGAGAAGTCTTGCTGAAGGGATTACAGTTCCAAGCAGTCAAAACTCAACTGTTATGGCCAGGTGCAGTGGTTCTCGCCTATAATCCCAGCACTTTGGGAGGCCAAGGCAGGAGGATCATGAGGTCAGGATATCGAGACCATCTTGGCTAACACGGTAAAACCCTGTCTCTACTAAAAACACAAAAAACTAGCTGGACATGGTAGCAGGCACCTGTAGTCCCAGCTACTCAGGAGGTTGAGGCATGAGAATAGTGTGAACCTGGGAGGCGGAGCTTGCAGTGAGCCAAGATCACGCCACTGTACTCCAGCCTGGGCAACAGAGCGAGACTCCATTTCAAGAAACAAACAAACAAACAAAAACAAAAAACTCAACTGTTAGTGGCACTATTTTGACCTGGTATATTTTGCTTCCCTTTGGTCAGAAAAGGGTATTCAGGTTATACTTTCCCCACCGGGGCAAAAAGAACAAAGCAAACTGAAAGAGACTTCTACTCTACTGACACTGCTCTTCAGATCCAACATCAACCTAGATAAGTCCTTGCTGGCCACTCTACAGGCTGCTCTCCCACTGCTGAGTGACACAGGCCAGGCCATACTACATTTGCAAGAAAAAAATGAGATAGGAAACACAGGTATAGGTCACTTAGGGATGAGCAGGCATCCACAGCTTCAAAACTTCATGGAAAGGGTAGTCCTTGTGGGAGGCATAGCTCGCCAAGGCACAGACCCTCCAGTTCCTGTTGTAGCTGAGTAAGGTGGTCATATCCTGGCTGCTCAGTTCAAAGTCAAAGACCTTAAAGTTCTCAGCAATGCATTTTGGTGTCACAGACTTGGAAATCACCTCCAAGTTCCTCTGCATGGGGGAACTGGATCAGAATCTGGGCTGTGGTTTTATTGTGCTTGGCTGAGATCACTTTGATCCTGGGATCCTCCAGGATGGACGGGGCCTCAGGCTTGGCCCAGGGTCTGTCAGGAGAGCCAGGGGGGCTATAGGTGGTCACCAAGATGCCCTTGGACTGGCAGTACGGGAGTGAGGTACAGGTGGCACTCAATCTGGTTAACTGCTGGTTTATACCTTAAGCCAGGTTTCTTTAAGATCCTCTCCACCTGGAGATGATTACAGTCGGAGATGCTAATAGCTATCACCAGCCCTTCATCCACCAGCGCTTCCATGGCTGCGCATGTGTTCACAATGTTGGTGTCATTGGGAACCATGTTGTCCGACTCGTCCAATGGGAAAAATTCCTTTCCAGGCTTAAAGTCGGTCAGCCAGTGAATAAGGTGGAGGTCCAGGTAGTCCAGCTTCAGGTTGCTGAGCGTCTTCTGGCAGGATCCTTTCACCAGGACCTTCTTATGGTACGTGCACCCCAGCTTGCTGATAAGCCTCTGGCTTCACCACCTGCTCCCTAAGCTGCTCCTGAATGGCCACCCCCACCTCATTCTCATTCTGGTACACGTAGGTGCAGTCGATGTGGGGGTACCTGACATCGATCGCCACCTTCACAGCCTTGGTTACCTAGCTCAGAAGGGACTTCCAGGTGCCCAGCCCCAGGATGGCCATCTCGGTGCCGTTGGTGAGGACAGGGTGGCTCACCATGGCTGCTGCGCTCTCCAGACCCCTGCCCAGATCCGTACATTGAAATTTTTAATATCTAAGTTTTCAGGAAAACCCAAGTGGTAATTAGGAATGCAAAGTTTGGGGAAAGTTTTCATTCGAATACAAATATTGTTATTATTATCTTTAAGTCATGGTTCCTCAACATTGGCTGCGTATTGGAACCAGTTTGGTTTTAAAAATACTGATAATTGAGATACAATATATGGAGTACTGCCTGCATTAGGGAGGTGTTAAAAACCTCTCCAGGTGATTCTAATGTGCAAAGTTTGAGCATAATTGCTTTAAGTCAATGCTACCATTTTAATGCTCATATAAATCACCTGGGGGTGTTGTTAAACTCAGTTTCTGATTCAGTGGGCCTAGAATGCAGTCCAAGATTCTGCATTTCTAACTCTGGTTGCTGGTGTGGGTACCACATTTGGAGTAGCAGGGATCTAAGGCATTGGTTGCGTTTTTGGAGTAAATGCGTATAAGAGAATTTTCTAGTGTCCACCCACTGCCTGTCTTAAGACTGAAAATCTCTTGTGATGAGGAGGTTTGTGGTAATTGAACTTGACCTGTAGAGGACATTCTATTATAATGAAGACTTGTTGAGAGTTGCTATTCCTGCTGATGGTACTACCTTTGCAAAGGGTGCAGGAAAGGAGAACTGGGGTGCTACCAAGTTTTCTGATTTCACACCCTCTGGCTCTGTTCAAAGGGGTGCTTGGCAAAATGGCAAAGCTTGACTTTTATACCTTCACCCACGCCTTGCCCTACTCCTTTTCTCCTGGCCTGCTAGCCAAGCCAGCCACCTTCCTGCAGCCAGTTTCTCTACTTTACTAATTAAAATACAGTTTTGAAGATCTTACTCCCTCCAGTTGCACCCCAGTGGAAGGCTCTTAATTGATTCCAGATTGGCAGCCCTCTTAGTGGATGATTCAGGAATGTTATGAACTTCTGTTTGAAAGTGGAGATGAAATCTCCTTTCTTTTGCCTTGTATTCAGTGTTCTACTGACTCACCGCTTCCCAAAACAACATCCTTTTCTGAAATAAGATGTAGTTGCAAATAAATTATAGTTTGTGATATATTAGTACCCACACCTTATTATAGCCCATGAGCTAAGGGGCTAACTTCAACAAAGATCCCAATCCCTATGTCTCAAAAACCCTAATCAAATTCGGCTTGGTCTACTTAAATAGTAGACAACATAAACATAACAACATGGGGAAATATTATTTTCTTAGCAGCAATTTCATCCCCAAGGAAGTGGTTTTTTGGGGGCGAATGTTTTTGTTAAGTTTGGATAGAGTCAGAGTGAGATCTTTTAAGGACACGCTTAGGGAAAAAAATTACAGTTTGCTCTTAGAGTTAAATGAAATGCGCTTATTTGGCCAAGTGCGGTATATAAGTTGAGCACAGGAGCTGAGAACAGCAGATAAGATTTTTGGCAGCTGTATCAGGAAGGGGGAAGAGAGATGGTGTTACTAACGGAGAGAATAATTTGTTTAGGGCAGGTGGAGATTAGATATCTGGAGGAAATTTCAGTGCATTTAAAAAATGTTTTGTTTTTAATTTTTATGGATATATAGTAAGTGTATATACTTATGGAGTACATGAAATGTTTTGATAGAAGCGTCCAATGCGTGATAATCACATCATGGAAAATGAGGTATCCATCCATTCAAGCATTTATCCTTTGTATTACAAGCACTTCAATTACAATTTTTCATTTATTTTAAAATTTACAATTTTTATTGACTATCATCACCCAGCTGTGGTATCAAATACTAGGTCTTATTCTTTCTAACTATTGTTTTTTGTACCCAAATACCCCCTGCGCCTCCTCACTACCCTTCCTAGGCTCTGGTAACCATCCTTCTATTTTCTATATCAATGAGTTCAATTGTTTTAATTTTTAGATCCCACAAATAAGTGAGAACATGTGATGTTTGTCTTTCTGTGCCTGGCTTATTTCACCTAACATAGTGACCTCCAGTTCCATCCATATTGTTGCAAATGACAGGGTCTCATTCTTTTTTTATGGCTGAATAGTACACCATTGGGCATATGTATCACATTTTCTTTCTCGGTTCATCTGTTGATGGACATTTAGGTTGCTTCCAAATCTTGGCTATTGTGAACAGTGCTGCAACAAATGTAGGAGCTCAGATATTGTTTCAATATACTGATTTCGTTTCTTTTGGGTATATACCCAGCAGTGGGCTTGTGGGATCAAATGGTAGCTCAATTTTTAGTTTTTTTTTCTGAGGAACCTCTAAAATGCTCTGCATAGTAGTTGTACCAATTTACATTCTCACCAACAGCATACAAGGGTTCCCTTTTCTCCACATCCTTGCCAGCATTAGTTATTGCCTGTCTTGTTGATATAAGCTATTTTAACTGTGGTGAGGTGATATCTCATTGTAGTTTCGATTTGCATTTCTGTAAGGATCAAGATGCTGGGCACATTTTCACATGACTGTTTGCCATTTGTATGTCTTTTGAGAAACGTCTATTCAAATTGCTTTGCCGTTTTTAAATTGGATTATTAGATTTTTTTCCTTTAGAGTTGTTTGAGCTCCTTATATATTCTGGTTATTAATCCCTTGTCACTGGGATGATTGGCAAATATTTTCTCCCATTCTGAGAGCTTTCTCTTCACTTTGTTTATTGTTTCCTTTGCTGTGCAGAAGCTTTTTAACTTGATGTGACCCCATTTGTCCATTTTTGCTTTGGTGGCCTGTGTTTATGGGGTATTACTCAAGAAAATTTTGCCCCAGCCAATGTCATGGAGAGTTTCCCCAATGTTTTCAGGTAGTAGTTTCACAGTTTGAGGTCTGATATGGTTTGGCTCTGTGTTCCCATCCAAGTCTCATCTTGTAGCTGTCTTAATTCCCATGTGTTTTGGGAGGTACCTGGTGGGAGATGATTGAGTTATGGGGGCGGGTCTTTCCCATGCTGTTCTCCTGATAGTGAATGGGTCTCATGCTATCTGATGGTTTTAAAAACAGGAATTTTCCTGCACAAGCTCTTTTTTTTGCCTGCCGCCATTCACGTAAGATGTGACTTGCTCCTCCTTGCATTCCGCCATGATTGTGAGGCCTCTCCAGCAATGTGGAACCGTGAGTCCAATTGAGCCTTTTTTCTTTCGTAAACTGCCTCTCAGGCATGTCTTTATCAGCAGCGTGAAAATGAACTAATACAGTACATTGGTACTGGGAGTGTATTGGTACTGGGAGTGCTGAAAAGATAGCGAAAACGTGGAAGCGACTTTGGAACTGGGTAACAAGCAGAGATTAGAACAGTCTGGAGGGCTCAGAAGAAGACAGGAAAATGTGGGAAAGTTTGGAACTTCCTAGAGACTTGAATGGCTTTGACTAAAATGCTGACAGTGATATGAACAATAAGGTCCAGGCTGAGGTGGTCTCAGATGGAGATGAAGAACTTGTTGGGAACTGGAGCAAAGGTGACCCTTGTTACGTTTTAGCAAAGAGACTGGCAGCATTTTGCCCCTACCTTAGAGATTTGTGGAACTTTGAACTTGAGAGGGATGATTTAAGGTATCTGGCAGAAGAAATTTCTAAGCAGCAAAGCATTCAAGATGTGACTTAGGTGCTGTTAAAGGCAGTTTTATAAGGGAAGCAGAGCATAAAAGTTTGGAAAATTTGCAGCCTGACAACGCCATAGAAAAGAAAATCCTATTTTCTGAGAAAGCCAAGCCAACTGCAAAAGTTTGCATAAGTAACACAAAGATCCAATGTCAATTCCCAAGACAATGGGGAAAATGTCTCCAGGGCGTGTCAGAAGCCTTCACTGCAGCCCCTCCCATCACAAGCCCAGAGGCCTAGTAGGAAAAAGTAGTTTAGTGGGCTGGGCCCAGGGTCCTCAAGCTGTGTGAAGCCTAAGGACTTGGTGCCCAGTGTCCCAACTGCTCAGCCAGGGCTGAAAGGGGCCAAGATAGATCTCAGACTATGGCTTCAGAAGGTGCAAGCCTCAAGCCTTGGCAGCTTCCATGTGGTACTGAGCCTGCCAGTTCACAGAAGTCAAGAATTGAGGTTTGGGAACCTCTGCCTAGATTTCAGAAGATGTGGGGAAACACCCTGATGCCCAGGCAGATGTTTGCTGTAGGGGCAGGGTCCTCATGGAGAACCTCTGTTAGGGCAGTGCAGAGGAAAATGTGGGGTGGGACCTCCCACACAGAGTTCGTACTGGGGCACTGCCTAGTGGAGCTGTGAGAAGAGGGCCACCATCCTCCAGATCCCAGAATGGTAGATCCACTGACAGCTTGCACCCTGCCCTGGAAAAAGCTGCACACACTCAAGGCCAGCCCATGAAGGCAGCTGGGAGGGAGGCTGTACCCTGCAAAGCCACAGGGGCAGAGCTGCCCAAGACTATGGGAACCTACCACTTGCATCAGCACGACCTGGATATGAGACATGGAGTAAAAGGTGATCATTGTGGAGCTTTAAGATTTGACTTCCCTATTGGATTTCAGACTTGCATGGTACCTGTAGCCCCTTGGTTTTGGCCAATTTCTCCCATTTGGAATAGCTGAATTTACCCAATGCCTGTACCCCCATTGTATCTAAGAAGTAACTAACTTGCATTTGATTTTACAGGCTCATAGTGGAAGGGATTTGACTTTTCTCAGATGAGACTTTGGACTGTGGACTTTTGAGTTAATGCTGACATGAGTTGAGACTTTAGGGGACTGTTGGGAAGGCATGATTCGTTTTGAAATGTGAAGATACAAGATTTGGGAGGGGCCAGGAGTGGAAAGATGTGGTTTGACTCTGTGTCCCCACCCACATCTCATCTTGTAACTCCCATAATTCCAAAGTGTTGTGGAAGAGACCCAATGGGAGATGATTGAATTGTGGCGGCAGTTCTTTCCCATGCTGTTCTCCTGATAGTGAATGGGTCTCATGAGATCTGATGGTTTTAAAAATGGGAGTTGTCCTACACAAGCTTTTTTTTTTTTTTTGCCTGCCACCATCCACGTAAGATGTGACTGGCTTCTCCTTATATTCCACTATGATTGTGAGGTCTACCAATCCACATAGAACTGTGAGTCCACTTAAGCCTCTTTCTTTTGTAATTGCGTAGTCTCAGGTATGTCTTTATCAGTGACATGAAAACTAACTAATACAAGATCTTACATTTAAGTCTTTAATCATTTTGATTTGACTTTTGTATATGGCAAGAGATA
Source organism: Macaca mulatta (assembly GCF_049350105.2). Taxonomy (NCBI): domain Eukaryota; kingdom Metazoa; phylum Chordata; class Mammalia; order Primates; family Cercopithecidae; genus Macaca; species Macaca mulatta. Next base: position 137,678,976 of record NC_133407.1, on the reverse strand, counting down.
GGAGTCTAGTTTTATTCTTCGGCATATGGTTGTCCAGTTTCCCCAGCAACATTAATTGAAGAGAATGTCTTTTCCCCAGTGTATGTTCTTGGCACCTTTGTTGAAAATCAGTTCACTGTATGTGTGCAGGTTTGTTCCTGGGTCTGTACTCTGTTCCGTTGGTCTCTGTGTCTGTTTTCATGCCAGTACCTTGCTGTTTTGAGTACTATAGCTCTTTAGTATAATTTGAAGTCAAATAATGTGATTCTACTAGTTTTGTTCTTTTTATTTAAGACAGCTTTAGCTATTCTGTGTCTTTTGTGGTTCCATATAAATTTTAGGATGGGTTCTATCTATTTTTTTGAAAAATATTATTGATAGGGATTGCATTGAATCTTTAGATTGCTTTAGGTATATGGAGATTTTAACAATATTGATCTTTCTAATGTGTGAACATCGAACATCTTTACATTTTGGCATCCTCTTCAATTTCTTTCATCAAAGTGTTTTATAGTTTTTATTATAGAGCTCATATACTTCTTTGGTTAATTCCTAGGTATTTAATTTTATCAGTTCATTTCTTCAACATGATGTGCACTAGGAATCATTTTTCTTGTTGCTTTGTGGCGCCTGTAGTAAATGACCCATTTCTTATGAACACAGTGGGGCATTTTGGTATCTAATTTATAATCATAAAATGTAAATTAAGTTATATCACTCCTATACTCAAAATTTTCTAGTAGTTCTCCACCATATGCAGAGTAGAAGCTAATGGCTTTATGGTTATCCTCAAGATCCCACATGATTGCTTTCTGACCTTATCTCTTTTTCCCGGCTTCCACACCTCACTCTTCTTAGTACAGGCATCCACAGTTCCTTCCTGTGGCCTTTACCTTAGCTCTTCCCTCCCTCTAGAACACTTTGCCTAGAAATAATCTGCGGGGCTTTTTTCTCCACTGCTTCGAGGCTTTGCTCAAATGCCTCCTTCTCAGCAGATAGATTTAAAGTGGCTATGCTCCCTCCCTGCTTCCCAACACATTTGCCGTGCTCTACTTCATTCTTGCATACCACTTTTCTCAGTATGCTTCAGAATGTATTTATGTATTATTTTCATCGTTCTCCACTCTCTCAAATGCAAACTCTGTGGAGCCAGGGAGTCTATCTATCCAGTGATGCATCTTCAGCATCTACAACGCAATCATCGAAGAAATAAATGCATAGAAATGCCCATTAAGCTTCCAAAGTGCTCATAGGAAGTCAGCCAATAGCTAATTATTTGAACTCTGCTCATTATATTGCTTCTGACCAGTGGCTAGCAAATTTAGTAGATTGGAAATATATAAAATTTTCCCCAATGACCCCCCCCACCTCAGCTTCAATCTCTTTTAAGACACTTAATTTCCCTATGTTCAGTCTAAAATATTTGAAGCAATAACATTAAGTTCTTAGAACAAATTTGAGGCTAGCCTGGGAGGGCCATACTGTGTTATTACCTTTATCTGTTATTCCTGTTCCCCTACTTCCATACCCTGCCAACTATTCCCCAAGGGTATACTCCGCAGATGGTGCCTCCTCAGCCCAGGATTTCTCCATGTTCTCTCCTATTTATTTCTTTGAATTTACACTTGGTCTTTCTGTATCTCTTCCAGTAGTTCCATACCCACAATGTTTCCCTCTGTTTAGGACCTTTGCTTAGAATCAAGAATATCAGAAGTTCAATTCTGGCTTTGTTATTACACAGCTGTGCAGTCTTAGGCATGTTATTAATATACTCTAAGTCTCAGTTTTTATGTCTATGATATGGGAATATTATTTCAGTTCCTTCCTGTATGAAAGATGGGGATGACGATGTTGTCTTCTTGGACAACATCGACCTCATGGTGAGTGTTAAGTGAGATGGAGCACAGTATTTATAACTAGGTGGTCCATAAGTGTTTCTTCCCTCTTTCTTCTCCTTCCCCTTTTATTAGCTTCTGTTTATCATAGCATCATAAAATATTTAGTTTTAAAGGAACATTAAGGCCGTTTAGTTCAGCTTATCTAAAAATCTGTTTTTATCATCTTTGTGAGCAATTATCATTCCTCCATGATGACTAGAAGCCTTTATTTCCTTCTAAAGCATCCAGTAATTTATTTGAAATAGATATAACTAGTTCTTCTCTTATACTGAGATTTAATTGCTCACCCTAAAACTTTCATTCTTACTGCTGATGTATGAAAAAATCTAAACTAATTTTTACTGCGTGATAACCCTTCAGAGAGATGAAAATAGTTATTCTGTCTTTTGGTGTTTTTAATCATCCATACAAACTTAGCACAGAAATTTTGATTCCTCAAAAAAAAAATGACACTTTTGATTTGCTTCTCATGGTAATAATTTCTTTGTGAAGCTCCATCTCATAAAGCAATAGAGCACCGTGATTAAGGACACAGATAGGGAGTCAGAATAACCTAAGGTTTGAGTCTGAGCTTGGTGACTTATTAGCTGTGAACCTGGGATAAACTTCTTTAAATGTGTGTGTCTTCATATGTAAAATGGATAATATTAATAAAAGGTATTCCACGGGGGCTGCTGGGGGGTAAAGCAGATGCTGTGTTTAGCACACTAAGCACAGTGCCTGGCATGTGGTTTTTGATGTGTGTCAGTGGTTGTTGAGTCCTGCCTGTCAGACACAGCCTGTGTGGTGCAAAACTTGAGCAAGACTATCTCCGTTTGTTCTGGAAATTGTAGTTTTATCTATGCAGTCTTAGATAGAATTAGGTTTTGTTGGCACCTACATCAGCCAACTCATTCTCATTCCATTTGGAATCAGTAGTACTAGGGATGTCAGTAGCATATTCTCAGTGAGACATTGCAAATGCCAAATAAATGAATAGAAAAGCCTATAAAAGGTTTTAAAGGGATGAAATAAAAAATTAATTCTACAGCTAGCAAGATCATATGTTAAGAAAATAAGTTCAGTGGGACAAGCGTTTACATATTTATGCATCTATTTTTCAAAAAATGTTTGTTTAGCCTCACCTATTTTCCAGACAATGCTAGGTACAGGTATCATCCCACACCACGGCATTCTCAATAGGGGCAAGTACAACAAAAATTAAATTCAATGTTATATAGACTTGCCTATCTCCATAAACTTAGGTGGAAGAATAAAATACAGTATGGTTTTATTTTAATTTGGGCTGTGACAATTGAAAGCATTCAAGATGGAAATATTAATAATGTCTAACTGTATTTTTTTAAAATGGAGTAATGTGGATCTGAATTTTTTCAGTTCCTCAGAATTGCAGGGTATGCATGTTGAATGACCACCGAGTGACCCACTGACTATGTTGAAGCGATTTCCATGTAAGCTGGAATGCACAAAAAACAGCCAGCATTTGTTAGAGCTTGACTTGGATTTTGTGAGTTTTGAATTGTGCAAGAACTTTAAAATGCCGCCTCTTCATAAAATGGGACTCTCTTAATTTGTGATTATCAATTCTGTTATCACCTAAAGGATTCTTAAAATGTGGGATTTATGACACCAATAAAATAGCCTTCAAATTATCAATAAGACATCAAAGGATGACTTAGGATGAAGACTTTCAATTACAGTCAGTCAATGGCAAAGCAATATAGCAACCGTGTTAACCATGTGGCAGCAAGGAGTTGCCACCATGCCTTAGAATGCTCATAGCTCTGAGAGTGATGACATTATGTAAGCATTCAACAGACCAGGGAAAATAACTCTATAGAGAGACATTTTTACTTGAACCAGTCTGGAATAACAAAAGGATGCTTAGGGATTTGATGCTATTACCTAAATACTGACTGAGATATCCCCAGAAAAACTTTTTTTTTTGAACTGGATACTTCGGCACTGAACATGCAGCAGGGAAAAGAATTAGGAATACACATGTGAACAAAGATATAGTTAAAATATAAAATAGGCCAGGTGCAGTGGTTCACACCTGTAATCCCAGGAGGCCAAGGTGGGCGGATCACCTGAGGTTGGGAGTTCGAGACCAGCCTGACCAACATGGAGAAACCCCCGTCTGTACTAAAAATACAAAATTAGTGCAGTGTGGTGGCGCATGCCTCTAATCCCAGCTATCCAGGAGGCAAGGCAGGAGAATCACTTGAACCTGGGAGGCAGAGGTTGCGGTGAGCCGAGATTACGCCATTGCACTCTAGCCTGGGCAACAAGAGCAAAACAACATCGCAAAAATAAATAAATAAATAAATAAAATAAACACATATAGTTATTAAATATTAAAAGAGATTTAACACAAAGGCTGACAATTTCTACCCAGCGATTTCAAGGAGAGGAAAAACTGAGTCTAATGAAAGGGAAGTTGTTCCAAGTGAAAAGTTTGGTTTTTAGAGTAGAAATGTTGTATACTCCATTGCAGAAGTCCAGGGTCTTTCCTTCTCTGCCCCAAGTATGAGAGATATGCAGTGTAGCAAAATTTAAGTTTACTTCTTGTGGTGTACAAGTCAAAGATGCTCACTAGGTGTGATTCAGGAAACATGTAGTCTCTAACTGAAACACAGAGTGGAAGGGTGGTAGAGGGGTTTTTCTTTTATTAATTTTAATTTAATATTCAAATAGAATGTAGTCAATAAAGATTTACGTGTTCATTTATTTTTAAGCATGAAAGGTCTGGTCTGAACTTCACACAGTGTAAGAGAAGGCAATGCATTATAGTGAGAAAGATATGGACTTAGGAACCTAATTTCTTTTTCTTTTTTTTTTTTTTTTTTTTTCAAGACAAGGTCTTGCTCTGTCACCCAGGCTGGAGTGCAGTGGTGCAATCATAGCTCACAGCAACCAGCATTTCCTGCACTCAAAAGATGCTCCTTCCTCAGGCTCCTGAGTAGCTAAGATTACAGACATGCACCACCATGCCCAGCTATTTGTTGTTGTTGTTGTTGTTGTTGTTAGTAGTGATGAGGTCTTGCTATGTTGACCAGGCTGGTCTCGAACTCCTGAGCTCAAGCAATCCTCCTACCTTGGCTGCCCAAATTGCTGGGATTACAGATATGAACCACCGTGCCTGGCCAAGTACCAAACTTCTTGGGTGAGTGTCCCAGCTATGAATAGAGATAAAAACAGTACCTACTTACAGGGTTATTGTAAAGTTACATTAATACAGGCATAGAGCTTAGAACAGTGCCTGACACATATAAGCACTCCCTATATATTGCCTATTACTATTACATACAAAAGCAAAACAGAACCAGCTGACAATCTTTGAAAATACCATCTTGCCTTTCAGTTTCCTCCTAAAAGTTTAAAAGCAGAATAAAATATGTAGTAGAACAGAATTAATTCCCAAGTAATCAAAATATCCTGCCTTTCTCTGTAAATGTGGTAAAATAAACATAACAGTGGAAGCCCTTTCCTACCCACTCTCTCTTTCTCTGCATCATCCCAGGCTCCCAATAAAATGAAAAAAAGGATAGAGAAAGTATAATAGGAAGTAACAGGGGCTCAGCCCATCCCAAAATGTTTATGGAATATTTAAAAGTTAAAACATCGAAAAAGAAAAAAAAACCATGCTGACCCATTTAAAATAAATTGTTTCCGGAAGGAAGAAAATGCGGCACAGAGGAATGCACTGCAGAAACACCCTATAAGTGACAGGTTTAAGGCAGGAGCAAACGTGGTTCACGGAAGAGTCCATGGAAAGTGTCAGGCCCTGGACACCACCCAGTGTAGGAATACTTCCTGAATACTTTAAGGGCAGTGAAGCCCTGCCGAAACAGCTGGCTACTTGAAAACCAACATCCTAGCAAGAACATCCATGCTGAAATTTCCCAAAATAACACAGGGTAAAAACATTCCTTCAGTTCAGAAAAGCTTGCCAATGTTGCTGTCCTTACTGCCTTTTAGCAAGTGGCAATGATTTCCCCTGCTGTTCTCTGTCTGCCTAGATCGTTTTTCCCAATCTTCTTCTCGGGAGAGGTGACTCTTCCTCATTTATCAGATCCCAGTATTCCTTCTGAAACCTCTTACCTGTTCAGGCCAGCTCCCTAGGTAGCCTCAAGGGAAAGTATTTAATGAACCCTCTTTAGCCAGGGAAGGCTTTAAAAGGTAGCACTTTAGCCAAGAGAAAGAGACTTGGAGCCTGTGATCACATCCACTTCATTTCTGGATGTATTTTGGAGACCCAAACGCTAGCATCAGCGAGGATTCTAGATAAATAGGTAACTATTGTGCTTCTCCCTACTTCTACATTTATTTCCAGTTTACCCATTTTCTTTCTTTTCCACTCCCACCTACTCAAGAAATGGTTGTTTTGCTGAGTCGATTGTTTCTTTTTTTTTTTTTTTTTTTTTTGAGGCGGAGTCTCGCTCTGTCGCCCAGGCTGGAGTGCTGTGGCCGGATCTCAGCTCACTGCAAGCTCCGCCTCCCGGGTTCCCGCCATTCTCCTGCCTCAGCCTCCCGAGTAGCTGGGACTACAGGCGCCCGCCACCTCGCCCGGCTAGTTTTTTGTATTTTTTAGTAGAGACGGGGTTTCACCGTGTTAGCCAGGATGGTCTCGATCTCCTGACCTCGTGATCCGCCCGTCTCGGCCTCCCAAAGTGCTGGGATTACAGGCTTGAGCCACCGCGCCCGGCCGAGTCGATTGTTTCTAGGAGGTTTCCCCACCTGCTTTCTGACTCTCAGATCAGGGTGCAGAAACATTTTCAAACAGTCCTTTGGGAAGGAGCTGGTGCTTGCCGTTTTCTCCAGATAAGTGTTAGCTTTTGTTTATTTAATGGATCTCTGGCTTAGGCCTTTTTGGTATTCCTTATGGTGGAATCCAAGCTTGGTTAGAGGGAGTGGTTTCTAAAATGTAGGGGAGGTGATAAGAGACCTGAACCTGCCAGGATTATTCTATATGTCAAAATTGGTATGTTAGGCATGTACATTTTTAAGTTTTATTGACAATCCGTTGAAATGTGTTGTTATAGCACAATATTATGCAACCAAACATTTTAAAAAATCTTTACATAGGAAAACTTAGTTTTAAAAAAGTCCAAACAGACACACACACACATATACACACAAACACAGAAAATAATATTAAAGTTATTTAAGTCTAATTGGATAGCTTTTTGCTCCAACGTTCATTTGAACTTGGAAACAACGAACAAATGTGCCAAGTCAAAGGAATGATTTTTCCTCTAACTTTCTCTCTGTCTCTCTCTCTTTCTTTTTTAAACTAGTCATCCTGGTTTTAAAACATGAGATACAAGTCATCAATTTCACTGTGACTTAGCAATTTATTTACACAGTTTTACTGCTTTGGACATAACATAGCTGAGTTTCGAGCTTGACAAAATATTGTTATCCACATAATTCATTTTCTTCTGCTTCAACAAGGCGTTTGGATTTGTGGGAACTCCCATTTGAGGTTGAAATTGAATTGAAAATTCATGTGAAAGCTACACAGATGAGGCAAATCTGACTTCAGGGAAGCGTCCATTAAATTTACTCGCTAGTCTCCAGCATGAAAACCTGCTCCTAAAGCCTTGAAAATAGCTCCTATTATCATATCGATTGGAGTCAGCAAATATAACTCAAACTTAAGGTGAGTGTAAGTTTACTCTTGGATATGTGTAACAAATTTCTAATACACATTTAATATATTTAATATATTGGTCACATCGGGTTTAATGTAAGTTACTAATGTTTAACACAATGATTTATTGGTTCTTCAAGGGCAATCTTCATTTATGTTATTGATTAAACTGAAATTAACAATTCCCTATTAATTCATAATTCACCTTTTAGTGGTAGTCATAAAATAAAGGTTGCATCAGTCATTAATTAATTTAGAAGCAGACCCCACATAAGAAAGTAACAGTTGTTTTCTCATGGGATACCAAGTAACTTCACAGCCAAAAAAAAAAAAAAAAAAAAAAGTTTGAATAGAAAAAAATTGCTCTTCTTCCCTTGAATGTTATTCTTTTATTTAGAGAAATGAGAGGCAATTTTCTAGACTCTGGGGGAAAATACTTTCACAATCTGTGAAAGCCAAACATTGAGTTTGTTAGAAGATTTTTATATTTTATATAGTATTCCAACCTCACAAATAGAAATACAGGTGTTTTTCAGAAGATGCATTAAATGAAGAGTCCCCAAAAAGGAATTTTTAGGACTCCATTGAGAAGTCTTTCTGTAGATTGTAGCTCTAAATTCAGAATGATACCTTCTTACATCTTTAGGAAAGATGTGAGGGAAACTGGAGAGGAATTTTTCTCCGCGTGTCCTGCTAAAAGAGCACTGTTGACCAAAGGCTGTAAAATTTATTGTGCTTTGGGGCAAATACTGTTTATTTAAATCAATTAATGCATCCAAGAGTCTCATATACAAGTCCACAGAACAAAGATTAACATCATGAAGAAAAGGTGTTAAATTTGGTTAGCAGAAATGATGAAGATGAATGAGACACAGCCTATGGTAAGAACACGTACCCGAGCGCATGCATTCCCAATGGGAGGATTTTACCTCCAATGTCTGCTTAGGAAGATGATAATAAAAACATGGCTGTGAAACAGGGATCTAGCCTAAAGAAAGTCATTAAATTACATGACGCAGTAGAGCATAGTATTTGAAAACACGGATTCCTGAAGTTTCACCTGGATTTGAATCTGAGTTATTGCTTCCTATGAAATCTTGAGCAAGTCTTTAATCTGTGCTTCAGTTGTCTCATTCTAGAAACAAAGATAAGAAGAGTATCTACCATGTAGCATTGTTAGGTTATATAAAGTACTTAAAACATAGTAAATTTAAGAGTTTTTATTGCTATGTCTATTTTTATTATTATCACATGAATATGAGTTGTCAAAACAGGAAATCTGGGCTCCAATTCCCATTTTGGTATTTATGAGCTTTGACCTTGGGCAAGTTACTTAAACTTGGCAAAATCTTCATGTGTATAAGCTGGAAAAAGTGGAGAAATCCACCTTTTCAGGCTTGTTTTGAGTATAAAGTGGCATAATATATATAAAGTGTGAGATCCTTAGTTACCACTCAATGAATAATTCCTCTCCCATACGATACAGGCAAAAAGTAAAAAGAAAAAAGAAATGAAAGTCTGTGAAGCTTTCTCTTTCATATGATAATAAACAATTCAGTGACCTCTACATGTCAACTGCAAATGTGAATTACTCATATTAAATATGAGTGCAGAAAATGAAAATGGGCCAGACACAGTGGCTCATGCCTGTAGTCCCAGAATATTTGGAGGCTGAGGTGGGAAAATCACTTGAGCCCAGGAGTTGGAGACCAGCCTGGGCAACATGGCAAAACCCTGTATCTACAAAAAAAAAATTTTTTTAATTAGCCAGGGGTGCACCTGTAGTCCCAGCTATTTGGAAGGCTGAGGTGGGAGGATTTATTGAGCCTGGGGAGCAGCGGTTGCATTGAGCCAAGATGGTGCCATGGTGCTGCAGCGTGGGGGCCAAAAAAAAAAAAGAGGCCCGGCGCAGTAACTCACGCCTATAATCCCAGCACTTTGGGAGGCTGAGGCAGGTGGATCACAAGGTCAGGAGTTCTAAACCAGCCAGGCCAGCATGGTGAAACCCCATCTCTACTAAAAATACAAAAAATTCACCGGGCATGGTGGCTCACACCCGTAGTCCCAGCTACTCAGGAGGCTGAGGCAGGAGAATTGCTTGAATCTGGCAGGTGGAGGTTGCAGTGAGCCGAGATCATGCTATTGTACTCTAACCTGAGTGACAGAGCAAGACTCTGTCTCAAAAAACAAAAAACAAAACAAAACAAAAAAAGGCTAATAGAGAAAGGTAATTATTGCAGTGTTTGTTTAAAAAAAAAAAAAAAAAGTTAGTGAAGTATCCCTATTTTGCAGTCACAAGTTGAAGGTCTTTGATATGGTTTGGCTGTGTCCAAAATTCCCATGTATCATTAGAGGAACCTGGTGAGAGGTAATTGAATCATGGGGGCGAGTCTTTCCCCTGCTGTTCTTGTGATAGTGTATAAGTTTCCTGAGATTTGATAGTTATAAAAACTGGAGTTTCCCTGCACATGCTGTCTTTGCCTGCTTCCATCCATGTAACATGTGACTTGCTCCTGTTTGCCTTTCACCTTCCACCATGATTGTGAGGCCTCCCCAGCCATATGGAACTGTAAGTCTAATAAACCTCTTTCTTTTGTAAATTGCCCAGTCTTGGATATGTCTTTATCAGCCGCATGAAAATGAACTAATACAGTCTTCAAATAGGATCAATTATTTTGAGAGTGCTTATGGACAGATGACTTTCCTATGTGGCTAATTTAATCATTCCCCTCCTCTCCCTTTTTTTGGCAGTTTTAGTTTATTCTTTTCAGTATTTTGAAGTTGTATGTTGAAGGAAATGGTCCATTTGTCACTTTTTGTAATCAGTAGTTAGTAACAACACCATCGCACATATTCACGAGATTTAATCTCAAATGTATTCATCAAGTACCAAAATCTCAGTTCAGACTGGCTCTAGTCCAAAAAAAAAAAAAATGGTTAATGGGAGTACAATAGTTTCAGACATGGTTGCATCCAGGAGATCAAGTCATTTCCAGATTCTGCCTCTCTTTCTTGGCTCCAAAGATGAAGACTGATGATATAAGGTCCTGAGGAGCCTATCAGGCATTTTTATGCATTATAAGGAAAGAAATCTCAGAAATTCCATGGGGAAAGCTTCTCTTCCTATATAGTTCTAGCAAAAGCTTCCCAGCTCCAAGACAAAAAAAGGTCTTGTATGCATTTCTGAACCCATCAGTGTAGTCAGGGGACCAGAATTACACTGTATTGTACATTGAAGGTATCTAGTTTGAAGACTGGTTCTGGAAAAGTTTCTGAGCATGACTTCCTTCCCAGATGGCTGCCTTTGAAATGAAGTTTGGGAACTTTGCACAATAATTGAATGTATTTAGAGTTAATAAAAGGGGGAGTCGAATATGTTGCTTTTGAGGAGAAATGTAACAGTTTCAATGGTATGCTTAGAAACCTTTTTGAAACTTAGTTTTTATCATTGTTATACTTTATTGTGGGGAGAGCAAATGGTGTTTAAACGTGAAAGCAACAGAGCACAAAATAAATGAAACCCTGTTAAGGTCAGTAGACCAGAAAAAGAAAGCAGAATTTCCTTGAATGCTAATCTACAAAAGGCTGTTTTCTTCTAAGTACAAATTGTATCCATTAAAAAACCATGTAGTAGTTGCCTTCTTTCATCTCTAGAAGCTTTTGATGGGCAGAAATGGAGACATGTGTTCCTCTCTTGTCAATCCCATGATCTTCATTGGTTCTCCCAGCCACCTCATTTATTGGACACACAGACTACAACAATTTGTTTTTGCTTCCTGTCTCCAATTTGTCCTTTAATATTCTATTAGAATTCAAAGTGACATTCTTTCTTCTGGATTGAACGAAAGAATGGAAAGATCACTGGACTCAGAGTCACCTCTGGGGTCTTGAGCAAGTCTCTGATTACACTTGTTCTTTTTATTTGAAAACATTCTTAACGCAAGACACACAACTGTGGGTAAATTGTTTTACCCAGAGTTCATGAGTGCTCTATTCCCCAAGAGCCCCCACATGCCATGGATTATCTCCCAGGAACTACTAGGATGACCCAGTGATCCAACAACTAGAAGTTAAAAACCAGAGCCATGCTCCAGCACTGCAGCTGGAGGCTCCTCTGCCTGCTTGGTGCTGGTGTTCTAATGGTTGTTAAACATTCTCACCATCACCTGGCTCCAACCCATTAATTCCGTGTGAGAACACTGGCCTTGCACTGTTGGATCTTCTGATGTGGAAGAAATATTAGAAATCTCAATTTATACATCAAAATTACAAAAATACTTTGAAGTTGGAAATGAATTAAAGGTATTAAAATATTTAAAATCAAAGAAAGAGACGAGATTTGAAGAAAGAGGACAGTTTTGGTGGTAGAGGATGATGAGTTAGGCAAAGAAAAATGTTCCAGGCTGAAAGAACAAAACAAACACAAGCAGGAAGAACTCTATGTTTATGTTGAGTTTAAGAGATTTTAAACTGGCAACTCCCAAGCCTGGCCTGGGTAATTTATTCTTTGTTTGACCAGCTTACAGTTTGCCCTACACAGTATTTTTAAAAGAATAATATACTTTAATAATACACTTTAGTTCATGGATACTCTGTAATTTTTAAAATTATTCATCTTTGTTGGACATTTAGATTGCTTCCAAATTTTTGCTATTTTAAACAACCTTGAAAGATATCTTCTATGTAAATTATTTTTGCACATCTATAAATTTTGGACAGAAGGGCACAATAGAAATCCTAGAAATGAAATGTGTGGATGAAAAGGGCATGGACATGGTAATGGTTGGGATGCATATTACCAATTTGCCCTCTACAAACTTTGTGCTAATTTACACTTCTATGAGTCTTGTGACTGCCTACTTTTTGTAAATCTTTGGCACCAGGTTGATAATTATATTTTAATAAGCACAAAAATTATGAAATATTAATATCAATTTATTTTATTATTATCAAATGAAAACTTTTTTTCGGATGACTTATAGATTTGAACCAGTCTAAGAAATTCAGAGTTTTTATTTCTATTCTCCCTAGGCCACTCATAGAGAGGTTTATTTATTGGATTTTTATCAATAAAGGAAATTCACATCTAGGTTCTTAGACTTATTCTTCCACTTCTCATCCCTGGACAAGATTTTCCCATGGTCCTAGCTTCCTTCTCCCAACAATGAATGCAGCTGTGAATGAAATCCTATCAATGGTTTACTGCACAATTGGGCCTGGCCAAGGCTCCTACTCAAGGGGAGTGAGATGTAGAGTCAGATCTTAGAACATCATGCAAACAGAACAGATTTTATGCCATTTCTACAAGGTTCTGTCTGGGTTCAGATCTTAGACCTTTTGTAGGCATCCCTCTTCATATCCCTCTCCATAAAAGCATGGCTTACTCCTAATTGGTCCAGCCCTTATCAGAATTTTCCCTTAGGAGCTGGAGCATATCTCTCAGTGCCTTATCTTCCTGAACCAACCTGGGGAGTATATAGAATATGGAACTAATGACTAGTGGCCCAACTGATGGAAAATACAAATTTAGAAAATCTAAACTTTTTCTGTTCGAGTTGTGCCAACCTTTTTTCCTGTAGCAGATACTGGATATATAATGATGAGTAGGATCTGAAATGATAACCATCTGAATGGTGCTTAAAATGTAAGCTTAGGCCAGGTGCACTTTGGGAGGCAGGTGGATCGCTTGAGCTCAGGAGTTCAAGACTAGCCTGGACAACATGGTGAAACCCTGTCACTGCAAAAAAAAAAAAAAAAAAAAAAAATACAAAATATTAGTTAGGCGTGGTGATGTGCATCTCTAGTCCCAGCTACTCAGGAGGCTGAGGTGGGAGGATGGCTTGATCCTGGGAGGCAGAGATTGCAGTGAGCCAAGATCATGCCACAGCACTCCAGCCTGGGTGACAGAGCAAGACACTTTCTCCAAAAAAAAAAAAAAAAGAAAAAAGTAAGCCTGGTATTACAGCACTTATGTAAGATTCATAATTGAGTTTAAACAACAACAAAAATGTGATATTTTATTTCAGTGTGGTAGGTGTTTTTCTTTTTTCTAAGAGGTAATAATCATGAAAATCTGTGAAAAATTCTTTAGCAGCGCTAACAATTTGCTCTTCTTTTTTCCTTCTAATCTCCCAAAGCAAAAGAGTTGTACAGAGAACTTTAAATTTCATTAAAATATAAATCATTTATTATTCAACAAATATCTATTGAAATCCTTGCCTGTATCAGATGCTGTTTTAGGTGCTGGAGATATAGCAATGAAAACAATCAGTAATAAAATGAGAGAGAAAGAATGAATGAATCCAAGTAGGTAGTGCTATAGCGAAAAATAAAGCAGAGGAAGGGAATGCTAAGGGATAAGGAGGTTGTTATTTTACATAGGTACATAGGATGATCAGTGAAGACTTCTCTGATGGGTGACATCAGAGGCAAGAACCAGAGATTCGGGAGAGAGCTGTGATGGGGAGAGGACATTCTAGGCAGAAGGAGCAGGGAGGCAGAAGCTCTGCTGAAGGATCATGCAGGCATGAAGGAGGCAATTAGAAAAACACAACTGATGTCCTCAGACCAGGGTAGGGGAGTGACTGCTGAAAAGTGCTCAGATTCCACATGTGTTTTAAAGGTAGAAGCGATGGGATTTGTGGGTAGATTCAATATGTAGTGTGGACAAAACAGGAGGAGTAAGGATGGCCTCAGACTGGGGGCCAAAGCAACTGAACCTGTCAACTTGTCATTTACTAAGATGGAGACACTACATAAAAGTAGCTGGTTTGTGCATGAGTTTCCTTGTATATAAAAAATAGGAGAATTGCAATTAGTACCATGAAACTTGGGAAGAATATATTCCCATCTCCCATTCATTTGGGGCAGGTGCTCACAGAAAGGAATAGCCGGCAAAATTGCACACATTTCCATGTTGTTGTCTTCGTGTTTAGTATCATGGTAAATATGTGAATGAGGCAACTTCTACTAAGTGACGGAGCTGGAATGAGAAAAAATATATAACACAATATATACTTGATATATGGGATGTACAACACAGTTTCTATATGTTTCATTTCTTGTTTGATTACATTTTTTACTTGGAACTTTTTTCTTTTTTCATTGGTGGTAGTATAGAACTAAACCACTTGAAAATGTTTAACTTTATCCAAGTCCTATGCTCCTGGAAAATAGCAGCAGTCAAGAAATCCCACCATCTTTTTATTTTAGGGGAAATGACTTACTGCAAAAAATCACATATGACCTTTCATATTACTTTTATAAGATCTGCAGATGCTCCCTCACCTTGTTTAGTTAGGTCAAAGTCAAACACAGACTCTGCAAATCCTCATTCATTATCTCATCAATGATTAGCTGAAATGTTCGGCCTCCATTGGACAATCTGGACAAAATACCTATTAGCTTGACTTGACCAAACTGTAATCAGGCTTCTCACTCCCATAGGCCCTGGGACATTGACTCATCCTGAGCCACCATTAGAATGCAGAACAGCACCTTCTTAACAGTCCCTGTGAAGAATGGGTTGACTTCAGGGAAAAAGATTCTCTGACCAACCTTGCAAAGATGACACCTGCTCACTCCCTTTCCCACACTCAGTTCTTTCTAATCTTGTTTACTCTCTCCGACAAAGCAAAAACCTTTTTTTGCCTGATCTTTGAGACATCCGCCAATCTTTGGATCAGAGTGATCTCTCAAATGCAGTGACCCCTCTTCTTATTTCCTCATATTTCAGTAGCTTTTTTGAATTAAATCTCTCCTTCCCCAAGTCTAGATTTGATTTCCACTTGACTGCCTTGATTAAATAGTAGTTTATTATTGTATGTGTATATAGTGACTCATTTCTATTCAACAGGTATTTGTTAGGCCTGCATACTTAATGAGTTTCTGGGGGTACAGCAATGAACAGAAAATGGACAAAACCCCTTCATTATGTGAGCTTACATCCTAGTTAGTAGAGATAGATAAATGAATGAAATACTTCATAGGTCTGATGGTGCTTTCTGCTATGGAGAAAATTAAATCTAGCAAGAGAGAGAGCTGGGTTGGGTTGGGTTGAAAGGGCTACATTTTAAAATAAAGTAGTCTGGGATACATTTAGATTATTTCCACATTTTAGAGCTGAAAGAAAGGGGTGACTGTGAGTCTCTAATCCTGAAGTCTATAAATGATAATAATGGAGGCTTCTGAACACAAATGATACTCAAAGTCAAGTAAGGAGGTCCCCTAGCCATTTGGAGACATTGGTAGGTATTTGATTGCTTTGCTTCAATGAAAAATCATGGAAGTTAGAGGGGTTAAGGAGTAAGATTTCCAGATTGGAGTCCTTGAGGATACAGGGCTGTTCTCCAACATGTATATCCAGGAGAAGTTCCCATCCCAAATACCTTAGGTCAGTGTTGCACTAGCAATAAAAGCAGGTGCTAGAGGGATCATCCCTCGTTAGTTTGGTTATTTTCTTTTGGACTTTTTCACTCCAAAAGAACGCCATATCCTTGTCAATTACTAACAATTCCGAAATGAGGATTAGTTGATGATTTGGGGAGTTATGCATTCTAGGTGGTGTGTTTTTAAAGCGCTAATGATTTGAAGTGAAGTATTTTGTACTGTTTTGACAGTGTTTTTAGCATTGTAACTTACTTAAGTAAAACATTTCCCTTTCAAATGCTTTCTGTTATACATCTGTCAGACTCTAAGACAGTTAAAATGCTTTTTTAAAAAAAAATGACACTGTGACTCAGTACACGTTTCCTGAAAGCAAAATGGCTAAGAATTTGGAAGACTCAGAGGCCACATTTATGAATTAATTGAGCTTACTTATAATTATCTTTTGGCATTTCTTAACAGACATCCTTATGTAATCAGAAAATATAAATCAACTGAAGATACAGTCATGTTTCGCTTTACAACAGGGCTATATTCTGAGAAATGCACTGATAGGATGATGCCTTTGTTGTGTGAACATCATAGAGTGACAGAAACCTGTATAATATGGGCCACTACACACCTCGGCTATACGGTACAACCTATTGCTCCTAGGCAGCAAACCTGTACTGCAGGTGACTGTACCGGATACCGCAGGCAATTGTGACACAATGGTATGTGTGTAACTTATATCTAAACATAGAAACGGTACGCTAAAAATATGGTACCATGATCTTATGGAAACACTTTCATAGATGCAGTCTGTCCTTAACTGAAGCTTGTTTATGCCGTGCTTGATGTATATGGGATAGATTATTTCCAAGGTTCCCCAGACTAAGATACTAAATACCAAGGCAACATTAACTATTTGGTATTTCTTTTATAAAGCTCAAGAAAATAGCCCAGGTGAAGCCTAGGTATTTTTTTTCCCATTACATCTGGCTGAATATATTCCATCAGTGTCTAATCAGTTTATCATAACAGGCTTTAAAATAACACCAGAGAGCTTTCCAATGGGTAGTGCTCAGAACAAAATAGATAAGTGGAAAGCCTATATCAAATCTGATAGGTTGATCCTCTTTGGTACAAATATTCAGAAATATAGTTACTTCAATTCCCTAGGCACTTTAAAGGTAGTTAGCTGGTATTTAAACTCAGTTGGGTTATATATCCCGGATCACTCAAGAAGCAATCATATAAGATCATCACTGCTATCGCATCTCATCCCAACAATGATAGTAAATTATGAAAATTGCTGAAACTGCTCCATGTTGTCTAAGCTCTCCATGAATGAAGGTTATATGTTATGATGCCTATCACTAAGCTAGAACAATATAGGAGAACACCTTACTTTTAGGCTATTTTGAATCAATATATATAATAATTGAGCTTATCCTGCCATATTAAGTTATTAATAATTGGAGGGAGAGGAAAACACCTTTTTGTTTTTAAATAAGTATGAATGTATTTATTTATTTGATTTTCTGTTTTGTTTTCCGCAAAATCAGACTCAGGCAAATATCAGGATCTTCTTATTTCCTATTCTAGTCTTCCTCCATTTAAAGGACATATAAGCAAATGTAGAAACATATATCAATTATCAAATTTTTCATCTTAACTCACTCACCATCATCTGAGTCTCGGTAGTGACTCATGGCTGATGTTGGCAGGTTGATTGCTCAGCCAATGAGCAGATTTTAATTGGTCTATTTGAACCAGCCTTCAAAATACTAAAAATATTTTTTAAATACAACTAATTATGTCTGTTATTAGCGCAGCCAATGGGCTTATCTTCTGGGCAATTGACCAATCGAACAGTTATCACCCTGGATAACAATTTAAGCTTCCAATGGTCAAATATTGACTTTGTGGCCACAGCCTCAGTTGCAGTGTGACTCAAAATTAAAAATGAACTGAACCATTCATTGATTGATAGTTTGCATAGATGTCTGAGCCATTCGCATGACTTCCCAAGGTGGGGGATTTAATAGATGGTGGTATTACTCTATTCAGTGATGATAGAAACTAATATAGCTTCACAGCTGTAATTCGTGACACAGGAGAGGAGCACAGTTGGCTGCATCTGAAGTAAACCACATTTCTATGGGTATTTTTCAAAGGAACAGATTGTACCAAAAGCAGACAAAACATTGATGCCTGAATTCCACTGATTTTTTGCTAATAGTAGCAATATTCAGTGGTTTTTAGTTGGAATGGCTGTGTTTGCATTGCTGATGCAACCAGTTTGCCATTGGAAAATCTGCTGGAGCAAATTACATTCCTAACAGCACAAACATCATTTATTTGCTCATTCATTCAACAATAGTTATTGAGGACTCGTTCCATGTGAAGACTGTGTTAAGTTACTAGAGATAATGTTATAAATAAGATTCCGTCCTAAAGGAACTTTCTCCCTAGTGGGACATATGAACAAATGAACATTTACAATTGATTTGAGTAATTGTTGTGTCTCATGTAAGGTCAAGATTGGAGCTAATTATAGGTTCACCTGGTCCATCTTGGTTAAGCATGGCTTCTCAGAAGAAGTGTCTTCTAAGCAGAGACAGGGAGAATAAGTAGGAGTTCGTTTGATAGGGTTGCAGAAGTTGGGAAGGGTTTGCTTTCTACCCAGAAAGATCACCATGTTCAATGTTCCTGAACTAAAAGGGAGCAAGGGTTGATCTCAGAGGGTAGCAGGGCTCACATGACAAGGAGCCTTGTCAGACAGGAAAGGCACTTGGAGCCTTATCTGAAGTTCAGTGAAGGGCTGTCCAAGGTTTGTAGGCAGAATATAGGAATAAGTACCAACATCTAAGGGTAGAAGAGAAATCCATTAGAAAAGCTAAAAAGAAAAAGAAACAAAAGACCTTCAACTTTTATTTCTAATGATACCTGTTTAATCTACTAGAACAGTAAAATACAGATGGCTGAGGCAGACAGCTTATAGTATGGGTATTCTATATTTTCCTAAACTGTTAAAAAAACTTATTGTGATTAATTATAGCACCTTTTGAATGCAGTGATGCCCCATATTTCATGGACAGTTCTATCGCTCTTTGATGAACTCAAAAAGAAAGCTAAATCACAACTTCATGCATATAATTTCTCAAAATTTAAATTTTAAAATATGTAAGTAAAATTGCAATTGAACAATCCTTCTCTGTTCTGCTGTGGAAATGAACTTTGTTTTTTTCTTTAAAAATTTAATCTAAATATAGAGAGTGAATAATTATAGTAAAGCTGACCTTACTGTATACATCTGTTTCTTTCCATAATTGCTTTAATTATGGGATGAACTCCCTGGGAAACAAAAATAAGTTTATTGCAACAGATTATATTATTACATTTTATGAAGTTTTGAACTTTTATTAAATTATTATTATTGTTAGTTTGCTCATGCTTAAACACTCAGACCTTTGGATACCAAGGATCTATCACAGCAAATTTAAGATATTCGAGAGCCAGGTTTTACTCAACTTCAGGAATTTCCCAAGACATTGGCCTTATGTTTATTGTTCAAAATGAGGCCCATTAAAAGCTGTGTTTGCCTCGTCCTATCTCAGAGAAGACCATGTCAAATTTTAAAAGAACCTATCCATTAATCAAAAATGTCAGACAGGGCTGCTAGATTTAGCCAAAATATTTGAAAAGAAACAGAAAGAAAAGAAAGAAAAGGAAAATAAAATGTATGGAATGATCCAATGATCTTTGGTACATGTATATCCTAAAAAATTATTTGTTGTTTACTTGAAATTTAACTGTGAATCCTGTAAATGTTTTTGCATCTGGCAACCCTACAAAAAGGGGATCTAGCAACATTTTCGGTGGAGATAGTAGCATTTTGTTATCTTATCTACCCACTTCCCTCACATGTGCTACAAAGTTTCCCTGTCCACAAAATTTTCAGATCTTTTTCCATCCCTATAGCATCCAGTCCTTTCTAGGTCTCCTCTCCCCTACTTCTCCATCCATTCCTGTATCCTATAAATCGGCGTAGCTTCTTTACAAAATAATGGGATGGAATATCTGCTTGTTAGGAAGTGGAAGGAAGAGAGAAGACAGTTGCGCCAATCGAGAAACTCTCTGTGGAGGGGGTAAAAACACTCTAAACATTCCCAAATTAATTTGGGTTCCGTTACGTATATGGAAATTCTACTATCTCATCAGAGTGACTAAATCTTTCAGTTCTGAAGTACTGACCACAGTTTTTGCCTATATATCAGAGAAATTTTAAAAGTAAGTTTTGCCAAAGTTAGAAATTAGCTCTATGATTATTGGTGAACTAAATTAGCTCTTTGGACTTATATTGTTTTCTAGTCAGTTTTACACCTTATCGCATTGTTTTTATTTTCCTTCACTATCGCTACATTATTCTAAAACTTAGTGTAGCTCATTTCTTTTTTTTTTTTTTTTTTTTTTTTGAGACGGAGTCTCACGCTGTTGCCCAGGCTGGAGTGCAGTGGCGCGATCTCGGCTCACTGCAAGCTCCGCCTCCCGGGTTCCCGCCATTCTCCTGCCTCAGCCTCCTGAGTAGCTGGGACTACAGGCGCCCGCCACCGCGCCCGGCTATTTTTTTTGTATTTTTAGTAGAGACGGGGTTTCACTGTGGTCTCGATCTCCTGACCTTGTGATCCGCCCGCCTCGGCCTCCCAAAGTGCTGGGATTACAGGCTTGAGCCACCGCGCCCGGCCGTGTAGCTCATTTCTTTAGAAATCAAAGCCAAGCCTTGAATTTATAGTTAATCATGTTTCTAATTGTCAAATAAATAAATTTCTAATTATCAAATTCACCTGCATGCTAAAATACGAGAAGAATGTGATTGCTCAGTCAGTAATATTCAGAATTGGAAATTATAGATAAGATTCATTAAAACATTGAAACAAGGAAAAGAACTATTAAAATGTCATTTCTTTTTGTGTATTTTTGAGAAAAATCCAAGAATTCTTTTTTCTAAGTCTTTGTGAACTAAAAAGGGCTTTGACAGCCGATTGTGTTTGTATTTCATGGAAAATTTCAGGTTTATTGTTAGAGAATTGTAATGCTGTTAGCAACAATGGCAAAGCCAAATGTTTACAATATAATTACCATTCTCCTAGAAAATGTGTGGTTTAGGAGAAAGAAAATTAGACGAAGAACCTCTCAAAAGCTTGCATGTGGCTAGGACCTTTGTCCACATGGGGAGATAATAGTAGCATTTCATACTAATCATTATAATTGAATAGTGACTTAAGGATCTTTGGCTCCTCATAATTACATTGAAGGTGGTTTTTAATTTTGGGGGGAACATTTGGGAAGAGGTAATTTAATCAGTATACAAAATATCAAAGCGTGGAAGTCACTGTTCTGAGATTGAGAACATTTGCCTTGAAATATACATTGATTTTTGTATAGGTTCTTCCTTCAAATGTTTCCAGTTGTTCTTTCTGTCTGTTTCAATAACCAATAACACCAAGGAAGAGATTCTTCTAATATTCTTGGCTCATTGTGATATCATGGTCAACCAGCTTCAACCTCTCTTCCTTCTATCATTTATTCTACAAGATTAATGATCCTAAATGATTACTTTCATTATATGTAATAATGACCTTTCAGCCGGGCATGTTGGCTAATGCCTGTAATCCCAGCACTTTGGGAGGCTGAGAAGGGTGGATTACCTGAGGTCAGGAGTTTGAGACCAGCCAGGCCAACATGGTGAAACCCTGTCTCTACTAAAAATACAAAAACTACCCAGGTGAGGTGGCACACACCTGTAATCTCAGCTACTTGGGAGACTGAGGCAGGAGAATTGCTTGAGCCCAGGAGACAGAGGTTGCAGTGAGCTGAGATTTTGCTACTGCACTCCTGCCTGGCCGACAGAGTGAGACTCTTGTCTCAAGAATAAATAAATAAATAAAATAATGACCTTTCACTTACTCTATTTGCTTACGTTTTCAAATGTGCACCATTCATTCCCTGTGCTGATGGGAAGCTTGTTTCAGGAGTAGCCATCCATCAACAACAATCTGTGGTTATAGATGATAAATGGATATCCATCTATAATGAAAGCCATGAGTGATATAAAAGAGCTCTGGGCAAGGAGCTAGAATACTGGTGCTTGCTTTTCTCTGTGTACAAACTTGAGCAACTCACTGCCATTGAGCCTCAGTTTCCTTATCTGTGAGGAAGAGAAAATAATGACTATGTTGTTGAGTGATTGTGAAAAGCAACAATTGGGAAGAGTTCTAGTGTATCAACAAATGTTTCAGTCTTCATATTTTATCCAATGAATTGTAAACCCTTTTGAAAAATGTTCCATGGCTCTTCATCATTGCCTGGGCCCGTCAAGTTGAGATTTCTGATTCTGACATTTTAAATGCCTGATTATCTGGTGCAATCATACCTATGCACCTTGTATATTGTTGTTAGTGATTATCAAGCACAAATTATATGTTAGGCACTGTGAGGAAACCTTTGTACCCATTTTCACTTTGGAACGTTACAACCATCCTATAAAAAAGGAGTATTAGGCCAGTGAGGTAGCTCACGCCTGTAATCTCAACACTTTGGGAAGCCAAGGCGGGAGGATTACTTGAGGCCAGGAGTTTAAAACCAGCCTGAGCAACATAGAAAGCCCCTATCTCTATAAAAACATTTTAAAAAATTAGCCAGGCATGGTGACACATGCCTGTAGTCCCAGCTACTCTGGAGGCTGAGGTGAGAGGATGAATTAAGCCCAGGAGTTCAAGGCTGCAGTGAGCTACGATTGTGCCACTGTACTCCAGCCTGAGCAACACAGCAAGAGCCTGTCTCTACATTTATTTTTTTTGAAAAAGGGCTATTAGTACTGTTTTTATTCCTTCTTATGGATAAGGAAATGAGCCTTCGAAAAGTTGTATAGCTTGTCCAAAGTTAAATAGTTGGTGAAGAGGAAATATCCGTATTTGAAGCCAGGCAGTTCAATTCTATAATCTGACATTTTAGCCACTGAGCTATACTTATCAAAGCAACTTCTTTTTGAACTTGGTTAATTGTTGTCCCTGAACATACATATTTTTGTACATTTTGTGGCATCTACTTATACCTCAAAGTCTATTCTTTTTCCTTTCTCTCTGCACAATTCTATTATGATGACTATGCATTGCTTTTCCCTGCTAGATGGGTACACCAAATCCTAAACTCTCTCAGCCCTCACTGAGCACCTTTGTATTGTACTAGCGAGAACCACACTGGATTATGTTATCTTATAGTTTCTCTGATGCATTCGTATGTTTAGAAACTGCCAAACCGGACCTACCTCAGGAAAGAGTACCATCTCTTTTACCTCTTTTGCACCTATTAATTTATGTACAAAAACTAATGGACAATAGAAGGTGAAAAATGCATAAAAAGAATAATTGCTAATTTTTGTAATAATCTTTTGAGATTTGCAAGTGTTCTGGAAGCTGTCCTACCAGTGTTTCAGAACTGATTTCTATTTCTGAAATAAGACCAAGTGACGGCAAAGTCTCTTTCTCTTCTAATCCACTATACTACTCCTGACTGTTTGTCCTGCCCAATTTCCTCCAGTGGTAATGTCTTGCAAATCTATAGTATCCTATCACAGCAAGGTTATTTCCACTGATGCAGCCAACATACAGAATATTTCCTTTACTATGGGATTTGTGGTGAAGAGCCTAAAATTAAGGCCCATTGTTGTATGTGCCTGGAGAAAACCAGGAGGAATTCAAGTGGCCTAGCCACAAACTCTCCTCCCTACTCTCCTCCTGTGGATAAAGCCCCCTAACCAAAAGGCCCTCCTTATCATGGGGACCATGCACAATTTCTGCTTATTCCTAAGTGGAATGTTTCAGCTTCCTGCAAGACAGCAAACATATTCAAATAACGCAACCACATCCTCCCATGGGAACTAAGGGTCATCACCCCATCGTCTTGGTGGTACAAAGTGTGACTCCAACAGCTGCTGGGTGTTCACTCCGTTCCAGGGTGCACATGCTCCCATGTGATTCTGCATGCACAGTGTCCTCCTCTCCCTGGCTGTGAGTATATGTGACTAGTAAACTGCTGTCAATCTCATTAGTCCAGTGTTGGGCAATTCCCATATCCCTCTTACTAATGGGGTGCAGAGGAGGTGACTAAAATAGGATTTTTCGTGTGAGCTTTTATAGACACAGCGTTTCCCTCCCATGCCCATCCTCTTTTTAACTCCTGGCAAATACTAACTTGTTTTCCCTCTATCTATTTTTTTCACGTCAAGTTTGTTATATACATAAAATGATACAATGTATTAACATTGGGAATTGGCTTTTTTCACTCAACATAATTCTCTGGAAATTCAGCCTGGTTGCTTTATGTATCAATACTTCATTCCTAGAATTTCACTGCATATACACTATTATTTGTTTACCCATTCTCCGCTGAAGGACATCTGGATTGTTTCCAGTTCTTAACTATTATGAATAAAGCTGCTATAAACATTCACATACAGGAATTTTAGTACACATAAGTTTTCATTTCTCTAGGATAAATGCCCAAGGGTGCAATTGCTGGGTCATATGGGACTTGCATGTTTAGTTTCTTAACAGACTGCCAAACTGTTTTCCACAGTGCCTGGACCATTTTACATGCCTATCAGCAATTTATCAGTGATTCAGTTCCTCCTAATCCTCGGAAGTCTTTGTTGTTCTCACTATTATTTTAACCGTTCTGATAGCTGTGTAATTATATCTCATTGTGGTTTTAATTTGAATTTCTATAATGGCCAATGATGTTGAATATCTTTTCATGTGCTACTCAGAATCTATATATCCTCTTTGGTGAAATGTCTGTGTCTTTTGCCCGTGTGCAAATTGGGATTGCATGTTCTTTTGACATTGGGTTTTGACAGTTTTTAAGCATATTCTAAATACCAGTCCTTGGTTGGATATGTGGTTTGCAAATATTGTCTTCCATTCTGTAGGTCAGGTGATAATTTGAACCACTTATTTAAATCTCTAGAGTCTGTTACTAGGAATCTTCTGTGATTACTAGGGCTGACAAGGGGTACCTTCAATTAAACAGTCGTCCAGCAGGGTTAAAATGAAATATGCTACCCATCATATCAATGTGCTAGAGTGGAACAAACCCAAGTTTCAAAGTTGAAGATCATGGGCTGGGCACGGTGGCCCATGCATGTAATCCCAGGTACTCCAGTGGCTGAGGCACAAGAATCACTTGAACTCTGGAAGTGGAGGTTGCAGTGAGCTGAGATCGTGCCACTGCACTCCAGCCTGGATGATAGAGCAAGACTCTAT